>NC_090926.1:587016557-588224804 GCF_040938575.1 Ambystoma mexicanum
GGAACTTCCAACACCCCGCCCACCCAGATAATTTCCCACCCAGCCTCCCTCTACCCCGGAATAACTGTGTCAACGTGACATTCTTGCCATTGTTTTTTAGCTAGCTACAAGATGTGTAAGGCTTTTGATTATACACAGTTTTGCAATCGCATATTGTGTGATATGATTCTGTGAATAAATAAATATGTATAGTTTTATAATAAGCAGCTAAGTCACTGAAAATATGCTTATGTGCCATGTGATAGTCTTTTGAAGCCCACCCACCCACCCACCTTCTATGGATAGTTCAGCATTGTTACCAATTGGTGTGCCAGGTGTTCTCCTTACCCTTTTGCTTAACATTACTCTAAGTAGCGCTGTTTGCTGGCAAGGATCGCTGCTGTGTAAGAAGACGTTGCCACCCTTGCTGCATCTTTACCTTATTTTGGCTATACACTAAAAGGACTACAACGGTGACCCCGCCCCCCCTACCCAGAAGTCCATATTAACAGAGGTGCGCGCGCATCAAGTACACGCTCTATGTAGCGCTGTTTGCTGGCAAGGATCGCTGCTGTGTAAGAAGACGTCACCACCCTTGCTGCATCTTTACCTTATTTTGGCTATACACTAAAAGGACTACAATGGTGACCCCGCCCCCCCTACCCAGAAGTCCATATTAACAGAGGTGCGCGCGCATCAGCGCGCGCGCATCAAGTACGCGCTCTAAGTAGCACTGTTTGCTGGCAAGGATCGCTGCTGTGTAAGAAGACGTCGCCACCCTTGCTGCATCTTTACCTTATTTTGGCTATACACTAAAAGGACTACAACGGTACCTACCTCTGGCAATATAACTGGACACTTAATGCAATAGATAGTCTATTCAGACTCTTATATTTCTGTTCTTTTACCTTTCTTGTAGGTGACCCCGCCCCCCCTACCCAGAAGTCCATATTAACAGATCAAGTACGCGCTCTAAGTAGCGCTGTTTGCTGTTAGCTGACAGCTGGTGGCCCCTTACCTTACATTTCCTAAATTAAGTAAATAAGAGGCAACAAAAGAGAAACCGATTGATGCCTGGTTCTTGGCTACCAAGATTCTTTATATCCTCAAAGCGGCATTAACACAACCAGGGCGAACGACACCAACAAAGAAAGTAAGTCTTTAACGCTTCGGGGCTAATTGGGTTTTGTCACGCACGTTCTTTTAATATCTGAAAGGCTAATATCATTGTCTCCCAGCCACTGTAAATATGGCGAACGGCCTTAGAAGCCAAAAGGGCAACATAATTACTCCTTTTCCGCTTTCTGTTAGGAAAATCGACTCGCTGGTATGTCCGGGGAATTCCGCTTATTTTGAACCAGCAGCCTCTGATTCCCAGGACATGATTTCTGTTAAGGCAAGCTTGCCTCTGCCCCCTCTGGTCCCTCAGAGTGTTCAAATTCACACGCAGGGATCTCCACTTGCTATTAAGCATACCTTATGCACTGATCCCTTAATGCCTTCCTCCCCCGGCCCTTCTATTAGCCCCGAGGTGCGAAAGGCCATTGATGACTTTAGAAGTTGCTCCGACTCTCCGTTGGCCTATGAATCAGACAAAAGGCAATTTGAGGCTACAATGGAGAAGATGGAGGCACTTGACCAGGCGGTTTGCCGCTCCATAGGCACTCTGACTCCAATTGTATTCAACTCAGTAAAAAAAACGTATGTCCTTTTGCTCACATTTACCTACTGATCCCAAAAATAACTTGCATATGAGTATTGAGATTGAGGAAGATATGAATAACAAGTGCTCCCCACCACAAACCATTTCACAATTAGAACCTGGGGGGAACCCCACTCAAATCACTCACCACTTACCTTCTCCAGAGGAGAGCCCAAGCCAGTACTCTCCGGGTTCTTTTCCTGTGATGATACGGATTTTGGACCTCCTCGACAAAGGTCATGATTTGACCCACCTTGACCTAAAGGAGATTAAAACCTTGCTTATACACATGTCTTCAAAGATGGACCGCATTGAGGGTTTCATTATGGCTGTTGAAACCCTAAAAAAACTCAATGCAGTTCCAACTTCTATGGTCTCAAAGGAGAGCAACCTAACTATGAAAAATCAAGAGTCCCAGTGCTGTCCCGAACTATCCTCCATGCCCCTCCACACTGCTATGATAGCTTCGCCAATCTCAGCCTCATGCACTTGCAAAAATACTCAAGTCGAGGTAAAAGAAGTCACAGGAAGACTGAATGAGATCATGGCGCTACTCACTTCAAGATCATGTACGCCTCCAAATGGCGCAGATAGCCCAACTCAACTTCTTAATGCACTGGATCAAATGTCTAACGAGGTTCCTGAACAAGTCCCTGAGAGAAAGCTTATTGGTTTCATGTCTCGGAGAGCCAAAAAACTACATCAAAGAGCTCTCAAAAGGCATGCCAAAAGATCAAAGATCACAGTGGCTGTAGACTCGAACTTGCAAAGCAACATAGTGGCTCAATCTGCCTGCATAATTCCAGAGGAAATTATAGATATAGACCACATCGACTTTCAACAACTTTCTAAAGAAAGCCAAGAGGCCTTACTTTTATCCATCAATTCCTCAAGCGAAACAGCTGATACTGCCACACACACATTAGCAACTCAAACATCTCCCAGTAAATTAATTCCTTTGAAGGAGTCCAGTGCCACGAAGTCTGTTATGATAGTATCTATGGCTGACTCCAATGAGATTACTCAATCGTCACAAACATCCAAACGGAAAAATAATACAAAAAATAATAATCATGTGATACCCAAGAATGTAACGGAAGAGGTAAACCCCTCAATCGTAGAAAATACTCCTAAATTGTCTAGTACCAAAACGACCTTAGTTAATTATTTCCCAATATGCAGCAGAAGGCGCACAATGCGTCAGGAGGACACTGCATCCAATGGGTGGCCCCCCAACCCAATGATCAAAACCTATAGTGAAACTTGTTCTCTGGGTAAGGGAGCAGTTGAGCTTTGTAACCACACGGGTCCAGACTCCTTGATAATTGACCAAGCCAATTGCTCCCCTGCCTCTACCTCACCAGTTGATCATTTATTACCCTCACACTGGACGAATAAGAATGTGATTGGCAAGACTCCACCAACCTTGGCTCTTGACGAATTACCCACGACCAACGGTCTTCCCACCAATAGCATTGAAATCGACCTCCCCATATTGGCGGGACCAGGGATAGTTATTAATGGACAAGGTAAAACAACTGCGATCTCAACCCGACCTGTAACAGATCCTCCCCTTCTACTAAGAACTACTTTAGAGAAACAGAATGCACCATCATTGATTGAAGCCAATGGCACTATGTTACATGGCCCCTCCCAACATAGAGCAGCTTCGGAATCACAACCCTCATTGTTGCTCTCCCATCATGATATCTTAGATATCTTAAGAAAGGAACTTTATGAAAGATCTAACAAAGGTTCCTTAGAAAATCAAGAAATTACTCTAAACTTAAATAATACTTATAAATCTGTTATCCCTGCTGACAACCAGCTTGAACATCAAGCTAAAACGAGCGATCAACAGACTAAGGAGATTCCGCAAACCATCACAGAAAAACAGCATCTGGTAGGTTTTGAAGGAAAGCGCGATCTGCTTGGGAGCACCCGTATTAACCACTCTTTTCTCTTCGCACTATTCAGTCGGATTCCACAATTAAGGATGTTTAAATCAGAGGATATACTAACTGTCTCATTATTCACTGAAAATAATTACCGTGCAGTATGTCGCCTATCCTCAGAAGCAGTACTGAAATACTTATGGTTCAATAGGGAAGACATGAAAGAAGAAGGCTTAATTTTAACATCAATGGAAAATGAACAAGAGGCTTCGAAATTTGTGCAATATAACTGTCCACCGATTTCCACCCCGGATCCACATGCCAACTTGCTACCCACAATCAAGGGAGATGAAAATGGAACTATTAAGGAACTGCTAAGCAAAGTGGGCACTGCCCAGGGTTTACCGTGGTTGGCCTCAATGCTGAATTCCATTCTCAAATCCAACGATTCTCTGCCTAGATCGTAGCCGTCATCCACAACGTTTTTAACGGTTCTATCTTGGAACTCATGTGGTTATCAGAACCTTTTGAAATGGCATACGAGGCTAAATGACCATCAGCGACCATCTATTATAATGATCCAAGAAACTATGAAAACGAATGTATTTACATTGCCTAATTACACCACACATTGTATCCCGGCCATTCAATCCCCAGTTGGCCGTCCTTCTGGAGGCATTCTGATTGCAGTGGACAATGCTTTAGGGTTTACCTCCAACATGGTGTGGCAAACAAATAACCTGTGTGCATTACTCCTACAGACTAACCTTAAGCAGCATCATCATATAATTGTAATTTCTATTTATTGGAACCCAGTGAATGTATCTATTGATGCGATGCTAGACCAGGTGGACAACTGCTTGGAATATATCACCAACGAATACATGAACACAGAAATTATCTTTGGAGGTGATTTTAATTGTGACTGCAGGACGACCACTGAGCGTGGAAGCTCTATTGGTAGCACCCTATCCAAGAGCAGAGGCACTAAATGGAGGCGTTTTTTGAGAGACTGGGATCTCGAGCTTATTATTCCCGAACAGACATCTACCTGGACTACATGGTCTAGAGATACTAAATCCTCCACCATTGACTTTCTATTTATAACCCATAAATTACTTTCAACAGCGGTTCCGCTAAGGATTATTTCTACGCCCTATGGCGATCATGCTCAAATTTTGGGGAAACTAAAAATTAATGTTTCCACTCGTGCACTTGATCATTCAATCCCACTTTGTGAAATTGATCGCCCTAATTTGTCCATGAGATGGAGCCGTACCCTTTGCAGACAATTTGTCGAATATATAACACTGGCGATTGCGAATTACCCCATCTCAAGGAAATTCTCTATTAGCAGCTTAGATTCAACCTACGCTGAAATAATTCAGATGGCTCTACTACACTTTAGTAAAATTAGGAGAATGCCTATGACACATAGGCATATGTTTGATCCACTCTGTAAAAACCATAAACGAGAAAAAAACAAAGCCCTGAGAGCCTTAAGCAAAAACAAATATATATCATGTGAAAGATATCAGCAACAGCGGAGCCGTATTATGGCGACATATAAACAAAATCTAAAACACATAAAAATTCAAAGATATAATGAAATTAATTGCAAGCTTATCAGGGCCATAACCAACCATGTGTCATGATCACTGCTTCCAAGGAGCCAGGACCAGCCCAACGTCCTTGGAAGCAGGCCCCTAACCCTAATCCTAGGCACCAGCCGGTCCCCACAGGGACCTTTTGGACCTTGTCCTGGCGCCGGTGGCACCAGGCTCATCAGAATCATCGGTCCCGGCAATGGAAGCGCCGGGCTCATAGTATGTGTGCAGATGCTTGGGTGGACTTACCTGCAGCAGACCACGCTGCTTACTTACCAGGCACTTAGAAGTCCTCGGTGAACATGAACTACTTTCTTACCTGGGTGGGGCACGCTCCACTCCCTGGATTCAGCACTGGAAAGTTTCTAGAACTGGAACTCTTTTCTTACCTAGGCGGGGCCGTGGAGGAAGACGCCTCATCACTCCAAGGCTATTTAAACCACACCCAATTGAACAAACGTGCTTCGCGTTATTCTGCATCTGCAGCAGAACGCTCACCGAGTCTGTTCCAGCCTTTCTTCTTTCGATCCTGAATCTGCAAGAATCATACTCACTATTCCTGTATCCAGTCGACAGCAGCACCTGTAGAGACAAGAAACAGCGGGTTAGCAAGGCAGTCTAACTCGCAGTGCTTACTCACCTGATCCATCGGCTGCGGTCATTTCGGCACGCTGCACTTTCGCCTGTGAAGACAAAAACATTGTCATTACTTACCGGCACTCCGTGAACTCTGGAATTCTTCACGCTGCATCGCCGCCTGCGGAGATAAAAGCATTGTATTTACTTACGGACATTCCGCGGACTCCGGCGCTGCAATCACACTTCTGAAAGACAAAAGAAGAGACATTATACAGGTATTTACTTACGCTCATCGCGCTCTTCACAATAGAACGCCTGCAAATATTCCGGTGCCTCTTCAGCACGATCTACGCTGCAAGGGAAAAGACAGCTAGAGCGCTTGCATTTACTCACGCATTTCCAGGCGCTTCATTTCATCTTCCTCAAGAGTCCTGCAAGCAAAAGGGGAGAAAAGCATCATACGAAGTCCTGTTCAAATGTTAACATGCCTTGCACCTAAAGACTCTAAAGACTATAAAGACTAAAAAGGTGTCTGGAAACTCACCGCTCGTGCTATTAACGACGGGAACGGTCCTCTGAGTCCAAGAGGCCTATGTTTCACCAGTGAAGGAACTGGCAACAGTGCCCTGCATCAGACGCAGATGGAGAGTCCAGCATTCACCTATCTAAGGTGAGCACGTTGACCAGGGAGCTCTACGGAGAAGCTGGGGAGAGAGAGGAAGAGAGGCATTACACAACCCAGACCATTAACCCTTATATTCTTTCACCTGCAGAAACCTCGCCATACGAGTTCGTCACACAGTGCGAAGAGGTTCGACCCCAGAAGCCCATCGAGTCCTGCACATCACCTTTCGAGTCACAGACACCTTCCTGCCACGACCTGCGCCTCCGTGGAATCAGGTGAGCGTTACAGAACGCGAAGCCCACCGCAAAACTCCCACCCAGGCGCAATGGAAACCTCAGACACTGATCACTTAGCCCAGTTGCTCGGGGAATTAAGAGCAGAAGTACATGCAGCTCGTCAGGAAACAAGCTCTCTACGAAGAGAACTAATACTTTCCAAGGAGCGAACAGAGGACCTCGCTAGGCAATTGCTACAAACGCAGGCAGGACAGACACCTCTGCCCGCTCCAGGAGGAAGCTATCCTTCTGCACCATCTGTAAATCCAGTGCAAATCAATCTCCCTGGTAATGTGCCCTTGGCTCCGCCCGAACGTTTTTCTGGTGACCCAAAGAAATATGCAGTGTTCATCAACCAGTGCCGCTTACATTTCTTATGTCGGCCAGCTGCATTCCCAACAGATCAGACCAAAGTGGCTTTCGTGCTTTCTTATCTCAGTGGCAGCGCCGCAGATTGGTCGATCCCTTTAGTCACCCAGGATGATCCGGTTCTACATGATTTCCAGGCCTTCCAGTCCAGTATGGAGAAACTGTTTGCAAGACATGCACAAGGGCAGGCCTTGGACAATGAACTTCTTTCATTACGACAGGGTAATCAAGACCTCTTGACCTATATAGCCTCATTCAACAGACTCATAGTGGAAACTCAATGGCCCGAGGATAAGAGAATAACGCTTTTCTACAGAGGCCTGCGTGGAGAGCTCAAGGATGTGTTAGCTCAAGTTGTGAACCCTCCACAAGAATGTTCAGACTATATTGACTTGGTCGTCCAATTGGACCACAGATTACAGAACAGGAAGGCTGATCGCTCTAAATTTGATACCCGAGTGTTTTCTAAACCACAGACTTCTACTAAGGGAGCGGACACTGTGGAACCCATGCAAATAGGGGGATGAAAGGTCATTTAAGCCAAAAGGAGCGGGAAAAAAGAAGACAGCTGCAATTATGCCTCTATTGCGGGAACTCAGGGCACTTTCTTCGAGACTGTCCAGTGAAACCAGCTAAGAAGGCTGTAGGAGCCGCAGACACCAGTGCCACAAGTTCTGAGCAGGGAAACGACCTAGCCCGGCAAGTGTAGAGGTCCTCTTGCCAAGCGTTAGGATCTGTCCTGTGACCTCGCATTTCGTGGTGCCCATGGTCCTCATTAGTCCAGCACGTCCGGATCGTTTGCATGCAATTGAAGCTTACATCGACAGCGGAGCAATCGGCAATTATGTGGACCGTGAAATGGCATCAAGGATGAATCTACCCCTTGTCCCTAAGGCAGTAAAGGACGTCATTACTACAGTGGATGGCACGGAGATAGCCTCCGGACCAGTAACGCACGCCACCCAAGAAGTGACGCTAGTAAGCCAAGATGGACACCGGGAGAAAATTGTGTTCGATGTGATCAAGGCCCCTCAGTTCCAGATCATTCTGGGAATCCCTTGGTTAGAGAAACACAATCCTCAGATCGACTGGCGAGCAAAGACGGTTCAGTTCCCAGAATGTTTTACCACTTGTTATCCTCGGCCTGAAGTTTCAGTGGCGGCAATTTCTTCGGAGGTTCCTACATTACCTTCCGACTACCAGGAATTCCAAGATGTCTTTCGAAAGGATCAAGCTAACACCCTGCCTCCTCATAGGTCTTACGACTGTCAAATAGACTTGATACCCGGAACAACTCCTCCTTGCAGTAGGATTTATGCCCTCACCGAGCCAGAGAATCTTCACCTCAGACAATATCTGGACCAATACCTAGCTAACGGGTTTATCCGTCCTTCTAAGTCTCCAGCTTCCTCGGCTTTGTTCTTCGTTCCGAAAAAGGAAGGAGACCTTAGAACTTGTATAGATTACCGCGCCCTGAATCAAATCACCGTTAAAAACAGATACCCGTTACCTTTGATCCCTGAACTCCTGGACCAAGTCAAAGAAGCCTGTATATATACAAAGTTGGATCTCAGAGGAGCCTACCACTTGGTACGAATAACAGAGGGCGATGAATGGAAGACGGTCTTCCGCACCAAGTATGGGTTATTCGAATATTAAGTGATGCCCTTTGGACTTTGTAACGCTCCTGCCGCTTTCCAGTATTTTATGAACGATGTCCTTAGAGAACTCATAGATGTGTGTGTTGTTGTCTACATTGATGACATCCTTGTCTATTCATCATCTGAAGAGGAACATCAGAGACACGTTAAAAAGGTTCTCGAGAGACTGCATCAACATAACCTTTTTGCCAAGCTTGAAAAATGCGTTTTCAACGTAACTGAAGTTGAGTTCCTGGGATTCATATTGTCACCTAATGGGGTTCATATGGATTCGAAGAAGGTCGATGCAATCATGAAGTGGCCATCACCAACCTCGGTAAAAGGAGTTCAAAGCATGTTAGGTTTCGCTAACTTTTACCGCAGATTCATTCCTGAATTCTCCCGGATAGTCCAGCCCATCACTGCTCTGTTAAAAAAGAACAAACGTTTTGAATGGTCTACTGAAGCAGAACAAGCTTTTCAGGACTTAAAAGCAAAATTCATTTCTGCACCTGTTCTGAAACATCCTCGCCCAGAACTCCCCTACATCGTGGAAACGGATGCTTCTAGTCTTGCTATGGGGGCAGTTTTATCACAAAGAGATCCAGTCACACACCAATTACATCCTGTAGCCTTTTGGTCCCGCAAATTCTCGGCTCCCGAGATCAACTATTCCATTACAGACAAGGAACTTTTAGCTATCAGATCGGCCTTTAAAGCCTGGCGACATTATCTTTTGGGAGCCAGACACACAGTCACCGTAATGACTGATCACCGCAATCTACAATATCTGAAGACGGCCAAAGCTCAGTCTTCCAGACAGCTTCGCTGGGCTCTGTTTCTGGCTGAGTTTGACTTTATAATCACTTATCGACCCGGCAGTAAAAACGGAAAAGCAGATGCCCTCTCTCGGATGGGAGTAGATGAACATTTGACCAATCCAGAACCAATACCCATAATCCCAGAACAAATGATTTTGGGGTTAGTCAGCACTCAATCCTTTGAAGACATCAAGACTTCAGTCAAGTCACTCCTAACTCCGGCCGATTTGCAGGACTGGCAATTAAAGGGAAAAGAATTCTCAGTGGATCAAGACCTACCATATTTCCAAGGACGATTGTACTTGCCCTGTGAGAAAATACAAAAACAAGTAATCTCCGCTTATCACGACTCTCTGATGGAAGGTCACCCTGGCATTACCAAAACCATGGAAAAGATCAAAAGACATTTCTGGTGGCCATCATGGAAGAAGGATATTAGAGACTTTGTAATCTCCTGTGGTGTGTGTGCCCAGAATAAAAGTCAGAAGGAGAAACCAGCAGGCCTTTTACACCCTCTGGATAGTCCTCCCTGTCAATGGCATACCCTGTCCATGGATTTCATCACGGGCTTACCTCCATGCTCAGGGTATAATACCATTTTAGTAGTCGTGGATCTATTCTCCAAGATGGCTCATTTCATTCCCCTGAAGGGCCTACCTTCGGCTTCGGTATTGGCCCGAGAATTCTTAGAAAACATCATTCGGTTACACGGTTTTCCCTCGGTTTTAATCTCCGATAGGGGAAGTCAATTCATCTCCCACTTTTGGCGAAGTTGCTGTCGTCTAGCCCAAATTGATGTAAGACTTTCAACCAGTCACCATCCCCAAACTGACGGACAAACCCAGAGGACAAATCAGACTCTAGAGCAATATCTGCGCTGCATGCTCCAACAAACTGAAAACCCTTGGAAGGATATTCTGTGGATCGCTGAATACGCTTACAACAATTCGACTCATTCTGGAACCGGGAAGACTCCCTTCTTCCTATTATACGGACATCATCCTAGAACCTCTAATTTGGATCCTCCCCAAGAATTCGAAACACCAGCTGTGGATCATTTAACTCTGAGATTACCCGTGCTTTTAAAGAAGCCACTGCCCATCTGCAAAGAGCTAAAGCTCAAGTCAAAAAGGGAGCAGATCGACACCGTAAAGAGGCCCCTCACTACGCAGTAGGAGACCAGGTCTGGTTATCCACTAAGCACCTGCCTCTAAAAGGATCCCGCACCTTCAACCCGAGATACCTTGGACCCTACACCATCTCTACCATAGTTAATCCGGTGGCAGTCAAATTGGAATTACCTACGCATATGAAAATACATCCAGTATTCCATGTCTCCTTATTGAAACCAGTACAACCACAAACTCGATTGACTGAACTCCCAGAACCCGTTTTGGTAGACGGATAACTCGAATTCGAAGTAAAGAACAACCTAGACTCCAAAATCTCCACATCTAAATTATACTATCTGGTTGATTGGAAAGGATACGGTCCCCAGGAAAGGTCTTGGGAACCCTCAGAACATGTCCACGCACCTCGTCTGGTCAAGAGATTCCATCTGAATCACCCCGACAAGCCAAAGCCCCCCGAGAAGACACGCTTAGGAGGGGCATTGAGGGGGGGTACTGTCATGATCACTGCTTCCAAGGAGCCAGGACCAGCCCAACGTCCTTGGAAGCAGGCCCCTAACCCTAATCCTATGCACCAGCCGGTCCCCACAGGGACCTTTTGGACCTTGTCCTGGCACCGGTGGCACCAGGCTCATCAGAATCATCGGTCCTGGCAATGGAAGCGCCGGGCTCATAGTATGTGTGCAGATGCTTGGGTGGACTTACCTGCAGCAGACCATGCTGCTTACTTACCAGGCACTTAGAAGTCCTCGGTGAACATGAACTACTTTCTTACCTGGGTGGGGCACGCTCCACTCCCTGGATTCAGCACTGGAAAGTTTCTAGAACTGGAACTCTTTTCTTACCTAGGCGGGGCCGTGGAGGAAGACGCCTCATCACTCCAAGGCTATTTAAACCACACCCGATTGAACAAACGTGCTTCGCGTTATTCTGCATCTGCAGCAGAACGCTCACCGAGTCTGTTCCAGCCTTTCTTCTTTCGATCCTGAATCTGCAAGAATCATACTCACCATTCCTGTATCCAGTCGACAGCAGCACCTGCAGAGACAAGAAACAGCAGGTTAGCAAGGCAGTCTAACTCGCAGTGCTTACTCACCTGATCCATCGGCTGCGGTCATTTCGGCACGCTGCACTTTCGCCTGTGAAGACAAAAGCATTGTCATTACTTACCGGCACTCCGTGAACTCTGGAATTCTTCACGCTGCATCGCCGCCTGCGGAGATAAAAGCATTGTATTTACTTACGGACATTCCGCGGACTCCGGCGCTGCAATCACACTTCTGAAAGACAAAAGAAGAGACATTATACAGGTATTTACTTACGCTCATCGCGCTCTTCACAATAGAACGCCTGCAAATACTCCAGTGCCTCTTCAGCACGATCTACGCTGCAAGGGAAAAGACAGCTAGAGCGCTTGCATTTACTCACGCATTTCCAGGCGCTTCATTTCATCTTCCTCAAGAGTCCTGCAAGCAAAAGGGGAGAAAAGCATCATACGAAGTCCTGTTCAAATGTTAACGTGCCTTGCACCTAAAGACTCTAAAGACTATAAAGACTAAAAAGGTGTCTGGAAACTCACTGCTCGTGCTATTAACGACGGGAACGGTCCTCTGAGTCCAAGAGGCCTATGTTTCACCAGTGAAGGAACTGGCAACAGCGCCCTGCATCAGACGCAGATGGAGAGTCCAGCATTCACCTATCTAAGATGAGCACGTTGACCAGGAGGCTCTACGGAGAAGCTGGGGAGAGAGAGGAAGAGAGGCATTACACAACCTAGACCATTAACCCCTATATTCTTTCACCTGCAGAAACCTCACCCTACGAGTTCGTCACACAGTGCGAAGAGGTTCGACCCCAGAAGCCCATCGAGTCCTGCACATCACCTTTCGAGTCACAGACACCTTCCTGCCACGACCTGCGCCTCCGTGGGAATCAGGTGAGCGTTACACCATGATATAGGCACGATTTGGCGAACCATCAAGAGCCATCAGAATCTAGCTTCCCCCTCACAAATCAATGTCATATCGGAGCCCATATGGCATTCCTACATTTCTCCGAAATTTCGAATGCCAGACCAGTTTAGAAATACGAACATCACTTTGCCGAGATACCAAGATCTCCAACAAATAACTTGGTCCATAGATGATGTAAAATGGGCCATTTCCAAACTCAACTAGTCCAAGTCAGCTGGTCCGGATGGTTTTCCCCCCTGTTTGTATAAAGCAGATCCAGACCTATGGGCAATAATTCTACAATCCAAATTCCAGGCTATTAACAATTCAGGAAGTATCCCAAGATCTTGGCTTTCGGCCAACATTATTCCGATCTTTAAAAAAGGGGATCCTTCCTTGCCCCAGAATTATCGGCCGATAGCCTTAATTGACACAGAAGCAAAATTGTTTGCAAGACTTCTCCTCCATGACCTGGAAAAATGTATTGAATCACACCAATTATACTCTAAATGCCAAATAGGCTTTTGGAAACGGATGGGGACCTCCTTGAACGCAATGATAATGGCTTTCACCATTGCTGGAGCAAAGCAAAAATTTACAAATCCGGTTTACATTGCACTCATTGATATGTCTTCCGCTTTTGATACGGTAATCAGGAACTTAATATGGATCAAACTAAAGAAATGGGATACACCGTTAGTGCTAATTTACTGGTTTAGAGCTCTATATTCTAACACATCTTACAAAATTAAACTTACCTCAGAGGGCCGCATTACTAATCCAATCGCCACGGAAATAGACCTAAAACAAGGCTGTAATCTAGCGGCCATGTTCTTTAATTTATATCTAGCTGATTTGGACAAAAGATGGGATGAGGAGTGTTTGTTCTCTGTAAGGACGGGGCTCTTGAAATTAAATTGGCTTGCCTTTGCAGATGACATTATTCTCTTTGATCCTACTCCCGGGGGTTTACAAACTAAGTTACGCCTATTTGAAGACTTCGCCATTAAGCACAATTTATCTCCGAATCCAACAAAAACCGATGTAATGAACTTTGGTGTCCTGAAAAGAACTGGGACAGCTCAATGGTACATCATGAAAACCATCATACCCCTAAATATGGACACCATTTACTTAGGATATTACCTAGCAGAAAAAAATTCCATCAAAAAGTGGACTGAACTACTTAATACGAAGATCCGTCCACTTACCTCACAGTTAAAAATCATATACTCTAAATACTGCAAATTTTCACTAACTCCACTGATTGAATTCCTCACATTGAAAATCGAAACTGTGATGCTTTATTCATTAGACATTTGTCTGTGCGAAATGGGAGCGACACTGGACCAATTGCAAGGGTCAGCTCTGAAGAGAGCAATGTCTCTCCCACTGTCACTACCTAATGTAGTGTTAAGGCATGAGTTAGGTATCATAGCTTTATCTACTCGTTGGAGATGGCGCCTCCTGACGAATTATGCAAAGATTATGTACCCTAAACCAAACTCACTATATATTGATATGAAACAATCAATCGACAAAAGGCCAACGACCGACATGGTCCGATATTTGACAAGGATACATACTATACTGAATGATGCTAACATAACAGTGGAGGATGTCCACAACCGACCTGCCTATGCTAAAAAAAAATTATTTGAAAAGGACTGGTCTAACACTATTGATCAGATTGGATATTATAAATTGTTTAAAGAATATCATTTGTTCACAAAAAGGCGTTTACCCAGATATGACTATATCACGATATTTCCGTGTAATCATATACGCAATGTCTTTCTTCGGTTTAAATTTAATCTATTTTACACGAAAGACAGAATTACGTCCTGGGCTAGTAATACGTTGTACAAAACGGATAAGAGTTGTAGATTTCCTGCATGTAATGAAAAGGTGGAAACGCTAAAACACTTGATTTTACACTGTCCGCATTTTAAAGATCTTAGAACTGTTTGTCTTATGGATTTTGTCAATATCAATTTTACTGATTGTTTACCATTCCTATGGGCTCGTATGATGCAAGGAAATCATAAACCGCTTATTTATGCTCTAGCGAGATTTTGTAAAGCAATAGAGAAAGAACTCAATAATTACAGTAATCTGAAGATATGCATAAATGGGATGTAAACTGAGAGAAGGTAGTATGAATGATTAAAATGATAATGTACTCACTTTCCTTCACTGTACGATGCAAAGAAGAAAAACATTCCCATTTCCTCTAATGTAATGCTATACTTCGCTTGCTCTTGCGAGTCCACATTTCTTGGATATGTTTTTATATGTAATGTTTTTTTTACATGCTCTAAGACATATAATGTAATGTTTGCTTGTTATTTAAAATTTTGTAAAGGTTCTGTTACGTTTGTAGTAGAACCATACACAAATAAAAAAAAAAATAAAAAAAAAAATTACATTAAGACTTGCAAAATGTATGTGAGAGTGACATTTAGACACAGTGCTCTTTTTTTTCTCACCAGCAAAAAGAAAATTTGCCACCTATCACCACTTTTTAGCTTCAAAGTATCGTTGAAATGTGGTTGATACACTAGGTGCCTCCTTGTCATTCAATATGGACCCTCATTCCTGCTTTGCTTGTGCATGCTCTATCCGAAATGCACTTGATGTGTTGGGATGACAGCAAGTTCATGTGCGCAGATCACTCTACACTTTCAGAACATTCGTTAGACCACTTGTTTATGATGCTGAAATGTGGTGCTATTTGACGAATCTACACAAAAGTTTGCAAAAAGATTTTAGATCGAGAAATAAATGTTTTTCTAATGTTTGGTGTGATTTTCTCAAGAGGGGGTGAAATTAGAGGGGATTCTCAACATTTTTAGATGGTTTATCAAAATATTATAGACCAAATCTTCAATGTTTGTGCAAAGAATTAATGGATTTTGCCAAGTGGGGGTAAGTTATATGACTATTGTATGTACATACATTTTGGCATGAGCAGATTTCAAGCACACTCGTGTAAGGAGCATTGCCAAGGACATTAAAGCATGGTTTTGCAAGTATGTCTGTGTTTTGTTTTTTGACAAGTGTGATACTGTAGGTACACAAAATACTGATATATCTTTGGTGACTGAGGTGCAGCCTGTGGCCATGGGCAGTGGCTAGATTGTCCGGGTCATGGTATAATTGTGTTAAAGTGGCCATGTCCACCTGGGACCGGCTATGTGGTAAAGTTAATTGAAGGTAGGATAGGGTTGAAAGGGAAAAAAATGTGCTTGTTGTAATATGGTCATAGGGTTCTGCAGGGTTCTGCAGGCTGCCATGGAAAGGGAAGAGGGACTCTGTACGGAGCCCTGCCTTCTCTTTCCATGGTGGCCAGCGGCATCCTGCTGTAGGAAGAAAAATCAATTTTCTAGCACCCTGGGTGCCTGCTTTGGGAAGCAGGGGTGCTAATGGCCTTTATCCCCCATTGCAGGGGCTACAATGGAGGGTAGTGGTCTGGAGGCCTTTTCATTTATTTATTTATTTATAATGCGCCAAGGCCTGCAGACATCAGGGCGCACACAGACACACTTCGTTTGGGCCGATAACTTTGGCTGCCATCCCCTGTTCCGGCCCCCTGAATGGGGGATGCACGTCACATCATTCCCATTAGCATAACACAAAATACTAATGGAAATGTTGAAAAACTTATTGAGTCTATGTACTTTACTGAGAAATGAAAAGTAGATGGAGTCTATAAGATTTCTTTGAGTTCTATTTGTTAACTGTGAAAGGTGGTTACACAAATGGTTGAAGGAGAGGTTAGAACATAAGGTGAGGAGGGAAATGAGAGAAGAGGCACCAAGCACTAATATGGAGGGCAGGTGGACAGGGGAAGATGTTGTGCGTGTGTTACTTCTAAGGTAGTGGGCAGTGTTTCTCATGCTCCTTGATTACAGCTTCAAACGCACGTCGAAATTGCTTCCCCCTGTAGAGTGGTGTGTTGCAGTATATACAGAGGACTGTTGTCTTCCAAAGATATGGATGAACAGCCTCCTTTATTGCTTGCAAGGCAGCTGGTGGGATTTTGTGTACCACAGAAGTAGGCTGTGTGCTTACAGTATTGGTTGAGGAAGATGATGTGGAGGAAGACAGCCTACTACTTGCTGAGAAAGGAACAACCTTTCTAAGAGCATTGCAGTGGTTGGATTTGGTGTGGCGACGCATGGAGGTGGTCCCGTGGGAGTACTGTCCAGGTAGTTTGTGGCTCAGTACAAATTTGCACTCGGTGCATTTCACTTTGGTAGTTTTAGCCTTTGGTACGCTCTCAACAGTGGTAAAGAACTGCCATGCCCATGATTCTCTCTGGGTGCTAGAGGTAGGCACTTCCTCTACCTCATTTTCTTGGTCCATGTCATTGTCTTTGGAAGTACTGCGCTTTTCTTGTTGTCTAGGTCATCCAGCTGGTGGTGGTGGCTCTTTGGAAGGAGTGATGGCAATAGCTGATGCCATTTTTAAGAGGAATAGCAGTTTTGCTAATATTCTTGCAGGTATGTGCTTTGCACTAGATTGTTAATGGATAATGAGTAAGTATAGGTGTAGGAGCTAAACAAGGGTACATTTCGACCTTCAAAGTTCTTAGATCAGTCACAAAATGCAGTTCCAAACAGTCCTCGAAGCATGGTCATCATGCTGCGTGCAAGCGCATGGTCACGTGGTACTGTCTGAACGTCTGATGACATCAGACGTTCGTGGACGTCGACGGATGCAAAAACAGTGGAAAAAGTTGCAAAAAGTGTATAGACGTGTTAAAAATGATGAAAGAAGGTGGGAAATGGCAGAGCTTTAAGGTGAAACATTGTAAATTGGACATAAGTGTTGCAATATTGGGGTAAATATGATATTAGTAAGTTGTAGGAAAATAGCATGCATTGGTAAAAACCCATGAAATTCAGTGAAAGAACGTTGTTAAAGGGACTTTATGGTTAAGTTTCACTGATAAAAACCTATCAAATTCAGTGCAAAAACTTTGTTAAAGGACAATATAGTTACTTTGCACTAATAACAACCTATCCATATTATGGTTACAAGTCAAACCGAAAACCCCCTAGAAATTCGCCAGTTATGGTAAGCTAAGCAACCATAACTCACGCCACCACCTTGCACTGTTAAGACTAACACCCATGACATCAAAGATGACATCACAAATGTATTTTTGGTCTCCAACAAATCGTTCTTTTGGTCATTTTTATGAGGGGGTTCATCCAAATATACTGTGATGTAAACTGGGATATTTTTGCACTAGGTGAGAATAAGTATGATCAAAGGTACATAATAGAGATATTAATACTAGTAGTAGTGAAGTATCTATTATTATTTTTGATGTAGGGACAGTCCATAAGGACATGAGGGGAGACCATTGCTCTCTCTGTGAGGAACCAGTTTGACACATTAGGATTAGGATGAATGAACCATACCGGAGCTTGCCTTAGAACAAAGGCCAGATGATATTTTTTATAGTCTGGGATAGCGACTCCACCCTCGGGTCTAGGTTTTTTGAATTTACACAATGAAATTCTCCTTTTCTTCTTACCCCAGATAAATGTAAGAATACAGGAATCTAGTAACTTAAAGAAAGAGGCAGGAATAGGAATACGGAGCATATGTAGATAATAAAGTATAATAGGCGTGATCATCATTTTAACAGCTTCCCAAGATAGGAAAAGCGGTGACCATGCATTTGTTAGTTCTTTTACTTTGGCTGGGATATTTGCTGTGTTTTGTTTAATAATGTTCTTGATCGAGGACATAATCTGGATACCTAGATACTTCATACCTGTTTGGCACCATCTCATTCCAGAGCTTGAAAAATTGTGTTTGGTGAAATGTATGTTAAGTAGTAGAATTATAGCTTATATCCTGATGCAAGACAGAATAGTGTGATAATGTGAGTCAGATGGTGTAGACAAGGATCTGTTATATAAAAGTAGCACATCGTCTGCATAAGCAGCCATTTTTATCTTAATACCTTTATACTTGGAACAACACATTTCTATTTGTACACAGACCTTTGAATCAAGCCCCCGTCACCTTACAAGCACAACATGTGTTAAAACAAGCATATGGCTTTTCCGCATGTTTGTTACACATTTTATCACTCCAGGGATTTGAAAATACCGCCCTGAACACTTGGTGCAACCGGTGCACCAGTGATTGTCTCCTTCAAAACATGAGCCAAGACAATTAATGACTAAGAACTTATTTTTATTTGTTGTCAAATTAGTAATTTGCCGCAGGGAGCCTTTACGTGTTGACATACATGTAGGCGCTCCCCACCATCACATTTTTGTAATTTGCACAGTGGAATGCAAAAGTGCAGGGCAAAAGACGTGAAGGTGTGTAGGCCCCCTTTTGCCCTGCACTTTTGCACGCAGATGTGCAGAGTGAGTAAAAGCTGCCTGGCAAGCAGCACTCACAATTACAATTAAGCGTTTAATTTTCATTGTGAACACTGCTTACCATAGCAAAAAAAATCAACTGTATTTTGACACTTTTTCAGTTTTTAAAAAAATCTTATTTATTTTATGAAACATATTTTTTATAAAAAAAGATTCATATCAAAATGCATTCATACCTTACTCGGTATAAACAATGTATTAAACCAAATTGCATCAGTGCTACAACTTTTCCCATTTTTTCCCTATTTCTTATTTACAACATTCAAATTGTACACACACATACACAACACATACAATTTATTATATTGATGTGTTAAGTATGGTGTCAGTCTGATTTAAAACTGTTGTACTCAATGTAGTTTACTATCTAAAACACTCTCTTTCTGCAAGCATTCTTATATGCGCAACATGTTTTAGTCCTGCAGTATATCCATTGGACTTGCTTCAGGGGTTTCAAATCTGGCATGTGGCTTTTGAACAAACCTGGGCTTGGTGCATGCTTTATTCCAAATTCCTATGTGCAGTCTAGAGTTATCTATGGTTCATCATCCAATAAGAGAGAATTAGTGAATGGTATGGAATACTGAGGCGATCTGCCCTGAGGTGGTGGGCCAACCATATAGGTAACAGCCCACCACCCAAGTTAAGGGCCTGAGCGCAGTGAGGGTCTCTTAGGGAGGGTGGCAGGCCATTACCTACAGGGTGGGCCCTCCACCAAGGGGCATATCACCATTAGCACCCGTGTAGATCCCTACACCGGTGCTGATTTGTTTTTTGTTTTTTGTTTTTTACAAAAGAAAGAAAACTTACCTTTCTCTCACTGCCTAACGCAGCACAGTGCTGTCAGCCAGGAAGTCATTTTTCCATTTTGAGGACTGAAGTCATCAACATTGAAGAGGGACTGCGTGGCTGACAGCTCTGTGCGGCATCTGGCGGCGTGGGAAAGGTGCATTTTGTTTTTTTTTCATTTTGAAACCATTGGCACGCGTGTAGGGAGTGTGAGAAACCTGAGGGTATTCTCCCAGCTAGACTTCGGGAAACCCTTATTCAGATGGCCAGGGGAGGGCTGGCATTCTCAGATCCCAACTCTGGGAGTGGATGAGCGAGGGAGGATCACCTGGATGGGGGAACCTGGGGTTATGCTTGGGAGATTGCCTAAGGTGAGACGCAGTATTACACCAGAGAAAGGGATGAGGAAGATGAGGTCCCCAAACTTTTTTGGGCTGTATTAACTTAACCTCCCTTCCATCTGATAAACTTCCTTTTCAATAATCCATCATCCCCTTGGCCTCTGGTGAATCCCTTATTCACCCTGCTGCATTCACAAACCATCTTCCTCAGAATCCTCCTTTTTCTGTTCCCCACCAGAATACTCCCAATCATTCTTCTTCCTGTCTCTGATTATTATTTTCTGCAGTCTCAACCTATTCAGATAGAATACTAGCATTCCCACAGTCCCCCTTGTTTATTTCGCAACCCCTCTTATTCCTGTTTATCCCGCAAACCCTAGCAATCCCGTCCCTCTGATTGTCACTTTCTAAACTTCCAGTCAAAAGTGAGCAACTATTACACTTCCCATCATCCCCTATGTTCTGTTTACATCCTGGTCATTGTCATCCATTGCACAAACCTTCCTTATCCTGTCCCATAGGATACGCTGACATTCAAACCACCACCCCCCTTTTTCCGACACAAATACTTTTTCACTCCCAAAATAGTGGACTAAAGAAAAACCTGTTTACCTGACTTGTCCCGACACAAGGGTCAGGCAAAGTCAGGCAATTGACTTAGATCACACACACTTGACGGCCCTTCCTTTTCCCTGCAGGGATAAAAGGTGAAGCAAGAGAGCACAGTACGAGCAAGGAGAGCATGGCAGACAGCACGACGAGACGGCTAACACGTGGCAGTTCAAGAGAAGGAGTATGGTGGCAAGGAGAGAAGTGACCTTGCTCTTTTCATCCCAGACCTGCAGAGCCTTTAGCCTTTAGCCTTAGGGCCGTAAACAATAGCACAATTGTCCTACAGCAGATGTTAGTGGTACACGGGGCAAACCTATTCCGATAAGCAGGAGCGAGGGAAGCTCCTGTGCCCGTGGTACTGGCCTTGAAACC
Source organism: Ambystoma mexicanum (assembly GCF_040938575.1). Lineage (NCBI taxonomy): Eukaryota > Metazoa > Chordata > Amphibia > Caudata > Ambystomatidae > Ambystoma > Ambystoma mexicanum. The sequence continues at coordinate 587,037,659 of NC_090926.1, forward strand.
AGAGAGGCAACAGCCAAGCGGTTCATCACAGCAGGTGAGTCGAGGGAAGAATCGATTAGAACCAGGATGTGTTGAATAAGAAGCACAAAGTGACGAGTTTGAACCCAGTTTAACAAACTTTGAGTGAACAGTAAAATGGTGGAAGAAGAGACCAACTGCAAAAGGAAACCGGCACCACATGGGTGCTAATTCAAGAGACTCTAGTCGTGCCCCATATAAGAGAAACTACAAGTACCAGCAGGCCATAGGCGGGCCAGCGAAATAGGTCAAAGTGGTCATACAGAGGATCAAGCAAAATCCCTGTACAATCGAAAGACGTTGATCTACAAGTACTTTGAAAGCAAGGGAAGTGAATCCTGTATTGAGAGAAAGCAAGGGACGTGAATCCCTCATCGAGAGAAAACAAGGGAAGTGAATCCCATAACACTTGTGAGTAAAGTAAAAAGGAAGTAAAGATGGGTCCGAGGCCAAACGAGGGAGATCCAATGGTGAAGCCATCACCCAAGCAAAAGACATTGAGAGATTGAGGGAGGAGAAATCCTGCAGGAAGTAAAAGAGGGGTCAAAGTCCGACCAAGAGAGATCCAGGGTGAAGCCATCCCCCAAGAAGAAAAAAAGGCAAGAGGGGTCTGAGCCCGACTGAGGGAGATACAGGGGTGAATCCATCACCCAAGAATATAAAGAGAAGAGGGTTCTGAGCCCGACCAAGGGAGATCCAAGGGTGAAACTATCACCCAAAGTTGTTTGATAAAGGAACTTTGATATATTTGTGGAATACGATACAAGAAGAGTCAGCACCCAGAAGAGGGGGGCCCAGGGATGAAATCGTCAACCTACGGAATGTGTTAAGCGCTTGAGAAGAGTTGACTCCTAGAAGAGGGGGACCGAGGGGTGATCCCGTCACCCAGATAACACTGGAAACAAACTTTCATTTGTTAAAGGAGCTTTTGTTTTTGTTATTTGACCACATCAGGCCTCACAGGAAACGAGACTTGGCCATTTACTGTCCTGTCGTCTCGTGCTGGTGACGTTCCGTACGGAGCATCACCTCCAAGGGAGAGTGATCTGATATGCCACGGGGAAGGAGTTCAGCCGTTCTTACCCTATATGCTTCGGGGTTTGGAAGGAAGAAGTAATCTAGTCTGGATAAGGATGCATGGGCCCCCGAGTGAAATGAGAATCCTCGGTCTGTAGGGTGGAGTTCTCTCCACACATCACTCAAACCAAGCGCTGACGCAAAGGTCGCCAGCCTCGTGGGCTGGTTTGGGTTCTGATTGCGGATGTGGGACCGGTCTAGTGTGTTGCACATAACATCGTTAAAATCCCACTCCCAAGATCCATACATCCGATTGTTGTTGCGCCATCAAGGCCGTCGCCTCCCTCAGGAGACCTTCCCCCAACCTCAAAGGTGCTCAAAGGATTGTCTGGCTTTCTGGACTTCGCGAGTATAATCTGGAAAGAAAGCAATTCTGGATCCATTAAATGTCATTGACCCTTTTGTTCGGGCCATTTGTAGGATGGCATCTCTATCACGATAATTAAGAAGCCTCGCAATGATTGTTCTCGGGGGTGCACCCGGGGCCGGGCGACCCGCGGGCATGCGGTGTGCACGTTCCACTGAGAAAAAGTTTGAGAAGGTCTTTGGCGCAAAGAGGACCGCCAGCCATTCTTCCAGAAAGAGTTCCACACTGTGTCCCTCCGTGCGTTCCGGCAGTCCCAGGATGCGAATATTATTGCGGCGGGACCTGCTCTCTCCTTCGTCAACTCGGGCTTCCAGGGTTTTAAGTCGAGTTAATGCTTGTGTAAGCTGTTGGTGCACCCCCCCGAGGTCATCCTCCACGCCAGAAATGCATTGTTCCACCTCCCCGGTCTGAAACAAGAGTTTCTGGAGGTCATGGCAGAGGAAGGAGACCTCCGTGGAGATAGTGTCCATTTTCTGTTCCACCGAGGAGCGTGAGCTGGCGATGGCGGCCATTACATCTTTTAGTGACAGGGCCTCGTCTGGCAGAGGGGGGTCCCCCCAGGTCCTCGATGCTTATTGCTGTAGATGTGCTCGTAATGGTCCATTGTACTTTGCGTAGAGGTTTTCTTACTCTTTCCTTTGCCCATGATGTTGCTTTGCGCGAGTCGTCCGGTGCAAGTTTGGAGGAGCACTCCTTCTCGTGGCGTTGTTCGGGCCTTTACCAGTGCTTGCAGTGCCTTTGCGGTCGGCGTGTGTGGGAGGATGCTGTGCTTTGTCGTAGTTTTGTCGCAGAAGCGTTCCCCTTCGGGTGCCTCAGGATTGTGTATATATCTTAAATTCAGGCTGAGAGTCCCCACACGGCTCACTCGTTGCCGTCTCTCACCAGTCGTCGGGAGTCACTCCCCGTGTCGGCCTCGCCCACAGGAGGAGTCCGCTCTCTGTCCTAGTCCCGATATGCTCCTTTATCTGCAGGCGACGCCACTCGGCTCCAGGTGCAGATCTGGCAGTCGAGGGACACTATCCACCTCCGCTCGTCCCCACCGCAGTTCAGCGCGTCTCGATGGTGGCCATCTTGATTGGGGCCGGGCAAAGTTTCCGCCAGCATTTCAACGCAGATAATTTGCATTTCCCCTCACGGATTCGGCTCCTTTCACCGCAAGGCGTTGCCCCCAGGTTCCGCCGCCCGGGATGTCGTTTTTAAGCGTTTTCGTTTCCCATATCACAGGATATTGCAGGATATTTCAGGAGGCCGCGGGAGCGCCGAAGAATCACGTCTCCATTGCACGCTCATTGGCCACGCCCTCCGACTTGCAATCTTTATTGAGTCAATGTACTTTTTAAAAGTGGCTCTTGTTGTAACTAACAGGCAACCTCTAAGTAAGATGGAGATAGATAGAGTTGTAAATTGGACTTTCCTTCCTGTGTATCCCTTCAGGAAACATAAACTTAAACTCAGCTACTATAGTGCATCTTCTTAGTGTATCTTCCTGAGGTCTAATTGCTTTAAAAAAATAAATAATATAGAGCGTAATGTTCAAATTCCTTTCAACCTTTTATAATCTACAGAATGTACAACAACAGAGCATGTCTGTGTCTTACCCCTGAGTGAGAGATCAATGTATTTTTTTAAAAAGCCCCTGTTTTGGCATCTCTACTAGAACACTCATTCTGTATCAATCGGTGCAACGTTTTGTTCAAGGACCCCCCCCACTCGCATACGGTCCCGGGAGCTTGGTTGCCCATCTGTTTGCCTTAAACCTGATTGTGTCACCAAAGATCAAAACGGAAGGGTTGATTATCCAATTTCTAACCCCCCACCCCATATTTAACCCCCTGGATAAATGTTCTACTGCGCTCATCTCCAAAACCGGATTCTCAGATTCACACATACGTTTATTTGAGAAACTTTGGATGTTTCAATTTAACTTTGAGCCTCATTATGAATTTGGCTGATTAATGGGTGATTATGGTTGCCAGTAATCCTTGTTTTAATTTGATTTGTAGCATCACCGTGTCTTGAAGCAAACGCAGTATCGAGAGAGGGTCCCTCCTATCGAGTAACGAGTGCAAAAACACAAACATTATAAGGTATTATGAAGGGAACAAAGAATAGTGTTTTTTTAAAAAGGGAACTGGTGGAACTGAGAATTATATGCTAATTGCATGGATTTCACTGGGTGTGCAACCTGATGTCTGTTTGTTAATGAAGGGTCATCAAGAATTGGGCTAACCCGCGCAGGTCTGCTGTACGTACGATTTAAAGGAGGGACAACAGAATTTGGTTATTAATGACTGATAAGAATGGAGCTACGTGTGAGATAATTAAAACAATGTTTTGTGGGTTGTGTTCAGAAATCAAGACGTGGTTTGTAAAGATTGCAAGGAGTGGGACTGTACAAGATTGCAAATTGGGAAATCTGGACGGTGTAATATTGGAAACTTGGAGCAGTTCAGAATGGAATTGTGGATTTGAGTATAAGAAATTGTATCCATACAGAATTGATAGGAATTGGGTCTAGGTGACTAAAGACCTCCATTGAACTAGAACAACCGTATGCCCCTGAAGAAGATTTGCTGAGTTCTTCATATGGTTTATAGTCATAATCCCGAATTTAGAAATCGCGAAAAAAAAATCTCGAATAAAAAAGGCCGAAAAAAAAAATATCTAATTTTTTTTTATGACTTTTTTGTTCGAAATGGGGGGGTTCCCCACCCAACCCCCCCTTTTTTTATTATTTTTTTTTTACTTATTTTAATTATATAACTAGAGCCAAAAAAAAATATATGAAAATTCGATATATTTTTTTTCGGCCTTTTATATTCGAGATTTTTTTTTTCGGGATTCTGAATTCGGGATTATGACTGACCACCTCTTCATATGCCAATCAAAACAAAACATGTAGGGCAGGCATGAGGATAATTGTATTCTGTTTTTAACTGTATGGCAAAAATTGTTAGGTGTATATGATGGTTTTGAAGTTTGAGCACTGGACACTTTAGGATGAATGAGGGCGAAAGTGTTTTTTGGTTGGGACAAGTTATCCGAATATATAAGAAAAATAATTATGTATATTGTATTTAGATGTTTTTCTAATGTTTATGAAATGGATGTTTTTAAAAATGATAATTTCCGGTGATTACATTTTTGTATAAGAGTGTTATGCTGGCTCTACCTCAAGATAAAATTGTGAAGCAACTTTAACAATTGTTTTTCTAATAAATGAAAAAATTCAAAACTTTTGAATTTGGATCCTCAAGTGGGTTTGTGATGTGTGAAGGGTTGTCATTTCAGGTGCACCAACTTTTGTAGAGCAATAAGGGTCTCTTTATGTGTGATGTAAGCCCCTTTGAACTTTGCCCCTGTGTTGGATCTGGCTGCGCTCTGAAGTCTGCCATTGTTTGGATCCGTCTACTCACTCACTCAATTCTGCCACTGTGTTGAATCTACCTGCACTCTGAAGTTTGTCACTGTTCAAACCCAGCTGCCCATTGAACCTAATCACACTATGTTCGTACTGAACTAGGCAACGCTGCTGTTGAATCTAGCCACATTATAACTGTAAATGGGATAGATAGATAACACTACTACTAAAGTTAGCCACTCTAGAATTATACTGAACCAGGTAACGCTGCTGCTGAACTTATTCAAACTAGATACGTACTGAATCGGGCAACACTACTGCCAGATTTAGCCACACTAGAATGAGAATTATCTAGATAACGTCACTACAGAACATAGCCACACTAGAATTGCACCGAATCAGGTAACACTGAAGTTGAATTTAGCCACACTAGAATTTGTACGGAATTTAGCCTGACTAGAACTGTAATGATTAAGATAACCCTGCCTTGAATTTAGTCAGACTAGAATTGGAATGAACCATTGAGGTAGACGCCACTGCGTGTCACAACGCAACAACAACTTAACCCAAAACCAGGAAAGTAATCAACCCAGGAGGGCACCCGCCCAGAAATATATCTCAAGCCCAAACACAACACCAAGGTGGAAATGCAAGCCATTACAACCATGGCGAGATAGACATTAATGTGCGTTACAGCACACCCATCTACTACTGATCTCAAGAAAAACAATCAGCCCAGAAGGCCACCCGCCCCTGGAACACATCACAAACCCAAGCCCCAGACCAAGATGACAATGCAAACCCCTGCAAACCGACAAGAGACGGCCCCAACTGGGAGTCTCACACTACAGGGAACCCCATAATACTGCACAACTCAGCATACAATCAATAAAAACGAATCACCGCAACCTCACAGTGACACAGACATCACTGAGCCACAACACACTAACTTAACTCAAGACCAGGAAAGTAACCAAACCAGGAGGACATCCGCTCCTGGAACATATCACAAACCCAAATACAAAACAGAGGCACAACCACAGAGAGGCAGACACCAATATGTGTCGGAGCACACCACCTTAATCTGAGTCAAGTAAAGTAACCAGCTGAGGAGGGCACCCACCCTTGGAACTTTTCACAAACCTGAATCCAAAACAGAGCCACAATACAACAACCACAGCTAGTCGGATGCCAATGTGTGTCGAAGCACACAGACTTAACCCAAGACCAGGAAAGTAACCACACAGGAAGGCACCTGCCCCTGGAACATATCGCAAAACCTAAAATCGTAATAGAGGCACAACACAAGCACAGCGAGTCAGGCGCCACTGTGTGTCGGCACACACCAACTTAATCCAAGAACAGAAAAGTAACCAACCGAGGAGGGCACCGGCCCTTGGAACATACCACAAACCATGTCTAAAACAGAGGTGCAATACAACAACCAAAGCAAGGCAGATGCCACTGTGTTTTGGAGCACACAGATTTAATCAGAGACAAGGAAAGTAACCATCCCCGGAGTGCACAATGCCCTGGAACATATCCCAATTCCAAATCCAAAACAGAGGCACACCACAACAACCAGAGTGAAGCAGATGTCACTGTGTGTCGAAGCACACTGACTTAACCCGAGACCACGAAAGGAACCAACCGGGGAGGGCACCCGCCCTTGGAACATATCGCAAACCTGAATCCAAAACAAAGGCACAATACAAAAATAACTGTAAGGCAGATGCCACAGTGTGTGGGAGTACAAAGATTTTACCCAAGACCAGGAAAACAAGCAACCGAGGAGGGCACCTACCCCTAGAGTATACCACAAACTCAAACCCAACTCAGAGACACAATAGATCAACCACGGCGAGGCAGATGCCACTGTATGTCAGAGCACAGATTTAGCCGAGACCAGGAAAGTAATCTAACAAAGGAGGACACCAGCCCCTGGAATATATCACAAACCAGAATCCAAAATGGAGGCACAATACAATAACCACAGTGAGGCTGAAGCCACTGTGGGTTGGAGTACTACGAATAAACTGGAGACCACGAAAGTAGCCAACCAGGGAGGGCATCCACCCCTGGAATATACTGCAATCCCATTCCAAATCCTAAATGAAGGTTAGAATCTACAACCACAGTGAGGCAGATGCCACTGCATATCGCAACTCACTGACCTACCACTGACCTCAGGAAAGAAAGCTACCCAAGAGGGCATCCAGCCCTTGAATACACCACAAACCCAAATCCAAGACCAAGACATCCAGACCACAAACATACCATGATTCAAAAAGACAAAGAAAGAAGAATGGAAAACAGAAATAGGAAGGAAATTGCACCCCTGCGGAAAGAGAACCACCTACTAGAATTCACAACACCTCAAAATCCCCACCAGCCACCACTAAACGGACTAAAGATATGGACCGGGAAAAGAACAAAAACAGAAAACATCTCCCGCTACCTCTCCACCTACAATCATACCCCAACAGAAAACAAACAACCCACAAGCAATGATCCAAAGAATCCTGGACACCAACAGACTACCAAACCGCACAACACAACGCAAAACACCACACAGAACTCTGCAACTCTAAAGTCATTTTGGAAAGACCTCAAGAAAAATCAGGGCTAAACTAGAATCCCTAACCATCCACACCCCTTACATGACCAAAGACTGGAAAAAAGATAACACATACAAACAACCAACCCACTACTACGAAGAAGAACAAAGAAACCCATGCCTCTATCTATTTGAACTCCTCAACGAAGAGACAAAGGCTCCAGCTACACATTCAGCAAATAACAGCCTCATCGATGAGAGAACCTCAGGAAAAGAAAACCCGACAAACACCACCCCGACCAAGACGCAGGAAAGGATATACAACTATAAATAAGGAAAAGCACACACTCTACACCAGGGCCTACTCAACGTCAGATCCATGGCAAAACACAAAACAGAAATGTATGACCTCCTAAGTGAGGGTGGCACCGGCATACACTTCTTCACAGAAACATAGCTATCGGACAGTTACAAAACAATCACCCACAAAGCCATACTAGACAATTTCTAACTAATACATTCCAACAGAGAAAACCGAAGCTGAGGTGGAATCACAATAGTGCACAAACACCACATCTGCGCCACACCACTCCCCTAAATCACATACAAGACTGTGAATCACTTCTAATCAACATCAAACTCAGTGACAAGACCAGACTACTGTATCTCCAGATCTACAGACTACCATCCTACAACCCCAACTTTGCAACAAAGCTCACTGATGGCATTGTCAAACTCTCCACTTATCACGATAACATAATTGTTCTGGGGGACTTCAACATATGGTTCGAAAAAAACAAAACAAAACCAGAACTACCTCCCCCAGCGCCCTACTGATGCAATTTTCTGCAGAGATGGATTCTCCACCACTGCCCCGCCGGTACTGATAATATAGAGTGCTTATCACTTGATCCCATTAACCATCAAAATACAAATCACATAATGACCAGAAACGCAATACATTCAACACAAGCATGACCCCAGTTGCCTGAGAGGGAGGGATCTCTGGAAAATCACTGCCTGGGCCAATAGATAATACAATACAAAAAAGGTGGAGCAGCCTGGTGGGGTTGACTAAATGAATACTGCTAGGAAAAATAGGTCAAGAGAAGCAATACCCACAGAATGAACCTATTACAAAAATAATACTTTTTAATTCATGGAAATTCACATAAAATACATATATCATAACATCATCATCTAACAAACTCAACTTAACACACATAAAATGAAACGACCCTATGCATTAATACAAGGTGACAACTGATCACACCTATACACAACTAAAAAAGGCCCTAATGGCCACACTGAATGACCTTGAACCATGACCCCGTAATAAATGTAATGCCCTTATCACATGAACCTAACCCTACATGTTTCAGTCCAACGTCCTATAGGTGGTGGACCTTCCTCAGGGCTACCAGAAGAACGATGTAACGTGGAGATAGGATATACTCCAATCAACGACCCAACTCCACAGACTCCTGTAAATGAGAGAGCTCGGGTTTGCAGCCTTCAAAGTCTGTGGATTTGATTCCACAATTTTTCATAGTAATTCAACATCACACTCCACAATTTATGTTTCATTAAATGCAGAGATTGCACATCAGTCATGATCAGCTTGGCCAACCTAACAGAGTACTCCACATTACTAACAAAAAGAAACAGGAAGAGTCTTGACCTGGAAACCCAAACACAGCTAATTAAATCAACCAAACATCTCCCAATTAAATAGAATAACTCCAAACTCAGAGGAAGACAAACTTGACATTTGGATTACAGAAGGCCCTAGACCAATCAGAACCTGCAAAACTCATCAAAGTCACTGCAAATAAAATGGTAGCAAGATGGTTCACAGAAGAACTGAGGCAACTCAAAAAAACAAACTGCAAACTGGAAAAACAATGGAGAAACCATTACAACCAATCGGATAAAAACAAATTCCGATGACAACTCTGAATGTACGCTTCAACAGTCCTCAAAGCAAAAAAAGCATACTACACCACAAGAATCCAATCAGCAACAAACCCACAAAAAGAACTATTGAAAATCATCAAGGAATTCAAATACCCAACTTCATGCAAAAAATGTGTCGTAGCATCACAATCCATATGTGACATCACAAACCACCTAAGAACTAAAATTGAAACAATTCAACAGACCATTGATGCAAGCCATGCAACAATAAACACAAATTCAGAACCACCAGAAACCAGCGCACCACCAACTACCACACCACTCAACTGATTCTAACCTATAAACAAAGAAACCTTCAACAAAATAAAATACACCAACTTTGCCTGATCCCATAGTGACCCATGCCCACCAGGAATCTTTAAAGAAATACTCAACCACGGAACACAAGCATCATACTTCCGGCTACTAATGAACCTATCCCTGAACATGGGAATAGTACGTAAAACTTTCAAATCAGCATACATCAAGCCCCTCCTAAAAAAATGAAACAGGAAGACCCCACCAACTAAAGACCTATATCAAACCTACCCTACCTAGCAGAACTACATGAGAACCACATCTACAAAATACTACTCAACAATGTAGAAAGAATCAGAATACTCAACCACTCCCAAGTCGGCTTCAGAAGCATAAGAGGAATGGAAGTCGCACTTCTATTCATATGAGACGACCTAGGAATTACTGCATTCATCAACAGCACCTGATCGGCCCTCATACTACTAGAGATATCAGCCGCCAGGATCTGTACTGTCCCATGATTGCCCTGGGTCCGGGTCTGAGTTGTGGAAGGTGCAGTTAGCATGACAGAAAACCTGGCTATTCAAATCACAGAGGCAAGCATACTAACTGCACCCTCCACAACTCAGACCCGGACCCAAGGCAATCATGGGACAGTACAGATCCTGGAACCGACAATAAAACGACCACACAATAACCACCCCCTGCTCCTCTCCCGCATACCTCCCACACACCACACATGCCCACAAGGGCTGGCCATACTACACACAAAGCACACAAGCCACACATCCTCCACAAGAACTAACAGCCGCAAACAACTAACAACCCAGACACTGGACGTTATCCTTCCGGAGACAACAAGCCCAGTGCACACAAACAAAACGCACCCAGAAAGCCGACACACATAGATGCCAGTTTCTCCTGGTTATGCAGACATCAACAGAAGAGCACAACTCTATCCAATCCCTCTTCCCTCACTAACCTACCTCACCTACTTTCCTACAGAGCCACCTGGGCGCCTGGAGACCATGCATATGGTAGCGGTGTGTGGTATAAATCAACGTAACATAATATAACATATCATGTGGAAAATCATTTTTAATAATGGTTCATGTATTTTATTTTGGTCTAGAAGTTACATCTTTAAGGAAAGAGGTATTTTTTCTTCAATTGTATAAAGATTCACAGAGAAAAGAACTTGAAGCATCGTGGAGAAAAGCACTTGAAGCAATTAACTCTACCACAACATACTTTTAATGCGATCTATGTTTACTGACACAAACTGTACCTTAAGGAAATGCAAGAAGTGAGTTCTAGGTTACATGATACTATAGGAATTAATATAGGTTTCCTCCATCTGTCCACAGGCAGATCACAGAGGTAGTGAAGTAAGGCTGATCACATCTATCGGGAACTCAAATTGGTGGTCCCTGATTTTGGAACCAGAATAACAGGGCTTCCCTTTAGATGGTAAGTTTCAACCACTCTAGATCCAACAAGATAATGAGCCTCATTACGAATCAGGCGTTAAGGGGTTAACGGCGCCGTAAACGGCACCGACCCTTAACGCCTGATTACAAGGTCCGTTAGCGCCATGGTGATATTAACGCCTGCTTTTTGCAGGCGTTAAAATCCATGGCGCTAAGGGACCATGGTGCTAATTACGCCACCGTAATTTACGGTGGCGTAATTAGCGCCTTCTCCACTCCCATTACGCCCTATGGGGCAAAAATGGGAAAGGGGAAGGGTAAAATGGGAAATGGGGATTTACTGCCACACTCACCTTGGAATGGGGCGGTAAATCCGCCATCCACCATGGTGTAAACATAGTTTACACCATGGTGGTAAGGGTACGACCCAGGCGGGTAAGGGTACGACCCAGGCGGGTCGTAATGAGGCCCAATGACTTCATCCTACATGTACTGTGTCTGACACCCTCTATGTCTTCCTTTGACAGGCCCGCAATCTCCAGTGTATATATTGTGCATACACCAGTGCTAGTCCTGGAGTCATTTAAAAAAACAAGGATAACTGGCTGAGCAAAGATCTACAGTCCACCTATGGCCAGCATGTTAGGGTGTCGAGAGGTTGGCTCCCTCCTCTGAGCCATCAGCAGGGTCTACTTATATAGGTCACGAAGAGGCTCACTTTCTCCATCTTCCTTGTTTGAGACTACAGGGAATGCTGCCAACTCCTCATCCCTGAAGAATGGCTTCAGTCTGTTCACATGGAACACACTAAGAAGATTCCTTTGGGCTCCCATGATCCTAGGTAGGTGACCTCGCCTGTCTGCTTATGGCCAGTGTGGGAAAGCCCACTTATCTTCCAAAGCACTGGGCTCAATAATAGTGTGGCCTGCATGGTAACCTGTCCGAGTTTCCCTCTAATCAAATCACCCTTTGATCAGCACCTCCCAGTCTTACGGTTATACTTCACCTTGTACAGCAATTATGTCATATTTTTACTGAGGCACAGCACAAGTGCACCCCATTGTGTAGGGTTCCACATGTTTTACCATCCCTTCTCCAATACGGAAATGGGTCCCTCACATGTGCTGTTGCCAAACAGATGTTCTAAGGGACTCCTTTTAGGCGAACAGATGGGATGACAGGAGTTGTAAAACATCCACCACACTTTTTAGGCTTTTATGGAAGTGCTCTACTATACCATTCTACTATGAGTAGTAGGCTGTAGCGACTTTATAGGTTATGCTAGGCTCCAGTTACATATCCTGCATGCAAGATAGCAAAAACTGAATCTGAAATGGCCCTGTGATGAACCAGGAATGAGACGCGGACAGAGAGGAGTCATGTTGATTGTTGTAGACTTTTATTCAAATAATAAGAGGGTTGGAAAATGCCTCCTTGTCCCTGCTCTAAGAGGTATTTCCCTACCTCAACCAAAGCTAACGGTCTGTCCAATGGGAAGATGTACAAAGCAAAATGTCCTGTGTCTGAAATCCTATCTGGCCTTCACATTCTAAAAGTAACTTTAAGGTGCTGTGAGTAAGGTCTTTGACTTGAAAAGTGTACAAATGTCCAAATTCAACAACAAACTGTTCAACTCCAACAAAAAGTCTTCCACTTAAATGGTGTTCACAGTTCCTGGGAATATCTCCCTTCCTCAAGATTCTTACCAGCAAAACAAAAGTTCCAAAACACAACCAAGTTCTTTGTAACTTAAGAAGATAACTTCCTCTTCCTTTTATTTGCAATTCACTTCACAAACGTGTTTCTGCCTGGTATGTTCTCCTGCCAGTACTTTCTTATATAGTTCATTCCATTCACAATCCCAAGTGCATGGTTCGTCCTTAAGATTTGTTTCACACAATTGGTTTTGCCTGGTATACTTCCCTGCCTGGACTTTCTTACACAGTTCATTCAATTCACAATCTCAAGAGTATGGGTCTTCGTCAGGATTCTTTTTACACAATTGGCTTTGCCTGGCATACTCCTTTGGCAGGACTTTCTTACGCTATTCACTAAATGCACAATCCCAAGGGTATGGGTTTTCCTCAGGATTCTTTTCACACACTTTTCTTCGCCTGGTATAATCCCTTTGCAGGACTTTCTTACAAAAGATTCATAAGTCTCTTAATATCATTCGGCTGCTCCTCTACAACACAATCCCAATGGAATTGGTCTTCCTCAGGATTCTTTTCACACAATTGGCTTTGCCTGGTATACTCCCCTTCCCGGACTTTCTTGCAAAAGATTCATAAATCTCTTGTGTGTGGGTCTTAGACTCATATTAAACTGCAGGCTTCAGCCGTTGCCATGCTTTTGATATCCAGTTTGCCAGCAACACTTTCTTAATTACATTTATTAGGCTTGCCGCCCTCTACCATGGTGCGTGACACTTGCCGTGAAGCATCCTGGCGTCTCACGTTCCCCAACTGGGCTCACTGGTTATGTGCGGTTGCTTTGGCATCCTTCGCAAACTTCCATGGTTGCTGTAAAACTCCCGTAGGTCAGAAGAGGGTCTTGTCTTTTTCTCCACTCTTCGGCTCGCTTCCGCGTTCTGGAGGCAGGTTTCCGCTGTCACTTCCCGTGTAGCGCGAGGACTCCAGTTCTCCCAGTTCACCTTCTCGGCAGGACTGGCAGACCTTTCACGTCACGCAGTGCTCGGTATGCTCCTCTCTCCTCTGTGGGCATCGCATGCAGCTGGGCTCTCGCCAAGCTGTTTCTCCTTCCAACGGGAGCCAACTGCTCCTGTCAGTTTCTTCAGCTTCATCAGCTGTTGGGGATTTAAAGCTCCCACCATGGTGCCACTCCTTCTAACAACTTCAGCACAGAGTGAGCTTCTGTGCTTTAGTGATCTTCATAACTCCATTCCTCCTCCTCCTCCTCCGAGTATTTTTAAAGGACTCATACACATGAGAGTGATAGTCTTTGTCATTACAGGATATTGTGGGATGTCATCAGCAGGTCTTGTGGGATGTTGGGGGGGTTACCACAATATACCATTAAGTCATGGGGAATGGATGGGCTGTCCCTAAAGGGGGCAGATGGCTACCATGTCTCATTTTATGAGCCAATTTCCCCTCACAAGGGTCGCCTCCCTTCATGTGGTCCTCCCTCAAATAGCCACCCCCAAAGTTAGGATAAGGTAGCGGCTGCCATCCCCTGGCCACGCGAGGAGAGGCTACCTCTGGGAAAGGAATGATGGCATCATCAGATTCATCACACCCTGTTGGGAAAACTAGCACTCATAAATATTCCAGTGAAAGCTCTTGCTACCACAAGGGCAGTGATGCTTCTCATGGACATGTACTCAGGAACCATGGTTGTGTGATTTACAATCACAAAGAGAAACCTGATTGCAGAGGTAGTAGGTGGGCTAATGGGGCAAACAAAATTGATTCCTTATCTCTGCAAGGGCGTACCCCACTGACAGTCTTCCACTACAACTAGCAAGTTGTCCACAAGCTTTCCATGACAACTAGTAAGTATGGCAGTAATGCTCCACATCTCCTCTTATTCCTGCAGAGTAGAAGTGGATAGATAATCTCTCCATTGCAATTTTCCTCCTAAGGTGTCACATCAAAGGAACCAAATGCAATAAAGGCAAGAGGCAGTACTCTGGCTCACGACCACTGCCAGCCTCTGGTGGGCACCTGACTCAGGGTCCCTGGGATCATTTTACAGGAGCTGTCCTTTCCCATACACATAGCAAATCCAGGAGATTTTCCGAGTAGAATGGGCCATTATCGGTGCAGACCATCGAGAGTGTGACACTCGCTCTGTACCCTGCAAAACTCTTCCTTATTGGGCCCTCATTTTGGAACCAACTCCTTCAGCTTTGGCAGGTCACTCAAGTTAGACACTAATGTTTCATGGGCAATCTCATTCACCACTCTCACAAAGACAGGACTGTCAGTGGACCCTGGGAGGGACACTCAGTTGTGGTTGCATCCTCCATTCTAACAAGGTCCCATATCAGCCTCTGAGGTGTGCACTCCTCCTCAGACCGCTCTTCTCAGGCCTGTGACCCGGTTACAGTAAACACAAGCCCATGGATACCATGGGGTACTACACCACGTCCTTCCAAGTAGGCACCCAACTGAGACCCTCCTCTTCATGGAATGGCTCTTCCCTAACACCTAGGTCCACACATCCTCTACTACCCGCCTACATGCGACTGAGTGAACTGTCCCCCGTTTCCTCCCCTGATTTCTTGTAGATCCTTTACCAAATTGTCCACCCTCCCCCATTTTTAGCTCCCTGCTCTCTTGTGTGACTGTTTACATCACATTGTACTTACCCCTATGACTTGCAAAGAAGATAGGCCTGCGCTCGATATATACTCTAATAATAATGCTAATAATAATAATAAATATATTAATACTAAAAGATGAACTCCGGAACACTCACATTCCAAATCCCAGTACGATCCCCGATCTGCAAAGCTGCGGCAACTTCCTGACTCTTATTATGAAACCCGGGCCGGTAGCATATGATCAGATTTAAATAAGGTCCAATCTACCATAGTAATGTTGGCCCCCACATTGGATAAGACAGTAATAATCTGGCTCTTCATCAGCCCACTCTGAAAAAATTGTTTAGTGTTGCAGTGAAAGTTTGCTAAGATATTTGGCTCACTTTCCCAAACTCCGAACTCCTAGAAAAACAAAGAACATTGCTGAAACCACGTCTGTGGGATCCTCTTTGGGGAAGGGGGAAGGGGGGCTTCACTAGACTATTGAAGACCTAATGTCTAAACATTGCAGCAAGGGTCCTTTCCTCAGTTTTTAATGTTCTATCACCAGGGTCAGACTGGGCCATAAAATTGTCTCGGGACGCTGACAAAAAAGTGGCCCACAGTTGCAAATGGCTATTCTTTGTGACAAAGTTTGAATAGTAACCAAGGGGGAATTTTATATAAAGTGTGATGCAAAATGTGCATTTTAAAGAATATTTATTCAGCAACACTGGTCAAAACTACTATTAACATATCAAACTGCCCAAATTGGACAGACAAATTGCCCACTTTGACCACAAAAACCAGCCCTCACCAGCATGTTGTGTTTTTGTTCAGCCATGGGCCTATTGCCCTATAGGCTAGTCCGATCCTGCCCATCACCCTTCTGAGTTGCATTTGCAACTATACTTAACACCACAAGGACTGTTAGGCTTGGTGCCCTTAGCAAAACAAAACAATTGATGGCTGGAAGGTTTAGAATAAATCTTGACCTCTGGCATTGCTCTGGGCAACCCTCCAGACCATCGTTCTTCGCCTGCCAAGCCATTACAATAGGGGAAAGACCATATGCAAATCAGGCTTGGCCCCACCCCCAAGGGGGTAGTCCAGCCCGAACTCATCCCCTTTGCACAAGACCACAAGGGCAGGACAAAGACTGATATGTTTGGGATATTTCTTCTCTGTGAAAGATAGTGAGCTAAAGAATCTGGGTAAGTCTCTCGTAGCCATGACTAATGTCTGGCAGAGGGACTCCCAGGACCCCCCCTAGTTAATTTGCATATTCAAGTAACTTTGGGTCTCACCCTAAGTTACTAGGGGAATCCAGACATGGACCCCTTGCTCACTACTCTTAGAGAGGCACAGCTCCTCCCTATTGGTGAGGTCCAACCAGATCGAAACACGTGTCTGGGGATGCTGTTGGTACTCTTGTTCAGAGGAGAATTGCCTAGCATTTCGGTGCTGGACTGCCCCAGGGCAGGACAAAGACTGATATGTTTGGGATATTTCTTCTCTGTGAAAGATAGTGAGCTAACGACTCTGGGTAAGTCTCTCGTAACCAGGACTAATGTCTGGCAGAGGGACTCCCAGGACCCCGGGTCTCACCCTAAGTTACTATGGGAATCCAGACGTGGACCCCTTGCTCACTACTCTTAGAGAGGCACAGCTCCTCCCTATTGATGAGGTCCAACCAGACCGAAACACGTGTCTGGGGATGCTGTTGGTACTCTTGTTCAGAGGAGAATTGCCTAGCATTTCGGTGCTGGACTGCCCCAGGGCAGGACAAAGACTGATATGTTTGGGATATTTCTTCTCTGTGAAAGATAGTGAGCTAAAGACTCTGGGTAAGTCTCTCGTAACCAGGACTCTCACCCTAAGTTACTAGGGGAATCCAGACGTGGACCCCTTGCTCACTACTCTTAGAGAGGCACAGCTCCTCCCTATTGATGAGGTCCAACCAGACCGAAACATGTGTCTGGGGATGCTGTTGGTACTCTTGTTCAGAGGAGAATTGTCTAGCATTTCGGTGCTGGACTGCCCCAGGGCAGGACAAAGACTGATATGTTTGGGATATTTCTCCTCTGTGAAAGATAGTGAGCTAACGACTCTGGGTAAGTCTCTCATAACCAGGACTAATGTCTGGCAGAGGGTTAATTTGCATATTCAAGTAACTTTGGGTCTCACCCTAAGTTACTAGGGGAATCCAGACGTGGACCCCTTGCTCACTACTCTTAGAGAGGAACAGCTCCTCCCTATTGATGAGGTCCAACCAGACCGAAACACGTGTCTGGGGATGCTGTTGGTACTCTTGTTCAGAGGAGAATTGCCTAGCATTTCGGTGCTGGACTGCCCCAGGGCAGGACAAAGACTGATATGTTTGGGATATTTCTTCTCTGTGAAAGATAGTGAGCTAAAGACTCTGGGTAAGTCTCTCGTAACCAGGACTAATGTCTGGCAGAGGGACTCATCGGACCCCCCTAGTTAATAGGCTTGGTGCCCTGGCAGGGCACACCCCCAAGGATTTTCACTCTGGTTTGGGTCCTGTGTCTGGAGGGGCATTTCAATAGTTTCTCTTTCTGCCGGTCCTCCTGTTTTTGGGAACGTCCCCAGCCCTTTTAGGTGCTCCTGTGGTTAGCTCACTGCTCTGCTGCAATATGTGGTGTTCTAGTTCGACTCTTCCATGTCAACCTTTTACATCTATTGCACATATATGTGTGTGGGGGGGGGGCATAGTGTGGGTAGGGATTGGGGGTGTTTCCTGAGGTCTTTCATCATGGTTCTATTGATGCCAGCAGATGGCAGAAATGTTCGTCAGGCTCTGTGTGTGGTGGTCTGAGTAGGCAACTGAGATAGGCAGGAAAGGGGTCCTAACACTGATAGCAGTGGCTGAGCAAGTAAGGATAAGCTTTATGGAGGGAGGGTGCTAGACAAGATTCAGGGTAGCATATTACCAGTTTGAATATTGGAATGTCCACACAGGCATATATCTGAAATACGTCCGCTCTACTAAAAGGTAATGTTTATGAACTCTTTAGGGCAACACAAAAAGAATAAAGTCCCATGACGACGTAAGATTGAAGTGTTCATTAGCTTTCAACAGTGAGGGTTAAGGTCAACTACAGAGTCACAATCAATAATAGTGTCATCTGGGTGTGATTCAGTCGCCGTTCAGCAAATACACCTTATGAGGAATGCTGTACCAATCCCTGTGCAAACTCAGTACAATCTCTAATTGTATTTAGTTGGAGAGATGGATGGATTTCCGATTGTTCAAGCTGGGTACAGTCCTAACATTTTTTATTTCTTATTAATATCGAGGACATACACAAGTGGGTGAACTGCTCAGAAGCCTCCAGAGGTAAGGTAGAGCCTTCTCTGAAAGAAATACCAAACACTCAGGAACCTTGACGTCGGTGATTTTTTTGTGTTATTAACCAGAACTGTCAGATGTTCAGCTCTGATTAGGATCAGAGGTCATTGGACATTGCACTCGGGTCCTGCTGTTCCATCAGTAGGCAGCTGCATGTTGTTCTGCAGGAGTTCAGAGCAGGTATATACACAGGCTAAATACATCCAACTACAACTCTAGACCTACCCAAGAACCCACTCATCCATCACCCACTACAAACAACACATCCAAAAAAACCAAGGGAAACCACTAAATTAGCAGAGCACTTATCAATGCCAGATCTCTAGTAGCCCATGCCACCGAAAATTGCTGACATCATCACAACTAACCAGCTCGACTTCATTGCCGTTACAGAGACCTGACTCAATAACGCAGCCTGCCCTGCACTCTCCCTAGCTATCCCTGACAACTACTCCATCATCAAAAAAGATAGAGAAAATTCCAAAGGAGGAGGAATAGCCTTCATCTGCAAATCTAGCCGCGATATGAGAGAAATAGAATCCACCCCCTTTCATTCTGCCAAATTGCTAACAGTCATATTACAACTTTCTGCCTCCTGCACTGTCTCTATGCACCTGATCTATCGCCCCCCCTGGAACACTAGGCACTTTCGAAGAAGACATAACGACTCTACTCAACACCAACACCAAACCGAGTTACCAAACTATCTTACTCGGAGACGCCAGGGGACCACTCCGGTAGTGATAGTGCGCGGTACAAATGTCCTTTAACATTAACATTAACATTAACTTCAACCTAGGCCTAAGCGACCCAAACGACACAAATGCCACCATCCTATCAAATGCCATCTCTGAAGCAGGCCTCACTCTTAGGAACAACGGACCCACCCACACAAAAGGTCGCACCCTGGATTGGATTGCAGGCATTAACTGCTCATCAAGCTCTGTTCCCTGTGTCTGGACAGATCACAACCTGATCTCATTCTCCATCCAAGACTGCGCTCAAACAACCTCAGCTAGACCCATGGCCCCTCCGACTTTCACCAGAAACAGAAAAAACATCTCAGTCACCAACCTCCTGCCCCTTATACAATCCATCACCAATTTTGTCAACCCACCCTCCAATCCTACAGATCTGGTTGACCTATACAACAACACCATTAATGCAGCCATTGATATCATTGCACTACTTAAACTATCCAAAGAGAAACCCATAGCCCACCTAAACACGTGGTTCACCCCAGCATAAAAACCCTACGCCTCGAGAAAAGGCAAGCTGAGAACAAATGGAAAAATAACCCAACAGCTCAGAATAAGCTCATTCTCACATCCATGGCCACTAAATATAAAAAGGAAATCATTCAAAGAAAAAAAAACACCTTAAATGACAGAATAAAAAAAAGCCAACTCAAGCACCAGAGAAATCTTCACCATCCTTAGGGAATTGGAAACCCCGGTCAAGCCTAGGGACTCCTGCATTTAAAATAAATCCTGGTGTACCGACATCCAAAACGCACTCTGCAACAAAATAACAATGCTCCAAAACAAAATCAATTCCAAAAAAGCCACCCTACACAACATCGCATTGGAAACACAAGAAGCTATTTTGCATGAAACCTCCTCCAAACAAACCAGGCCCAGCCATCAATTCAGATTCAACTCTATCTCAACCACTGAGGCTGAGAAAATAATCTCCTCCCTAAAACCGTCCAAGTGCCTGGGGGATACCTGCCCAGCACCTATTATCAAAGAAGCCGCAAGAAACCTAGCTCCGTTTATCTCCAACTTTATTAATACCTCATTCAAATCCTGCTCAGTACCCACCAACCTCAAAGATTCCTGGGTACTACCTCTACTAAAAAAGCCCAATCTAGACCCTAATATTCCATATTACATTGGAGCTTCGTTTTGCAGTTTGAACTCTACCCTGCTATTCACAGCATTGCGAGCTGCAGATAGCTCTTGCTGTGGCCCCTTCTGCTTCCTGGAGGAGGCGGAGCCACGCTGCATCACGTGACGGATCACGTGACTTATCCGGACCTTTTATTCAGCCGTGAGTCAGCTGAGCGGTGTGTTTGCATTACCTTGGAGCTTCGTTTTGCAGTTTGAACTCTACCCTGCTATTCACAGCATTGCGAGCTGCAGATAGCTCTTGCTGTGGCCCCTTCTGCTTTCTGGAGGAGGCAGAGCCACGCTGCATCACGTGACGGATCACGTGACTTATCCGGACCTTTTATTCAGCCGTGAGTCAGCTGAGCGGTGTGTTTGCATTACCTTGGAGCTTCGTTTTGCAGTTTGAACTCTACCCTGCTATTCACAGCATTGCGAGCTGCAGATAGCTCTTGCTGTGGCCCCTTCTGCTTCCTGGAGGAGGCGGAGCCACGCTGCATCACATGATGGATCACATGACTTATCCGGACCTTTTATTCAGCCGTGAGTCACTCTCGCGGCGTTAAGCCCGGCGGGGAAAAGCCCATCAGCTGTTGTGCGGCTGTTAGGCGCTGGTGGTGCCAGATTCACTCGGGAAGTGCGCCTATGTGCAGACTGTGGCAGGGAGACAAGAAGGCAGCAAGGTAACTGCAAGATCTATTTATTCTGAAAAGACCTGTATATCAACCTGGTACTTCTGAAATCTTAGTAATTCGGCCTGGTCTTACTGACTAACTGTTCACAATGGCGGACTCACCGGTCTCAAAGCTCTCGCCATATAGGACAGGGGTGGGCTACTACCCCGAGGTAGCCATTACATGCAGCACTGCCTCATTCGAAAATATTTTACAAACAAATGTGGAAACGGCTGAGGAGGTGGTGAACGGATCAAGTATAGGAGAAGGGGAAGGCTCCCAAACACAGCTTCACCTACAGCCCCAACAGTCTTCCAACACCCCGGATACATCAGTGCCCCCCATAGAAATTGAAAATCAGGGACTTTTTAATAACACGGTGGTCATTGACGATAGGGGCCAGAACGCGAAACCACAAATAGGACTGTCCCCCAAGGCCACAGTGTGGGAGGTTTCGCCCAATTCGATTCCCTTAAATTCTACTCTCTCCTCCCCAAAGGACTTGGGCGCAACTTATGATGATGAGACGGGTTCTCTAAGGCCAACCGCACCTCCTGTTGTGAACCCCTTTGTCTTCGGTTCCTTAAATGGGAACAAAAGAGATCAACCTCCAGCAAAAAAATCGGACAACGGTTGGAAACCCTTCGGGATTTCCTTACTGAACACCGATTTCCACACAAACTATTCAAGTACGAACCAGCAAAACAGGGTGACTATTCGAGAGTGTCTTCTGGACCCCTCTACGCCACGGTCTAGATCCCAACAAATGACCACCCCAGGGTCGTACACATTTATCCCTGAGCGTAAGGGGTCATCACCAAATAAATGGGGGGGGGTCTCTTGCCTCAGTCAACAAAACGTTACCTCAGGGACCCCCACAAAGATTCCATAAAGGAGTATTCCCCCAGCAAGCACCGTTTCCAAGTAAACGGCAAAGAAGACAACCATCTCCCACAGACAAGGATCTCTTGTCCGTCTTGGAATCAACTCAAGGAGATGCTCCTTCTAAAAAGGATCCCCAAATCGATCCTGGAATGATCACAGCTTTTGCTCTTGTAATGGCCTCCTTTATGAAACTTATTGAGTCGCAAAATGATCAGCTTCGGGACCATACAACAACAATCGCAATGATGTTTTCTAAAATGATCTTTATAGAAGGCTTTGTTTCGGCAATTCAGTCGAAACTCGAGAAAAATGACGAACATACGACAAACATTTTGAAAAGTATCATCGAGCCAATCATAAAAGAAAAAGAAATAAGATGATGGGAAAGGACAAGTCTCAGGTTAGGGAGTGCAGGTGGCCCGGAGAGTGGTCCGACTTCCCTGGAACAGACTCATAACCAGCAGGTGGTTCTGTCTACAAAGAGTACTTTTGAGGAACTTTCCACTACTAAATACAAGGACAGTTCTACCAACACGGACCCTGCTGTGCGGGCAATTAGCCCAGTAATGAAGGAGGGTAGGCTAGCACCGAAGGAAGGATGTTCAGCATCTTCCATTGCAACTAATACTCTGCCCCTGGTTACACGGGATCAGCTCGAGGCTCCAGTGCCAACTAGCAACATCAAATTATTTGACTTATTTAAGAAACCAAAATCAGGTTTATCCCCAATGAAGGAAGGTCTTCTTAAAGTAAACAAGAAAGGCGACAAAAACTATGGGAAAATAGTCATAGCAACGGACAAACCTATAGCACAGAGACCTTTGCCTACAAGAAAACCCACATTGAGATCTAAAATTGCAACTGGTCTATCCCTTCCAAGGAACTTGGCACTTGCCTGCAAACTGCCAACTCATGAGAGACCAGTAATAAAAAAAAACAGAAATTGCTCCTGCTGCCTGCCTAAAAGTAACTCCTGATGAGTCCCCTCGCCCACTGGACATCACGTCGACAAATGACAACATGGACATCTCTCTCATGGACTTATCTGTTTATTCAGACATAAACACCACATGGGAGGGGGAGTCAGGATCGAATACCTCCGGAACATAAAGTGGTATCGAGGAAGAAGATCCAGAAATATACAGCAAGATAAAAGAAGTCGACCTTAAAGGGGAGACGAAGGCTCAGACGATTAAAGACAGGGCGGTGCGGCTAGTGACCTTCAAAAAGCCCTCAATGCCCACGTTATCGATTCCGAACTCGGTCTTCGATAAAAAACTCAAGTGGAAAACTAGAGTGCACTCCGGTAGAGAAATATCGGCCAGCCCCACAGAAAAAGAGAGGGCAGACATACACCCATCTAACGCCTTGGTTTACACAACACTGGAAGACAGATGGAACTTTCTTGTCCAGAGATCCCTGGAAACTACCAGTAATAAAGGAGGCAGCCCTGACGCGTCAAAGGAAACAAAAGGAACAGTGTCATGGGCAGAAGCGATTGAGAGAAAACCGACATGTGGGCCCAACAATCACAATGCCCACAATGGACCGGGGGCAAAAAATGCCAAGGAACACTACAGAATACTATTGGAAAGAACTCTAGGCTACGAAGACAACTTAATTATGAATCGGGCTAACGTTATGAGGCTCTTACAATCCCTGGATCTTCTGGAGAAATTAAAATCGAGGGATTTAGACTGGATCGAATTTCATAATGAACAGCGACACGACAGTGTGATTCTTCACACAACTGATCAAAACACTAAAAATGTACTCTTAGAGTTGGGCCCAAAACTTAACTTATGTGGATTTGTGCTTAGGGAGTTGGAGGAGGAAAATAGATCCGACCGTGTAGCTACTCGGAAACATCTACTACACAACCACCGAAGTACCACTACCAAACCCTATAAGGATCATCCGATGAAAGCAGGAAATAGTGGTAGAGGGACCCTAGAGGTTGATAGTGGAGGAGACCAAGTGCATATTCAATCGGAAAAAGCAGGACTAAACTTGGTGAATAGTCAAGACGACTGGAGTTGGCTGGCTGGGGTCCTATCTGCTAAGTCATAACGCCAACACCCATCTACGAGTGCCCACTCCAACTCCAAACCAAAAGGGATAAAGATCATGAGTTGGAACACAAGGGGTTATGTGCATTTACTTGGCAATTCAGCAACACATCTGTCCTCTTACGACCTATTTTGCTTGCAAGAAACCTGGTTGTGTGATCTACCTCTTCTGGACAGGTTTGAGCTATATATAAAGCCCGCAACAAAGGGCTCAAAAGGCAGACCGAGCTTGGGTTTTCTGTTGGGGGTAAAGCGCACCAGTGGCATAAAAGTGATCTCTACTCTAAACAGAAACCCTTGGATACAACTTACTAGGATTTCATCCACATCAGAACCAGCTTCACTTACTTCAGACTGGCAGTTGCTTATATGCAACGTATACTGGGGCCCGACAGACCGAGATGAGGACAAACTTATGGAAGTCCTACTGGAAGCCATAGACGACGCCAGGATTGAATGCCCACTACTTGAAATTCTGCTATGTGGTGACTTGAACATGGAATGTTACGACAAGAAGCAGAGGAAAATAGAGTTCCTGCCTTTGAACGCCTCAAAAAAAATAACGAGAGGTGTGGTCATGGAGAAGGAACTACTAGCCAGAAATATATATTTGGTAAACGGTAACTTGGCGGGCGACAAACCAGCCGCCCGCACATGGAAACGGGGTGCCCAAACAAGTACACTGGACTATATGTTTGCATCAGAAAATCTCTTTGGCAAATTAATATCGTTGGAAGTGATCCCCACGATCCAGAGTGATCACAACATCCTGGAACTCAAATCTGAGGCCTGGAACAAGCTCTCGTCTGTACCAGGCAAACATCTACCAAACCAGTTTCTTGAGTCAACTCCTGGTGGCAATAGACTACGCATGGGAAGAAAAGAGATGGCCCTGGTGCTGGATTCCTTAATCAAGGACCAAGGTCCAAACCTGATAGAATATGCTGAAACAATGAAGATCTTTCGCCCAAAAGTAGTCGTCAAGGAAATTCACCAATGCAAGCGGCACCATTATGATCACCAAGTAGTGACAAAAAAAAAAACTGGTTAAAAAAGCCAGGAGATTATATGTTAAAACTAGAGCACCAGCTGCCTTAGTCCTGTATACTAAAGCTAGAAACACCTACAGAAACTGGCTTAAGCAACACAAACATCAAATAATGCAACAAGACAGTGAGAAGATGCTTCACCTACTATCTACTAAAAACATCACTAGTATTTGGAAGTTGATCAATGAAATAAACATCCCTTCCGACTCAAACATGGTAAATCCAATAGCCTCAGAAGTTTGGGAAACTCACTTTCGGAACCTTTACTCTATGGGGAAAATCTGTGGTCCTGCCCTATTCTTACCATCGAATGAGCCCTGGGACTTTAAATTTGGAAAACAAGATATTCTAGACCTTATTAAACAGTCCAATTCTTCAAGGGCTGCAGGACCTGATGGTCTCACCAACGACATCCTCAAAAGGGACCCGGAAAAATGGGCTTTGTTCATGCTGGATTTGTATAACAACATAACAAGACTAAAAAAGTTACCTAAATCTTGGACGACGTCCATAATTGTGCCGATCTTTAAGAAGGGAGATAGGTCCGTGCCCACTAACTACAGACCGATTGCCCTTTTGGATGTCGTCGGCAAAATATTTGCAGCACTAATCTTGAAACATCTAAATGATTGGAGTCGGCTGGCAGACCATCTGGACCCTTGGCAATCAGGCTTTCGAAAGGGCATTGGAACATCCTTAAATGTGCTACTCATCAACATAATCAAATGCATGGTTAAGGCCAAGAAATATAAGAACATCTATATCGCGTCAATAGACTTGGAACAGGCATTTGATTCTGTTGATTGCGGAATGCTATGGCACAAATTAAGGAAATGGGGATGTCCGACCAACCTGAGAGAACCTCTCGAAGCACTACACATGGGGACAACCCTTAGAGTAAGGTTGGACAGACAGGGCAACCTCTCAAACAATGTGGTGGCCATGCACGGTCTGAAACAGGGCTGTCGGTTGGCTCCCGCTGTTTTTTGCCTTTTTATATCCGACATGCAGGAAGCTTTCGAAGCAGTGAGGTGTTTCCCCCCAAAAATCGCGGAGACCGTCGTGGGAAGGCTGTTATTTGCGGACGATCTTCTGTTGCTAGACCAAACGACCATCGGACTTCAGCGGCAACTAAAGGCACTCGAGTCATACACACAAGGAAACGGCCTCCGTATAAATCCAAAAAATTCAAAGATCTTGAGGCTAGGACCTATTATCGGCATGAAAAATCTAAGGTGGTACCTTTCTGGGGAAGAAGTACCAGTGGTTTCGTCCATGATATACCTTGGAGTAACTTTAAACAACAGCATCCAAGATGGTCCAGGTATCTGCAGGCTTAGAAGTAAAGTTACGAACTTAGCTTCGCAAGCCTTGTTAATCAAGCGACGATACTGTTCTTTTTCCCTTCGTCCTCTGATAGATTTCTACAAACTGAAAGTTGTGCCAATTCTCACTTACGCAGCAGAGGCGAATTTCTTCATCAATTCAGATGTTTGGAAACTGTTGGAGTGCCTATTCTGGAAAAGAGTATTGGGCTTACCGACATCAACTCCAATGGAAAGTGTACGTAAGGAACTAGGCCTATCGTCCCTTTACATATCTACGGTCTGGAAATCCCTGACACTCCTCTGCAAATGTCTGCACCCCCAGGAAAGAAGTGGATTTGTGGCAATTAACGAAGCAATCAAAAGACAATTGATTCCGGTCCTAACCAAGTGGCAATTAATTTGTTTAGAAATCCTGAATACCATAGCACTAAAACCAGACAATCTCATGTTAAATCCGCTCATGGTAAAGAGAAAACTCTTGGACTGGGACTGGATAGCCACCCTGGACAGGCTCAGTGCTTTGCCATCAATCACCCTAGGCATGGACGAGCACTATTGCAGAGGCACAGTCCACCCTTACTTGGATAAATTTCCCTCAAATACGGAAAGACAGCGGTTCTTAAAATTCAGACTAAACCTCTTCCACACAAGAGAAGTCTTAGGGAGAAGAACCAAAAAAGAGGAAAAACCCATTCTGCTGTGTCGAGGCTGTGGGCAAGAGGCTGAAACCTTACAGCATCTAGTGATGAATTGTGTTACCTTAACTAAATTCAGAGAGAAATGGTTGGGGACGCACCTTTCAAATTTAAGCACTTTAACCTTGCAGGACAGGTGGCTAATTCTGAGAAGGGGGGAAAAAGTATCTACGACCCTGGCTCTGTTGAACTTTATGAGAGAAACCTTTACAATTTTGGACATTTAGTTATTTTTCTCGAGTTATACTGTTTCCCCCCCTATATATAAATATAATTGATGTAACTGTGTTTTTTTTTCTTCTTCTTCCTTTTCTTCCTTTTATTCAATTCTTTTCTTTTCTTTTTATCTCCACAATGCATTTAAAGTTTCCTTTGGTAACTAATTGATGCAATAAAATAATAAATAAAAAAAATATTCCAACCAACTATGGGCCAATCACAACCGTACCCTTTCTTCTTAAAATCCTTGACAAAGCCGCCTACCACCAGATTCAGGCTTATCTGGAGGCCAACAACCTACTAGGCACACGACAATCAGGCTTCAGGCCCAGACATGGAACAGAGACTGCCCTCATAGACCTAAAGAATCAATTAGATGACCGGAAAGACAAAGGAGAAGACTCCATCCTTCTCCTTCTGGATCTATCTGCTGCGTTTGTTCTCGTAGACCATAATGTCCTATGCAACCATCTCAAAACAGCCACCCACTTCTCTAATGAATCCACCACTTGGATAAGCTAATTCTTGGATAACAGATCTATGTGTGTCTTTTCTCCCTCCTCTGCACTGGCCCAGTACCTATCACTTGCGGAGTTCCTCAAGACTCCTGCGTCTCCCCAACCCTCTATTATATTTTTACAAAGCCCCTGTTCGACATACTTAACAATCTGGGTGTCTCACATACCAACTAATCAGACGACACTCAGATTCTCATCCTGATCCTAGGTGACTATGAAAAAGACATAATCAAGATCAATAAAATGTACCTAATTATTCAAACATGGATGGTCACCCACGGCCTATGCCTAAACGACGAAAAAACCGAGCTCTTAATCGTTGGGTCCCCTAAAAACATTCTAAACTATCTTCCCATTATAACTCTCTCCTCATTGATGGAATTAAGATCAAAGTCTCCAAGGAGGTCAAGACCCTAGGATTCCATCTTGATTCAAGTCTCAATCTTAACAAGCAAATCAACGCCACAGCCTCTGCCACCAACTACACATGCAAGCTGATCTATGCCTGCAAGCCATTCTTATCCACAGCAAGCTGCAGTACAATTGCAAGAGCCTTAGTCCTCTTCAAAGTGGACTATTGTAATGCACTATACCTAGGCACTAGTAAGCGTAACAACACCAAACTACAGACAATCCAGAACAATACTCTAAGAGAGGCCCTAGGCATTCCCAAATCCGAACACTTTCACACGTTAAACGTGATACCAACTGGCTCTCCATAAATGACAGAATTAAGCTCAAAACACTCAACCTCACTCATAAATGTCTGTCCAACAAGGCTCCCCTATACCACTCGGACAGATTTTGCAGACACACCTCAACACGTCCCATCAGAAAAGCACAATCCAACAGCCTAAGAATTCCAAAGTTCAAGGTCAATAAAACAGGAGGCGCAAGCTTTCCAGTCCTGGCCGTGCAACTATGGAATTCCATTCCTGACTCATTAAGAGCTATATATCCTTTCCACTGCTTTAAAGCCAACGCTAAGAAATGGCTGCACTCCCTAGACAGATGAGCCCCTAGTATGTCTACTGGTATTCCTCCCTAGTGTCCTCATCTCAATCAGAAACAGAGACCAAGAAATGTACCTACTGTATTTATGTAATTAACGACTCACTCTCAAACCCATAACTGTATAAAACCACACAATGGGCCTCATTCCCACCCTGGCGTTAACCAAGGCGCTATTAGCGCTTTGGTTGACGCCGGTATTTTTCCAACTCCGCCATGGTGAATGGCGTAATTACCGCCCCATTCCAAGGTTGGCGGGGGCGGTAATTCCCCATTCACCATGGGCCCTTCCCCATTCCTATTTTTGGCCCATAGGGCTCAATGGGAATGGGGAAGGCGCTAATTACGGCACCGTAAATTACGGTGCCGTAATTAGCTCCTAGGTCCCTTTGCGGGTTGGTTTTTTAACGCCTGCAAAAAGCAGGCGTTAAGTACCAACCCGCAAAGGGAACTCGGAATAGGGCGGTAAGGGTTTAACGGCACCGGTCTCGTTACCGGTGACCGTTAACCCTTACCGCCCTACTCGGAATGACCCCCAATGTATATTTGCTGTATTGTGTATTTTTCTATGTATATCTGCTGTATTGTACATGCTATATACTATGTTTCTGCTACATTGTCTTATGTAACCTGTGCCCTGCAACCTGCTCTGCGCCCAGCTGCCTACGGGCCCGGCGCGCACTACAAATGAATAAACAAAACAAATAAAACAAAGCTAGGTGCCAATGGAACCAAAGAATAGATGTTAGAATATGGTGCAGGACCGTCTGTCCCAATGAAGATGCTACTTTGGTGGCAAACACCTGCACAAGTACTGCAGCTACATCACTCGAGGCAAGGAGGCTCTTTCAGAGTGTTGTCTTTGGGTGCTTAGTTCATTGCACATTTTAATATATTTGGGAACTGCAGGGCTCCAGACTTTCTCAGCTGCTGCTTTGTCTCAGTGGCGGTGTGCTTGCCTTTTCATGGTCAGGACTGGATCTAGCAAAGATTCAAGAGGGCACAGACATTGTGTCTAGTTTGCACAAGAGCAGGACCTACATTTTCTGATAGGCTTGAACTCTTGTAGGTTCCAGCAGTGCTTCCTTATATCCAGACTGCAGGCCACCATCTTCCTAAGAGCCCAGTTCTCCTACACAACAAACAAACTCGAACATCTGGACTGCAGCACACTCATAGGTGGACTGGTTACCAGGGAACTGTGGAGATTTCTTTGTGGGTCTTTGCTCCATGGGCCACTTTTGTGGTGTACGCTACTCTTATCTACACCACTTCCTTCCATATCTATTGAAAGCACCGTATTTTTTTTTTACAGAATTTCCAATATGGTATTGCTCACTCTTAACAAATCTTATGTGTCATTTGTGTTAAGCTTAACTACTTTATCATCTTTAAATAGGGACAAATGTGCTTCAAAAGGCAACACGTGGCCCCACTGTTTCTAAGGTTTCTTGGTGGGAAAACTCCCCGCAACCCAACATACATGGATTGGTCTTGTTCACTATGTTCACTTGGACAGTGCAATATGGGCCACTTTAAAAACATTTCCAGGTCCACTTTTGATTCCCACACCCTGCCCCTTGCACCCAATCAAAGCAGGCAGCCACACCAGAACCTTGCATGCTTCTTCCAGGAAACTCTAGTGATGTCGATTCAACCTTGAATTTGGACATTGGAGTCAGACTGGTTTTATTGTGTCACGGCCACGCAGGCTTTTTACTCCGCTATGACCTTATGGCCACATCTGCATCATGCTGCATCTCTGGCAGGACCAATACCTGGCTGCTGTTGGTCCTGCCAGAGAGGTCAGGGATGGGTTTAGGCTCATCCTTAGTATGCATCAAAGCTGGACTGCCCAAGATAGACAAAACGCTGTCAACAACCGGTGGAAGCCTCACAGACAGGTATGGGGGGTTAGTCGCATAGGCCACATATGTTAAATGTTAATGTTAAAGATATTTGTACCGCACACCGTCACCAACGGCGTTGGTCCCCAGGCGCTCTGGCGGATCTGCAAATAAGAAGGTGGGATGGGTTGGTAGGGTGAAGAGAGAGTAGGATAGTGAGAGGAGTGGTGTTCTGTTGGCAGCTTCAACTTGGTATACACCGTGTGCTGAGCTTTTGGTGCGAGTATCGGAGCGATGTCAGTCCTCGTGTGCTGTTGGTGCGGTTAATGTGTTGTATGGTACGTGCCCCCTGAGGGAGTTCTTTAGGGGCAGAAACGATATGATAGGACTTGAAGTAAGCACTCACCAGAGGAAGCATTCGGGAAACGAGCAGGAATAAAAGTGAAAACGATGTAGGATGCTGCCTCATAGCCACAGCTAAGGACATTTGCCCGCGCGCATCTACTCTGCCATGCCGATAACAGGAGAGCCATGTGCTGAAAGGGCAACTCTTGCTTTTTTCAGCCTGCTGCATGTTGCACCTTGCTACCCTCTTGCCAGATCAGAGCAGAGCTTTGTAGAAGAAGTGGCAAGCCTCTCTTCTACCCTCCCACTTTCAACCCTGCAATTCACGTCCACGGTGGAGTCGCGTGCAGATCGGACAAGGCTGCAGACCTACAATCATAAGGTACTGTGATACTATTCAAGAGGACTGTGGGCCGCCCACTGACCAATGCTCCTCTCTGATGAGGCTACTTTATAAGTGCCCTGAGCAAGCAACACTGCACCAACTCCTTCATAGTCAGTAGAGCAGCTTGATCCAATGGGAAGTTGACCTTTAGCCACTGTTGAGAGCCTTCTCTTTACAAGCATGTTGTGTGAAGAGAATCTTCATGTGCGTGGGGGTGGTTTCATCTGTGCAGGGGGGCTGTTATCAATGGAAGGGGAGCTGTATATGTGAGGAAGTAGGAGAAGGGGTTACACTAATTGGAGTGATGGCCAGGGGGCAGAGAACCAAGCATAAAACCCCCTGCCCCCTCACGCTGCTCATTGTCTCGTTAAGGCCCATTTCCCTCTTGAATCAGAGGTGATCCATGATGCACAAAGGCGGCCATTATTCGTTCCCCGAACCTTAACAGGGGCCGAATTCCCCCTTCAATTCAGGGGAAGCACAGTAGGCAAGAGGAACACAAACCAAAGTCAGGACAAAAGCTTTATCAACTTTATTTTATGGGTTTTTCATTGTTTTACCTTAGCTAAGATCTACAACAAAATGGGCTTGGTTACTAGGAAATACTAGTGGCGACCGGCCAAGGAATAGTCCAAACCCTGAATGGGAGAGGCACCTTTCCAACACGTCGAGGTGGGGGACAAAAGTACAACACGGACTGGGGAGGTGCAGGGTGTCATGTGACTTTTAGCAGCGAGTAAAACACGTTAAAAGCCTCAAGTTTTCAGGGTCAAGTGGGGCGTCTGTTCAACCCCCATACTCTCTTTATTGTGTTGTCCAGTATGAGTTCTCATCTTGGCCAGCGAAGGGTGTGATTTTGCCATTCTTAAATGCTTCATTTTATTTACCCCTTCCCAGGGATTGGTCGTTCTTGCTATAAAATACTGAAAGAGGGTTGAAAAGTCTTGCCATAATGAGGACTGTGTAAGGCGGTCTCCTCCCAAATGTCCCCCACCTCATGGCAAAAGAGTGGCCCAGTGGCACGTGATAGCGAGATGGTTATGTTCCTGTTTGGTCGGAACCAGTGAAGCGGTCAGTGCTGTGGACCTAGGAGCAGCAGCTACTCAGTGGTGGTCGGAATGGAGTAAACACACTGGCAGACTTGTTGGTGTCTGTCCACACTTGCTGTTTAACTGTGAATGCCTTTCTTTGTCTCAAAGCATATAGTGTGGCCACAACACATCTATCCACCACAAGTCCAACTGGAATTGCCACAAGTCCCCAGTTTTATAAGATCTCCTCAATATGTTCATCTCATCCAGCAAATGCTTCCTGAATATTCTCTGACCTCCATGGCCAAGCCCCATACCTTCTTGCAAACTTCGTCCTTTTCAAAATCTTGTGTTCACTCCCCTGACAAGTAGACTACATGCTATCCTGCTAGCACTTGAAGGTCACGTGTTCAAGTCTCCAAACAATGTAATGTCCTTTATTGAACCGTTGAAGCGATGCTCAAATAAAAGCGGCGTACAGAGGATCCTTCATGTGTGTCCTACTGAAGTCCCTCATCCATTCCCCCACATTAGTCGATTAAAGGGCCTCTGGTCTCTTACCAATGGAAATCTTCCATGTGTTCTCCCAGTTGGTCCCTCCCATGACTTCCTCTATTGGCTCATATATGTGTTACATGTCACCTCCCGGTTAGCCCTCAAAGTCCCCCATTCTGTCTAATCATTGGCCTGTTCATGTGTTACCGGGTGTTGCTCCAATGACCGTTCCCATGTTTCTAACCATATGCCTTTGGTGTTCTCCTGTTCTTCTTCTCATCGACCAGTTCAGTATCTTCTCCACATTGGCATCTTAAGTGTTCTTTCTATATTAGTCCACTTTGGGGGCAGGAGAGTGAGTGGCAGTACGCCCTTACACTGTCACTTCTGTCTTGCTGTTGCCAGAGTATTGCCGCTGGGTTGTTGGGTAGTGGCTGGGTTGGCTGAAGAGTGCTGGAAGCTTCTCAATGCTGTATTGGCGTTTGTTAGCATAGCCCTGCCGCCGGGGTTCGTGACGACCCGGCGGCTCCCAAGCCTGAAAGGCCGAGCCCGACATCGGATGTGTGTTGGTCTTGGCCACTTTGTTCTTCTGCACTGGTGTGGAGGACCCTGCGTGTGAGGAGTGACCACCACAACCATCCTGTCCATCTTTGGGGCGCAAGGTCATAGTCTTGTAGGATGGAGTTCCCATGGCTGACATGTCCACAGAGGAGTAGCGCTTGTAGAACTCATCAGTGGCGCTCTCTGTGGATAGAAGAGGAGAACAGGGTGAGAATAATGGCAGTCGCATTCAATGTGCCATGACTCCCTCCTAGCTATGTTACACCCAACATTGGTCTCTTACCCCCTACTTTCTTTACTACATATGGTGGAGGACACACTTGATGGACCATGGGTTCCTTTTTTTCACCACAAGGTGAGAGATAGACTCGAAGGTTGGTAAGTTCCTCTGGCTCTTTGTTGCACCATCTGTAGGGGCAGACTGGTTGGGCCATGTCAAGGGGGCACGCAACAAGGACCGTAAATGCCTACTGGATGGAGGGGGGAGAGGTTTGGTGAAACCCAATCCCCTATGTGTCTAATTCACAGATGATCAAGAGTGGGTGAAACACAATCCCCTCTGTCTCCATTGCTTTATCTAATAGGGATGAACTCAAGGAGTATGAATTCCTACTTCTGGTTACACCACGCTGCACAGGACAGAGTTCAAGGACAAGGGTCCCCTCTGTCTTGGTTCCACCATGCAATGGAGTCAGGTTTGATGAACTCTCTGTACCTTCTCTCTATGCTACACCATACTGGGGGACAGAGATGATAGATCATGTGTTCTTCAGGACAGGACATTCATTGCAGTCTATGTGTTCGTTCTGTCTGTGGCATGGTGTCGTTGAGTACAGGCTGCATGGATCATGTAGTCTTGTAACACCATGTTCTTCAGGACAGGACAGCCATTGCAGTCTACATGTTCGTTCTGTCTGTGGCATGGTGTAGTTGAGTACAGGCTGTATGGATCATGCAGTCTTGCAACACCATGTTCTTCAGTACCGTTGCAGACATTGCAGACTACGTGTTTGTTCTGTCTGTGGCATGGTGTAGTTGAGTACAGGCTGCATGGATCATGCAGTCCTGTAACACCATGTTCTTCAAGACAGGACAGACATTGCAGCCTATGTGTTCGTTCTGTCTGCGGCATGGTGTAGTAAGTACAGGCTGCATGGATCATGCAGTCTTGTCTCTGATACACCGCCACGTGGTGCTTACAGCCTTGATGGAACATTGAGTTCCTTTACCTACTTCTTACACTGTGCAGTGGTGCAGTGAGGACAAGCGCTTTGGGCCATGCATCCTTTATATCGCTGTTACACTATGCAGTGGGCACAGAGTTAATGGACCCCAGGTCCCTACTATCTATTCTTCTCCCTGTGTTGGGGGCACACGCAGATGCCCGTGAGTCCCCGGTGCCTCTATGTTACGTCCAGCAGCAGGGACTCATTTGATGGATCATGCTTCCTTCTGCGCGTTGTACCACGAGAGGAGGGAGCGCTTCAATGGACTGTTAGTACACTGTATTGCTATGTTATGCCATGCACTCATGCCAGATCAATCAACCATGAAGGTCCTCTGCGTCGAGGTGGGGACAGAATCATTAGGCCATCAAACCATACTGTCTCTATTACTCCAAACAATGGGGACATGTTTAGTAAACAGTGAATGTCTGCTGCCTCTCTTGCCAAAAGGGGGTGGAGCAGACCCTATGGACTACAAGTCCCATTTCCCTCAGTTCCTATGCAATGCAATGAGGACAGATTCCTTTCTGTCTTTATCTTAGACTATGAGGTGCGGACCCACTTGATAGCTTGTGTGTCTGTTCCGTCCCTGTTATAATATGGGTTGGGCACTTACACCTAGGACCATGAGTCTCTTACCCTGTTACACCATGAGATATAATCCCTTTCTGCCTTTGTTAATCAGCAAGGTGGAGGCAGTCCTGAAGTAGCTGGGTTTCTATGTTAGACTATGCCATGGGGACGGACTTGATGGACCGCCAGTCCATTCCGTCCATATTGACCATGCGTAAGAGAAATAACTACTGGAAACTCTTCCCTTAAATCATGCATTGGAGACAGGCTCTGTGCTGTTTTGCACTTACCTACAGCCTTGAGGGTGGCGTACTGGCCATAGTCCTGCCCCGGAAGCCCCATGCCGGTCACCATCTGTGGCCTGCTATTGTGTGGGTGGCCCAACCCAGTGGGGGCCATGAGGGGGGAGCCGAGTCCCACGCTGCCCTGAGAGGTGTGATCTGCAAGAAAAGAAGTCATTACACAGCAGAAATTGGGAAAAAGAGCAACTAATGTAAAAAAAGTTAATAACAGGAACCAAGGGGACAATACATGACCATGAGACTAAAAGGAAATATGACATGCATGGTAAACAAGCAACAAAACGAATAGACATAAGAAAAAAACGGAAAAACTAAAACTTAAATAAAAACAAAACTGCTAAAAAATAAAAAAAATTGGATGGCACAATTTGATCCAAGAAAATAATCTCAACACAGTTGTGAACATATGTCAATTAATAGCTAAAACATGGGCCAGAGATCGAACTAATTAAAAGACATATTTTGTACCATTGTTACTAACTCGAAGGTGTAAGCAGCTCATTCCCAGCAGATTGGGATTAATTGACGATGATTCGGTTTGTGGCGGACCCACAAGTCCCAGTCACAATGATACGCATCACACATGTCATCTGGCCCTCAGACACTATGTCCGCTTATTACTTAGAACACTTAGTATTATATTAATTCACTTCAGACACCACTCATTAGCACATGAATGAATAACGCCCCAAGGTGGACCAAAGAAATCTCTGTTTACCAAATAATGAACAAAAAGTTCAAACCTAGATGAAAAATGAAGTTGTTTAAAACTAAAACTGGACTGACTGCATGGAGAGAATGCATGAAATAAATGGAATGCAGAAGGGAAAGTGGCTTAGTTGATAAAAGCAGGTAATTGTGGACAGCGAAAGTACATAGGTTTATTTATAGTGCTTGGAAACCAGTATAGTTTGAGCATTGTGTAAAAGCAAGTTATTATCTGACTGTGAAAGAATGTAGGCCCCAACCCCTTTTCTATGTGACGGGAGATCGCCACGCTGCCCCGTTCGCGGACAGTTTAAGTACAATTTACACTATGAAGATGTCATGCCATGAACTTGCTCGATTCACTGTGAAACGCCATGACAATCCGGAAATAAGCTGGAGCTCACCAATGCTGTTCCGCGGGGAGGTGTGGGGGATGACCTCGGTGATCTGCACTTGGATGCTGGGCCGGTGGGCGCTGGGAATCAGATCCGAGTTGCCATTCCCTGGCTGCTTCAGCAGTTCCGTCAGAGTCCTGGATACAAGTGAAAACAAAGCACATTGCATGAAACCTCGAAGTCAGAACGTTACACCATGCCACGGTTATTATGCGGTTATCATGCCTCGAAGACAGAACGTCACACCATGCCACGGTTATCATGCCTCGAAGACAGAACCTTACACCATGCCACGGTTATCATGCCTCGAAGACAGAACGTTACACCATGCCTCGGTTATTATGCCTCGAAGACAGAACCTTACACCATGCCACGGTTATCATGCCTCGAAGACAGAACGTCACACCATGCCACGGTTATAATGCCTCGAAGACAGAACGTCACACCATGCCACGATTATCATGCCTCGAAGACAGAACCTTACACCATGCCACGGTTATCATGCCTCGAAGACAGAACGTTACACCATGCCTCGGTTATCACGCCTCGAAGACAGAACCTTGCACCATGCCACGGTTATCATGCCTCGAAGACAGAACGTCACACCATGCCACGGTTATCATGCCCCGAAGACAGAACGTTACACCATGCCTCGGTTATCATGCCTTGAAGACAGAACCTTACACCATGCCACGGTTATCATGCCTTGAAGACAGAACGTCACACCATGCCACGGTTATCATGCCTCGAAGACAGAACGTCACACCATGCCACGGTTATAATGCCTTGAAGACAGAACGTCACACCATGCCACGGTTATCATGCCTCGAAGACAGAACCTTACATCATGCCACGGTTATCATGCCTCGAAGACAGAACGTTACACCATGCCTCGGTTATCATGCCTCGAAGACAGAACCTTACACCATGCCACGGTTATCATGCCTCGAAGACAGAACGCTACACCATGCTTCGGTTATCATGCCTCCAAGACAGAACCTTACACCATGCCACGGTTATCATGCCTCGAAGACAGAACGTCACACCATGCCACGGTTATCATGCCCCGAAGACAGAACGTTACACCATGCCTCGGTTCATTTATTTATTTATTTATTCAACGTTCTTATATCATCGCGCCACACGCCCATAGGCCACAGGGCGCGCACAGATAAGACACAAAAACAAACGACCGAGAACAGCAGGCATTAAAACAATACCAGAGGGGATGCCAAGGGCAAAACTCTGAGTCAGACAATGAAGCTCCAGGGGAAATGGGTAGTGGTCCCTAGTCAGGCGGAAGATTGAACAGGAGCGTCTTTAGCTGCTTTTTGAACTTAATAGTTGTATCCGCCACTCTGAGCTCCAACGGAAGCAGATTCCACAGGTTAGGACTTTGCACGCTGAAACTAATGGGACTGTGTTTGGTTCTAAAAGTGTGTTAAGCCAGGAAGCATTTTCTGACAGGAAACCTTGCATGTGAAAATCTCCCTCTAACCTATCGGGCAGCCCTACTATCCCCAAATCCAGGTTCTCTAAAGGTATTCCCATTTACAGCAAACTTCTCACACAGCCTGGAACTGAGGAAAGACTGGGGCAGTTTGTTTGCCATTAGTGTCTGTGACTAAACCTAGCAAAGTCACGCATTTACCAAAACTCCGAGGGTAGCTTAAGTGACATCACTCAATGATGAAATTGGATCAAATGTCATTGCATGACCTTTTCCCAGGATCATGTCAAATGAAGTGTTGGCCCATGAACTTTACACCTGAGGACATCACAAGACGTGACATCACAAATGTAAGAAAAGAACAAGTGTGAGATTCATAGCATAACAAACAGTACTGAAGCAGACCAAAGGCTATTTTAGTTGGCAATTAAAAAAGTCAGGATGTAAGACTAAGGAAGGACCAATAATAGCCATGTGGTGGGTAAGGCTGTGGGGAGTGATGGCCACGGAAAAGGTGACAGCAATAGCCCACGGCTCTTACCCAAGGTATTTGAACACTTGGCTACCACTACACGAATTTACAGATGATAAGGAACAGATGTTCTTTAAGCCAAGATTGCTCCGTGCAATATCTATCATTTGATAAACTCGAACTTTAAGCTGGAAAAGCGATCCAACCTGTTGAACTCATAAAATAGAACAGACCACTTCTCCACCCATAAATTGGGGATATGTTTGGGGGGAAGGGTGGGGTTAATTTGATGGTTATTACATATGAACTTTTTTTTTTATATGAGCAAAGAAATTGAATTGTATTGAAAACCCGAATTGGGGCAAGAATGAGTTGACATGAACAAAACATTGTATGTTTGGTATTAACTGTTTATCGATATGTACATGTCTATGACGCTCTAAAAATTAAATAAAGTTGGTAAAAAAAAAAGTCAGGATGTGCCAAAGCCCCCCCAGCAGAGCCATAATGGGTCAAGTCTAATTCGTTATTTGCTTTATCAGCCTCAGCTACTTCGGTTCTATGTCATTTCATTGCAGGATGTTTTTTCATGGTTTTTTTTACCACAGATTTTTCAACAAAAAAATTAATCGAATGTTTTTTTCTTTTTTTAGGGGTTCTTTTTTTAGGGGGTTCTCCCCCAAACCCACATCCACTTTTATTTTGTATATGTTCCCGAGCACCCACTCCCCACATATATATTATTATTACCCCCTACAAAATGTGCTGTTTTTTTGTTGTAAAAAAATGTGTGGTAAAAAACCCAGTGAAATAAGTCCTGCAATGAAAGGACATTGTACTACTACTTCCATCTCATGCCAGTCATAGCCTCACATGCCAAGGTTTGTCATGATACGCTAAGCACAGCCTTGCAGGCCCAGGTCCACCATAATGTGCCACATGCAGCTTCATATACCATTGTATCGCCATTTATATCAGGTTAAGCATCATAAGTCAGTTAGGTTAGACGCGCCACTTTCATTAGAGGAACTAGAGATTGTCGTTCAAACCCTACCCACTAATAAAGCTCCAGGAGCCAATGGCCTCCCCAGCGAGTTTTACAAAACGTATAAGACTTACCTACTCCCACCGATGCTTGCTATGCTGAATGAGGCGTTTGACAAAGGCAGGCTGCCAGACACTCTCAGGGAAGCGATCATCATCCCACTTCTCAGGCCGGACAAATCAAGCACCGATTGCGGATCCTACAGGCCGCTGTCGATGTTAAATCAGGATAGTAAGATCCTCACGGCAGTGATGGCAAATAGACTGAAGCCAATAATAAATACCCTTGTACATCATGACCAGACAGGATATGTCACCCGGAGGTGCATCTCTGATAATCTCAGGAGGCTGCATCATATTATTGACCAAACAGAGGGGAGCCCCAAAGAAGTAGCTATGGTCTCACTAGACGCGGTTAAAGCCTTCAACTCGTTCAAATGGCCATGGTTGATGGCGGTCCTGTGGGAATGCGGATGGGACCGGCATATTTGAAGTGCGCTGAATTATTATATAGTGAACCGGTGGCTCGGGTCTGGACGGGACTTATTATCTCGGAACAATGGACTCTGGGCAGAGGGACCAGACAGGGATGCACCTGGTCCCCGGTGCTGTTTATCCTGACTCTGGAACCTCTGGCGATATACCTAAGACACCATTACAACGAAGTGGGCATTAGTACGAGAGGAGGACAGCATTTGATATCGCTGTATGCTGACGATATGTTGCTGTACCTGAAATGCCCTGAAGAAAACCTGCAGTATATTCTGGAAGTATTGGAGCGATATGCAATGCTATCGGGCATAACAATCAACCCACGAAAGTCCATTATGTTCCCCCTAGGCAGATATGTTGAGGTGCCTCAACGTGAGCTGTAAGTACTACAGATTGAGTGAGCGATTGACACCTTTAGAGAACTGGGTGTGAATATATATCACAAAGTAGTGGATGAACATAAGAATAATATGGAGAAAGCAGTAGAGAAGATTGAGCATAGTATTGTATTCTGGGCGCGGTTGCCTCGGACCATGATGGGAAGAGCGGCACTGCTTAAGATGAAGCACTACCCAGATTGCTGCACAACTTCACGAATGTTCCATACATGATACCTAAACAGTTCTTCGCCAGGGTGCAGAGCATATGTAGAAGAGTTATATGACACAACTCTAGGAATAGGGTAGCCATGCGGAAATTGCAGAATCCATATGAACAAGCAGGGATCAGACTGCCCAATTCCGAGGTATATTACCTGGCTGGCCAGCTCCAGTATGTGGCATGGTGGCTCTCCGATGACACCACCAGAGTCCAGATTGTTGAGAGCGGAGTGTGCACCTTATTTTTTGAACGAGTGGATATGGGTGGCAGACCCTCCAAAAGGGAAGAGGTCTACGTTGCTGGACCTAGGACGGAGGATCTGGCATACAGCCTGCAAGATGATGGGGAGCCCGCTACCCTGCTCCCCGCAGGTGCTCTTAGCAACACTGAAAGGTGTGGATGGACAGCTGCGAAAGATTGTCAGAGAACACTGGGAACCAGTGGGGGTAACAACCATTGGAGATGTTTTGCAAGACGAGGAGAGGATGGAATTTGATAGATAAGAGAAGACACAGGCTTACATAGTGGGCAGTATATCACATATGTTAGGCTGATGACACCGATTAAGAAGACGTGGTCGGAGATAGAACTAGCCCAGCAGCCAGATGTGGCCATAGAATCATTTCAGACGATGTCAGAAGGAGGCCATGAGATCTCACAGATTTACGAAATAATGATGTCTAAGGTTGGGAAGGAAGTGGTACAGATGAGGCTGGACAGGGAAGAATAAGGTGGGGAAACGATAAGCAATGCGTTATGGGTGAGGATGCAAAGATATCACAAGAAAGTATCAAGGAATGCCAGATTAGAACAGATACAGCTATATTTCACCCACAGTGCATATATGACCCCCAAGAAAATTGCTAGGTTCACAAATGCCACTACGCAGAAATGCCCGAAATGCAGGGAGGAGGATGCTGGGATGGTACATATGTTCTGGGCATGGACAGAAATAACACGGTACTGGGCAGAAATAGCGCACCTCCTAGCGGACAAGGGGATTAAATTGGAAGTGGACTCGCTGTGGGCGTGCAAGCTGGGGGCATTCCCAAAACCGCACAAATATAAGCATGTGAGCAAACTAAAAGTCCTGGCTTACATCCTGGCTAAGCGCAGGATAGCGATGGGCTGGAAGGTAAGCATGAGACCGAATGTGGAAGCCTGGTGGCGGGACCTCCTGAAGTGGACAGATGCAGAAACAGTGGTGTGGAGGGAAGTGGTGGGTAGTGGGGGCAAGTGGAAGCAGTGATGCTTACAGCTTGGCTACATCTAGTCACGTCGCTATCAGGCGCAGGACTTGAGGAACCTGAAACAGATAGCTCCTCGGAAAGTGAAGGAGAAGTAATGAACACGAGTTAAAGGTGAGATGTTGTGGACTGCAAGACTCTGTAGGGGTGGTGGTGGGGAGGGGTAGGGGGATAGTTGGTAATTGTTTGTTTTTGAGCACTGTGTTTGAGTGCATTGTATGTTATTTGCTATGAAAATCAATAAAATCATTTTTTTAAAAAGCATCATAAGTCAGTTAAGAGCCAGTCTGTAAATAAGGCGCTGGTAACAATGTTACCGCCATCTTTTCCAGACTAGCTCACTCCGAGTCTGCCGGTTGGGGCTGTGAACTACCGGCAGGCCTGAACTGCTGGTAGTTTGTAGTGGAAATGCAAATGCAGCGCAGTAAAAAAGCGCAAACGTATCAGTTGCCTGAATAGCCTGCTAATAGGAGAGGGGGGCTTCATGGATAACCACTTAGCTCTAAGCGCCAAATCAGAGAATGCCAGAGTAATTGAAGTCTAGGCAAACAGCATGGAAGCACTAAACGATAGGCTACAGGTAAGTATGCAGGGTGGAACGTTAGATCGAGGCACTGTGAACAGGCCTCAAAGCTTGCTTTTTCACTAAGAAACCAACTCACACTTTGGGCCTCATTACGAGAATGGAGGTAGCCATGGAGCTATTAACTCCATGGCTGCCTCTGTTCCGGGCTCCATTACTGGGTTCCTGCAATGGGGACTTACCGGGTTACTCCGACATAGGAGGACCCGGTAATTCCTCCTTGCAGGAACCCATCCCCATTCCCATTTGAGCCCCCAGAGGGCTCAATGGGAATGGGGAGGGAGGTAATAACGGGCAGATTACATCTGGCCCGTTATTGCCTCCCTCTTCTCCTCATGGGACCCGGAAAGCACGCCTGGTTTTACCAGGCGTGCAATCCGGGTCCCACGATGGGAAGCTCGTAATCGGCGCTCCTGGAATGAAGGGGGCCGGTCCCGTACCAGCCCCCTTTATTACGTGAGCGCCAGCCGTATAATGAGGCCCTTTGCTTAGCAGCCACAGAAGCTGAGAGCACATTGCAAACTACAAGTCCCCAGGAACATGCGGAAAGGAATGGACAGCCTTTGATACTTTCAAGGTTACGAAGCCAAGCTCACAGGTGCCGAGGAATGGAAGTGAATGCAACATTATTTTATAATTCGGCATATTAGTTTATGAAACTGGTCTACTGGCAGTTTCAGAGTGCCCCCATGGCAGTTTCATATTGCCCTTGAGCATAACTTAGCCTGGGAAATGGTTCGAGGAGTTCTCAATGAGCAACCTTAAAATGGTAACTTGTCCGCTGTTCAAGGCTCTGTCAGTGTCATGATCGATAGTTCTCTCGTGAGAAACAGGTGGAGATGATCGGTGGCAGATGAATAAAGATCTGCTGATCGTCTCAAATGTCTCAATGCCTAGGCACAATGATGTGGGAATTATGGGTTGGACTATGACATCACAGTGGGAGTCGAGGGTGTTGTGGTAAGACTTTCTGGGATCCAATCATTTCAGAAAAATGTATGTCCCGCTATAAGGGAATTTCATGTTTTTCATTAACAAGTTCCTGATGGAGGATGGACTTAATGTTGCAATGTGTTTTGATGTTAATTAGTTTAGATGGTCATAAAAGTTTTGCTGAAGGGGGTATCTTTGACAGCGCTTTTCATGCAGTTTTGTTCCATGTTCCGTATGAATCCTGCTTTCCCGGTGGCTCCTAGGCCCTGAATAAATTGCATGACTTCTTGCCCGGTGTACACTACTTTTTGTATTACTTTTGTAATTTTATTGGTGAGTTTTTAAGGTAACCCGCAGTACAAGTTCATATCCCTACCAGCAGATAAATCACTGAAGAACCGGTACCGGTACCACCAGCGCTGGTGTCCCATTCCTGTGGAGTCCTACTTACGGTTCCAGCACTGCCCGTATTATCTCGGTATTACCAGGGTTTCGGGCGGCAGTAATGTTAAGCTGAGGTTGCCTATAGGCCACCTGTACTACCGGCGGCCTACTGGCAACCACATAATGAGGGACATCATCTTCAAATGAAAATGACAGCATTGCATGGCCTGGTGTCGTTATGTTATGTTATGGGAGTTTCACTGAGTGAAAACATTCACCACTAAGGCATTTCGGCACCATAGAATGTAATATGTGGCATCGGT
Source organism: Ambystoma mexicanum (assembly GCF_040938575.1). NCBI lineage: Eukaryota > Metazoa > Chordata > Amphibia > Caudata > Ambystomatidae > Ambystoma > Ambystoma mexicanum. The sequence goes on from NC_090926.1 coordinate 587,082,056, forward strand.
TCAATGGGACAGATGCAAGGCACAGAATGAGCTTAAGGTAAAGTAGGGCCTTACTTTGTGTACAGAAAGCCAAGGGCCTAGGTTCAGTTTACAGAGGGGTGGGGAGGCCGTTCATGGCCTCATAGGTTAGAATGGAGAACGAGTGTCCACCGGCTCGCTTTCTTGTATGCTGGGATTTTCAGGATGCATATAGATTGTGAGCAAAAGCCCCAGGTAGGACAATGGCGGAAAATCATTTTTGGTCGAAAACATGTTTTCTTGATGGCATAGAGACTTGTGCCCTCAACACAAAGATTTTAAAATGACACGCTGCTTAATTAGGAGCCAAGGTAGGAGGGTAATCCTGCTGAGATGAAGTCAAACTACAGGAGTCTAATCAAAAGTCTTGCAGCCACAGTCCAGACCTTCTAGCCGCAGCCTGAGCTTGCTAGCCTGAGCCTCAGGCATACACCATTGCCGAAATCCAGCCAGGCTTAGATGAAGGCATTGACCCCCGGCATTCAAAGTAGGAAGGCTAGCAGAGGTATGAGATGTGCAAGTCTCGCGGGTAGTAGAACACATTCTTACAGACTACAATAAAAAACAGGTGGGTGATTACATTCCTGCAAAGAGAGCCGGTCAAACCTCTACTCTACCCTGAGCCCCAAGGCCAGAAGACAGCAGATATCAATGCTAGCCTGACAGCCAGGGGAAAGGTGGGGAGGAATACCTCAAGCACTCGCTCCCAGACAGTGCTTAAAGTGGGCCGGGGCCTGCCGGGGCTGGGCCCCGGCAGTCTCCAAAAAGTGGGGCTGAGCCGGGGCCCTGCCGGGGCCCCGTCCCACCGCCCGCAACATTGGCAGGATGCATTATCCCGTCGCGGCCGCATGCGCCTGCCATGAAGTCAGGCGATCTGACAGAAGTGGCAGCCAACCACAGCAACGCTGTGACTGGCTGCCACTTCCGTCAGTCATAGTAACAGCATCTGGTGACCCCTCGCACATATTTCCATGTTTAGAAAAGATGGCTTGCACAGTACACACACCATAGTAAGGTACGCACACAAATATATAACATTTATATATATTTGTGTGTATACCCTACGATTTGCGTACTTTTTAGGCCCCGCCCCTCCCACAAGCCACGCCCCCAAATGAGGGCCCCCCCTCGATTTCTTACCCCACTTAAAGCCCTGCTCCCAGAGCAAAAAGAAAAGAAAAGCAACAGTCATTCTTCAACTTTAGCGCCTCCCCCCTTCAACCCAGAAAAACCCTTAGCCCTTCAGCCAAAAACGTCTGACGGACACAGAAAGTTGAAACCTAAATGGAAGCCACTCCCCAAAGGCTTGCGGCATACCCAGGTACGTAGATCAGACGGTGCCGCGCCTGATCCCGGAAGACAAGAGCGTAAAAACAGGAGCAGGAGTAGTAGGCCTGGAAAGAAAAAAAGGTTACCAGGAAACAAATGCCAGTCGTACCCTTTGATTCGAGAGATCCAGACGCAAAGATGGGTCGAGGAGAGAAAGAGGAATCCAGAACCAGGTGGACAAGATCAGATGCAAAATCATGAATCCAAAGGCAGGCCAAACAGGGGCCAAAAGGTCCAGCAACAGGTGAGAAAATGAAAAAGACCGATTTAGAAAGAGCCCCTGAGGGCGCCCAGATCGGCCTTTCTAAATCTTAACTGTCACGTCACTGCAGGGGGCAGGGGGAGACGGGTTTCAGGTAAGTGTGTGTTTGCGTGCCTGTGTGTATGGAAGGGGACAGTGTTTGTGGTGGGGTGGGGCTGGGAGAAGGAGTGAGTTTGCGTGTGTGTGTTTGTATGTGAGGCAGCGGCTGAGGAAAAGGTGTGATTCTGAGTGTGAAGCGGGGTTGGGGTGGGACAGAAGTTGAAGGTGGGGGGGATCAGGGGTGAAACACCCGATTTCAAATGGGGGGAGAATTCATGTATTTCGAATATTGAAGGCTGCACAAAATCGGCCGAAACAACGTGTCTTGTTTTGTGTGCGGTCTTTATTCATATTCGAGATAAACACAGAGAACCGAGACAATACCAGGTCGAGAGCAAGGGACTAGACCCAAATCCCGATGAGCGAGCAGGGGTCCTGCAACAAGGTAGTCAAGCAGAACATAAAGGGGGTGAGGCGTAACCAAACCACCAAACCCAATTAGAGCCCAGACGCAGATCAGTCAGGAATGGTAGTCAGAGCACACTAACATTAGAGTGACAAAACAACACACTCATTGACTCGGGACTCATTGAGGAGCCCTGCATGCTTACCTCCCAGCTTCGTGGCTCCTCCCGGGGAGCTTGTGCTTGTGTCAGTAGTGCTGGGGAAGGCTGGGGAATGTATTTCCTGCCTGTATTATTTACTGCCCCAAATGCCACCGAAGGTGCCAGCTATGACCCGCTGAGGTCTGCATGAATGCACAGGGATCTGAACTGCAGTGTTTCACGACAACCACAGCCATTTGTTGGGACATGATGAGTTCAGAGTCCACAATAACCCCCAGGTTTCTAACCATAGGTACTGGGTTAGGAAATGGGAAGATATTGTCTATCTGGGAGGATCGCTCAGGGGCAACGTGTTTGTCCTGGAAGTAAGACAACGCATAGCAACACAGGTTAAAATCCCGGTCTCGTGCTTAGAAACTGGTCTCTGGTATTAAACGCGTTATAAAAGAACAGTTATAATTCTCCAAAAGATAACTTTCCAGAGTCAGCAACAACATAAACCATCAGCACCTCCATTTTGAAAGGGCTGATCTTAAGGGGACTTTGATCCATCCACCATTTTGTTGACGATAGACAAAGTCCCTGAAAATGTCACTAATATCTGGGTGTCATCTGATAAGTTGAAAAATAAAAGGTTTCTCTGTCATAATAAGATGGTCAGGCAGGAAGTGTGTAGGGTCATGAAGAGAGGTGATACAGCAGAGCCATGGGTAAGCCCAACGGGCTGAGGCTTTAGATCCAGAACAAATATACCCAACTCCCTGACTGATGTGGTCGGCAAGAGGGGAGCGAATAAAGTTTAGGCATGTGCCCTGAAAGCTTTGTGGCTCCAGCCAAGTTGCGAGGATGCAGTGGGTGACGATGTCAAAGGCCACAGTATCAAGGCCTCGCCACTGCTTCCATCCAGGTCCTCCCTGAATTAGTCCATGAAGGCCATGGTGATCAACTCAGCCCTCTAGTCCGGCCGGAAACCAGATTGTGCTTGTTTCAGCAAGTCCTTCTCCTGAGCCAAGGATTGTAGGCATTGGATCACTCTCCATTCCAATTGTTTGGCCAGGTAAGGTTACTGGGAAATGGGGCTGAAATGCCCCATGGCACAACTATTCCAAGATTCAGAGAGCAATGAAACAGCTGGTGGATCCCGCGAATGACTGTCTTAGCAATTCTTCGGGGGCAACGGGACACTAGGCGAACGCGAACCTCAGCATTAAAATGAAGAAACAAGTGAGCTTAGCTGCCCCATGGTGGGGTTACCAACGTCTGCAAGAGTGATGATGGGCAATGATGGAATCAGTCACATTGCCAGTCCTGACTCCGGGTTCGAGTTCAGCTTGGATTGTATCACGCTTCCGGAAGAAGACATTAGATTTACTGTCAGCTATAGTTTGTGATGGGACAATAGTAGTAGGATGACTTAACTCATTCATAATTGAAAACATGTCTTTCTGTGGGGCAAACAACATATCCATCCAATTCCTAAAATAGGTTTTATGCTTTTGAAACTGGCACTTTTATAAAGCCTTTGTTTCCTCTTAAGACGTTTCTTCCGGTCTGGGGGTGCCGGCATAGGACCATCTCCATTTTCATTCTAGGTTTCCAGTGTATGCCATTTGCGCCTGTCATGAGCGAGCCTCCTACGCGTTGCTTACCTGGGTCTGATGAAGCCTGTGCCAGATACGTCTATGTACTCATTGCAGCAGCAGGAGGTTGGGGTCTAGCATTTCTTGGGTAGCCATGGGAAGACAAAGCACCACTGACTACGGGTCACTTAAAGAGCATTTCCCAGGAGCGTGATTTCACCCCTGATGTAGATTCTGCCATGAGTAATGCGGCTTGGGAAGAGCAAAATGGCGGGTAGGCATGATGAGACCATGTGACCCATACAGGGACTGCTAAAGAGACTTTCAAGATGGTGGAAAAGGTGTGGCCGAGAGCAAGTCCTTTTTTGGTTCGTGAATAGTAATCCCAGAAGATTGAGGGGGTCAATGAACTCATTTGTGTCAGGGCCGTGGCAAAGTTGACCCCAAAATGTACAGGTTCCCTCTTGGATGATGGTAGTTCTGCTCCTACTTCCCCTATCACATGACCAGCGGGACCTATCAATCAACAGTCTGGGTCATCGTATTGGTCACTTTGGAGATTCTGATTAAGGTAGCGAGGGGACTATTGTCTGGTTTTTGGTGAGTCGTTCTTGGGTATAACTGTCACTCGCCCACCTATTGTGTGCTAGAAAGACTGGGTTAGGGTTTTAAGGGGATTAGCATGCCGGGTGTAAACGAGTGTCAATCAGTAACCAAGTCTCTGTGGGAAGCAGGATGTCCAACCTCTCCTCAGTAACCCGGCCGGGTCATGGATGTGACAGGTGCTGCCATCATACACCAAGTGTAGCCTCATGTTCCTGCCTTCAGGCTCGAATGTCAATGCGGACTGGGGGGAATGTCAATATGGACTGGGGTGGATGTCAATGCGGACTGGGATGGATGTCAATACGGACTGGGGTGGATGTCAATGCAGACTGGGGTGGATGTCAATGTGGACTGGGGTGGATGTCATTGCGGACTGGGATGGATGTCAATGCGGACTGGGATGAATGTCAATACGGACTGGGATGGATGTCAATGCGGACTGGGAGGAATGTCAATACGGACTGGGATGGATGTCAATGCGGACTGGGATGAATGTCAATACGGGCATGGATGGATGTCAATGCGGACTGGGATGAATGTCAATAGGAACTGGGATGGATGTCAATGCGGGCTGGGATGGATGGCTTGTCGGGGGAAGTTGACGGCAGCTTTTGGTTAATGTAGGGTGTTTATATGGTGCATTTAAGGAGTTCGAGATCCAGCTTGTTTGCTTTATTTCACTACAAAGTGAACTGCATCACTTACAGGTGATGCCAATTTTAGCAGTAAAGAAAAGTTGGGACGTTTGAGCTAAAATCATTTTCACAGGATCACACAATTTGGTTGTGTAGAGAAGCCAGAGTTTGAGCCGAGGTGTCTTCCTTTCAGAAACTCCAGCTAGACTACATTTCCCCCATCCCCTCTTTAGTTTTTCACGAATATATAATGATTTTTGCATTTCTCTTTGAAGAGAAGAACTCGTTTTCTGTGTTTTAATGAAACAGGTGTGCAAAAGCACATACCAAACCAACCTGACAATATAAAAGAAATGGTATAGAAGGACGTTAGATAGTATGAGTATTATTCACACACTCGTTTTTATATGGCATGTGTTAACATAGATTGTGCAGTTTTGTGGTGCTGCAAAAAGCAATGTATGTGGCAGACTGCCAGCCTGGCCCGAATTTACCAATGGATTAGTTGATGCTGGCACTGTCACTGCAACCTGGGGCCCCATTGGCGGTGCCATAGGCACTAAGGGGAGTGCAAGGAACCACGGCTTTGTGCTTATGTATTGAAAATGAAAAGTGCTTTGCCAGGAAGGGTGACCCTGATGCTGGGCGCTCCTCAAAGTCACAGGACAGCAGCTTATGCATAAACCAGCTGGTGGTGGGCAAGGAGCTCAGAACAGCGAGGGAGGACAGGGCAAGACAGGCGTTAAGCACATATTCAGTAATTACAGCATTTACAGATATACACAGATGTGCAATTCTGTGGGGAGAGTGGTTGTTGAGCAGTGGGGGGGCGGGGGTGGGGGTTAGAACACTATGAGACTCCGGGGCTCCCCCCCCCACCACCCTCCTCCCCAGCATGGGCGACCTCAAAGCCAGGCGCTGATGGAATGTCCTGAGGTTCTGTGGGCAGGGCGCTGCTGCCATGGGGAGACAGGTGGGCGAAGGGGTGAAAGCGGAAGAGGGGCCCTGGGGGGAGTGCGAAGCGTTTCCCCCCGGGGTGTATTTTGGCGCTTCACACGGCCAGCGAGTGGCCGTGGGGGGCAGAGCGCCTCCAGGGGGTACTTAAGCTGTCAGGGAAGGTTCGGGAGGCAGGCGACGGTTGGACTTTGAGATTGACCCGCCCTCCCACCCCTTTCCTTTGGGTTAGGTCTGGTATCTGGTTTTATTTCTAAGGGGGGGGGCAGGTACTTGGGTTCTGCAGGGTTTTTTACTTTCCATGTCAAGTTTTTTAGGGGTTTTTTGGTCTGTTTAAGGAGCTATTATCTGGTAGTTTTGTGTGACAGGTTGGGGCACTAGTGAAGTTGTAATGTACAATTTCTGTTGCTGATGTGGCAGGTCAGACTGGCTGCAGGTCATAGGAAAGGGGGAGATTGGTGTAGAGGGGAGTGTGAGGGGTCTTGAAGTGGTTCTGGTTGCCGGGGGCATGGCCCCTTTAGATGTGGGGGGAGGGAAGCACAATGGGGGAATGGCGCCGGAAAGGATGGGGTGGTGCTGTTTGCACAAGCGGGCCACCCCGGGGGAACAGGTATTGAGCCTGGAGGGGCATGGCCCCTGGAAGAAAGCGGGACGCCTGGAGAAGGGGTAAGGAGACGGTAGGGTCCAAGGGATAGTTAGGGAGGAAGTGGTTTTATTTAATTATTTAATTGTTGGGGGAAAATGAAAATGTTTAATTATTTAATTGGGTGTTTAAAATAGTTCTTTAGTCTGTAAGGCCATGGAGCCAGGTAAGCGTTTAATTGTAAGCTTTGGCCTGTCACATTAAAGCGACCTTTTCCACTTTTAAATGAGTCTGGGTTTTTGTGCAGTAAGCCAAAATGCAGCACCGGGTGGACGGAGCAGGAGACGTGGCAGCACAGAACACGAGCGGGGGAGCAGTGGCCGATGGATTCAGCCGGGCGTGGGAGTCGGGGTAGTCCATAGACGGATGTAAACACAAGAGAGAGGAATTCGAGCAGGAAGTGAGGCCAGGCATCATCTCACGTGACGGCGCAGTGGAAAGGCGGACGAGGCTCCTGCGATGTTGTAGAGTAGAGGGCACGTGCTGCAAAGGTCGATGCTTGCCTAAACGTAGCAAAGGTTCAGAGGGGACACCCCATTAAGAACCTGCAGGGGTGTTGCTAGGTCTGGAAAAGATCGGGGGCCAAGCTAATGTCGGGCCTGGCGGGATTCGGGGCTAGCTATAGACTTTTGGTTGTAGTCCCTGAGCTTCTATCCGGGGCTACAACCAAAAGACCCAGAGCTATAGCCCCCACAGCCCCCCCTAGCAACGCCTCTGAGAACCTGGATCTGTAATGGTGCCTGCTGCGGGCCAAGGTGCCGATGAGTGTTTTGATGGAGTGAATGGATATAATGACTGGCAGCCATGGCATTGGAGGGGATGCAATGCTGACGTTTAAGGTTGCTGTCAAGGACAACCCTCATTTTGCAGCCCTGGGGGAGACATCAAAGGAGATCATGGGGAGAAGATATAAGGAAGGGGGGCGGGGCGGGGTATGATATTGCAGGTGGGGAAAAGGGTCACTTCAGTGTTAGAGTTGGGCATCGTGCAATGCAGTGGCATTCGGGTCAATGAATCTGATTGCCTCTCATCAGTGTATGTGCCCTCATTATTCCAAATCACGACTGTGGCGATGCGCCCATGCCCCTGCCAGGGCCCCACCACCATGCATGCAAAGAGGAGAAGGAGCCCGGATGGAGCCTCCGGCAGAAGCTAAGCCGCATTCTGGGGGACATTACAGCAGTGAAGGTCTCTAACTGCGGAAATTAAAGATAAGGTCAAGTTGGGGCAAGCCACGTTTTGAGAGTTGGCATAGGTCCCAATCATGACTAGGTTAGGTCTGGTCAGTTGATTGGCATGCATATGTGGTGCTGGAGTGGTCACCTGTTGTGAGCTAGCCTATGCAGGTCAAGCATCACGTGACCGCACACAGCAGCTCCTCACAGCCCAGGGTGACTGCATGATATCATTCCCTAGCTACAGCGGGTACACGCGGTGGAGAGGCGGGGCGCGTCACAATAGGAGGCATGCCTCACCAACGCCAGCCAGTAGTAGACCAGAAGGACCGCTGCATTGCGCTGAACGGACTGATCTTGCAGCGCGTCACAGAACCAGGACACGTGCTCAGAAGGAGGGACTGAGCATGCAGAGGACTGATTTGTGTAGCTTTACCTTGCTGCACTAAGTGGCGCATCCATCTTTACCCTCTCTGTATCTCCAATTGCTCTCTATTCATTGGGGAAACTGTAGGGCCCTTCCATTTATAGGGGAACAGTCAGATTCACCATTCTCCTCTCCCCACAATGTAACTGGGGAATACAAATGCCTGAAGGGTGAAGGTAGTCACCGGTTTGTCCAGAACCCCCTCCAGACACGGGTTCTCTTGTTTAGGGCAGCAGCCTCCTCCTGGACGAGTGATGCAAAACAAACGGGATCCCTATGCACCATTGGAGTGTTGCTATCAATCATACCACATCTCTATCAAGGCCAGGGGTGAACACAGATATGGGGATGGCAGAAGGAAGCATCTCCTTGGCGGCCCTCATGCCCAGGCCTCGAACGAAGGCCTGGGCATCTTCCACAGATTGTCAGACCACACCGAGGAAGGCGAAGAAAGGGAAAAGGTGGCAGACCAGACATCTACGCATGAAAAGACTGTATGCATCTTGAAGACTCCTTTTGGCAATAAGACCAATATTGTCTTAGAGCGAGTCAACTTCTTTTCTCGTAGAAAATTGAGGGCGAAATGGTAGGCAGGTATGTGGCCGCACTAAGAGTGTCGATAGCTGAGACACCTGGAGAATATCTGAGGGATCAAATCATGTTGAGCGCCTACACCAGGAGTGCGCCGTGGAGAACTATGGCAGGCGCGGGATCCCTCAGAAACTGGGGCCTTGGATGTTGGCTCACAAATTCGAGGACGCTCTGGGTAATATGCGTGCTTCTAGAGTGCAAGGGGAGGTCAAATGTGTAGTTGAAGAAGAACCCCAGACCCTTGTAAGTGAGGTACAGACTATTTGGTCTAGGGAAGAAGAAAGCGAATGGTAAGCGTAGCCATAACAAAGCTCCTAATAGTGGACAGACAGTGGGCAGGTGCTGCCAGAAGATGCCAGATGTTTGGGCTGAGACGTGCTAGGAAACATATCTCTAGCATGGGAGAAGCGATCCCAGAATGGAAGGATTTGGATGTAATTTGGGGGTGTGCGATGGGCTCAAGAGCGGGCGTGATGCGATTAGATGGAAAGGATGCCAGGATGGTACTGGCCACAGGTGCCCCATACACCACACGGCAGAAAGACCTCTTTGAGTCAGGTTTTTTTTCTGCGAGGTTGGCCCTCCTACTTGACATACGCCCACAGACGTTTGAATGGAGTCACATCAAGGTTACAGGGTTAATGTGGAGTACCTTGGAATGTAGAGGGTGTTCTGTCGTGTGCGAAGACTACTTGGTTGTGAATGGGCCTTCTGTTGTGGGGTGGAATTTTAAGGATGCCTTAAAGACAAAGGTACACCCGGAAAAAACAGAAGCCATGTTGCGCATGAGCTGTGCCATCTTGCGAGTCTCCCTGAGTCTAGAGCACCCTTCCCTGTTCACAGGGAAAACTGGTCTGCTCAAGGGGTTCGCTCATCGCATCTTACTCACAATAGGGGCTGAGCAAAGGGTTTTACAAGGCCTCCCACTCTACAATGGACTTGAGCGGTGTTCCAGACCATGAGATGCAAATGTTGTACATGGAAAGGGACCTGGACGACGGCAAAAGGCGGGCTGTGGGGGGTTCTATGACATTACTGTGTGGCCAAAAATGTTGTAACGGAAAATTCAGAATTCGAAAACAGTGGCGCGCAGTAATCACATTGCTCGCCCTTGCCTGCATTCCCCTACCCACCACCCCTTTACCCCTTAATACTGCGAGTGGCGGACTTACCTTGTTCCCCGCAGCCCTCTTCCAATTGTAGGGCAGAATTGCCGCCGCAGGGTCCCGGCATTATGGGATTGGACATTTCTGTCCATGCCGAATGTGCTGTAAATGAGCATACAGCATTTTATTTCAGCTTTGTTTGGCATTTCCGTGTAAGGTCGCTTGTGAACGCTCAGGGAAGGGCCTGTGTGGCTCCTCCATCCTTCATCAAGATTACTGCAGTGGTCGGGCAGAAAGTAAATCCAAAATCCATTTCCCCAGTGAGGTGGCATGTGCCAAGGTTCGGATGGGTAATGAGTTTGACAATAAGAACAGTAGCAGGGTACATATTTAGAGACTTGTAGTTCATATCATCCACTTTCCCCTCAGTTCGAACTAGGGATTCTCTCCATTTAATCTCAGTTAAATCAAGGGATTCTCCCCACTTAATCTCAATTCAGTTAAGGGATTCTCCCCATTTAATCTCAGTTCAATTAAGGGACTCTCCCTATTTAATCTCAGTTCAATCAAGGGATTCTCTCCATTTAATCTCAGTTCAATTAAGGGATTCTCCCCATTTAATCTCAGTTCAATCAAGGGATTCTCCCCATTTAATCTCAGTTCAATTAAGGGACTCTCCCCATTTAATCTCAGTTCAATCAAGGGATTCTCTCCATTCAATCTCAGTTCAATCAAGGGATTCTCCCCATTTAATCTCAGTTCAATCATGGGATTCTCCCCATTTAATCTCAGTTTAATCAAGGGATTCTCCCTGTTCCAGAATGCAGAATCTTTGGCTCCTGCAAACTTCAGCCTCCTCTGTTGACTTGACTTTACGTGGGGAATTTGCGCCAATAAATCTGATTGCCTCTCATCAGTGTATGCTGCCACATCATTCTAAATCACAAAATATCAACACATAGATGATAGGAGGCAGGAAGAGATGAATTTGCCAAGAGACTTGCTCTATAATACGAAGCGGGTGAGCCCAACGACAAATCCTTGTGGGACAGCAACTGGGGCTGAGGGAGCTGCCCGAGTACGGCCCAGCATTCCAGGAAAAGCAGGACAGGTCAGGCAGGTAGGAGGCCATTAATCGAAGATGGTGCCCCGATAGTCACGATAGGAAAGATTCTGAACGGTGGAGGGATCATCAGCTGTGTCAGAGGAGGCAGAGCGATGAGGGGGAATGCGGATAGATGACAGGGGTGACCCAGAGTGAGACTTTAGAGACACAGGTAAGTGCAGTTACTGTGGAGTGTCTGCTTAGGAACCCAGGCTGTATGGGATCACTTCATTCATTGGCCTCCAGGTAGTCAATGATGGTGTAGAAGACAAAACATCAGAGATATTTGGAAGAGGGAGGAAGTAGTCATGTTGTCAAATGGCCGGGTTTTTGGGGTCAACCATGTTTTTCCTTAGAATGCTTGTATTGCCATTGGAAAGTGAAAGGTTTATGTAGTTTGGGGTGCTAGCTCCTTCACTGTTTGCGGGGAGCAGGATCAGCAGGAGCAGAGGAAGCAGTCCAGATGATAGGTGCCAACTCACCTGAACGTGTGGGCTGTAGGTCTGATAGTGAACTAACTGCAAAGTCGTCAGCTCAGAGTCAGGAGGAGAAAGAGTGGAGTCCAGGGGAGGGGGCAATGAATCCATGGTAATGGGTAGCTTTCTAGGGGGAATAGAGTGGGAAACTGAGGTTTGTGTAATTGTTGGCCGAGTCTAGACTCCAGCGCAGTGGTGAGAGCGTGGAACCATTCCTAGTAGGAAGCAAGGAGAGACGGAATGTGGGTATTGCACCAGTGACACGGGCTGAAGTACATGGTTGCCTGCAGCTGTTGGATTGGGGGGGAGGTCAGTCATTCAGGGCATGGATGTCATGCAGACGTGGAGAGTGAGCTCAGAGGGACAGGTTTGGTCCAGGCATGGTGCCAGAGAGTCAAGTTTACATTTTTGGATTTAGAGGGAGTGGAAGAGTAGAGGCTGGACAGCGACAGTGAAATGTTGATGAGAGCGACTGAGGGCCAAAAGGGAAAGAAGAAGAAGAAGAAATGCAGCTCACATTGCGGCCCTTGGCCATACTGGGGAGGTTAACGCTGCCTGTGAGCATGGCTGAGAGTGGAGGCCAAGATCAGGTAAGAAGAGGTAGGCAGTGCCAGGCTGGTAGAAGAGGAAAGCAATGCTACTGCTGCTACCCACTGTCATCCCTGGATCCTTGAATCTGAGGGAGTGAGCAATCGCCAGCAGCTTGCAAATAGCATGTCTGGGATGTATATTGCATATTATTAAATGCTGCTACACATAATGTTTTAGAAATAATGTTGTGATAAGGATTTCTTCATGTAATTCATTGCAGATGTCCTTTGTCATAATAGTGTTATCCACTCAATGTCACTGCTGTACTGATGCAGGGTACCATGCCAGCCACCACGCGGACCTTCAGTAAGGGTGTAAAAACTGCACCTTCAGTGTCACTGTTGCACCAATATCTCTATGCTTCAAGCAGGACCTCAGCCAGTGAAAGCAGTGGATACTAATAGTCACTGCGGCTCATCGCCCTGCCACCTCCAATAGGGACTGCGACCAATAGAATATAGTAACGCCTTGTTGGCGGGGCCAAGAGTAGAAGTATTGCCAAAGCTGAGCTTTACGCACACATGATGTACATGTCTTGTCATACATCTGCATAGCTCTGTTTAATATGGCCTATACCGTTTGCATGTTCTTAGTCTTTTGGGTATCTTCTCTTGCGGCATGCGGCCAAATATTCGACTGCTTTTTCCACTGTGTGTTACAGTTCTCGCCCAATAGGAATGTCCTCTTTTGTTTCTCGTTTAGGTGCGACTTCTTTCATTTTTGGTGCAGTCGATATGGAAATGAGTTTCAGGTTCGATATGGTCCCAGCTGCACTGTTTGCATATTCCGTGGCTTTCAATTTTCCAAGTCTTTGTATTATTGTCTGAGAGTCTCTATTCTATGGGCACTCATCCTGTGTTTGGTCATAAGTTGTCTATGTGTAGCGTTTCTCTCGGCCAGTGGCTACTTGGGAAGGCTGTCTGTCGTCTTGTTTAAATCGTTTGTAGCATTTCATCTCGCTCTGCTTTCCTGTTTGATGTCGTCAGTGCCTTGTCAATTTTCCTTCAGCGTCGTCCGTCTTCCGGCGCATAGTTACTGCTCTCTTATTTGCTCATGCGTGGACTGGTCTGCAGCCGATTCGCAGTTTGCTTTCGAGCGACGTGTCCATGCATCGCTTTCTGTGAGGTTTTTGAAGAACGTTGTGAATCCTCTTTTTATGTCTAGTATTAGTGGGAGTCTTCCTAGTTCTGCTCTGCGTGCGTTACAGGCTTTGAGTGTCTGTCTGCAAACTAGCAGATGCATGATTTCAGTGACTAGTCTTCATTCTAGATGGGTCCCGTATTTCACTTCCATAAAGCAAGATCGGGTTAGCTATGGAGTCGACTAGTGTTAACCAGAGCGTTGCAGATGGGTGTGTGTGGGCCCTTTTTATTTCTCTCGGAGGCTTTTTGAGTCCAGCATAAAGCTTTCCGAGGCTTGACAATTATTCCCATGCTTGTGTGTTTCGCGGTGTGTTCTAGGGTTTCGCTGTTTAGATACAAGTTAGACTGTTAACTGCAGTTTCTGGTGCTCTTTTGGACTATCAATTCTTTGTTTTTTTGTTATTTTCTTTGGGGACCTTGAGCTACACTATTCTGATAGGATGTCCAGATTTTTTCGAAGTCCTCTTGTGATGGAAGGACTAGATGGCCGGCATAGACTGCGCAGTTTATCTTTGTCAGGCCTGGTGCTGATGGTGTCTCCGGGGTAAGTCATTCATGCATAGGATGAAAGGGACAGGGCTTAGGCAGCATCCCTGCTTCACTCCCTTCTTCTGTTTGAATGGTTTTGTTCTCATCCCATTCACTTTGACGCAGCATTTTGCCTGGGAATAAATACATTTCATTAATCAGATCATAGGTCTTTCCCTCAGTGCTATTTTGGAAGAGTTTTAATAGCAGTCCTGGGTGCTGGACAGAGCCGAAGGCCTTCTGGAAGTTTGCAAAGCATGCACAGATGTTTCCTTCTGTTCTTTTATGGGCATGTGTATCTTGTATTGCTTGAAGAGTGTATATATGGTCTGCGTGGAGGCATTTCGAGGGGCCCTCCAACAATATTTTCACTTTATAAGGGCTCGGCATTAAAACGTTTGGGTACTACTGGCTCAGCTAGTTCCTTGCAGGGGTGGGCTGGGAGCCAAACAAGGCCCTGGAAATAATGCTCAAAGTGGCCCCATATCACACATTTTCAGCAAGCCCAACCCTTTTCCTATGACTACATTTGGAAATAAAATAGGTTACCACACAAAAGAGGCCCAAGGGCAAAGGCCTAGCGGGAGATCTCCACAGTTCCCTATAGGCCAGTCCAACCCTGGTTCCTTGTTGCCCACTGGCTGTCACTATTTGTATGCTTTACTCGCTAGAGTAGTGTAATGGGCTACCCCTCCGTCCGCTCCCTTTGCGTTCTCAGCCACTGCAAGCATTGTGACTGGACAGGAGCGCATCATTCTGGCGCCGGTGGCTGCCTGCTCTCTACCGGACCTCAGCCAATGCCCTATGGCGGCTAGTATACTACCAGACTGGGTGCTTGCTGACACTCAGACCAGCTGCTGTCCAGATAGTCCACATGTGAACTAAGGAAAATAGTTTGGAAACGTGTGCATGATACATCTAAAGGGGAAGCAAGTCAGTGTTAGATATTGAAAGAAGACTTAGACTGCGAAGCTCACGGTCTTTTGCCTGATATTGGCCAATACGTCCAATTTTAAGAGAGTGTTTCTCACTAATCCTTGAGGGGCTCATTCGGAACACATTCCTGAGAAGGGGGTTACTAATAAGTAACCTTATTACTTTGGAAAAGCGATGTCTCGCGAGAAGGCATGCAGAAACATGACGAGGCTACTCTTAGGGCCCCTTTGGCCATCCATGAGAACTCGGGACTATGCATGACGCTGTTGTGAGTACAACGGCGCTTCCATCGAAGCAGAAGATGAGCCTTCCTAAGCATTTTAATGAACGTTCGCTTAAACTACGAGTAAGGCACCCTGCTTTCCGTTTTTACTGATGTCTACACATAAATACAGACAGAAATCCCTCTGCGCCTTTCAGTTTCAAAAACTGAAAGAAGCAGAAATTCAGCGTTGTTGCTTTGCTCCCCAGGTTATCAATCATGTCTTGCAGGCCAACAGCTGTGAAAAATAACACAACAGAAAGGCTGACAAATAGTTGTCCTTCATTTTGAAGATGTGTAAAGGGCTGCAGAGATGTTTCTTACATCAGCAGCATTTACTTTTTAGGTGAAAAGACATCTTAACATGACGCTCTGTGAGCCCCCAATTACAGGCATCCAATGAAAGTAAATGTGGATAACTACTAGATGGCATATTTAAGTGCGCATAAGGCTCCTCCTTTCCCTGGGAATGCAGCGCTAGTAGACGGAAGTCATCATGTTACAAGTTTTCTCTACTGCCTCAGGGCGTGTGTAAATCTTCCCCTTCACCAAATATGGCACGTTATGCTGCCCTCCCCCATAACACTATCTAACATGAAAGAACTCAGCTGGCATCAAGAATTTTTAAAATGGTGCTTTGTTCCCCACCAGCAACATTGTTTCAGTAGGATGCCTCGCCCTGTCTGACCACCCCTTTCATTGAAATGCATGTGAGCTTTTGGGTATAAGAGAACGGTGCACGGAGGGGGGAGGCTCTCACTTGCATCGAAGTCTCGTGCTGTCGTTAGCTTTGTTCTTGTTATTGCTTTTTACTAATACATTGTTCACCAATCTACCGGAATCATGAGTGGTCATTATTTCCACCACAGCATGCACCTCCAGGGAAAAGAGATCTAGGAAACCTCTAAGACAAGCCCCAGACAGAGGAGATATCCGCTGAGTGATAGAAGTAACCACGCTTCGGGAGGCTACTGCCATAGAACATTTCTGAAAAAAGTTTGTATTGTATAATTGTTCGCATTTAGGCTATACCAAGATTTCGAACAACCGAAAATGTTGAATAATTATACAATACGAACACACTGAACACACATTTACCTGAAGACATTTGCTTTCCCCTGCGCAATTACTTTCACTTTGGAGGACAAGCGCTCTGTAAAAAAAAAACTGCCAGCATGCATATCCTGAACTCCCACATTGTGCTTACATGTGCATGGTAGGCGTTTGTCTTCCAGAACGCCTAACTACCCCACGCTGTTATTTTCACTCGCGCTTTGCACTCCCCCATTTACTACCCATCTACCCGCATGTGCTCACCTGTAATAATGCCGCTTCCCTGTTATGATACTTATACTTAGCCTTACTCGCGCCAGTATTTCCTTTATTTTGGATTTTATTTAATTTGCACCGTTTCGTTATTGACTGACTCGTTTGTAGGTCAAATGATCGAATCTAAATGGTCGACAGGACAAATGGTCGACACCAAAAGGTCGACAGGTCAAATGATCAAATTTTGTTTTTCTTCACTTTTTTTTTTTTGGGGGGGGTCTCCCCAGCCCCCTTTTTTTGCTAAAAACCACTTTTTTTCCTAAACGAAAACCTAAAAATATATATATAACTAAAGAAAATTAGATCATTTGACCTGTTGACCAAATTGTGTCGACCTTTTGACTGTCGACCCTTTGTCTGTCGACCATTTGACTAGACACCGACTGACTCACATGACTTTCTGCTTTTTCCTGCTCACTAGCCAGGCACTACATGCTTCATTTCTCATCTTTTAACTGTTCGTCTTTCTTCCAACAATGTTATGTTAAATGTTAAATGTTAAAGATATTTCTACTGCGCACCGTCACCAATGGCGTTGGTCCCCAGGCGCTCTGACGGATCTGTAAATGAGAAGGTGGGATGGGTTAGTAGGGTGAAGAGGGAGTAGGATATTTTGAGGAGTGGTGTTCTGTTGGCAGCTTCAATTCAGTATACACCGAGTGCTGAGCTTTTGGTGCGTGTATCGGGTAATGTCAGTCCTCGTGTGCTGTTGGTGTGGTTTATGTGTTGTGGCGTTATGTTTATGTGTGGTTATAATAATATCAGTTCAGTTAATTTAAATCACTTACCTCTTTGTTGTTAGCATTTTAATTTTTCCGTATAACTTCACTTTTAACGGCAAATTTTTTTGCGGTTATGCCTGCAGAAGCTATACTTACCTATATTTGTTAATATGGCATTATTGTACAATACGTGCAATTTTCCTTCGGTTAATTCCGTAGTGCTTTAATTGCGTTCAGTTTTTTCTCGTACATCCTCAGGAGGCCACCAAGAGGGCTATGTACCATCTGAATATGATTTATACTTGCCATCTTCTGAAGAGGTCTGTGGCTGGAAAACGACAGTCCTGGACACCTTGCAGGCCAACTGCAAACTTCTATGAACATGAGGTT
The DNA here is from genome assembly GCF_040938575.1 of Ambystoma mexicanum. Lineage (NCBI taxonomy): Eukaryota > Metazoa > Chordata > Amphibia > Caudata > Ambystomatidae > Ambystoma > Ambystoma mexicanum. The sequence continues at coordinate 587,099,468 of NC_090926.1, forward strand.
CTGAGTAGGAATGATGTAGTCGTCCCTTTAGAAAAGAAGGTGGCAGGAATTGTAATTGTAATGGGTTATTTATAACGCACTTAATACCTAGAGGTTTCTAAGCACGGACCTGGGGATCGAACCTGTATTGTTCCGAGTCATCTTGATCTTGTTGCCAAGACGAGCACGTTGCCCCTGAGCTATCCTCCTGAAACAATAGAAGTGAGGACTCTAGGAGCTGAATGGATTGGCCTAACCCTAGGGATGCATCACTTAAGAGAAGCAGGGTGATCTGAGGGAGAATTTCCTGGTTTCGTTTCGAAAGCAAGATGATGCATTAGGCCATTCCTAAGATTTCCAGGAAAAAGAACCAGCTCAACCATGAACAGGGGATACCCAACCTGAGGAGTACTCTGATTACTGTCTCTGCCCGGCAGAGGTGCCCCAACCCTATCCACGTTCGTCAAGCATTGATGTGCCCTCTTTCCTGAGCCACCAAGAGAGAGACTACCAGGGGCTTAGAGCCTCTGGATGGAATTTGGCAACCAGGGAGACAGGACTAAAGGTGAATACAATACAGCGTCTGAGCAATGTAGTTCTATAGTAAGGGTTTCCTTTGTACATTCTTTAATTGACTACTGCCTGGCAAACTGTTATTCTTTTTTCAGGGTGAAGAGCTTTGAGGTTAGTCCGTACCCGGGGTGTGATCACTATCCGCTAATTATCAGATAAAATATGGCACCCACATCTACTGGCTCAGAATCTTTTTTGTGTAGCGATGATATGATTTTGGCTCACAAACCAAGAAAACTGTCCAAAGGGCAGTTGGCTGAAATATTGGACAGTTACAATCGGTGAGAGAGAGCTTTTTGTTACAGTCTTCTTCAGAGGATCTGGCTGCTATTTTAATAGTCACAGAGAAATTGTGAATTCTTATCTCCGATCTATGCAGGAATACTGGTCCCCTCCGTTAAAGGATTGGCCAGGGGCTCGTGTGGGGGCTCGCTCTGATGCCCTGTGGTTTGACGCAGAGTGCCAGAGTTCACGCTATGGCTTGATGCTACAGCTCATAATAGCACTGCGGGTGCTAGGTTTATGGCCAAGAGCTAATACAAAAAACATTTGAGGTTTAAGAAAAAACAGTTTTATGAATCCCAGTGGGAAAGAATAGAAAGCTCCATACGTGAGAATGATATCAAAGGCTTTTGGAATCTGGTGGCATGTGGCTTCAGGGATGACGCTCAAGACTGGGCTTGTCCTATATTGGACCGTGAGTGGGTCCAACATTTTAGGGCGATTGTGTTCGAAGAGGCCGTAACTCCTCTGTTTCTATCTAAGGCTGATTTAGACATTACTTTCTCACTTGCTGAGGTGGAAAATGCTATCTTACACGCTAGCCAGGCAGGGCACCGGGCCCTGATGGCATCAGATCAGAAATCTATAGGTGGTTCCCGGAATGGTGGATACAGTTCTTCTAAGACATTGTAATACGATTGCTGCCCTGGGAACATCCCACATTCTGGGTCTCTGAATGCAATCAAACCAGTTTTTTAAAAAGGCTCTATGACGCACCCCCATGGCTATCGTCCTATTTCATTACTAGGCAGCATTTGAAAAATGTTTTAATTGCTTGCTGGGCAGGCTGGAGAAATTAGACACTCCCCTTCTATCAGGCTGGATTTAGAAAGGGTTTTTCAACACCAGACCATGTTTTTGTGCTTTCAATTGTTTTGGATAAATATGTAAGGATAGGAAGGGGAGTAGTCTATGCAGCCTTTTTGGTTTTAGCAAAGACCTTTGATTCTATTAATCGTGCTCTTCTGTGGCCAAACTCCAGAAACTGGGTGTTCCAGCTCCTCTGCTGCACCTGATTGGATGTCTATGTTCGAACACCAGGGTCTTTGTAGGAGGACATTCCAGAGCAGGCCCTTCAACTGAGTTTTCTTTGCAAATAAAGGAGTGCGTCAGGGCTGTCCCCTGGCTCCACCTTTGTTTATTATTTACTTATCAGATGTTATGCCTGTTTTACTTCTGCCAGGTTCACTTCTTCCATCTCTAAATGGGGTGATATACCCCACTATACGCAGATGATGCAGTACTATTAGATCTGACCCCCAAGGGGCTTGCTAGTAGCCTTAACGATGTATCTAATTATTTTAGAATCAATAGTTTAAATGAAACCTACAGAAAACCAAAATAGTTGTTGTTGGTTCCAAAAAGGAAAGTAATTATAATTGGTGCATGGATAATGTGAATCTAAGAGTGGATGATTCATACTGCTATCTGGGTGGAATGTTTGCAAGCAGTTGTCAGTGGTTTGCACACTTATCAATGGTAGACAACGCTTAAGGCCTAGTTTGGGTGGACTCAGGAATTTTTATCATGAATTTGGCAGTTTTCTCTTTGATAAGTGTATTCAAGTGTCACAATCCTGGGTGGTTATACTGTAACACACTTCTCAATGTGACACCTCACTCAGAAGTCGGGAGACTGATGTAATATGGACTTTCCTCACAAGAGCACAGTCTGCAGGAATATAATTCACCTGACAGACCAGGGGCTTGAGTGAAAAGGCAGGAGCAGCAACAACAGAGCTAGAGGAAAGAACAAAACAATAGTTCAGAACAACAGTCGACTATACTAACCTTGGTAACAACCACCCTCACCCTCCCGCTCTTACCTAATCTGTGAAAGAGAAGACCAGAAACCTACTTGGTCCCCAAGAAGTCAGTAAGGTGTTTGACAGTTCAAGAATCCAAAGTGTGCGTGTTTGACAGTCCAAAATCCAGAGAGTTCATGCGGAAGCATCTAACCCTTGCGGCACGAGGGCGCAAGCTAAATCAGAGTTCCAAAAGAAATCCTCTGGGGATCAGCAGAGCATCCACAAAAAACCAAAGTATGGGTGACTAGTGGGGGGAATCAGGAGAGCGTCCAAAAGGTCACCTGCTTTCCAAGATAGGGGTCCTTCCCAGTCAGCAGAGCGTCCAAGGTGAAACCAGAAATGGAAACGGTAACAACAACAAACAAAAAACTTCACTTTTCAGAGACAGAAAAAGGGAGGTGTTAGGGTGTTTGAATGTGGCAAGAATACTGGTAGGAAGATAAAGAGATAAAGGGGAAAAGTGCACAGAAAATAGCTGCCCGAGGGGTGGAACTTGCTTGGAGAGTAAGCACTGACACATGAAACAAAACTGGTGCCCAGGTAACGTTACTGCAGGGCAAAGCAAACAAGGCAATCCAAAAATGCAAAGCCAGCGTTCGGTAACAAAGGGGGTCAATCAGAGGGAGCCAGGCGTCAGAAATCAAGGAGTAATCTGAAAATGCAGTAATCCATAGTAGCAGGCAGGGTCAGAATACCGGAATCACGTTGTAGGAAACAGAACAAAGCGCACTCGAAACTGGTAGCAACACAGTTAAGGAGCACCCGAGTACCGGTTCAGATTACTATAAATAGGTAATCCGCGGAAGGACGCGGAAAACACGTTGTGCGCGCGCCTCACGTGACTGTTGTTTACAGGACGTGCAACTGGCGAGGCATTTTGGGAAATGTGGTCCTATTAGGACCGCGGATCCTATTACGTTGGCAAAGGCGCCAGGACAACCTCCAGATGACGTGAGGCATGCCCAGACACTGCCGCAGCTGCGCGGGGACCCGAGGTATGACATCAAGCCCTTGACTCTAAGATCTATTCTGCCAGCGAGCTGTTCCTTGTTGGATTGTATTTTATACGTTTTTCTGAGAAAGCTGTTGGGTCTGATGCCCAGCACACCTGTGGCTTCCCTTGTGCTAGAGAACGGTGTCTTAAATATTAGCGTACAGGCCAAACATCCGTTTTTTTAATTTTTCCTCTGCATTCCATCCCTATAAAGAACCGCAACATTGTGAACGTGAGGGAGGAAATAGCAAATGTGGAGCAATATGCCATTACCCTTGGTATAAGAACTGTTCCAGTGTGTCTAAAAAATGGGGAATTGCTTTTGATGAACTGAGGGATGGCTTGATGACAAAGCATCAACTCTGTACGAAAGCTAGAGGGAGAAATTTTGAATTTGCAATTAATAGAATGGAAAAATTACATACGTTGGGGTACCTGTGGGAAGCACGTCGCACCTATGATGGGATTTTCTCTTTGAGCGTTATTCGCTGACCAGTGCAAAGGCGCATAATTGCAATGGTACGATGGAACATTTTGTCTCTGAGGGCACGTATGACGTGGTTGTATAACACCAAGCTTTGTATAAGTGGCTGTGGAACTGAGGAGGACTTAAATCACTTTTTATTGATCTGCCCAAAGTTACTGCATTTGAAGCGTCTTTGGCTGAAAAGTCATTTTATCGCGAGTCATATCAGGCATGTCTCTGCTGCTATGAATTTTGTTCTGTCATGTGTGGAGCCCGTTTTATTAATGATCTGTGGGAGTTTATTGCTGCAACTTTTAAACGTATGGCAAGAAAATGCTAAGCCTTTTAATATTGCAGTTTTTAATATAACTATTTTTAATTTAAAAAACCATGTCTTTTTCTATTTGTTAATGGTGAAAACCGAAATAAAGTATATTTCCCTTTCTTGTACATGAATACTTATGTCTGTCTGAATATTTGAGCTATTGAACTTGTCTACTTAAATGGGTCCCTCTTCACTCAATTGGGCTAGACGAGGCACTAGAGCACTTAACAGAGAGCATGCAGAGCACTTCAAGAGAGACATCTGTACTGGGGAGGGACACAGGAGGACTTTCCCTCTGCAAACCGCCACAGGCAGTGCCAAGAAACATGAGCACTGGTTTGCATGGTCCATCGCCATCTGACCAATACGCCAAAGTCACAGCTCTTTGCAGTGCGGCTCTGAACACTTGACAACCCCAATGGGCAGAGTACCCTCAGAGCCGCCCATCTCAGGTGATGCACTTTATATTCTGAGCATTACGTTTACTTCTTTTGTCTCTATTTTTCTTATTTTTATATCCGCTGAGGTTTTTCAAATCATGAAATATTTGTCTTTATATCTACTTCGCGCCGTGCCTTAATAAAACTGAATAACAGGACATTTGGCCTGATTCCTAGAATTGTTTGCGTACTGCCGACAAACATCCTGATTCACAAAGCGGTGCAAAGTGTATTTTTGCAGCGCAGCAAAAGTACTCTTTGCAGCGTGAATTAAGCCCATTTTGCACAGCGCAAAGAGTACTTTTGCAGTCCAATCAGGCCCTTGTTCATGGAAGTGTTTTATAATGGTGCATTCCCATAGGAGAACTTTCTGTGAATCAGGCCCCAAGTGTCAGCAGTTGCTAAATTGATTTTTGGAATTGAGGAGTTGTTTGGGAGTTGTGTTTTTTATGAATTTGTAAGCACAGTTTTGTAAAGCCAAAAGGTTTCTTATGGTTGTATCATTTAAGCAGTTCACGCCACCAAATGCATCGTCTTCATCATACAAGTGTACTTTATTTGACTTGCTGGTGTGTGTTAAACAGCAGAACGTGCATCGCTGGGCTGCTCAGAGCTTCACAATTCCACTGGGCCTGAGATGTAATAGCGCCGGAGGACCAAGGCATGTTATCTCTCTGCACTGGTAACAGAGACAATACAATGCAGTCCCCGCTTGTATTTTAGCTTGTTTGCTGGTTTTGGTGTATCATGTGGTGTTGTAGAGCGATTCATGGAATGCTTCTTGGAATAACACGGGTCGGTTCAGGCCCTTGCCGGGCCGGAAGTGGTCCCTTCAGAGGCCATGTGCTTTACAGGCCTAGATGCATCTGCTGCCAGTAAGGGCTGCGTTCTGGTGGCAATTCCTTTATTTAATAAGTGCATTGGGTTCATTGTTTTTCTTATTAAGGGTGTAAAAGGTTTATCAATCAATTACTCACATCTGCATATTAAGAATAATGAAAGTGATATAAAATGACAAGAGATAAAAACAAATGAATTCACGTTAAAAGAGAGTAGACCTAATACAAATTTGTCATGATACCATATCCCTCTGCATACATCTCTCAAACCCTAACCAAACACAACCACAAGCCTAAAATGCAGCAATCCGCACAAACTTCACAACAATGCAACAACAAAACAAACCACACATAGACTTGCTCAACAGCACACAACGACTACGGACCGTAAAACACCCCAAGCCAGCCAACGGACCCTCCGGGCTGAGGCTGCCAACAGCACATCAATGCTCTCTTGCACTTTTCCAGCTTATTCCCACTAACCCACCTCCTCTCCTCCCCTTTTTCAGAGCTGCCAGAGCGCTAGGGGACCACTTCGGTGGTGATAGTGCACGGTACAAATGTCCTTTAACATTAACATTAACATATTCAAGTGATATTAATGTACGTAGGTTTCCTAAAATATATAACTCCACAAATATAATATAAGTATTCATATTTCCAATATAGGCCATATTAATAGTTGTTACATGTTGCAATTTATATATATAGCTGCATTTAGAAATGTTATGTTGAGCAGGTTGTGTTACATGTTTATTAAATCTGATGCTGTGTAGAAGTTGTAGGTAGAATTTAGAATGAAGCTGCCCGGTGTGGAATGGAAAAAGAGGAATGTTTCGTTTTGAAAGAGAAGGAAATGGAGGCTGGAAGGAGCGCGAAGGCATATGGGGCGACTGACACGTAGATTGAAATAGCAGAGTAAAGAACCTGCTTTTTGGCAGCTGCTGTTTCTGTGCCAGTTGAAAGAAAATCAAAGCCACTCGCCAAACGTGAAATGAGGCTGCAGTAATGACTAGAGATTTGACTAGAGATTTTGCTGATTAGGTGATGGACCAGAATTGGTCCAAAGTAATGTTTGTTAATATACTTACAATTCTGCTATAGCTTTTATCATAGTTCTTCAAACGGCTATGACAACCAGTAAGAATATGTCGTACAGTTTCAAGTTCACCCATGCACAGCGTGGAATGCCCTGCCATGCGCCCAGATACTCTAGCGTGGGAAGAACGTTCAATCACAAATACACAGCGCTCAAAATGTTGGCCTGGTCCGGCTCCCCACAAACCTCATCGCAACACCCCCCTCCTACGTGCCACACAAATCTCTAAACAAATGCCCACGCTGTTTAAGGAAACGTTCGGTGCAGTACACCAAAGTGCAAGTTTCAACTTTTTAAAACAAAACCAATTCCTTAACTGTTTCTTTTTAAAATAAAAGTACAGGAACAGTAAAACTTAATTAAAAAATGTAGAGGAGCACCGCACGTGCTTCATTTGTCGGTGTTTTTGCCAGGGCTCAGCACTGGCACTTATTTTTGAGCCCCGGCACTTATTGTCTCAGACTCACTTTTATTATCAAGTTCTTTGAGAAATGTATTGTGGAAAGAAACCTGACCATAAATCCTAGTAAAACATTTATATATTGTGTTGGCCAGAAAACTATTAGATCCTCAACTCTTTCGTGGGGGTGTGGGGGCCAATCAAGCTGTTCACATTACCTAGGATATGCATTTACCAGTTCTCAATCGTATGTATTTATCAAAAATATTATTTTAATGAAAGCTAAGGAATCAGTTAACCAAATTAGGGCCATTGAATGGAAATATGGGAAATTTACATTGGCTACCTGTATTCAATTTTACCGCTTAAAGGTGATACCTAGATTATCTTATGGTTTAGAGTTCTTACCTGATGCCCTGACGCCATGCCTGAAAACACTAGAAACTCTCATTTGGTGAAACATATTGTATTTTAGTCCAAAATTCCGTTTGAGAAGATTTGTTACGAATTAGTGCTGTTATCGCTTAAGAGTACAATGTATGTGAAAAAGTTAGCCCTGCTTAGAAAATATATAGTGCCTGAAAAAGACTCAATGTATTACTTTCTAAATGAAGATTTGAAAGGAAATTTTCGGAGTTCTTTAAAAATTGTGGGCGATAGAATATTATCAAATGTGGGGCTCTCAATTAACACTCTGATTAAGAATCCAGGAAATGTGAAAGAAACTGTAAAAGCTTATGACTGGATTGAAAACAATGCTGTTGTTTTAAATTCTAATGTGTACTCTCAAGCCATCTCATTCTGGAAGTGGCCCCCAAATCCAGAGAAATATTTAGTTTTATATCCCTCACGGTCCTTCAGAAATAGGGCCATGCGTTTTGGGTTCAATGTGTTAAGTACCTATGAGATTCAGAACATAACAGCCAAGAGTGGGGAGGTTTTAAAACACTGTCGCTTCTGAAAGATTGTAGGCATGAGCGTGTCGTTAATGCATCTCCTACTAGTATGTCCTAAATTGTTACTACAAAGAATTGAATATTTTGCACAGTTTGTCTCTGACACCTCTAATGTTTACAGAGATAAGCTCTGGTGTGAAATGCTGCATGGAGATGCATTCTTGCATAATATTTGCCATGTTGAATGAGTTGGGTAAAGAATTAAGCCCTTTATGATTATCTTACCATAGTTATATGAATTATTTTATATGAATTTTTAAAGCAATCGAGGTGCATGATTTGGTGGTCATTTGTTTATCTGAGAACTGTGTAATCTAATGAAATAAGTGCAATGTACTGATGAATAACATCTGTCATGACGAATGAGTAGTGTAAAGAATTAGGTCAAACATGACTTAGCTTACAGAACGATATGTATAATCAAAGGATGTCGTGAGGAAGACAGGAAAACTATTGGGTTGACATTTTATTTATTTCTTTTAGCAATCTTAGGAATGTTTTTAATGACTTGGTATGTATTTTGCTGTCATTGTAATTGCTTTGAATTAATTGTGAAATTTTAAATTGAATTCTTAATTTTGTAAAAGTGTATATAAACCAAAACAATAAGGGAAAAAAATAATTATTATTAATTTGTGATAGTCAGCGCATCCATCAACCACAATGAGCAAATGCAAGCTGAGTGTAACCCCAAATTTGCCAACACTGCGGGGAGCACCTATGGGTGGTGGCAGCAGTGGTGAGGAACTTCCCACCCGCAGTATCACAGGAGTGCTAGAAGATTTTTGGGTCCTCACACTTATTCTTTTTACAAATTAAGCACTGCTGCTCCCAACTGCTCCCGCACACTTCGACCACTTCAAATACAATATGCATCGGCGAAGAGTAGGTACACATAATTATAGCAGATAGCTACACGGGCAGCCAGGGCTAAAACTTTGTCTACAAAACAACACAAACCTCTTTTTCACTGAATATTTTGATCTATTTTGAGAGCCATCCAAATCTGCAGTTTGAGCTTCGTATGCAAATCCTGACTACTTCCCTCAGTGGGAATAGTCACTGTGTAAACTTTGCAGAATTGCAAGGACCGATTTGGGATGTGATGGCAGCTACTTTTTCGAGTGGTTAAAGGGGATTCTGTCACAATTGTTTCCAGGCATGGCTTCTTTATAGGCACTGCTTTGTCTATGTGGAGATAGAGTGTAGAGCGGGGGTGGGGGCTGCTGAAGCTCTGGCAATTTTCTTAAGATCCTTTACTGGTTTGGCCATAGTTTTCTGTGGCTGTATATATTGTTACTCCAACTCCCCCTCTACATCGAATCTGCATGGACGATTTCAGCCTCTCCCTTGATCTTTCCTCGCCTTTCCCGCCCATTGCCGGCTGGTTTCCCCACACAAGCCAACATCTGCCACCTTGTTTTTGTGCAGTTTCCGGGTGAGGCATCACTAATCCCTTACTTTCTACTGATTTTTCACTACGCTGTTTCAGAGGACCGCATCTCCTCCTCCTATCCACACCCCATCCACCTTCTCGCTCTTTGTACCTCCCACAGGACTTACCTAAGAACTGTGGAATGGATTCATCCCTCTGTGCCCCTGTCCAGCATTTCCGGTATGACTGCCCTCATTTTGACAGCCCTATCTGCGGTATAAGTGTGATCATGCATATTCCTACAAAATCTGCTGAAGCCGAATGGTAAGGTTGGATTTCATTACCTGCATTATTGCTTTATTCTATGCTGCACACAGGTAGCAGGTCACAGATTCCAGGGAGGGGCCCGGCACCAGGTCTAGTGCAAGGAATTTTGCCACCCTAGACACACTGTCAGATTGGCGCCCCCATTCCAGGTCCTAACTGTTCTCAACCAACCATCCTCATTTTGTTACTGATGGCTGCAAACCCCCTTCTAATACATCATATACTTGTGCATGAGGGCTTGGTTCAGTGAAACAGTGCCGCAAAGTCCTCTTCCATCCAATGCGATGAGCTGTAGAAAGACCAGATTTGTGGAAGCTATTTACCAATTTTATAAATAAGTTTTAAAAGTTACCTCACCACATTTCCTGGGAAGGCTATTGAAATCCCCCCTAGTTTCATCCTGAAGGCTGTTGGGGAATAGGCTGTTGGGAACAGGATTGGATAATCATCTATAGAACCTCCTAGAAATGCAACTAAAACATAGGAAAGTAAGCCATAAAATAGATAGTGGGTTCAGCGCGATCTGCAAGTGCATGTTGGAATCGCGGCATGGTCAACTCAGCATTTCATCCTTCCGAGGGCAATAAATGAGTACCAGCTTTGGTTGGGTGATAATTGTATCTAAATATGTTTCTTGTAGGTTCCAGGTTTATGCACTCATAATTTAGACACTTGGGTGGACTGAGTTACAGAGAGCAACTGTGATTTGCTCAGGATCACACAATTTTGGTAAAGTGGGTCATCCCGTTTTCTGATCCAGTTTTCCCCTTGCCAAATTACATGCATGCCCTTCAACAGTTTGACACAAATACCCCATAGATCCATCCAAATAGGAGGCGTTGTCTTTCGAAGACCCACCTTACCGAAAATCTCGCCCAACAAACATAGCAAAGCATTTGGTTGGCTTTTCTGGGAAATAACTGAGGCTCATATGTGAATCGGGCAATATACAATATAGAAGGTTATGGAAACATGTTGTGCAAAACATGCCCAGTTCTCTTTTAGAGGAGAAATGGCCACAGGAGGCAATATATATCTTCAAACATTAACGCCATAAAATTGGTTGCTCAAAACATTAGAAACACGTCTGTGTAACTCTACCAAGTGACATGTCAAAAAAGAGGAAGGACACACGCTGAGAATTACAATTTGAGAAGTAGACAAACTTAATGAAACAAACCCCACTTCCACATTTCCAAAAAGATGAACTGTGCATTTTCTTTTTAAAGAGCCGAGTCATGTAATAGCATGCTCCCCGGCTCAAAGGCTGAAGACAGCTGTTGGCACTTGCCGGCCAGGCTTCACTCTCATTGAATTGATCCCCTCCCACCAACCACACACCCCACAGCCTTAATTTCACAAGGTGTGAATTGCCCTGCAAGAGGGGCTGATGTCTAGGCCAGTATGCATAAAAAGAAATCAACAAACGAATGTGGGGCAGCTCAAAACAGCAGCTCTATGTGCCCTGCCAGAATTGGCGCCACCAAACCAAAAGAAACACGCACTGGCAATGCCAACGGTTTGGGCCTTTTTGTAGACATGGGAAAGGCATTTGCCAGGCACTACCGTAGTGGTATTAACTGGCCATTCATGGTAGCACATGCAAATGGTGCGAGTACCTGGTCATATAACTGCAGTGCTTGGCAAATGCCTAATACCTATACACAAGTCAAAACTGTTGGCTTTGCCAATGCTTGTTTTAACAGGACTTCAGTGAAGGACAGCATAGTGCTTATAAATAGAGTGGCTGTAGGCAGGCCTGGTAAGACATTTTTATTATATCAGTAGTGCATGTACAGCTCAAATTAAGTGAGTAACTCTCAGACTGATTTGAAAAAACATTGGCAGGCACAACAAATGCAAAGGTGTATGGTAAGGCTTGAGTAAAGTGAGCTCAAAGACATCTCAGGAGTGGAGGCGTTTTGTGCAGGAAGTGGGTTAGAATGGTCATAGGGATTAGCATGACCTTGGGTAGTCAATGGGTGGGTCAATAAGCAAACAACGCCAACAACCTTTGTGTACCTCCTCATGCACCATTGCTCCCCACTCAGATGCAATAGTTTGGTGTTGCTTTCCAAAACAAAAAATAAATGCTCTCATCACATGGCCTGTGTGGAGTCCAAGACTGCAAGACAACTGCCCCTTTTGCCTGCCATCTCCATCAGCATTTTGGCAGGCCTGGACCAGACTGCATTTTTTCTTAAAAAAATTGTAACCAAATCTACAGTTACCAGGACGTATCAGTTGACTGAAAGCCTGGGGCTCAAAAAGAAGGACAAACGGGCATGGACAGTCTCTTTGCATGGTGGGGCACGGGGGAGTTGTAGATGTGGGTATCTTCTCAGCATCCCCCTTGCACAGGTTCTTGTTGGTTGCTGTGGACGTGGTAACCCTAAGATTTTCTGATTGCCACACCATCTCTCTACTTCCTTGTAGCCGGGCAGCAGTCGAAGGGGACATTGGAAGCTCAAATGGGCACACTTGTCCCACGCAGGCGGATGGGGCAACTTGGCCAGCCCAGCAGGCCCACTGCAGAGGAGACTAGATTTACTGGGAATTTTATTATCAGATTAATAGGTGAGAGGGCAACGGGTCAAGGAGGGGGCATTGCTGTGAGATGTGGGAAGAAAACAGTGGGAACGGAACAGGAGGACAAGAACAGGCAACAAGAGAAAGAGAAAGGGGGCATTGAAAACATGAGGGGGTCAGACAGGGACACACACATACACACAACCAGGATACAGCAATGGTAATATGTGGATAGTGCATAGGGGCAGATGAGTGGTGGCAGAAGGAGGGGGTCGACAGCGGGGTGGACTAAAAGACACAGGGATGAAGAGTGGAGACAGAAGGGCACATAGACTAGAGAAAGGGAGATGGCACCCCAACCACAGTGCTGTGGGCACGAAGATGGGGCCAGGGAGCATGGCAGAAGGATGGAGGGCGTTAGGCAGAGACAGAGCAAAGCCACAAAGGCACATGGACAGAAAGACGAAATAGGGGAATGCGGTGAGTACTAAGGGCAAGGGAGGGTGTGAGTAAAGAAGGAAATCGGACAGTGACAGAAGAGCGGAGGCAACTGGAACGAAAACACCGGAGCAGGGCACAGAGGGAGCTGCCAGGCTGTGACGGGAAAGTCGGTATGCTGCTTGCTGGAATAGCATCGGCTGGCGGTGGCGAGGTCCGTTCAGTGTGCAACTTAGAGAGGAGAGCAGGGGTCGAGTGTCCTGGCGGGACAAGGGGTAGAGTCATGTCTAGGTACACGCTTTCATTAGGGCACAAAGATTATGCAGTCTATGTTAATGATGTGAGCAACTCATACAGTGAAATCGCTGTAACAATAACAAATTATCAGTAAACTGATTCCATTATTTTCCATAATATTGCTGTAAGCCGCAGCGGCAGACTCAAGGCTGCCCCCCGCCCCTGAGGCGCTGTTACTGTTAAAGCCTGCAGCCTGAGCATTGCCAGCCAGCCAGGCATACGTGTAACTTTTAATTAAGACAGAGAGAGGGTTGAGGGGCACCACATGCATGATGCACCATGGTGTTGGACGGCAGTAGTCGGCACGGCACCTCGGTCCTCAGCTGTGTCGGACTGTTACTCTATCAGCACAGCAGAGCCAAGGCCCGGCCCTGGGCCGCTCTCACAGGCACAGCAGGGGCCTGTCACCACCAGGATGGATCCGGTGGCCTACTAAGGGCACTGGCCTGGTGCACTGCACAGCAAAAGGCTGCTGTAGGCCTGCAGCTAGTGCAGGGTGCGCAGGCAGCCACCACGTCTGATGGTCCAGACCAATTCAAGTTAACAGGCTCAGGGAGCTCTGCCAGGCTGCACAGTGCACTGCAGCATACACAGACTCATATCATTGAGTCGACGATCGGTCGAGGGGGCACGTGCAGTGCTTCGTGGCATGCTACTGCAAAGGTGCAAGCGCTGCCATGCCCATGTCACATGTGACCCGGACTCAATCCCAAATCCCATCCTTCATGGCGCCACCTGGTCTGCTGCTGCTGCAGCCAGCCTGTAGACAGTGTAACAACAGGACAGGGCTGGTGCTATCATTACAGGCAAGGCAGTAATTAGTGTGGAGGTGTTAACGCAGCATTTTGATGCTCTAACATTTCCAACGTATAGGCAAGCGCCTAACCATGCCTAGTGTTAGCTCCGGCCCTGCCCAGCACTAGGAACGCTGGTCACGTGAGTGGGTGTGTTCTGGAAGTATTTCTGCATCGTTTGCATTCGGGCCGGCATGTGACCCCCATGTAAAATGTGGTTGCCAAAAACCTCTCTTGGACCTACTTGAAGCCCCTGTAGCAAGGCTTTGCACAAGCATAAATAATGTTAGGTTGGTAATGCAGTATGTGATTTAAACATTTGCTAGGTTTATGTGATGAAGGTATGAGGCAATAGATGAAAAGCGCAGTTCCCTGTAACAGCTCCTAAGCAAGCCCCTGAGAGGGTCCGTCAAAGCTACTCTGCACCATGCATTAAAATCTGTATTAAGGATTGGGCAAACGGAAGCTGGTCATCTTAATTAATGTTTAATCCTTTTAAGAGAATTAGGAACCAGATTACTATAATTAAATGCTGGAAACTGTAAGAGTTCGGACAGTTAAGCAATGATTCACTCTAATGCTGTATGGGAAAGAGCTCAAACCAGGACTGCCACCTCCAACATTGCGGCAAATGTAACATTCTGAGATGACTGACAGGAACAGTTCTGAGGCGAAACTGTTGGGAGTTGGGGAGGCAGTGGCTTACTGACTGGGAGAGTGTGGTGTTCGGAAGAACTCTCAGGACTAAAGCCAACTCTAGGTAGTCCCTCGAGCGGCCCTTTGGATCCATCACTTGGACTGCACATCACTTGCCCTGAGCTGCATTAGCAGACCAGCTAGTGAGACTTCAGTGAATCTGTGAGGAGCAAACCAGCCGCTAGATCCTAGATATCAACTTGGTTACCACTGGAGCTGCAACATTGTGCTGCCATGTACTCCAGAACGCCGTTGAAGTCCAGCGACGCCCAACCAAGTAACTGCCTGCTCCCGTGGGGTGAGTGGTGCTCCTTGCATCTCTGCCTGAGGTGATCCAGGAGGTGTCATCACCTAGAGGCACCAAAGTTGGATGAACTGGTGGACAGTGGTGCTTGGGCCCAAGTAAACTCAACTTCAGTGAAGGTGAAATGAAATGTTCCTCAAAGTAGTTAGTGCACACCATTGTTTTGTGCTTTTGTTTTGTTGCCAGACAAAATGCACACCTGCAAACTGCAATAGCAAGCCTGCTTTATTTTTTGGGCATGAGCTCTATTTTCTAATCCTGTTTACCTCACCATTAGTTTCCCCGTTGGGTGGGTGGAGAAAGCTAGTTTCCGTGAGCTAAGAATATGGCCCCTCAAACCCCTCGTTGGGCGCTGGAAGGAACTGTGGGGTTGGTAGTCCTGGGAGAGGTCTGTTGAAAGCGAGTCTGAACTGTTGAAGGCACGCCCTTGCACGCTCATACCAGTAAAAAAACAGCCCATTAGGGAAAAAGGCCCAAGACACTCTTGCAAGGATAAATATTTATTTTGTACAAAATGGAAATACATCAGCAAAGAACTCTGCTGCCACCGAACGTTCTGCGTTCCGTAGGCATGTGCAACACATTATAAGCATAAACAAATTCACAACTCACGCAATTATATATCGTACAATTCTACAAACCTAATTGGAAAGGCTCTATATCTGTAGGGTCTGCTCCATATGGGATGCCAAGCCATTGGTCCATCTTCATCTGTCCATCTCCGTCCACATGGGCGCTGCTGGGCTCATCATCCGAGGTGAGGCTGGCCTAACAATTAATTGGCTACTAGCACAATGCTATTTTATCTTCATAACTGTGCACCTGGCAGACACATGGATGAGCTCGGGGGTGCTCGGGGACGGGGGGGGGGGGGGGCTGAGGTTACACTGACTCATATGCTCCTCTTATTTCCCAGACAGATCAACAACTCCCAAGTTCCTCCACCTTTGTTTTGGTCATAATTTGTTGCCACCCTGCACCTCGCTGCACAAATCACGTGTCCCTTTTGTGAAGGCACAATATCCTTTGCCATCTAATCTCAGTGATTGATTGGGGGATGTAAAATCTTTTTATGGTCGGTGGTCTGGGTTTAGATGGTTCTGTGGCATACAGGCATCTCATGATGAAAGCATTGCAAAGCTGTATTTCTCATGTGGTGCTCGTTGGGGGCAGGCAGACCATGCTATTTTTCCGTGGGATGGTGCTGCCAGGAGGTGCGCTGCTCCCTTCACATGACCTTGCAGGGCGCATTCCTCCATCTGCGCAAGGGCCTGTAACTTTTTAGAACAAGGGAGGATGTCATGGACTCTGTGAGACCTTGCCGGGGTGGCAGGTGATGTCCGTGCTCATGAAAGGGATCTAATACTAAAACATATAATGCAGTTTGCCGCAATTGGGCCTAAATTCTAAGATGACTGCCACTTGCCACAATGGTGTTCACACCCGCATTTACCATTTAGCTTGTAATGCATACTCTGAGGTGGTTGTGCATTCTCCTCTATGCCCGCCCCACACCCTGCTCTCTGGATGTGCTCTCTTAGTGTTTATTTCTCATTCGGTATCGCCTAGGGGGGTCGGAGGACTTTAACTCCTACCCATTACTGTACTGAAAAAGCAGGGCGGTATGAGTTATCCAGAGCCCCTGTTATATTCAAGTTAACCTGCATATATTTCTTTATAGTTATGCTTCAACTTGTTTGTTGTTTGCGGTTGTCATATAAAAGAAAAAAAAGGAAAAGGTTAGGAACCACCATTCCGTGTGAGAGTGTTTGTGAGTCATCGAGACACTGTGTCTTGCACAAGGGTTACTTGGAAGGCCCCTTCACACTCCAAGTGGAAGCACGGCATACACTTCTCCAGGAGTATGGATTCAGGTGGCATGCTCTCTCCTGTACAGGTGCAGCGCCATAACACAGCCCCCTCACCATCTAGGGACCATGCAGGGAAGGCGCAGACTGTCCGATGCCTTCACTGGAGCAGGACTTACCCCCTGCTGTGTTAAGGGGGCATCCCTGCATGTGAGTAACCCCTCCTCTCTTCAATATCCAAGCAGCTGTGAAGAATTAGGCCTCCTGAGGCAAAATTATATTTTAGCACTCCCTTGCAATGGTCCCATGTTTGCTCTTTGGAAAGGTCAGTCTAGTGCCCTTCATGTCCTCCTGCTTGTGGTGACCTATGCAGCTACCTACAATTGCCATGTTTTAGAACAGGCTGTGTCTCTTTCAAGATGGTGGCTGCATCGGCAAAGACATAAAAATACAAAGATGCATTATTAGCAAGACTAAAGTGCCCACAGTGATAGTCCCTCTGCTGTAGGCTAGCATTGACTTCCTTGTGAAGGCACCTAAGTATTGCCAATTGGAACAATACTTACTTTGGCTCAGAGATGGAAAAACTCAAAGTATCGATGATCCCAAAGAATGGAATCGCATCAACCCGGTGGCAATTACCAACCAATCGCACTAATCAACGCTAATGCTAAGCCACTGACACATATAGGCACCCTCAGGCTGAACGGTATTATAAGTGCTGCCTTGAAACTAGTTTTTAAATGGTAATTAGAATGAGCTTAATAAATAAATGCACTACTACTACTGCTTGTTAGCAGAGAGTAGGCGGGATTTAGCAGGACTTGGAATGGGCACAGTAACATGAGACCCTTAGAAACATCATTGAGCATGCAATGACACGGAAAGAGGAGACCGCAGTGGTATCTATGAACGCAGAGACAGCCTTTGATAACATCAACTTGAGTGTCCTGTGGGCAGTGAGAAACATATGAACTTTGGTCCAAAATGTGGCCATGAAGTAATGAATGGCCTTACACCAGAGCACTAGTGCATGACAGCCAAGGGCCATGGTGTCAGAGACACAAAGCAAGGATACCCTTGATTGTTATTATTGCTTGGCATTTCTATTGGCAGCTCTTGAACTCAGACCTCAAAGGGCATCCACATGGAAGGAAAGGATGCAAGACATTGACCTATGCTGACGACATGCCCCTGTTTGCCACAAAATGGAACACATCTATTCCCGTGATCGTGACCACCGTGGAAGGCTTACAGAAAACACTGGCCGGTATAAAAAGGTGATCTTGGATAAGTTAAAAATAAAGAGTTGGGCTCATTATAAGTGTTCTGGTCCAGACAAAATGGCAGAAAAAATGGCGGCAATTCCGGCTCTGACATTTTTTCCAGACTGGCACACTTCAGGTTTACCTGTGGGGACCACGGATCTCCCGGCAGGCCTGACCTGCTGGAAGTTCAGGCCCCTACCAGCAAATAAATGCCTGAATCACTGGCACCCTTACTAACAAGCTCTTTTATACATAATGACTGCAAAAAGGTATTGTTTGCAGAGGCCAAACAACCTATGAAGACAAACAGTGGCATTCTCCCAACTCAAGATAAAAGGTTTACAGGACACCAAAGTGCAGATTTCTCTTGAGGCTTAAAAAATCGAATGGATCAGAGGAGTATGCGCTTCTCACCCATGGGTAATTTTTTAATGACTGTCCAAACTGCGTTACGAAGAGTAAGCTTGCACTTTGATCCATGGTGGCAGTACCTTAAGCCCTCTTAAGCATCCTTCCAGGGGCTGCAACCTATCCCTTCATGCATGGGCAGCGCTGTTTCCATCTGGTACCACACCAAATATGTCGCACGTCCTCACCCCACACCAGCTGAACCCAAAATTTAAATGAAAAATGTTTTTAAAAAGTTCTTGAAGTAATTTAAAAGTCAATGAAAAGTTCAACACTGAAGAGTTGGAAATAAATGGCAAAACAGCATTGGTTGGCAGGGGGCTCAGAACTACACTGTACAATGTAACTTTGCCCTTAGAGCAATGGGCAGGAATCCCTCTTTGCTGCCGTGCAGCTTCCCCGCCTCACCTAGTGTCCCCACCATGAAGGGAACTTCCAAGACATTAGGAAGTGTGAAGAAACTGGCAGTCTTCGGACACTGGGCTGGTCAGCGCTGCTCCTGCAGGGCCACTTCTGCTGGCTAAGCCAGCACTTGCTGCCATTTGCATAGTAAGGGGCATTGTACTTCCTGAAACAGACAGCCCTTTCACACTGCCAATGGGCCTTGGTGGACTGAAACGCCAGGTAGGCAAGGGGCACAGGCGTGAAAGCAGTTTGCCTCACACAGAATCAGGATCCCTCTTGCAGTTTTTTCAATTTGTACATTTTATTTTGTTTATTTTATAGAAAAGTGTACTATACAAAAGTAAGATCCAAAGGTGTTGCAAGCATTGGAAGTAGAAAGCCACTTGAGCTGATTCACAGAACGTTTTCCTATGGGATTGCGCCATTATAAAACACTTCCATGAATCGGACCTTAATCTTAATGCTACTTTGGTAATGAGCAAGGGCATGGCATATTCTATTTAGAGGTTGTCAAGCCATCATGCTGCACCCATGACTGTAGAACGGTAGAACGAGTACTTGATGGAGAGGCTCAGAAGGTGAAGAACAGAAGAACAGAAGCTGAGAGCCTAAGGTCCCAGTGCTGCAACTTGGGGCAGTCACGCAGCGTCAGCGAAAATCAAAGCCACTGATCTAGTGGCGTCTCGCAACTCAGAAGGTGAGTCATCAAATAAAATGCTTTTAAATTACAATCCATCTGATGCGTCAGTCGATGGTACAAAGACAGGAGTAGACAGGGTAATAAGCTGCTTTGGGTTGGAGTTAAATCCCTTATAAAGATGGTAAGACAAGTAGTAAATTGTGAAAAATGTGTGGTACTTAATGTCTATCAGTCCATGGCATCTGAGTGAAGTGCACTTAATTACATTAGATTATTATGAGTTCATGCATAATAAGAGGGTTTGGCATCTATAGATAGATCCATGGGGACCAGTTTGCATCACGCGCAGACTGGGATGGGAGGGTTAGCCTGAGTAACAACAAAGATAGAATTGCAGATGCTGACCAGCGTGACATATGGTCAGAGAGGTGTCAGAACAAGATCACTGTAAGGAAGGACATGTGTCTAACCTTGAAAGACCCACAAAATGACTGTGCATCTCATCAGACAACAATGCTAATAATCAACCCTACTAAAACCTCACCCCTCTGCATACACCTCTGAAACTAACTAAACACAACCATACCTCTAAAACCACAGCAACCCGCACGCACTTCACTGCACTGCAGCAACAAAGCAAACCACACACAGCAGCACACAATGGATACCGACCAAAAAGCTCCGCGAACAGTGTTAACCGAACTGAAGCTGCCAACAGCACATCAAAGCTCTCTTGCTCTTTCTCCAAACTGTGTTCTACTAACGTACCCCAACGCACCCCCTTCTTTTTTTTGCAAATCCGTCAGAGCGCCAGGGGACCACTCCGGTGGTGATAGTGGGCGGTATAAATATCCTTTATCATTAACATCTATGGAAGAGGATGACAGGCGTGTTTAATCTGCATGCAGGGTCAGAATGGGATATTCATGTATTGCAACGTGTGCTTTTTTCAGACGAACTGTTTGTATAGTACCTGCAAGTGCATTTTGGGGGGGGGCGTCTCTGGAAAGGAAAATTGTTCCTTTAAAGCACTGTAGAGCAAGATCCTGGTTCCACCCGTGAACATTCCTCCAGTTTTTGAAGGTAAAATGGAGGAAGTAAATTCTGATAAGTGCTGCAGGTTTTCCATTCCCTTTACCTCTCCACTCTTACTGCCTCATCACGAGTTTAGCGGTAACCCTTAAATGCGGCGGTAATGCTATTACTGCCGTATTTAAGGGTCTGCCAAATCACGGGCTTGGCGGATTTACCCCCACCAATGGGGAATGGGAAAGTCCCAAATAGGCCAAATCACTTCACACCATTGTGCCCAAGATTCCTGCTGTGTATGCCTTCCATGGGAAGCAGTTAGCCACTATTTCCATTAGCAAGTGCTGTGTCTTTCTGTAAGACAAGCAACGGGACCGTCTCGCCTTCATCAATCGCACTCGCCTCTTCACGCTTCACACAAATCAAGCACGCGTTCACAAAATACATCTCCTGGCGCCCACCGCCGGTTCCTGCTATATAATCATGCAGCCTATACTAACCTGCACACAGGGAACAGGTCCCCCCGGCCTTCGTCCAATGACACGCCCACCAGCCACACACCTTGCAATTATCTGCACACTTGCAACAGGCGCTTATCACCAAGCAAATCCTCCAGCACACGACGCATACACAGCACATACTAACCTGCACGCGGGCAATAGTGATGCTGCCCCGCCGCTAAATACAGCCAATCAAATCGCAAGCTTGGTTCTGCTCCTTTTGCTGCCACTAATCCACAACCATCAGCAACACCAGCCTTTATTCTTGCTGGTCCCATTGGGCCAATGGCCGGGCAAGTGCATTTACAGTAATGCCCGGGAGCATGAACATACCTATCTGCTGATGTTTTTTTAAATTCATTTCCCTTTGCTATTCTTAAAGCATTGGTGGCGGTACTAAATACCTTTTGGGTGGCACCATATTTTGCTTAATATGTCAAGTTGTTTTAATAGTTTATAGGCTGTGTTAGACTTTTTATAGGCGTTTGGTGATGGAATGTATCTTTCTAATGTATTCGGCCAGACTTAAGCTTCTGCAAATGACTGCGACTAAATAAAAATGATTTTTTTTTTTAAACTCCTTTTCGAGGTTCATGACATCAGATATGGTTGAATACATCTTTGCAGAGATGTCGCGCGACCTCGGTGGCCACGTGGTATCGTTTGCCTCTGCTTCCTCCCAGGACCAACCCCCTACCCCCGGTCCCCCACCTCACTGGATGCTTCTCTTGCCCCACCCCAGATGGGTGGAGGCCCGAGGCGGACACTGATGCTGAGTCGGAGGACACGTTGCACGAGGAATCCTTCCAAACATCACATGCTTCGCCAGAGCCCTGCATTATTGCACTTCTTACCGGCTCCACTCTCTGCCTGTGCTTGATAGTGTGATATCGCTTGAATACATTTGACCTTTACTTAAATTAATGAGAGAAATGTCATAACTGTATCCATCAAGCACCTCTTCAAGTGTTCTCTCCACTTCCGCCAGAGTCAGTCAGTGTAGCCAACCAAGGCCATGCCAATCTCATTTTGTTCAACGTCTCGTCTACACAAAGTTTCAATCTAAGGAGACACCGAGGTCCCTATAACTCTCCGCCGGCTTCCTTCATCTCACTCTCTGCCGGTTTCCTTCATCTTAACTAGAGCAGAGGTTCCTATCACTCTCCGCCAGCTTCCTTCATCTTAACCGGAGCCGAAGTTCTTATCGCTCTCTGCCGGCTTCCTTCATCTTAGCCAGAGCAGAGGTTCCTATCACTCTCCGCCAGCTTCCTTCATCTTAACCGGAGCCGAAGTTCTTATCGCTCTCTGCCGGCTTCCTTCATCTTAGCCAGAGCCGAGGTTCCTATCGCTCTGCGCCGGCTTCCTTCATCTTAACCAGAGCCGAGGTTTCTATCGCTCTCCACCGGCTTCCTTCATCTTAACCGGTGCCGAGGTTCCTATCACTCTCCGTCGGCTTCCTTCATCTTAGCCGGAGCCGAGGTTCCTATCACTCTCTGCTTGCTTCCTTCATCTTAACCAGAGCCAGACAACGTTAACCAGACAACGATCTTACTAGGCCAGGTGTCATTCAGATCGCGCAAGTGCAGGGGTAGCTAGAGCCAAGGTTCCTATCACTCTACGCCTGCTTCCTTCATCTTAACCGGACCTGCAGTTCCTATCACTCTCCGCCTGCTTCCTTCATCTTAACCGGAGCCAATGTTCCTATCACTCTCCGCCAGCTTCCTTCATCTTAACCAGAGCCGAGGTTCCTATCACTCTCCGCCTGCTTCCTTCATCCTAACCGGAGCCGAGGTTCCAATCACTCTCCGCCGGCTTCCTTCATCCAACCGGAGCCGAGGTTCCAATCACTCTCCGCCAGCTTCCTTCATCTTAACCGGTGCCGAGGTTCCTATCACTCTCCGTCGGCTTCCTTCATCTTAGCCAGAGCCGAGGTTCCTATCACTCTCTGCTTGCTTCCTTCATCTTAACCAGAGCCGAGGTTCATATCACTCTCTGCCGGCTTCCTTCATCTTAACCACAGCCGAGGTTCTTATCACTCTTCACTGGCTTCCTTCATCTTAACCAGAGCCGAGGTTCCTATCACTCTCTCCGCCTGCTTCCTTCATCTTAGCCAGAGCCGAGGTTCCTATCACTCTCTGCCTGCTTCTTTCATCTTAGCCAGAGCTGAGGTTCCTATCACTCTTCGCCTGCTTCCTTCATCTTAGCCAGAGCCAAGGTTCCTATCACTATCCGCCTGCTTCCTTCATCTTAACCAGAGCCATGGTTCCTATCACTCTCTGCCTGCTTCCTTCATCTTAGCCAGAGCTGAGGTTCCTATCACTCTCTCTGCCTGCTTCCTTCATCTTAGCCAGAGCCGAGGTTCCTATCACTTTCCGCCTGCTTCCTTCATCTTAGCCAGAGCCGAGGTTCCTATCACTCAGCACCGGCTTCCTTCATCTTAACCAGAGCATAGGTTCCTATCACTCCCTGCCGGCTTCCTTCATCTTAGCCAAAGTGAAGGTTCCTATCAGTCTCAGCCTGCTTCCTTCATCTTAACCAGAGACATGCTTCCAATCACTCTCCGCCTGCTTCCTTCCTCTTCGCCAGAATCGAGGTTCCTATCACTCTCCACCAGCTTCCTTCATCTTAACCAGAACAGAGATTCCTATCACTCCCGACCGGCTCCCTTCATCTTAGCCAAAGCGAAGGTTCCTATCACTCTCCGCCTGCTTTCTTCATCTTAACCAGAGACATGGTTCCAATCACTCTCCGCCTGCTTCCTTCATTTTAACCAGAGCCAAAGTTCCTATCACTCTCCGCCTGCTTCCTTCATCTTATCCAGAGCCAAAGTTCCTATCACTCTCCGCCTGCTTCCTTCATCTTAACCGGAGCCGAGGTCCCTATCACTCTTTGCCTACTTCCTTCATCTTAGCCAGAGCCAATGTTCCACTCACTCTCTGCCTGCTTCCTTCATCTTAGCCGGAGCCGAGGTTCCTATCACTCTCCACCTGCTTCTTTCATCTTAACCGGAGCCGAGCTTCCTATCACTCTCTCCGCCTGCTTCCTTCATCTTAGCCAGAGCCGAGGTTCCTCTCACTCTCCTGGGCTTTATTCCCATTGGACTTTATGAAGAGGAATAGATGTTTGAATGGACCTGCCTGCTCCAGCTGCCGCCCTTGCAGCTCAGTTCTGAGTGAGTTCTGCATGGCCAATGGACATCACTATGGTTTACCTGATGGTTACCACCAGCAAATGCTATGAATGGAAAAGTCCATTCACATTCTTTAAACAACTAAATATGACTTACTTTGGTGAAATGATTTCGTGAATCTCCCCACAGCCTGAAACATGGAGGAATGTGTGTGTAGTTTAACGTTTGAAAGGCCTTAAGTGGGATCAGTGATGGCACAGACTCATTATGGGGTGCTTGCAGATCAACTCACGGAACTTCAGAAGACTCTGGGCTGTCTGCAAGAAGACTAGGCTCACGTGTTGCATCGCTTGGGGTGCAAATTAATTAAGTGCATTCTGCGTTCTGCACCATCGTTCTCCCATTAGCAGATGCAGGCCTTCAAAGGTTAGTAAAAAATAAAAAAAACAGGCTTCCTTGTGGTCCCTGCGGGTGAACAGGAAGATGCTTTAGATGTTGAGTGCTCGTGCATTATACATGCATATTGTACTGTCAAATAAACGCTATTTTTCGAGGCATAGCCGGAGTTCTGCAAAGGTCTGCAGCCAAGGCCATGACACGCAGAGGTCCACAGTGAGTGTAGGCCCTGATACCTGCTTTAGTAATCACCCCCCGCCCCCAGAGGCCTGGAATCCCGGGTACATCTGTCCACCACAAACATATTCATTATGTTGGTCAAATGGACCCAAGGCCATTGTATTTCCCTGGACTCCTACTGTTCTCAGGGAAGACCGTTTGAAGGCAAATATCAATTTTGACTATGATACACCGACATCTCACAGATGAATTTGGGGGTCCCAGTGAACTCCACTATGGGGTGAAAAGGTGACAGGACTGGCTGCGGGGCCTTCATTTAGCAGACAGGCCAGGGAGGGGCACGGCAGAGAGATGTAATGGGCGAAAAGAGCAACACCAAGAAGATACCGAAGGGATTGTGGTGCTCCAAAAGTCTGACAAATATTGCTACAAAACAAATGATGTGAGTATATATTAAAATGCTCCCACCAATATGTCTTGCTCTTCAAAGCTCTTATGAAACACTGGAGCTTAATGTTCAAGCAAATAAGCGGCCATATACCCTGGTCATTCAACATTTCTTGTTGTGTGATTGCCATAAATATTGTCCACTCAGACCGAAAAGGAGGAGACCGAGTCTCAGAACAAAGTGACATACGAATGGCGGGCGACGTTTAAACATGAATGTAAGGTGAGTTTCCATAAAGCAATATTGCATTGTCTTAAAAGGTATATAACGTGAGGTGACCTCGATTCTGTGTTACTATTGACATGTTTCCCCCAAACAGCCTTGCGTTTCCTTCTCATGACCACAAGATTGGCCTGAACGGGTGTGTTTGGCGCCTGCAGACTGTGAGGCATTGGCGAATGTAAATAATGTATTCAAAGAATGAAATGACATCATCAGCTGGGCCTTAAAGTGGCAGAGCACAAAGGGGCCTTCCCAGCTGCAAAGCATTATCTGATCATCACAGCTCAGAAAATTGAATCTGAATTATAGGCCAAAAGACGAATATTACGCAGGGGTATTTTCTTATACATTGGTTTATGAAAATACACGTTGTTCTATGTCACTCTAGGTTCACGTGTCTTATTTCAAGTTGTTCTTTTTTCTCAGTTACTGTTGGTGCGTTCTTGCTATAATATGAAGTGTAATTCAATCAAGATTGTTCCGTGTTATCAAAAAGGCAAAAGATTTGGAGCCACGCGTTGATGTTATTAATTGATTTTTATAAAGGATGTTTTTTTTTTTTTTAAATGATCCTGCAAGTAATTTGTTTTATCGCTGTTGGTGGTCGGTAAGGTTGCTGCAGGACTCTAATTGATTGACTGATTGATTGATTTGTCATTTATTATGTGCCTATACACAAGTGTTTCAAGGCGCAACCAGGCAAGGGAGGGGAACGAAGGGAAGACAAGGACGATCTTACTATGCCTAGTGTCATTGAGATCGTGCAAGTGCACAACAAGTGCAGGGGAGAAGGTACAAGGGGAGGTGAAAACAGAGCAGCAGGGCTCAGAGTTCAGTGCAAGGAAGGCTGGGACTACAGGGAGCAACCCAGCCCGGAAGTACAAGGTAAGCCAGGCGGCAGTGCAAGGTGGGCCAGGTGGTAAGTGCAGGGGGAGGGGATTGTGCCCTGTAAAACATAGGGGACACCAAGCAGCCAGTCAGCAGATGGAGGAAGGAGCAAGGGTAGGTTAGCAAGGGAGAGGGAGTGAGAGAGAGGAGGAGCAAAGGAAGGTCTTGAGGAGCTTCTGGAACTTAAGGAGATCTGGTGCAAGGCGGAGAGAGGCAGAGAGGCCATTCCAGAGGAAGGCACCTGCAGAGGAGATAGATCTACCCCCCATTCTCTCCTTGGAGAAACGGCTCACCTGCAGAGAGTTAGAGGTAGATGAGCGGAGGGTTCTAGAATGAAGGTATTAGGAAGAGAGAGTTGAAGATAGTGATGGCCTTGGCCCTAGAAAGCCTTGTGGACAATGAAGAGGGTATTGAACTTGATCCTTGGGGCCACAGGGAGCCACTGGAGGGATTTCAGGACTGGCGAGATGAGGCCCATGTGCTTGAGACCAAGGATACTTCTCGCGGTTCTGTTCTGGATGAGATGAAGAGGTTGAAGAGTAGAGTTAGGTAGATTGAGAAAGAGGCTGTAGCAGTAGTCCAGCCTAGAGAGAACCAGAGTTCTGGAGACAGTGAGTTTCTGGGGGAAGGTGAGAAAAGGGAGAATAACTCTGAGGAGGTGTAGCTGGAAATGGGCTTTCTTAGCAAGGTCTGTGATGTGGTGAGAGAAGGAGAGAGTTGAGTTGAAGATGATCCCAAGGTTTTTTGCCTCACAAGAGAGTGAGGGGAGAGGGCCCATGGAGGGCGGCCAGATTGAGAGGAAAAGCAGAAGCAGGGGTCCCAATGAGAAGGATCTCAGTCTTACTGGCATTAAGGCAGAGATCGTTAGATGCGCACCATGCCTGAATAGTGGATAGACAGTCAGGCATGAGCAGGGAGGAGACCAAGGGTGGCCTGAAAGAGAGCTGCGTTTCATCTGCATAACACTGAAAGTTAGAGGAAAAGATAGAGATTAGGAGGGCCAAAGAGGCCAGATAGATATTGAACACCACATGTGAAGAGAGAGATGGTGGACAGAAGGGACCCAAGCTGAACCAGTTTGAACCATGTCAAATGCAGAGGAAAGGTCAAGGAGAATGAGGACAGAGGGAGAGCTGGAGTCAAGATTAGAGAGCAGATCTTCATGGGTGTTCAGGAGAGCAGTTTAATTGCCTCTGGTTGCTCTGAAGCCAGACTGATGGTCATGGAGACAACCAACGGATTCGTTGAGGAGGGTTAGCTGGGAGATAGCTAGTAAAGTGGTGATAGAGATCGGGCGATAGTTTGTCCGAATCGAGGGGTCGGCAGAAGGCTTTTATAGTAGAGGGTGCACAAGGGAGTGCTTGAGAAGAGAGGGGAAAGAACCTGTGGCGAAGGAGTGATTATAGAAATTGCCCAAGGCTGGAGCGAGAGAAACAATGTTGTCCTTAATGGTTCTGGAGGAGTAGGGGGTCACCTGTTTGGATAAGACTTTCATAGACCAGACTTTTCTAGAAACATCATCAGGTGTTACAGGAGAGAGGGTGAGGAGAAGATGGGGCTTAGGGGAGGGCAGCTAAGGAGGGACTGAGAGAGAGTTAGAGGGAGAGCGAGGAGAAGAAGAGGGGAGCCCAGACAGGATGTCCTGGGTTTTAGTGGTGAAGCTTTTTTCTCAGTTCATTTTTCACGCACATGCAACACTTAAAATAAACCTATGGGATGAAACAGGTTGCGGAGGACAAGAAGTTGATATCTGTAAACTCCTCTCAATCTTGCACACTTTGGATTTGATATCAACAACCCCGCTGACCAGAACGAAGAAACCCACAATTACTTTACCATGGCAGAATATCTCCAAAATAGAGAGGGGGACCCCACTAACCTGTTCAGCCCCAAGGGGAGTAATCTACAGTACTCCCAAACGAGAAGATTTCAGGTATACATTTATTCAATTGGAAAGAGCATCCCGGATAGAAAATCAATAAATATTGGGAGATCATTTCTCTCAAGAATAACTTGCCGTCTCCCCCTAACCCTAATCATCCTTCCTGGTCCCCATTCCCTCATCTCTGTGGTTCTATGAATATCATCCATATAATGCATGTTGATACTTACTGTACCTGATATAATTGTTCTTTCATTTTTTTCACTTTTTAATTTTCATTTGTATTACACCGATCAATGGTTGTTTACATTTTTGGACATGTATATTAATGGATGTTTTTTTGAATGAAACAGTTAATGCCCTGATTTGAAAAATGCACAATAGATGCCAAAACACTTGTCTCATAGAGGGCCAAAGCTTCACAGATAAATACATAATAAAACTTTAAATACATTTGAACTAATCAATTGTGTTAAGCTTTATGTATATCCAGTGGCGCAAAGGTTTGTGTGAAAGCCCCAACTTGAACACAACACGGAGTATAAGAACTTTTTTCTCCGTTCATTTTCACGCACATGCAACACTTAAAATAAACCTATGGGATGAAACAGGTTGCGGAGGACAAGAAGTTGATATCTGTAAACTCCTCTCAATCTTGCACACTTTGGATTTGATATCAACAACCCCGCTGACCAGAACGAAGAAACCCACAATTACTTTACCATGGCAGAATATCTCCAAAATAGAGAGGGGGACCCCACTAACCTGTTCAGCCCCAAGGGGAGTAATCTACAGTACTCCCAAACGAGAAGATTTGAGGTATACATTTATTCAATTGGAAAGAGCATCCCGGATAGAAAATCAATAAATATTGGGAGATCATTTCTCTCAAGAATAACTTGCCGTCTCCCCCTAACCCTAATCATCCTTCCTGGTCCCCATTCCCTCATCTCTGTGGTTCTATGAATATCAATGCTTATAATGTTTTTATCATTCATATAATGCATGTTGATACTTACTGTACCTGATATAATTGTTCTTTCATTTTTTTCACTTTTTAATTTTCATTTGTATTACACCGATCAATGGTTGTTTACATTTTTGGACATGTATATTAATGGATGTTTTTTTGAATGAAACAGTTAATGCCCTGATTTGAAAAATGCACAATAGATGCCAAAACACTTGTCTCATAGAGGGCCAAAGCTTCACAGATAAATACATAATAAAACTTTAAATACATTTGAACTAATCAATTGTGTTAAGCTTTATGTATATCCAGTGGCGCAAAAGTTTGTGTGAAAGCCCCAACTTGAACACAACACGGAGTATAAGAACTTTTTTCTCCGTTCATTTTCACGCACATGCAACACTTACAATAAACCTATGGGATGAAACAGGGTGCGGAGGACAAGAAGTTGATGTTTCTAAACTCTTCTCAATCTTTCACACAAGGTCAGACAGAGGCCGTGAGTGATAGGGAACCTGCAGAACAAGCATTCAAAGGAGGAATAGGTCTGAGTGGGGATGATGGAAGCAGGGATCCACTCAGGAAAGATCAGAGCCACTCCACCTCTAGGCCTGTTCGGCCTGTGCTCGGAGTGAATCATGTGCCCTCAGGGAGGAGTGTGTCAAAACCCATGATAGAGCTGGCCTTGAACCATGTCTCAGTAAGAGCAAGAACATCCAGGTCACAGAGTTCAAGGAGGTGGGAGATGGCAGCGGAAGTGTTTGCCAGCAGAGAGAGAGCTAAGAGTAGCCACGTGGAGCAGGTTGCCACTTTTGAAAGACTTCCGGGATGGGGTACAGGAGAGCAGAGTACCCATCAGAAGTGGCAGAGGAGCTAGAGAGGTGTAAGGAGGAGGCAGCAGAGGAGCAAGAGAGGTGGAAGAAGGAGGTAGAGGAGGAGCAGAGAGGTAGTGGATGGCAAGGAAGGCATAGGGGTGGAGGCTAGAGGAAGCAAGGGAGCCAGAGGGGAGGAGGCAGTAGATGGCAGGGAGTCCAGAGAGGTGGAGGACAGAGGTGGCTGAGGGGCCTGAGAGGTAGTAGATGTCAAAGGAGCCAGAGAGGTTGAAGAAGGAGGTTGCAGAGGAGCCAGGAAATTGGTAGACGGAGTAGGAGGAGAAGGAAGGAGGTTGATGAGGCGAGGGAGGCGCTTATCAAATAGTAGAAGAGTGGGCTGAGGTCCTGGACTCTGACGGTGTCATTTAGATAGACATTAATGATGACTATGTAAGACAGGAAGGAGGCAAAGAGGACCTGCCACTATTAATGGGAATAGAGGAAGAAGGAGTGAGAAGTGTGACCATATGAGGGGTCCATTGGTCGGGAGAAGGAACGACAAATAGGATGTCGGTGAGAGTCTGTCTGAAGGAAGCACTGACATAGGTGTTAGTGATGCGCAGGCCTGGATTGAAGACCAAGGTGTCCCTCTTCAGCTTCTTCATTCCACTCTTAGTCAGAGAAGTATGATAGGAGATAGAGAACCAGTTGGAGAAAATGGGGGAAACAGAGCACCACAGAGGGTGTGATAGAGGACAGGGAAAGGGCAGGAGAGAAGCAGAGTAAAGACAGAAGCACTGCATAGAGCTACACCACACAAGGTGCACAGGAGGGGATTAGAGAAAGGGGGGGACAGAGGGAAACAGGCAACAGCAGAGCACAGACCGCATGGAGTAAAGAAGAGCAGCAAACAAGCAGTGAGTAGATACAGCGGTGGGAGCCAACCAGGCTCAGCTCAGCCTAGAAAAGACCTATGCAGAGTGACACCAGTAGTAACCAACAAGGTGAGAGGGAACCTAGAGAAGAAGAGAAAGGCCTAGTAAGCCGTGTGCAAGTACACGCAGGAACACTCACCAAGAGGGAAAAAATTCACAAAAATGCAGGAGAGATGCACATGAACAGTGATAGAGGCCAAAACATTCACCTGGAGGGAAAAAATGCAGAAAAATGCAATAGAAATGCTGAGAAAGAGTTGCACGGACACAATAAACAATGTACAGCCACCCAGGAGAGATTTAGCCTAATAGGTCCGAAGAGGCAGTGCAGAATGAGACATGCGTTAAGATGGAAGTAAGCGCGAGGTAGGTCAGTTTAGTGGGACACCGTAATGGCTGCACCCCCACCCGCACCATTCTTACCTTGCGGTCGCTGCTGGTCGACGTCTGCCTTGCACGCTCGCACTCAGCGTTCCAACCCCTTTGTCGCCAAACAACAGCGTCGAACACAACACTGCACCCTTTGTGCTTGGGCTTAGCCGCGGAGGGTCCGATCCTCAGCTTTTAAAGGTTCGGAATTGTGGACATGGCGCAACGTGTGCTACACATTAATGGGCAGCATCTCCTGCGGTCCTGTGTCACACAACACTGCGCCCTTGTCCTTTGTGGGCCAGCTTGAAGAGTAGCAGCCAGGGCTCAAGATGAGGGTACACATGGGTGGACGGAGTCCCCCCACTTTTTTCAGAGGGCACCTTAATGTGCTATTTTCTGGTGATGCCACATTCAATTCATATGCTAATGAGTCTCTCCCACTTTTTGGGGGACATGACCACTAGCAGCTCCATCTGCAGGCCTGGACCGAGACTGTTAAATGAAAGGAGGACAGCTTCCCGTCCAGCACCACAGTCAATGCTCCAAAACAAGCCAGTCCTGCAAAATATGGACAGTTGCCCACCCAAGTGTCCATCCCACCTTACCTGTTGCTCTGCAAGTTGTTGTACCAGAGGGAATGTGCATTGCTGCCCCTCAAAAGCCTAGCAGTGGGTGCAGCCATGCATGTCCCACAAATCACACAAAGGTGACCCAAAAAAGAGGGTTTGGGGAGGTTTGAGCTTACCGGGCCAAAACAGAGAAGTTTGAACTTCAAATCTGATGCACTAGAGGGCTTTCCTATCTATAATAAGGAAGGGTCATCGCAGGTTTCACATGGAGCTCCATCATTATTTATGGAATCGGACTATAACACCCAGCTACACATGCCCTTATTCGCAGTGCGTTTTTCAGTGGGGTGTTGACATTATAAAGCGCTTCTGTGAATTAGGCACTAAATCTTTTTGCCTCCTAGAATTGCAACTAGGAACATGTGGTTGCTCGGATCACATGGAAGGAAAAGCGCTATACATTCTGACGTATGTGGGTGGTGGAGGGGATGCGCACTGCCAGATAGCTTAAACAGAGGAATGTGAATTTCATTCTGGCCTTACAGGGAGCCAGTACTATTGTTGATCAGTCTATATATTTGCCGTTGGCAATGAGTCTTGCTGCTATGTTTTGTATGTTCTGAGCGCTGTCTAGTTGATATCATGATAGGTCTGGGTACTGAGTCTTTCTTTAGCCTAGCTAATCAGCCTGAGCAAACCAAGGGTGGATAACGAGGGCTATGGGCCGTTACCCCCCCTCAAACTTCCCAATCCAGCCCTTGGAATGAGGAATTAAGGCTATTAGCACCCCTGAGTTGCCAAAGCACTAACATGGGGTGCTAAAAAAAAATATTTTCCTTTGTTCAACAGGAAGCTGCACGTATCCCCTTGAACAAAGGAAAAGCCTTTTCCAAGATGGCTGCCATGGAAAGGGAAGAGGGGTTCTGTACGGAGCGAGGTGGCGAGGGAGCTGGCTGTCAGGCGGCATGAAACACAGGATTCCACAGGCGGTTCCAGCCTGCGTTCCTAGCCACCTGATTGGCTGGCTCCCCCTGCCAAGGCACTTACATAACATAACATATCTGGGCTTTGGAAGTGGATAGGGAGAAGTGATTCCTGGGTGTTGCAGATCTGGGTGTCTTTTGCGTACGAGCGGAAAGGAATGCCAATGTGTCTGTGCAGCTGCAGGGACAGATTGATGAAAAACACATGAGGTGTCAGCCATTAAACCCATCGTTTGCAACCACTCAGAGCAGCTCATGTCTAAACCAGAGGAACCCACAACAGCCTTGACCCTTCCTATTAGTGTATATTCAGACACTAAAGGTCTGCGAGGCTAACAAAATCAGGGAGCGTCCATCTTCCAAGAGCAATGTGTCAGCGCTGACTGGGAAAGGACCGTTGTTCAGTCAGGGTCTACGAGAAATTGTTGTAACAGTGCCGCTACAACACTTGGCACAATTTCAGAGAGCAAGTGATGCCATCCAAGCGTTGGCAGCTCCAGAGTACACTTGGGGTTAGGGAGATTTCTTTTAAGATTGACTGAGCGTTCTGGCAGCACGCTAGAAGTGCAATAATTGCTCATACTGTCGGTCACTGGGACAGCGTGTGTGTTCGTGTGCTTACCAGGATGGTATCACCAGGTGGAAGGTTGGAGGCATGGAAGGAGAGCAGCCGTGAGGGCTGGTAAGATAGGGTGCAAGATAAAACGGATGATGTTTACATAAGCAGAGAGTGGCTGAGGGTGGCCGCAAGCCAAGAGGTCATCTTCATTTAAGTGACTTGTAATGTCTCCATTCATAGGTTGCTGCTGCATAGGGGTATCTGGCATAGCACTGTCTGGGGGCGGGGCCAGGTGAAGGATCTATTGGATAGTGCTGAAGAGTGACGCGCTTCTCAGGGCCCTTGCGTCAGAGGCGTTGTGGATGAGAGTGCCGCTTGAGTTTAAGTGTGGGCGCTTTTTATCACCAGTGGGGAGATGGGTCTCCCGTCTTAGATTGTTGAGGAGCACTACAGGGGGGTGGATCAGAGTTGAGGCGGAGGGGATGGGACAGATAGGGTGGAAGAGGAGGGTAGCTCACGCAGAGGCTGGTCTCCAGAAGTTGTCCAGGTTAAACAGTTGTGGTCATGGATGGTGCTGCTTGGAAGTGGAAGTGGCAATGGTCGTTTGAGAGGGCGGGTGAGGGGTGGAGCACGTGTCAGATGACAAGAGCAGGCTCAAAGAAAGATTAAAAATAAGGTTCCAATCCATCGTCTAGTATGAAGTTCACATCTTACTGGGAGCAGCCTGGTGGTAGGGAGGGATACATGAAAAAAGCATAACTACAAAACAAGTAGATTTATTTAAGGGATGAACGCCAAAATAAAGGAAAAATGTAAACAAAACAGACATGAGTAAAAAAAAGAATGTCACCAAAAAATTAGAACTGTTTTTGAACCCATTGATGTATAGTTGTTTGCTTTTCTTTTGAAGTGCTCCACTCATCCTTAAATGGAGGGATTCCTCATAGCCTCCCTTTCTTCCCACCAAGCCTCTCCCACCTCATCGCACCCCAAGAGACAGCTTTTCGAAAAGTATTGTACTTTTTAGGTGCTATTAAAGTACCTTTTACTGTAACTGTCTAGACACAAATCAAATGAATGTTATACATGAACATTTCGAACCATGTTTTTCAGAAAATTACAATCAAAATGTTACTGTTTTCACTTAATGTAAAATACATTAGCACCCGGGGTGGGCGGAGGGGGAGGTGCAGCTAATAAGATTCTGCAGATCGTGGGCTGAAACCTCTAATCTCAGTCCGTGCTCCACGGAACCCGCTGACTGCCTCCCCCGCCCCGCAGCGCCATCTTCCCCCACCCTCCGGTTTCTTGTTTTGGTAACCCGGGGTGCTAATGGCATCATGTACCCGTTCCACGGGACACCACCGGTGGGTTATGGCCCAGGATCCCCATTAAGCGCCCACGCCTTGCTCGGTCTGTTAACTCGGGCTGCCGGGCCGTTACCGCCCCCGGTGTTGCCCGTGGAGTGGGAGCATAACACCACGTTCCCACCTTCAGGTTCCTTCATTGTCCAATATCAATTACATTCTGGAATGTAATTGATATTGGACAAACGCAAGGGTGTAATTGGAATTACACCCTTGCGTTTTTCTGTTTCTTTTCTGTCTTTGTTATTTTTTCTTGCGTTGACTTTCTTCATTATAACATAATCCCGCGCATAGGCTCAGAGTGCATGGGGAACAGGGTGTAGTTGCCCCCACTCCTGTTCTCCTTGAACCTTGAACAAGGGGGTGTTGCAGGAGTTTCATTTTGTCCCCACAGAGATTATGTAAATTAATGAGGGTTTGGGCAAAGCACGACCAAAAATGAAAACTAAAAAATCTGGATTGAGTGCCATGCCCTGCAAGGAGGAGGACCCAAAAGGCAGGCAAGTCACTGGGCACAGCAGGGCTTCTGGACCCTCTCCTGCTGTGTTCAGGCTTGGTGACGTGTTGGCATGCATCGTGCTGCTCACTTCCAAGTGGGAAGGCCTTCTTCCAAGAACCACTTGAGACTTGATCAGGGGGACTAGCAGACTGGCAGTGTGGCATTCTGTGCTCGCTCTGTCTTAGTAGGCTGCCAGCTGTGACTGGGCAGCCCACAGACATGATAAACTACACAGCTCCCTCCGCCTGAGTGCTTATATGGAATCCACATTCAGGAAGGTACACCCCGCTGAGTACATATATGTAGGATTGTGTGGTGAGTCTTACATACGTGAAGGTACTATGTTGGCTCCCGTGTTATACCAAGTGCTATTTTCTTAATGGATCTCTTGCCTTGTTTCTCTTTCCATACCCTTCCTTTCCTTTCTTTCTTTAATTTCGTTTTTCTGTTTCTTTTCTGTCTTTGTTATTTTTTCTTGCGTTGACTTTCTCCATTTCACTTTCTTTCAGTGTTTTTTTATCCATCTCACCTGTCAACCCTCCCTTTTTCTCTGCTTCCTTCGTCCGCCTCCAACGGCTCTGTGATGTTTCTGCTGTCTTGTCTGCCTCCCCCGCTCTCCTAAACAGTGAGTCAGCACCCCCCCCCTCTTCCGAGTTCCATGCTGCTGGCTGAGACCACCCCCTGCTTCCCATCCCCACCACCTTTCTCTGAAGCCCTCCTGCCCCGGCTCTCCATCTGGTACCCACCTCTTCACCTGGCGCCCTGTAAAGATTATTCATACACCTGTAGGTGTGTGCAGTATAAATGAGTGCCACTTGCGCCCATTCCCTTTGCAGGAGTGTAACCGCACTATGCCCTCCACGGTATGCAGTGATAAAAATGCAGCAAAAATGTTGCCTGTACAAAAAAATGGTGGTTTGACCTGGTAAAAGTGTACCCCATTATACCATTTAAAGGGAGTGGGGGTTGTGGGTTGTCCCCCGCTCCTCTTAAATGGTATAATGGGTCTGGGGGTTGCAGGGGTGTCCCCTGCATCCTTTACATGGATTGTGGCAGCAAAACCACAGCCTTTTTGCTGCGATATTTTGTGTCAATTGCCATTTTTGCCGCTATTTTAACACATGGAACCGCCCCCCGCTGCCACGTTGCAGTGTACCCGCACAATCACTGCAGCCTCCTTCGCATCATGAGTGAGGGATACCTCATTTCATGGATTGAGCTTCACCTGCCCCCACTCTGCCTCAGCACCAAGGACAGGAGCCCGGACCCCTTACCGGACTCAGTCCCCTTCCCCCTTCTAAGATGTTGCAGGGCCAGCAAGTCCTGTGCTCTGCTGGAGGTGAGGTGTGGCACCTGATCCCAGCTGGAAATTCTATTTCTCCCCTCCAGGGCAGTAGTTCATTCTACCACAGACAAGGCACGTAGCATGTCCAGCCAGTGGGAGAGAGCCCATGCCTGCAGCTGGCTGTAGTGATCAGCACCTCATTTACAAGTCACAGGGGCCAGTCCCTGTAAGATAGCTCGCACACAAGCACCTGTTACTGAGATCTGTTTCAACTCCAATAAAATAGCTCAGCATGTTAATGCACCTGCTATGGAACAATGTGTGCAACCAGAAGGTGCAGCTGGGTAGGAGATTGGGAGGAACTAATTGAATGGGAGAGAAAGATGGAGAGGAGGAGGGGGAGAAAGGAAAAAGAGAGTGAGGAAGATATCATATGATAGGTTATTTATAACGCGCTTAATACCCGGGAGGTTTCTAAGCGCGGACCCGGGGATCGAACCTGTGTTGCTCGTCTTGCTTCCAAGACAAGCACGTTGCCGCTGAGCAATCCTCCTAAGAAAAAGATAGGAGAAAAGAGGCCGGGAGAGGGATGGAGATAGAAATGTGGAGGTAGAGGAGGGAGGGAATGGTGGGGGAACAGAAAGAGTGCAGGTAAATGCGTTATTGAAGGGGCAAGCAAGGAGGAAAGAGAGAGGGAAGCTGGAGACTGAGGGGGCGCGAGTGGGATGATAGTTCCCTAGCCCTTCCTACGCTGTGCACTTACACCTGCTGCTCACTCACGGGCACACCAGCACGTACCCCCCACCCTCCCTCTACCCCTCTCCTCTCTCTGCACTTGCACGCTCTGAATGCTCACAAGGCCTAGTAGGTTCGTCTTTATCCCCCAGTGTATTAATTATTTTCTACAATATATGTTCCCTCACTGTGGGCGCTTTGGCACACAATGTATTTGTCATGTAAGTGCCTAATAAATGGGCAATAAATAAATACATAAATCATCCTCAGCCAGCATAGTCAATGGTGTGGGATCATAGGAGTTGTAGTCATAAATATCTGGGGAGCCAAAGGTTGGTGACCCTTACAGGTGATCTCGCCCTGAATAGCACAGTCTAAGTGGGGGCAGTGAACACACTCTGCATAGCATCGCAGACATCCCCATGGGTCCTCTCACAGACTCAGAAGCTTTCTGGCGGACAAAGTTCAGCGCATAGCCTCCAGTTCAAGGCCCACTCTCACTGGAAAGCCCTCACCCTTGCTGATCTATGGTGCTTATAGAACATTTGATTTATTTATTTGCATTTTTATAGTGCTCACACAGCCCGGGGGCATCGAGGCACTGTTACAGGAATATGTCTCAGGGGGCATCAAGGCGCTGTTACAGGAATATGTCTCAGGGGGCATTGAGGCGCTGATACAGGAATATGTCTTAATAACCAGATGTTTCTAAGCGCGGACCCGGGGATCGAGTCTGTGTTACTTCTTGTCTTGTTTCCAAGGCGAGTACGTTGCCGCTGAGCTACCCTCACGGGATAAGATCACACATGGACAGATCACACGAAGGAGCTCTGGTCGCATGGACGAATAGTCTGGTGGGCTGGGGCACGTAGAACCGGACCTGCGGCGCATGGTGAGAAGTTAGGGGCATCATTCAGATCATGTAATAAGGGCAATACAATACAGAAGATCTGACGCAGTCCACACTGTCGCTACATATGTGAGCAATCATGGTGCATCCCGCAGGAAGTACAGGGGGGCCTTGGCCCAAGTTCGGGGTGGCCTAGGGATGTTGCCAACTGGCAAATGCCCCAGGAGGGGGCACGTTCCACCAAACAAGGGTAGAATGTTCCGTTTAAAACAAGGAAAGAGAAAGAAGAAACATTAAAAATAAAATCAGGAAATAGCGAAAATACATTCATGCGCAGAAACCGCCTGAAAAAAATCTCAAAACTGAGCAAGGGCACAGGGATGCCTTGAGGTATTATTCATCCATTGTGTTGGTTATTTAAAAGGATAGCCAAGCATCATACTGACAAAGTACCTTCCTGTTCACATGGCAAAAAGGGATTTAAAACCCCTGTTTTGGAAATGTACACATATATATCAGGTGGACAGCCCTCTACCCCTCCACTCCCGCATGTCCCCAATGCCAAAACCCAACACAAAATGTCACGGCGGCAGCACTGTGCTAGTGGTTTCTAACTACGCCGGCCTTCTTGAGTCTCCACTTCCTTTTAAGGAATGACTCCCCCAGCACCTAGGTCCACACACCCTCCACTCCCCCACCTAACCTGAGATTGTAGAACCTGCAGAGGCGTAGACAGGGTAGGGCCTTAGCGGGCACGGCCCACCCAAAATCTCTAAATACCCACTGGTTGGGCATTTACTGATATCAGTGTCGCTGCGGTGGGCCCCACTTCATCCACTTCAGACCCCACTTGTTAGCACCTCCCCTGTTATTAGCTCCTCGCTCCCTTGTATCTTGGCTTCCCTCACCATGTACTTGCTGCTATGACTTGTAAAGCGCTATATTGCTTCCTGGAGCTAGGTCTGCGCTCAATAAATACCCATATAGTAATTTTAAAAAAAGATGACAGTAAGTGGAAGCCTACTACCTGGTTCCTAGTCATTGCATCGAATCCCTACCATTGACATACCATTCCATCTAAAAAAACGCATCAGAAAAAAATAGCATCGAATGCATTTAAAAAAGAAATATGGTTTCTTTTTTAATGGGGGGTCCCCCCAAAACCCGCCTTTTAACATTTAGAACCCATTATAATGAAACTAAACCCTTTACCTTTAAAAAAAATGCATTAGATGCTTTTTTTTCGATGGTAATGGTATTACATTCGATGCAATGACCAGATACCCTACTACCAGTATTGACAGGAGGGCCAGAAAAATAGTCAATACAAATTAAAAAAAATACAGACTTTGGTCTTGACCAATCACGTGTCAGGGAAAATCAATGGGGCATCATACCTAAAAACACATCCTGTTTTCGGGGACCACATAGGAACATGTGTGTAGGCTACCAGAGCTTCTGCAGGGTTGGGAAGAAGGTTTACTGGGCTTCTACTGAGGTTGATTAGACACAATATTAGCACCCAATGTTCTTGGACATCACCTTGACTGTGTGACTTGCTGGTGGTTGAAAGCATTGTTCTTTTATACAACCAATAGGATGTCCCACTTTGCAGAGATTAAACCATGGTTCGCCATTTTATCAAAGGAGCCAGAAAGTAAAGCATTGATGCTGAGTAAACCTAACTGAAGTTCCTTTTCGTTGCGCAGATAATATATTGCTTCAGAGTTTTGCCAAAATGCAGTAAGTATAATAGTTTGGGGTTTCTCCATACTATAATAATGCTTACACATTTGTGGTACTATATTTGTTGACCTCGGGAGGATGAGGGGAGAAGGTTGCTTAGGGGAATCGAACCTTTGTTGCCGGATCTCACCTGCGTGCTGCACTTGAGCTACTCGCCCAGTGTCCCTGTTATTTATTTTGTGTCAATCTGGGTTGCTCTGCCTCTGCAGATGCCACGTGCTGCACCCTGGGCGTTTCCCGAATCATTTGCATGAGTGAATAACTATTGACTATTTTGTTGAGAGCTCTGGTAACACCCCATTGAACCTCAGAGCTTGCTAACTCGAGCACCACGAAAATACATGCGCTTTTTCAAACTTGGATGACGAGCGCTCCGACAGTCTCTAGTTTCCCTACCTACATGTTGACGTACTTAACAACAGCCCACATTCTTCCATGAGGAAGACTGAGGGCCTCATCACAGCCTTGGTGGTTTCCCGGCGCAACTAGCGTTGCCGGTTATTCAGTCTGGCGCCATTAGCACTGGATCCCGAGTAGGGGTACGGCAGTAATTCCTAATTTTTTGAGAGTCCAGAGAACTCTATGGGGATGTTTGGCACTATTACCACCGGCGGTAATGGTGCTGAAAACGGGATGAAAGCTGGAGATGTACCCCCAGCTCAGAGCTGGAGGTATATCTCTAGATTTCTGCCTAAACTCAGGATTGGGCAGAGTCCTTATGTGGCGTAATAGCATTACCGCTGCATTTTTGCCTCTCTACCCAACCCCTAATGAAGCCCTGAGTCACTTGCGGTTATGTTGTTATATAGGACCTGCCCTTGCCATAACATCAAAACACAATTGATACAAATTAAAGGTTTTAGGGTGTCGGGCCAGTAGCACAAATATGCTGACAAACGACAGTCTTACTGAACTATAGATATGAGTCACCATAGATGTATTTAGGGCAGCAGATTGGCAGAGGAACACATTTTATTGTAGTTTATTTTCAATTTACCGGTTGTCATTTTATAAATATGAAACCAATTATGTTTCTCA
This sequence comes from Ambystoma mexicanum, assembly GCF_040938575.1. NCBI lineage: Eukaryota > Metazoa > Chordata > Amphibia > Caudata > Ambystomatidae > Ambystoma > Ambystoma mexicanum. The sequence goes on from NC_090926.1 coordinate 587,140,312, forward strand.
TAGCCTGGCTGATCCACAACACAGAGCAATTTTGAGCTGTAAGCAGTCATTCTACTCTGGCAGCTAAATTCTTGGCCAAACTTATATATATGCTTGAGATTCACAAAAGCTTTAGAAATAGGGTGAGTTTTGTTTATTAAAAAAAAAATAAACAACGCATATCAAAACCAACGTGTTTTAGGTATTTAGTGATTCGGCCATACAACACCCACAGACATATATGACAAATGCAGAGCTCTTTGGTCATTCGTATCTTCCCAAAATGCTCTTTAATATGCAAGACAGCCGACATCTCATTGATTTCATTGGTGCCACCTCACATTATCTTTGGAGTTCTTTCTAATCAATACACACAAACACAATGTTAAGCATTCACTTTTATATTCAAATACACGACATGCATTTTTTAAACCGTTGCAAAAATGAGGGATTCCCTTCAGAAACGTAAAGGTAACATAAAAATGATGCATCATTTTGCAATATTGAATGCTTGCCTATTCTTAAGTCAAGCACAGAGTTCCCACAGTGTACACACAGGCCAACATTATCCATTCCATTAGGGAGATGTTAGTCCAGTCTTTCTTTTAACTTGTCATCCTGGATTTATAATGGGGAGAATCCAGGACTGCAAGTCCCAGAATGCAAAGTTACAACCGGGACTGGCCTAGCATCTCCTGAATGGAAAGGATAGTGTTGTCCTATGTGAAAGTAGCTCAAGCACAGTGCCATGCAGCAAATTAGTAATCATCAAGTCAGGCGCATAAATAAACAGCGACAACGTGATTTCCTTTGATGTGGTTCTTCTCTGATATGTAACCTTAATGAAGACGCGTTTGGAGGTTACGCTTTTTTGTATTTTCCCTTGCAATGCTGGAGGGGATTTAAGGCTGGTCTAGCATGGCTTGCAGCTAGACCTTGGATTACAGAGCCTCCCTAGCTCTGCTTAGACATCCACCTTATGGGAAGGGGATGGTGCCCTTATGTAGCACTTTATGGGCAAGCAATCGGGACAATGCCGAGTCTGCCACGAGTCCACTGTTCCAGCCATTTCTCTACCACAGTCCTTGCTGCCCTAGGATGCAGATGGAGTTGGCTTTGAAAGGGCAACTTGGAAATCTGGTCATTACGATTGGGGAAAGGGCTCTTCCGGGTCCTGCACTTTCTTTATTGGTAGCAGCACCCTCGTTTCATTTGTAATTCTTTTTTTTAAGCTATTACATCATCATTTAATACATGAGATATAAAGGTATTCAGAAGATTATCCAGAAATGGATGCAAAGGTTATAAAAACGAAACACAAAAATGATCACCAGTCTGTGCACATAAGGCGAAAAGCAAGAGGGCAACATCACTAAGAGAGACAAATTCTTGGCCCCTAGGGTGACAGCAAAGAGTCCGCCAAAGCCACCCCCTTCCCCACCTCTGGCTAAAAATAGAAGATCCACCCCTTGTTGTTAAGTTTCTTTGCTTTAAAAACATGTTTCGCAGAATTCATTAAACCGGCCTCCTCTCAGCAGTGGGTCTGAGTCCTTCCACTTGAGAGCAGTCATTATGTGGGCCATAATTATGGTGTTAAAAAGGATGACACACAAATCACAGCCCAGCATCTCCCCCACCACTGAATCCCAGCACAACACCGTGCTCACGACATCCAGATTGATTTCAGTCCTGAAAACTGAACTTAGTTTACTGTACACTGCGGAAGTGTCTCACATTTCGGTGTGCCTCCATTTACGACTGTGTTTAAAATCTAGGCGTCTCTCCCACTACCGAGGTGTCTCATATTTAGGTGTGCCTCCATTTACGACTGTGTTTAAAATCTAGGCGTCTCTCCCACTACTGAGGTGTCTCATATTTAGGTGTGCCTCCATGTGTTTCAAATCTAGGCGTCTCTCCCACTACTGAGTTGTCTCATATTTAGGTGTGCCTCCATTTACGACTGTGTTTAAAATCTAGGCGTCTCTCCCACTACTGAGGTGTCTCATATTTAGGTGTGCCTCCATGTGTTTCAAATCTAGGCGTCTCTCCCACTACTGAGTTGTCTCATATTTAGGTGTGCCTCCATTTACGACTGTGTTTAAAATCCAGGCGTCTCTCCCACTACTGAGGTTTCCCAAATTCAGGTGTGTCTCCATTTTCGACTGTGTTTAAAATCTAGGCTTCTCTCCCATTACTGAAGTGTCTCAAATATCAGTGTGTCTCCACTTACGACTGTGTTTAAAATATATTTGTCTCTCCCACTACTGAGGTGTCTCAAATTCAGGTGTGTCTCCATTTACAGCTTTCTCCATATACTGCTGTGTTTCATTTTCTGGGTGTTTCCTCCCATTATTGCTGTGCCTCAAATCGAGGCGTCTCTCCCTTAAAGTGCAGCTTTTCCCTACAGTGCTCTGTTTAATTCCTGCGTGCATTCTTCCTGCCTGATACCTTGAGCTCTTAAGTGGTATTTTACCCGGCTGTGTCTTTTGAATCTAGGTGCATTTCCATTGCTGTGTCATTTCAAATCTAGGTACATTATCTTAAATCTAGGTGGCATTCCACCCTGCTGTCCTTCTTGAATCTAGGTGCATAACCACTGCTTTGCTCCCTTTTTAACCTGCTGTGTTCCCTTACGTCTAGGTGCATTTCCACTGCTGTGCTCTCTTAAGTATGGGTGCATTTTGCCTGCTGTGCTATCTTTAAGCTAGGTGCACCTTCACTGCTGTGTTCTCCTGAGTCGAAGTGCATTTTGCCTGCTGTGTTACCCGGAATCTGGGCACGTTTCCACTGCTGAGTTCTCTTAATCCTGGGGGAATTTTCCCTGCTGTGTCCTGTTAAATCTGGGTGCACTTACCCTGGTGTGTTCTGTTCAAATCTTTCCCTGCTGTGTTCTAACAATCAGGGTGCATCCTCCCGGCTGTGCTCTCTTAAGCCTAGGTGCAACCTCCCTCTCTATTCCTTAAACTCCAGCTGCAGTGCCCAGCTGTGTTCTCTGGATCTAGCTTTTTCCCCCTACCCCTTTGTTATTCCAGTTGCATCCTCCGACTTGTGTGAACTCTGAATTAGGGGTGCTTCCTACCCACAAGATAGACACCATGCCTCACACTGCCCAAATCAGAGCTGCATGCTGGCGCTTCAGTAACTCTAATGATGCCCACTCCACCCAACCCCCACCCGCTTCCTCGCATAGCCCAACCGTCCCTCCACCCCCACACGCAGCCCCTTACATCCCCTCCAACACTTATGTTATACGCTCCTCCTGCACCCATGTCCAATCCCCCTTTGCCCCCTTCCAACTCAACGTAGATCTCGCGCCTCCCATGCCAGAGCTGCAAGCTTGCGAGAAACAGATCAAAACTTCGACCCCCTGAGCATCTCCCACCTACCCAGCCCTGCCAACCCTTCCACTCCAACACCCCGCTACCATTTTCCTCTGCTCCCACATCTCACCTCTCCCGAACGACATTGCCCTCACCCCTCCAACTTCCCTTCACTAAGTGCAGCAATGGCTGCCCTGGCCGACAACCGTCCTCAACAGCCCTCCCACTCTCACCCACACCCTGCAGGCCACACGAAAGACAAGAAAAGGCCCAGGCCTCAGCTGCTTCAAGCCCCACCTAGCATCACCCTTGCTCCCTCTAGATCCCAATACTTGCCCCCTCGCTACAATGCCCAAATCTCCCCTCCCACTCCCAACCAGAATTTAGCTCTATTCACCTCCTCCCCTGACCCCATGTGTCCAACTTCTTTCCCCATGCCCTCCACTGGCCACCCCATCCCTTACCCTACTTCCACCACTTCTCGCCATTCCTACTTCTTCAACAATCCCCCCATGACCTGGGCAAGCTCAAGCCTTCCAGCACACCCTTCTTTATCTCAGACAACACAAACCATCACTCTATGTGCTACCAGAACCACCCCCACCCCGACATCCAGCTTGACATCCAACCTGATCTCTTGCATTCTAATCAACACCAGGTCGGTCTCTAAAAACAAATTTAACATCTCTGACCTTATCTCCGACGAAACCCAGACATCCTCCTTCATCACAGATACCTGAATTGCACACAAGACCTTCCCCCAAGGATACAACATGATTGTTCCCGACAGAGCCAGAAGAGGTGGGGGACTAGCCACCCTACACAAACATGAAATTCCAGTCCTTCTTAAGGACACCTTAGCCAACAGCACAGATTATGAATCCCTACTTGTAAAATTCCAAGCCTCACTCATTACCTCCCACAGCTTCTACTCATATACAGAACCTCTGGCTACAACATAAACTTCTCAGACTCTCTCAGCAACACTCTGTCAAAACTACCTTCAACTTACACCCAGCGCTCACTATACTAGGAGATTTTAGAATCTGGTTTGACTGCCCCTCATGCCCCATGACCTGCTCTCTCACAGATAACCTAGACGCTCTCAACATGCCACAATTCATTTCACTCCACACCCACACTGCAGGCCACACCATCGATGCAGTTTTCAGCACCACAAACATTATATCCGCTCTTCCTCTGCAACCCCTAATCTGGACAGAGCACTCAACAATTTTCTTCTCCTTACCATCTTCACCCCCAGCCTCCTCCTGGGGCCACATCCAGCCTCCACCATCCTCTGTCTGCCCCCAAAACCCACTCTGGAACAAAGTCATTATCATCCCAGACCTATCCAATTCCCTTGTCAACTCACTCCCAATTCTCTCCTTCCATCAAACTCTTCGATTGCTGGCTGTCCAGCGCCCTCACACCCCTCATTCCAACAAAACTGACCTTTCAGAGCTCAGGCCCCACCCCCAAATGGTTCACCACCCACCTAAATCTCTCAAAACTCTCAGGCACCCTCTGGAATGGACCTGGAGAACCAACCCAACCCCCCTAAATAAATCCCCCTGGCAAGACTAACAAGGGCCGACAGGTCGGAAATTATAAAAGTCAAAAAAACATTGTATGGGAACAGAATCTTGAACTCTGTTAACCAAAGCAAGGAATTGCACAGAATCATCTCTGAATTCAAGTGACCCGGTTGCTCTACCTCCCCCAATTAACTCCCAATCCCTAAGCAATGCCTTATCTGAACATTTTCATTACATCGCTATCGATAGACATAGTGCCATGCTCTCCGTCCACCTCCTGTGCCCTGTCCCAACTTCCTCCTGCTGCAAACCTCTAATTTTTCTCCCCGATCTCACACCAGGAGTTCCTCTCACTTCTAATGCAAAGCCGCCCGTCAGGATCCGCTGAAGACCCATGCCCGTCCACACTCCTCAAACAAATTCCAACATCAGCCTGTGCAAGCAGTATTGCACGCTCAATCCTTACGCAATCCCTCACATTGGGAATCTTCCTACAAGCCTTTAAAACCTCTTACATCAAACCCCTCCTAAAGAAAAACCAATGCTCGACCCTCTCATCCCCCAGAACTACCAGCCCATTTTCAACACCTGTTTCATGGCCAAACTCATGGACCGCATAGCATGCAAGCAGCTCTGCCACTTCACTGAAGCCAGAAACTTTCTTGACACTGCCCAATCTGGCTTTAGACCTCTCAGAGTAACTGAGTCCTCCCTGGTGTCCATTTGGGATGACCTAAAAAGTACAGTGAACACGGAAGGATGCACTGTGTTAATTCTTCTTGACCTCTCAGCAGCCTTCGATACTATTGACCACATCATACTCCTAGACAGGCTACACTCCTTAGGAATGAAGGACACTGTTCTAACAAGGATCTCCTACTCTAATCACTCGTAAATCAGTGCCGAAATGGCGTCTGCATGGAGCTTCCCTATCTCCCCTCCTATTCAATATCTATTTCAGCCCACTCCCTGCTCTCATCTGCTCCAACAATCTCACCTGCTACAACTACGCAGATGATGCCCAGATCATCCTCAAAATCCCAAAATCGCCAGGCACCACCCGTCCGGATCTTTCATCATGCCTCTCGGATATTGACCACTGGATGACAACCAACCACCTCATCCTCAACACTGGAAAAACAGAAATCCTAGTTTGCAGTAATACCGCTCTCCTTACCCAACCTTTACCCTGGCCTCACTATCTAGCCCTACCTCCAGCAACCTCCACTTTGGTGAAAAACCTCAGATGCACATTGAACTCAAATATATCCCTCTCCCAACACATAAACTCTGTATCCAGAACCTGTTTCTTCCACCTACGCTTCCTCAGGTGTATCTTTCGATACCTCACCTACCCACACCGATTCTCTGCCATCCTCACCATCATCCTCTCCCGCTTAGACTATGCAAACTGCCTTTATCTAGGCGCACCAGTGTTACAACGTAGGAAACTTCAAAAAATCCAAATCGAAGTGGCCCGCCTGCTCATTGGCCTCCCACCGAAAGAACACCTCAGCCTCGCACTGGGAGTCTTACACTGGCTCCCCATTGGTCAATAAACCACCTTTAAAGCCATGTGCATTACTCACTGTGCGGTCCACAACTCTGGTCCCAAATTCTCCAAGATAAACTCAAATGCTACCAACCCCCCAGGACCCTCAGATCCAGCACAGCACTCCTAATTATCCCCCAATATAACTGCACCAAAATTGCTGGATCCTCCTTCTCCATTCAAGCTCCCACCATCTGGAATTCTCTCCCTCTCCACATGCGCTGCATTGACAATCACCTTGCATCCAGAAAGGCCCTCAAACTCTGGCTTTTTCCTTCCTCTTCTTGAATCCCTCCTCCAAGCTACCCTTGGATTACTCCTCGTACACATGTACTGGCCCAAACCCAACAAAACACTAACAATTTCAAACTACAGCAGATGCCGGCAGCGTTCGCAGCGGCACACCATGATAAATTTGCCCCTTCCCACTCCCACAGACGATCATACATCAACCCCCCTCACCCCCTGGTCCTCCAACTCTCGAACTGGTGCACCCTGGTTACCAAACAACACCTGAAATCTGATAGTAGCTTGAGCATTACCACTTAAAAGCATCAAAACAGAATGCTTGATTAAACGGACCACTAGAGGTGGCAACTGTAGTGTGCCTAGTTTGATTTGGGGACAGTACATGTGATGCACTAAGTGGACCGCTCCCCCTTAATTATCAAGGGGCTTGCCCAAGCACTCAGAACGCTCAGCTCATAGGTTCCCACTGGAGGTACAGGACACAGTACGCACTTAGATGTTCTTTCGGGTAGGAATTGTGATGCACAGGGATGCTCCTGCGGGGCATACGACTGACGCACTTATATGGTTGTTTCTCTTGGGGATGGGAAATGATACCATTGGTCTTAGGCCACATGTGGCAATGTCTGGTCAAGTTGTTTGCCTATTGCACTCAAAAGAATGCCACTGGCCAGGTCCTTCCCAATGGAAGTATGCTAACCCCACCAGAAGATGCACTCAAACGACCAGCCTATCGCCTTGGGAGATTTTGGGCCAGAAAAACCTGACAAAGTGACATTGAAGTTAACTCCATCCGAGTTTAAGGTATGTATAACTCACCACATCTGTGGACACATGCCGCAGGCAGGCACGGTTCCCCACCCATTTACTCTAGCATGCAGTTACGGCTATGTCAAATTCGGTCTAGGTGCTCTCATAGCCTTCCTCACTGAAACTCCAGACCTACCTCAACACCTCTGCCATTAGTGTACAGCGACAACCTATGACACATTTGGTCTAGCTGGGCACACATCGAGTCTCCTGCACTAGCACTGTCTTCACCACCGACAGCACTCGCCCATGTACCTGACAACTCGGGTTCCTTAGTGGAGCCTAGCCAGCCCTACTAAATCCTAATTCTGGCAGAAAGCACACACGCATCTTAAAGTCCTCTCTTAGATCGTTTTCCATACCTGAACTTCAGTTCACAGAGGCGTTCCAACCACAAAGCGCATTGAGGACATACAAATGGGAAATGGCGCTATATAAATGATGACTACAATACAATACACACAATCCAAGTATTCTTTCAGCCGTGGGCAGCCAAGAAACATATGGTCCAGGTCAGCTGAGACCTCCTTGCACCTGGAGCAGCCTCTTAGTGGAGTGAAATCTTTCTATATTCTGGTGGGTAAAGTGACAGGCAAGAGCTTGTGGTGATGTGGTGATGGGGGAGAGTTATCACTGAATTTCAAGCTTTCAGGTACTTTTTTCTGTAGATGACCCCCTTCCCCCCCAAAGTACTTAACAAGAGTGGGAGCCACGAAGCTCATTTTGGTGGTAGGTTAAAATGTCTGGTTCCTATATCTGCCTACCTGTTGCCTCTATGTAGCTCCTGCTTTTCTGGCCCTGATCTGTGGTAAGCGTATACATTCCTTAACCCAAATCAGGGATGAACCACACTGAAGTTGGTTCACATTACTCAGAGCTCCAACTGGCACCCCAGGACTCCTCTTTTCGATAGGCCGCAAAGAAGTGGGGGCCCGGGACATTCCTGCACTTCTCTGCCATCATCAGGCGGAGTGCACTTCACTGCCACCCCAGGCAGGGCAGATTTCACTGACTGCTTCACCTCCCGGGCTGCCTCTGGCATACACAGCACAAGAGGGCTTATCCTTTGGGCCTGCTCCATCCTGCTCATGGGTGGGCCATCATGGGTCACGGGCGTGCCACCTGTTCCAGGGAGACCCATGCACGCAGCCCAGGATCTTTAGTCTTGGGCCCAGCCGGTCTGGGATGGCTGACAGCTCCCATGGCCCTGCGAGTGATGGGCTGCTCCGGGCACGCAGCCCAAGGCCATGGTAGATGCCGGGAGGAACAAGGCATATACAGCCTGTTCTTTTTTAAATGTTGATACGCCAGGGCAGTGAAATAAAGACTGGGGTGAAGGTAAGTATGGGTTGAGCTTTTATTTACGGCCCCCGGAGGCAAGGGCTGTCAGTTGGGGAATGTAGTACAGTGTACCGTGGTGGAACGTGGGAGGGAAACATTCTCCATTCCATGTGGAACGGAGTGACATAGTAACATCATAACATCTCCTTACCTATGGGAAAGTGAGGGGCGGAAAGGGGGGGAAGAACAAGGAAAAGTGGGGTGGGAAGGTTGGCTAAATGAATTTAACATGAGTTGACAGTTGCTGATCAATAGTAGATGAAATCATTGCTGAAGTTCCGGATGATCCTGCGATTCCTTTTCGACAGACTCCTGGCGGATGTCTCCTCATCGTCGGGAAGGTCTTCGTTCTTTCTTGCATGCTTGAGGTGATATGTCGCCTCAGGATTGGGTTCATTTCTTGACCATGCGCCATCATCTGAGTCTGTAGATGCGCTGGGTCTGTATGTGTCGTTGGGTGTTCTCTTCACATCTTTTCTTGACCAAGTGTCATTGAAATTGTTTTTGGAAGTGCTCGGTCTGTGGGTGTCGTTGGTTATTCTCACAAGATCATCATGGGACCATCTCTTTCCATCGTCCAATGTGACAGATTTTTCGTGGCAATGTGCGACTCTTTGTGGAGACCTGAATTTGGATTCGCCTTTGAGTGTTTTCTTAGGTTCTCTGACACAGGCCCAGTCTCCTTCCTGGAGGAGCATCTGTTTTGTTCCATTCCTCCGGTCGTAGTATGTTTTGTACTTCTTTTGTTTCTCCTTTATGGTTTTATGGATTTGTTCCATATTAATTCTTGGTTCTATGTTCATTCTTGCCTCACCAGTGTCTAAGAAGATCCATGCCGGTCTCAGTTGGTTGGTCGTGGTTCTGCCCCGCATCAAGGTGAAAGGCTCTGAGTTGGTGCTGGAGTGTGGCGTTGTTCTATATGCGTATAAAGCTTCCTTGAGGGTTTCCCTCCATGGTAGGGCATTGGTTATGGCTAGTTGGATGATACTTTTTACCAGTCTATTCATCCTTTCTATCAATCCGTTGGACATTGGATGGTAAAGGGACGTGGTGATGTGGTTGATGGATTTGTTCCTGAGGAACTCTTGGAATTCTGACGATGTGAACTGGGATCCGTTGTCTGAAACTATGTCCCTGGGGTCACCTTCTCTGTTAAATATTTCGGTTAAGAAGTCGATGACCTTCCTTGTGGTTGCGCTGGTTTCTACCACACCCCATTCGGTCCATTTGGAGGTGTAGTCTACGATTACAATGATGAATATTTTTTCTGCCTCCAGGTTTTCGAAGGGGCCCATAATGTCTATTGCCAGCTTCGACCATACATGTTTGGGGGTTTCTACAGGTTGAAGTGGGGTTTTTCTTAAGGTTTTCGATTTGTCACTGGAGGCGCAGGCACAACAGTCTTTGACTATCTCTTCTGCTTCCTTCCACACGTTGGATCACCAGTAGTTGTTCCTCATCCTGTTATTTGTCAAACTCCTTCCCAGATGTCCTTCATGGGCTAGGTCAAGCAGTTTCCTTCTGAGTGCCACGGCTGGAATTACTCTATCTCCTCTAAAGATGTGATTTTTGTCCATGGATATCTCGTCTTTAAAAGGTGTGAAGTTCACTAACTCTTGTCCAACACCTACCCAGTCGTTCCTCACGGCTCTTCTGATTTCCTGTTGTTCTGTGTAGGCTTTGGTGATGCATGTCCATTCATTGGAGGGGATGGCTGGATTTATGGTGGCTATGATGTCTTCATCTAGATCTTCGGTCTCGACGTCGTGTCTATCTTGAATGGTGGGTAGTCTGGAAAGGCAATCGGCTACCTGATTTTGAGGCCCAGGAGTGTAGTAGACTTGAAGGTTGTATTGCATTTTGTCTAGGAACCAACGCCTGATCCTCGGTGATATAAGGTGTGGCGTCTTAGATTGTAGAATGTTCACTAGAGGTTTGTGATCAGTCTTCAGGAGAATAGGCAGGCCCCAAATCAGGTTCTTGAAATGTTGTAAGGCCCACTTGACAGCCAAAGCCTCTCTCTCGATGGTGGAATAGTTCAATTCAGCGCCTCTTAGCACTCTGGATGCAAATGCGATGGTCACGATGCTACCATTTTGTTGCTGCTCTAGTACTCCACCAAGGCCGATCTTGCTGGCATCCACTGACACCATCATTTTGGCATTATAATCAAACATGCTCAGCGCTGGAACTCGGTTGATGTCGGACTTGAGGTTCTCAAACTCGTTTTTACATTCTATGGACCATTCAAATCTGTTTGATTTCTTCATGAGGTTCCTCATATTTTCCGTCTTGTTGGCATAGTTACTCACGAATTTGGAGTAGTACTCCGTCATTTCTAAAAAACGTTTCAGTTGGTCTTTGCTGGTAAGTTCAGCCAAACTCAATATGGTCTCCAGGAGTTTTTTCTTGGGATGGATGCCCCTAGCGTCAATGGAATGGCCGAGATAAGAGACTTGGCTGCACTTTATGTTACATTTCTCCAATTTGAGGGTGAGTCCACTTCTTTGGATTATTCGTAATACACCCATTAGCTTGGCATCGTGTTCCTCCTCAGTTTTGGCTGATATAAGAATATTGTCCTGGAAGCACTGTACTCCATCGAGGCCCCCGAAAAGATGTGACATGAGTCTCTGGAACACTGCCACGGCTGATGCAAGCCCCAAGGGCATTCTGTTGAACATGTATGCTCCCAAAGGTGTGACGAAGGACGTGAGGGCTTTTGAGCTGTCGTCCAGGGCGATCTGGTGGTATGCTGAGGAGAGGTCCAAGGTACTGAAGAAGCTTGCCGGTTCCATGAGGAGTTCAGATATGTTAGGAAGTGGGTGTCTGTCGACCCATATGTTTTTGTTCAGGTCCCTTAGATCAACACACATCCGTATGGAATTGTCTGGTTTCTTTACTAGGACGATGGGGGCAAGCCATTCAGAACTCTCTATGGGTTGTATGATGTTTTCATTGCATAGACGCGTGAGTTCGTCCTTAAGTGCCGCTTTTGTCCCAAAGGGGACTCCACGCACTCGATGGACCACGGGAACAGCACCTCTTTTCAATATGATCTTGTGCTGGAAGCCCTTGAGTAGTCCGATTTTGTTGCAGAACACTTTGGGGAATTGCTCAGCCAAATTGGATTTGATGTCGGTATTGTTTTTGAACACACTCAGCACAGGGATATCTTCCCTGGGGTGGATTCTCACCTGGAGGGCTGCTTGTTCTTCCCAACCTACTACCGAGGATCCATTCTTAGCTACAAACAATTTGCAGTATGTTTGTCTGTCGTGAAACCTGAGTTTGATCCACGTGTACCCAATGATATCAATAGAAGTCTTCACATATCCTGTGGCTTTCACCAAGGAGCTCCGTAGGTCATGGACTTTGCCAGAAAGTACCTTTACAAATGTTTTGAGGTCCACCATGGTATAGGGGTCCCTGTGTCCACCATCACCTTCAAAGGTATGTCATTGACATACATGTTGACCCATGGACCGCAGGATTCTTGGAAAGAAGTGACTGAGGATTTGCACTTGTGGGCATGGCTGATTAACGGACAACATGCTATCTGATATCTGGTCATAGTCCACTGTCTTCACAGACCCATATCTATTGAGGGGTCATTTGCTGCGGTTGCCAGATCTTCCTGGTCTCCCTTGGGTGTTTCGGCAGACTTTGGTGAAATGACCAAATTAGCCACATTTGTAGCACTCAACATTATTAGCCGGGTACATCCTCCCAACGTCGTGGCGTTTATACCACCCGCACATCTGATAGCGTGTGGGGTTTTGGTTGTCATATGCTGATACTCTCCCTCTTCTGGAGTTTCCTCTTGTATTTTGAGGTGCACTCCTCACGGCTGCCACCAAAGCTCCATCATGGTCATACTCAGAGCTGCCTTCCACGAACTTCACCTCAACACCCTCTTTTAGGACCAGTATCTCCTTCATGCAACGGTCCCCAAATTCCATACTTCTCACTATTTCAGTGGCTTGGTCCAGGGAGGGATTTTTTGCCTGCCATAGTTTTTGCTGTATGCGGGGATCAGCCACATTGAGCACAAGCTGGTCTCTCAAGTATTCGTCACTAACACCTGTGAAATCACACGTAGACATAAGCACCCTGAGGGAAGCTAGGTATGCATCGACTGACTCGCCCTTGGCTTGCTTCCGAGAAAAGAACTTGTATCTTTCTAGTACCACATTTGTTTTGCTGCCGATGTGCTTGCTGAGCTTGGCTAAGGCAGTATCAAACTTTCGATTGCCGTCACCCCCTGCACCGTCTGGCTCCGGAAGCGCCCTGAACAACCTCAGGCCCTCAGTTCCAATGCAGTTCAGGAGGGTTGCTTCCCTGAGGTCATCGTTGAACTTGCTCCCGCCTATGGCCCTGAGGTATATTTGGAAGCTGTCCAGCCATTGCTCACAAGGGCAAGTTGGTGTTCCAGGGCAGGGAAGAAACTTGGTGGGATGCGGCACGTTTTGCATGGCTGGTTGGTGTGAATGGGGTGGTGAGGAGCACAGTAGGTGAGTTGCGCTGTTGGCAGAGGCGGATTAGTGGGGCAGCAATGTGGTTTGATGCAACCAGTGCTGCTGCACCACTTGGCGACTGGTCACAGGCAATGTTCGCATATAGCGTGCTCTGGCGCTGTGGACGACTGATAATGTGATTTTCTATGTGCAAATGTCCAGTGTACTTTTAGTTCAGTGTGCCTTGGGGCCTATGCAGAGTCATCTGGTATCACAGTGTGTCGGATATGCTTCTTTGTGATACATCTCTTCTGGAGGCGGTGCGGCGGCGTTATGATATGTGAGTCCTTATTGTTGTTTTTTTTTCTACTGTTGAGGACGCTGGGCACGGCTGGTGGAGATCCACGGCGTTGTCGCCGTGGAAACAAGGGCTGGGCCTGTCAAAATGGCCGCACGCACGGCACGCAGCGAGGTCCTTTCCTCTAATCACAGTTGGTTGTGATTCATATGATGCGCGCTCGCGCAATGCGCCCATGGCGACCGATCGGTCTATGGCCCAAAAATGGAGGAAAAACTCGTACCTCTGATCGCCGTTGTCGCTGCGTGGCTGTCGGGCTGCCCCCTCGTCCCTGAGAGCAGCAGATTCAGGGAGGCGGGTGGGAGTGGCGGTGGGAAAGGGCCGCTGGGGCCGCCGCCGTTGCCGGGGGACGGCAGGAACGCGGGTAGAGGGGCTCCAGGGGCCGGGAGCGCTCTTAGAAGGGAGTCTCGTCGCCAAATGAAATAAAGACTGGGGCGAAGGTAAGTATGGGTTGAGCTTTTATTTACGGCCCCCGGAGGCAAGTGCTGTCAGTTGGGGAATGTAGTACAGCGTTCTGTGGTGAAACGTGGGAGGGAAACATTCTCCATTCCATGTGGAACGGAGTGACATAGTAACATTATAACAGGCAGCCACTCGAGGCCACAGCCCTTCAGAGAGCCGTTATGGTGTGCCTTCTTCTTTCTCCCATCCTCTCAACCATTTTCTTTTCTAATGTTCTCTTTGTAGAACGTTCTCTGCCCTGCCCAGCTGACTCCTGGGAAGGGAAGCTCCCTTTCTTCTTTGTTTTCTTTCACATTCCTTCCAGCCCCATAGTGGGCTAAATGGCGCGGTTCAGGTAAGTCCCTTTTAGTACACACACACACACACACACACACACACCCACACCCATACACACACACAAAAAAATAAATAAAATATTTCTCTCTACCCCTGTGTCTTTATTTGTTTATTTCCCTCTGGGGATAAGCATGTAGCCATACCTACCCAGCCCAATTTGGCCAGGGGCTATATACATGTGTCAAGTCCTGACACCTGACCTAGGACCTACCATACATAACAGCAGTGGAATGTGTATACAGGACACTGTACTTAAATGTGCAGTACCACTGGGGATTTCACCTGCTTTGTTCGGTTATGAGGTTCACTTGCCGCCCTGCCCCCCATACTGTTAATTTATGTTGGGTGCCTATCTGCGATAGTGGGCCCACATAAAGGCAGTGATGTGAGCAGATTCCTAAAAGACGTTTACTGTTTTTAAAATATACCATGTAATTTTTAATTATATGTATTATGAGCTAAGACCTTATTTAACATGATAAGATCTATGTGAGTAGCATAATTAAAGTATACACTTTTCTGTGTATCAGAGTGGTGTATTTTCTAGAGGTGAGTGTCAATACTAAATGTACCTTTGTGTCTGCATGCTATCCCTATCTTAGAGTTGAGCCTTGTTGCTGTGTCCATGTTACTTACCACAAAGAGAGGTTTGGCTTCCCTTTATTGGAACGTGTGTTAGCCACCACTTACGGTCAGTTGTTGTAGATCCCTTAACAGAGGGCTGTACAAAAGCTGCCTTAACACTGCTAAAACACGTGTGTGCCTGTCTGGTGTGTGATTGGTGGGTTGGCTCTGGCCACCCCCTTGGTAATGTATCATCAGTTGGAGGCCCTGTGCATTACTGTGATTTGTACCTGATTGGATAAAAGACAGTTGCTGAAGATGGGCTGCTGCTGCTTAGGACCTTGACTGGTGTGGCTCCTTTGTTCTTGCTCACGGTTTCTTCTATGCAGGAAACCCATCATGGGCTCTTCCGCATCTTGCCCAGGCTTCCTTGATGGCTGGACTCCCTGTTCCTTCTTGGGTCTGGGCTGTGCTGCTCCTCTCCTAGGTCCTCCTGGACGAAGTGCCTTAGGGTGTTAAGTCTCCCTGAGCTGAAAGTTGGGTGGCTTGCTATGATTCCCAACACAGCTCCATCGTGGGAGCCCCTGGGCCTCCTGCCATTGCCCCCAGTGTGAGATAATTGCTTGCAGGCTGTTTGCTCCTTCCTGACCCCTCAGCTGTCCTAGAGCCTTGACTGGGGTCCCCATGTCTTCCTGTCGCCATTTCTTTGGATGCCGGTGCTTCTGCCATGAGGATCTTCCTCATAGGCATCACGTTATCACCTTGTTGGGTTGTCTAGATCTTTGCTGGGCATTGTTTTGGGTTCCTTCAAGACAGATGCCTCAATGGCCACTAGACGGACCTAAACCGTGGCGCTTAAACACAGCATTCAGCCGCCGTTCCTGGGCTGAATCTTCATCATCCATCATCCAGTGATGTGAGAACTTGTCCCCTGGTCCTGAAGCACTGGTATATTCTTCGGATCATTCATCGGGGGCTCCCTAAGCCTGTGGGTTGCTAGGATTTGCGGGGTCCTCTTCTACTGAATATATTGCCAATGACTGGCTGGATCGAGAACCTGAAGCTGGAGCCATTTAAGGGGATCATCCTGTGTGTTCCATGGTTTGAGTGCTTCTTTGGCTGGAACTCTGGGGTAGAACTGGTACTTACCTGACTCTGTCCTATAGCTGTGGTTTTCTTACGGACCCATTGATTCA
This sequence comes from Ambystoma mexicanum, assembly GCF_040938575.1. Lineage (NCBI taxonomy): Eukaryota > Metazoa > Chordata > Amphibia > Caudata > Ambystomatidae > Ambystoma > Ambystoma mexicanum. Next base: position 587,156,474 of record NC_090926.1, read on the forward strand.
AATCGGGAAAACGTGTAGAATCTCTTGAACTCTTAAAAACGAACTGAAGGCAGGAACATACCTGAACATGGGAATTTTTCTTGGATCCCTGTAGTTCGGCAGCAAAGACTGGAATTTGATAGTGTACCTGTGATTTATTAGGGCCCCTTAAATTAATAAATCATTGAAATGCAGTTTTTCACAAAAAGCAATGGTGCTGCACTAACTAACTTGGGTTTATTCTAGAGGTGTTGGGGGGTCATTCGGGTTCAGCACTGTGATCCCGGACTTCTGCTGGCACTCTGGGCACTGTGAGTTTTTTTAACTCCTTAATTTTCTGCACGTATTGCACTTAATGTATTAGATTACTCTGTGGGGGTCTATGTATTTTACTATATCTTTGAGGTTTTTATTGGTTATCTGAGATTATTATTGGGAATTTATAATCATACTTAATGCAAGACTACTCCAGCTTTTAAAAACCGTACCAGGGATCAAACCCATGTTTCATGGCATCGTCTTCTTCCTGAAGCAAGGACGTTGCCCCTGAACTGCCCCTGAACAATCCCCCGAGCTTGTGCTTAGGTCCCCTTTTTCTTCCCCCTCCCTTAGCATCACAAGGTGAAGGGTTTGCAATCAGGATTTTGTCTTGACACCTGTTTCTGGAGTGTGAATGCTCTGACCAAAGTCACTTTACTGTTTTTGTAATGCATAGTTACACTGTGTGTTGGACCTATAGGAATTATGTATTACAGATTTCTGGACAGATGTTTAATGTATGTTTAATGCTTGTGCATGTGCTGGGCATTTAGACAATATATTTTAGATCTGTGGGCCTGGCTGGTCACTGCTTGACTTGTTTAACACCTTAATTTCCTGCACGGATTGCATTTAGGGTATTGGATTACTCTGCAGGGTCCATGTATTTTACCATGTGTAGACGACAGATCTCCAGTCCGTTCCAATTCAACCTGTGAAATATAACATTTCTGGAAAACACATTCAGAGGAAAGGAGCAAGTGCTCTGCTGTTTGATCAAAATCTACACCTACCCAAACCTCTCTGTTTATGACCCAAACATGCCTGGACTCTCGTGCTTGCTCATCTACTGTTCTCGTTTTATCTGCTTCCCTATTCAAAATGTCTGTCCCCTCATTAGACTTTAGACATTTCTCAAACTGTTCCATTGATGTCAATGGAAGTGGGCAATTAAATTCAAATGTAGGTTCTTTGTTTGCATGTAGGGCATTGTTTTTCAAGCATTCTCCTCTTTCCCATTCTGTTCGTGTAAACCGCATGCGGTTCTGATGCTTTGTATTCTACTCTTATCGTCCTCCCTCCCTCCGCTTCTCCTGGTGAAGGCCCCCTTTTCATTTTGAATACATCTGTAATTGCTCAATGGACTTCATTCCAGCACTTTAATTCATTTACAAACAGTGCACATGAATATATCTGTCTTCCAGATAATGAGATTGAATAACACTGTGCATCTTTAAATGAGAATTGCAAATGTTGGGGTGGTTAGGAAAGGTCCAAATGAGGAAGAGAGGTTCACGTTGTGCGAGCCATATTTGTGACTGGGGTGCAGCGAAATTGGCAAGATGTTGCATTTTTATATGCATCCAGTGTAATTAAATGTGGATGGGATTTGTTACTTTAAGTGTTACTTTGTGTCCAAGTAGATACATATTAGAGTTGCACGTGAGTAGCAAGATAAATGCCGAAAACGCTAAATGAAGTATAAATACGATCCAGACATGGTGTGCTACAAAGTGCCTAGAAGCTGGCCGACGAGGAGTTTCATAATGCACATGCGAGGAAGGGGGGGCTTGTCATGAAGAACCCACTGTAAAGAAGAGACGATAGTTATTAAACGTGCATGCACACTAATAGAAATACACATGGAATTTACCCATCTACATGTAGTTTGCTCTCTTTATAAATGAAAGAAAGGTTGGCAGAAAAAGGCCCTGGAAGGTACAGCGCATTGACACCAAGTTATATGGGTTTGAATGGGCTGCGGGTGAGAGCAGTAGTGGGAACCTGCCAGATTACCCACTAAGAAATTGAACTGAGAGAAGAATGGGCTTGCTCTCACACTGCGCACACAATTGAAATAATAAGCACAAGTGCTATTAATGTTTGTCAGTTTTAATCAACACCGTTGCAGCCTGACACGTGTTTTGAGCTTCCTGTTCTTCCACTGAGGCTGCATATACGTAATTGTAAGTATAATTGTTCAAGCAAAATCATGAATGTTAGATTTGAGAGAAATAATAAAACAATCGCAACCCAAACCCAAGTGAACGAGGGCAAGTGGGGTTGGAAAACAACAACCAAGATACATTACACATCATATGATAAGAAACAAATGAGAAAAGGGAACATTTGAGTTCATCAAAATAATACAAAAATGATATATACAATAATATACACCAATTAATAAAAAAGGATATCAAATTGGAAAGGAGAAAAGAAAAATGACAATTGTTTAGCCAAAGAATGATGAGTGGCAATGGTGATCAGCCAAAAGTACATGTGTTACGGTTAAATTACAGGATGTTACCTTGAACCTGGCTTTTCTATAAACTGTGTGCTGTAAAGATTAATTGCACAGTGTGAGTCTGCGGTCATTACCGCATCGCAAATTAAACTAGTCCCTTGTTACTGTCCAATTGAATAGGATTGCGTAATTATACAGATGTGCCACGAATAGAAGTAAAATCAATCTCTTACCATAGGTTGAAGGTAATTAATTAATGAATTCGGATGTGGGCTCCCTGTAGAACAGAAAGATGATAGCCAATTTTGACAAATGGGGGGGTAACGTTTTGTTTACAAAACGAGGATGTATATTTAAATTAATTGAAAGGAAGAATTAAAAAGACATACCAATTACTTGCAGTTGCACGAAGAAGGTAATAAGTAAATTATTGAGTTGCTGAGATATGGTAGATATGCAGTGTGGGAAATAGTCCAGGAGAGGGGGGGACAAGGAAGAAGAGACAACTAACCAATTAGCAAACTTGCTCCAGAGGTCGTCTAGACTGTCACTAGGTAAGCGTAGACCCATTAATTGTAGCAGGGCCCGTCTTCAAAGTATCAAAACCACTCACCAGCGTCTTCGCCGCCTAGTGAGAGAACGGGAGCCATCCGTGTGAGCCTCTGTGCCTGGTATAACTGAAGCTGAGAAGGGCAGCAACAGAGAAAAGGGGCTGCGTGAGGTAGAGCTCACGGCGATCAAAACACAGCCAGCATGATGGACGGGTATTTTTATAAAGCGGTGAGATATATAGAGTTGTGTAGGAATAGGATCGTATTGCTAGAATATAGAATTAAAGGTTCATCAATTAGAGAGTGGAGAAAGTAATTGGGGATTGGATGTGATTAATTGACAAAATGTTAGGCTATTTATGAGTAATGGCGCGAGCATGCGCTATGGACACGAATTGGTCCAATTTTAAGGACGTAATTAAAGATACAGCACTGTCTGTAATAGTACAGACCATGACCGAATTAGCCAGGGTTAAGATTGAACCCATAAAGTTTAAAACATAACAAGACACAGATTGACGCAAATTTGATACGGCAAAGCCGGTTGGGCATGCAGGAGCTTGGGCTTGTAACTGGTTCATAGCTTTAGGTCTGCTAGTATATAGCAGGTGAAATGAAGTAACAATGAAATGCATTAGGAATGTTATGCAAATGCATGTACTGATTGGGTGATCACCACTGGGGAGAAGTAACAATTGGATGCTTTAATGTACATACAGCATGGTGATAACAAGAACAAAAAGAAAACATTCCTGAAATCTAATACAATGTAACTAAGGACTATATGTCATCACAGAAAGACAGATAGTTCATGGTCTGTTTTAAGACCTATGTCTACAGTACGGTATTGGCAAATCAGGCGGGCTTCTAATTGCCTGAGTTTCAGTACCAAGTTTCCTCCACGTTGTGGTAGGGAAACCTTCATCATCCCAGCACATTTAATCAATGCTTTATTGTCCATTTCGTGGACTTGTTGCCAGTGGGTGGCCAAAGAATATTTAGAATCGGGCTGTGCGATGGATGATAGGTGTTCCCTGATCCGGATCTTTAACGGACGAATAGTACTCCCAATGTAAAAGAGACCACAAATATATTTAATACAGTAGATACAGAATTTGGAGTTACAATTGATAAACAAATTGATCTTGTGTGTACCTAGATGACCAAAGTCAATAGCCGTTGTCTCTAATGCATGGGAACACAAAGAACAACCCCCACATTTGTGAAAGCCTGGGCGTGGAGGCTGATGTAACCATGTTTGTTGATGTGGCTGAATTGCCATAAATGAAGGTGAAACAATATTCCTGAGGTTACTAGCCTTGGCGTAAATAAAACTGGGTGTATTGTCAACCCATGGGGTGATATCTCAATCAAGTTGTAAGATGTGCCAATGCCTTTTAATTATATTGTATAACACTGAACTGTCTGCATTGAATCTGGTGATAAATTTCAATTTCTGAGAGTGTAGCGTCTCATTACGGACTTTCGGTGTGAGTAGATCACATCTCTACATGACACGCACATCTTGTTCAGCTTTGGCTACTGATTTTAAGTCATAACCTCTTGCCAAAAACCTGTGGCGTATCACCGAGCATTCTTCATTAAAATCATTGTGTAATGAACAATTACGTCTTGCACGGATAAATTCTCCTTTGGGTATGTTGGAGATCACAGTTTTCCTGTGGCAACTTGTTGCATGTAAGACTGCGTTAACAGATGTAGACTTTCTGAATGTTTTTGTCACAAACTGATTGTCAGAGATGCTGATTGTGAGGTCTAAGAAATTGATGCTCATAAAACTGAACGTATATGTGAATTGTATGCCCCAATTATTGAGATTTAAGTAAGCGACAAACTCATTCAAACATTCAATGGAACCCTGCCAGACCAAAATCACATCATCAATATATCTCTTCCACATATAGATGTGTTGTTCGTAATTGTGCATGAAAATATTTGCGAGAGCAGAGGCATAGCTTGCCCCCATCGCGATTCCAATAAGTTGTCTATAGTACGTATTATTGAAAAGAAACACATTATTCGAAAGTGCAACTGTTAGTAGGTCTTTGATCATTTCAATATGTTCAAAGAAAGAAGCTGAATCTGCACGAAAAATGTGATCAATGCTCTTAATTGCTTGCTGATGATTGATCGACGTGCATAGAGCTTTCACATCAAGTGTGACTAACACCAGATTGGGGAGTACTGGAAGTTGGTCAAGTATCTGAAGAATGTGCATTGTATCTCGGATGAATGTTGGTATGGTGTTAACTAATGGTGAAATGCATTCATTGATGTACAAAGAGTTAGGCTCTAAAATACCTCAGCCACCACTAAGGATTGGTCTTCCTTCTGGTATTTTGTCGAACTGTTTGTGTATTTTGTGCCGAAAATAGGCAGTTGCCATTGTTGGCCCATCAACTAATAAAAATTGTCTTTCCACATCAGTTATCAAACCAACTGTATGCCATTTATGCACCACAGATTTAATTGTTTCACGGAGGGTTGACGTAGGGTTGCCAGGTAAGATTTCATAACAGCCCGGGGAATTCAAGTGAGCAAGACCCATTGCAATGTAGTCTGCTTTGTCCATAATAACTACTTTGCCTCCCTTGTCTGCCTCCTTTATAATAATGTTGTCAATTGTGGCCAAATTAAGTAAAGCTTGTTGTTCTTTACTAGAAGGATTAAATCTTATACCCTTGTGCTTAGAAGAATCTTGAAGTTTATGAATATCATTGGTCACGGCTTGGTGAAACGTATCAATTAAATTATCCTTAGGAAATAAAGGAGTACATTTTCTATTTGCTTGACAGTTCTTTCATATTCAGGCTCTGTTGTTGGATATTCAAATCATGCAATAAGTCCATTACATTTGTATTGGAATCTAATTCACATTCATCAATAGATATTTGTCATGATCACTGTTCCCAAGGAGCCAGGACCAGCCCAACGTCCTTGGGAGCAGGCCCCTAACCCTAATCCTAGGCACCAGCCGGTCCCTACTGGGACCTTTTAGACCCTGTCCTGGCGCCGGTGGCACCAGGCTCATCAAAACCATCGGTCCCGGCACTGGAAGCGCCGGGCTCATAATTGGTGTGAAAGTGCTTGGGTGGACTTACCTGCAGCAGACCATGCTGCTTACTTACCAGCCACTTAGAAGCCCTCAGCCCTCTGTGAACAGGAACTACTTTCTTACCTGGGTGGGGCAGCTCCACTCCCTGGATACAGCACTGGAACTCTTCTGGAAACTGGAACTCTTTTCTTACCTAGGCGGGGCCGTGGAAGAAGACGCCTCATCACTCCAAGGCTATTTAAACCACACCCGATAGATGAAACGTGCTTCGCGTTATTCTGCATCTGCAGCAGAATGCTCACCGAGTCTGTTCCAGCCTTTCCTCTTTCGATCCTGAACCTGCAAGAATTATACTTACCATTCCTGTATCCAGTCAACATCAGCACCTGCAAAAGACAAGAAACAACAGGTTAGCAAGACAAACTCTACACACGGTGCTTTCTCACCTGATCCATCAGCAGCGGCCGTGTCTTCACGCTGCACCTTCGCCTGCAAAGACAAAAGCATTGTTATACTTACCGGCACGCCGTGAATTCCGGATTTCTTCATTCTGCATCGCCGCCTGAGAAGACAAAGTATAGTTAAAACTTACTAGCATTCCGCTGACTCCGGCGCTGCAAACCAACATCTGAAAGACAAAAGAAAAAGACATTAAGCAGGTATTTACTCACGCCCATCACGCTCGTCGCAATAAAACCCCTGCGAATACTCCGGCGTCTCTTTAACACGAACTAAGCTGCAAGGAAAGAGACAGCTGGAGCGCTTGCCATACTTACGAATTTCCAGGCGTTTCACTCCATCTTCCATCCCAAGAGTCCTGCAATACATAAGGGAAAAGCATTATACAGAGTCTTCAATATTAACGTGCCACGCATTTAAAGACTATAAAGACAAAAGGTGTCCAGAAACTCACCGCTCGTGCAGATAACGACGGTAACCATCCTCTGAATTCAAGAGGCCAATGTTTCACCAGTGAAGGAACTGGCAACGGCACCCTGCACCAGACGCAGATGGAGAGCCCAGCATTCACCTATCTAAGAAACCTCACTCTTCGAGTTCGACACACAGTGTGAAGAGGTTCGACCCCAGAAGCCAATCGAGTCCTGCACATCACTTTTCAAGTCACAGACACCTTCCTGCCAAGACCCGCGCCTCCGTGGGAATCAGGTGAGCGTTACAGAACGCGAAGCCCACCACAATACTCCTACCCAGGCGCAATGGAAACCTCAGACACTGATCAACTAGCCCAGTTGCTCGGAGAATTAAGAGCAGAAGTACATGCAGCTCGTCAGGAAACGAACTCTCTAAGAAGAGAACTGATAATTTCCAAAGAGCGAACTGAGGACCTCGCTAGGCAGTTGCTACAAACGCAGGCAGGACAGACACCTTTGCCCGTTCCAGGAGGAAGTTATCCTTCTGCATCATCTTTAAATCCAGTGCAAATCAATCTGCCCGGTAATGTGCTCTTGGCTCCGCCCGAACGCTTTTCTGGTGATCCAAAGAAATTCGCGGTGTTCATCAACCAGTGCCGTTTACACTTCTTATGTCGACCAGCTGCTTTCCCAACAGACCAGACCAAGGTGGCTTTCGTGCTTTCTTATCTCAGTGGCAGCGCCGCAGATTGGCGATCCCTTTAGTCACCCAGGATGATCCGGTTTTACATGATTTCCAGGCCTTCCAGTCCAGCATGGAGAAACTGTTCGCAAGACATGCACAAGGGCAGGCCTTGGACAATGAACTTCTTTCATTACGACAGGGTAATCAAGACCTCTTGACTTATATAGCCTCATTCAACAGACTTATAGTGGAAACTCAATGGCCCGAGGATAAGAGAATAACGCTTTTCTGCAGAGGCCTGCGTGGAGAGCTCAAGGATGTGTTAGCTCAAGTTGTGAATCCTCCACAAGAATGCTCAGACTATATTGACTTAGTTGTCCAATTGGACCACAGACTGCAGAACAGGAAGGCAGATCGTTCCAAATTTGGTACCCGAGTGTTTTCTAAACCACAAACCTCTACTAGGGGAGCTGACACGGTGGAACCCATGCAAATAGGGGGCATGAAAGGACCTTTAACCCAGAAAGAGCGGGAAAGAAGAAGGCAGCTGCAATTATGCCTCTATTGCGGAAACTCAGGACACTTTCTTCGGGACTGTCCAGTGAAACCAGCTAAGAAGGCTGTAGGAGCCGCGGATACCTGTAACCACAAATTCTGAGCAGGGAAACGACCTAGCCCGACAAGAGTAGAGGTCCTCTTGCCGAGCGTTAAGATCTGTCCCGTGACCTCGCATTTCGTGGTACCCAGGGTCCTCATTAGTCCTGAACGTCCGGATCGTTTGCACGCAATTGAAGCTTACATCGACAGTGGAGCAATCGGAAATTATGTGGACCGTGAAATGGTATCAAGGATGAATCTACCCCTTGTCCCTAAGGCTGTAAAAGACGTCATTACTACTGTGGATGGCACGGAGATAGCCTCCGGACCAGTAACGCATGCCACCCAAGAAGTGACGCTAGTGAGTCAAGATGGACACCGGGAGAGAATCGTGTTTGATGTGATCAAGGCTCCTCAGTTCCAGATCATTCTGGGAATCCCTTGGTTAGAGAAGCACAATCCTCAGATCGATTGGCGAGCAAAGACGGTTCAGTTTCCAGAATGTTTTACCACTTGTTATCCTAGGCCTGATGTTTCACTGGCGGCAATCTCTTCGGAGGAGGTTCCCAAATTACCTCCCGAATACCAGGAATTCCAAGACGTCTTCTGAAAGGATCAAGCTAACACCCTGCCTCCTCATAGGTTTTACGACTGTCAAATAGATTTGATACCCGGAACAACTCCTCCTTGCAGCAGGATTTATGCCCTCACCGAGCCAGAGAATCTTCACCTCAGACAATATTTGGACCAATACCTAGCTAACGGGTTTATTCGTCCTTCAAAATCTCCAGCTTCATCGGCTTTGTTCTTCGTTCCGAAAAAGGAAGGAGACCTTAGGACTTGCATAGATTATCGCGCTCTGAATCAAATCACCGTTAAAAACAGATACCCGTTACCTTTGATCCCTGAACTCCTGGACCAAGTCAAAGACGCATGTATATATACAAAATTGGATCTCAGAGGAGCCTACCACTTGGTACGGATAAAAGAGGGCGATGAATGGAAAACGGCCTTCCGCACCAAGTACGGGCTATTCGAATATCAAGTGATGCCCTTTGGACTTTGTAACGCTCCTGCCGCTTTCCAATATTTTATGAACGATGTCCTTAGAGAACTCATAGACGTGTGTGTTGTTATCTACATTGATGACATCCTTGTCTATTCATCATCTGAAGAGGAACACCAGAGACACGTTAAAAAGGTTCTCGAGAGATTGTGTCAACATAATCTTTTTGCTAAGCTTGAAAAATGTGTTTTCAACGTAACTGAAGTCGAGTTCCTGGGATTCATATTGTCACCTAACGGAGTCCATATGGATTCAAAGAAAGTCGATGCAATCATCAAGTGGCCATCACCAACCTCTGTAAAAGGAGTTCAAAGCATGTTAGGCTTCGCTAACTTTTACCGCAGATTTATTCCTGAATTTTCTCGGATAGTCCAGCCCATCACCGCTCTGTTAAAAAAGAACAAACGCTTTGAGTGGTCTTCTGAAGCAGAACAAGCTTTTCAGGACTTAAAAGCTAAATTCATTTCTGCACCTGTTCTAAAACATCCTCGCCCAGAACTCCCCTACATCATGGAAACGGATGCTTCTAGTCTTGCTATGGGGGCAGTTTTATCACAAAGAGATCCGGTCACACACCAGTTACATCCTGTAGCCTTTTGGTCCCGCAAGTTTTCGGCTCCCGAGATCAACTATTCAATTACAGACAAGGAACTTTTAGCTATCAGATCGGCCTTTAAAGCATGGCGGCATTATCTTTTAGGAGCCAGACACACAGTCACCGTAATGACTGATCACCGCAATTTACAATATCTAAAGACGGCCAAAGCTCAGTCTTCCAGACAGCTTTGCTGGGCTCTGTTTCTGGCTGAATTTGACTTTATAATTACTTATCGACCAGGCAGTAAGAACGGAAAAGCAGATGCCCTCTACCGGATGGGAGTAGATGAACATTTGACCAATCCAGAACCAATACCCATAATCCCAGAACAAAGGATTTTGGGGTTGGTCAGCACTCAATCTTTTGAAGACATCAAGACCACGGTTAAATCACTCCTAACTCCGGCTGATTTGCAGGACTGGCAATTAAAGGGAAAAGAATTCTCAGTGGATCAAGACCTACCATATTTCCGAGGACGATTGCACTTGCCCTGTGAGAAAATACAAAACCAAGTAATTTCCTGTTATCACGACTCTCTAATGGAGGGTTACCCTGGCATTACCAAAACCATGGAAAAGATTAAAAGACATTTCTGGTGGCCATCATGGAAAAAGGATATTAGAGACTTTGTAATCTCCTGCGGTGTGTGTGCCCAGAATAAAAGTCAGAAGCAGAAACCAGCCGGCCTATTACAGCCACTAGACATCCCTCCCTGTACATGGCATACCTTGTCCATGGATTTTATCACGGATTTACCTCCATGCTCGGGGTATACTACCATTTTAGTAGTCGTGGATCTATTCTCCAAGATGGCTCACTTCATTCCCCTGAAGGGTCTACCTTCAGCCTCAGTATTGGCTCGAGTATTCTTGGAAAACATCGTTCGCTTACACGGTTTTCCCTCGGTTTTAGTCTCCGATAGGGGAAGTCAATTCATCTCCCACTTCTGGCGCAGTTGCTGTCGTCTAGCCCAAATTGATGTAAGACTTTCGACCAGTCACCATCCCCAAACTGACGGACAAACCGAAAGGACAAATCAGACACTACAACAATATCTACGTTGCATGCTCCAACAAACTGAAAACCCCTGGAAGGATATTCTTTGGATCGCTGAATGCGCTTACAACAATTCGACTCATTCTGGAACCGGGAAGACTCCTTTTTCCTATTATACGGACACCATCCTAGAACCTCCAACCTGGATCCTCCCCAAGAATTTGAAGCATCTGCTGTGGATCACTTGCACTCAGAAATCACCCGTGCTTTTAAGGAAGCCACTGCCTATCTGCAAAGAGCTAAAGCTCAATTCAAAAAAGGAGCAGATCGACACTGTAAAGAGGCCCCTCACTACGCTGTAGGAGATCAGGTCTGGTTATCCACTAAGCACCTGCCTCTAAAAGGACCCCGCACCTTCATCCCGAGATACCTTGGACCCTATCTCATATCTGCCATAATTAATCCGGTGGCTGTCAAATTGGAATTACCTACGCATATGAAAATACATCCAGTATTCAATGTCTCCTTATTAAAACCAGTACAACCAGAAACCCGATTGACTGAACTTCCAGAACCGGTTTTAGTAGATGGAGATCTTGAATTCGAAGTGAAGAACATCCTAGATTCCAAAATCTCCAAATCTAAGTTATATTATCTGGTTGATTGGAAAGGATACGGCCCCCAGGAGAGGTCTTGGGAACCCTCAGAATATGTCCACGCACCTCGTCTGGTCAAGAAATTCCATCTGAATCACCCCAACAAGCCAAAGCCCCCGGAGAAGACACGCTTAGGAGGGGCCTTGAGGGGGGGTGCTGTCATGATCACTGTTCCCAAGGAGCCAGGACCAGCCCAACGTCCTTGGGAGCAGGCCCCTAACCCTAATCCTAGGCACCAGCCGGTCCCTACTGGGACCTTTTGGACCCTGTCCTGGCGCCGGTGGCACCAGGCTCATCAAAACCATCGGTCCCGGCACTGGAAGCGCCGGGCTCATAATTGGTGTGAAAGTGCTTGGGTGGACTTACCTGCAGCAGACCATGCTGCTTACTTACCAGCCACTTAGAAGCCCTCTGTGAACAGGAACTACTTTCTTACCTGGGTGGGGCAGCTCCACTCCCTGGATACAGCACTGGAACTCTTCTGGAAACTGGAACTCTTTTCTTACCTAGGCGGGGCCGTGGAAGAAGACGCCTCATCACTCCAAGGCTATTTAAACCACACCCGATAGATGAAACGTGCTTTGCGTTATTCTGCATCTGCAGCAGAACGCTCACCGAGTCTGTTCCAGCCTTTCCTCTTTCGATCCTGAACCTGCAAGAATTATACTTACCATTCCTGTATCCAGTCAACATCAGCACCTGCAAAAGACAAGAAACAACAGGTTAGCAAGACAAACTCTACACACGGTGCTTTCTCACCTGATCCATCAGCAGCGGCCGTGTCTTCACGCTGCACCTTCGCCTGCAAAGACAAAAGCATTGTTATACTTACCGGCACGCCGTGAATTCCGGATTTCTTCATTCTGCATCGCCGCCTGAGAAGACAAAGTATAGTTAAAACTTACTAGCATTCTGCTGACTCCGGCGCTGCAAACCAACATCTGAAAGACAAAAGAAAACGACATTAAGCAGGTATTTACTCACGCCCATCACGCTCGTCGCAATAAAACGCCTGCGAATACTCCGGCGTCTCTTTAACACGAACTAAGCTGCAAGGAAAGAGACAGCTAGAGCGCTTGCCATACTTACGAATTTCCAGGCGCTTCACTCCATCTTCCATCCCAAGAGTCCTGCAATACGTAAGGGAAAAGCATTATACAGAGTCTTCAATATTAACGTGCCACGCATTTAAAGACTATAAAGACAAAAGGTGTCCAGAAACTCACCGTTCGTGCAGATAACAGCGGTAACCATCCTCTGAATTCAAGAGGCCAATGTTTCACCAGTGAAGGAACTGGCAACGGCACCCTGCACCAGACGCAGATGGAGAGCCCAGCATTCACCTATCTAAGAAACCTCACTCTTCGAGTTCGACACACAGTGTGAAGAGGTTCGACCCCAGAAGCCAATCAAGTCCTGCACATCACTTTTCGAGTCACAGACACCTTCCTGCCAAGACCCGCGCCTCCGTGGGAATCAGGTGAGCGTTACAATATTAATACATGAGTAATCAACATGGTTTGTAATGTGATGTTGGACGGTTGGAGTTCTTGGGGCTTGCTTTTGTAGTACTTTACTTGAGTCGCAAAGAATTTTTTAAACTTTAATCTGTGAATAAATTTGAATAAGTCAATCTGAATTTGAACATATTCATTGAAACCAGTTGGTGCAAAGGAAAGTCCTCGATTGAGGACTGCGCATTCGTCAGAGGAGAGCGAATAACTACTCAAATTGTGAATTACATCTATCTTGTCTGATTCCTGAGAGTTTGTTGGTACGATGCCCGTGTGACTCTGCGTTGGACGGGTGGGGCGTTTACGCTTGGTTGGTTGGCCGCCCCTTGTGCCCCGAGGCTTGGGTCTGGGATTGCAGTATTTCCAACTAGGGGTATTTGGAATCGAACCTTTTTTAAGGCTGCTAATGCTGCTTGACGGTTGCCTTTCTTGCACCTGCGTATTTGTTCTAAAAAAGGCGTAGGTTGAATGATAGGTGTATGTTCACCTTCTATGAGCTCGGTATCATCAGAGGGATTAATCTCGGAGCTAGCTGAGGCTACTTCGGAATCGACTTCAGAGTTTGGTTTGTCTCCATCGCTATCAACTTCTGAACTAGCTGGAGATGATGCCAAACTGCTGGTGCGAGAACGAGACACTTGGTCATATTTCGGTTGGTAGGTATACACCCTATTATCACGGTAATCCCTGTCATCTCGTGAAAACTTGCGTGACTTTCGTAGTTTGACTTCATCCTGATGCTTAGGTAGGCGGGTGTATAGAGTTTTATAATTCTTGTCAATGGTAGCACTGGGTGCATCATATAGTGCAATATCTTCTTTTAAGGAATCAATTTGAATAACAATCCGATCATGTGCTCTCTTTGCATGTTCAATAAGTAACTTTAACATATTATTTGAACTTGTTGTTAGATTGTTTTGCCAATCAATTGCAAGGTCATTATCTAACAGATCTTCACAATCTGGCAGAAACAATATGCGTAGACCCCTGGATATTTTCTTTTCTTGTAGGTAATGGGTGAGAGTGGTCTTCTCCCAAAATGTGTTAATCTCTCTGATGCTAAGTCGTTCAAGTTTAATAAATTTGAATCTAAGATCCTCTGATTCAGAGGTCATTCTTTTAAATGGGTTTCCAAGTGGAGCCCCTTGGGGCAAATAAAGCCTTGATATCATCTTCTCTTGTTAAGATGTATTCTGCGGTTAAAGCCATGTTGGCTACCAGAAACAAAGGAAACAATATAAGGGTTGAGAGTCAGCTGCTGTGCCTCGTTGACCTAATGAAATGAGAGAAAGGTTGGCAGAAAAAGGCCCTGCAGGGTACAGCGCATTGACACCAAGTTATATGGGTTTGAATGGGCTGCGGGTGAGAGCAGTAGTGGGAACCTGCCAGATTAGCCACTAAGAAATTGAATTGAGAGAAGAATGGGCTTGCTCTCACATCATAAATGTTAGATTTGAGAGAAATAATAAAACAATCGCAACCCAAACCCAAATGAACCAGGGCAAGTGGGGTTGGCAAACAACAACCAAGATACATGACACATCATATGGTTTTGCTTGAACAATTCTACTTACAATTACGTATATGCAGCCTCAGTGGAAGAGCAGGAAGCTCGAAACACGTGTCAGGCTGCAACGGTGTTGATTAAAACCAACAAACATTAATAGCAATTGTGCTTGTTATTTCAATTGGGTGCGCAGTGTGAGAGCAAGCCCATTCTTCTCTCTCTCTTTATAAATGTATTAAACTCTGCAGCCAAAAGTTCGCGAAGTGAATTCTGAGTGTCTGTGAACAATTGGCTTTACAGGGTTTCAGAGGACAGGGGGGGAGTAATGAGTAACTATTACCTGATCAGATAGTGAACCAACAGGCCAGCGCATGGTTGTTATGGCCTGGCAGTTTCGCAAAAGCAGATGTAATCTTTTTTAAGTGCATGTGAGCTTTCAGAGGGATCCAGCCATTTATTTTTGACCAGCAATAAATGTGGGGTGAAGTGACACTCGAGGCCAGAGTGAGCGATACTCCTTGTGTTTCGATTGTTTTCTCAGGATGTGGCCAGAGGGCATGAGTGTTGAATTGGTAGTCATATAAATGAGAATGTATTTAGGCATTGGCTGCTTAATGGGTGCTTGGTGGATCTGTGCAGGCTATTACCCTTGACTCTGGCCGGCAAGTGCCCCTTTTAATGAAGGGCTCCGTTCTCACCCATGTGGGAGATTTACCAAGCTGACCCTGCTGTGCCCCTCCCCCTTATGTGTGCCCTGGGCCCTTGCCCGGTTTTCCGGAACCTATGAATACAGTTTCAGGGGGGGGCAGGATTCATGTGGCGCGACTATGTATCTCTTTGCAACCACCAATGGAAGGGCTGCAGAGGCCCAAGGTGTTGCTTAGATTCACATTTACAGTGGTGGCTGGAGAGACCCTGGCTACCTGTACACATGGGCTGTGGCAGGACTTCAGGATCATGTGGCGCAGCATTATTTTCTATTGCCCACGCATCAGCATTCGTGGCTGCAGGTTTGGAGGGTGTTTAGCTGCTGAACAATCACCACACGCCCTGTTCCTGTCGGGTGCTAGTGTCAATAATGTCCATTGTTGCAGAGTGGAAAATCTCCACCAAACCCATAGAAGCAGAATATCACCCAGTTCTCGGGCCCTTCAGACAAGCACCCATCATCCACACAGGTTTCGCATCTGCCTCACCCACTATCCAACTAGCAACACAACCACGCTCTAGTATTACTGAGCCTTGTGCAGCGGGGCCAATACAAATGACCCTATATGACCCTATATGTAACCACTTTACATTATCTTATCACCTAATTATGGCATTAGTAGAAGCCTGTCTCGTATGAAATGCACTTCAGTGTTGCAATGTCGGCCACCATCAAGTTGTGTTGTCCTCAGTGGTAGAGGTGTACCAAAAAAAGTAGTGGTACTGTGGTCTCGGCAGGGGAGAGGGTAGGCGGAAGCATAGTGCAGCATGTGACAAGGTGTTGCGGCCGGGGTATTGCAATAGCTAAGTGACCAGTAACTAAGGCTCTGATTACAACTTTACACTTGCACGAGGACATGAATGGACAAATCCTATGTATAGAACAGTGAATATGGTTGTGAAAAGTAGAGGAACTGCAAACAGAAAAAATAAATAAAAGTAGTGGAACACTACTTCCGACCATTCCTGCTCACTTCGATCACTGGTTGTCCTGTGTGAGTCATGCATTGCAGTGGTAGCAGTGTACCGAAAAAAAGTAGTGGCACTGTGGTCTCAGCAGGGGAAGACGGTAGGCAGAAGCATAGTGCAACATGTGACAGGGTGTTCCGGCTGGGCATTGCAATAGTCTAAGTGACTAGTAACTAAGGCTCCTATCACAATTTAACAGGGACATGAACGCACAAATCCTCTGTATAGAATGGTGAATATGGTAGTAAAAAGTACAGGAATGGTAAACAGAAAAGTAGTGGAACACCGCTCCCGACCGTTCCCGCTCACTTCGATCACTGAATTTATATTGACCTTTTAGGGCTTCAGTTTACAGAGGCCATATAATTTAAAGGGTGTGGGGACACATGCACCGACACATTTTCTGCATGTTTTCATGCATCCGTATAATTTTGGAACCCGTTCCCCACACCGAGCGGGGCGCGGAGGGGAGATCTGTTTCACCGCTGTGTGCAGGGAATCCGCCTCAGTTTCCTCCTCCATCACAAGAAGGATGTGGGTGGAAGGGCTTGGTTACCTCAGCATATGCCCATTATTTTGCGCGTGCAGTGAGCAGGCCAACTCCTAATGGATCTGTAGTAATGACAGCTGACATATTATTTATGATGGCTATCATTACGGATTAAGTTGTTCGCGCATGTGCAACCAGTTAAGATTTAAGTTAATTCACCGCATGATGCGGTGTTAAGTACGGCAACCCGCACCTGTCTGGGTTCCTGTGCCTACCACTGAACAATGCAATTGCAATCCCTCACAGGGAGGCCACATTGGCAGCCCCCCTGCTCCTTCTGACCGATTTCCCACTGGAAGCAAATCAATTGGTTGCTATTGGAGTGCTGCTGCCCTATGCAAGGTGCGGCTCTATCAGATGTGCAGTTAGTGTCGCCTTAGCAGGGATGTCCTTACTTGTGTGAGGTGCCAGTGTTTCAGTGTTACAGTGAAGTCTGTATTGTCATGATGGAGTACTCTTCTGCACGAGGTGCTCTTGTCCAGGAGAGAGTTCATCATTTCTGGGACCATAGATTTCTGTCTTGTATTAGCTGCATTTTTAACAGTTGTGAAGTGGAGGTTACTTTCTATTACTGCTGTGTGGGAGTGAGGGGCCAGTAGGCCCCCCGTCCCTCCCTTCCTTTAGTACAAACTTGGACCATGTGCCTCCAATGGTGGGGAGTGCCCCCGTTGCCCTTATGTAATGCCAGCATCGGTTGGCACTTGCGTAGATGGGGCTGTTGTGCAGGACACAGGGCATCCATTTTGTGCCCCCTTGACTCCATCTTGGTAACTAGATAATACGAAAAGGCTTCTCTCCCCTTTGCAGCGCCACGCACATGGCCCCTACCTTTTCTCTCACTGTGTCTGGAAAACTCTGCAGCCCCATTCTCACGCTCAAGCCGGAGGTAATTGCAAAAAAGAACAAATGTAACATCTCACTCTTCCTCTGAGATCACTGCCCCGCTTGTGAACCGGCTTGAGCCAGGCTCTGTAGCTCATCCATCTCCACACATCTGTCCATGCCCCCTCACCCTCGCTATTGGAAAATTACTGCCAGTGTAACCCTGTGTCCCTGCAAGGTATTCTCTTGATGTACCAGATATGCAACCTCGCCACGATGCCCACCTAACGGGCCCCCAACTAACAAACTAGACCTTTGTTGCAGTATATTGTCTCTCACTATGAACAAATGCCAACCTGCCTTAGATTCTTTATGAGCCCAGACCCTCGCTTCAATCAATGTTATCATGTTGGTCAAAACCCTTAACCTGATGCCCCATAAAAGCCTCAGTTATTAATGATGTAAATACATGAATGAAGTTTATAGGTTTACAATGATTTGTTCAGAAGAGTTGCAATGATCATTATTTAGTGCATGCTTCACTAAGATGTATTATGTTAGCTTAGTTAGTGGCCACCCTGCTTCACAGCAACCTGACTTTCACCCCTCCTGGACGCTGACAGGCGGACCACGTGATGTTCACCCTCCGGCCAAAGGAGCAAACAAATCCGGATGAAACAGTGCCTCTACAACATATAGTACTATAATGTCTACCCAATCCTGCACTGACTTAGTACCCTATGCTGATTGCGTCATCTATGATGATTTTTCTCTTTATAATGTGATGTAATTGAAACGTTGGCCAGGGCGCTCTCAGGCAGCAGAGTTCTTTGGATGCCAATTCTATATAAAACATTTTGAACTCTTGCAACCTGTTCTCTTAGCCTCATTCCCCTTCTGAGGTGTGTCTCATTCATTCTTATTGCACGTTTAAGACGGGGAGGGCTATTACATTTGGTGACCCCCTGCAACGTGATTTGGGAAAGGTGCCTCGAGGCCTGTGCCGTGCGGCGAGATCAGGGATGCCCCCCAGCAAAACCATTGGCTCCGCGGTCGACCAGCCTATGCGCACAACGCGAAGGGGCCAAGGGTTCCCGGTTAACGAATACCCAACTGAAAAAGCTGCTCGCCGAGGCGGGCCACGGCTTGGTTGGGTTGCAGACCAGATTGTGGATAGACCGTGAACGGTGACTCTCGGACCACCCGACTAAACACGTGAGTACCGGTTGCGAAAGTTCCCAAGAGGTAAGGGAAGGGTTAAGGAAGATGGGGAACATGTAACAGAGTGGGCAAAAAGGAAGTTAGGGTCTGTGTGAATGATACTGATGCTTTTCTGATCTATCCTTTATATGGCCATTAGATTTTGCTGAGATAAAGAAGTAAGAGAAGAGTGAGGAAGCCTAGCCCGAATGGGGTAGAAGGCGGCGCCGCATAGCATTGTCTCGTCCAGTGCAGATAAATAAGTGAAGATAAAGAGAAAATAGTAAGAGTCTCGTATATGTAGTAGACTCGGAGTAGTAATTTAGAATATTCTTTTTCTGTGTAAACAGAATTCTGGGTAAGGTAGTGAGAGGGAGTAAGAGGTGGGGAGTACATGAGTAAACTAGAGCAGGGGGTAACAAACTAAAGTAAGTGGAAAAGGGGAGTAAAAGCGCGCAGGTAGTATATGTTAAATGGTATATGTTTTTACGTTTCATGTTTTCACGAGTGTCAAGGTGTTACATGTTGATCTGCTAGTAACTGTTTATGCGTATATAAGTTGAAAAAGAAAATTAAGGTTGATTAAGAAAATTGAAAATGCAATGTATACGAAAATGTTTTAAGTAATGGTAAATGACGAATGTCCATAATTGAAATAATTAACGGTTTCAGTAAGTAGTGAAAAGGGGAAAGGTTGTTGAAAAAGTGTTGGT
This sequence comes from Ambystoma mexicanum, assembly GCF_040938575.1. NCBI lineage: Eukaryota > Metazoa > Chordata > Amphibia > Caudata > Ambystomatidae > Ambystoma > Ambystoma mexicanum. Next base: position 587,176,036 of record NC_090926.1, read on the forward strand.
AACAAAAAGGTAAGAAGAAGGTTGCATAAACATTAAAGTGAGAAGAGTGTCAACCAAGCGCCTGTGTGTCTGCACGCAGGAAATTGTATTATCATGGGGGGAATAACGCCATTAGCGCACATTTGCCAACATCTCCCATTGTATAGTGAGAAGATACAGAAGTACCATGATCAGTGGGTAATGGAGATAAAGGGAGATAGCGTAACACCCATATGGCCAGAAGGAGGGTCTTTTGATAAGAGGCTGCTGGCTCTGGTATCCACACATTTGCTGGCGAGATATAACGGAAAACAGTTACAGAACAGGAGGGAAGTGTTAGATTTGTGGCGAATGTTTGAGGAGATAACGCCCGCAGGTGAGGTAAGTACAGACAAAACGGTCGAGAAAGAGAAGGCATCAGATGAGATAGGTGGGACAGCAAGAGGAGAATGTACGACAACCACAACTGAGAGTGATACTACTAAAATATACCCGTTGATGACAAGGCCTGCAGTAGAATACAGCAAGCGTCAGTACGTGCCCAACCCCAACCACCCCAGCAGAGGCAGCAGCCACTGCACCACCCCCGTATGACAGAGGGGGGCTTTACGGCCTTACTAGCGCCCCACGAGTGAATTTAGCAAGACTAACTAGGGACCTAGACAGACAGCTTGCACACGCGCAGATAGAAACAACACGATTAAGAGCGTTATGCGATAGGGGCCAGATGTTGCCAGGGGAAGTGCCACCATTGGCAGCAGCAGACCTCATGCCCCCACCAAGTGTTGCTGGAGAATCGGCACCAGCGACACCAACGCCATCGCAGTCAGCGCCAATACCAAGAGGGCAAGAGCAGGAGTGGCAATCGGGAGAGTTTCTGTTCCATTTAAACGGTAAGCCTGTGAGAATAATACGACCAACAACCCCAGACAGCCAGCTTGGGGGAGGACAAGAAGAAAAGGAGCAGGAAGAAGCAGTAGATGAGGTATGGAGCGATTTGGATGAATACGAAGAAGGGGTAGCGGTGGTGGGATCCCCGTTGCCATTCCATATCGATGAACTAGATGAAATTGTGCCACCAAGATGGCAAGGCAGGTTAAGACAACGAGTAAGAAACATGCTGGTGAGTAAGACAAAGAAGGGGACGCTAAGTAAAACAGGAAGAAAGCACAAATTACAAATGCCACTGATACACGAACGGGCAGGAAGTCCGCACTACATTCCGTGGGCCCAAATGGATAAGAACAACCTGTTGAAACTTCTCCCCCCACTCTCGGGTGGGGCGGGGAAATGGATACATGCATTTGAAAAGAACACAGCAGGAGTCCCATTAGCAATAGTGGATGTGAAAAGTTTGTTGGTGTCCGCTGTTGGTGATCAAGCAGTCGCAATGTGGGTGAAGGCGGGGTTCCCGGGAGTGGCCATGAGCTGTGACCGCCATGATGGATCGCCATTCAATAACATTAGAGCACAGGTATGGGATATATTGTGGCAAACGTTTGCAGACATTCCGGATTTACACTTAGTGATGCAGTGCACGATGGGAGAGGAGGAGGAGCCTACGCAATTCATCCTCTGGGTGCAAGACCTGTGGAGAAGTGAAACGGGTACAGCGTGGGATCAATCCACCGCCCTGTTCTATTTCATAATTAAAAAGGTGCTTCCGAAGGAGGTACAGAAGGCCTTGGATAAAATAGCTTGGATAGAAGCCAAGGGCTGGGCTGAGATTCAAAGCATAATTGTACACCATTGTAGGAGGATCAAAGAAACAGAAAAGGAGATAGCGCAGAAAAGGTTGGCAGACGAAGCAAAATTAGTACACAATAAGTTAGTGAAGGTGGCAGCGCTGAAGGCAACCACATCAACTGAAAGAAGCAGTGGGGATGACGGCGCGGGAAATACACCAGCCAGAATGGCCGCAACATGGGCTGCAGGAGGACAAGAACAGTGGGACAGAGAGGAGCAGTACGGAGGGCCCCAATGGCAAAGGAAGACAAACACGAGGATGAGGTGGGTACAGGGGACAAAGAGGGGGATTCGGAGGAATGCGAAACAAAGGATTGGCGGGCCCGGGATGAGAGGAGGACCACAAGGGTCATGTTGGAATTGTAGAAGATGGGGGCACTATTCAACAGATTGTAGAATGCGACCTGTGGGTTACTTTCAAGGACAGCCCCATATGGGAAATGAACAGCAATACGGACATCCACACCCAGGTAGCCCCTACGGGTTACCTATGGGAGGGGGTGGGCAAAATGATCAATATTATAATGAGCTCCAAATGCAGCAAAGACAGCCACCCCAGCAACAGCAGCCACAACAGAGGGAAGCGCAGCAGCCTATGGCCAGACAAAATACAATAGGGAACGCAAATAATAACATTTTTGCAACCTCAGCTAATGGTGCACCTGCACCTTTTCGCGGCACAGTGGTAGTAAGAGATAACGTTTTCTCAATGCCAGGAACTGAGACTTACACAGATTAGGACAGCCCACAGAGAGCACTTGCGTGTCCAGTCCTATCCACTACCCTACGTGCCGAAGAGGAACCACTAGTGGAAGCAGACATAGGAAACAAGCAGTTTATCTTTATGGTAGACTCAGGAGCGGAAAAATCATGTCTCATGGAAGGGCGGTTTCCGCTCTCGGGAAGAAATTTGGAAATGCAGGGGTTCTCTGGGGCTATTTTAAAAGTTCCTTACACAAAAGATCTTGACATAACAGTGGGGGGGGGAGAACAGTGCGCGCACACTTACTGTATCACGAAGACGCACCAATCAATTTGCTGGGAAAGAGATTTGTTGAGTATGGTAAATATGACTATCTCTTTTACCGAGCAGGGAATAGCATGTTCTACCCCAGGAGTATGGCCTGTACGAGCAATATGGATGATCAGTACTATGACAAACGAAGTTGCAGTAAGAGGGGTGCCCATTGACATGGACATGTTCATTTACGGCATCAGAGTGTTAGCTTGAGTGGTGCCAGAAATAACAAGAAAGGAATGGAGGGTGCCCTCAGACTTTATCTTTCATCCAATTGTAAATACAGACGTTGTGCCAGGAACCATTTGTCTATTGATCTAGAGGGGGTTCAGGTCTCAAGCAAACGTATCGCTGTGATAGGACTGGACACACATGAATGAGAATGGAAAACAGTACTATGTATAGAACCAAACATAATGTTGCGCGATTTAACTGATGAAGAGCTTTTCACCGACAATGAGAGTGATGGGGAAATAATAATGGAAATAAGTATACCATGCAACATCATGATTCAATACAGGGAGATACACAACCCACTCATGACTAGTGTCAATGTGCCGCCCACAATATTTGAGGAAGACATGGAAAGAGTACTGCCTGAGATTTGGACAACAGGCCCCCATGATGTAGGGTTAGTGCATGAAGTAATGCCCATTAAAATAGAATTGAAGCCAGGTGCCATACACCGAAAGGTTAAGCAGTACCCACTATCAAAGGAAGCAGAAGAAGGGATCAGAGAAACAAAAAGTGCTTGTTGTAAGTTGCTTGTAATAGATGTAATAAAGAGATGGAAGCAGTAAGTAGTTTTATGGGTTTAAGTACGACACCCAATAATTTTATTAACCAGAACTCTTTTCTTTCTTTAAGTTTTAGGAAAAAAGGATACGTCTTTCAACTGGATTCTTCAAGAAATAACTTCTCTGCCAATTTATTCTCTCTCAAAGAATGTTCAGGTAAGTAACCTTGTAAACTCTCACTGTTCATATAGTATTTCAGCCTCAATTCTTGTTTCTCTGTCTCTTTATGGTTTTAAAAACTTTATGTCCTTTTCTTTCTATTTTTCTTTCTGTTGTTTTCCTTTGTCTTCATTTTATTCTCCTCTTCTTAGTTCTTTATTTCTCTTTCCTTTATTAGGCTTTTCACTTGCTTGTTTTCATTTGTGAATTCTGTTGTAATAAAGCCTTTTATCATTATGTGTCTTTTCTTATTGAGTTTTAAAGATCAGGGACTGTGGAATATAATTTTCACTGTATCAACGTATTACCCCCAACACCACAGTGAGTTACAAGCATTATAATGCTCAAGCAGAAGATCTTGATCCTTTCGCTTCTCTCTCTCTTTAAATAGCCTTTTCCCTTTACTGTATCATCTGTTTCCTTATAACCTGTGAGTTTGCTGACTACGTCCCTTTTAAGGCTCTCACTATAACAAATCCCGCTTCCTCTTACCGTCGTTTCAACTGATCTTCACATCAGCTGGCAGTCAGATGATCAGGAAGGAACTTCCTCACCTTCTCTCTCGGTCAACAATGAGACACGCCTCCAGCTTTCATACACTGTATCAGCGGATCAATTTCCCCCCAGGAAGGAGACTTTCCTACCGCTGTACATGGCGATAAGCTGTGTTCTCATCAGTGGATCTGTCCCTAGACCGAAGCGCAACGGCGTCTTCCCCCTTTCAGGCAGCATGGAAGCACAACAGTGCCTTCCTCTTCCCAGGCATAGTCGAAGCGCAACGGCGCCTTTCGCCCTCTCAGGCAGTATTATAGAGCAACGGCTCCTCTCCCTTCACAGACCGTGATGAAGCGCAACGGCGCCTTCGCCCCCTCAGGCAGTATTATAGAGCAATGGCTCCTCTCCCTTCTCAGACCGTGGTGAAGCGCAACAGTGCCTTTCGCTCTCAAGCAGTGTTGAAACGTAACAGTGACTTTCCCCTCTCAGGCACGATCACTGGGCGAACGTTAGTCGCGTCATGTTAATTCTAGAAAACTTCTTATAGCGCAACAGCGCAAATATCTCTTTAACAGGAATTACTGAAACTTCACTCCGACTCTATTCAGTATGCCTAACAGAAACTGTCATTCTCTGCCTCTTTGATTTCTTCCTTGGTTACCTAGCAACCAACAACCAAGCAACTAGTGAAGTCCTTCTGCATACATAAACACAGGCACTTTACCATAAAAAGGTTTCAATTGCAGACAGTTTAATAAACATTTATGATCTCATCACAGTGCTCTACTAAAACAAGCAATAATAGTCCCATCCAACTCCCCATGTAATATGGCGATTTTCCCGATCAAAAAAGCAAAAGGAGGGGCATGGAGAATGATACAAGATCTCCGCCCACTCAATGACGTCATCCAGAAAGAGTTCCCATTAGTGCCTAACCCAGCATCAATACTATGCAGCATACCCAAAGAGGCCACATGTGGTAGACCTGAAAAACGCTTTCTTTTCAATCCCACTCGACCCAAGCTCTCAGTACCTCACGGCGTTCACGCTAGGGGGGAACAGATACAAACATTGCAGGTTACCGCAGGGGTATTGTGAAAGCCCCAGCATTTTCAATAGGATCTTACATGAAGGTCTTGGAAATATTGATGTAGAGAGCACGATAATACAGTATGTAGATGATTTGCTCATCTGCAGCAAAAGCGAACAACAGTGTAGAGAAGATTCTGTAACACTGTTGAATTTGCTAGCTACAAAAGGATATAAGGTAGATAAAGGAAAATTGCAATACTGCCTAGCCGAGGTTCTGTAACTAGGGCAACTAATATCTAAAGATGGCAAAAGAATACTTCCTGACAGAGCAGCTGCCATACGCCACATGATAATACCAAAAACAGTAAAAGACATGCAAAAGTTTCTCAGCATCTGTAATTAATGCCGCGCCTGGATACTTGATTATGTGGCATACACGCATCCACTGCTGCAAGCACTAAAAGAGTCCCCAAAGAATAATGCCCTAATAAAATGGACACATGACATGATGAAGCAGTACTTCAAGTTGCAAGACCTGATCACACACACACCGGTTCTTGCAAGCCCAGATTATGACAGGGAATTTTACCTATTTTCACACTGCAATGGCACACTGATGACTGCAGTATTGACACAGAAAACGTCATTAGGCCACAAGCCATTGGCCTGGTACAGCGGAACGCTGGGCGCAGTAATATAAGGCCACTTCGTATGCGAACAAGCTCTCGCTGCGGCGGCCTTCGCCATTGAAAAAAGCACCACAATTGTAATGGGCTGCTCAGTAATGCTGTACGCGGAGCATTCACTCTTTGCGATTTTAGAAAGATCCAAATCAACATTGACAACACAGAGGGCAACAGTTTATGAAATAATAATATCCAGCACAAATGTTCATGTGGTCAGGTGTAAAACAGTAAATCCAGCCACGTTCATCACAGAACCATGCACTTTAGAAGTCATGCAGGAACACGACTGTGCTACATATGAGGGAGAGGAAGATGATATCCCTAGAGCAAGTGAGAATGCATTACAGGAAGGAAAAATATACTTCATAGATGGGTCAGCATTCATAGACACTGAAACAGGGGAAAGACATGTGGGGATGGTAGTGGTAAGAATGGAAGAGGACAATTATGAAACGGTTGTCCAAAAATGCCTCCCTTCTCATTACTCCGCACAAGTGGTGGAACTGGTGGCATTAATTGAAGCACTACATACAGCAAAAGGATGCGCAGTGACCATATATTCGGATTCAGCAAATGCCACAACGATAGTACATTCAGGATTATCACGATGGCGACGAAGATGGTTTCGAAGGCAGTACAACATGCTGCATTACTAAATGAACTAATAGAAGCACTAGCGGAACCATCAGTAGTGGCGGTGGTGAAATGCCAAGCCCATACTAACAACACAGATGCAATCTCAGTGGGAAACGCGGCAGCAGACGCAGCAGCGAAAGACGCCTAATATTTCAATGTACCTCCAACAATTGAATGCATTGTCAAAACGCTCACCGCACAACCAGTAGAAGACGGGCATAGCAATACACCAATAACATAAATAATAGAGTTACAGAGGAGAGCACCAATAGAAGAGCAAGAGTTGTTGGCCAAACGAGGGTGCAAGCAATCACCGTCAGATCTGAACTGGAGACAGGAAGTGACTGGGAAGTTAGTGATGCCAGTGGAACTATTGGAAGTAGCGTTCCAGCAGCTGCATTTCCCGGCCCATGTAGCGAAACAACATATCGCAGCAGACATACAAGGGCACTGGTTCGTTCCCAACCTGCAGGAACATCTGTCAAAATTCACCATAGAATGCACCACATGCCAAACAAACAGTTCAGGGATGACCCTAAGAACATTGCGAGGAACTCTACTGTGTCCTGTGGGGCCCTTCAGCGAGCTCCACATTGATTATGCGGACATGGGGGAGAGATGTAATCGGGCAAGGTATTTGATTTTGGTGGTATGCCCCTTCTCAAGGTGGGTGGAGGCAGGACCATGTCCCTACTCGGATGCGAAGTGTGCTGCAAAGTTTTTGGTATGGGAGGTGTTCTCAAGGTGGGGAATTTGCAATGTAATAGGATCAGATAATGGCACACATTTTTGTTAATGACCTCTTCAAATAAGTAACATCACTCCTACGGGTTAAGCACAAACTGTGTTCTATTTGTCATCCAATGGCTAACGGCGTGGTGGAAAAGATCAACGGCCTTCTCAAAAGTAAATTGTCAAAGTTGTGCAACACACTTAAGAAAAACTGGGTGTATTGCCTGCCTCTGGCACTTTTCCAATTCAGAACGCAGCCAAGCAAAGACCACCATTTAAGCCCCCATGAAATTGTGACGGGCAGGCATACTCATATGCCACTCTCCCCAATAAGAAAAGCATCATATGTGCACCGGGCTGCCACAGTGCTGGGGGAAGAATTTGAGGAATACCTTACCCAGTTGACACGTGCAGTACGTAGCATAGCGTGATATATTTCACCACCCTTTACTGAGAAAGCTGCGACAGACACTGCAATGCCGGCCGCAGACAGTCCAGGGGGCCCATTAATGCCAGGTGACAATGTATATGTAAGGAGTTTTGTTCGGCGGTGGAACTCGCCGAGGTTTCATGGACCTTATGAGGTCATTTATTGCCCACCCACAGCTGTAAAAATCAAGGGACTGAAATATTGGGGGCATCTCTCAGATTTGAGGAGAGCACGCGATAGTGCACTCCTTCAGTGTGAGTAAATAAGCAACACTGAAATAGTCAATGAAGTGGAAAAGTAATTGCAAAAAGAGTAAAACAAACAATGAATATGAATGTGCTTGCATGACGCTCTCTCTCTCGCTTTCTTTCTTTCTTTCTTTCTTTCTTTCTTTCTTTCTTTCTTTCTTTCTTTCTTTCTTTCTCTCGCTCTTATGTCCTCTCAACAACATTCCTTATAGTATTTTTTCCTGCACTCTCCATCAAATCGAATAAAAGGTCAAATAAATTGTGTACATAAAGAAATGATGTCAGTAGCTTAGTATAAGCAAAATGTAGAATGAGTAGAAAAGTATTATATTGAAAGATTTATAGCAACAAGTAAGAGAGTAAAAAGGAAAATATCACAAATGGTAATGAACTATGTAATGTAAAGAATTAATGTATCCTCGTCACTTAACCATTTTATATCACCCCTCCAGGTAACACAATGGCCGAAAGGAGCGTGCTCACAGACAACGGCTTAATGTTAGTTAGCGATAGGATTGCCAATAGAGCCAATAAGTACAGTAATGTCGAATGTGCTTTGAAGTATTCTGCTGTCTTGTTGTCTGCAATGTTATTCTTCATGGTCTGGTACTCACCCTCCTATGTGTTGTCCATGAAATGAAAAAGGGGGGGAGCAGGGCACAGCTAATATGAGAAGGGTTGGTACTAATATGGACAGGGGTAAAAACAATGTGGAAAGAAAAATATTCTGCTGATGCTAATACAACCTACACTAAGATGCACTTTAATGACACCACAACAACCCCCCTCCTTCCAATTGCTGCTAAAGACTCGTATAATGACAATGAAACTAATGAGTATGATGGTGACTATTTTTGGCCAAATGAACTCAACCAAATAAATGTTAATGCACAGACAACCAGAGACCCTACCTCACTTTATATTGCTGCTACTCATGAGTCACCAGAACCGCTAGCTGAACACACAGTGAATAATGTTAATGACACAGCATGGGCCGTGGGAAAAGATATGACATCTACCATGGCCTGGGATTAGACGAAATAGAAGACCCCCGCCACCCGACCAGTCAAATAAATGGTACTCAGACAGGAGTGGCACAGCAAAACTGTCAAATAAGAAATTATATTGTGCCTCCTATTGCAATTAATATATGTATATTGGCCTACGCTAAGCTGCTTGTAAGTCACTTGCGAAGAAATCCGTGTTGCAATGCCCTGACCTTAAAATCAATGTAAGCAGCCATTTTAGGTCAATCCGCCATTTTAGGTTCGCTTTGTAAAGTCACCCTGTGAGTTAAAATGGTGGACAATGTCATTCCGAAATACAACATGGCCGTCTTGACCTCTGCATGTAGCTAATATGTAACTTGCCTGCAGGCCACTTGTTGAGGTCGTGAACTGAGACCTTGTCCTTCGTTGACCTGTGTGTAAAGGATTCCTCGCGTCAATGAAACTAATCCACGAGCATATGTTAAGAACAATGTATTCAAATACTGAACTGAGAACACATGTTTAACTACATTGTATTAATGTTTGAAAAGATTTGTATGAAGAATCCCAGAACACACAGTTGCCATGTAGGCTTGTTGAGATATATATTAAAAGCAAACCAGTTACATGTGGATATGCAAACTCGACATGAACCCTAGATCAGTAATGTATTAGAGGAATATTAACCCGAAGTAGGGTTGGACATCGTGTTCACAAATAGTATAAAAGAGCAATGAATTCTAATGTACAGCGTCTGTCACTGAACACACTGAACCACGCTGGAGTTCGTTGTGTTGTACTGAGGGCCGATAGCTATCTGTTTCTTTTCTTGGAAAACTGTTCAGTATAAAATAAAGTACTTTGTATGTTCCTTTGTAACCCGTGCTCGGTGCATTTCCTTTTGGGGTACTCAGCCTCGATATTTTGATTTTTGTTTTCACAGTTGGCACCCGAATAGGGACCCTCAAGATTGATGCCGGATTATCGAAGGTTGACCCTCGCTATCGGATCGGGATCGGACGGTGTGACAAAAAGGGGCCCCACTGAATGAGACGCGACACCTCAGCAGCGCTGCACGACCCGATCCCTGGACGATTAGCTTGTGGTCTGAGAACGGCATCTTGACGAGGGTCCACTTATCGAGGCGGGCAGATTTGCTGAAATCACTGCACACAAGTTAAGATTAGTTAGGTAAGATTCTTTGAAATCCGATCGGACCTCCTTAGGCTTGATCAGATGAGTCGTGACCTGACTCTTAATATAATCCTGATAATTTGATTTTGGGATATTGTATCTGCAGACACAATTATTGACCAGGTAACACCAATAATTTGATATGCCTGGGAAATTGTCTACCTGCTTCAGGGCGTTGTTCCGCAGCGATAGACAATCTTTGGAATTTAGCCGTCTCGCACCACAGGAGGGGTCGCCGGCGTGTACTATGTACTGTAAGCATGGCATTGGAAGTATAGTGTTTAATGACATTTGGCACAGACAAACCAGGCATGCCTCCGAACTTCAGTGGCCAATCAATGGTAGTTTTGAAATCCCTCGTATTGAATATTTAGAGTCGATTCTATTAAAGAAAAAGGCTAGACCTGCAGCATTTGATGTTTTGCAGAATTGGAAAAAAGAAGCGTTACAGCAATTTAAAAGTAGAGAAAAACATGCGCGCCGTCATAAGACGAACGCCGAAAAAGCATTATTGTATGACCAAGATAAACATTCTAAATTGACTAGGAATATGGATAGGGCTTTCTCACTTGGAATACAGAAAATGAATCCTTCTAAAGACCTTCATGTCTCCGACGAATTCATAGACAAATTGTTAAATGAACGAAGGCCTGGTGCCTCTGCACCACCTCCGTATGTTCCTCTTCCTGCTGCTTTGCCTCTTCCTCCTGCTCTTCCTGCTCTACCTGCTGTTGCTCCCGTTGTTCCTGCTCCTCCTAATGTTCCTCTTCCTCCAGCTCCTCCACCTCTTCTTATCGCACCTGTAACAGTACCTCCATTGAATTTGCCTGCCCCCACTCTTCCAAGTGGTCCTGCGCCGCTTGTAGTTGATCAAGGTGCGGGGTCGAAGGTTGTCACTCCCAATACTGTACCACCAGAGAAGAAACATGAGTTGATTGCATGGGCTAAGCATTGTATGGAGAGGGATGATCAAGCTAATGTTTTTGCCACACTTTTTAATATGGATAGTTTTCCTGAGAAAAATGTTTTTATTGAAGGTTTAGGGATTCATTTATGTGTAATGTGGGGCAAATTAAATAATACAGATCTCCCGCAAGGGTTAAGGGATCTAAACACTTTAGCGTTTTCAAGAGACACTGTGGGGAAAGTAAATGAGCATGTCGAGAGGTTATTTGAGTATAGAAAGGAGTTGGAAAGGTTACAGAATGAAGATGACGAGGGGGAAAGTATGTATGTACAGAAACGGTTCCTTCCTTGTCGAAAATCGATACCTGAGGAAACACGGATTAGTATGAAGGACGCGCTTAGATGGATTTCAGATATGTCGATAACTCCAGTTGAAGTATATGACACATATAGTCAGTATACGCCAGAAATTCAGAGGAAAGTGATACAGGTAATGATAGAGTACCTATAGGATGATTGTGTAAAAAGAAAGATTAGTTGTCCCACAGAGTTATTGGGTATGTATAAGAGAGCTTTTTCACTTGACACTCCTTCGACTGCTTTAGCGCTCGACTTAGCTCTGTTGCTTAGTAAGCGTTCGGAGTCACCTACTTCTCAGTTGCCTATGAGAGAGGACCCTCCGACATTTGTCCCGAAGGTCGAGATTGCAGCTGATGCTGCACGGGGTATAGTCGCTGTGGACATTCCTGCACATTATGTATCACAGTTTGTCCACGTCCAGTTCTCAAGACAGGAAGTGAATACAATTAGGCAATCTATTCCTGATAACAGGAAAAATCCGACAGGATTCTATACAGAAATAGAGTCCGTCTTGAAGTCTTCAGTGTTCACCTTAGGCGATAGTGATTTATTATTTCCTGTACTCCTGCCCGTAGATTTGTGGAAACAAGTTAGAACTATAGACAACGTGCCAGAGTTGGGAGATACATGGGCGAATATAACTAGATTCGATGGAGAAAGGCCAGCTGGTAAAAGACCGCCCCAGGTGATACTGACTTTGCCTGATAGAATCATTGCAAAATTGAAAACCATAATTCCTGAAAAAAGAATTATTTGGGACAAACTTACGGCCTGTGTCCAAGGGAAGTCTGAGGGTGCTACCGAGTTCTTTAATTGGTTCGAACAGGTATTCTCGGATTTCAGCAGACAAGACTTAGGCACAGAGTCTGGGAAAAGGTTATTTGTGGACAAATTTGTGCGTGGATTTCTGCCTGACATCCAGTCACAAATTATGTCTTCTGAGAGCGCTTGGCAGGCAAATTCCCAATCAGAAGTACTGCACATGGCTCAGTACTACGAGAATCATGTCAATAATGAAAAAGATAGAGATGAAAAACGAAAAAGGTGATTTAAAGACTAAAGGCTATTACAGCAAATTGTTAGAGGCCCCAGAGGGGGTAGTTCACAGATTAGAGGTCAGTATGTCCCACAAGGGAATGTGCCCTTGGGTCCTGTGAACATTAACCAGTGTGCCTATTGTCGTCAAGAGGGTCATTTAATGCACAATGCCCCGTCCTTCGACAGAGGTCAAATTACACATTTGGGAATATGGGTAGACGATCCAGAGGTCAACCGAGTGTAGGGGGCCCTGGTAGAGGTCAGTTTGCACAGGATCCTCAGCAACCTTTTTCACAGGATAATCAGACTTCGGGTGTGGATACTAGGAACATATTTGATCATCCTTCTGCTGCATATTTATCTGAAGAGCTTCCTTTTGATGATATTCTGTTTCGTTAGGATTGCCCGAAGCAGGGTTTGGAACCTACACCTATTCCCGTCAATCAGAAAGGTCCCTAGGATGAAATTGTGGTGGGAAATAGGAAACATCCGTTTTTGATAGATACTGGAGCAAAGAAGTGTTCCATTGATCATTCACGGGTTCCAAACATTCCACTGTCAGGGCAAACCAATGTTTCTGTAGGGTTTTCTGGCACGACAGTTGTTTGTCCGGTTTCTTCGCTGGCACCCATTTCTTTGGGTCCCTTTATGGACCCCTGTCCATTTCTGTTGACTTCGAATTGTGGAGAGAATTTGCTGGGGTTGAACCTGTTAAAAGAATTAAATGCAGTGATTTATTGTTCTTCTGATGGAGTGCGCTTGACGATTTCACCAGAGCAATTTTCTGTCTCGCAATTCTTGACTAGACCTTTGCCACCAGAATTCATTAATGTACCAGAGAGCTTATGGGCTGTTGACGACAAGGATGTCAGTGTTTTACAGATTGAGCCTGTTAAGATAGTTTTGAAAAATGGAATTGAGCTGCCACGCACTCCCCAGTATAAGATTTCAGTTGAGGGCGAGCGAGCTTTGAAATGCATTGTTTCCGATTTTGTGCATCGCGGGGTGATTGAAGAAATTTCAGGAAGTTTGTGCAATAGTCCGATTTTACCCGTGTACAAGAAAGGCGATAATGCAATTCCATTCTGTTTCATAATTGATTTACGTGCCATTAATAAAGTCGTTGCTCCGCAATTTCCAATTGTGCCTGATGTGACGCCAATATTAACCATGATTCCAGTTACAGCTACTTACTTTAGTGTTGTGGATCTAAAGAATGCTTTCTTTAGTATTCCTATACACAAGGATAGTAGATACTTGTTCGCATTCACCTTAGGGGGGACGCTCGTTCACATTCACTCGTGCACCTCAAGGGTACACAGAGAGTCCTAGCATCTATAGTAGGGCTTTGAAAGAGCAGCTTGATACCCTTTAATTGCCCTCTACTTGTACATTGCTTCAGTATGTTGATGACTTGCTTTTAGCTGCTGATTCTGAGAGCGCCTGTAAGGAGGGCACTGTGTTATTGCTTATTCATCTAGCTAAGCATGGTCACAAAGCTTCGCTTAAAAAGTTTCAATATTGTTGCCAGGAGGTCGCCTATTTAGGCTATCTCCTGTCAAAGGAGGGAAGAAGATTGACACCTGAACTTATAAAACACATTTCTGGCATGTCTGTCCCAAATACACAGAAGGAAGTTAGAGCCTTGATAGCTATGGCTTCTTACTGTAGGTTGTGGATCCCACATTTTTCACTAGTGATCAAACCGATGTTGGCTTTGACAAAGAAGGGCATTTCTTCGCAATTGCCGTGGAACCCGGAACACCAGCAATCATTTGACTTGCTCAAGACTGCATTATGCTCTGCACCAGTTTTGGGCACACCAAACTATAAAAAGGCCTTTGTGTTGTTTGTGCATGAATGTGATGGATGTGCTTTGGCTGTATTAATGCAGGAACATAGACAGATGTTCTACTGAACCGAACCCAAACGCAACACCTCACTTCCGCACGGTTGACGAGATATGAATTGATCTTGTTTGCTCCTCACATTCAAATTAGGAGGTGTTGTGTTCTTAATCCGGCTGAACTCCTACCTTTCCCGCAAGATACTACTTGCAGCGATGAAGAGTCACATGACTGTCTATATACTACCGAACAAGAGACAAAGGGTAGAATTGATTTGAAAGATACTCCTTTGAATAATCCGCAAGGAGAGCTGTTTTGTGATGGCTCCTGCTTCAAACATTCGGATGGTACATCAACAGCTGCTTATGCAATCACCACATTAAGCACGGTCGTGGAAACCAAGAGAATCACGCATAACTCTGCGCAGGCCGCAGAGATTATAGCATTGACCCGAGCTTGTGAACTTTCCGAAGGGCTTTCAGTAAACATATATACTGATAGTCAGTATGCCTTTGGGGTGGTTCACAACTTTGGGAGACTTTGGTCAGAGAGAGGGTTCTTAACTTCACATGGTACCAAGATCCAATATGGCTCCCTAATAGTACAACTGCTCTCAGCGCTTGCGCTTCCTACTCAGTTAGCCGTTATGAAATGTGCAGCACATCGAAAGATTACAGATGACATAGGAAGAGGGAATGCTTTCGCTGATCAGATAGCTAGACAAACTGCTACCGATCTCCGTAAGGAGATGTATGTTTCGAGGGAGACTGTAAATGCTTATGCAATGGATGAGGGTGTTGGTTCTGTACGGGATATCCAAGTTGATGCCACGTTAGAAGAATCCAAGAGGTGGGCTGAAGGTTTGGGGAAACTTGATGATGACGGGTGTTGGGTGGACATAGTTGAAGGGAAATGGCTACTCCCTGACGCGTATGTAATGATGATGGTCATCATGGCCCATAATCCTATGCATGTATGTGCCCAGAAAGTAACGAAACTGTTAGAGAAAGTTTGGGCAAATGACAACATTTCTAAAATTGCCTAGCGCTATGTTCAGGGTTGCATGATTTGCCTACAACACAATGTGGGAAAGGGGACAGCAACTCCAAGGGTTCGTTTTGGGCCACCCTCTGTCCCCTTTAAAGTTATCCACTTTGATTTTATTGAAATGGAACGATGCAACAATAAGAAGTACGTACTAGTGGTCATCTGTGCTTTTAGTAAATGGGTTGAGGCTTTCCCTGTCAAAGATGCTACAGCCATGACTACTGCGAAAACCATGTTAAAGGAGTACTTCCCACGGTTCGGACTACCAAGAGTCATCTGGTCGGACAATGGTCCACATTTTGTCGCTGCTGTAATTCTGCAGATATGTGCGCCATTATAGATCAACAAACAGTTCCATTCGGCCAGACACGCTCAGAGCGCCGGACAAGTAGAAAGACACAATGGTATCATCAAGAACAAGCTTGCTAAGACGTGTGCCGGCACTAAATTGAAATGGCCGGACGCCTTACCGATGGTGTTATTATCCATGCGTACAACCCTTCAAACTAAGACTGGGCTCTCTCCATTTGAGGTGGTAATGGGGAGACCTGCCAATATTTGGAACCTTCCTAATTGTAGATCGTTAAGAAATGTTTTAAATGTATTACTTTCAGATTATTGCAGCCAGTTGACTAAAAACCTGTATTTGATTTATCACCAGGTATGAGAGGCTTTACCTGTGCGATACGAGGGCCAGGGCCACAGCATATGGCCTGGAAGCTGGGTGCTCATCAAGGCATTTGAGCGCTATCCCGCCTTGCACCTCGCTGGCGGGGACCGTTCCAGGTCCTGTTGGTCACCCAAACATCGGTGCGGGTTTCTGGAAGAAAGAATTGGATCCAAGCGTTGCATGTCAAGAAACTTCCTCACCCAGTGCCACACGATACAGAAGAAACAGAACCCCTCGCTAACGCTGCAACCAACGATCCCAAAGCAGTAAATAGCGTCGAGAGTGTGTCGGAGAATCTTTCTGAGCCTGTGAGGCTTGGGGAAGCAGCCATTTTGTCTCCACACTCTCCAAATGTTTTGCATCCGGAAACTGCTGTTTCAAATTCGGCATCTTCACTTGTCTCTGATACATTGCTTCCAACGGGAAGTGACGGGAAGTGACGACACATTGTTTCCGGATCAATCAGTACCAGGAAAAGCAAGGTACAATCTGCGTCCAAGAAAACAGACTTACGGCACGGTTTTGCTGTGCATCTGATAGAATTGAGGCACGGTTCGGCTGTGCATTCGGAGAAGGAAAGGATCATCAAGGGCTTGTTTTTGCCCAAATTTGAGAAAGGGGATTCTGTTGGCTAGGGTTGTGGAAGGACTAAGAAGTCACGCGGCCGGGAGGTCGCCAGCTAATAACATTGGATTGTTGTTTGAAGACTACAATGCCTGCCACCGCTACTGCTCGTATGGGACTTGTAAATGATGGTGTGACCAACCGGGACAATGGACAATGCACCTGGGCCCCGAAAACGTATTGCTGTGTTTTTATAATAATATTTGGTTTTATAATAGTCACCGTCTTAGGTTTATGGTACCTCGAGGAAACTCATCCTTAAGAGTCTTTGTTACCAACTGAAAATGTACCTACTGTTCCTACTCCCTTTGTGCATTTACATACCGTGTCCCCTAGGGACTCCCAGCATAGACAAAGGTACCACAATAATACTCTGCTACTTTTCATGAATGCTACGCATGCCATTTTTAATAAGTCTAACTGTTGGGTCTGCTCACATTTACCGCAACACGGGGATAAGGGGCTAGGTTGGTATATTCATCCCTTACCTTTGACAACTGCTTGTTATGCTTCTCTTAGAGCACTGTTCTTTGGCCGTTGGAACAATAGCATCTCGGGGAACTTTGATGGCACTAATTTGAATAGTTTTGAGAAACGTGTTTTGACTCCCCTGGGATGCTCGCTTTTCTCAAACAGGAGTAAACCTAAAGTTGCTTCTATTAGGCCTTCAGATAGACTGTCTCGTCCTTTCCAATCTTTGATTTCCTTTAAGATGGCTCCGATAGGCAATAAGGATGCCATGCCTCCTTCTTACAATGGTTAACCATTGCCCCGATTCAGTTTCTTTTTGCATACAGAGGAATGGTACTCAGCCAATGGGAGATTTTAAACATTGTGCCAACGTTGCAAATTTGACTGAGGAAAACAGACCTTTGTATGTAGGCGAACCTGTCTACTTTGTTTGCGGTAATGTAGCATTTCCATGGTTGCCCAGGGGTTGGCAGGGAACCTGTTATTTAGGGATCCTGTTACCTGGGGTGTTTATAGCTAGTACAATAGAAGTTTCAAAGGCCCGTCCACGGCGGGACGAGACAGTGACACTCCAGCACAAATCTTGGGAGATATAGCAAAATCAGTTGTGCCATTTTGGGGGCAGATAGCGAATTCGGAAGATATCAGAAAATTAGCGAGAGTACTGGAGAGAACCATCAACCGGACCACGGACATACTCTATAATATGACATTAGAACAGAAAGCGATAAGATTAGTAGCGCTTCAGAACCGGATGGGATTAGATGTCATTCTGGCTGAACGTGGTGGAGTGTGTAAATTAGTGGGGTCCGCTTGCTGTGTTTTTGTGCCAGATTCCTCCCCAACTATCTTCAAGGCAATACAGAATCTGCACGTCCTTAGTTCAGAAGTGCATGCTCCCGAGGGAAACTGGGATCTTAGCGCTTGGTTCTGGGACTTCTTGCGATCTTGGGGTTGGAAGGTACTTTCGGTCTTACTGATTGTTTTGGGAATTCTGTTGTTCCTTTGTTGTTGTATTCAGTGTCTACCTAGTATATGTTAGATGCTAGGGGGATGTTGCGCACAAGCGATAGGTCCGATAGGACATAAAGTGTATGCGCCAGATAAAACTTCCAACGAATATGTGTTAAAAGAAACTTTAGCGAATGACCTGATGGCAATAGATATTTCTGACAGCGACTCAGGGTGCATGGACGTTGATGCATGGAGTTATTTGCAAGGAGATCAGAAGTAGTTTAGCACTTGGCATAGGCCAAAAGGAGGCTTTGTCAAATAAGAAATTATATTGTGCCTCCTATTGCAATGAATATATGTATATTGGCCTACGCCAAGCTGCTTGTAAGTCACTTGCGAAGAAATCCGTGTTGCAAGGTTCTGACCTTAAAATCAATGTAAGCCGCCATTTTAGGTCAATCCGCCATTTTAGGTTCACTTTGTAAAGTCACCCTGTGAGTTAAAATGGTGGACGACGTCATTCTGAAATACAACATGGCCGTCTTGACCTCTGCATGTAGCTAATATGTAACTTGCCTGCAGGCCACTTGTTGAGGTTGTGAACTGAGACCTTGTCCTTCGTTGACCTGTGTGTAAAGGATTACTCGCGTCAATGAAACTAATCCACGAGCATATGTTAAGAACAATGTATTCAAATACTGAACTGAGAACACATGTTTAACTACATTATATTAATGTTTGAAAAGATTTGTATGAAGAATCCCAGAACACACAGTTGCTGTGTAGGCTTGTTGAGATATGTATTAAAAGCAAACCAGTTACATGTGGATATGCAAACTCGGCATGAACCCTAGATCAGTAATGTATTAGAGGAATATTAATCCGAAGTAGGGTTGGACATCGTGTTCGCAAATAGTATAAAAGAGCAATGAATTCTAATGTAAAGCGTCTCTCACTGAACACACTGAACCACGCTGGAGTTTGTTGTGTTGTACTGAGGGCCGATAGCTATCTTTTTCTTTTCTTGGAAAACTGTTCAGTAGAAAATAAAGTACTTTGTATGTTCCTTTGTAACCCGTGTTCGGTGTATTTCCTTTTGGGGTACTCAGCCTCGATATTTTGATTTTTGTTTTCACAAAACAAGCTACGAATGAGAGCTGCTATGTCTGCTCACTGCTACCACACGCATGAGGGACGCCCAAAATACTGGTGCCACAAGAGGTACCCTTGTCAGACGCCCAATGTTTAATTCATCTTGTATTGTGTAGGATTCGGAGCACCTTCCAGGCACACACAGTTACAATAGAAATGCTGCAGAACGAGAGATTATGCACAAGCAGACGCCAAGGAGTTATTTGCACCAAAGAACCATTCTTTGTCATAAAAGGAACAAGATTCGCGCAAAGCAAATGGCATGATGAAACAATCGAGTGCAAAGCTGAGGCACTCAGAGGACTCACTGAAGAGAACTTTCAATGGGTAAAAGAAACGTGTACCCCCGTCTGGTCCCAGCACATTGCCAAACTCACGTGGGTCACTGCGCTAGAAAAGCCCATCAAGACGCAAAAAGAAATACCACATGAACTATGCTTTCACGGAGAAGAATGAGTGCCAATAAACAATGCAACAAGACAATCATCATCCCAGACATGAAGAAAGGAACAGCGGCCCTCATGGATACGTATTGGATCTGTGGCCAACAAGCATACCTGCACCTCCCGGCGTCGTGGAAGGGCACTTGCGCCCTAGCCACCCTACATTCGGGTCTGATGGTAATCCCAGAAAGCCACATCCAAGGTGGAAAGGGAGAATCGGCTGGCATATCGGCAGCAGAGCAATCGGCTGACACTTTGGCAGCGCCCCAACCAGTGGTAACAGAGCCTCCAGCATATGAACTGTTGTCAGAAAATGACTTAAAAGACAGACTCTCTCGCAAAAGATCATCCAATTACATCTCCTCTGAATAAAATGCTCTTCTTGCTGAGATCCTGGCAAAGTATAAGCTCCTTAACTCCGCAAAGACATTCTTTGCTTTGCTCCTAACGCCAGGGCTCCAGGCTCGAACTATCGCCAAGTGGTTACAAATAGTCCGCTGGGAGCTGATCCAACTAGCCAACGACACTGAAGAAGGGTTCAATGCCATAAAAGTGGAACTTCGTGCTTTGCGCCTAATGACAATGCAGAACCGGTACGTCCTAGATCTCCTCACAGCGATGGACGGCAGTGTTTTCCAAAAAATCGGGAGCGCATGTTGCACATTTGTGCCCTATGAAGATGCAGATAATGGTACACTTTCCCATGTGATCTCAGCAGTACACTGTCTGGGTGAAAGGATGTCGAAAGAAGGAGTAGAACCAAGCACTTGGTTTGACAAAAGGTTCAGCTGGATACCGTCCTGGTTCAACACAATGATGAAAATCTTTGTTCCTGTCATCGTCCTCATAATGCTATTTTTCTGTGTGTGCCAATTAGGTATCAGATGTTGTGCAAACATCTATGCCTAATTCAACTATGATGATGGTAACGATGGGCCGACAGGCAACGGTAACAACTATGATAGATGCACAAATGCAAACTGGGGAACATAACCCACCAAAATATCCCATGACAGCGGTATACCGCCGGAATGGGGATAGGGTTGACAATTTGTATCACACCACCATAAAAGAACCAAGAGAGCTGCAATGGTACAATGAAGTGTGGTTGGACCTGGATGGGGATGGAGGGATATATATGACGTGCACCCCTGATGAATATGCAGGGAAAGGGCACAGTCTGAAAAGCGTATGTAGGGCATGGATGCCCATAAAAGGTACACCAGCCTGGGATGAAGCAATAGCTGAAGCAGAGTATTATCGAAGAGAGAACAAAAGAACTAATGGTTTGTTACTTTAGATGTAACGAAAGGGGGGAATGTGTGGGAGTGAGGGGCCAGTAGGCCCCCCGTCCCTCCTTTCCTTTAGTACAAACTTGGACCATGTGCCTCCAATGGTAGGGAGTGCCCCCGTTGCCCTTATGTAATGCCAGCATCGGTTGGGCACTTGCGTAGATGGGGCTGTTGCGCAGGACACAGGGCATCCATTTTGTGCCCCCTTGACTCCATCTTGGTAACTAGGCCTCACTGCCATAATACAAAAATGCTTCTCTCCCATTTGCAGCGCCGCACACACCGTGCACATGGCCCCCACCTTTTCTCTCACTGTGTCTGGAAAACTCTGCAGCCCCATTCTCACGCTCAAGCCGGAGGTAATTGCAAAAAAGAACAAATGTAACATCTCACTCTTCCTCTGAGATCACTGCCCCGCGTGTGAACCGGCTTGAGCCAGGCTCTGTAGCTCATCCATCTCCACAAATCTGTTCATGTCCCCTCACCCTCGCTATTGGAAAATTACTGCCAGTGTAACCCTGTGTCCCTGCAAGGTATTCTGTTGATGTACCAGATATGTGACCTCGCCACGATGCCCACCTAACGGGCCCCCAACTAACATTAGACCTTTGTTGCAGTATATTGTCTCTCACTACTAACAAACGTCAACCTGCCTTAGATTCTTTATGAGCCCAGACCTTCGCTTCAATCAATGTTATCATGTTGGTCAAAACCCTTAGCCTGATGCCCCATATAAGCCTCAGTTATTAATGATGTAAATACATGAATGAAGTTTATAGGTTTACAATGAGTTGTTCAAAAGAGTTGCAATGATCATTATTTAGTGCATGCTTCACTAAGATGTATTATGTTAGCTTAGAGTTAGTGGCCACCCCGCTTCACAGCAACCTGATCTTCACCCCTCCTGGATGCTGACAGCCGGACCACGTGATGTTCACCCTCCCGCCAAAGGAGCAACCAATCCGGATGAAACAATGCTTCTACAACATATAGTACTATAATGTCTACCCAATCCTGCACTGACTTAGTACCCTATGTTGATTGTGTCATCTATGACAATTTTTCTCTTTATAATGTGATGCAATCAAAACGTTGGCCAGAGCGCTCTCAGGCAGCAGAGTTCTTTGGATGCCAATTCTATATAAATCATTTTGATATCTCGCAACCTGTTCTCTTAGCCTCATTCCCCGTCTGGGGTGTGTCTTATTCATTCTTATTGCACGTTTAAGACAGGGAGGGCTCTGACACTGCAGTGTGGCTATGTGGGTGATATGCACTGCTTCTAGTCATGCAGTGTAGGTGACCTTCCCATGCTGGGATAGTGGTGTCCTGTGCTGTGTAAGCTGCACTTGTGTCAACATGCAAAGTGCTGGTACCCTATGATGCGGTGCTGCAGTGAGGACCACTTGTAATGCATTGGTGGTGACC
This sequence comes from Ambystoma mexicanum, assembly GCF_040938575.1. NCBI lineage: Eukaryota > Metazoa > Chordata > Amphibia > Caudata > Ambystomatidae > Ambystoma > Ambystoma mexicanum. The sequence goes on from NC_090926.1 coordinate 587,198,409, forward strand.
AAAGAAAGCTGCACGCACATGAAATTCAAATGCCTGATTTCCGCTACTGTGGAACTTTCCCCAACACCACACCTGCCAGCTCCCCATACGCCCCCGCTGCTTCCATCCAATGGCCTACCCAGGCGATGGGGCGGTTTTTCTTTGGCAATATGCTGCACAGTGAGTACAGGGTGTGGCACTGTGCATTTGATTTATCAGTGTATGTGGAGAAACACTCCACCATCGGCAATGGTATCCTTGGCGTCTGCCATTTTACTCAGAATTAAAACCGCAAATTACAGGTAGTCGATTTGTAGTGCAGTAAAGTGAGAGCTGTCTATATTTGAAAATCCCAAACCGTGGGGTGACCGTCACTGATGACACACCATCAGCTTCCCCCCTACTTCCTCTACTTTACATTATCACTCCCCGTCCCCCCCAAAACATAGCACATTTTGCAGTGACACTGATCAGCACCACATATTGATCTTACCCTAGCTCTCTGGAAATCATTTTTAATACCACCAATCCAAATTTTCAGTGATGGGTATAACCCGAAACTGGATTCCACCCATGACCCTGCCACCCTGGGAGCCCTTCACGCCAACTTTGCCTATTTCTCCCACTCTCCTCATCTAACCTAAAAAACAGTGCTGGTCTCATGATCATGAAACACCATGGACACTCCTTCCCCTCTGTGATTTCACTCCCTTAAGTCTATTTCAGTTCAAATTCACTTTTCCCGCCCCAATTACTATGCTCCTCGTCTACAGGTTACGGCCACACTCAACATCTTCTCCTTTGATCATGACATTTTACTTGAAACACTCCAAGCTGATGTCCTTCCCTTCATAATCAGTGACCTCAACTGCTCCAATATGACAAGGGCACAAAAGCTCCAACGTGACTCAACTATCACATTCTCTGACAACTCAGTATTCAACCTGCATAACCTTCCAACCCACAACCAAGGTAACACTCTTGATCTCATATTCCTATCTTCCACCCTGGTCTCACCTGCTGGCGCAATTGACTCCCCTATAACAACTCTCTCCACTTCATTGTCTCTCTTGCTCCCCCATTCTCCCATCCCCCTGCCTCATCTATCATCAAATGTGAATTCAAGCCGGACTCTATTGAACCCTACCTCGACCAAGTCAACATCTTTCTCTAGCACTTGCTTATTCCATTGAACTCACCTTTGCCGAATTCAACTCTACACTGTCTATCTCCTCCAATGCTCTCTACCCAGCCTGCACATTTACACATTCTCACTGTATCCTCAAACATTGGTCTACTCTGCCATCCAGCTGCTGAGGAAAACAAGATGTTGCTGCTTACAACATGGGTGGAAGGACCAATCCCCCACTCTTATCACTGCCTCCAAGCAGTATCTACTGACCTTGACCACAGCTCTCGACCATGAGAAAAGTTCCTATTACACACATTTCGTTTACTTTTTCCGATCACACTCTCCCAAACTATCTAGGACCCTCTAGGTGATGATTCCTCTTCCAAGAACCCTTCCATTTCCTCTGCTCTATCTCTGCCAATGACTTTGCTTCCTACCTCTCCACTGAAGGCATCAAAATACAGGACACCTACCTTTGCTTCTCCACACTATGACTCTACCCTTTCATCTCACCCTTTTTCATCCTTCTCCACAAAAAGCACCAAAATGTAGGACATCTACTACTTTCCCCTCTCCACACTAGTACTGCGACCTTCAATCTCACCCCTCTCACCTCTCATTCTTCCACTCCTCCATTCTTCCCCACACTCTCCTAGCTCACTTCTCCCTCATCTCACACACTTAATTTCTGCCCATCCTTTGTTCTACCAAACCACCATGTGCTCCAATTGACCCCTTTGCTGTACCATCAACGGTTAATGAGCTTGCAAATGTCACCCCACTCATCTCTTTGCCTTAATCAACATATCTCTGTCAACTGTTATCTTCACAGCCTGTTGCAAAACAGCCGCAGTCAAACCTGTCCTAAAACACGACTGACCCTAATAAACCCTCCTTCTACAGACCTATCCCTCTCCTTCCCTACCACCCTAAAATCTTCAACCGCATAGTCAACTATCTCGAGGTACTACAATTACCTTCTTCTACGGACCTATCTCTGTCCTTCCCTACCACTCTAAAATCTTCAAGACTATAGTCAACTATCTCGAAGTACACTCACTTGCTGATTCCCTCCACTCTGCATTCTGGTCCAAACAATCCACGGCGACTGCAATCATCCACGTCTTAAATTCTCTTCCCACTTCACACCACTGTCACCGCCCTCCATTCTCATACTTCTAGACCTTTTAAGCTTCCCTTGAAACTCTTTGCCTTATTGGCTTCAATGATACTGTATTCGAGTGGGTGTCATCCTAATTCTCTGACATCTCCCCCATTTAATGGGACTCCAGTAACTCCTCCCAAGCACCCCTTCATGTGAGTGTCCTGTAAGGATGAGTCCTGGGCTTACTTTTCTTATCCTATGTACCTTCTTCCTCGGCAAACACATTTTCTTCTTTGGTTTTAACTGTCACCTCTTTACTGGCGGTACTCGTATATTGTTCTCCTCCCCTACCTCACCCATGCGATATCTGAATGCATAACCAACTGCCTAACTGCTGCAAATAGATGGCTCTATGCTGCCTCAGGCTAAACTCTGCAAAGATGGAAGCCATCTTTCTCCTTGCCTCCAATACCAATCCCACTCTCCCCTCTCCCATCTCTTTCCCATATGTCCCCCTCACCTCTTCTCACCTTACCTCTTCTCCTACTGCGCCTAAACTTGGTGTTCTCTTTGACAGTGCCAGGAAACTCTACCAGGTCTCATGGCTGCTGCCACTGCATCTAGACTCAACCTTCTAAACATTATAAAAATCTGCCCACACCTCATGCAACTTTCACCGATGGCCTCAAGAACACACCAACTCTCAAAGCCTATTCAAGGATTTTAATTGAAGGTTCTGCAAAGCGTCACACCAAGGGCCAAACCTCTATCATAATCCCCTGCCCTAACCCAGATGTCCCTTAACCCCGGGATGGTATCTAGAGATTTGATTACCCTTACCATCTATGACCTGACTGGCTGGCCTTGATACCTAGGGCAAACACCATATCTCTCTGACTACCTTTAGGTGAATCCTAACCCAGGTCCCTAAAAATAATATGAGAAGAGCTGCCTCTCAATCAGTCTTTCTGTGCATGTTCTTATACATCTCAACCATGTGTATTCCTCCTCTCCCTTCTGTCTACTCTCCTCCCTTTCTTCCTCCAACTCTCATTCCTCTTGCCCTTTCCCACGCTTCTTTCCCTTTGATGCTCTCTCTGTACTCCTACTCTCCTTCCCTCTCTACCACTACTCTCCTCTCTCCACATTATTATTTTTCCCTCTCCATGTTGGTACTCTCTCCATTCCCCACTACTACTCTCCCCTCTCTACACTAGTACTCAACCTTCTCCACAGTACTTTCCACTACTCTCTCCATCCACTATACTACACCCACACCTTCTCCCACAGTCACCTTCCTTTCACTCTTTCAATCACCTATCTCACCCACTCTTATTCACCCCTACTCTTCCTTTAGTAGCCTCACTCACAAACACAGCATGCACACTTATAACTAGGTACCACTTTCTCACTCCTTCAGAAATCCTTCTCCATATTCATCTCAAACATCCTTCCTTTTTCCTGTGCTCCTTTTTATCCTGTCTCTTCCACTCCGCTAACGGTTCTCTCCCTTAGCTTGTTCCCCTAGCCAACCACTGGGTTCTTTCTACCCATGGGTTGGATTACAGCTGTGCAAGCACATATAATGGACTTTATGCCCCACTCCTTTTCCTGTTCACAGGCCCGATGCAATGAAAATGGCAACTCCACTCAAAATATAATACATTTTAGAGTTTGTTTGTTTTCCAGCAGCTTGTGCAAGACATAAACCATTCCATGGTTTGTGTCAGGATTATTTGGAACGTTGGAAATTCTGCTTTCATAGACGGCTGCTCGCCAGTCCCGATGCAGGTACAGCTAAGTTTACAGTTCATGTTGCATAGATCACTTGGGCTGCTGGTGGGATGTGTGGATCTCACTGTGGTCTTGTATGTCTTTGCCAACTCTCTCTCTCGGACTGGCTGAACCAGAAAAAGAATGGCCAGCAGTTTGCTCTGCAGCTGTGGGGTAGGAAAAGGCGATACTTAGTTCAGACATGCAGACACAAGTCAAAGGAACAGAGACTAGGGCTTTCCCATCTCCCACAGCTGCTTATGGGACAGGTCAGGCTCTGGAAAAGACCCATGTAGGCCATCCCAACCAGGTTTAGCGGGGTCCCATCCCCTCTTGACAGGGTCAGATCCTGGCCCTGTCACACACCACTCAACTTAAACCCTGTCTCTACACTTGAGCTCAGTAAACTGGACTACTGCGCGTGAATTAAAGGCCTCAACTTTGTGACACGCATCCTTTTCAACCTACCCAGATCCTCCCAAACCTCTACCTACCATCACCTTGCAGGAAGGCTCTCCATGTAAAACCACTCCCTTTAATTCTTGCTACGCTTTTATAAACTCACCCACAGCCTTGCAAAGGCGTCTTTATGGGAAGGTAAATGGGACTTGGGTGATGAGGCCCACAAGGCTGCCTGATCTAAAGAAGTCAGTTCCCATTGTTCACCAAACGTAAATAGCACACATTAGGATATTTAATGGTGTGCTGTTGAGGCTCTAACCCTATTCCCTGTCTGTTACTGACAAGAATATTCTGCTCGGATCAATTTATCCTGCAATGCTTTCCCTGTTCACTGTGGTGTATATAGTTTGTGTGTTTACTATGACCCAACTCCTGTCACAGTCACACATTTCTGAGGGGATTTATTGATCATGTTCAATAGCCAAATCTGAAATGCATATTGATAAATGTGCTTGCCACGATGGCTCAGAAGATAGCTTAGTGTGTTAAGTATTCATTGTAGAGATGTGTGTTCATTTTCAAGATTACAATATCAAATTCCAGCAACGCCTACTCAGCATTCCTATGTCTTAAGTTGATAAACCTGCAGGTACACGTACTTTCTTTTGTAGCACAATATGTGCTATTATTACCAATGTTCCTTCACCAGATAGTGATTGCTATAAAAGCTAACATAGCATCAGTATGGTGAAGGCCTTGAATTCAGTTCCTTCAGATGGGGTTGTAAGACCTGGGCAGCCACCCCCAATGATGAGCATGAAATATTAGTCCGGAGAGGTGATTGGTCATCCAAATTCAAGAGCGTGGAACCAAAGCATTCATGCTTGTATCCTGGCTTTGACGACAGACGATACCGTGGTCCTGGAAAAATCATCTTATATCATTAATAGTACTGGGCTGTCTTCTGTGGAAAGGTTTGCCTTCTCACATACTGGTGGCATTGTTCAGACAATTACCTGATCTTTCATTCTGTCGGTCATTTGAGTGGAAGGGTTTCTAGTGGACCAGATATAACATGCCTCAGGCAAGCATATTTTAAGATCTGCTTATTTGCCACAAAATGCTTTGCTTTTTTATTTAATTCAAAGGTTTTTCTGCACATCATAAATAACAATCGCCCCAGCCTATGTTTTGGGTGTGTTTAAAGTTTTAAAATACAAAAGAGAAACCCAGATGAAATATTTTAAGATCACATTTTAGTATACTGGTACTTATATACTTCCCTTGATGATGGAGACAATGCAGCTAGAATAATTCCCATTTTGAATAATATGCTTCTATAATGTTTGGTTTCTAAAAATTGTCATGTTGGGTCAGTTCTATAAAATAGGATTATTTTAGTTCATGGTAAGAAGCGGAAAAAAGTGATAAAGTGCCGAAACTGCTGATTTAGCACAAATCCCAGCTTCATCTCTTAACCAATGTTTGCACCTGGGCATCTCATTTAATATTGTATTGCCTAACCTCTCAAAATTACCAGTTCCTAAACCTTTCAAAATTGTCAGCCCTTAAGAGTGGCTTTGTTCTCAGGGTTTAACATTCAAAAAGCCACACATGGCTTCACTGGCTGTAGTGTTGCTTCATCTATAATAATAGTGACATTAAAATATTGCACACCACCGCCACTTGTTTCTTTGCTCTCTAATGACAACCCCACTTGAAAACTATCTCCCTCTTCTAGTCGCCAGACCAGGCCTAAAATTCTAACTGCATGGCTGCTCTAGGCACCCGACACAGAACCCCTGCTCCCTGGGCGCCCCTTGTATAATCCTATAGAGCTCACACACCTACTCCACTCCCCTCAGTCCTCCCCCAATCCCTCCCCCACTCTGCCGCTCTCAGCATGGGGAAAAATGGAATCCAACCCCTCAATTCCAACTGCAGGCCTCTAGTGGGCGTCCCAACCCCATTTACAAATCAGCAGGCCCATTCCTCCCTAAAGAACCCCATGTAGTCATTAACCAGAGCCGTTCACATTCCCATCTCATACATATCCCTGATATGTATGGATATCCCTCATCTTAAGGAGCCAATGCGCACAGACAGTCCTGGGCTCTTCCATTTCTATGCCAGCACCACTCTCCCCACTCTAGTCTAGGGCATCTATAAGTCTCAGTGTTCCAAGGATAGAACCCCAACAACATCTGAAGAGGGTCCAACGGGAGGGTCTCCTCTGTAACCTCCGACATCCTACCCAGCAATTCCTTCCAATACAGTTGGACTTTTGGGCATTGCCACCACATGTGAGTCTGGGAGCCCACCTGGCCACACCCCCTAGGACAAAGTGGAGAGGCCCCTATACAACATTCTAGAGATCCGCAAGGGGTCCCTGTGCCATCCCTGTAGCATTTAGAAATTATGCTCCATAGCCACCATAAAAAGGTTTCCATGGAACATAATTCTATATATCTTTCCCCATGTCTCACCCGGGATCTCCTCACCCCGAACTCATTCCAATAAGTCTTGAAAGCTATGTCTGTCCTTCATCTCTGCCACTATCAAAACCTTATAAATTCGGGATAGAATTCCCTTCCTAGCCCATGAGGCGTCAATAACCCCCTCAAAGGGTGTGAGGGGTCGGTTCAGATTATCACCCCATCTCTGGTCGGAAAATTTCCCTTCAAGTGCAGGTATTTAAAGATGGTAATCGTGTGCGTGCTCAGCACCTCACTGACTTCCCCCCAAAGCCCAGGAACACCTCATCCTTAAACAACTGGCCCGCTCTCCCCAAACCTGTGTCGGACCACACCTCTGTGTTGCGGAAAGCCCAGGTCCCCAGCCCTATGTCAGGCACACAAACTGATGTCATGGGCATCGGCCAAGATTATAAGTTCTCAGTAAACTCCCCCTGCCTCCACACAGCCCACAGCACCCCCAAGTATGGATGGTCCCTCAACCTGTCAGGAATTGCCCGGAACGGGGCCCATAGTTGGTCCCTCCCCTTTGCTGGGTGTGGGTCCATGTCCTCTAAATATCCAGTACGTCCCCTAGTCGTCCCTCATTTGCTCCACCAATCCACCAATCAACCTCAATTGGGCTGTGCAATAATATAAGGAAAAGTCCAGAAACCCAAAGCCTCCCACGGGAGAGTGAGCTTGGTTCTCAAGATCCTTGTGGTCTTCTCCGAGACAAACCTATTCACAGCCATCTCAAGATCCCTAAAGAAACTCTTGGGAAGCCTTACAGGCAATGCTGTGAAGAGGTATAGAAGACCAGGGAGGACGTTCATTTTCACAGCGGTCATACAGCAATACCAAGAAAGAATGAGCGAGCTCCAGCTCCCCAGATCCACTTTAATAACCTCCAGTAGGGAGTCAAAATTAGCCACTCCCAGGTATCGTTAAAAGGACTCTACCTTGGCCCCAAGCATAGCACGCCTCTGGTCAGCCTCAGGATCCAAGACATGGATCGGCACTATAATAGATTTGTATGAATTAATTAGATTTTTTTTTTGTTATGTCATCTTTGATGTCATGGGTGTTAGTCTTAGCAGTGCACAGTGGTGGCGCGAGTTATGGTTGCTTAGGTTACCATAACTGGCGAATTTCTATATTTTTTTTGGTTTTACTTGTAACCATAATATGGATAGGTTGTTATTAGTGCAAAGTAGGTGTAATGTTCCTTCTAATTACTTGTTTCACTGAATTTGATAGGTTTTCCCGAGGGCAACTGAAACATAGTGTATCTTTTAGAAGGTGTTTTTGCAGTGAATTGCATAGGGTTTTAGTAGTGGAACTTACCCATAGCGTCCCTTTAACAATGTTTTATGTGCGTGAATTGCATAGGTGTGTACTAGTGCAACTTAACTATAACCTCCCTTTAACAAGGTTTTTTGTCAGTGAATTTCATAGGTTTTTATTAGTGCTACTAAAGCATAATGTTCCTTCAGCAACATTGTTTCAGTGAATTGCATAGGTGTTTAGCAGGATACCCTTACTTTTTGACGATGTACTGAACAACATACTGAACCTGTGGGCACCATGTTACTGCACACAGCAGTCTCAGAGTATGCGTCTGGTCGTGCACATCAGTTGGTATCCAACCGGCTCAGAACGGCAAGGCCTCTCTTACATAGTGGTACGATTCAGCAAACACAAGGAACATATGGAAGCAGCAGCATGTACATGCATTGCAAGGTAAAATAGAGTAGGACTGCAAACTGTGTACTTATGAAGCAAACAGCACATAGGCATAGGGACTGCACCATAACGGATTACACCAACAACAGAAGTGACGTCTCCCTTCAACAATCTTACCTCACTGCTACTGTGCATGGGAACAAAGAACGAACAGCCAGAGTAAGGACGGGAAAGTACTAAGACAGAACATCACTGCAACGTAGCAAGCTCAATACATTGGGCCTCATTACACGGAAGGCGGTAAGGGTTTACCGGTACCGGTAAGGGCACCGGTACCGGTAAACCCTTGCCGCCTTACTACGAGGTCCCTTTGCGGGTCCTCCCTTAACGCCTGGTTTTTACAGGCGTTAAGTACGGGACCCGCAAATGGACCTTGGTGCTAATTACGGTACCGCAATTTGCGGTACCGTAATTAGCACCTTCACCATTAACATGGAGGCCTATGGGGCTGACTGGCAATGGTGAAGGGGCAATGGTGGATGGCGGAATTAGCGCCCCCACACACCTTGGAATATGGCGCTAATTCCGCCATCCACCAAGGCAGACCCGGTAAGGTACCGGCGGCAGCCATGGCGCTACTAGCGCCATGGCTTACCGCCTTCCGTGTAATGAGGCCCATTTTGTCTGATAATTGCGCAGGTGGTGCAGTATACAGTGGTACACAGCCAGAACGTTTTGTTTTTTGTACGTAGCAATGGCAAGCACCTTACAGTGTGTGGAAGGAAATGTCCTTCATTACGCAGTGACTTACGATAGGAATCCCATTGGTACGCACAGTAGTGTGAAATGTAATTTATGTAGTACATATTGCTTCATGTACACCTAACACATTTTCTTTTCTGTAAGAGAACATATTGGAAAGGAAAGCAAGGCAGCACAAGCGGCACCCCTTGCACAACAGCATACGGGCATAGGAAAGGAAAGCAACTCTGTAAATAGCAAAATGGACAGCCTGGAAGCCAAAGTGGAAAGATTGGGGAACAATTGTGCCACGAGAAAAGATTGCGTACAAGGGTATATTATGGGCAAAATAAAACAGCACTGGCAGACCTGCACGTGTACTCCTTCCCCATGTCACAGCCCGCCATCCCCTCAAAATCTGTGTGATGGAAGACGTTACGGTGATACCTCCATCTCTTCCACCCCTCACAACCAACTTGTGCAAATCCCCAATTCCCCACAATAAGTATCCACTTGTGCTACCCCTTCCCTTTCCTAATGGTGTGTATGAATGTGTGCAAGTAAACATTGATAATGAAATTGTTGTTGAGTGTCTATGTGGTATTATTTTTTTAAATGGCTTTATGATTCGGCGGTGCACAGTCCTTGTAGGAATGGCCGCAAGTGAGCAAAAGGGAGGTGTCCTAGGCACACTACACCTGCCTGGCCTATCCGCAATGACAATAGAGGCATCTGTACAACGCCAGTACGATCCGCAAGTCGACATCTTGTGCACCACCGATAATTACGTCTGGAAGCGGACGTTTCGTCGTTGTGCAAGTGCACGCATGTGTATCTGTGCCTCTGTGTTCTCGTAACACCGCCACTGTGCAGCATATGCAAACACATTTTATTGCGTTTGAGCCGCCCACCCACGTCCTACAGGTAGCTATACACATAAACATCCCACCTGCTACACCCTATAAACACCCAGCGTCTCCCAAAATGGTCGGCGCACGTATGTCGAACTATCAATCTGTACAGAAGTGGCAATGGTGTGCATCGGACACCTATGCACATGCACACAACATATTCTGCCCAAAACCCGTCCTGTGGACAGCCACTAAACTCACGGCATGAGCTCAGGCCACGCCCCTCTTAATCTATTACATTATATGCCATCTCTTGCTTATTTGAGCGCAGTCACAAGAAACCTGGTGTTGTAGCACCTTTTTTTTATCAGTTTACCCATCAAGGTCTGCAAGAAATTAATTCTGCAGATTCCGATTAAATCTTCTGCATACCAGGGAGACACTGTTGAGATATAAAATGATTAAAACAGGAGACTCCAAATGAAGGTTTTGTGAGGGCGTCTTGATTGAAACATTAAGACCTTTACTAATGGAATGTCCTTCTCTGAATGCCCCCCGACACACGTATCTCAACAGGCAATTCGTTGATGGTGTTATCTCTGATGAAATGGAGGTGTGGGACAGATATTTGAGTGGCCATGCAACTTCTGACATAATTGCGGTGGTGGGTTTCTTTCGAGCTCTTAATCTAGGTTAAGTTTGAAATATTAGCTGCGTTAAGAATTTCTATGAACTTTCTTTTTCCTCTTTCCCCAGGAACACTGTGTTTTTTTTTTTTTTTTTAATCTGAGAATATTAATAATCATGTTAATTTTATGGTATATGTTTGTGTTTGACTGTGTCTGGTATTTTGTTTTTTTTCCTCTTATTTTACTCTGTTTGAAAGTATCTTTTTCTTTGCCAAAAGCTACAAGTCAGCTAAATAACAATAACATGCTGAGTTCTGCTTGCAAGCATGGCACATATTGTATAACTGTGCAATTAGGTGGGTTCCCTAATAACACCTATGTCAGAAGAGGGAAAGACGCAAATATGGACTATGACATGGTGAACAGACCTAATGATGGCTAATGATGCTGTTAAGGCAGCTTTGTACAACCCTCAGTTGCGGTATCTACAACCACTGAACTTAATGGAGGGTCTCACACAAGTGATGCCCAACCCCTCTTAAAGGTAAACAACATGGACAGAGAGACAAGGCGTAAATCTCAGGTAGGGGTGGCAGTCTGACACAAAGGTGCAATTAGCCCACACATTTATCCTTAGAAAATGGACCACACCAATATACTGAAAAACGTGTACATTTATTATGTTACACATATACATCTCTTTCTAGTCAAATATGTTATTGGAACATAGTTTACAGTGTGAGAAATGCATAGTATACTATAAAATGAGTGAATGTCTAAAAACGACTCCCCTCTCCCCACTGACTGCATGTGGGTCCACTATGTCAGATAGGCACCCAACATAAATGAACACAAAGGAGATAACAAGAGAACCACGCCACATTGCAAAGCAGGTACAATCCCCTATGGGCCTGCACAATTATGTGGTGTCCCTAACACACCACTCACCCCTGTTATATATGGTAGGCCGTAGACCTGGTGTCAGGACCGAACATTGGCAGGGGATAGGAGGCAAAGGGAACCAGTCAATTTAACCAGCAAGACAAATAAGCAAAAATCCCTAAGGCCAACACTGACACACCAGATTGATTTGACCCTCTATGGTCTCGAACATAGTACTAAAAATAACAGTAATGCACATCTGGTAATTATCTATAGTGATAGAGGGCCAGCCATATTTCAAGACCATAACCTTAGCCTAAGGCCTCCCAAAATGAAAGATACATTTTGGAAACATCTTCAATATACTTCAGAGAAAATATTTTTTGAGTCACCAAAATGAGCTACAGTGTAATAGATGACCATGCGAGAAGTGCAGAGCTGGACTTTAAAAATATATTTCAATGCAGAGGTAAGTGCTACAAATCTAGTTCTTGGCCCAGAGATCACAGAACCCCTTGTGGGAAAAGGAAAAATGTACAGGGGCAGGTAAAGTCATCAAAGTTACTTTAGGAGAGTTCCAGGACAGGCAGAATGTTCCATAGGAATTCATTGGACCAAGCCAATAGGCCACCCACTTTAATGGAAACATGCAAGTATGTATGTATAAGCACACACGCGTGGATTCTGTGGAAAACACTCCTAGGGGGGTGGGACCAGAGGAGACCCCAATGAAGAGATCCAAATGTCGGAGGATTTTATTTATTTATTTGCATTTATAAAGCGCACAGAGCTGCCCTGAGGCATCGTGGCGCTGTTACAGAAGGCTTGCGCTTAACATAGGTAGGATGTACAGTCGGTAGCAGTAGTACAATGACAGGTGTTAAGAGGCAGAGGTTATACTTTACATAACCGTGCATGTTGGTGAGCAAAAACATTAGCGGACTAGAAAGGTTTTTAGGTTTTTGCGAAAGGTGGTGTATGATTCTTCATTCCTTAGTGAGGTTGGCAGGGCATTCCAATTTGTGGGTGCAAGGTGTTGGAAACTGAACGCTCCAGCTCTAGTTCTTTTAAACGTGGGAACATAGATTTGGTTAGCACGGTGTGCTCTAGTGGGTCTGTTGGAGGTGTTAAGGGTGATTCTTTCTGAGAGATAGGGGAGGGCGTCTGAAGTAAGGCACCGATGAACAAGGAAGCATCCAAGGAAGATGCAGCACAGCAGGAGGGCCCCTAATGTAAATCAATGGGAAATGCGGTAGAAACTTGCCTTCAGAGAATCTTGACCAAGGGACACTGGGAGGCAAGAATCTTTAATAATTGCCCACCACAGGCCATGGTCAATTTCTGCAAAAACGGCTCTAGCATGGCTCAGCACCCCGGGTAAGCTCTCCTAGGTGATGTTTATTGGATTTGGGACACAGGTGCTTGAAGCCTGATCCAACAGCGACCCTCCTGACCAAGGAAAGGAAGGAACAGCCTTCCTACAATGTCATCCATGAAACCACTGAGGAAGAGTCTGGGCAAATGGCTCCCAGCATCTCAGTAGTCAAAAAAGGGTGGCAGGCGCAGCAAGAAACAAACTCGGGAAGGGGATATTGGCTGCAGGCCCCATCAGACATCCCAAGCAGCAGATCAGGCAGGGCATTGATGTGCCAGCAACCGTTCCAGCACACAGCAGCGGCCCAGAGCCAAGCAGAAGTTCCTGTCTGTGGATGTCAGGATGCGGCCATAAACAGCCCAGGAAATGTTTGCAGCATGGACGGCTGGAGCCTATAACATGAGGGAAGGCAGCAGGTGCGTTCGGAAAGCCTGGACTGGACCTCCAGGGGCATACAACCCAAACTGTGGTATGTCCAACCAACTGTACCTAGCCAGTTAGGTCAGATAAGGGTTAAAAACTAGAAACATTGAGGGCAATCTTTTTTTAGCACATTGGCAGACCTGCTTGTTTGAAAACCCCAGAGTAAAAACAGCAAAAGAGGGAAGCAGGGACCAGGCACAGCCTAAATACCACTGCAAATAGGGACTGGCAAAAGGCCATCCCACCAATTATTAGGGGGGTGGGAAAAGGGCCATGTCACCACCCATACTGCTACACTACTCAACCAAGACCACCTTCACAGGAAGTGAGAAGGAGAGCCCAGGGCCATACACTGGTCTAAACCAGTTGAAACCTAAATGGTGGCTGCCATGTGGGCTCACAAAGAGTGCAGCTGGTCAGAACTTCCATTCTGTCCCTTCCCTGTGGTTGCCCCGAAGAAAGGGTGCCATAAAATACAGATGTGAGCATGATTTAAAAAAAACACATTGGTGCACTAATGGCTACCATAAAGGTACATTGGGCTACAGATGCAATAAAATGGCTTGTACCCTTGGTGAAGACAAAATTAAAGTACAGTTAGCACCCAGCTACTTTCTAAAAGCAATGTAGTGTGATATAATCAGCCTAGGGCACAAAGGGAGCGCCTGAAAGGCACCACTGGACCTGCGACCTAATGACACATACCATAATTACGTTAAAAGGGTTGTAATAGCAGGGGGACTTCAGGATGTAATGAATCGGTCTATTTTATGGTGGAAAGAATCCATTGATGCCCCTACATACTACATTTGAACAAGCAAAATGTACAAAAATACCTGAGTGAGGTAAAAACTGAATAACGCATATACGTGTGATCTTGTGCACATTTCAAATGTATGTATGAACAAGGCCCATGGGGTGCAGTAGGCCCATTAGGAACAGTGGGGTTCATATAATTAGCACTTTCATTGCACTTAGCGGTAGTAGAGCCATAACAGCTTCATTCGCTCACTACATGCAAATATACAACTGACACTCAGGAAGGCAGGGCTTGCGTTTCTCCTTGCAGAGATAGCCAAAGCCCCCGCTGAGCACTGAAAACATCACAGCAGCACGTAGACACAACATCCTTTCATGACTGAAACAGGCAGACAGAAGACTAACAGAATGGAAATGGAAGAGCGGTCACGTTGATTTGCACGTGCGCTTTAGAACAACCTGTGTAATGGACAAGCCGCCTATTGTTCATTACACGTAGCGGCCTTCTCAAGTTCCCTTTTACTCATCAATACGCGCCCACTTCGTGTCCTGAATCAGAAGCGGGAAGTCTGGAAGCTGGGAACTTGGCCAAGACTTCCATATCGGTATTAATAGAGGAGATAACGGGTTGCCCCCCCAAGGCAGTCAGTCTTATTCCCTAGGCCTGGGTATTCTAAGAGAGTCTATGAATGATTTCTGCTTCTCCGTGGAATTCACGCGGTGTTCCACTATTTAGAGTGGTCGATGGAACAACCTGTATTTTGCATTGATTAACCTTTGGTTGCAAGTATTGGGCCTGTTCTCTTCCTGAGTGTGGGGACACCTCACACATTTTCCTTTTGATTTGTTTGTGTTGTTGTGTGGCTAGCAGACTTCCTGCTTCCCCCCGCCCAACCGCCCCCCCTAATCATAATGGACGATTCCACTCCATTCAGATGTATATTCCTAAGCTGCACGTTCGGTCTAGTCGCATGTTGTGGGACAGGTCCAGGTGGTTTCGTGATGTAGGCCTGGGCCAGGAATGTGATGTCATTTCCTCAGGCTTTCTGTCGATAAGTAGCACATTGTTTTTAAGGGAAGCTCCGGGAATCATCATGCCTTTGGCACAGGCCTTGCCAGTGCCATTATTGTGCCCATGTGTGTTACTGCGTACGTGTTTCCGCAGAGAAAGCCTTCCATGGAATTCCTAAAAGAGCCTTTTTTGGGGGTCTGATAAGAGATATTCCTCCCCAACCTTTTTTGAGGTTGCTGGGCCAACTTGAGAACCATTCGATCCGCAACAAAAGGGGTGTTGTCTGATATTCTAGTCACAAAAATGTCACACTCAGAAATGAGGCAAAATATCACCAAAATCAACAAACTAGTCGCTTCTCAGAAGGGAGCCATGCACATATGACGTACAAGTAACATCTTCCCCCATGTTGTGGAATATTGCACAGTAGTCAATTCTCTTATTGTCACTTGGGGATTTCTTTCAGGATCTCTTTTCTCCCTGTTGTGAGTGCAGTCTGGCTTCCCAGAGTTATCAGGGAAGGGGTTCAGAATAACATTCCAGTCCGCTCCACCTAGGGTGCGGCCGGGTTCAGGTAGGATTATATTTTTGTATGAGAAATAAGGGGTTTTATTGCCATTTGGCGAATAAACTGAGGCGGTATTACTGTCTCATCAGCTACATGCACTTTCACTGCAGTTACTTTCCCTTCCCTAAGAATCCTTGACATTCTACAGTGGAGATGTTTATTAAGAGGGACACTTTCCCACCAGGGCGATATCCTGATCACAGGCGCAAGGGGAGGAGTCATGATGTCAGGCTCCGTGGGGTCACGTGTATCCTCATGAAGAAGCGTGAAAAGCGTCACTCATCATCAGCGGATGTGGCATCGGTCGGATGGGAGGAAGGGCTGGCCAATAACATCTTTGCATGCACCTTCAGCTCCCATTAATCTTCGGGATGGTCGAGCATTACCCGAAATGTGTGCCGAACTTTGAGGAGAAGACCACAGTGATCAGGGCATTACTGAAGAGGGGAAGGTGTGTGATAAGATATGATATGGCATTTATAACGCGCCTATACACAAGTGTTTCATGTGTGTGTGATGAGGCTTTCCAGTAGGAGTTTGAAGCGTTGAAGAATGCTCTTAAGATGTTCCATCTTTGGATGTTTTCGAGATCAAATGCAAGACTATTATCACAGTCGATGAAAGTGAGGAGGGACTGGGCGCTGTTCTCATCCATTTTGTCACTATTGCCTTCATGCCCAGGCCCCCAAGCGGAGAAGTGGCAATGATGGAGAGGAAAGTGTGGGTAGTATGTTGAGTGATCAGACATGTAAAGCCATTGATTTGGACATCTCTACTATTTCAAGGATGGCCATAAGTCATTGGTGCAATATTTTTCCTTCAAAGTGATGGCCACAACCGTATTGCGGACTCACGATTGGATGCTAGAGTTGATGCATTGCGACTTTTTGGATCAGTATGTTCCTGATGACAAGCACGTAGTGACCGATGGTTACCAGTCATTTGGTCGAAAACCAAAGGATCGAATGCCATTTGATCGACAGTCAAATGGTCGAAAAAAATGGTCGATTTAAAAAAAAAAAAAAATTTGATTTATTTTTTATGGTGGGGTTCCCCCCAACCCCTGTTTTCTTTATTAAAAATATTTTTTAACCAACCAAAACTAAAAATATATATATAAATAAATAAATAAAAAATGCGACCTTTTTTTTTCTCCGACCATTTGACTGTCGATCAAATGGTCATTCGATCTTTTATTTTTGACCATTTGACTGGACACCGTGACCGATGGCTTGCCACACCTGACTGTCAGCGATGGGGTTGAGCAAACGGACGAACGGGCCACCTTGTGTCAGAACCGGTGGAAGAACAAGCGCGTTTGGAAGTGATGACGTAGTAGGTGCTTGCTCAAAATAGTGCAATGTTTGTAGGTTGTAGTTCAGAGGTGTTTGACTAGAGTATGGGGGTCTCACTGGTGGTGGGACAATATTGATGGTACTCTTTGGTGCTGCTGTGAGAAGGACACATATTGTGGTGGGAAAAGTACAAGAAACAAGGCTACGTGTGTTGGTGGCACGGGGACGGATATCAATAGTGATTGTACTGGGCCGCTTGGAGCACCACAACCGTTGTGCACAGGGCGAAGGAACTGAGATTGTAGTTGGGGCACTAAATATTGCCAGTTCTTTAAGTGCAATAAGAAATCAATGTGATGCGGGCTCTAATAAGTTACAAAACAGTATTTCAGACGAGGTCTAAGAAGTGTCTGGTGCAGCCTAAGAATCAAAAGCAGCTAAGGAATGTTTAAAACCTGCAGCCTAGTAACTAAAACAAGTTGCCTAACAGACACGGTCGGCATTTCATATCTGACAGGAAAAGGGAGCAACATCTATTTCAAAAGGTGTGTTAAATATAATGTAATATAATTAATCAGAAGACAGAAAATTACTAAAATAAAAATATTTAAGTGTACTAGGTTTTGTACTTCTGATGTAGCCCCCCATACCGTCTTTCCCAGTTCTGCACACCTACTGATTTTGTCCTTATGCTGGTTTTGCACTTCTGATGTTAGCCCCGCCCCGTACCATGAGGCAAGGCTTTCCCAGTTGTACACACCTACTGATTTGTCCTTATGCTGGTTTTGTACTTCTGATGTAGCCCCGTCCCGTACCATGAGGCGAGGCTTTCCCAGTTGTGCACACCTATTGATTTTGTCTTTATGCTGGTTTTGTACTTCTGATGTAGCTCCACCCCGTACCATGAGGCAAGGCTTTCCTAGTTGTGCACACCTACTGATTTGTCCTTATGCTGGTTTTGCACATCTGATGTAGCCCCCATACCATGAGGCGAGGCTTTCTCAGTTGTGCACACCTTTTGATTTGTCCTTATGCTGGTTTTGTACATCTGATGTAGCCCCCGTACCATGAGGCGAGGCTTTCCCAGTTGTGCACACCTACTGATTTTGTCCTTATGCTGGTTTTGTACTTCTGATGTAGCCCCCCCGTACCATGAGGCAAGGCCTTCCCAGTTGTGCACACCTACTGATTTGTCCTTATGCTAGTTTTGTACATCTGATGTAGCCCCCCGTACCATGAGGCGAGGCTTTCCCAGTTGTGCACACCTACTGATTTTGTCCTTATGCTGGTTTTGTACATCTGATGTAGCACCCTCCCCCCCGTACCATGAGGCAAGGCTTTCCCAGTTGTGCACACCTACTGATTTTGTCCTTATGCTGGTTTTGCACTTCTGATGTAACCCCACCGTACCATGAGGCAAGGCTTTTCCAGTTGTGCACACCTATTGATTTTGTCTTTATGCTGGTTTTGTACTTCTGATGTAGCCCCAGTACCATGAGGCAAGGCTTTCCTAGTTGTGCACACTTACTGATTTGTCCTTATGCTGGTTTTGTACTTCTGATGTAGCCCCCATACCATGAGACGAGGCTTTCCCAGTTGTGCACACCTACTGATTTGTCCTTATGCTGGTTTTGTACTTCTGATGCAGAACCCCCCCCCCCCTACCATGAGGCAAGGCTTTCCCAGTTGTGTACTCCTACTAACTTTGTACTTCTGATGTACCCACATTGGACCTCATTGCACCGTAAGCGCTTCTAAAATAAACATGCACTCTATGTAACGCGCGCCTACATGCCGCAGGGCTTTGTGCATTGAAATAAATGTCTAAATAAATAAATAAACAAGCGCAGCTGGGATCAGGAGGCCAGGTGGGTCGGGAAGGGATTCAAGGAGAGGAGAGTTGGCATGTTGCTGCCCAAGAAATTCCGAATTTAAGGCAGGTTTTGGATGAGCTGGCAGATCCCCTCTTGCAGCATTTCACATGGCAGTGCCCTGGTTACTCCCAACACTTTAGGAAAGAGGCGTATTGACCGTGCCCTGTGACAAGGAGGGGCGCACTGGGGGACAAGAATGGACGCTAGAGTTGAGGTGGTTGTAGCAACGGAGTCTCTTGTGATAAAGCAAGTGCCCACACTTGGTTGCAGGGGAGTTCCTCGGACCTGCCTGCTCCAAGCTAGCCAAGGATAACATGGCACCATTTGACTCTTCTGCTGCCAGTGGGTAGAGTCTGGGGCAATGCAACCGATTACCACAAATAGGGTCATTTGTTTTTTAGAACAGGTGTTCACGGGGGAGGGGCACCCACAGTTTTAGTAAACTGCAAGAGCATAGCGCTTTTTTTCAAGGCAGATGGGAGAGTTTTTAACAAGATTTTGCATCAGCCGTTTGAGAACAGCTTTTTATCACCCATCAGGCAATGGTCCAGCCGAGAGTCCCAATCGTTAATTGGCCGTTGCCATTGACTTGAATTGGAAACAGAGTTCTCTGTGAGGCCAACGCAGCACGGACATGTAGGCCGCAGCGGTCTAAGGTTGCGACGGGGCTGAATGTTTCTGTGTTCTCTCAGGTGGGGGAGAAGATCAGTGTTGCAGCGGAGAGTGCTCTGCTTGCTCCAGTCCCACAAGGACGTGGTGTAACCTTGCATTCAGGTTCACCTTGGCCCTTTCCCGTTAGGTTTTTTCTCTCTCTCCCTTCCTTTTGTGTTGTGCTCCTTTAATATATTATCGCTGTTCAGTGGTTTTGTGTATGTGATGGAGATGTTATCTAGTGTGTCCCTGACACGGTTAGTGTGTTCTTTTGTATTATGCGTCCTTTGATTATACTTAGTAAATAGTCGCAGTTGGTCTGCAGCTAATGTTAAAGGTTAAAGGTATTTGTACCGCGCACTGTCACCAACGGAGTTGGTCCCCAGGCGCTCTGGCGGATCTGCAAACGAGAAGGTGGGATGGGTTAGTAGGTGAAGCGGGAGTAGGATAGTGAGAGGAGTGATGTTTTGTTGGCAGCTTCAACTCGGTATACACCGGGTGCTAAGCTTTGGTGCGAGTATCGGATCGATCTCAGTCCTCTTGTGCTGTTGGTGCGACTTATGTGTTGTTGCGGTGTTGTGAAGTGCGTGCGGGTTGTTGTGCGAGAGATGGTTGTGTGAGATTCTTGAGCGAGTTAAGTCTGCAGAAATGCTGAGTTTTTTGTTAGTGGGTTATATGAAGTTTAACATGCTAACATTCATAACTCTGTCCGAGTGTGGCGCACTCCAATCCTCCCAGTCTCATCAGGGTGGGCGTGTAACGCTCACCTGATTCCCACGGAGGCGCAGGTCGTGGCAGGAAGGTGTCTGTGACTCGAAATGTGATGTGCAGGACTCGATGGGCTTCTGGGGTCGAACCTCTTCGCACTGTGTGACGAACTCGTAGGGTGAGGTTTCTGCAGGTGAAAGAATATAGGGGTTAATGGTCTGGGTTGTTTAATGTCTCTCTTCCTCTCTCTCCCAAGCTTCTCCGTAGAGCCCCCAGGTCAACGTGGTCACCTTAGATAGGTGAATGCTTGACTCTCCATCTGCGTCTGATGCAGGGCGCTGTTGCCAGTTCCTTCACTGGTGAAACATAGGCCTCTTGGACTCAGAGGACCTTTACCGTCGTTAATCGCACGAGCGGTGAGTTTCAAGACACCTTTTTAGTCTTTATAGTCTTTAGAGTCTTAAGGTGCAAGGCACGTTAAATTGAACAGGACTTCGTATGATGCTTTTCTCCCCTTTTGCTTGCAGGACTCTTCAGGAAGATGAAATAAAGCGCCTGGAAATGCGTGAGTAAATGCAAGCGCTCTAGCTGTTTTTTCCCTTGCAGCGTAGTTCGTGCTGAAGAGGCACCAGAGTATTTGCAGGCTTTCCATTGTGAAGAGCGCGATGGGCGTAAGTAAATACCTGTCTAATGTCTCTTCTTTTGTCTTTCAGAAGCTTGTTTGCAGCGCCGGAGTCCGCGGAAGGCCCGTAAGTAAATACAATGCTTTTATCTCCGCAGGCGGCGATGCAGCGTGAAGAATTCCAGAGTTCACGGAGTGCCGGTAAGTAATGACAATGCTTTTGTCTTCACAGGCGAAAGTACAGCGTGCCGAAATGACCGCAGCCGATGGCTCAGGTGAGTAAGCACTGCGAGTTAAGACTGCCTTGCTAACCTGCTGTTTCTTGTCTCTGCAGATGCTGCTGTCGATTGGATACAGGAATGGTGAGTATGATTCTTGCAGATTGAGGATCGAAAGAAGAAAGGCTGGAACAGACTCAGTGAGCGTTCTGCTGCAGATGCAGAATAACGCGAAGCACGTTTCGTCTATCGGGTGTGGTTTAAATAGCCTTGGAGTGATGAGGCATCTTCCTCCACGGCCCCGCCTAGGTAAGAAAAGAGTTCCAGTTCCAGAAGCTTTCCCCATGCTGAATCCAGGTAATGGAGCTGCCCCACCCAGGTAAGAAAGTAGTTCCTGTTTACAGAGGACTTCTAGGTGGCTGGTAAGTAAGCAGCATGGTCTGCTGCAGGTAAGTCCACCCAAACATCTGCACACATATTATGAGCCCGGCGCTTCCAGTGCCGGGACCGATGATTCTGATGAGCCTGGTGCCACCGGCGCCAGGACAATGTCCAAAAGGTCCCCGTGGGGACCGGCTGGTGCCTAGGATTAGGGTTAGGGGCCTGCTTCCAAGGACGTTGGGCTGGTCCTGGCTCCTTGGAAGCAGTGATCATGACAGTACCCCCCCTCAAGGCCCCTCCTAAGCGTGTCTTCTCCGGGGGTTTTGGCTTGTCGGGGTGATTCAGATGGAATCTCTTGACCAGACGAGGTGCGTGGACATATTCTGAGGGGTCCCAAGACCTTTCCTGGGGACCGTATCCTTTCCAATCAACCAGATAGTATAATTTAGATTTGGAGATTTTGGAGTCTAGGATGTTCTTTACTTCGAATTCGAGTTCTCCGTCTACCAAAACGGATTCTGGGAGTTCAGTCAATCGAGTTTCTGGTTGTACTGGTTTTAATAAGGAGACATGGAATACTGGATGTATTTTCATATGCGTAGGTAATTCCAATTTGACCGCCACCGGATTAACTATGGTAGAGATGGTGTAGGGTCCAAGGTATCTCGGGTTGAAGGTGCGGGATCCTTTTAGAGGCAGGTGCTTAGTGGATAACCAGACCTGGTCTCCTACTGCGTAGTTAGGGGCCTCTTTACGGTGTCAATCTGCTCCCTTTTTGACTTGAGCTTTAGCTCTTTGCAGATGGGCAGTGGCTTCCTTAAAAGCACGGGTAATCTCAGAGTGTAAATGATCCACAGCTGGTGTTTCGAATTCTTGGGCAGGATCCAAATTAGAGGTTCTAGGATGATGTCCGTATAATAGGAAGAAGGGAGTCTTCCCGGTTCCAGAATGAGTTGAATTGTTGTAAGCGTATTCAGCGATCCACAGAATATCCTTCCAAGGGTTTTCAGTTTGTTGGAGCATGCAACGCAGATATTGCTCTAGAGTCTGATTTGTCCTCTCGGTTTGTCCGTCAGTTTGGGGATGGTGACTGGTTGAAAGTCTTACATCAATTTGGGCTAGGCGACAGCAACTTTGCCAAAAGTGGGAGATGAATTGACTTCCCCTATCGGAGATTAAAACCGAGGGAAAACCGTGTAACCGAATGATGTTTTCTAAGAATTCTCGGGCCAATACCAAAGCCGAAGGTAGGCCCTTCAGGGGAATGAAATGAGCCATCTTGGAGAATAGATCTACGACTACTAAAATGGTATTATACCCTGAGCATGGAGGTAAGTCCGTGATGAAATCCATGGACAGGGTATGCCATGGACAGGGAGGAATATCCAGAGGGTGTAAAAGGCCGGCTGGTTTCTCCTTCTGACTTTTATTTCGGGCACACACACCGCTGGAGATTACAAAGTCTCTAATATCCTTCTTCCATGATGGCCACCAGAAATGTCTCTTGATCTTTTCCATGGTTTTGGTAATGCCAGGGTGACCCTCCATCAGAGAGTCGTGATAACCGGAGATTACTTGTTTTTGTATTTTCTCACAGGGCAAGTACAATCGTCCTTGGAAATATGGTAGGTCTTGATCCACTGAGAATTCTTTTCCCTTTAATTGCCAGTCCTGCAAATCGGCCGGAGTTAGGAGTGACTTGACTGCAGTCTTGATGTCTTCAAAGGATTGAGTGCTGACTAACCCCAAAATCCTTTGTTCTGGGATTATGGGTATTGGTTCTGGATTGGTCAAATATTCATCTACTCCCATCCGAGAGAGGGCATCTGCTTTTCCGTTTTTACTGCCGGGTCGATAAGTAATTATAAAGTCAAACTCAGCCAGAAACAGAGCCCAGCGAAGCTGTCTGGAAGACTGAGCTTTGGCCGTCTTCAGATATTGTAGATTGCGGTGATCAGTCATTACGGTGACTGTGTGTCTGGCTCCCAAAAGATAATGTCGCCAGGCTTTAAAGGCCAATCTGATAGCTAAAAGTTCCTTGTCTGTAATGGAATAGTTGATCTCGGGAGCCGAGAATTTGCGGGACCAAAAGGCTACAGGATGTAATTGGTGTGTGACCGGATCTCTCTGTGATAAAACTGTCCCCATAGCAAGACTAGAAGCATCCGTTTCCACGATGTAGGGGAATTCAGGGCGAGGATGTTTCAGAACAGGTGCAGAAATGAATTTAGCTTTTAAGTCCTGAAAAGCTTGTTCTGCTTCAGTAGACCATTCAAAACGTTTGTTCTTTTTTAATAGAGCGGTGATGGGCTGGACTATCCGGGAAAATTCAGGAATGAATCTGCGGTAAAAGTTAGCGAAGCCCAACATGCTTTGAACTCCTTTTACCGAGGTTGGTGATGGCCACTTGATGATTGCATCGACCTTCTTCGAATCCATATGAACCCCATTAGGTGACAATATGAATCCCAGGAACTCAACTTCAGTTACGTTGAAAACGCATTTTTCAAGCTTGGCAAAAAGGTTATGTTGACGCAGTCTCTCGAGAACCTTTTTAATGTGTCTCTGATGTTCCTCTTCAGATGATGAATAGACAAGGATGTCATCAATGTAGACAACAACACACACATCTATGAGTTCTCTAAGAACATCGTTCATAAAATACTGGAAAGCGGCAGGAGCGTTACAAAGTCCAAAGGGCATCACTTGATATTCAAATAGCCCATACTTGGTGCGGAAGGCCGTCTTCCATTCATCGCCTTCTTTTATTCGTACCAAGTGGTAGGCTCCTCTAACATCCAACTTTGTATATATACATGCTTCTTTGACTTGGTCCAGGAGTTCAGGGATCAAAGGTAATGGGTATCTGTTTTTAACGGTGATTTGATTCAGGGCGCGGTAATCTATACAAGTCCTAAGGTCTCCTTCCTTTTTTCGGAACGAAGAACAAAGCCGAGGAAGCTGGAGACTTAGAAGGATGGATAAACCCGTTAGCTAGGTATTGGTCCAGATATTGTCTGAGGTGAAGATTCTCTGGCTCGGTGAGGGCATAAATCCTACTGCAAGGAGGAGTTGTTCCGGGTATCAAGTCTATTTGACAGTCGTGAGACTTATGAGGAGGCAGGGTGTTAGCTTGATCCTTCCGAAAGACATCTTGGAATTCCTGGTAGTCGGGAGGTAATGTAGGAACCTCAGAAGAAGTTGCCGCCACTGAAACTTCAGGCCAAGGATAACAAGTGGTAAAACATTCTGGAAACTGAACCGTCTTTGCTCGCCAATCGATCTGAGGATTGTGTTTCTCTAACCAAGGGATTCCCAGAATGATCTGGAACTGAGGGGCCTTGATCACATCGAACACAATTTTCTCCCGGTGTCCATCTTGGCTCACTAGCGTCACTTCTTGGGTGGCGTGCGTTACTGGTCCGGAGGCTATCTCTGTGCCATCCACTGTAGTAATAACGTCCTTTACTGCCTTAGGGACAAGGGGTAGATTCATCCTTGATGCCATTTCACGGTCCACATAATTGCCGATTGCTCCGCTGTCGATGTAAGCTTCAATTGCATGCAAACGATCCGGACGTGCTGGACTAATGAGGACCATGGGCACCACGAAATGTGAGGTCACGGGACAGATCTTAACGCTCGGCAAGAGGACCTCTACACTTGCCAGGCTAGGTCGTTTCCCTGCTTTGAACTTGTGGCACTGGTGTCTGCGGCTCCTACAGCCTTCTTAGCTGGTTTCACTGGACAGTCTCGAAGAAAGTGCCCTGGGTACCCGCAATAGAGGCATAATTGCAGCTGTCTTCTTCTTTCCCGCTCCTTTTGCCTTAAAGGACCTTTCATCCCCCCTATTTGCATGGGTTCCACAGTGTCAGCTCCCTTAGTAGAAGTTTGTGGTTTAGAAAACACTCGGGTATCAAATTTAGAACGATCAGCCTTCCTGTTCTGTAATCTGTGGTCCAATTGGACGACTAAGTCAATATAGTCTGAACATTCTTGTGGAGGGTTCACAACTTGAGCTAACACATCCTTGAGCTCTCCACGCAGGCCTCTGTAGAAAAGCGTTATTCTCTTATCCTCGGGCCATTGAGTTTCCACTATGAGTCTGTTGAATGAGGCTATATAGGTCAAGAGGTCTTGATTACCCTGTCGTAATGAAAGAAGTTCATTGTCCAAGGCCTGCCCTTGTGCATGTCTTGCAAACAGTTTCTCCATACTGGACTGGAAGGCCTGGAAATCATACAGAACCGGATCATCTTGGGTGACTAAAGGGATCGACCAATCTGCGGCACTGCCACTGAGATAAGAAAGCACGAAAGCCACTTTGGTCTGATCTGTTGGGAATGCAGCTGGTCGACATAAGAAATGTAAGCGGCACTGGTTGATGAACACTGCATATTTCTTTGGGTCACCAGAAAAACGTTCGGGCGGAGCCAAGGGCGCATTACCAGGTAGATTGATTTGCACTGGATTTACAGATGGTGCAGAAGGATAGCTTCCTCCTGGAGCGGGCAGAGGTGTCTGTCCGGCCTGCGTTTGTAGCAATTGCCTAGCGAGGTCCTCTGTTCGCTCCTTGGAAAGTATTAGTTCTCTTCTTAGAGAGCTTGTTTCCTGACGAGCTGCATGTACTTCTGCTCTTAATTCTCCGAGCAACTGGGCTAAGTGATCAGTGTCTGAGGTTTCCATTGCGCCTGGGTAGGAGTTTTGCGGTGGCTTCGCGTTCTGTAACGCTCACCTGATTCCCACGGAGGCGCAGGTCGTGGCAGGAAGGTGTCTGTGACTCGAAAGGTGATGTGCAGGACTCGATGGGCTTCTGGGGTCGAACCTCTTCGCACTGTGTGACAAACTCGTAGGGTGAGGTTTCTGCAGGTGAAAGAATATAGGGGTTAATGGTCTGGGTTGTTTAATGTCTCTCTTCCTCTCTCTCCCAAGCTTCTCCGTAGAGCCCCCAGGTCAACGTGCTCACCTTAGATAGGTGAATGCTGGACTCTCCATCTGCGTCTGATGCAGGGCGTTGTTGCCAGTTCCTTCACTGGTGAAACATAGGCCTCTTGGACTCAGAGGACCTTTACCGTCGTTAATCGCACGAGCGGTGAGTTTCAAGACACCTTTTTAGTCTTTATAGTCTTTAGAGTCTTTAGGTGCAAGGCACGTTAAATTGAACAGGACTTCGTATGATGCTTTTCTCCCCTTTTGCTTGCAGGACTCTTGAGGAAGATGAAATAAAGCGCCTGGAAATGCGTGAGTAAATGCAAGCTCTCTAGCTGTTTTTTCCCTTGCAGCGTAGTTCGTGCTGAAGAGGCACCAGAGTATTTGCAGGCGTTCTATTGTGAAGAGCGCGATGGGCGTAAGTAAATACCTGTCTAATGTCTCTTCTTTTGTCTTTCAGAAGCTTGTTTGCAGCGCCTGAGTCCGCGGAAGGCCCGTAAGTAAATACAATGCTTTTATCTCCACAGGCGGCGATGCAGCGTGAAGAATTCCAGAGTTCACGGAGTGCCAGTAAGTAATGACAATGCTTTTGTCTTCACAGGCGAAAGTACAGCGTGCCGAAATGACCGCAGCCGAAGGATCAGGTGAGTAAGCACTGCGAGTTAAGACTGCCTTGCTAACCTGCTGTTTCTTGTCTCTGCAGATGCTGCTGTCGATTGGATACAGGAATGGTGAGTATGATTCTTGCAGATTGAGGATCGAAAGAAGAAAGGCTGGAACAGACTCGGTGAGCGTTCTGCTGCAGATGCAGAATAACGCGAAGCACGTTTCGTCTATCGGGTGTGGTTTAAATAGCCTTGGAGTGATGAGGCGTCTTCCTCCACGGCCCCGCCTAGGTAAGAAAAGAGTTCCAGTTCCAGAAGCTTTCCCCATGCTGAATCCAGGGAATGGAGCTGCCCCACCCAGGTAAGAAAGTAGTTCCTGTTTACAGAGGACTTCAAGGTGGCTGGTAAGTAAGCAGCATGGTCTGCTGCAGGTAAGTCCACCCAAACATCTGCACACGTATTATGAGCCCGGCGCTTCCAGTGCCGGGACCGATGATTCTGATGAGCCTGGTGCCACCGGCGCCAGGACAAGGTCCAAAAGGTCCCCGTGGGGACCGGCTGGTGCCTAGGATTAGGGTTAGGGGCCTGCTTCCAAGGACGTTGGGCTGGTCCTGGCTCCTTGGAAGCAGTGATCATGACAGGGTGAAGGGGTTACGCCTGGCAGGGTTTTAGGTTTGTGTGAAGGGCTCCCTGTGCTGTTCTAACACGCTCTGTAAGTGTTCCAATTGCTCCTCGCCGTTCTATTCTAGCGAGCTCTGTAGGAGTTCTAATGCTGATGGATTGATTAGTGTATGTTGGGTGTCTATTCTCCTCCTTGGTTGCTGGAGCTGGTGTTGTGGTCTCCTCTCACAGACCTTCTATCTAAATGTGTCTGCTGGGGGTTTTAGGTTATGGTACGGCCGGGAGGCAGTGGATGAGTCGTTTAGGTTTTTTCGTCTCGGTCTGAGTATGTGATCAGGCTATGGTGACCTCGATTTGTGGCTATTTCCCATGATATCTTATGGTCTGTCGTGCTTCCCTTAGCTTCACAGCAAGTGTGTGGTGCTGTGTTTACTAAATGATGTCAGTGTCCATGGCACCATGGAAATACTTGGTTTCCCCTTGGCAACGAGGACAATCGTGAATAATCCTGGATAGAGTTGAACATTAAGATCGTCAGACATGTTCGTGTATCCCTTAATCATTGTGCCTGTTGACTGTCAGTAAAGTGTGGTTTAATATTAAAACCATGCGCCTATGAATGACTGGGTACAGAGCTATTTCCCAAAGAGCAGAACTGCTCCATTCATTAGTGCGCCTATTGTGCCACAGGCGACAACATTGGTGCATGCTCACTCCCGGCCAGCCTCACTCCAGCTGTTACACTCAGAGCACCCGGGTAACTGGCACACACAGCATTCCTACATGTAACTGCGCCATGCTCTCAAGCAGGCACCCAGCACAGCATGCAGAGTGGCCACAGAGCAGATCCCAACACCACCCCTCGCGCAGGACCAAAGTAGGAACACATTCAAAGTGACTCACAAAATGGGGCCGGCGAATGCACAGCGAGCGAACCCCCACGCAGCACAGAACCCATCAATTCAAAATCCAAAACGAAACCACACAACAATCAGATTAATCATTCCCTATCTTCCTCTACAAGCGTGACGTGCGCCCACACAACTGTCACAAGCGGGAAACAAAAAAACACACTGTCTCTGGGAAGCATGCTCCATCCAGAGAGAGCACCGGACAACTCGCTACTATACCCACCCGAACTTCCTTACAAGCAAAATGGTGCCACGTGCCCCCTCAGGCTCTGGAACCACACCAACCCCATGCAACAAGCGGCTGAGGGAGCGCTTCTGGGCTCGCCTGAACTGATAACGGGAAACGCAGTTTCCCTTTGACAGTTCGTACCACAGTGCGCATGCCCAATGGGGCATGTAAGGCCAGGGGCATTTTGCTTCCTCAGCCTTTTATGGCGCATTGGAGATGCAGGCTGAGGTACTGCATCTCTGAATGAGCATGGGGTGGTGGGGGGGAGGGGTACTCCTGCACCTCCCTGCTCATTCAGAGCTGCTGGGGCATACTCCAGGGGACGCCCCGGCCCCTGCGCTCATGTCGTCCCTGCTAGCCGTTGCGGGAACTCGCAGAGCGGAGTCTTGACTGGGGCTGCAGGTAAGGCAAAAAATATGTGTGTGAATGCATGCATGACTGGGCATGTAGGAATGAGTTTATGTTTTGGTGCACACAAGAATGAAAGGGTGTATGTTGTATGGGAGTTGGGTGTGTGAATGGGAGTATGTGTTATGGATGCATGGGTGAAAGTTCTGAATGCTGTGAATGTATATGGGTGCACGAGTAAATGTGTATGAATGCGCATGGTGAAAACGCACCCCCTCGCCCGGCACCCCCAAATCAGAGACGCGCTCACCAGCATGGTGAGCGGGCCTCTGATTTGGAGGTGCAGGGGGAAGGAATGCCCCCAGATCAGATGCCCCCTCACCAGGGGCGCCCCCAGATATTTTTCATAGGGGTGGCCTGATGAGGCCACAGGAAATCTTGGGGTGGCACACATGGTGCCACACAGGGGCGGATCCAGCCTCAACATTTTGGCGGGGCTGGATGGCAGTTTTGAAAACTATTAGTGAGACGGGACATTAAACCTACTGTGCTACTGAACCCCCATCGTCCTAATGCCTCCTCCCCAAGCACAGGAGGCTGAGTAGATAGCACGCTTTCCTTTGGCCCATTAGATCCATCTTTCACCCCAACTCACCAGAGGCGTAGCCATTATTCTGTAACAAGTGGGGCCTGGAGCTAATGTAGTAAGGGCCCACATTGAGAAGAGCCCGGAGAAGGAAGGGCACTTGTTCTGCCCCCAGCCAAATGCATCGGAATGACAGAGAGTAGTGAGGTTGGGCGAACCAATCAAGAGTGGTGTGTCCCCTTGAGAAAAGGTTTTAAATAATGGGTTAAAATTGTGCATTTTACAGTACACTTTGTGATAAATTAGGTAAAAAGCCACACAGTTTACAATCGGTTTTGTAGGATAAGAAATAAAACGTACGTTAGATGCCAAGCCACCAACAATGTACAGGAGCATTTCCAAACACATTTTCATAATGCCTTTGCTCGCTATATGCCAGTACTCTGCAAGTGTAAAAAAGCATTTTCATATTAATTGGCTCAAACATGTCCATTCTGGTGCACCTATATATGCCACTATTCCCACGTAGGAAAATACTCATGTATGCTTTGTCCATAGTGCCAGTAACTATACTATAACAAAGCATGTTTCTGCTAGCTCTCCCAATACATGCCAGTATCCCCATGTAAGAACATACTCCTGTTGGCTTTGCCTTAATGCCAGTGAAAAAAAAGCCACGCACAGTAAGAAAACATACCCTTGCTGGCTACAGAAATCCCCCACTCCACATATAAGAACACTCATCTTGTTGTATTTACTCCCTAACGGCAGTAAAAAATGTCATGCCACAGTAAAAAAGAAGCATAGCCTTGCAGGGAGCATGAATGCCCCCACCCCAATGTAAGAATATTTATGTTGCCTTTGGCCTTACCACCAGTAATTAACTGCAATGCCACAGAAAGAAAACATGCTCTTGCTGGCTGGCTTGTAAGATAGCTCAGCATGCTGAGCGCATGCTTTTGTACTCCGAGTGGGATTCGCAGGTTCAAATCCTGGCAAAGACAACCCTGCCTTTCATACTTCAAAGTGACCTCTGTGATCTCTACCCTACTCTGTGGACCATGTTCTATTATGTTTTTGCACCTTGTTACCTCTCTGTTACTCTGTACTGTACTGATTTCCCTGCTCACCAAGTTGTACCACCACAGTGATACTTACGGGTTTGGCCGATGTCAATAAATGCAATAAATAAATAACTCATTAAATGAGTGCAAACTTCAGCTGGGTGATACATTTAATGTAAATATGTTCTCTGTACAGCGCTTTGGCGAAAGCGCTATATAGATAGCATATCATCACACAAATCCCCCCATATAAGAACACTTATGTTGCACGCATCATGTTATATTCCCCCATCTAAGAATATGTATGTTGCCTTTGAGCTTAAACACCAGTAAAATAAAGAACCAAGTCAAAACAAGGAAACATGCGCTCCCCATGTAAGAACACTCATCATATTGCCTTTGACCTTAATACAAGTACAACATTCCATGCCACAGTAAGACCCAGCCAGGCCAGCCCCACTATAGTATACAAAGAGCCAGGTCTGATCCATGCAAAGGCAAGAGTGTTTCCCCAGCCCAGAAGGAGGAATTAGGAGCTGACATGGCATAGCCCAGGAGAAAGCGGAGGAAGATGAGAATGAAAAGATGAGGTAATCCCCGCATCCTCTCAAAGCAATGAGTAGACAACTTGTGCAAGGGTGAATTTGGGGCACAGTCCAAAGAGCTGTCTAGTCTATGGGCCTCATTACAACCCAGGTGTTAAGGGGTTAATGGCACCGTAAAAGGTTTCGGCGCCGTTAAACCCTTAAAGCCTGATTACGAGGTCCCTTTGCGGTTTGCACTTTAACGCCTGCTTTTAGCAGGCGTTAAAAAACCAACCCGCAAAGGGACCTAGGAGCTAATTACGGCACCGTAATTTACGGTGCCGTAATTAGCGCCTTCCCCATTCCCATTGAGCCCTATGGGCCAAAAATGGGAATGGGGAAGAGGCCATGGTGAATGGGGAATTACCGCCCCGCCAACCTTGGAATGGGGCGGTAATTCCGCCATTCACCATGGCGGACCCCGGCATGGACCATGGTGCTAATAGCACCATGGTTTAGCACCGGGGTCGTAATGAGGCCCTATGAGGCAAAGGGCAGGCATCCACGGGCCCATACGGCAACAGGGCAATACAAGAAAGTCCAGCCTAACATGCTAGTGTGGGACAACCTGGGTCAGTTTGATGGGTTACTGTAGCTTGCAGCTGATAGTTTTGACCAATGCTATAGAGTAAAAAATGCTTTAAAAAATCACTGTATCTGTAACTAATATTACCTAACACTCCCCAATGTGTTGTGCCAAAACAGGCTGCCATGAAAAGTAATGACAAATCTGTCACAGAAAGGAACACATTGCAATCTGCAAAGGTGGACCACTTTTTCTTTGGTGCCTGGGGTTAATTTCATGTTGAGTCCGAACCTGTCAAAGCGGAGTGGGAGGATATATAAAGGGGGAAACTGAGTAAGTGGTGACCTTTCTTCAGGTAATAGCAAGTGAAGCACAAGGAGAAGGGATGGCTGCTGCCTAAAGGGGGCTGACGTTGTGCGGTAGAGATCAGAGCCCCATGGAGAGCCAGCGTGTGGGGGGCTTCGTGGAGGATGTGCACAGACCTGCTCAACACTCCAAGGGCAAGGAAAGAGGGGGTACGAAATGGAGCGTGCCTTGTGACAATAATATAAAAATTATACAAAATCACTTGTACGTTAACTCCATTTAAATGTAGAGTGCTGTCTCAGTTATTGGAGGGTGGGCAGAGGGCGATCAGACAGTTGTGTGCAGCATAGCACAACGATGTGTGTAAATCCAAAGACACACGTAATCACAGACTCTTTACAGGCCTGCTTGAAACCATATCTACAAATGATTAACTTAGCCTTGCACATGGGTGCACATCATGTACCATGCCACTCGAATTTGGAGCCTTTCTTATCCTGGTTATTAATAACCTATGAGTGGATTTTACAATGCATTTTTGAAGGTAATGCCTCCCTAAGCATATGTTCTGGGTCTCTTAAACATCAAAGTTTGCACATCCAAGTTGAGTGTCTTTATGTTCTTCTTGCACTCACTGAAGCCTCCAAGACCCACTTCTGCTCTTCAGACAGCAGCGACACTCGCTCTTGGGATCTACTGGACTTTAACTCTCTCCAACCTTCAGTTTTATATGCAATAGTGGGACACTTTTTCTTTGCACTTCTCTATACTTTTGCGGGCTGTGGCAACAAAAAATATACTTTTCTTGCACTGAACTGGGCATGTCATTACTGTCCATGCACAGTTCAGTGCGTAAAAAAGAAGTAATTTTTTTTTGTTGCTTTTTCGTGGGGTGGCCAATGGGGGGTCCAGCATTTTTATAAGGGTGGCCAGGCCCCCCCCTGGCCGCCCCTTGGTGGCGCCCCTGCCCCTCACCAGCACGGTGAACAGACCTCTGATTTGAGGGTGCGGGGAGAGGGATTGCACTTTTTCCTGAGAATCAATGTTAAAGCAAACATGATTCCATGTTTGCTTTAATGACGATGTCCAGTAAAATATGCCATGCCAGAGGCATAAAGCATAACCATTGACTGCAGCAGTGCAGTTCAGTCTAGGCACATAACACCACGTATCCTGTTTGCATTTTGAGTGTTACGTGGCTAGACCGGACTGCATTGCTGCAGCCGCCGGGTTACACTTCATACCTTTTGGCATGGCATGTCTTACTTGGCATGATGGTTAAAGCAAATTTATCGCATTGCTTTGACCTGTAGAAAATGCACGCCAGGGTTAGAAAATGTAACTAGACTGTCTGCAGTCCAGCCAATTGGTTAACGCAAACATGATCAGTGTCTTACACTGATCATGATGCCCAGTAGAATTAGGCATAAGCCCTAGGCCCTAGGCATAACACTTACCAGACTGGCTGCAACAATGCAGTCCAATTTAGCCACGTAACAACACTTATCAAGCATCATAAGTGACAGATCCCCAGGGACTAGTGAGTGAGACACCTTCTGGTTTCTCAAAGTTCAAAGAAACTACCAAAGTAAACAATATACAGGTCAGAGAATGACAGAATGTCAGAATAAGGTGAACCCCAGAATTGTACATCTTCAGGTTGTTCTAAGTCCTTTACAAAGGATCAAATGACAAGGAAAGATATTCTTTAGGAGGAAAGCTGATAATCACATGAAAGAGCTGCATGAACTACCACAGCAAGTAACTAGAGACTAAAGATGACCTATTAACAAGAAACCCAGAGACTGACACAAGAAGTATCCTCAGGGGAAGGGAGTCAGTCTCCAGTCCTTAGTTTATTTTAAATCGTGGTAGGGCCAGTTAGATTCGTTTTGGACAGCAAGCGTAATCCTTTTGACATTCACGGACGGCTGGCGAGCACCCTAGTTAGGAGTTATTTCTATTTTTATTTAGTTAGTAAGTGCTTCCATGTTGGGTGAGCAATTGTTGCAATATCGCCACTACAGAAAAACATCTCTATATAAGCCCCGCCCACCTGGTGCCTTCCTGTTTGCCGCTCTTTTTCACCACTTAGCAAGCACCAGCCACCTTCTTAGCCCTGCCTCTTCCTTCCTGCTCTTAACTATTAGATCAAGGGCGTCTCTCGCCCGGGCGTCCTAAGCGAAGGGCAGACGAAGAAAAGGGGAACTTCTGTTTGGACCAGGAGGACCCAGGGCCCGACCCCCTGCTCAGACAGCAGGTAGGAATGCACCAACCTGTGTTACTCCCGCTGGTTCCCCGTGATGTTCCCTTGTGCCCCCCCATTCTCGCACACAGGTGTTGCCTGTTTTGCTTGATTCTTCTACCCTGCTCCCCCCTTGCCGCACTCAAGCCTACTTCTGCAGGAGTCTGTCCTGATACATTCTGGTTTCACCATCACCGTCTTGTGGACAATGCTGGATTTGACTTTTATGGACTTCATTCATTCATGGTGCGTCACTCTTTCTC
Organism: Ambystoma mexicanum; assembly: GCF_040938575.1. Lineage (NCBI taxonomy): Eukaryota > Metazoa > Chordata > Amphibia > Caudata > Ambystomatidae > Ambystoma > Ambystoma mexicanum. Next base: position 587,233,145 of record NC_090926.1, read on the forward strand.
AACTCTCATGCTGGACTTCCTTGCATCTTGTACTCATGGTGCCCTGAATCATGCTGTTCCCATCTTCATCTTGTATCCTGGCTTGCAACATTATGTGTTACTACTGACTTCTGCAATTGTATTCGCTCTCCACTCTTGCTTCTCCACTCTTTTTTTTGACTGCTTACTCTCTGTTCTCTCTCTTCTCCACTCTTTTTTTTGACTGCTTACTCTCTGTTCTCTCCTCCTTTCCCTTCTCCCTTTTCCTATCTCCTCCCCTTACTTTCTTCTATGCACTTACTCTATCAGAATTGTCCCTGGACCTAGTATGATAGCAACCTTGTCTGTCTCCTCCTCCCTCCCCTTACTGGTTTTTTCCTCCCCACCCCCCTCCAGCACTATCTGAAATGTCGTCAGGCCTAATATGATAGTCGTTTGTTTTGTTCCTCCCCTACCTTTCTGCACCCCTCTCCCTCATCTCTTGTTTTTTTTCCGGCTCTACCAGAAATGTCGTCAGGCCTAGTACGGTAGTCGCCTGTCTGTTTCCATTTCCTTCCCACTCTCCCCCTCCCTTCCTTATCTATGTTTTAGCTCTTGCACTATCTGAAATGTCATCAGGCCGAGTACGATAGTTAATTTCACATCCTTACTGTTCATGGCCTGTAAGAATGTCATTGTTTTTTCCCTTGTTCCCTCCCTTGCCTTGAAGCGCTTTGAAACACATTGTGTATAGGCGCTATATAAATAAACTATCATATCATATCATATCATATATAAAGGGAGGAAACGCCACAATGGTGAGGAACAACACTCCGAGTCAGCAGCATTCGTCCCGCATTGATGAAAAAAGAAACAATCAAGCTTGAGGTCAAATGACTACAAGTTTATTGTTATTAAAACGAAAAGAAAAAATGACCGCTTACAGCATATTTATATCAGGGCACTTTATGTATAGAACATCCCATAGTGATAGGGAAAGTTAGGCCTTATTTTTATTTGTTTAATACAACATTTGCAACACATCTCCTCAGAGTATATGTGTCCGTCTTCAGACCCTCCGCTATGGGGAAACTGTTAACATACCAGAATTAGTAAGAGTGGTTCTCTCTCTGTATTTAGCAGAAGGAAAAAAAATACACCCTTCCTACCAAGAAGGGGGCGTGGTATGTTTCCCCAGTAAAATCTGCAGAGCTACTTTCGGATGAACAGGTTCGAAGCCAAGTTACAAAACTAAAATTCTGTAGTGCAACTAAGTGGATCATCAGGTTTGAAACTAAGTTGTACATCTGCTCATTGTTTAATTATGCAACCACCCTGCATCCTTTAGCATGTTTCAATGGGGATTGTTAGGGTTTATCGGGTACTTTTCTCTACGCAGCCTACTTTAGCCATATATTATAGTCATTTGTATAGTATTTTACTCTCTAACCCTCCTTTCCTTCAGAGCCTGCCAACATTTATGTATCACAATATTGGTGTCAAAACAGGGCTAAATCAGTCTATGATTGATGCACGTCTTTGAGAGGTGGCTATACTGGACTGACAGAATCAAATTTCAAGCGAATAACTTAATGGTCCACCATTATACTGACTTTTTGGTTGGAATCACTCCTAAGCCCCAAGCTCAAAAAAGGCACTTGCACAGAGTGAAATAGGGTGAAAATATGACTGGTGTGGGGATAAGTAAGGAGGGAGACAATTAGAAAGTGATACAAATAGTGAGCACACATAGAAAGGGAATACAATAGAGCACTACGTGGCTGGGCGAGGAGAGGGTGCATTTTATTAGAACTGGATCTAGGACACCTGGCAGGGCCCTGGTATAAGATCCATTTTTGGACCTTACTGGATCGGAGCCCTAGCCCATTTAAAGCCCAGATTGGTGAGTACCTTCTTTTTTCCATTGGGTAGCACACCCGCAGCTCACACACAACCACTGAGGCTGGTATGTTTGAAGGAGAGAGGAGGTTCCAGTCTGGTCAAGGCAATAAGATATGAAACAGACTCTGACAAAAAGAGTCTATCGGAAGTTGAAGAGAAAGAGCAATGAACACACAGCTTGCCAAAGTAGAGGACACAGTAAGACCAAGGGCGACAAATGAAGCATGCGCCAGCGAGAACTACAGATATGCCAATGGGGGCCCAAGACAGAGGGTTTGGGGTACAGTGTTACCAATCCCCTGTACTGCAAGCAGGGGAGGTGGCAGCTTTTGGTGCCGGGGGAGAGGATAGCCCCTGAAGAGGTACCAGGATTCTAAATGATTATTGGATGAGCCGGTTCGGGGGGGGGGACAGGAACATTGTTAAAATAATGTCCCGGGAGCTGGGAAGACCATCTGCTGACGCAAGGGAGGAGCCAGCCAGTATCACAGGCGCACAGAGCCTCTGTTGTGTTGTGTTGGTGAGCCTCCCCAGTGAGAGTCGGTGAGCACTGGGTGAGACCGGTGGCAGCTCAGTGCCCCGGGTTGTGGGACCAGCCAGAGTGAAGAATAACATACAGATCCTAAAGTGATTCAAGAGGCTGGAGGACATCTCGCCCGGGAAGGGAAGGGAAGAGTGACAACAGCAACATTCTGAACAAGATAAAGGCCCTCCAGTTCGATATTCAGCCCTCTGTGGTGCAATTAAAAGGCAGGGTTGATAAAATAGAGGAGAAGATGGAAGGTCGGCGGGCCTATCAGAGATGAAGGTGGATGCGAGGTTGGTTGACTTAGAATCCAGTGAGTTGGACATGAAGTTGAAACTGGATGACATGGAGAACAGGGAGCGTTGCTTAATCATCGGTTTGAAGGTGACGGGGGGGGGAGAGGGACACAGGCGAGTGTGAAAAGGAAAGTGGTGGACATTGTTAATTTACTCTTCAAGGATGAAAGCGGGAAGGAGCTAGCTAGCGAAAAAGCTCACAGTGGAGAAGGTGGCGCTAAGGGGCTTAGGACAGTGGTAGTGAAATGCTCAAGCTACAAACAGAAAACAGAGGTTTTGGTGACATCCAGGAACCTGGGAGAGGTGGATAATGAGTTTTCAAAGGTCAAGATCTGTCGGAACTGGAGCTGACCAAACGGAGGGAGTTCAAACAGCTCATGATGTTTTTCACCATGAAAGGATATAGATGGGGACTTCCCTTTGCCCTCATTTTATTATTTCCGGGAGAAGACTATCAGATAAATAACACAGGAGAGTCAGACCGGGCAATTCAGGCAGTGAAAGCCATGGATGCCGAGTAGGTGCGGACACCCCGATCGAGTGCAGAGGATGAAGACACTGGGGGCTCAGAAATTTCATGAGATGAATACTCCTCTGCACTGAGGAAACCATGAGATCGGTGGATGGGACACAGGTGGCCTTGAGAGGAGCTCTGTACATGGTGGTGGGGAGGAATGAAAGGGGTGAGGGAATGTAGCTGTTAATGTTTCACCATTAACGCATTGGATGTCTTGATTAGGGGGGATGTAGCAATAGGGGGGCAGGTGGAGGGGGATTCACTGGCGGCCCATGATTAGGTGCACGTCTCTTTCTATATTTACTTAGCTGAGATTGTTGGGTAACTTTGTACTGATATTGTGTTGTGGGTGCAGGGGGTGTGGATTGCCTTGACAGGGTGAGGCATTTAAAAATGAAGTGATATTGTGGGATTAGAGGAGTGCGGTATGTTGTGGACTTGGAAAGGAATCTACTTGTACGAGATGACAGATAGTGTGGGAAGCAAAGCAACAGGGTCGCTCAGAGTGGCTACAATGAATGTCAAGGGATTACATTCCCTAATGAAGAGGTCATTGGTAGGCAAGGCATTTGGGCTGAATAACCTGCATGTCCTTTTGTTACAAGAAACTAGACTCCAGAAGGGGTTGGAGAGGATTCTGCGGAAAGGTTTGGGTCTGGAGATGTGGGTTTCTGCCCTCAGATGTGGATATACTAATGAGACAGTCGTGCCTACTCGAAGACCTGAAGACGGTTAAGAAGTGAAGATAATCCTCTGCTTTTTGTATAGCCCGAATCAAGATCAATATGCCTTTGCCAACTTGGCTCTGCGAAAGATATTGGGGTGGGCGGAGGGCCTGTTGCTTATAGGAGACTTTAACCTGGTGGCAGATGTCTCCCGTGACAGAGCTTCTCGGGGCATGAGTAGATGGAGAGGCAGGTCACCATGACCAGTGCCTATGGGTCCTGTGGGAAGAATATTCTCTGGTGGATGTGTAGTGGTGCACGCATCCAGAGGAACAGGCCTACTCCTTTTATTTGATACCACACAAAACTTCCTCAAGGTTGGACTATAGTCTTATTAAAGTTCTCCAAGGATATGGGGTGCTGGGTAGTGATATGATGGTATTCCTGGAAGGGCTATAGAGATACAAGTTGGAAGTGTAGCAACGTTCTGCTTAAAGATCAGGCTTTTTCAAGTGAACTCAGCAAGAGATCGATTTCTACTTTAAGGAAAATGATACAGGTGAGGTTAAGAGCAGTATTGTATGGGAGGCAGTTAAAGCCACCATTAGAGAATTACTGATTAAAAGGGTTCCAGAAGGAAGAGAGAAAGGGGCTGGACAGAGAAGAGGATAGGGGGGAGCTGGAGAGGCTGGAACAGAAGAGGGGTATGATTGGAGAGGATGAGCCAGGCCTGGTGAAAGCCTTGCAGGAGAAAAGGAGCAAACCAACGGATCTGGCAATGGTATAGGTTTTTCGCAAGCCCCAGTTCTTGAAGCAGAAATATTACAAAAAGGAGGATAAGGTGGGTGAGATGTTGGCAAAGAAACTGCGGGTGGGCATGCTTAGAAATAGGGAGCGTGGACTCCACACATGCAATAGTGGAGTGATTCTCTGAGTTCTATCTGTGGCTGTACAGCAAAGACTGTATGGCCGCACAGAAGGAGTGTGAGGCTTACCTGAGAGGGACAGACTTCCCGAGGCTTGACCAGCGGCGTTGGTGACAATGGATGGCATGGTTACGGCGGTAGATGTTTTACTGCCATCAAAGGAACACAAATCGGGAAAGGCACTGGGTGAGGATGGGTTCACGATTCCCTTTATAAGCATTATGTGGGGTCATTGGTGCTACATCTGGCTAAACTATTCAATGCTATAGTTGATAATGGTAATACATAAGGAGGGAAAGGACCCCAAGGAATGTGGAGCGTATAGGCCTATTTCACAAATATTCTGGCTACAAGACTTAACCTGCCTCTCCCGAGTTTGATCAATGCAGATCAGGTGGGGTTTGTGGTAGGGAGGCAGGGAGCAGATACACTCTGGAAGACATTAAATGTAATGGCCAGATCAGAGGGATGCTGAAGGGACACGATCTTGCTGGCTTTCGCTGCAGAAAAGCCATTTGATCAAGTGGGATGGCGGTTCTTGTTTATGGTATTAGAGTGGGTAGGTTTGAATTCATGCCTCAGGATAGTGATTGAGTCACTTTATGCCACTCCAGTAGTGGAGGTGATTATAAATGGGCAAAGATCAGCATGGTTCGAGCTGTGGAGGGGTACCAGACAGGGATACCCGCTGTCCCCCTTGCTGCTCGTGGCTAGCCCTTGAACCCATGGCAAAACGGATAAGGAGGAACCCGAAAATAAAAGGGGTGAAGATAAGGGAAGGGAATTCAAATTGGGGATGATTGCAAACAAAATGCTGATGCACCTGGAGGAGCTCCTCCGATCAGTCCCAGAGGTTCTGGTAGAAATAGTGATTTACGGCCATATGGCAGGCCTCAAAATAAGTATATATATTATTTCCTGCTAGAGTAGTCTGGGGATGACGAGGCAGAGGATCTAGATTATCTTGCTTTTAAAATCTGCATATCCAATTCAAGTATTTGGGGGTACACCTAATGAGACAACTAGGGGACCTGTAAGAGGTGAACTTCCCTCCGCTGCTGCAAAAACTGTATAGGGACTTACAGAAGTGGTCAAACATAACTGTGTCTTGGACAGGGATAGTACTCACTATCAAGATGAATGTCCCTGTTTTGGTTCAAAATGCTACTGATAGTGGTGCCCCCCAGCACTTTTAGGGAACTCAAAGGGGAGCCCTGGCTAGGGTACAGATGCTTACCTGCTCAAAAGAGGAAGGGGGGTGGGCCTCCCCGACATGGAAAGCTACTACAGCATGGTGCAGCTATGGGCATTGGTAGCACACTTGAAGGTCAACAAAGAGAAGCAGTGGATATACCTGGAGAATTTGCTCCTCGCTCTGTCTACAGTGGGGGATTGGATCAGGGCCCGATGTGAGGATTACAAAAAAGGGTGCAGGAGCACCCTATTTTGGGGTGCCTCTGGGCCATGTGGAGGAAGGGAGTGATATGAGGGGGCTCTCCACATGGCCTTCCCCTTTAAGCTATAACTGGACCCCCTAATACGTGATGACATTGAGGATCATCTCCACTTTCAGACCTAGTTTGAGGTAGGATTGGAGAGGGTGGGTCAGCTGTGGAAAAAGGGCAAGTTTAAAGAAATTCAGCAGTTGGAGGAAGAGCTGGGAATTGGGAGGTTATCTGTGTTCTGGTAGCTAAGGTTGAGAGGGCTGTTGATGGTGCCGAAATGGAAACCGGACTTGCAGCGACACCTTACACAATTTGTAAAGGTGCTCGATTCATGCACTCATTCGAAAGGCCTAATCTCGCAGCTATAACGTGAAATTGTAAGGTCAGTAGGAGGCTCAAGTGAGAGTCTAAGACAGAAGCGGGAGAGGGATCTGAAGAGACCGATGAGGAGTGGCTCTCTCTTTGTAAGAATGGCCACAGAACTTCAATTGCTAGTCAATACATACTCCACAGAATCAGGCTACTACACAGGTGGCAATATGATCAACTACAGCTTTCATTCCGGTATGAGTGCAGCCAATGCGGTTTGCGCGGTGTGTATCTGCATTCTATTGCTAGGAGTGGGGCGGTGGTTGTGTGAGATCAGTAGAATGTGTGCGGCAAGGCTGTTGACCTCGTAGTAGGCATTCTGGTGGTGGAGCTTGTGTATGAGATTATGTGTGCAGCTAGACCAATTTGATCGAGGGGTACAGCTGCATTCCATTGTTTGCTGGTGTAGAGGAGACAGTGAGCATATTGGTATGTGTGAGTGTCTGTGCGGGTTGGTGGGAAACCCCTATTCCTGATTGCCTTCCATTGCCCAATGAGCTGACCGTATCTATTCTAGAGGTTCGGAGCATTGGTTCTCCAAGAGAAATTATCTGTCTAGTGCTGAGTTTGCTCTGATTACCAGTCTTGAAGTTGTCTTTCCCTGCTTGGCAGTGTCATCGGTGTTGAGTTGGCCCATTTCCAATCTTTATTGGGTTAAGCGACTTGCAGGTCTATGGTGGCTTCTGTGTCTTGTTGAGTCTGCCATTGTTTTTTGGATGATACCTTCTTGTTGTGTAGTTACATCCAGTTCTGTTCTTTTGCAACTCACGAATACTAACTAGATTTGATGACTGATGTTCAGTGGACCCAAAAGGCCAGCAACAGCTACTATGGTCATCCTTGTGTTTTGATGGGTCTGCAGATTGCTTATAGGACAACATCTTCTCAGTGTGAATTTACTTCAGTTCTGCTCTATCGGCCATACAAATGCATCCTAGGTAGGAAGACTGGTACTCAGTGAGCCCGAACGTAGAGCAGCAGATCAGGCCAGGATGTTAGTGGTTAGAGTGTTGATGACAAGCGGCCGCGTCTCAGAGACACTCAGTTTCTGCAGCTCAGTTATAAGTGCTAGTGGGCCCATTTTCCGGGACCGGGCTAATTGTATATCGTGGGTGGATGGGTATTTCTGTCATAGTTTAGGGTATGAAATTGTGGAATGATATTGCATCATTGTCCCTTCCGAGAGCTAAGGGGGCAAGATTGGAGGGCATAGTGCATCAGCAAGAAGCAAAAGATCAGGTCCAACCAAGCATAGTTGATAATGCGCCTCAGTTGAAGGAGCTCAAGGCATCAAATCCTAGGCAGATCATGGTAACCTGACTCGATCGGAGACCACCTATTATACCCAGTGGGTGGCATGATCTGGCCCAGTCGTTATGTTTGAAGTGTCAGTGCAATTAGGCTCTGGGATTGTAGTTCTGCATATTAATTCCCAGATAGGTAAGATTGACACAGGTTAACAAGACCAGGCCCAGTCGTAATGTTTAAACATAGGTGTTATTAAGCTCTGGGTTTGTAGATCTGCACAGAAATTCACGGATAAGTAAGACTGACAAGGGTTGACATCTCCTGGACTGATAACGCAGTTTATACTTAGAGGAAGATGATGATCAAGGTCAGTTGTGGCAAAAAACCTACGTGCTGTTAGGACTCGGGTTTGGAGTCAGGGTATTAGTTTCCAGAATAGATAGAGATAAACATCTCCTGGTCTTAGAGTGTGGGGCATGTCTGGTCGAGGGCAAGGAGCGAGCCCAGACATATACGTGAGAGCATAAGTGTTGTTATGTCTCAGGTTTGGGGTTATGGCCATTAAGATTATGTAGCATGGTTTGGGGTGGCACGGTCAGCTTTTTAGCGCAAGGGAGAAGCTAGGCCATTTTGCCGAGCCAGTAGCTCCCTAGCTTTGGAACCGACTGATCACTAGAGCCGGTTTCCATGTCCTGACTGTTCTTACTTCCCCCTGTTAATGCAGTTGCAGCCAATTCTGGCCATTACATACTGGTCCCTTACATTATTTAGGGAAAAAGCCAGCTTTTGAGTGCTTTCCGGAAAGCCATGTAGTCTTGGGTGTGTCGAATGTGAGAAGGCAGTGAGTTCCACCGTGCTGGTGCCAGGGTTGAGTATGCAGACCCTCCAATCCTGGATGAATTGGAGGTGGGAACCAATCGGAGGACGGCTGTGCTTGACCTTAGGGTGCAGGTTGGCATAAACGTTTCTTGTCAGTATAAGGGGCTGACTTTGTACACCGCTCAGTGAGTAATGCACAGGACTTTGAAGGTGTCCCTTCATCCAATTGAGAGCCAGTGTAGGGTACAGAGAGAAGGTGAGATGTGACCCCTTCATCCCAGTTCAAGAAGCATTCTGGCAGCCGCATTTTGGACTCTTTGGAGTTTGTTTAGTTGGTAGACTGGAGCACCCAGGTAGATGGAGTTTGCATAGTCAAGTCTGGACATGATAATGGGCATAATTGCAGCTAGTCTATTAGGGAAGGTGAGGTAGGGGAATATACGTTTCAGAAGTCTAAGGTGGTAGTGACAGGATTTGGATTAATTATTGATGTGGTGAGACAGAGTTAGGTCTGAGTCCATTGTGCAGCCATGTTTTTTGACTTTGTGGAATGCAGAGGGAGGGTAGCCATGGAGACGGTTGCGGGAATAGAGTTGTATTGCTGCACATCATGATCTCTGTTTCAGTGTGTTCAGAAGGAGATGGTTACTTGTCATCCATGAGTCAATATCCGTGAGACATGCTGCTAGGTCAGGCGAGGATCGGAGCACGATTTTGGAATTCTAAGGATGGTTTGTGTGTTGTTGGCATAATTGTAACATGTGAGGTTGTGAGAGCGGATGATCCCTGGCAGAGGGGTCATGTAAAGGTTGAAGAGAAGAGGGGAGAGGCAGGCACCTTGGGGTACTCCAGTGTTCACTGGGTGTGCGGTGGAGAGGAAAGGGGGAGGAAAGTGATTTGCTGTCTGTTATTGAGGAATGAGGCAATCCAGTTGAGTGCCGAATCTCGGATTCCTAGAGAGTGTAGTCTGCAAAGGAGGTTAATGGTGTAAAATGCTGCCGAGAGTTTGGTCAAGAAGAAGAGCATCCGTCAGAGTCTGTAGAGACTTTGAGGTCATCCCAGATCAAGATCAGTGTGGTTTCTGTTCCATGGCGTGGATGAAAGCCAGATTGCGCAGGGTGTAGGAGGTTTTTGGATTCCACAAAACAGGTAAGCTGAGAGTATGTAGTGCGGTCGATGAGCTTTGCCAAGAATTGGGTGTTGGAGATGGGACTATAGTTGATTGGTTGGAGAAAGTCGAGTGATGCTTTCTTTATAGAGGAATAGGGCTGGATGCAGAAAACAGGCAGCCCACGGGCTGACCACGGGGCACAGGAAACATATTACCCCTGGAGGAACATGCGGGAGCAGTAATTGCTACACTCCTGAATGATCGACAGGAGAAGGGATATGGATTGCATTTAGTCTGAACAGCGGGTGTAGGAAATGTACTGCCACTAACAAACCATACTAAAAATAAATTCACTCTTATGCATAAATCCCCCAAACTCTGAACTAAACACAACCATGCCTATTGTGAGAAACCTGAGGGTATTCTCACTCCTACTGCCCTTTGATCCTCTGCACGTGTGGCCAGGGAAAGGCCATCACTTTTGGATCCTGACCCCGGGGGTGGAGAAGCGAGGGAGAATGACCTGGGTGGTGGGTCCCAGAGGATTGGGAGTGGGGTGCTCTCGGGCGAGACATGGTATACTCATTTTCCCATTGACGAACAACCTAAGCCTCCACTGACCTTTATGGGCTATTATAAGCCAGCTCCCCTCATTTCCCCACATGTGACACTTGACAGAACTGAGACGAGGAGGAGACTGAGAGTAATGCACATTAGACCATGCCACCACTACAGTACTGGGACAAGGAAGATGCCTGAAAACTGAAGGACAGGCATGGCCTTGTAATCGTGGTCAGGTGGATCCAAATGGGAATCCACACCTGCAACCTGTCAAAAGGTTGCAATTGTATAAAGGGAGGCAACATGTGCAGCAAAGTGTGAGACAGGAAGACCTGTGGGAAGGAGACCAGCAGGAGACTCGTGTTTGGAAGAAGCAGCCATGGTGGGACCTGTGGAATAGCCAGGATGCGGCCCGAATCCCAGAAAGCCTTTTAAGACTAAGGCCTGGCCATTAGGTGTGTGCAGGAGCTTCTGCAGCAAGAAAGATGTAGCCGGAGCTGCGGAAGCCTCGGAGGGAGTGGGGCACTGTCCGCACCCAGGCGGAGGCAGCGGAGCAGTCAGCAGGGCAAAGACAAGCGAATGTGAGCAGGGATCATAGCAGTGGGCATTCTGACCTGCAAGGCTGGAAGGAGCCGCCGGGAACATCGCCGAAGACCGGTGAGAGCCAGGAGAGGCACTCGGAAGCCGGGGGTGTTCCTAGCATTTGACAAAAAAGTTATACATTACCGAATTAAAGAAAAACATGCAACTAAAGATGCTAGATGCATATTGAATACTGAATCAAATGGGAACTTGAAATTAAGCATATTGAAAAAAATGTAAACAACAAACTGAAAGAAACTTAACCATTGAGCACATTGCATATCTGATAAATACTGAGTGGAATGAAATCACGCATTTAAGCTTGTGGAATATAAAAATAAGTGAAGCTTTATGGCCAAAGCAAGTTATGAAAGACAACCAAAGGGAAAGTGTAACAACAACATATAAGAAACTACACCAGAATGAAAGAATGCTGTAAAAGGTGGGACAGAAGGAAGACCACCACAAAGTGAACTTTATGAACAATTGCAGTGTGGCAAGGCCAAATACTGGCAAGAGGTATGTGACATACTCCGAAGCCAGGGGGCTACCAAGGAAAAGCCAGAGAAGTGTAAATATTATAAATTAAGCCATGGATCTACAAAGAAAGGGATCCTGGTTGCGCAACCTGTGGTGGGTGGACCGTTTGGTCCAACAACTGTGCCTAGACCAGTGAGCCCTGAACTGCGAGTACCAAAAGACATTGTGGAATAAAACCCAGGAGGGGTCCTGCCAGTGAATGGATGAGGAACTCCAGGAATATGGTCCAGCTGACCTTTAGCTGTGGTAAAACCTTTTGTTTGAAAGATTGAACTAACTATAATTGGTGGAGCTGAAGTCTTGGGGAATGGAGTCCTGAGACATGAGGCATTACACCTGTTGTATTGAGGGCAAAGCTTTGAGACAATTTTTCTATGAACTATACTGCTTGGAACTTGGTGAAGAGAACCCTGAGGATTGTGTGGAACTGTATTACCTTGAGTGGAAAAGGGGTCATTCTAAAACTTTTGTGGAGCTTTCTTGAACTTGGAGAAGCGGAGTTGAAGATGAAGCTGAGAGCTGCAAGCAGCTCAGAACTGTGTGTTGACCACTATTTCTCTGATGATTGACATCACTGGGGTATTGTGGAGCAGCCAAGCATAATGGCCGCCTGGCTGTGAAGCTCTGAGCCAAGGCAGCAGATTTGGACATGGATCACCCGTTTAGTGTGAGCAATTCCCAAAGCAGATGGTGGCTTGTGATAGAACGTGGGCGGTGGATCATATCATTTGTGTCTCTTGCGGGTGCTGTTGAACAGAGATTCGCAAAACAAAGAGGTGGGTTTCCCCTACTTCGCTGGCAGAGGGGGAAGCAGCAATCAATATAAATGAAAAACCAGCCAGCGGAATGAATTGAAGATACTCAAACAGGCCGCTAAAAGGCCACCAAAACGGGGGAGGACCCCCAAGGGTCACAAGGCAGATCAATCCACTAAGAACGAAACAATCGTTAAAAATACTGTATTTATTTAGAATTTGTACTCGTTAAAATAAGTATGAAATCATCTGAAGTTCTGTACAAAAAATACGCAAAGTGACAACATTAATGTATCAATCATAAAGTGCATCGTATAAAGTGACTGAGTGCTAGTTTCACTGTTGGCTGTAAGTGAAAAAGTCAAAGAAATAAATCACAGTAGACCTAGATGCTACTAGATTGATCCCAAAAAGGGGTTTCCCGTGTGAGCGAAGAAAGTCACTCGATAAGGGAAACCACAATCGCCTACTCAGATCTGAAGGCAAAAGGGCCAAAAAATAAATCAACAAAGGGCAGTATAGTCACTAAAGGATCATGCAGCCAACCACAATGGTTAGTTACAGCACTGCACAATATAATGAACACATAAACATTGAAAAAAATGCTAAAATTAGCCAAGGGATGCTTGATTCGCACACACTGTGGCCGCAGCCTACGAGAGGAGTATGGACGTCCAGCACAGACCGCGCTGGCGGTTGGGAACCATGCATGGTGGTGAGGACGTCATCTCACCCCTGCCCGTGAGGGGCGGGGTTCCCTGTGGCCCACACGCTTGGATATTGAGCAGCCCCTGTGAGGCAGGGGGTGCGGCAGCAGAGGTGTTTCTCGGAGAGCGTGCGCAGTCATCCGGCCCATAGAGCTGTGTGTGGACGGCAGCAGTGAGGTGAGAGCTCTGGAGGTCTTCCGCAATATATTTATTCTCCTGGCCTGTGGCGAGTCGATACAACGCTGGTGCGCCCATAGGGCCGCTTACAGCTTGCGCCTGTGTGCCCTGGCAGAGTGGGGAGCACGAGGTGGGGAGCGGACACACTGAAATGTCTGCGCAAACTGGGGCCAGAGCTTCTAACTGTGAGAATTCATCTAGCATATGGTCCTAGACAGCACAAGAGAGTGGACATAATTGCTGGAACTGGTTTGGGGGTTTGATCGCCCTACCTGAACAGAGCAGGCTTGGACTGGGTGGTTTGCTCAGAGAGTCAGTGTGCTCTATTGCTGGACACAGGGTTGGGGCGCTGGGTCATCTGCTCATTCTGCAGTCTGAGCAACACACATACAGTGCCTAACCTGCTATACTAAATAATGACAAAAAGCGCAGGAAGTGGAGGGAAAAGACTGGCAGTATGGATATGTTTCCCAAATTCACCCCTAAGCAACCTGGTGATGGTCTGCAGCAGGCGGAGGCCTCACCAGTAATAGTGGCGGCGCAGGCCCCAGTAGATTTGCAGCAGATTCTGATAAAATGCAGAGAGGCTTTGCAGCAGTGCACGAGAAACTTGATGATATTACAGCTGGTCAAAGAGGCTTTGTGCATAAATGAGGCCGAAGAGAGGATTGGCACGTCGAAAGACAGGGTTAACGAGTTGCAAATAACAGTCGACATACCAGTGAAAGAAATGAAATATGTGAAGTCCAAATTGTGATGACCTGGAATCTAGCTCACGTAAGAACAATGTTTGCATTGTGGGTTTCCCAGAGAAAGCACTAAAGGGCAACATTGAGAAGGCAGTGGAGGTGCTGCTCCGACAGTTACTGGGGAGCCCTATACTGTCCCCTATGTTTGCAGTTGAGCATACACATAGGTGCTAACCCCAAAACCCAGACCAGGGGACTTTCCTAGGCCCATTATTGCATACATTTTGAGTTATAGGGACAGGGACCTGTGCTGCGGCTGGCTCACGAGAAGCAGGAACTGCGACTGGATTCACAAGTGATCCATATTTCCCCTGACTTTTCTGTAGCACTGCAGCAGGAGAGGCATCAATTCATTGGAGTAAATAAACTGCTGCAAGACCGAAATGGGCTGTACGCCATGTTGTATCCGACGAGGCGCTGCTTTCAGTTTAATGGAAAATTGTTTTTTTACAGTTCCGGAGGGAGGCTGTGAAGTTTATAGTGGCCAAAATCCCGCTATAAGAGCTGCTGGGTCTAGATCCTCTGCTACATGAAAGAGCCATTAAGCTGTTCAATAAGTGATTTGTCTGGGTTTCTTAGCAAATGGTAACAAAAGTTAATAAGTGTATATGTACTTAATGATTCTAAACAGTAATTAAGTGTTGATGTTGGCTTCCTTGGCCAGAAACAGTTGCCCCATTGCAGATGCAATTACAGTTGAAGTTTGGGGGCGGGAGGTAGGCACTGCTAGTTGGGGGTGGACAGTGTGGGTGGTTCATGGGGATTTTGGGAGAACAGTTGAAACAAGCTTGGCAAATTGCTTTGATCAAAGTCAGCGCGCGGTGTGCAGTATGTTATGAAGCATTCCTTTTACTAATGTGGCAGGATGGAGTCACGCGACGGTTACGCTTTGATCAAACTATTGAGCTGGAATGTGAGAGGGCTGTGCAATTACTCTAAGGCCAGGAAGGTGATAGCCCATGTTGCGAGGCTGGGGTCAATTTTCTGCTACTCCAGGAGACCCATGCTATGGAACGGTTGGCTCAGAAAATAGCTCCACACTGGGGGCTCACAGATATTACACCACATACTCCACTGGAGCCAGAGGCATCTTGACACTGATACACAAAGCACTGCAATTCACGTCTATCAAATAACTAGCTGATGCCACTGGGAGATATGTGTTGGTACATGGTTATCTGTGTAAGAAGGTGGTTTTAATTGTGAATAGGTATGGGCAATGCTGCATGGGCATCCCACAAGCGAGGCAGGGTAACTGCTGTTACCATCGGCAGCTGGGAGAGGGGCAGCCCCAATCTCCCCGCGCCTGCTCCTCTCCTCCCCCCAGCTACAGAGACACGCAGTCTCGGCTGCACAAAAGCCACGGAAGGGTAAGGTGCGAACAGTCATCGCACCCTTCCTCCAAACAGCAAGGTGCTAAGCGCCATAAGGAAAACAACCATCAGGCAGGGCCCAGGTTCAAAGGATCTGCCCCCACCAGGGGGTCAGACAGTCGGCTATCCGGCCGGGGGCTGCGACAACAGCAGCCCCCACCACATACACAACAAAGACCCAGGGCCTCCCTGGGTCCTATAAATGAGAGCAGCATGCTCAGAGTAAACACAATCTGTTCATGGACCCTGAACGGGGACCCAAGCAAACAGGAGGTTCACTGTTTACTCAGTGTCTTCCAAATCTTCTTGCTTCTTTAGCAATTCTTGAAGTTCGCTGTACATCGCAGTGTCTTTTTCCTTCCTGAACATTGTACTGTTCATAGCAATTGCAATGCAGCCTTAACGAAGGAAGAAGTTGCAACCGAACGGCAGCGCGGACGCTGTCAACTTCAACATTTTCAGCATAGAAGGAAAAGCAAGCCGCGAGCGTGTCCAAAACAAAACAAACAAAGACGCGTGCTGCAGAATCATCCCCAAAACCAGTGCGAACGAAGGAGAGAGTGGCACTCGAACAGCAAGGCGCGGACGGCTCCCGATTCAACAACTTACAGGTGAGCCACCGCGCTGGGGCTACGAGGGAGGAAAAATAGACATTTATGTCCGGAAGAGATACATTTTATTACAGTAGACTGGAACCCCCGCGTTATAAGGCAGGCGGGATAAAATAACACAAGCCAGTTTTAAACTCGGGCAGACTCACAAGCCAGCTTGGTAGCACGACGAGCCGGGAGCTCTTTTTTTCTTGACAGCCACGCAGAGCTGGCGAACACAGTTTCAAGCTCGGCGGGCCCAAACACTGCAGATTTAAAATAATTTCTGTAATATTGCAGAGTGACCTCACAAGCAAAACCAATTAATTAAATCCGGTAAATCAAGCCTGGGGATTGCCCAATTTTCTGAACCCGGTCAAGAAGGCACCAGTCAACAGTTATCCAGCACGGGCAACAAATAGAACAGGGGCATAGAACTCGCCGATAACAACAGTTTAACCCCTTGATAAAACCTTTTTCCTTTTCCTCTAGCAGGCATAGAAGAACATGGGGCCCAAACGGAAAGCACAGGCACCCCCAACACCGGTGCAGAAGCCCAAATCACCACAATTGCTAGCAGCCATTGAAGCGGCAAAGCACTACGGATGAGCATGGGTTAGAGAAAACATGTACAGCCTACCCAGGGAAGGAATTACCAGCCCACCCAGCCAGGAGGAGGTTTCTGCACCATTAAAAAGGAGAAAAATATCCAAAGGCGCCAGAAAAGGTACCAAAAAATTGTCAAAACTATGTGAGAATGTAGCGGAATTACAGCAACTAATGGTAGAAATAAGGGGGAAACAGACACCGCCCACAAGGGAACCTGGGGCCTCAAACCCAACCATCACAATAGAACCTACAATAACGGTTGTCAACCCACCCGTAACACTACCTACAGCCATTAGCACCCACAGCTATAAAATTCAACAGCCTCCACAACTCCAGCAACAGATTCAGCAGGTGCCCTAAAAGCATGGGCAACCCCAGGCACAGACAACACGGGTGCGACAGGGACACCCGGCAGCAATACAACTGACATTGTAACAATCTGTAATGCACAATTAGACCAAAAAATGAAATCTTTCCAAACAGAGATATTATATAGATACAAAAGATGCCTGGCATGGAACATTGATAACACAATCAAAGATGCCATATGGGCAAAAGAATTTATAGAAATTTTTTCCCTAATAGAAGCCCAGCGCAAGGGGAAAGACGCTTTCAGAGACCCCATAAAAATAGAAGAAAAAGCTATTGCCAGAAACGCCCAAGTCAAACAAAACTGGGACAACTGGTTACAGCCCTTTGCCATTTTAGCAACAATATATGAAGAAAAATTCCCCATGGATGGTAGGAAGATCTGGGCATACGTTGATAAAATAAGGGAAGTAAAAGTAACACAGAGGGGGAAGACATGGCTTGCATACCGCATTCAGATTTAGGAGGCGCATGTCAGAAAGGCCGGCCATTGAGTGGGATGAAGTCCAGAACGATTTATACACCCTCAACGCCGAACCTCCCCAGGAAGAAGATACCATGCATTCTTCTTCCAAAAATAGCAAAAATTTGCAAGTAAGCAAATCCCATGACAATGACAAATCCAAAAAGGGGAGCAGCCCTTTCGGAGGAACCAGCCTTGGGTAGCTAAAAATAATGCCCACAGACAGAACAAACACCAGGCTGTCAAATCCAACATCCCATGCAGACATTTTGGGAAAAACCAGTGTACATGGGGCAAAGAATGCTGGTACAAACACGCCTGCACAAACTGCAATGGCGACCATGCAGCAAGCAACTGCACCAGACTACCAGCCAAGAAAGAATGATATCCCAATTTTAGAACCAGGACAAACGCCCATCAATCCAGGCAATTTTAGGGACGCCCTAAACAGCTACCCAGACAAGGAAACCAGCAGGTTACTATGGCAGGGTTTCACCAAAGGTGTTTTCATCCCATTTAAGGGCACTGTGTCACAATACATCCCGATGAACCTAAAGTCAGTCAGGGACAACCCCCAGATAGTAGAAACCAAAATCAAGAAAGAACTGCAACTGGGCAGGGTAGCAGGTCCCTGGGACTTCATGCTTTTAAAGGACTATTTAATATCTCCACTAGGCCTGGTCCCCAAAAAGAGAACCTGGGAAAATTAGACTAATCCATCACCTCTCCTACCCTAAAGGCAGTCTTTAAACAACGGCATCCCACACCCAGAATCCGCTGTATCTTACACGCATTTCCAAGAGGCGGTAGGGCTCATACAAGAGTGCGGCAGAAAAGCCTTGATGGCCAAGCTGGACATCAAATCTGCTTTCAGACTCTTGCCAGTCCACCCAGAGTCACAGGAGTGGCTACGTTTCACTTTTAACAACAAATTCTACGTAGATAGATGCCTCCCCATGGGGTGCGCTGTATCCTGTGCACTATCTGAGCAATTCAGTTCCTTTTTTCAATGGGCTTTCCTAAAGCAGAGACCAGGGACAAAAATAGTGCATTACCAAGATGATTTCATGGTCATAGGGCCACCGAACTCCGAGAAATGCGGCCGGGCTTTAGCAAAACTGGAGCACATGGCCGCGCAGTGGGGAGTTCCCCTAGCGAGGGGAAAAACCACCAAACCAGACACAAACATAATTTTTCTAGGCATCGAAATAGACTCAGCAAAGGGGCTCTGCAGAATCCCCAAAGCAAAAATATCGGAACTCCTGGCTAAAATACAAAACCTGATAATGAGAGAAAAGGGGACTGTAAAGGAACTACAATCCTTAGCAGGCAGCCTCAATTTCGCATCCAAAATAATACCTCAAGGAAGGATATTTTCCAGAAGCCTGGAGTTCAAAATCAAATCACTCACCAAACCACACTTGCATATCTGGCTATGCAGAGAGGTGAAACAAGACCTGGAAACATGGGGAAAATTCCTCAGAGATTTCAACGGGTCTTTACTTTGGCGAACGCCTTTAAATACCCGGTCAAACACGGTCCTATACACCGACGCAGCTGGGAGCAAGGGGTTTGGAGCCATACTAGACTCCGAATGGGTGGCAGGACACTGGCCCAATTCATGGCAAACAGCAGGGTGGACAAGAAACATCACCCTACTAGAAATATTCCCCATCTGGCTAACATTACACATCTGGGGCAGGCGACTAGCGAATACGGAACTTTTGATCTGGTGCGATAACATGGCTGTAGTGGGCTCCATAAACAGAAGGTCTACGAAATGCCCTTTAGTACTAAAAGTATTGCGAGCCATTACAACAGTCACACTACAAGTAAACGTTGTTCTCAAAGCGAAGCACATTTCAGGGGCAGATAATAACATTGCTGATGCCTTATCTCGTTTCCAGTGGACAAGATTCCGAGAGCTAGCGCCGCACGCCCAAGAACAGATGACGCCAATACCAGTAGAATGCTGGGCAATAATGGGAAGACAAGAATAACGGCATCAACGCCAGCACCAGAGAGTGCAGGCCGAGATGACCAATACAAAGCAGGCACCTCTAAAACAGGTGCCAACAACACATTGGCATCAACGCCAGCACCAGAGAGTGCAGACCGGGATGACCAATACAAAGCAGGCACCTCTAAAAGGGGTGCCAGCAACACATTGGCATCAACGCCAGCGCCAGAGAGCCCAGGCCGGGATGCCCAACAAGAATCAGGCCCATCAACAAAGGGTGCCAACAACCTCACAGGCTTCCTAACGGAGATGGCAGAGAGGGCGGTGGCAAGCACCACTGCAACACAGTACAGTAAGTGTTTGCAAACAGTATTTAAAACCACAGGTGTAAACCACGTAGAACTAATAACGATTAAAGATATAGAAGTATTTTTAAAATGGGCACGGGAACAAGGTTTCAAAAGGGATTGGGCTAAAAGACACCTGGTGGCAATTTCATACTTTACAAAAATACGGGGCGATTCAGACCCCACCCAGAACGCCCTCATCTCTTATGCAATGAAGGGATGGGGCAGAATAGAGGGTCCGCAAGTGGACACCCGCCGACCCCTTGATTTCAGCAAACTGGTGCAGATAGCAAGCCATTTGGAAGCCATATGTTGGCACCCATACGAGATAATGTTATTTAAAACAGCCTTTTTCCTAGCCTACTTCGGGGCTTTCCAGGTAGGAGAACTCATCGCTTCCAGCGCCAAGGCCACAAACGGCCTGGGCGTCATGGAAATCAGGGTGAGACAGGAGAGTGTTAACATAGAAATGCAACAGTCAAAAACGGGTGCAAAAAGAACCATCAATATTTGTTGCATTGATGAGGCAACAAACTGCCCGGTCTGCATCACCAACCTCTATTACGCACAACGGCCCAAAGTGGGGGGGAGTTTTTTTAATCCACAAGGATGCATCGACCCTAAGCCGCTACCAATTTAAAGGAGTGCTGATAAAAGCAATCAGCAGAGCAAGGTGGGATCCCAAACATTTCGGCACTCATTCCTTCAGGATAGGTGCCATCACTGCAGCATGGCAAGGAGGTTTAGCACCGCAACTATTATAAAAACATAGGGGGATGGAAGTCAGACTGTTATAAAAGATATATCTGACCAAAATTGATATAGCCATCCGCCCTAAAATGTTTTTTCTTTTCCCTACCTCCCACCACCACAGAAACAACAGGCGAATCGAGGACCACACTCTGATCAGCATGGATAGTTGGCCACTCATTTGTTTTCAGGGCAGGCAGATGGGCAGAAGAGACCAAAGAAGGGCCACCGTTCAGGAACACCATTACTTCATGGTGGGGATACAGAGGCCTACGCTGGGCTGACGTTCACGAAACACTAGCAGAACTCGTGGCATACAGGGACCCCCCAGAATTCCTGATCATCCATCTAGGGGGCAATGACCTGGTCAACACAGCTAGACGCATCCTATGCGAAGAAATCTGCCTTTCCCTAGCAGGCATTTCGCACAACTGGAGGGGTACTGAAATATACTTCTCAGCCATCTTACCAAGAAAGAAATGGCTAGGGGCCAACTGCTACAAATCTATAGACATATCCAGAAGAAAACTGAACAGGACGATAGAGAGATTCTGTATGCCAAGAGGACTGGATTTCATAAAACATCCTGCCATTACACTAGGCAACCCAGACCTTTTTCTCCACGACGGCACCCATCTGTCTAGCCAGGGCATGGTGCATTTCTTTCGGGAAATCAATACAACACTTGCTCACAGGGGCTGTCTCTAGGGCATACTCTTGAGGGAACACGGTCAGCCGGCAACCTGCCCGTGTGTGGCGGCACAGGTCCGAGGGGGTAACCTCAGGACCCTGTGCCCAAAAGTATGATACCATCATGATATGTGATATTGTTATTGCCATAACCCATATCTGTACAATAAAATCCTACGGCCTTTTATTTCCAACACTTGATACAAGTTGTGAACCTATCATTATGGGTGAGGGTTTGGGGTTCGGCCATTACTAATGCATGCATATGGTTTCAGCAGTTACGGCCTTAACATAGATGACCCTGTATTTTATGAAGAGATATTACAACACTTGGAGGCGTTCCCGGCAGCCGAGATACTTTGGGAGGGTCATTTTAATGTGGGGCTGGACAGGTCCTCCTTGAATGCACAGGATATGTCTAATGCTGCTTGTAAAATCATGCAGGAGTGCAAAGACTTGGGATTGGTAGATGTGTGGAGGCGCTTGTATAAGACACAGAGGGGGTATACTTACTACTCCTCAGTGCATGACATGTACTCGCGGATTGATCTCTGGTGTGTGTCGGATTCTCTCCTATCCAGTATCAAGGAGTGTGTCATATGTCCACGTATTCTTTTGGACCATTGCCCCATTTCACTGTCGTTTACTTGGCTCGAGGGTGGGAGCACTAGACCCCCGTGGCATTTAAAGCCAGAGGCTTTGCGAGATGCTGCATTTACACTCACTCTTCAGGAAAGCATTGATCATTATTTTACAGAGAATGTGGGCTCAATCTCCACTATAGAGACTCTTTGGCAAGCTTTTAAGGTATACGTCAGAGGTATGGCAATGGCGGCTGAATGTGGTGTTCTTAGAACTGTGTGGCGGGACATACGTGAAACAGAACACACACTGGGTGTGCTGCAGGGGAAGTATGCTCTTGCTCATTCCCCAGGATTGATGTCTGAAATAAAGGTTCAGTTAGATAAGTTCAGGCAGCTTGCTTCTCGTGACCTTCGACTATTAGACAGGCCGGGGCTTTATTTATTTATAATGTGCTTAATACCTGAATTTGGTTTCTAAGCGCGGATCTACGATTTGAACGTTATTACTCTGTGTGATCTTGCTTCCAAGAGCAGCACATTGCCCCTGTGCTATCCTCCGTTCATGGCTCATGGGTATGGGGAAGCGGATAGGTCAGGGTATCATTTAACGAGATTAATTTGTAGAGAAGGCGGGCTTACCCCCCATAGTGTATATTGACTCAAATTCTGGTGCACGTGCTTTCACTGAGGTGGGCATAAACAATGCGTTCCGTGAGTACTATACTGTGTTGTACAAACCAAAGTGTGAGGGGACACCGGAAGAGATAGATGCCTAACGCTGTGGCATACTGACTTCCCAGTTATCGCGTGAGGCTTCTGAAACTTTAGAACTACCTTTGACTGTTGAGGAGCTATGGGCAGCAATTATGGGGCTGCAGGGCAGGAAGGCTCTGGGGTCAGATGGGCTTTGTGTGGAGTTTTATAAGGAGTTTCATGTGGTGCTGGTCCCATATCTTCTGCAACTATGGGAAGAAGCACTGGGGAAGGGGTGTCTTCCGGAGTCACTGAGAGAGGCTGTGATTATTCTATTATTGAAACCAAATAAAGCGTCGAGTGACTGTGCATCGTATTTCCCTTTATCCTTAATTATCGGAGGCGTTAACATTTTTGCGAAGGTTATTGCAAGCACATGGCTTCCGTTGATGCCTCACTTAATACACAGGGACCAGTGTGGGTTCATTCGTGGTAGGGCCACGGCCCTCAATTTACGCCACCTATACAACATAATGTCGCTGGTCACACGAGTATGAAAGGCAGTGGCTATATCGCTGGACATGCGTAAAGCTTTTGACACAGTGTACTGGCCCTTCCTGTTTCGGATACTTGATAATTATGGGTCTGGCGCTCGGTTCCAATCGTGGATTAAGATTTTGTATGCAGCTCCCACCGCTAGGGTTTGCATGAATGGCACGCTATCCACCACCATAAAACTGGAAGGTGGAGGACGGCAGGGAGGCCCACTGTCGCCGCTTTTGTCGGTCTTGTTATAGAAAAATTAGCATATACATTGAGAGATTGCTCCAGGTGTGGTGGCCTCAGACTGGGCGGTCCCCCGACTCTTGTATCACTTTACGCGAATTATATATTGCTGTACATCCGGAACCCGTCTGAGCATGTTAGCTGGATTCTCAAAGCGGTTGAGGGCTTCGGGAGGTATTCGGGGCTCCACCTTAATAGGGATAGGTCCAAGGTATTCCCTCTCACAGATTTAACTAGAACATCAGCTGAAGTGCAGGGTCTGAAAGTGGCGGCGACCTCTATGAAATATTTGGGGATAGCGTTTGCCAGATCACTGGCTAATATGGTTCAGTTGAATTATAGCAATTATATATTGCAATTGCAGATCAAATTGAATAGATGGCCTGGAATACCAATATCACTCACGGGAAGACTGAAATTGCTTAAGAGGATTGTGTTGCCTAAATTATTGTACTTGTTTAACAACATCCCGGCTTGGCCGGAGCAGGCCTTGTTTAAGGAGTTGCAGTCCATGAGTGGGGCCTTTATATGGGGCAATCCTGTGGCTAGAAATGGCTGGACAGCTCTAACTCACCCATGGGAGGAGGGAGGTCTCATGGTTCCTCATTATGAGTTATATTATTTAGCTGTGTAGGGTCTGTACGCCACATACTGGGAAGAACAAGGAGATGCCCCACAACGTGTCCGGCTGGAAATTAGCACCGCAGGAGGTACCCGTTTGCGCTTACTTATATACGGCGGCCAGTAGAGAGCTGGGGAGCATTAGACCCGGTAGCTGCAACGACTAGGGCGTGGAAAAGGCTACTCCATATGCAGGGTGTAGATGTTCCTTATGATAGAGGTGCTCCAACGTGGGGGGTGCCCCTGCTGGCTGCCTCGCTAGACCGGTCGCTGAAGCGGAGTTGGACAGCCGTAGGTCAATATAGGATGGGTGATATGTATAACCATGGGAGGTTTGTCGATTGAGAGGATATTAAGGGGATCAAAGGGGATAACCCCCTGCAATTAATGTACTACCGCAGAATGAGATCAGCTTTTAGAGCACGATGGCTTACTTTTTTCCAGAAGAGCCCCTGGTAAATTTAGGTGTTTCCTATGTACATGAGGTTGGGCCGGGGAAGGGTTGTAAGAGTGTATCGGTGCTGTACAAGCATGTGTTAAGTGGGATCTGGGCATGGGGTCTGGACAATAAACTGAAGTGGAAACAGGACTGCTGGTTTACGGATCAGCAGTTGTCCAGTATATGTGGTTTAGCCAAGAAAGTCTCCTATAATTCAAGGTTCCGACTCCTACATTTTAAGATTGTTACAAGATGCACTATCCTCCATCAAAAGTCATTCAGTTTAGTGCTGGCCCAGGTGTACTGAGGAAGATGCTGGTTTGTTACATATGTTGTACTCATGCCCTAGGCTGCGCGAATACTGAAGCGGGTTACCCAGATCCTGCTTAAAATGATTGTGCTGCAGATAGACTTGTCTCCAGTAATTTGTGTACTTGGATATGTGGATATGTTGTTAAAATGCTTGAGGTGAAACGTTGGTTTTTGAATTTAGGACTATTACTCGCAAGGAGAAGCATTCTACTCAAATGGACATGCAGTGACCCTCGGAAATGCCAGAGTGGCTACACAATGTAACCTGGGCCAACGATGCTGAGGCGGTTTATGCTTCATTGGTGCATTCTAGTAGTGGACCCAAAGACATATGGGCGGACAATTGTCGCTACCTCAAGGATAGAGCGCAGCCTGATTGATCCAATTCTGATGTATAGAATGTGGATGTTTCAACAGACAATATGGGCCATAGCTCCAACTGCATTGTTTCAACCATGTACCTATGTGCTGACTGTACGGTTACATGATAATGTGTTGTTGCCAAGTGTTAATAAAGAACGTTTTTTTTAAAAAAATGATTGACAAGGATAGGTTTTGGACACAGACAGACTTTCAATTTGAACTCTCTGACTCAGACTTTCCTTATTTTCGTTCAGGTAGGAAAACCCCACCTTAGCATAGGGCAAGTTAGGCCTTCTACCATCCGGACATTTAAGTTAATAAATATCTTTTGTTGGAATCTTAAGTCTGTTGTCTGTGTCTTGATTCATGATGCCTTCACACTCTAAAGCACCACAAACTGCATGTACTTCACAACACAACATTGAAACAAACCGCACATAATCTTGCTCAACTCAAAATCACACCTACGCTCAGTGAACGGTGTATCAGAACTGAAGCTACCAACTGCACATCACAGCTCATTTGCTCTTTTTCCCGCTCAATCCTACTAACCTCCTCCCTTCCCTGCAGTCTCGGGAGGATAGTTTAGAGGCAACGTGCTCGCCTTGGAAGCAAGACAACACAGAGCAACACAGGTTCGATCCACGGTCCGCGCTTAGAAACCTCTGGGTATTAAGCACATTATAAATAACATATCATATCATTACGGAGCCGCCAGAGTGCCAAGAGACCATGCAGGTGGCAACAGTGTGTGATATAAGAACCGTTGACATAACATAACCCAGGACCGATAAGAAGTGTGCAGCTGGGGAGGAGGAGCAATTGCAATGAAGCCCATTGCCTGTGGTATCCCTAACGGTTGCAGCCACAAAGCAGCCAGCGCTTTCTCTGTGGAGAGGGCAGATGAGCTACCTCGTCTTGAGCCTCAAAATAGATATGTAAACCGTTGCCCTTCAAATACAGTTCTCTTGGAGGCAGCCGACTCCAGGCTCATTTATATTCATGAACGGCCTTGCTCATCCTTTTTCATGTGTATATGGAGACAACAGTAAGCAGCGGCCTGTAGACCCTTCCGCACGCCTATGCTACCGCTGCTGTGCAATAAGACAAAGAACATTGGTGATCAGTTGCATTGTGAGGTGGAAAGATTGACTCTTCAAATGAAGACATGCACATTTACACATATTCATATAATTGTGCATCACTTTTTAACCAATCATGCCATTTGTGTGACCAACCATACAAACTAATGGACAAACACTCATGTCCAGATACACTCGGACACACTCTAGGCAGCCGAGAGGGGTGCATGGCAGAGGGAGGCAGGATGTGTGGAATGGGGAAAAGGGGCATGGACAGCACAGTGGCAGCGCTGGGGTGAGCACCATATGGATAAATCCAGGCATGCAATGTCGGTGCACCCCGGAGGGCCTTGAATGTCCAGGGCGTGCCGATGCCAAGCAACCCCATATAAGTGGCACATGCATTGTAATTTTACATTTTTAAAAACATCAGTGCTGGTGCACAGTCAGTGGCAGCCCATTGGGAGGCATGGGGGGGCACCCCAGGCCCCAGGGAGGAGCCGGCATGGGGGCGACTGACCCCCCCTTCCCACTCTTGTTCTGTCACTGACTGAAAAGAGGTCAAAGGAAGTAGCAGAAGAAGAGACACAGGATTTCATTTTCAGAAAGAAAAGGGACATGAGTAGTGAAAAGAGAACCAATGCATGCTCGGACAGGTAATCACAAGTAGTCCTTAGGCCAAAAATACAAGAGACCACATGAAACACTGGAAACTAAAGTTCAGACCAAATCTGAGAAAAACTCAAACTGAGAACTGATCAATGTTTCTGGGACACATAATCCAATGTCGTAGAATCCTTTGAACCTCAGACACTTAAGTCCAGACCAGGTCTAGTAATACAGAGAGTGCAGAAACTGATGTACCTTGGAACATGCAGTCCGATGTACCACAGTAAAGTGGCTTGAACACATGAACCTCTAGGAACTAAAGTTCAAGCCAACCCTGATTACTATCAAGAGAGAGAGAGACCATCTTTATGCTGGGGAGGTCTAGACAATTCCAAATCTAATGTTCACTGAAGGAATACAAAGTGATAGTGAAAACTCCCTCCCCATGGGGGTTACAATAAGCACATGTGTATATTTAAGTTTTTATGTATGACCTTTTTTGTAAAAGAATAAAGAAAAGGTTTTTCAACTTTGTTGGTATAGGCCAGACACCCTCCACTTGCTAAATCTATGCCTGGTGATCTTGCTAAAAGCTTCATTTCCTGCGGTTCTCCCTGTGATGCAGGATCCCCCCACTGTTCCCCACCACATCCCAGCTGGAAGCAAGGTGGCCCGACTTTACCTGGGCTGCCCTTTGATCCCAGCAGCCTGACACTTGCTGCACTCCTGGTCAGCTTACCCCTGTTGCTGCTGATGCCCGGGCCTCCCTGGCATACAGGGTTGGAGAGTCAAAAGACTTCCTGTCAGTCATTGCAGCTCCTCATCACCCAGGTAGCTCATGGCATACCCAGCCCAGGGCTTTGGGAACGCTTGCTGGCCCGCTCAAGTGCCAAAATAAAAGGTTGGAGGTTGCAGCCTCCCCAGCAAATGCAGGCTTCTGCCTGTTTATGGCTGACTCCCCACTATGATGGGGCAGCACTGCCAGGACCTAACGCACTGGCAAGAGTCATTCTTTTGACCATCTGAGACCCGATGCAGCCCGGCCAGGCTGCCAACGTTTGGACAAACAGTAAGCTGCATTTTAAAGCTATGTATTTCTAAAGTGTGCACTTCCCTTCCTTCCTGCACCTATCCTCCATCCCTCAGCACAACCCCTGGGAGGTCCGAGAACATCAGGGCCAGCAGGGCGCAGGAGTGACAGGTAAAGAATGGGAAAGGTTGATTTACAGTGACATAAGTGAAAGAGCATTTATGTCCTGCCTTGCCAGCCTGAGTCTGACAATATCGCAGCGTAGTATTAACATCCCCCGCTACATATGCATGGTGAGAAGAAACATCTACTCTAAGTCTAACTTTCAATGTAGGAATACAAAGAGATGCATGGAATGAAGCAAAGCCTCCACTGTGTATGATTATCATTGGAAGAATAACAAGAGTTTCTTGATAAAAAAAGGGCCTCATTACAAGTATGGTGGTGTGGGTAAAAACAGCAGTAGTGCAGCAGTAATTCCATTACCAATGCATTACCACTGCATTCCCACACTGCTACACTATGAGTTTGGGGGTGAAATGAAGGTGAATCTGCCTCCATACTGTCAAGAATTTGCAAAAAGACAGGCGAAATCGGCAGAATTACAGTGGCAGGATTACCACCACCGGTAATTCAGCTGAAATCCCCACACAGTCCTATGGCGTGCAAAATGGGAAATTATACTGCCCTACCGCCACTTGTAATCTAACAGTAAATCTGCGGGACCAAGTGTCAGTAATTGAGTTTGATTTTGATTTGGTAGATTTACTGGTGAATTACCACCAAAAGTCAGTTATAAGTCTAACTTTCAATGAAGGAATACAAACCGACGGATGCTCTGAAACAAAGACTTCTCTATATATAATGATAATTGAAGAAATGCCAAGTGTTGCCTGCTTTCATTTTTTAAAACATCTACCCGAAGTTTAACATTGACTGAAAGACTACAAAGTAATGCATCTTGTGAAGCAACATTTAATATAAATCTAGCTTTGTCTGAGGGAATAGAAAGTGATGCATGTATGTAAACAGAGTCTACTGTGTGTAAAATGATCACTGAAGGAACACAAGGGATACATGGTGGGAAGCAACTTCTAATCTGTGGGTTCATATTCATAGAAGAAATACAACGTGATTCATGGTGTGAAGCAACATCTAGTCTGTGGCTAACATTCACTGAAGGGATAAAATGTCATGCATTGTGTGAACAGCGTCTGTCCATGTGTAATTTTCACTGAAGGAATGCAAAGTGATAAATGGCGTGAAGCAATGTCTAGCCTATGTCTAACATTCCCTGAAGGAATACAAAGAGATATATGGTGTGATGCAGTATCTAGTCTGTGGCTAACATTTACTGAAGGAATAGACAGTGATGCATGCTGTGAAGCAACATCTAGTTTGTGGCACACTTTCAATGAAGGAATACAAAGTGATGAATGTTGTGAAGCAACGTCTGGCCTGTGGCTGACATTCACTGAAGGAATACAGAGTAATACATAGTGTGAAGCATCATATTGTCTGTGGCTAACACTCACTGAAGGAATACAAAAGGATGCATGATGTGAAGCAAAGTCTACACCATGGCTAACCACTGGAGGCATACAAAGTGATGCATGGGGTGGAACAACATCTAGTTTATAGCTAACATTCACTGGAGGAATGCAAAGGGATACAAGGTGTGAAGCAGTATCTAGTCTGTAGCTAATATTCACTGGAGGAATACAAAGTAATGTATGGTGTGAAGCAACGCCTAATCCATCACTAACATTCAATGAAGAAATACAAAGGGATGCATGGTGTACAGCAAAGTCTAGTCTATGGCTAATATTCACTGAAGATATAGAAAGAGATGCATGGTGTGAAGTAACATCTAGTCTATGGCTAAAATGGACTGAAGGAATAAAAAGTAGTGTATGGTGTGAAGCAATGTCTAATCAATCACTAACATTCAATGAAGGAATATAAAGTGCTGTGAAGCAACATCTATACCATCGTAAATCAATGTCTAGTCTACGGGCCTCATTCCGAGTGTGGTGGTCTGGGAAATAGGGTGCAGGTAAACTCACTGGCACCCTTGTTTCTGGACCGCCACACTACGAGTCTGTCTGCAGGGGCCGTGGTGCCCAGCAAGGTCAGACATGCCAGGCGCAGCAGCCCCTGCAGGCAGACTTTTCACAGAAGCACCACCACCATGCTTCTGTGAAATCTGCAAGGAACTGGCCAATACTTCTGCAGTCTCTACCTCTCCTGTTGCTTCCCAGGCCCTCTGCATGGCTCTGGCTTCTGTCATCTGTCTCTACCTTTCTCCCTACCCCCTCTACTTCCTGCTCTTCCTCTGGCCCTTCTTCGGCCACCTCTCCTCCGTCCTTCTCTGACTTTCCCCTGTTCTCCCCAGACAAGGTTTCTAGGCAAGTCCGATCTATAAAAGTCTCATCAAAACAGGTCCATCCCTGTTCCTCCAAAACCATCAAGGACCACATTGACTCCCTGGCTCCTGCTCTGGCCAACTTCTGCAACCACTCCTTCACCACTGGAGTCTTACCATCCCCAATGAAGCACTCCCTTGTGCACCCTCTTCTTAAGAAACGCTCTGCTGACCCGCCCTGCCTGGCAAACTATCACCCAATTTCCTTCACTCCCTTCCTGGGCAAACTCCTGGAAAAGCTGGCCATCTCCCAGCTTAATCTTCATACTGAATCTGTTGGTTGTCTTCATGACCATCAGTCTGGCTTCAGAGCTGCCAGAAGCACGTAAACTGCTCTCCTGAACATCTGTGAAGACCTGCTCTCAAACCTTGATGCCAACACTCCCTGTGTCCTCATCTTACTTCCTCTCTCTTCTACCTTTGACACGGTCAACCATGCCATCCTGCTCAACCGTCTCCTTGATAACCTGGGTATCACTGGTCAGGTCGTGGAGTGGCTGACTTCTTTCCACTGTGATTGAACCTTCCCATATCCAACTTGGGTCCTTCCTCTCCTCTATCTCTAGTTCTACCTGTGGTGTCTCCCAGGGGTCTAACCACGCTCCCTGGCGGTTTAACCTTCACTTCTTGCCCATCACATTGCTGCTCTCTGCCCCAACTTTCAATGCTATGCCTTTGACACTCAACTCATTTTCAGGCTATCTACGGCCACCTCTTCTCTGTCTCTCATCTCTGACTGTCTGTCTGCTATCCAGGAGTGGTGTGCCACCAATTAATTCTCTGCCCTAATGTCAGTAAGACTGAGATTGTCCTCATCAGCACAACCGCTCCCTCCTTTCCTGTCACTCTCTGGCCAGCCTCTCTTGACCCTCTTCCTGCTCCCACCTGTGAGGCTAAAAACCTCCTGGGTCATCTTCGACTGCAGACTCTCCTTCTCTCCTCACATCTCTGACGTCTCTAAGAACGTCTCTAAGAAGTCACACTACCAGCTGCACCTCCTCAGAGGTATTCTTCCTTTCCTCTCCTTCCCCCAGAAGCTCACTGTCTCCAGAGCTCTGGTTCTCTCTAGGCTGGACTATTGCAAGAGCCTCTTTGTAAATCTGCCTGCTTCTACTCTCCGCCCTCTACAACTCAGCCAGAACAGGACTGCAAAGCTTGTCCTTGGTATCAAGTCCAGGGATCACATCTCTCCAGGACTAAAATCTCTTCACTGGCTCCCAGTGGCTGCGAGGATTAAGTACAAAACCCTCTGCATTGTCCACAAGGCCTTCTGGGGCCTTGGGCCTCAATACCTTCAACTCTCCCTTCCTAAATATCTTTGTTCTCGAGCTCTTCGCTCATCCGCCTCCAACTCCCTTAAGGTCATTCGCTTCTTCAAGCAATGAGTTGGTGGTAAATCTCTTTCTTTGGTTTATGCCTCCCTGCCTCCCTGAAACTTGAGGAGAACCATCTCCGGTTCTGGAAGCACCTCAAAACCTTCCTCTTTGCTTCTGATTTCACTCCTCCTCTCCCCTACTGAATTCCTGGCTGAAACTGCACTGGCTACCTGGCCACCCTGTGATCTCGGGCCCAGGTCCCCTAGCCCCACCAGTTACACACCCTATGGGGGCTCAAATGGGATGGGGAAGGGCCCTGGTGAATGGGGAATTACCGGTCCCGCCAACCTTGGAATGGACCGGTAATTGCTCCATTCACCAGGGCAGAGTCGGTAAGGTTTTGGATGCAGCCATGGCGCTAGTAGCGCCATGGTTACCTCCAACCTCGTAATGAGGCCCTATGTCTAATTTTCACTGAAGGAATAGAAAGTGATGCCTGGTGTGAAGCAAGGTCTAGCCCATGTCTAACATTCACTGAAGGACTACAAAGTGATGCATGGTGTGCAGCCATCTCTAGTCTGTGGCTAAAATTCACTGAAGAAATAGAAAGTGAATCATGGTGTGAAGCAGCATCTAGTCTGTAGCTAACATTCACTGAAGCAATACAAAATGATGCATGCTATGAGGCAACGGGTGTATATGGCTAACATTCACTGAAGGAGTAAAAGATGATGCATTGTGTGAACAGCGTCTAGTCCATGTGTAATTTCACTGAAGGAATACAAAGTGATAAATGCCGTGAAGTAACGTCTAGCCTATGTCTAACATTCCCTGAAGGAATACAAAGTAATGTATGGTGTGATGCAGTGTCTAATCTGTGGCTAACATTGACTGAATGAATACAAAGTGATGCATAGTGTGAAGCAACATCTACTATGTTGCTAACCACTGGACGAATACAAAGTGACGCGTGGAGTATAGCAACATCTAGTCTAAGGCTAAGACTTACTGAAGGAACAGACAGTGATGCATGCTGTGAAGCAACATTTAGTCTGTGGCACACTTTCAATGAAGGAATACAAAGCGATGCATGGTGTGAAGTAAACATCTAGTTTGTGGCTTACATTCACTGAACGTATACAAAATGATGCATGCTGTGAGGCAACATCTAGCCTATGTCTAACATTCACTGAAGGAATACAAAGTGGTGCATGGTGTGAACAGGGTCTAGTCCATGTCTCCTTTTCACTAAAGGAATACAAAGTGATACATGGTGTGAAGCAACCTCTAGCCTATGTCAAAAATTCACTGAAATAATACAAAGTGATGCATGGTGTGATGCAGCGTCTAGTCTGTGGCTAACTTTCACTGAAGGAATACAAAGTGTGAAGGTGCATGGTGTGAAGCAACATCTAGTTTGTGGCTAAAATTCACTGAAGGAATACAAAGCGATGCATGGTGTTCAGCAAAATCTAGTCTGTGGATAACATTCACTGAAGTTATACAGAGGGATGCATGGTGTGAAGCAACATCTATTCAAAGTCTAACTTTCAATTAAAGAATACAAAGTGATGCACGGTGTGAAGCAACGTCTAGTCTATGTCTAATATTCACTGAAGGAATACAAAGCAATGCCTGGTGTGAAGCAAAGTCTGGCCTATGTATAACATTCACTGAAGGAATACAAAGTAATGCATGTTGTGTAGCAACATCTAGTCTATGTCTAAAATTTGCTGAAGGAATATAAAGTGATGCATGGTGTGCAGCAAAGTCTAGTCTGTGTCTAACATTCACTGAAGGAGTAGACAGAGATGCATGGTGTGAAGCAACCTCTAGTTTGTGGCTAACATTCACTGAAGGAATAGAGTGATGCATGGTGTGAAGCAAAATCTAGTCTATGGGTAAAATTCATTGAAGGAATAAAAATGATCCATGCTATGAGGCAATGTCTATTATATGGCTAATATTCACTGAAGGAATAAAAAGTGATGCGTGGTGTAAACAGCGTCTAGTCCAGGTTTAATTTTCACTGAAGGAATACAAGGTGATACATGGTGTGAAGCAACGTCTAGCCTATGTCTAACATTCACTGAAGGAATACAAATAGATGCATGATGTGAAGCAAAGTCTACTCTATGGCTAACTTTCACTGGAGGAATGCAAAGTAACGTATGGTGTGAAGCAACGTCTAGTTTGTGGCTAACATTCACTGAAGGAATAGAGTGATGCATGGTGAGAAGCAACGTCTATGTTTGTGGATAACATTCACTGAAGGAATAGACAGGGATCATAGTGTGATGCAACATCTAGTCTGTGGCTCACTTTAACTGACAGAATACAAAGTGATGCATGCTGTGAATCAACGTCTAGTTTGTGGCTAACATTCACTGAAGGAATAGAGTGATGCATGGTGTGAAGCATTGTCGTGTCGATAGCTTACACTCACAGAAGGAATACAAATGTATGCATGATGTGAAGCAACACCTACTCTGTGGCTAACATTCACTGGAGGAATGAAAAGGGATACAAGGTGTGAAGCAACATCTAGTCTGTGGCTAACATTCACTGGAGGGATACAAAGTTATATATGGTGTGAATCAACCTCTAATCTATTGCTAACATTCAATGAAGGAATACAAAGTGATGCATGGTGAGAAGCATCGTCTTGTCTGTGGCTAACACTCACTGAAGGAATACAAGTGATGCTTGACGTGAAGCAAAGTCTAGCCAATGTCCAACATTCACTGAAGGAATACAAAATGATACATGCTGTGAAGCAACGTATAGTATATGGCTAACATTCACTGAAGGAATAAAAAGTGATGAATGGTGTGAACAGCGTCTAATCCATGTCTAATTTTCACTGAATGAATACAAAGTGATGTGATACATGGTGTGAAGCAACCTCTAGCGTATGTCTAACATTCACTAAAAGAATACAAAGTGATGCATGGTATGAAGCAACATCAAGTTTGCGGCTAACATTCACTGAAGGGATACAAAGTGATGCTTGGTGTGAAGCAACGTCTAGGCAATGTCTAACATTCACTGAAGGAATACAAAGTGATGCATGATGTGCAGCAAAGTCTAGTCTGTGGCTAAAATTCACTGAAGGAATAGAAAGAGATGCATGTTGTGAAGCAGTGTCTATTATGTGGCTAACATTGACTGAAGGAATACAAAATTATGCATGCAGTAAAGAAATGTCTAGTATATGGATAACATTCACTGAAGGAATAAAAAGTGATGCATGGGGTGAACAGCGTCTAGTCCATGTCTAATTTTCACTGAAGGAATACAAAGTGATACATGGTGTGAAGCAGCATCTAGTCTGTGGCTAACATTCACTAAAGGAATACAAAGTGATGCATGGGGTGAACAGCGTCTAGCCTATCTCTAACATTCACTAAAAGAATACAAAGTGATGCATGGTGTGATGCAGCATCTAGTCTGTGGCTAACATTCACTAAAGGAATACAAAGTGATTCATGGTGTGAAGCAACGTCTATTTTGTGGATAACATTTACTGAAGGAATACAAAGTGGTGCTTGGTAAGAAGCAACGTCTAGGCTACGTCTAACATTCACTGAAGGAATACAAAGTGATGCATGATGTGCAGCAAAGTCTAGTCTGTGGCTAAAATTTCCAGAAGGAATAGAATGAGATGCATGTTGTGAAGCAGTGTCTAGTATGTGGCTAACATTGACTGAAGGAATACAAAATGATGCATGCAGTGAAGCAACGTCTAGTATATGGATAACATTCACTAAAGGAATTAAATGTGATGCATGGGGTGAACAGCGTCCAGTCCATGTCTAATTTTCACTGAAGGAATACAAAGTGATACATGTTGTGAAGCAACATCTAGCCTATGCCTAACATTCACTGAAAGAATACAAAGTGATGCAGCGTCCAGTCTGTGGCTAACATTCACTGAAGGAATACAAAGTGATGCATGTTTTGAAGC
Organism: Ambystoma mexicanum; assembly: GCF_040938575.1. Taxonomy (NCBI): domain Eukaryota; kingdom Metazoa; phylum Chordata; class Amphibia; order Caudata; family Ambystomatidae; genus Ambystoma; species Ambystoma mexicanum. Next base: position 587,268,376 of record NC_090926.1, read on the forward strand.
AACGTCTAGTCTGTGGCAACATTCACTGAAGAAATACAGAGTGATGCATGGTGTAAAGCAACATCTATTCGAACTCTAACTTTCAATGAATGAATACAAAGTGATACATGGAGTGATGCATCGTCTTCTCTGTGGCTAAGACTCTCTGAGGCAATACAAAAAGATACATGATGTGAAGAAAAGCCTACTCTGTTGCTAACATTCACTGGAGGAATGCAATGGGATACAGGGTGTGAAGCAACATCTAGTCTGTGACTAAAATTCACTGGAGTAATACAAATTAATGTAAGGTTTGAAGCAACATTTAATCTATCGCTAACATTTAATGAAGGAATACAAAGTGATGCATGGTGTGAGGCAAAGTCTAGTCTACGGCCATCATTCACTGAAGAAATACAAAGTGATGCATGGTGTGATGCCTCATCTTGTATGTGGCTAACACTCACTGTAGGAATACAAATGGATGCATGATGTGAAGCAAGGTCTACTCTGTGGCTAACATTCAGTGGAGGAATACAAAGGGATACAAGGTGTGAAGCAATGTCTAGTATGTGGCTGACATAAACTGGAGGAAACAAAGTAATGTCTGGTGTGAGGCAACATTTAATCTATCACTACCATTCAATGAAGGATGACAATGTGATGCATGGTGTGAAGTAACATCTAGTCTGTAGCTAACATTAACTGAAGGAATAGAAAGATATGCATGGTTTTCTGCAGTGTCAAGTCTGTGGCTAACATTCACTGAAAGAATACAAAATAATGCATGCTTTGAGGCATCATCTAGTATATGGCTACCATTCACTGAAGGAATAAAAGGTGATGCATGGTGTGAAGCAGCATCTAGTATGTGGCTCACCTTCACTGAAGGAATACAAAGCAATCCATGATGTGAAGCAAAGTATACCCTGTGGCTAACATTCACTGGAGGAATACAAAAGGATACAAGGTGTGAAGCAACGTCTAGTATGTGGCTAACATTAACATGAGAAAAGCAAAGTAATTTATGGTGTGAGGCAACGTCCAATCTATCACTAACATTCAATGATGGAATAGCATACAATTAAGGAGTCAAGCAATGTCAAGCCTATGTCTAAAATTCACTGAAGGAATACAAAGGGTTACATGGTGTGCAGTAAAGTCTAGTTTATTGCTCACATTCACTGAATGAATGGAAAGAGATTCATGTTGTGAAGTAACATCTAGTCTATGGCTAAAATTCACTGAAGGAATAAAAAGTAGTGTATGGTGTGAAGCAATGTCTAATCTATCACAAACATTCAATGAAGGAATACAGAGTGATGCAAGGTGTGAAGTAACATCTATTCCATTGTTAACATTCAATTAAGGAATTCAAAGTGATGCATGGTGTGAAGCAATGTCTAGTCTATGGGCCTCATTCCGAGTGTGGAAGTCTGGGAACTAGTGTGCCGGTAAACTCACTGGCACCTTTGTTTCCGGACCGCCACACTACGAGTCTGCCTTTAGGGGCTGTTGAGCCCGGCAAGGTCAGACATGCCAGGCACAACGGCCCCTGCAGGCTGACTTATCACAGAAGCACCGCCACCGTTAGCAATGGTGCTGGTACGTGGACCCTTGCTCACTATTCTTAGAGAGGCACAGCTACAGCCTACTGATGATGTTCAACCAGACCGAAACATGTGTCTGGGTTTGCTGTTAGTACTCTTGTTCAGAGGAGAATTGCCTAGCATTTCGGTGCTGGACTGCCCCAGGGCAGGACAAAGACTGATATGTTTGGGATATTTCTTCTCTGTGAAAGATAGTAAGCTGAAGACTCTGGATAAGGCTCTTGTAACCCGGACTCATGTCTGGCAGAGAGTCTCCTAGGACCCCCTTGTTATCTGCATATCACAAGAAACTTTGGGTCTCACCCTAGGTTACTAGGGGAATCCAGACGTGGACCCCTTGCTCACTATTCTTAGAGAGGCACAGCTACATCCTACTGATGAGGTTCAACTAGACCGAAACACGGGTCTGGGGTTGCTGTTGATACTCTTGTTCAGAGGAGAATTGCCTAGCATTTTGGTGCTGGACTGCCCCGGGGCAGGACAAAAACTGATATGTTTGGGATATTTCTTCTCTGTGAAAGATAGTGAGCTAAAGACTCTGGGTAAGGCTCTTGTAACCAGGACTCATGTCTGGCAGAGAGTCTCCCAGGACCCCCCCTTGTTATCTGCTCATTGTGTTAAGCAACATCTAATCTGTGGCTCACTTTCACTGACGGAATAGAAAGCAATGCATGGTGTGAAGCAACGTCTAGTTTGTGGCTAACACTCACTGAAGGAATACAAAGGGATGCATGATGTGAAGCAAAGTCTACTCTGTGGATAACATTCACTGGAGGAATGGAAAGGGATACAAGGTTTGAAGCAACGTCTAGTCTGTGGCTAAAATTCACTGGAGCAATACAAAATAATGTATGGTGTGAAGCAACGTCTACTCTGTGGATAACATTCACTGAAGGAATACAAAGGGATGCATGGTGTGATGCAGTGTCTAGTATGTGGCTAACATTCAATGAAAGAATACAAAGTAATGCATGGTGTGAGGCAACGTCTAGTCTATGTCTAACTTTCACTGAAGAAACACAATGAGATGCATGGTGTGAAGCATCATCTAGTCTGTGGCTAGCAATCACTGAAGGAATACAAAGAGATACATTGTGTGAAGCAACGTCTAGTCTGCAGCTAACTTTCACTGAAGGAATACAAAGTGACGAATGGTGCGTAGAATATTTAGTGTTTGGATAACTTAAACAGAAGGAATACAAAGTGGTGCATGGTGTCAAGCAAAGTATACCGTGTGGCTATCATTCACTGGAGGAATACAAAGGGATACAAGGTGTGAAGCAACGTCTAGTATGTGGCTAACATTCACAGGAGGAAAACAAAGTAATGTATGGTATGAGGCAACATCTAGTCTGTGGTTACCATTCAATGAAGGAGTACAAAATGATGCATGGTGTGAAGCAATGTCTATTCCATCGCTAACATTCAATTAAGGAAAACAAAATGATGCATGGTGTGAAGCAACATCTAGTCTATGTCTAACATTCACTGAAGGAATAGAAAGTGATGGATGGTGTGCAGCAGCGTCCAGTCTGTGGTTATCATTCAATGAAGGAGTACAAAATAATGCATGCTGTGAGGCAACGTCTAGAATATGGCTAACATTCACTAAAGGAATAAAAAGTGATTCATGGCGTGAACTGCGTCTAGCCCATGTGTTATTTTCACTGAAGGAATACAAAGTGATAAATGGCATGACGCAACATCTAGCCTATGGGCCTCATCACGAGTTGGGCGGTAATGCCGGCTCTAATAGCCCTACCGTCAAACCCCTATTAGTGCCGGATCACGGGTTTGGCAGAAGGGTTATTGCCCATTCCCCATTGAGCCCATTCGGGAATTCATCATTCCCCATTGGGCCAATGGGGAAAATGCACCCTATTACCGCCGGCGAATTTTCCGCCGGCAGTAATCGTGCCGAAAATCGGCAATTTTGCCACGGATTTCCCCCCAGCTGGGGGGAAATCCGCCAAAGCCATGATCTGGCGGATCCTTAAATGCGGCGGTAATAGCACTACCGCTGCATTTAATGGTTACCGCCGGACTCGTGATGAGGCCCTATGTCTAACATTTCCTGAAGGAATACAAAATGATGCATGGTGTGATGCAGTGTCAAGTCTGTGGCTAACATTCACTGGAGGAATACAAAGTGATGAATGTTGTGAAGCAACGTCTAGCCCGCGGCTTACATTCACTGAAGGAATACAGAGTGATGCATGGTATGAAGTGACATCTATTCGAAGTCTAACTTTCAATGAAGGAATACAAAGTGATACATGGTGTGAAGCCTCATCTTGTCCCTGGCTAAAATTCACTGAAGGAATACAAAGAGATGCATGTTGTGAAGCAACGTCTAGCCTGTGGCTAACATTCACTGAAGGAATACAGAGTGATGCATGATGTCAAGCAACATCTATTCGAAGTCTAACTTTCAATGAAGGAATACAAACATGCATGGTGTGAAGCATTGTGTTGTCTGTGGCTGACACTCACTGAAGGAATACAAAGAGACACATGATGTGAAGCAAACTCTACTGCCCCCTATTCTCCACACAGGAGCAGTCCCGAGCAGCATCACCTATTACCACCAGTCACCACATAAGCGCAGAGGGCGAAGTCGGACCTGAGCGATCTCACCCCCGGTAGAGCTGCAACCGTGCCCCAACGCCTCCACAGAGACCAGGTGAGCGTGACAGAATGCAAAGCCTCTTAGAATCTCTGCCTGGGCATTATGGAAACTTCTGAAACTGACCAGTTGGCCCGATTACTGGCAGAGTTACCACCTGAAGTTAATGCCTCAAGACAGGAAACCAATGCCCTAAGGAAGGATCTAATTGTGAACCGGGAGCAGACAGATGAACTAGCAAGGCAAATGTGCAAGGCACAGGCAGGCCATGTCACACTGCCGGGGTATGCCCCTCCTGCCGTGCCTCCACAGCCCACACCTGTACAGGTGATTCTTCCAGGGGGGTTCCCCGTGCCCCACCAGAACCCTTCACAGGCGATTCGAATAAGTACGCCATCTTTATGAATCAATGTCGCCTACATTTCTTGTGCAGCCTGGGGAATTCCCCAACGATCAAGCGAGAGTGGCATTTGTACTCTCATATTTGGGAGGTAGTGCAGCGGACTGGCCAATACCCTTGGTAAACCAGGAAAATCCTTTGCTTCGAGACTTCGGAGGTTTCCAGCGTGAAATGGAGAAACTATTTGCACGGCATACTCAAGGGCGGGCTCTGAATAATGAACTGTTATCACTACGGCAGGGTAATCAAGACTTACTAACATATATCACTTCCTTCAATCGTCTGATAGCGCAAACTAACTGGCAAGAGGAGAAAATAACTATGCTCTTTCACTGAGGCTTGTGAGGGGAACTTGAGGACATATTAGCCCAAGTAGTAAATCCCCCAGAAAGATGTGCTGAATATATCGACCTGACAGTGCAGCTCGATCACAGATTGCAGGATCGGAAGATGGATCGGCCAAGGCCGAGGGGCGGTCGGTCTACGTGTGACCCCGTGGGAATCAAACCAAATCACACGATCAGTCCGAGCCAATGCAAATCAGAGGCTTGCGGAGCCCACTCACCAAGGCAGAAAGGGAGAAAAGGAGACAGAAGCAGCTTTGTTTGTACTGTGGTAAGGTAGGTCACTATCTCCGAGAATGCCCGGTGAAACCACCTAGGAAAGGGTGAAGAAGCGTAGGTGTCCACTTGTCGAGCGGTGAAAAGGAACCTATACAGACCTCACATCCAGTCATTCCTGTGCTCATGGTAAACCACAAGCAACCGTCGAAAAATACATGCCTTGGAGGCATACATTGACAGTGGGGCTGTGGGAAATTACATGGACCAACATCTGGCTACCCGGATAGGCCTTCCTCTCCAACAGAAGCAGCTTTCGGAAAACATCACAGCAGTTGATGGATCTCAGCTGTCATCCAGCCCAGTGACGCATTACACCAAGAAAAGTCACGCTTCTGTGTCAGGACGGTCACCAAGAGGACATCCCCTTCGATCTCATCGGCACTCCTCAGTTCCAGATGATATTGGGAATGCCCTGGCTGGAGACCCACAATCCCAGGAATGACTGGCGTAAACGAGTTCTGACCTTTCCCCAAGATTGTGCTGACACCTGTTATAGTAAGGAATTCTCATTAAAAGGTCTTAACAACCCAGGTTCGTTGAAGAAAGATTACTGACAAGGAACTTCTGGCTATCAAGTCTGCCTTTAAGGCTTGGCGGCATTATCTGCTGGGGGCCCGAAACACCGTTACTGTGATTACGGATCACCGAAACCTGCAATATTTGAAAACCGCAAAAGCCCAATCCTCTAGACAACTCCGTTGGGCATTATTCTTTGCCGAGTTTGACTTCATAATTACCTATCGACCTGGTACAAAGAACGGTAAAGCTGATGCCCTTTCTCGGATGGGAGTGGAAGAACACTTGATCAACCCTAAACCTGTACCAATCATTCCCGAACAAAGAATTCTGGGTGTAATCGCCACAGAATCCATAGAGGAAGTTAAGGATAAGGCCAGGCAACTTGTAACTCCAGCAGACATACAGAATTGGCATCTGCAGGGAAAGGACTTTGCAGTAAAGGACAACTTATTGTATTTCCAAGAACGATTATACCTACCCAGCACAGATTTACAGAAAAAAGTAATCTCTTGTTATCACGATTCTTTAATGGAAGGACATCCCGGTATGGCCAAGACCTCAGAAAAGATCAAGCGCTACTTCTGGTGGCCGTCTTGGAAAAAAGATATCAGAGACTTTATAATGTCCTGTGGAGTATGCGCCCAAAACAAGAGTCAAAAGGAAAGACCAGCAGGCCTCTTACGCCCTATTGACATCCCACCTCGCCCTTGGCATACGCTTTCTATGGACTTCATCACCGATCTACCTCCATGCTCCAGATACAATACGATTCTAGTAATCGTGGACTTATTCTCCAAGATGGCGCATTTCATTCCGCTCAAAGGCTTGCCAACAGCAGCAACTCTGGCCCGAGAATTTCTCGAAAACATCGTCCGACTGCACGGTTTTCCTTCGGTTCTAATTTCGGATCGAGGTAGTCAATTTATTTCTCATTTTTGGCGAAGTTGCTGTCGGTCGGCTCAAATTGATGTGAGACTATCGACCAGTCACCACCCTCAGACCGACGGACAAACCGAGAGGACCAATCAATCTCTGGAACAGTATTTACGCTGCATGCTGCAACAAACTGAAAAAACTTGGAAAGACATCCTTTGGATAGCCGAATATGCCTACAATAACTCTGTCCATTCGGGAACTGGGAAAACCCCGTTTTTTCTTTTGTACGGCAGTCACCCTTGAACCTCGGAGTTGGATCCCCTCCAAGATCTTGAAACACCAACAGTAGACTACCTGCATTCTACAATCACCCAAGCCTTTAAGGAAGCTGTTTCTCACCTTCAAAGGGCTAAAGAACAATACAAGAAAGGAGCAGATCAACATCGGAAGGAAGCCCCTCAATATCAAGTAGGGGATCAAGTCTGGTTATCCACCAAATATCTACCTCTAAAAGGGCCACGCACATTCAACCCAAGATACCTTGGTCCCTATTCCATCACTACCATAGTAAACCCAGTAGCGGTCAAGTTGGACTTGTCCCCGCACATGAAGATACATCCGGTCTTCCACGTCTCTCTATTAAAACCCGTGCAACCTCAAACCCGACTAACTAAATCTCCAAAACCTATCCTAGTTGATGGAGAACTCGAGTTTGAAGTCAAAAGCATTCTGGACTCCAAGATCTCCAAATCTAAACTATTTTACCTAATTGACTGGAAAGGCTACGGCCCCCAAGAGAGATCCTGGGAACCTGCTGAATATGTCCACGCTCCTCGCCTAATCAAAAGATTTCACCGAACATTTCCTGACAAGCCAAAACCTCCGGAGAAGCCCGGTTTGGGAGGGGCCTTGAGGGGGGGTACTGTCATGATCTCTGCTTCCAAAAGGTCAGGGTTTTCCCAACTCCCTTGGAAGCAGATCCATAACCCAGGTTCCGAGTGCCAACCAGTCCCAATTGGGACCTTTTGGACCCAGTCCTGGCGCCAGTGGCACCAGGCTCATAAATATGCCCAGTCCCAGCGCTGGAAGCGCCGGGCTCATAATGCTTGGGTGGACTTACCTGCAGCAGACCATGCTGCTTACTTTCCTGCCAGTTGAGCCTCTGATCCTCTTCTGTTTGGAACTACTTTTCCTGTTGGGTGGGGCAGGAGCCACTCCCTAGATTCAGAACACTGGAACTCTTCTGGAAAGCAGGAACTCTTTTCTTACCTAGGCGTGGCTGTGGAAGGAGACACCTAAGCACTACAGGAGGCTATTTAAACCACACCCGATGGATGAATCTTGCTTTGCGTTATTCTGCATCCTCTGCAGCAGAACGCTCATCATGTCTTCTGCATCTGATCCTGGGCCTAAGGAAAAAGGCTTACCATCCTGAATCCAGTCTTCAGCAACACCTATAAAGACAAGAAAGAACAGGTTAGCATTACGGTCTTCAGTGACAGCTCTTCACTTACCTGGTCCATCGGCTGTCACCAACGCCTCGCGCTGCATTCCGGCATCTGAAAGACAAAGGCTTACCTACTCTTCGTGCGCTCCGGATGTCTTCACACTGCATTCCGGCATCTGAAAGACAAAAGCTTACCAACTCTTCGCACGCTCCGGAGGCCTTCGGCGCTGCATCCCGCATCTGAAAGACAAAACAAGGTGCGTTTAAAGACATTGGGGAACTTTAATACTCACGTGCCATTACTCCTTTCCACATCTAACCCAGTGGGTATTCCGGCACCCTGCAGCCGCTCCGAACTTGTACCTGCAAAATAAAAAGACAGTTAGAGCGCATCGTGAAGCAGGCAACAAGCGCTTACTTACGTGCTTCCAGGCGCTTCTATTCATCACACGGGCTCCATCTTCAACTCACTTCAGCCCGTCATCCGCCATCGCCGGAACCCTGCAAAACAAGAAACATCATTACTAAAGACTTTAAAGACATTGGAATTACTCGAAACTTACCGTTCGTGCAGTAAACGACGGACAGCAGTCCACTGAAGTCAAGAGGCCTGCTCCCCTTATCCAGTGAAGAAACTGGTTACAGCACCCTGCCCTGAGGCAGATGGAGAGCACGGCGTTCACTTACCTAAGGTGAGAGCGTTAACCTTTGGGGTTCTACAGGAGAAGAGAAAGGGAAGAAGAGAGAGACATTCAATAACCCAGTTCCTTAATCCCATATTTTCTATCTGCAGACATCTTACCCTTCAAGTCAGACATACAGTGCACAGAGGTCCAGCCCAAAGAGCCAGCCGTGTGTTACACATCACCTTTGCAGATACGGTATACGCCCAGTCAAGACCGGTACCTCTACGGGAATCAGGTGAGCGTTACAGGCGTACGCATAGACACGTGCAAGGTAGATGCTATCCTTAACTGGCCCTCACCGACATCCATAAAGGGAGTGCAGAGTGTACTCGGGTTCGTCAACTTTTATCGTAGGTTCATTCCCGGGTTCTCCCAGATCGCCCACCCAATCACCTCTTTAATATGGAAAAATAAACAATTTAATTGGTCCGCAGAGGCAGAGAAAGCCTTCCAGGAGCTAAAACAAGCATTTACCACAGCACCAATTCTACGGCACCCTCGACCCGAACTACCATACGTGGTCGAAACTGATGCTTCCAACATAGCAATGGGAGCAGTCCTGTCACAACGGGACCCCCAAACAGGTCAGTTCCATCCCGTGGCATTCTGGTCTCGCAAGTTTTCAGCCCCTGAATTGAATTATGCAATCACTGATAAAGAACTGCTAGCAATTAAGGCAGCGTTCAAAGCCTGGAGACATTATCTTCTTGGAACTAGACATACAGTCACTGTCGTCACGGACCAATCTACAATAACCGGTGCTTTGCGTTACTGCCGCTTGGACCAGTTTACTTAACTTTGAAACCATGTGTTCTCCTGCATACTCACCTCCAGGAAACCCGTGCTTCATCGTTTCAGCTGCAGACTCATCTCCTGACATCCAGTGATCTTGATCCCGACGCCGCAGCACCGCACTCCGCATCCACAAACTCGGACCCTGTGAAGAAGAAGAAAGACAAGGTTAGAACATCCATACTAGGGCCGTGCCGCATTTGAACCCCGCACGTCCCCTAGTTAACAATTTACCAGCTACTGTACCGCTGCAGCTTCGTTCCTCATTCCCTCCGACTGCCGCCTCAAGCTCTGCAGCTTCTGCTGGCCGGCAACATCACCTGCAAGGGAAGAAAGCAAAAGAGCAAACATCAAAAGTGGAACGGAGAGCAGTACAAGACAACAAACTTTACAATGCAACAAAAACAGATGAGGAAAGACAGAGGCAAACAGGAACACTTACCTGAAGTATAGTGGCTTAGTCGCAGCAGGACTCGACTACCACGTGCAAGGGACCAGTGAAGGAACTCGGTCCAGATCATACAAACGCCCCTGCCAGAAGCAGCGGGACGGAGTGCTCACTAAAACTAATCAACAGGTGAGCTTTCCAGGGTCAGCACATCCCACGGGTACAACGGTTTGGGAGAAGGTGTCTGGAAGGGGATCAGGCGCACAAGCTGGCATACTCATGCCCCCTATTCTCCACGCAGGAACAGTCCCAAGCAGCATCACCTATTACCACCAGTCACCACATAAGCGGAGAGGGCGAAGTCTGACCCGAGCGACCTCACCCCCAGGAGAGCTGCAACTGTGCCCCAATGCCTCGGCAGAGACCAGGTGAGAGTAACAAATATGAAGCAACATCTAGCCTGTGGTTGAGATTCACTGAAGGAATACAAAGTGCTGCATGGTGTGAAGCAACATCTAGTCTATGGCTAACTTTAACTGAAAGAAAACCAAGGGATGCCTGGTGTAAAGCAACATATATTCCAAGTCTAACAATCAATGAAGGAATGCAAAGTGATGCACGGTGTGAAACAACATCTCGTATATGGCTACCATTCACTGAAGTAATACAAATTGATGCATGCTGTGAGGCAACGTTTACTACATGGCTAACATTCACTGAAGGAATAAAAGGTGATGCATGGTGTCTAGCAAAGTGTAGTCTGTGGCTAACATTCACTGAAGGAATAGAAAGAAATACATGGTCTAAAGCAGTTTCTAGTCTTTGACTAACATTCACTGAAGGAATACAAAGTGATTCATTCTGTGAGACGTTTTTAGTCTATGGCAAAAATTCACTGAAGTAATACAAAGTGATGCATGGTGTGCAGAAAATTGCAGTCTGTGGCTAACATTCACTGAAGGAATACAAAGAGATGCATGGAATAATGCAACGTCTTTTCTGCGGTTAACCACTGGGGGAATACAAAGTGATGCATGGTGTGAAGCAACATGTAGTCTGTGGCTACATTTAATGAAGGAATACAAAGTGGGTCATGGTATGAAGCAACATCTAGTCCATGTCTAATATTGAATGGAGGAATACAAAGTGATGCATGTTGTGAAGTAACATCTATTCAAAATCTAACTTTCAATGAAGGAATATAAAATGATGCATGGTGTGACGCATTGTCTTGTCTGTGGCTAACACTCACTGAAGGAATACAAAGAGATACATGATGTGAAGAAATGTCTGCTCTGTGACTACCATTCATTGAAGGAAAGCAAATGGATTCAAGGTGTGACGAAACCTCTTGTCTGTGGCTAACATTTACTAGAGCAATACAATGTAATGTATGGTGTGAAGCAACAACTAACGTATCGCTAACATTCAATGAAGGAATGCAAAGTGATGCATGGTGTAAGGCAATGTCTAGTGTATGGGTAAAATTCACTGAAGGAATAAAAGGTGATATATGGTGTGCAGCAATCTGTAATACATGTCTAATTTTCACTGAAGAAATACAAAGTGATACACGGTGTGAAGTAACATCTAGCCAATGTCTAACGTTCACTGAAGGAAAACAAAGTGATGCATGGTATGAAGCAATGTCTAGTCTGCGGCTAACCACTGGAAGAATACTAAGTGATGCATGGTCTGAACAGCATCTAGTCAATGGCTAACATTCACTGAAGGAAAACAAAGGGATGCATGGTGTGAAGCAACATCTAGTCTGTGGCTAAAATTCACTGAAGGAATAGAAAGTGAAGCATGGTGTGAAGCAATGTCTAGTCTGCAGCTAACCATTGGAGGAATACTAAGCGATGCATGGTCTGAAAAAACATCTAGTCTATGGCTAACATTCAATGAAGGAAAACAAGGGGATGCATGGTGTTAAGCACTGTCTAGTCTGTGACTAAAATTCACTGAAGGAATAGAAAGTGAAGCATGGTGTGAAGCAACCTCTAGTCTGTGGTTAACTTTCACTGAAGGAATAGACAGTGGTGCATGGTGTGAAGTAACGTCTAGTCTGTGGCTTACTGTCACTGAAGGAATACAACGCGATGCATGGTGTGAAGCAGCATCTAGTTTGTGGCTAACATTCACTGAAGGAATACAACATGATGCATAGTATGAAGCAACATCTAGTCTATGGCTAACTTTCACTGAAAGAATAGAAAGTTATGCAATGTGTGAAGCAACATCTCCTCTAAGCCTTACTTTAATGAAGGAATACAAAGTGAGTCATGGTATGAAGCAACTTCTAGTCTATGTCTAACTTTCACTGAAGGAATACAAACTGATTCATAGTGGGAAGCAACATCTAGTCTATATCTCACATTCACTGAAAGAATAAAAACTGATACATGGAGTGCAGCAACGTCTAGTCTATGGCTAATTTTCAATGAAATAATACAAAGTGATGCATGGTGTGAAGCAACATATATTCTAAGTGCCTCATTACGACCCAGGCGCTAATGGGTTAATGGCGCCGTAAAAGGCTGCGGCGCCGTTGACCTATTAGCGCCTAATTACGAGGTCCCTTTGCGGGACCCTACCTTAACGGCTGGTGTAGACCAGCCGTTAAATTAGGGACCCGCAAAGGGACCTTGGTGCTAATTACGGGGCCGGAATTTGTAGCACCGTACTTAGCGCCTTCCCCATTCCCATTGAGCCCTATGGGGCAAAAATGGGAATGGGGAAGGGCCATGGAGGAAGGGGGAATTACCGCCCTGCCAACCTTGTAATGGGGTGGTAATTCCCCCTTTCTCCATGGCGGAGTCGGTTACTTACCGGCATGGACCATGGTGCTAATAGCACCATGGTCTTCCGCCAGGGTCGTAATGAGGCCCTAAGTCTAACAATCAATGAAGCAATACAAAGTGATGCATGATGTGGAACAACGTCTAGTATATTGCTAACATTTACTGAAGGAATACAAAATGGTGCATGCTGTGAGGCAAGGTCTAGTATATGGCTAACATCACTCAAGGAATAAAAAGTGGTGAATGAAGGGAACAGCGTCTAGTCCATGTCTAATTTTCACTGAAGGAATACAAAGTGATACATGATGTGAAGCAACATCTAGCCTATGCCTAACATTCACTGAAAGAATACAAAGTGATACATGGTGTGATGCAGTGTCTAGTCTGTGGCTAACATTCACTGAAGGAATACAAAGTGATGCATGGTGTGAAGCAAACTCTAGTCTGTGGCTAACCACTGGAGGAATACAAAGCAATGCATTGTGTGAAGCAACATCTAGTTTATGGCTAACATTCACTGAAGGAATGCAAAGTGATGCATGGTGTGAAGCATCGTCTTGTCCGTGGCTAACACTCACTGAAGGAATACAAAGAGATGAATGATGTGAAGCGATGTGTACTCTGTGACTAACATTCACAGGAGGAATGCAAAGGGATACAGGGTGTAAAGCAACATCTAGTCTGTGGCTAACATTCACTGAAGAAATACAAAGTAATGTATGGTGTAAAGCAATGTCTAATCTATTGCTAACATTCAATGAAGGAATACAAAGTGATGCATGGTGTGAGGCAAAGTGTAGTTTGTGGCAACACTGAAGGAAGAGATGCATGGTCTGTAGCAGTGTCTAGTCTGTAGGTAACATTCTCTGAAGGAATACCAAGTGATGCATTCTGTGAGGCAACGTTTAATCTATGGCTAAAACTCACTGAAGGAATGCAAAGTGATACATGGTGTGAAACAACGTCTAGCCTATGTCTAACATTCACTTAAGGAATACAAGCAATGCATGGTGTGCAGAAAAGTCCAGTCTGTGGCTAACATTAACTGAAGCAATATTGTCAGGTAAATCGACTTCGATCTCCGAACAATTTGTCTCACTTCCTCACCTGAAGAGGGTGTGGGGGAAGCTTCCTTCTTCTTCCTTTCTCTCACTGTTGATTTCTTTTTATGCAGGTACGGCCGACCGCGGAACGATGCCAGAATGGTTACCGGAAGAATATCCGGAAACCAGAGGCCCCGGGTCCACAGCCGCCAGAAGGGGAAAAAGCTGCGAAGGCAAAAAACCCCGAAGAGCTCTGGTATGTTGATGAAGTTCTTCCGGACCCACAGGTAAGCAATAAATCCACGAACAAAACTTCTCCACTCCGTAAATGCGAAATGGAACGTGAGAGAGGATCAAAGAGTGGAAATCCAGGTAAGTAAGTAAGAGCCAGGGAAGAGCCAGACCAAAGAGCCATAGAGCGCGAGCACGGCAGAGAGAAGCCAAGGGATAACGAAAAGTCCCCGTAACACGGGGGTAGAGAAGGGAAGGCAAGAAAAGGGGAAAAGGCGAGAATGCCAGGGGGCTAAATAAGCGAAGAGGAAAACTCAAGGGAGCACTGGCAACGAAGGAGAAAAGCAACAGTTGCAACGCGACCGCCGCCGGGAGGTAACTGCTGAAAAGCAGGCGGCGGCGGCCATGACAGAAGGAAGGACTACAACGCTGAACACACTGCAGCAGAACGTGGTGGAGCAATTATATGGCAGCTGCGTCGCCATCGGTCTCATACCCTCACATAGAAGGGGCGCATGACAGTATGCCCCCCCCAGTTTGGGCAAACCCCGGTTTACCCGGATGGGCTCGGTAGAGCCTCCGCAGCATGGAGCTCGGACATGTGAACTGGGTTCCCAAGAGCCTTCAGAAGAGGGATAGCCTTTCAAGGAAATAAGAAATTCCAATCTCCCTCTGTGGTAACGTGAATCTTTGATCTCTTCCACTTCACACTCTTGTTCGGTTATGGTGTCATCTCCTTTGTGCCGGGGTACTGGAACAGTGGGGATGTCTTCAGAGGCTGGACGCAATAAGGAGGAGTGAAAAACAGGATGTATCTTACTCATGTTCTTGGGTAGGCGGAGGCGAAAGGCTACCGGATTAATGCGAGATTCCACAGTGAAAGGACCTATAAATCTAGGAGATAACTTGGAATGACGTACCCATCTAGGTAGGAATTTGGTGGATAACCAAACTCTGGAGCCAGGTCCAAAGGATAGAACCTCCGTTCTTTTCCGATCTGACAACTTCTTGTAGCTTGAACGAGCTTCGACCAATGCTCTTTCCGCGATTTTGTGAGCCTCCTGGATATGCGATAGACGAGCCTCAATGGAGGGGCACACAGAATTGGAGCATAACACTGGAAGTATGCCCTTAGGGTGTTGCCTATATGTGCAAAAGAAAGGACTCAGACCAAGAGCTGAGTGTTTAGAATTGTTATAGGCAAATTCGGCAGTTGACAGTAAATCATACCAGTCATCTTGGGCATTGTTGACGTAAATATTGTTCTAGAGTGCCATTGAGTCTCTCGGTCTGTCCATTCATTTGTGGGTGGAAGTCTGATGAGAGAGCCCGTGCTATCCCTAACTGATGACATAAGGCTCTCGAGAATTTAGAGGTGAATTGACTCCCCCTATCCGAAATGATTTTAGTAGGTAGACCGTGTAGGCGAAAAACATCTCGGATAAATACTTCTGCCATTTCTGATGCAGAAGGTAGACCCGGAAGAGGGGAGAAGTGGTCAAGCTTAGTGAGAGAATCCACAGTAACCATTATGCAGGTGTGTCCTGGAGATGCTGGCAGTTCTACAATGAAATCCATGGATATCTGCTCCCAGGGCCTTGAAGGTAACGGAATCTGTTCAAGAAGACCTATGGGTTTCTGGTATTGATGTTTACTGCGAGCGCATGAGACACAGGACTGTACATGTCTTCTGACATCGGCAGAGATTTCAGGCCAAAAGAATGATCTTCTGACTAGATCTTCAGAGTTTTTTATGCCTCGATGCCCTGCCGTCTTATGGTCATGACACCATGATAAAATTTGACAGCGCAAATCCGGTAACAGAATGTATAATTTCTTGTCGACAAATACCAACCCATCCTTCTTTACAACCTTATACTTGGAGGTTATAAACTCAGGGAGCGGTAATCGTTCATTGGCAGCCTTGACTTGGCAGAGAAAGGTCACTGCGGCTCCGATAAATACTTGATCTGGGAAGAGCTTTTCCTTTACCGGAGACGAGGGTCCTTCTGTGTTCCATTGACGGGAAAGAGAGCCTGCAACCACATTCTGAACTCCCGGGACATAGGTAATTTCAAAGTCGTACTGAGCAAAAAAATGAGCCCATCGTGCCTGACGGGCATTGGTACATTCCATGTTCTTTAAAGATTTCAAATTCTTATGGTCCGTGCATATGGTGAAAGGACCTACTCCTCCTTGAAGAAGATGCCTCCAGTCCTCACACGCCAATTTGCTGGCTAGAAGCTCTCGCTCGATCACAGAATAATTCTTCTGACTGGGGTTTAGAGTCTTGGAGAGATACGCCACAGGGTGTTCCACTCCTTCATGCTCTTGCAGTAGGACTGCTCCCACTGCATCAGCAAAAGCATCAGCTTCCACTATGAATCTCTTGGTTTGATCAGGTTGCTTCAGTATGGGGGCTGAACAAATTTTCCTTTTAAACATCTGAAAGCCTCTTCCGCTTACACAGACCATCTAAAAGGTAATTGTTTTTTCTTGAGAAGAGAGGTGATGGGAACCACTATAGAGGAAAAGCCCTTGATGAATTTGCGATAGAAGTTGGCGAATCCCAAGAATCTCTGAACCTCCTTTATAGAAGGAGAAGGCCAGTCATTGATTGCAGAAACCTTCTTGGGATCGTTCTGAACACCGTCGCTGGAAAGTATAAACTCCAAATAAGGAACCGAGGATACATGAAAAAGACATTTACAAGGTTTGACCAATAGATGATTATTTTGGAGGCACCTGAGTACTTCATGTAGATGAGTAGAATCTTCTTGGACTGATTTGGAAAAAACTAGAATATCATCCAAGTAAATGATGACCGAATGGAATAGTAAGTCTGAAAAGGTCCGGTCCATAAACCGTTGAAAGACCGCAGGTGCATTGACCAAGCCAAAGGGCATTACCCTATATTCGTAGAGCCCGTACGGGGTTCTAAACGCAGTCTTCCATTCATCTCCAGCACGGATACGCAGGAGATGATATGCGTTCCTCAGATCTAGCTTGGTAAAAATCACTGCCCCTTTGACTGCCTCAAGTATGTCTGATATTAGGGGCATAGGATATCTGTCTCTGATGGTGACCTTGTTGAGTCCGCGATAGTCAATGCAAGGCCAAAGCTCCTCCGAATCTTTCTTCGAGATAAAGAATAGTGAGGCCCCAGCTGGTGATTTGGAGATTTGAATTAAGCCGTTCCTGAGGTTAGCATCCAGATACTGTCGAAGAACAGATTTCTCGTTGAGGGACAAGGAAAACATCCTACTAAATGGTACTAAAGCCTCAGGAATAAGGTCAATAGCACAGTCCTCCGTGCGGTGGGGGGGAGATCATGTTCCACCTTCTCGACAAACACTTGGGAGTATTCCAAAAATTGAGGGGTAACCGAGTGTATGGTTCGAATAGGAGACTCTAAGGTCTGGAAAACCGCAGTCTGATATCTCTGAGAAGCCAAACACGACTGACTGCAGTAGGAGGAGAGAAAACTGAGGGTATTGGTGGCCCAATCGATTGTTGGATTGTGACGACGGAGCCAAGAAATGCCCAAAATTATGGGGAAGTGAGCTGCCCTTATGAAATCAAACAACATCTCTTGAATAGCCACCTGCATGGCTTCAGTGGAGTGGGTGATATGGCCAGAACAGAGAGGGGCGCCATCCACTAACTTTTCCTCCAAGACAGATGCAGCGAAACCACCATTAAGCGAGCTTCTTCATTCTGGCGGGAGGGGGGAATAGACAAGGTTACATAGGGACCCTTATCAACTCCTCGAACCGTGGTCCCATTTAGGTTCGAGGCACCGCGTTTCCCGACCTTCATGGTGGGACATCGGGGCAATCACGAAGTAGATGAGAGGCAGATCCGCAATACATGTAGATGCCCATTTCACGGCGTCTCTTTCTTTCATCCGGAGTGAGCGGCGCTCTCATAGTGCCGATCTGCATGGGTTCCTCTTTAGAGCAACATTGGGGAATAGTAGGAGATCCTGAAGGACTGGGAAGACTGAAGGCCCCTCTAGCCTTTTCTTTTCTTGCTTCCTTTCGTTGATGCAATGCTCAATCTGTAGAGTGACTCACAACAGTTCCGCGAAAGATGCCGGACAAGGAATTGTCGCAAGTTTGTCCTTCAATTCCTCCTTTAGTCCTCTCCTGAAGATGGTAAATTAAGCTTGTTCCTGCCAATTAGCTTCTGTGGCAAGTTATTTAAACTTAGTGATGTACGATAATAGATCCATTTGCCCTTGATGGACCTCCAACAATTCTTCACAAGCCATATACCTGACTTCTGGCCTTTCAAAGGTCTGTTTAAACTTTTCAAGGAAGGCACTCCAATCCCTCAAAATCGGATCATCTGCTGTAACCAAGGGACTTGCCCAGGCCAAAGCCTTCCCTGACAAATTAGAAACCAAAAACCCGAACTTACTTAGAACGGTAGAAAAAGTAGTAGGCCGAAAGGCAAATTGTATGTTACACGCCTCAATGAATTCCTTAAGTTTCTTAGAAGAACCATCATACTTTCCGGATGACGGTGGCATTGGAGGGAGATCCGTATTGCGGGATTCACGAGTCACCACTAACTGTCGGAGTATGTTGTTTTCGGCCTTGATGGTCTGTAACTCCTGATTTAAATTTCGCACTTCCATATTCAAGGACTGCACAGCCGCTACCAGCTCTTGGACCTGTTCGGTGGTTGCCATTACGGGATCATTCTGGCGTTGCAAGCTGTCAGGTAAATCGACTTCGATCTCTGAATAATTTGTCTCACTCTCTTCCTCACCTGAAGAGGGTGTGGGGGAAGCTTCCTTCTTCTTCCTTTCTCTCACTGTTGATTTCTTTTTATGCAGGTATGGCCGACCGCGGAATGATGCCAGAATGGTTACCGGAAGAATATTCGGAAACAAGAGGCCCCGGATTCGCAGCTGCCAGAAGGGGAAAAGCTGTGAAGGCAAAAAACCCTGAAGAGCTCTGGTATGTTGATGAAGTTCTTCCGGACACACAGGTAAGCAATAAATCCATGAACAAAACTGCTCAACTCCGTAAATGTGAAATGGAACGTGAGAGAGGAGGAAAGAGCGGAAATCCAGGTAAGTAAGTAAGGGCCGGGGAAGAGCCAGACCAAAGAGCCATAGAGCGCGAGCACGGCAGAGAGAAGCCAAGGGATAACGAAAAGCCCCCGTAACACGGGGGTAGAGAAGGGAAGGCAAGGAAAGGGGAAAAGGCGAGAATGCCAGAAGGGGGGCTAAATAAGCCAAGAGGAAAACTCACGGGAGCGCTGGCAACAAAGGAGAAAAGCAACTGTTGCAACGCAACCGCTGCCGGGAGGGAACTGCTGAAAAGCCGGCGGTGGCAGCTGTGACAGAAGGAAGGACAAGACCGCTGAACACACTGCAGCAGAATGCCATCGGTCCCATACCCTCACATAGAAGGGGCGCATGACAAATATACAGAGATGCACGGTGTGATGCAGCGTCAAGTCTGTGGCTAACAATCACTGAAGGAATAAAAAAATGATGCATGGTGTGAAGCAACATCTAGTCTATGGCTAACATTCGCTGAAGGAAAACAAATGGATGCATGGTGTGAAGCAACGTTTAGACTGACTAAAATGTACTGAAGGAATAGAAAGTGATACATGGTGTGAAGTAACGTGTAGTCTGTGGCTAACATTCATTGAAGGAATACAAAATGATGCATGCTGTGAGGCAACATCTAGTATATTGCTAACATTCACTGGAGGAATAATAAGCGATGCATGGTGTGAACAGCATCTAGTCCCTGTCTAAGCTTCACTGAAGGAATACAAACTGATACATGGCGTGAAGCAAAGTCTAGTCTATGTCTAACATTCACTGAAGGAATAGACAGTGATGCATGGTGTGAAGTAACGTCTAGCCTGTGGTTAACATTCACTGAAGGAATAAAAGTGATGCATGGTGTGAACAGCATCTAATATGTGTCTAATGTTCACTGAAGGAATACAAAATGATACATGGTGTGAAGCAACGTCTAGACTCATCACGACTTCGGCGGTAATGCAGCGGTTTCCCCGCCGGATGTAAATAGCGCTAACGCCAAGGCCCCCAGCGGACAATCCGCCAAATCACGAATCATCGTGCACGCGTGCCACTCCATGTCGTTATCGCAAATAGCGTGAACCTTTAAATCCGGTGCACCATGCACTACCGCCATATCGCGCACATAGCGCGCGCTATGAGCGAGCGGGAAACGCGTCACCGCCGGAACGGGAAACAAAGCGGTGGCCATCTTGGAAGTCACAATCCGTCGGATATCACAGCCCCTGGAAGCCATCCACCCATCCAACCCCAAAACATGTCTCAGGTGCACACTAGGGGCAAGACTGCCCTGGACAGGGTGAGAAAGCCCAAATTCAGCGACCAGGAGCTAGCTGTATTGATCGAGGAGGCAGCAACACACCATGAGGAGCTGCAACAGCGCAAAACATGTGGCCAGCGCAGAGCACAAATTTGGCGCACCATCAGCCAAAGGGCCACCGCTGTGGGGCGCGTGCCCGGGATGGGGAGGATTGCCGCAAGCACCTGAACGACCTGCGCGTGCGAGTCCGCGGCATCCTGTCACAGCACCAGAGTGCAAGCAGGGGCACTGGAGGAGGCCCACCACCACCCCCACCCGAACTCACACCTTGGGAGGAGAAAATGAGTGCCCTGATAGATGTTGGCACCATCAAGGGCATTGGTGGAGCGGAGGCAGGCACTGGCATTGATCCAACTGCAGGTGAGTCCCACCCCCAAATGCATGCAGCTGAAAGTACCACACATGCAGACCCTGAGTGAATGAATGCGAAGAAATGTGTGTGAGGAACTGCATACACCCCTAAGTGAGGCCTACATCCATTGAACCGTAGTGCTGCCTAGACGACCCTGCACGTGCAGTGCATGAATGACAGGGGCAGGGGATAGACAGCCATAGCCATAGGACAGCTACGTAGAGTTTGAGTGTGCATGAATACACCCAAAAACCCTGAGCGCAGTGCACCCCAACCACGCATGCAATCTTGTCACTCTGACATTCCAATGCAGTGTACCTCCACACACACTCACAACAAGCACCAACAACAAGACAGAACAGAATGCAAGTTCAATGCATGATTGATACTGTCTTCAATCCCACTTGTTGGCATGAACTGCATCACACAAATATATGCAGCATTGAACTCAAACCACACCCTATGTACCCCACAGGCAGACGTCGATCCCAACAGGATGAAGATGATGGGGAGGAGGCCACACCAACACAGCACCATGGCAGCAAACCTCCACCAGCACCACCACCCCACAAAGAGGCCGCATGGAAGGGAGGCGACCCAGGCCAACCCCCACTTCACCCCAACGCAGCCCTACCAGACAGCAGCAGCAGCCACATGCCCGCAGGGAGGCCACCGCCAGCTCGCCCCAAGCCACCAGTCACAGCCCCGATGCTGAGGGACTGAGCTGTGGATCGGAGCCCGATGTGGGAGCAACTCCTCCACGTGCCCCCCTCATGCAGGAGGACAGCAAACCACAGCCGGACGAGGACACGCCATCATATGTCAGCCCAGAAGACCGGCACTCAGAGCCTGGCAGCCCAATCCAAGCCGGCGCCATGTCCCATGCAGCCCCCCCCAACAGCGCACAAGTCGCAGGCCAGCACATTACACACCAGGGGTGCCCTTCGTCACAGGGGCAGCAGTGATGGGCCGACTCAACATTATTGAGGCCAAACAGGCCAGGGTGGAATCAATGGCCAAGGTGCAGAGCCGGCACATCAAGGCTGTCAGTGCATCTATACGGCATGGATGCAAATACATAGCGCGTGACGATGCAAGCACACGCAGAGTCGTTGAACAATGTACCACTGCCCTGACAGGGTTTGGACAGCGAGTGAGGGAGTTGAGCAAGGCAGTCTCAGCACTTGCTGAGCAAACAAGGGAGGGAAACAACCTCATGCGACAGCCCATGCTGGCCGCCACTTCAATCCCTTCGACATCAACCACACCCACGGAGGGTTCCCTCGAGCCATCTCCTAGGCGCCGGTCTATGCGCCACCTGAGGGCACGCACACCAGAGGGGCCCAGAAAAGGAAAGCGCCCACGACCATCCTAGTGATGCATGGCATTGTTGTTGGTGCCCTGATAAGACACATGCACCTATCTGCACAGTTGAGGGTAGTTCACTGGGGGTAGGGGGGATTGTGTGTTGGGGGTTCACTGAGGGGAGGGGGGATTGTGTGCTGGGGGTTCACTACGGGGAGGGGGGATTGTGTGCTGGGGGTTCACTGGGGGGAGGGGGGATTGTGTGCTGGGGGTTCACTGGGGCGAAGGAGGTTTGTTGGACTGAAAATAAATCACGTTTGAAAAGTCACAAGGCATGGACAGTAGTGATTGTTGACAAATCCAATTTAATGTTGAAGTGACATCTGTTCAATTTACCCATCAACCGTGTTAGAAAAATGCATCAATCAATCCCTGTCTGGCCAACCTCCCCCCTCTCAGCCTTTGTGCATGTGCAACACCTTCTGGCACGTCATCACCCTCACTCCCATCCTCAGGTGGCTGCACATGAGCATCAGGGGGCAGTGGCACATTTCTGCGAAAGCAGATGTTGTGCAGCATGGCACATGTCAGTACAATTTTGCCAACTTTTTCTGGTGCATACATCATTGCCCCTCCCGCGCGGTTGAGGCACCGGAAGTGTGCCTTCAGCAGTCCAAATGCCCTCTCCACGCAGCTCCGTGTACGAGCATGGGCAAGGTTGTATGCCCGCTCTGCTGCCGTGTGTGGATGACGCACAGGGGTCATGAGCCACGTGTACTAGGGATATCCAGAATCACCTGCAGGGGAGAGAAAGCCGGTATGGGGACAAGGTAAGTCCAGTGGGTGTACAGAGCTCTGTCATCAGTGTCATTTTGCCATACTTGTCATTAGGTCTACAACATTGTGGAGTATGCTGGTCTACGGACACAATTGAATCAATGAGGTACTCTCAACTTGGTACGCCTATGTTTCTGGATGTAACACTACTCATTCACTTGTCGCTGGGTAAGGGGGCCCTTCCATCTACTTCTGCATGACAGAAGTGGCTGCCTCATGTGTCATTGCAATTCCATTTTGCTGCAGTTGCATTTGCTAGTTGTCACTGTTCTGTACTGTTCTCCATGCATTTGCTTGTCCATTCTGGGGACAGTGTTTGTGGGATGTACATTGCCATTACTTAGGCTACTTATGTGTGGTGCATTTGTGGCTGTGCCAACTTATGGGTTTGAATTTCATTACAGGCGGGTGGGCAGGGTGGGATTTCTGTACTGTGTCAGTGTTGGGAGCCATGGTGCTACTCACACAGGTGGCTTTATGGTGGTAGGCCGTCCATATGTCACTGTGCCGCCACATGTATTTTGCATCCTGCATGGGTGTGTTCTGCTGTGTTGGAATGAATCATCTTCTAGTCTATAGCTTACATTCACTGAAGAAAATACAAAGTGATGCATGTTGTCAAAAAACCTCTGGTCTGTGGCTAACATTCACGGAAGGAAAACAAGTTGATGCATGGTGTGAAGCATTGTCTGTTCTGTGGGTAACACTCACTGAAGGAATACAAAGAGATAAACAATGTGAAGAAATAATGTCTAGTACATGGCTAACATTCCCTGGAGGAATATAAAGTAATGTATGGTGTGAAGCAATGTCTAATCCATCGCTAGCATTCAATGAAGGAATACAAAGTGATGCATGGTGTGAGGCAACGTCTAGTCTATGGCTAGTATTCACTGAAGAAATACTAAGTGATGCATGGTGTGGAGCAACATCTAGTCTATGGCTATAATTCACTGAAGGAATAAAAGGTGATGGATGGTATGCAGAAAAGTCTAGTCTGTGGCTAGCATTTCACTGAAGGAAGAGAAAGAGATGCATGGTGTGAAGCAGTGGCTGGTCTGTGGCTCACATTCACTGAAGGAATACAAAGTGATGCATGGTGTGGAGCAATGTCTAGTCTGTGACTAACATTCACTGAAGAAATACAAATAGATACAAGGTGTGAAGAAATGTCTAGTGCATGGCTAACATTCATTGGAGTAATACAAAGTAATGTATTGGTGTGAAGCAACGTCTAATCTATCACTAACATTCAATGAAGGAATACAAAGTGATGCATGGTGTGAGGCAACGTCTAGTCTGTGGCTAGCATTTCACTGAAGGAATAGAAAGAGATGCATGGTGTGAAGCAGTGTCTTGTCTGTGGCTCACATTCACTGAAGGAATACAAAGTGATGCATGGTGTGAAGCAATGTCTAGTATATGTCTAACATTCACGGAAGGAATACAAAGTGATGCATGGTGTGCAGCAACATCAAGTCTATAGCTAGCTTTCACTGAAATAATGCAAAGTGATACAGTATGTTAAGCAAAACAAAAGAGGTGATGGCTGGAAGGTTTAGAATAAATCTTAACCTCTGGCATTGCTCTGGGCAACCCTCCAGACCATCATTCTTTGCCTCCCAAGCCATTACAAAAGGGGAAAGACATATGCAAATCAAGCTTGGTCCCACCCCCGAAGAGGTAGTCCAGCTCGATTTGCTAGATCACATCCCTTCTGCACGAGACCACAAGCATCCCCAGACATGTTTCAGCCTTGTTGGGCGTCATCAGTGAAGAGTACTTTGGTTCTCTAGATCCGGCAGGCACAGGACCCACGTCTGGACATATCCGTCCCATTCAGGGTCACAACAGCAAAACAAAAGAGGTGATGGCTGGGAGGTTTAGAATAAATCTTAACCTCTGGCATTGCTCTGGGCAACACTCCAGACCATCGTTCTTTGCCTGCCAAGTCATTACAAAAGAGGAAAGACCATATGCAAATCAAGCTTGGTCCCACCCCTGAAGAGGTAGTCCAGCTCGATTTGCTAGATCACATCCCTTCTGCACCAGACCACAAGCATCCCCGGACATGTTTCAGCCTTGTTGGGAGTCAACAGTGAGGAGTAGCTTTGGTCTCAGTGGTTCAGATTAATTCAAAACCTTCCACCCATGACTTTTTTTATTTCAGTTTGTCTCCCTATGTGAGAGAGGGTATGCCCAGACGTGGGTCCCTTGATCATGCGCCATAGGGAACCAAGCTGCACCTCACTGAGGAGGCCCAAGAAGGGCGTTACATGTCTGGGGTTGCTTGTGTTTCCGTGCAAAGGGGACCTGGCCTAGCAGTTTGGGCAGGGCTACTCCCATTAGTGGCAGCACCTGACTTATTTGCATATGGCTGGACCCCTTTTGCAATGGTGCAGACGGGCTAAAAAACTGTGGCGTGGAAGGTTGCCCAGAGCAATGCCAGTGGTTCAGATTAATTCAAAACCTTCCACCCATCACTTTTTTGGTTTCAGTTTGTTTCCCTATGTGAGAGAGGGTATGCCCAGACGTGGGTCCCTTGATCATTGCGCCATAGGGAACCAAGCTGCACCTCACTGAGGAGCCCCAAGAAGGGCGTAACATGTCTGGGGTTGCTTGTATTTCCGTGCAAAGTGGACCTGGCCTAGCAGTTTGGGCAGGGCTACCCCCATTAGTGGGAGCACCTGACTTATTTGCATATGGCTGGACCCCTTTTGCAATGGTGCAGACGGGCTAAAAAAACTGTGGCGTGGAAGGTTGCCCAGATCAATGCCAGTGGTTCAGATGAATTCAAAACCTTCCAACCATCACTTTTTTGGTTTCAGTTTGCCTCCCTATGTGAGAGAGGGTATGCCCAGACGTGGGTCCCTTGCTCGCTGCGCCATAGGGAACCAAGCTGCACCTCACTGTGGAGACCCAACAAGGCCGTAACATGTCTGGGGTTGCTTGCGTTTCCGTGCAGAGCGGACCTGACCTACCAGTTTGGGCAATGCTGCTCCCATTAGTGGCAGCACCTGACTGGTTTGCATATGGCTGGACCCCTTTTGCAATGGCACAGATGGGCTAAAAACGGTGGTGTGAAAGGTTGTCCGGAGCAATGCCAGTGGATCAGAGTAATTCAAAACCGCCCACCAATCACTTTTTCGGTTTCAGTTTGTCTCCCTATGTGAGAGAGGGTATGCCCAGACGTGGGTCCCTTGCTCGCTGTGCCATAGGGAACTAAGCTGCACCTCACTGAGAAGGCCCAACAAGGCCAAAACATGTCTGGGGTTGCTATTGTTTCCGTGCAGAGGGGACCTGGCCTAGCAGTCCGGGCAGGGCTGCTCCCATTAGGAGCAGTTCCAGACTGATTTGCATATGGCTGGACCCCTTTTGCAATGACACAGATGGGCTAAAAAACAGTGGTGTGGAAGGTTGCCCAGAGCAGTGTCAGTGATTCAGATTGATTCAAAACCTTCCACCAATCACTTTTTTGGTTTCAGTTTGTCTCCCAATGTGAGAGAGGGTATGCTCAGACATGGGTCCCATACTCGCTGTGCCATATTGAACCAAGCTGCACCTCACTGGGGAGGCCCAACAAGGCTGAAACATGTCTGGGGTTGCTTGTGTTTCCGTGCAAAGGGGACCTGCCCTACCAGTTTGGGCAGGCTGCTCCCATTAGTGGCAGCACCTGACTGGTTTGCGTATGGCTGGACCCCTTTTGCAATGGCACAGATGGGTTAAAAACAGTGGTGTGAAAGGTTGCCCGGAGCAATGCCAGTGGATCAGAGTAATTCAAAACCTCCCACCCATCACATTTTTGGTTTCAGTTTGTCTCCCTATGTGAGAGAGAGTATGCTCAGACGTGGGTCCCATACTCGCTGTGCCATATTGAACCAAGCTACACCTCATTGGGGTGGCCCAACAAGGCTGAAACATGTCTGGGGTTGCTTGTGTTTCCGTGCAGAGGGGACCTGGCCTAGCAGTTTGTGCAGGACTGCTCCCATTAGGGGCAGTACCAGACTGATTTGCATATGGCTGGACCCCTTTTGCAATGGCACAGATGGGCTAAATACAGTGGTGTGGAAGGTTGCCCAGAGCAGTGCCAGTGGTTCAGATTAATTCACAACCTTCCACCTATCACTTTTTTGGTTTCAGTTTGTCTCCCTATGTGAGAGAGGGTATGCCCACACGTGGGTCCCTTGCTCGCTGTGCCATAGGGAACTAAGTTGCACCTCACTGAGGAGGCCCAACAAGGCCAAAACATGTCTGTGGTTGCTATTGTTTCCGTGCAGAGGGGACCTTGCCTAACAGTTCGGGGAGGGCTGCTCCCATTAGTGGCAGTACCTGACTGATTTGCATATGGCAGGACCCCTTTTGAAATGGCGCAGACGGGCTAAAAACGGTGGTGTGGAAGGTTGCCGGAGCAATGCCAGTGGTTCAGATTAATTCACAACCTTCCACCCATCACTTTTTTGGTTTCAGTTTGTCTCCCTATGTGAGAGAGGGTATGCCCAGACGTGGGACCCTTGCTCGCTGCGCCATGGGGAACCAAGCTGTTCCTCACTGAGGAGGCCCAACAAGGCTGAAACATGTCTGGGGTTGCTTGTGTTTCCATGCAGAGGGGACATGGCCTAGCAGTTCGGGCAGGGCTGTCCCATTATTGGCAGTACCAGACTGATTTGCATATGGCTGGACCCCTTTTGCAATGGCGCAGACGGGCTGAAAAACAAGGTGTGGAAGTTGCCCAGACTATAGTGCCAGTGGTTCAGATGAATTCAAAACCTTCCACCCATCACTTTTTTGGTTTCAGTTTGTCTCTCTATGTGAGAGAGGGCATATCCAGATGTCGGTCCCTTGCTCATTGCGCCATAGGGAACCAAGCTGCACCTCACTGAGGAGGCCCAACAAGGCCAAAACATGTCTGGTGTTTAATGTGTTTCCGTGCAGAGGGGACCTGTCCTAGAAGTTCGGGCAGGGCTGCTCCCATTAATGTCAGTACCTGACTGATTTGCATATGGGTGGACCCCTTTTGCAATGGCGTAGACGGGCTAAAAAACAGTGATGTGGAAGGTTGCCCAGAGCAGTGCCAGTGGTACAGATTAATTCAGAACCTTCCACCCATCACTTTTTTGGTTTCAGTTTGTTTCCCTATGTGAGAGAGGGTATGCCCAGACGTGGGTCCCTTGCTCGATATGCAATAGGGAACCAAGCTGCACCTCACTGAGGAGACCAACAAGGCCGTAACATATCTGGGGTTGCTTGTGTTTCCGTGTAGAGGGGAACTGGCCTAGTAGTTCGGGCAGGGATGATCCCCTTAGTGGCAGTACCAACTGATTTGCATATGGCTGGACCCCTTTTGCAATGGCGTAGACGGGCTGAAAAACAGTGGTGTGGAAGGTTGCCCAGAGCACTGCCAGTGGTACAGATTAATTCAAAACCTTCCACCCATCACTTTTTTGGTTTCGGTTTGTCTCCCTATGTGAGAGAGGGTATGCCCAGACATGGGTCTCTTGCTCACAGCGCCATAGGGAACCAAGCTGCACCTCACTGAGGAGGCACAACAAGGCTGAAACATGTCTGGGGTTGCTAATGTTTCCGTGCAGTGGGGACCTGGCCTAGCAGTTTGTGCAGGGCTGCTCCCATTAGGGGCAGTACCAGACTGATTTGCATATGGCTGGACCCCTTTTGCAATGGCACAGATGGGCTAAAAAACAGTGGTGTGGAAGGTTGCCCAGAGCAGTGCCAGTGGTTCAGATTAATTCACAACCTTCCACCTATCACTTTTTTGGTTTCAGTTTGTCTCCCTATGTGAGAAAGAGCATGCCCAGATATGGGTCCCTGGCTCGGTGCGCCATAGGGAACGAATTTGCACCTCACTGAGGAGGCCCAACAAGGCCAAAACATGTCTGGGGTTGCTATTGTTTCCGTGCAGAGGGGACCTTGCCTAACAGTTCGGGGAGGGCTGCACCCATTAGTGGCAGTACCTGACTGATTTGCATATGGCTGGACCCCTTTTGCAATGGCGCAGACAGGCTAAAAACATTGGTGTGGAAGGTTGCCCGGAGCAGTGCCAGTGGTACAGATTAATTCAAAACCTTCCACCCATCACTTTTTTGGTTTCAGTTTGTCTCCCTATGTGAGGGAGGGTATGCCCAGTTGTGGGTCCCTTGCTCGTAGCGCCAAAGGGAACCAAGCTGCACCTCACTGAGGAGGCCCAACAAGGCTGAAACATGTCTGGGGCTGCTTGTGTTTCCGTGCATAGGGGACCTGGCCTAATAGTTCGGGCAGGGCTGCTCCCATTAGTGGCAGTACCTGACTGGTTTGCATATGGCTGGACCCCTTTTGCAATGGCGTAGACGGGCTAAAAAACAGTGGTGTGGAAGATTGCCCAGAGCAGTGCCAGTGGTTCAGATTAATTCACAACCTTCCACCTATCACTTTTTTGGTTTCAGTTTGTCTCCCTATGTGAGAAAGAGCATGCCCAGATATGGGTCCCTGGCTCGGTGCGCCATAGGGAACGAATTTGCACCTCACTGAGGAGGCCCAACAAGGCCAAAACATGTCTGGGGTTGCTATTGTTTCCGTGCAGAGGGGACCTTGCCTAACAGTTCGGGGAGGGCTGCACCCATTAGTGGCAGTACCTGACTGATTTGCATATGGCTGGGCCCCTTTTGCAATGGCGCAGACAGGCTAAAAACATTGGTGTGGAAGGTTGCCCGGAGCAGTGCCAGTGGTACAGATTAATTCAAAACCTTCCACCCATCACTTTTTTGGTTTCAGTTTGTCTCCCTATGTGAGGGAGGGTATGCCCAGTTGTGGGTCCCTTGCTCGCAGCGCCAAAGGGAACCAAGCTGCACCTCACTGAGGAGGCCCAACAAGGCTGAAACATGTCTGGGGTTGCTACTGTTTCCATGCAGAGGGGACCCCGGCCTAGCAGTTCGGGTGGGGCTGCTCCCATTAGTGGCAGCACCTGACTGGTTTGCATATGGCTGGACCCCTTTTGCAATGGCGTAGACGGGCTAAAAAACAGTGGTGTGGAAGGTTGCCCAGAGCAGTTCCAGTGATACAGATTAATTCAAAACCTTCCACCCATCACTTTTTTGGTTTCAGTTTGTCTCCCTATGTGAGAGAGAGCATGCCCGGATATGGGTCCCTGGCTCGGTGCGCCATAGGGAACCAATCTGCACCTCACTGAGGAGGCCCAACAAGGCTGAAACATGTCTGGGGCTGCTTGTGTTTCCGTGCATAGGGGACCTGGCCTAATAGTTCGGGCAGGGCTGCTCCCATTAGTGGCAGTACCTGACTGGTTTGCATATGGCTGGACCCCTTTTGCAATGGCGTAGACGGGCTAAAAAACAGTGGTGTGGAAGATTGCCCAGAGCAGTGCCAGTGGTACAGATTAATTCAAAACCTTCCACCCATCACTTTTTTGGTTTCAGTTTGTCTCCCTATGTGAGGCAGGGTATGCCCAGACGTGGGTCCCTTGCTCGCAGCGCCAAAGGGAACCAAGCTGCACCTCACAGAGGAGGCCCAACAAGGCTGAAACATGTCTGGGGTTGCTAGTGTTTCCATGCAGAGGGGACCCCGGCCTAGCAGTTCGGGTGGGGCTGCTCCCATTAGTGGCAGCACCTGACTGGTTTGCATATGGCTGGACCCCTTTTGCAATGGCGTAGACGGGCTAAAAAACAGTGGTGTGGAAGGTTGCCCAGAGCAGTTCCAGTGATACAGATTTATTCAAAACCTTCCACCCATCACTTTTTTGGTTTCAGTTTGTCTCCCTATGTGAGAGAGAGCATGCCCAGATATGGGTCCCTGGCTCGGTGCGCCATAGGGAACGAATCTGCACCTCACTGAGGAGGCCCAACAAGGCTGAAACATGTCTGGGGTTGCTTGTGTTTCCGTGCATAGGGGACCTGGCCTAATAGTTCAGGCAGGGCTGCTCCCATTAGTGGCAGTACCTGACTGGTTTGCATATGGCTGGACCCCTTTTGCAATGGCGTAGACGGGCTAAAAAACAGTGGTGTGAAAGATTGCCCAGAGCAGTGCCAGTGGTACAGATTAATTCAAAACCTTCCACCCATCACTTTTTTGGTTTCAGTTTGTCTCCCTATGTGAGGGAGGGTATGCCCAGACGTGGGTCCCTTGCTCACAGCGCCAAAGGGAACCAAGCTGCACCTCACTGAGGAGGCCCAACAAGGCTGAAACATGTATGGGGTTGCTAGTGTTTCCGTGCAGAGGGGACCTGGCTTAGCAGTTCGGGTGGGGCTGCTCCCATTAGTGGCAGCACCTGACTGGTTTGCATATGGCTGGACCCCTTTTGCAATGGCGTAGACGGGCTAAAAAACAGTGGTGTGGAAGGTTGCCCAGAGCAGTGCCAGTGGTACAGATTAATTCAAAACCTTCCACCCATCACTTTTTTGGTTTCAGTTTGTCTCCCTATGTGGGAGAGGGTATGCCCAGACATGAGTCCCTTGCTCTCAGCGCCATAGGGAACCAAGCTGCACCTCACTGAGGAGGCACAACAAGGCTGAAACATGTCTGGGGTTGCTAGTGTTTCCGTGCAGAGGGGACCTGGCCTATCAGTTCGGGCAGGGCTGCTCCCATTAGTGGCAGTACATGACTGATTTGCATATGGTTGGAACCTTTTTGCCATGGCGCAGATGGGCTAAAAAACAGTGTTGTGGAAGGTTGCCCAGAGCAGTGCCAGTGGTACAGATTAATTCACAACCTTCCACCCATCACTTTTTTGGTTTACAGGATGTTAAGCAAAATATATTCTAAGTCTAACAATCGATGAAGGAATACAAAGTGATGCATGGTGTGTAGCAACATCAAGTCTATGGCTCACATTCGCTGAAGGTATAGAAAGTGATGAATTTTGTGAAGAAACATCTATTCTTAGTTCAGCATTCAATCAAGAAATACAAAGTGATACATGGTTTGAAGCAAAACCTATTCTATGTCTAACATTCAACAAAGGAACACAAAGTGATGCATGATGTGAAGCAATGTCTAGTCTGCGGCTAACATTTACTGAAGGAATACAACGTGATGCATAGTGTGAATCAACATCTAACCTGTGGCTAACATGCACTGAAGGAATACAAAATGATGCATTGTGTGAAGCAATGCCTGGTCTGTGGTTAACATTCACTTAAGGAATACAAAGTGATGCATGTTGTGAAGCAACGTCTAGTCTGGGGGTAACATTCACTGAAGGAATAGAAAGCGATGAATAGTGTGAAGCAACTTCTAGTCTGTGACTAACACTCACTGAAGGAATACAAAGAGATGCATGCTCTGAAGCCTACTCTGTGGCTAACAGTTACTGGAGGAATGCAAAGGAATACAAGGTGTGCAGCAACATCTTGTCTGTGGCTAACATTCACTGGAGGAATACAAATTAATGTATGGTGTGAAGCAACATCTAATCTATCGCTAACATTCTATGACGGAATACAAAGTGATGCATGGTGTGAGGCAATGCCTAGTCTATGGCTAGCATTCACTGAATAAATAGAGCGTGATAAATGGTGTGAAGAAATGTCTAGCCTATATATAACATTCACCTAAGGAATACAGAGTGATGCATGGTGCGCAGAAAAGTTTAGTCTGTGGCTAACATTCACTGAAGGAATAGAAAGAGATGCATGTTATGATGCAGCGTCTAGTCTGTGGCTAACATTCACTGAAGGAATACCAAGTGATGCATGGTATAAAGCCATGTCTAGTCTCCGGCTAACCACAGGAGGAATAGAATCTAATGCATGGTGTGAAGTAACGTCTAGTCAGTGACTAACTTTAGTTAGTGAAGGAATATAAAACGATGCATGGTGTGAAGCAGCGTCTAGTTTGTGGCTAACATTCACTGAAGGAATACAATGTGATGCATAGTGTGAAGCAACATCTAGCCTGTGGTTAACAATCACTGAAGGAATACAAATTTATGCATGGTGTGAAGCAAAGTATAGTCTATGGCTAACTTTCACTGTAGGAATAGAAAGTAATGAATTGTGTGAAGCAACATCTATTCTAAGTCTAACTTTCAATGAAGGAATACAAAGTGAGTCATGGTATGAAGCAATGTCTTTTCTTTGTCTAACTTTCACTGAAGGAATACAAAGTGATGCATGGTGTGAAGCAATGTCTAGTGTATTTCTCACATTCACTGAAGGAATACAAAGTGATGCATGGTGTGCAGCAACGTCTAGTCTATGGCTAACATTCACTAAAAATTACAAAGTGATGCATGGTATGAAACACACTGATCTCAAAACGACTAAACCCACGTATGGGGATCACTGTCTGCCTACTTCATGGGTACTACCATATAATTTACAAAAGGAAGGTGTATTTTAAGTGTCTCCACTTCGAGGGGCAAGGAGGCCTACACAAACTAATATTAATCCCAAAATGTCTTTATTTACTTATAAAAACACACATTTTATTAGTCATAAAACAGATAATCTTAAAATAATCTCATAACATTAAAAAGAATGTAAAACACACAAGTTAATACACACATGTAAACCATATCATCAGAGTACAACAATTAATCCGTGTTTAGACTTCACACTGGATTCTTTTCTTTAAAAGTGTACTATTTGGGCTATCACTCTTTACATTTATAAAGCCCTACTTGTACAAGTTTCTGTCCTACTCATGTGCATCAATGCCGGACATTCATATGGGGCAAAATTCACTTGTGTCTGTTGTATATAGAACCCGCTGGTGTGTTCAATGTTTCTTTCTAGTCTCTCTGTCACCCTGTTGGATAAAGACACTTTTAGTATACATTAGTAATCTTATAATTAGACCTATATAGTGCCCGATCCCTGGGGGATAAGATATTTTATTGAATAAATACCTTGTGGGCAACTTGGGCATGGGTACCAGTGCCTCCGGGGCAACCTTAATTTATTGCTGTGGCTGGCTTCCTAACTATAGGAATGTCAGTCTGCTTCATCTCTGTAACCTAGAAATAATAAATAGAACCTCCTTTCAAACATCGGTTCTAAGTTGGCCTTGAATGTTTTTTTTTTATCCCATTGTCCCCAGAGTCTTACCTAGGGTGTCTTTTTCATCAATTTTACTGTGTTCTCCTGTGACGGGATGGAGGGTCCCAGTCTCTATTTGTTTAAGGTCGCAATCTACAGAAACTGGAGACATAATGTTACACCATCTGTCTCTCAGTTCTATAAATTCATAATTGGTTTTCTCTAAATGAAATACTATCAACCACATGCTCTCTAAAGTAACATGCTCTCACAAGCAACCGTGAGTATCACTTACTTGAGGGTAGCTGTATACTTTATAGCCTCAGTATAGAAGGCGAAGAGAAACCTTGCTCTTTTTCCCCATTCCAGAAATCTGTTGGGTCAGATGTGCCTGTATTCATTCTTATCAACAAAATTGCACAATTGGTACAAAAAAAGGTAAATCGTAACCTCATTGGCCTTACCTCAGTGTCTCTGAGTGCCAGCGTTCCACAGAGTCCTTGTTAAAGAAATAGCGGGACCCGCGGCACTCAACATGGCTGCTATTTGTGTATTGCGCATCGTCATGTCATGACGCTGTGTGCGATGACATCATCACGTGGGCCGTGATGACATCACGCGTCTGATACCGGATAACTGCTGGATGCCGGTCTTATACCTCGCTGGGCCTCCCTATGTCTAAAAGGAATGCACATTTGAAATACATCTCACTATAATGCAAGTACACATTTATATGGTCTATATGTTTTTTGTGTTACTGCAATCAAAAATAATTAAGTTGGCACGCCATTCTTTTTGCATAATGGTTGATCCTAAAAATCAATTGATAAGAACCTGAATCTTTTCCCATTTTTAGTTGGTTTTAGGGTTCCACCCCCCCTCCATAATGGGTACAGACTTCAGCTGCGTCGAGCGAACACGGGAGAGCTGGAGCCCTCTCACGTCGGATCAACGGTGCCTTCTGGCTGCATAGTCCCACTTGTGCAGCAACATCGTGCACACTTGGAGTCCATTGGGGAAACACACATGAACACTCTGCGTTCAACGAGGATCCACAGCGCCATGCACTCAGCTGACTGAACACGCAGTATCTACCCCCACAGAGAAGCCGCATCGGAGTCCCTGTGAATTTTGAATCTCGTCCGTCTTCTCAGATGGCCGCTGCACTCAATCTTCATGCCTGAGGCAGTGACCAGCTCCTTTAGCTGGTGCTGATAGGCTCTGCCACGGTTTATCAGCCAATCCAGCTGACCGTCAGGCAGAAGCCATGACCTAACTGTAAAGGGCCGCTCTTAAGGGCCTGTCGGTGCCTGTGTGCCCACTTCAGCTGCGTCGAGCGAACACGGGAGGGCTGGAGTACTCTCACGTCGGATCAACGGTGCCTTCTGGCTGCAGGGTCCCACTTGTGCAGCAACACTGTGCACACTTGGAGTCCGTTGGGCAAACACACGTGAACACTCCGCGTTCAACGAGGATCCACAGCGCCATGCACTCAGCTGACTGAACACGCGGTATCTACCCCCACGGAGAAGCCGCATCTGAGTCCCTGCAAATTTTGAATCTCGTGCTTCTTCAAAGATGGCCACCATACTCGATCTTTATGCATGAGGCAGTGACCAGCTCCTTTAGCGGATGCTGATAGGCTCTGCCACGATTTATCAGCCAATCAGGCTGACCTTCAGGTGGAAACCGTGACCTAACTCTAAAGGGCCACTCTTAAGGGCCTGTCAGGGCCATATGGGCCTTGGGCCAGTTGCTCTTCCCAGTTGGCATGACTCCTTTCACCACAACACTAGCCTACGAGGCCTCTGCG
Source organism: Ambystoma mexicanum (assembly GCF_040938575.1). Lineage (NCBI taxonomy): Eukaryota > Metazoa > Chordata > Amphibia > Caudata > Ambystomatidae > Ambystoma > Ambystoma mexicanum. The sequence continues at coordinate 587,304,081 of NC_090926.1, forward strand.
AATTGTGAGCACACTGATGTATAATTGTACTTTGTTACGGCTCAATTCAACATGCTTCTTACTGTCGAAACATCGCAATAGCTCACTGTGCATTTAACTTAACATCATCTTGTTCTTCAATGCACCAGATGCTGTTTGTGACCACCACCCCCGTGCATGCTTTGGTACTATTAGTCTTGGCTCCCTCTCTCAGTGGGACTAGCTGCGACACAGCGCTACCCTCTACCCAAACAAGTACTTTTGCAAGCATGCCCGCTCTAGGCATCTACGTGTTGATATGGCTGACTACCTAGTACCATGTTGCTTTGTGGGATGTATTAATCCACTCATGCCCTGCCCTGCGGCATCACTGTGTACTAATGGTGCCAGAATTATCAAAATGGCCGCAAAACCCCTATACGCGCCAAATCCCTTGGAAATCGCACTTTGCAACATGAACAGATGGCTGCCAAATCTACCATGCATGTTGTCAGTGGTGGAACAGAGAGTGCACTCCTGACACATGTCACTGGGCTGCCCAACAAGTAAAAATGGAGACTGCCTGAAAAGTAGTGTTTTGCTGAAAGGAATCCAGAATCTTGTTTTCAAATCCTTTTTCTTTGTTGCTGAAACTGCAGAATACAATGCGCACATTTGTGGAAATGTGTTCCGAAATTGGACCAGGTGTTCTGGACAAAAAGGGCAAATTTCTGTCAAATGCAGACGCAAGATCCTACAGCGACGGGGCTTGGAAGAGGATCTGCTCCACAAAATATGTAATTTATATATGTTATTCTTAGAAAGAGTGCACACTTATAAATATGTATTGTACAAAAAGTAGATTGAGGAGACTCTAGCCAATAGCCTGGAAAGGGGCCGCGCTTATGATAAGCCAGCATACACACCCCCTTATCATATGCATAAATAGAGAAAGCTGAGGACTTAGAAGAACACACATCGATTCACCCACTAACCAATTGCTCGTGAAGCACCCTGAAACAGAACCATTCATATTCCTTGCTACAGACTCCAGAAACTTGGCAAGCAGAAAGGCCCATTCTACAGCTGAACCCATCTCAGCTAGGCCTTCAAATTCCAAAAACCAGAAAGAATCCCACAAAACCTAAGGGCAACAAAAGAAAGAGCCGGGCTGTGCTGTGCTGTAACTGCTTTCCTGCTAAAAGAATTATTACCAGAATCAAAAGAACCAATCATGACCAGAGAGCCATTGCAGACCCAGTCCAGTCGCGCTGTGCCGTGCCGACCAGAGCGCCTTGCTGGCCAGTCCGGTTCGCCCAGCAGAATTCCTGAGCAGAATCCCTGATCTTGACGGACCAGAATTACTGACGGTTCTGTTCAAACATATATAGTGAGTATCCATAGAATAGCACTGTGTCACTAGCCTATGTAATATCCATAGTCTATCCCTATCTAAACCCATCCTATGTTGTCTGTAGAACCTGATATTGTTAGGAGTACTGTTGAATTGTCAGAACTTACTTACGTTAAGTCTCTCATTTGTATTTAATTTCATAAATCATTAGGGTTGTGAATAAATAATTTGGATCCCAGAAAGAAATTGATTATCCACCACATGAAGGGTCCCTGGCCAGGATTGATGGAGATTCATGTGTGGCATTCTCTTTTTCTCTAGTCATAATCTAATGTAAAGAAATCCCGTTTGTCTTTGAAAAGTACATCCCTGTTTTCCCATTCTTGCGCCTATCTCAGAAAAATGACCTCCTCTAAAACATCCATAACTTTCTCAATTTTCACGTGAAATTTCAACTTCTGCTTGTAGCTCACATCCACAGCCACAGCTTTCCATAGAACCAGAAACCGCATCTCAAATCCATATCGTTTTCCCGCAATCGCGATTACCGCGCACAGAAATGTTTGCTGCAAATTTTGTTTTAGGAGATTTCTATCACGTGCAAAATAGCTTTTCATTGCACCCGACCTCAGTTTTAAGTTTTCACATTGCTTATTAGTGTTAAATCATTGCTAGTGTTTGTCTGCAATGATCTAAAGTGGCTCCCAATAGAATTTAAACAATTTCAGCAATTTAAACCAGATTTAGTGTTTTACCCAATCCATTCTCAGATAACTTTAAAACCATCTTGACAGTTTGCCGATCAATTCTGTTTTTCTCTCGTGCATTGCTGGGGGGAAATTGGGATTGATAATTTGTTTGAATTCTGCATTCCTGAAACCTGTTCTCTCTCCTCCTATCTCTTTACATTGTGTGTTGAGGGGCTGAGGGGTGTGCTGGGGGAACTAGTAACCACACTGCTATTTGGTCTGAACACACAAAAGTATTATTTCTGTGCTGAATTGTTTTGCTCAATATTACTCCTTGTGATTAAAGAGATTGCTTAGTGCTACCTCACCCCATTGGTGATCATTGTATACTCATTAACCATAGTATGATGATATTGTGAACTACATAAATAAATATATTAACTTTGAAAACCAGCCTGATTCCTGGTTCAGTGTGACCGGGGGGGTTCCAAGAGAGGGGCGTGATATGAGTGGTACATCGTTCAGATTAAAAGAACTTTTAGACACAAATAAATAAGGATTTCAGTTGTGCATTACATGCTAGGCGTTGACTCAGGTGAAGCGCCGGATTGAAATCACTTACAGATTGGGGGCTCGTCTCGAGATCCTGAATTAGACATACCACTTGTGACAGTCTAATACAGTGTGCTAACTGACAGGGTACATAAACCCTGTTGGGCTACCACACTGTGTTACACTGTAAAAACACCCTTCAATAGAAACACTCTAACGAGTTGGCCTGTTTTGAAAAAATAAAATAACTCAGGGGTGAATGGACATAGCAGGATCAGAATGTTTGGCTGCAGGAAATCAAAGAACAAGCCACTGCCACAGGATTAGATATATGGCAGGATCAGGGTCCATTACACATGGCACTTAGTGAATTGTACATGGCCCCTAAGGTAAAAGAAGACCAAAGTAAAATTGCCAAAATAGCGGCATATCTGTACCTCCACATTTGAGCAATACAGGAAAATTATGCCGAAAACCTAGATCTGGCAAACAGGCAAGTACAATCATTAGAAAAAACTCAAACTGATTTGGACTCTGCAGAGCAAATGCTACAAAAGAGACGAGAATCAGAAAATGAAACCAGACAGTACCTGATAAAAGTAAAAGGAGATCTGGATATCCTGCAGCAAGAGAAGGTAGAGCAGGATACCAAAGTACTGGTGCTGAAAAAAGAGTGCCAAGAAAGGTTGCTCTCTCTACTATGGAGCCAACAAAAGCTGGAGAAGCAGTTAAGCTATAATAGGGCATGCACAGGGCAGATACCCGCCCTGGAAAATCAGATTGATGAGATAAAAGAGGAAAATAACAAATTAATTCTCAAAGACCTTGACTCACAAACAGAATTTGATGAAGAGTGCCAGAAAGCTGGTGCACTCAAAAAACAAAGGGATGACCTGGCTGCACAGAGGGGTACTCTAATTCAGGAAAGGGACACCTTAGGCCAGGAGGTCAGTTATTTAAAAACCAAGATGGATGTAAATCACCTGGCCCTTCAGGGACTGGTTGAGCACCAAAAAGACTATGAAAAAACTGTTAGAGCACAACAGGAGGGTGGAAGATGCTCTAGCAAAGAATGACCAGGCCAATAAGGACGGGACTCAGGAGGTAACCCTCCTGCAACAAAAATGTACCCAATACTCCAAAATTACACAGGAAGCACGGAGAGACAATGAGGCTCTCTGTGAGAAAAATGTCAGGCTCCACAGACAGGTAGCTATGCAGGAACAACTAATAGAGACTAGTTAGGCCTTGATAGAAGAACAAAAGGGTCAGGTTCTTGCATGGCAACAAGGAGTAGGGGCTGAGAGAGATGAGGTCCGCTGAGAGAGGGAAACCCCTGAGCATAATCTCATGAACCCTGGACCCAGAGACTTTCATCTCTTCAACTCCATGGACTCTGCCACACCCATGTCCACTGGCTCACATGAGCCAAGGGCCACAGGGATGGCAGACTTCAACCCAATGAGGAATATGGGACCAATAGGTCAGAGCCTCCCAGAAATGGATGGGCGGGCATCTGTGTATGGGTTCCCAAGTACTAGGGCCATTTTCTCTGATCAGGGAGACTCCAATGAGGGGTGAATCAGAGAAATGGATCATCAGAAATACCACTTGTCCAGAGACAAATTTAGTGGGGAATTTCGTGAGGGTAGGCCCACTAAGAGTATATTAAAAACCTCTTCCCGGCTAGGACAGTGGGGGCGGGGGGTACTCAGCCAGTCCTGGGAGCAAGGAAGAGTCAGAAGACTCTTCTGAGCGCCACAGGACCCAAGAAACTAAGCCCCCGCATTCTGCCAGCCTTTCCCAAGCTCGCAGAATCCGGGAGAGCCTAGAAGACCAGACAGGCAAATCTAGTAGCAGTGCCTCTGAGTCAGAGGTTGAGTGGACCAGGGTGACCCGAATTAAGAAAGCCTATAAAGTCAAAAGGGCCTTGCTCAAGGATCCCCTTAAACAAATAAAAGCCATTATGAGCGTCATCAAGCCCTGTCAGAAGAATGCAAAATATTCGGTTTGGGAGCACCTTGAGCTATTTGAACAGATGATGGACACTTTCCATCTAAAGGACAGCCAAAGCTGTATTCAGTATGTGAAGTGGACATTTTCTCCAGAGTACACCAGCTTCTTTGCGGGGCTGGAGGATCAGAACCATTCCAGATGGTCCACGTATAAGGCGGCCATCCTGAAACATTTTTCTGTTCACAGGAATCCTCAAAAGGCTCGCAAGGCAGCCTATAACTTACAATGTGGGGAAGACCAGGCTCCACAAGAATTCGTTCAGTAGTTGAAACGCACCTTTGCGCAGACCACTAGAAGGGTGCGCACTGACAGCAAAGAATTTCTAAACACTTTCTTTCATGCTCTTCCTAAGTATATTGTGACCCGGCTAGTGAGGGACTTTCATGAGAAAAGATCACTAGACTGGCTCATCGAACAAGCAACGTGCATCTATGAGTTGCAGAAGCCGTTGGAAAACAAAAATAATCCCAAAAGCCCCAAAACAACTAACAACCCTGCTGCTGCTAAAGTGGCGGAGGTAAAGGTTGCCCCCATTTTAGATTTGGAAATGGGGGGGCCTAAAAACCTGCACACACAGAATCAAAACAACCTCAAACCCAGAAGGCCCTCGGGCCAATCACAAACAGGGAGCCAGGGAGGCAAGCCTACAAATGGGACCCCAACTCACCTGATTACATCAGCCCACGCAACAAGGGGAATAGACCCATCCTGGGTTATGTGTGGACTCCTCCAGCCAAAGGGGGGGGGGGGCAACCAGACAGAAGGAAACCCAGGGAACTTCCCTCCTAACTTCCCCCAGGAGGGCAATAATCCCCCAAATACTGGACAAAATTTCCTTCCTAGGTATCTGCCAAATTTCAACCCCCAAAACAACCCATCCTTCTTTCCCCACTTTCCTGAGCCCAGACAGCCCAATCCGGGAGAGGGGAGGCCAAGGGTGGTGGGGTACCCAAACTTTCTTAACCCGGGGTATTTTGGGAGAAGGGATAGCTACCCTTCCCGGGATCAGCCGAGGGGAGATATGAGGACCCCGTACCAGCCAGAGCGGGTGTCCCAACTAGAGTGCCAGGTCCAGAACAGGGCACGGGATCTGGGTCGCATGCTGAGGGCTCAACAGAACCCACAGATGAGCATGGAGGCTCAGAATGCCTCAAATCCAGGATCTGGTGCAATGACGGGGGAAGAACCCCGATAACCCACCGGTTCCCAGGGAGGAGGCACAAGGGGGGTGTAAAGCCTTGGAGGAGGCTTCCTTCCCCACTTGTAGAAAGCCCCTGGAAACGCATGACCCATAACCAAAATCTCCTGCCCCCGAAAGTCTGCCACCGAAGGAGCAGAGGGCGGGTAGGAGAAATAAAGAGCCCAAAAAGACCCATTTTGTGGAGGAGGTACAAGTCTTCCAGTTTGAAGGAGAGAGATCCTGAAGGGATCCTGGGAAAAGGATCTTATCCTTCAGGGATAGGGGAACTCCTCCCAAAGAAAAACGGGTCCCAAAGGATCCAAATCCAGACTGGGTAGATGTGGGGACTGAGTTAGCACCGCCCATCATCAAACCCCAGAATCACCAGCATGAAAATCCCCTGGTTCAAACCCATCCTAGTGACTGCCTCCAAAAGGGGGGGGTGGCCCAGAATCAGAACCAGAGGAACCCAAAACTTCCCCCATATCTAGCGGTCACCTTTTTCCTCCAGATTCCCAAGACTCCAAACAGAATCCTGCCCAAATTGACTTTCTGTCAGTGTCCAAAACCAAGAAACTAACCCACCAGTTGTCCAAAAATGTACATTATCTTTGCCCCCTGGAGGAGAAGGAGGGAGGATTCTATGCCCCGGTCCAAATACAGGGGCAATGTACAATTTTGGCACTAGTGGACACTGGATCCCAAGCTACCCTTCTGTCAAAAAGGGCCTTTGATCAACTGAATTCGGGAAGGGGGGGGAAATACCAAATTCCTCTCACCCCTCTTCCTGGACAACTTCAGAACTTCGACGGGAAGGAAATTCCCGTCGAGGGGACTGCAGATTTGGACATTAAAATTGGGCGACACAAGGTGAAACACTCGGTCATAGTTGTGACTCCAGAGGGCACACCTTGTTTACTAGGGAATGACATCCTGCGTAGGTTGTCACCCCTCATAGATTGTGTAAACAAGGTCCTCTGGACCCAGACTAACCGACAATAAACGTGAAACATAGTGTCAACCATGTTATTTTAAAAGGCACATGCCACATAGTTGAACAAAAACATGACCACAATGAATTTCACTTCCAGAATAATCAAATCCTAGACGTGACAGTAATTGCAGTAGGAAAACAAACTGGTGATGGGGGGTCCTCTCTATTTCTGAAAATCAACCTTCCTTCCAGTCTAAGGTGGCATTCCACACTGGAAGGAAACACTCTGAAATTCTTTACAAATTAACAATCAGAGAATCCCACTCCTATAGTCCAGAAAGATGAAAAATCAGCTAAAGGTCTGGCTGATATTCAGAAAATTGGAGAGCAGTTGTTCATCCCTATTCAGTTAAATGAAGGGAAGGATCTGTGTGAACAACGGTAAGAGCTTCATCAGCGAAGCCATGTTCTGCAAACTCCCAAAAGATCCAGCCATTCCCACATTTAAACTGATAGACAAATGGGAAGTAGACCTGGAAACACCCTATTCCAAACATCTCCTGCCTAGCAGGAGTATGCTCAAAATTTCCACGGGCAACAAGAGCATAGTCCATAATTGTTGGGTCGTGTGAGATGTCCCTGCGCATTTTACTTAGGCAGTGACCTTCTCAATTGCTTTGCCATTAGTTTGGACCTAATAAACCTCAAAGCTTAGTCCCAATTAGCGGATAATCCCATGGACTTTGAGGGCCCAGAGAAAGCATTTAGGTCAGCTCAATTGCTGCCTTATGCAGTTTAAATTCAGATTGGAGAGGAAGTCACCATCCCAGAACGGTCCCGACAATTCTCACTGGAAGTGAAAGTTAAAAGAAGACAAATACTGAAAAACCCAGACGCCTATATTCATCTCAATGCCCATTTCCAGCAGCAAGGGTTGGGGGTAAACCCAACACCGCTAGTCAATATAGAACACAACACCATTCCAACTAGAGGTGGATAACAGCGACCTTAAGCATATCACTCGTCCGCAAGCACCATTATTGGAATGGCGGTTGATGACTGACATTTTTCCATAAATTTAGGTAATTAACTGTTAGGACAAATCCCCAAGGACTGTTTTGACAGTGATAGCGACGATGACGCAACACCAGACAGGATCTTCACCCGGCATGGGGGAAATTTCCTGGTGTACACTTCCTGCCCTTATGGCAAGGAAGATGTGACCTGCGACTTCAGGAGGGATGAGGTGATCTTTCAAGTCCGCAAGGACTGCCTTCCCCACCTGAAGCCATAAGTCCAAATCAGACCAGGGACTTCTCCACCCAGCTGGAGGAGGCTGCTGAGATAGCAAAACCAGAAGTCTTTCTAGGCTTCAGGCAGGTGGTTGAAGAGAGAGTCAACCTGGCTGATGCCTGTGAGACTCTGGAGCAAAAGCAAAAATTGAAACAAGTTTTCTTAGATTTTCAAGATCTCTTTGCAGTGGACTCATATGACTGTGGCCGCACCGACATCCACACCACAACAATTCCCTGGCATGAATGACTCCAGTGTTTGTGAAGCAATATCGCTTGCCTCTCGCATCAATGGAGTCCCTTACTGAAATAATTAAGAACCTTGAGTCCCGTGGGATAATTCATCCCGTCCACAGCACCTTCAATAACCCGGTGCTGGGGATTTTGAAATCAAACGGCCAGTGGGGACTCTGTGCTGACCTTAGGGAGCTCAACAAACGGGTCCATACTTCCCGATGGCCTCTTCCCTACATTGACCAAGGGCTGGCCCAGATCCAGGGGTCAAAGGTATTCACTGCCATTGACCTGACCAATGGGTAATGGACTGTACCTGTCGGTAGGGAGGACCAATACAAGCTGGCCTTTACCTTCGGGGGAAGCAGTACACATGGACCCGGACCCCCTTTGGATACATCAACTCTGGCAATGAATTCAATATTTTTCTACACAAGGCCATGCCCGACCTGGGTGAAAGGGGTAACCTGGCTTATATAGATGATGTTTTAGTCAAAATCTCAACTGTGGAAGAACACATAGCAGAGATCCGTTATGTTCTGACACAGTTGAGGGCTGCCGGAGCAAAACTCTCCTTTCAAAAGGCACAGTGGTGCAGAACCTGTGTCAATTTCTTGGGGCATGAGATAACTCCTCAGGGTCTCTGTCCCCAGGAAAAGAAAGTGGAAGCACTCCAGAAATTAAAAGACCCCTCAACTCTGCGGGAAATAAGGAGCCTCCTTCGACTAACTAATTACAGTAGAAAGTTCATTGAAGACTACGCAGAGATCACAAGACCCCTGATCCATCTTTTGAAGGGGGGGTCAAGTGGGAGTGGGGTCCAGAACAAGCTGAGGCAGCAAGACAACTCAAAAGAAGCCTCTCACAAGCGCCTTGCCTAGCTTACCCTGTCAAAAACAAGGAGTTCTTCTTGTAGACAGGGTTCTCAAATACATGCTTGACTGCAGTATTATACCAAAAGCATGACAAGGTCAATAAAGTAATCTGCTATGCGATTAAAACTTCATCCTCCGTGGAGGAACAATTCAACGATTGTGAGAAGGCACTCCTGGGAACAGTGTGGGGATTGAAGAATTACCGCCCGTTTATCCAGGGGGAACACATCATAGTGGAGACTCCACACCAGCCTCTGCAATATCTCCAAAGTGACAAAATCCGGGCCGGAAATGTGAGTAATTCCCGAATTACTTCCTGGATTCTGTCAATGGAGGAGGTCAGATATGGCCAGAACAAGAAGAGTCTCCTCGCGCAAGGTCTGGCTGACTTGCATGATTGTGCCAGAGAAAACTGTCTCAAAGACGAAAGTCTTAAAATCAAGGACAACATGGAGGCACACCTTAATTCCCCACACAAAGTCTATGAAGAAGACCAGTGTGAGGGAATGCCCACTGTCTATGTGGATGGATGCTCCTACCATGTTGACAACAGCGGGGAAAAATAAATTGTGGCCGGCGTAGGGAATGCATGGGTGAATGATGCCCCAGAACCCTCGGCTGGGTACAAAATCGGTCCCCGAAGTAGTCAAGTGGCAGAGTTGATGGCTGTGCATCAAGGCATCCTCACTGCTGCACAACACCAATTCCACAATCTGGTCATAATCACAGATTCAAACTATGTACGGAACGGGTTTGTGGAGCACCTGGTTAACTGGAACACCAGAGGCATGCTATGTGCTAATAACAAACCAATGAAACATGGGAAATTAATCCAAAATATTGATGATCTGGTCACCTCGAATGTGATGACCATCTACTGGAAAAAGATCAAGGGTCATTCTAAAGTAGAGGGTACAGACAAAACTGGAAATGACCTAGCTGATCAGCTGGCCAAGACCGGAGCCATTCAAGGGGGATCTACTTGAGATTGAGTCCCTGTTGGGGGAAATCCAGGTCACTGCCATCACTAGGTCCCAGACAAAGGCTCACAATGAACTCTCAACTACACAATGGAGTAAGGAGACCCCAGATGCTGATTTGATTACTGCTCAAAAAGGGGTTCAAATAATTGGTAGGTTTTATCAACACATTGAGGACCCTGAGAACTTTCCCCTGATGGATACCAATTACATAGGGAAAGAGGACCTCAGAGTGTTGATGAAATGTCCAAAAATGTTCCGAATCCAAGACAGTTTGTTGGTGAGGAGATCCATAGCTGGCCATGGCCAGTGCGTGGTCCCCACCTCATTACGAAGCCTGATCCTATAGCAGACTTCCACGCCAACCTCATCCATCTCTTAGGGGAAAACCTGAAAACCTCTACCAAAACAGTTCTCCTAGGTGATTTCAACCTAGGACTCAACGACCCTAAAGACAGACCCATCAAAGCGTTGGCCCAAGCTCTTCAAGAACTCGGCTTCCACCAAAAAATCCTCACGCCTACTCACAGCAAAGGACGCACCCTTGACTGGGTTGCAGATCATAACTGTGACATAGACATCAGCTCCAACACACCTACCCTGTGGTCAGACCACCACCTTATGCACTTCTTTATACCAACCCCTGCCATCACACCTAAACTGCACTGCACAGTTCCACCGGCTCCAGTCAGAAGTGCACTGAACCTCACAAAAGACAGGATCCTCCCCTACCTAGATACCCCAAGGCTTACCCACCCACCCTCCTCAGACCCATCAGTGCTGGCTGATATCTATAAAACTATGCTGAAAACAGCTGAAGACATCATAGCACCTCTAGAGAACAAAAAAGCGAAAGAAATAAACACGCTAATACCTGGTATTCCGCTGAGCTGAATGAACTACGAACACAAAAACGCAAAGCCCAAAGCAAATGGCTGGCCTCCCAACAGGAATCCATGCTATCAGCTTACAAAATACTGGCCTCTCAATATAAATAAGCCATAATTACAGCTAAATCTTCATCCTACAACAATAGAATCTCAAACGCCACCTCAGAATCCAAGGAGCTCTTCGCTATCTTCAAAGAACTATCCACTCCAGCCACCAACTTTCAAGAAATTACTAAAGACACATCTTGTTGCAATAGGGTACAAACAGTCTTGATAAACAAAATGTAACTCCTGCAAAACCAGTTTCATGAGCATCACAAAAACCTCTCTAAACACATCATGTCAGCCTCCAAACTAGACAGCAAGCCCTCAAAAGACAACATAAAACCCTTCTCCTTCAGGCAAGTTACTGAGTCAGAAATAACAGACATAGTCAAAAATATCAGGTCATCAAACTGTAAAGGTGATGCATGCCCTGCCAAAATGATCAAAGCCTGTACAGAGACACTGGCCCCTTTCCTTAAAACATTTATCAATGCCTCTTTTAACACAAACACAGTTCCCGATAGTTTAAAAGAAGCGTGGGTTCACCCACTTCTAAAAAAACCTTCACTAGACCCTGAGATAGCAAATAACTACAGGCCCATTACCACCGTCCCTTTCTTGCTCAAAATCCTAGATAAGGTTGCATACATGCAAATCCAGCAATTCCTAGAAGAAAACAAAATCCTAGGCAAAAGACAATCCGGCATCCGCCCAGGCCATGGACAGAATCCGCCCTACTCGATCTCATAATGCAACTTGGCGGCATCATTGACAATGGCAAACCAGCACTTCTACCCCTGCTAGATCTGTCAGCTGCCTTTGATCTCGTCAACCATGATATCCTCGGTAAGCAAATCAAAAACGCGGCCCACTTCTCCCCGCAAGCCACAGCTTGGATCGCATGTTTCCTCAATGGAAGACTCATGCAGGTCTTCTCAGACTCTGCTTGTGCCGCTCCCTCCACCATACACTGTGGAGTCCCACAAGGATCATGCACACCTCCTACCCTCTATAACATTTTCACCCTCCCTCTCTTCAATAACCTAGACCGTTGCAACATAGCATACACTAACTATGCCGACGACACACAAGTCCTTCTGCCACTAACCGGCATCTATGAGCAAGACTCGGCTGCACTAGCCAACATTTACACAGCAATCCAAACATGGATGGCAGCAAACGGCCTCTGTCTCAATGGAGACAAAACAGAGATTCTCATTGTAGGCACTACGGAAACACTCAAGAACCTCTCCCCCAATTACAAGACATTCAACATAGATAATACCACTATCACCGTAACCTCTGCGGCAAAAACATTAGGAGTATACCTGGACTCCTCCCTGTCCATGACACGCCAAGTCAGTGATATAGCCTCCTCTGCTGCACTCACCACCAAAGTCATCAACGCAGTCAAACCCTTCTTATCCACCAAAAATTGCCTATCCATTGCCAGAGCCACAGTCTGCACTAAATTGGATTACTGCAATGCCTTTTTCCTGGGCACATCTGCTAAAAACCTTAACAAATTGCAAGTAACGCAAAATAATTCGCTTTTAGCAGCACTGAGTATACCAAAAAGGGAGTATATCTCCCAGGCAAGGAAAGACGCACACTGGCTGCCACTTAAAGAATGCATCCTCTTTAAAACCATGTCCATTACGCACAAATGCATCTCACTCAATGCCCCTCCTATCTATCTGATAGGATTGCCATTATGTCATCATCAAGACCCACAAGATCTCATCTCACCAACCAGATCTATGTCCCATCATTCAATAGAACCAAAGCAGGAGGTGCCAGCTTTCAACACCTAGCCCCAAAAAACTGAAATGTCCTCCCTGCAGCACTCAGAAGTGAAAAGTCATACACTAGCTTCCGCAAATGCCTGAAAACGAAACTGTTCAACTAACTAAGACTGTATGCCCTCTATAAAGCTGCCTCACCTACTCAGTTTGTGTACCACACTGACCCACTGTGACCTAACGGGGCATGTGTTTCTTTTTCCTGTCTGCAATGTACCTACTCATATGTAATCTGTACCTACTTGTATATAAACCTGCACCAAGCAAGTATTCTGTAACAGCGCCACGATGCCCCAGGGCCGATGTGCGCTTTATAAATTCAAATAAATAAATAAATAAATACTTTCATTACATAAGTAGTAGCAATTTCTGATCCGATATACTAATTTGTAGTCATAATCCAATACAATTATTTAACCTTTCAACATTACATTGAGTCTCAACCCCTACTCATCATCCATACGACATGTATAGAAATCCTCATTGATCCACTTCAAAAAAACATCATTAGTCAGATCTTTAGAGGATAGTTATACCATAGTCTTGTTTGCATTGCACGTACAGTCACAATTCAAAAACCATTACAATAATTGAATCTGGTCATTTGGGTGCCTCCCAAAGCCCTTTCTCATCATCCCTAAACTACAGGTATAGATCCAGGATGATCTGCAAACAGAGATGTTATTAGGCATTATGCCATTCCACATTCTCATTGAGACCCTCAATATGGCTCTTAATTAGGAAAATCAATTTCTGTTCCAACTTCAATATTTTCTTATTGATTTGGTCTTGTGAAATCCCCTTGATATGCTTGAGGATCATCCAATCGAAATCATTATGGGTATGTCCTTTATCAATGAAGTGTTTTAACAGGGGCGCTTGTTCCACCTGGTTCTTAATGCAGCTCCTGTGCTCAATCATCCTGGTTTTACATTTCCTGTTGGTTTTTCCAATATACATAGAGGGACAGGGGCACCTAATCAGATAGATGACTTTGTCAGTATCACAATTGGTGTGTTCAGTGATAGTCCATTCTCTTTCTAAACCTAAATCAACAGTCATGTTTTTTTGTAAGTGGACACAAAACACATTTACCACATGGGTAATGGCCTGTCCCACGTGGCAACCCCCACAATCTTCCTTGTTGAGCTTTTCTTTTTATGCATAAAATATAATTTCTCATCACTAAATTCAGTGGTACTTTTCTTGAAAGCTACTAATGGTTTACCAAAATCTTTTTTCATGACTTTGTTCCAATTTCTGTTAATAATGCCTTTCATTTTATAAGACAAATTGCTAAATGTATTCACAAATAACAGAAGGCTTTCATTCTTGTCTCACATCTCTTTGTCTTTTTGTTCCAATAATGCCTCTCATTTATTATTGAAGGCCCTTTTAGCTGCTCTCTTCACCATGGGGTAAGGATACCCCTGATGAACCAGTTTGTCCAGTAGTAGGTTAACTCCATTCTCATATGTTTCGTTGGTACTACTATTAAGTTTAAGACGTAAAAATTGCCCAAAAGGAAGTTTGTCTTTGACATGTTGAGCATGGTGGCTCCTATAATGTAGCAGTGTGTTTTTATCGCTACATGGCTTAACCAGAAGGGTTCCTTGATGTTGGTATATTTTAATATCAAGTTAGTTAACATGACTAATACTTAGATTAACAGTAAACTTGAGGTATCTGTTCTGTTCATTAAGCCACTTAAAATACCTGTTGGCTTCTTCCTTATTGCCTTTCTAAATTACGAGCATGCTGTCAATGTACCTGAGCCAACAAGAACCATTCTTTTGGAAAGGATTGAGGGAAGAATAAACAATAGTTCCCTTGAACATATTCACATATAGGTTGGCTAAGTTCAGAGCCATCGTGGCTCCCATGGCTATACCCTCTACTTGCTTGTAAAATTGTCCCATAAATTGGAAGAAATTGGTAGTAGGGCAACCTCGGTACACCATCTCATGAATGTATTTGGTACAGGGTGATCATCTCACCTCTTGAGTAGAGTTTCTTCTACTACTTCAAGAGTAGCCTGTTGGGGTATATTGGTGTATACGGCCTGTATGTCTAGGCACAGCATTAGGTTCACACGTGGGTCAAAACAGCATCCCCCAATTTTAATGATGGCATCTTTAGTATCCTTGATGTAGCTTTTCATTCCTGATATGAAAGGTCTGAAGTAGTAGTCGGCATATTTTGACAAGGGTTCTAAGACCAAGTTGATTCCCGATAGAATAGGTCTTCAAGGGGGTTTCTCTAGGCACTTGTGGATCTTAGGAAGGATATAACAAACTGGCACTCTTCCATTCTCTTTAACCAAATATTCTTCTTCTTGTTTGCTAATAACTTGCATTTCTACTGCTAGTTTCACTTTGGTCTTAATAATGGCAACTAAACTTCCACTCTGATCACTATCTATTTTCTGATAGTTGTTGGTATCCGATAAGAGTTTTAAACATTCTTCCACAAAATATTCCCTGTTCACGACCACTATAGCGCCACCTTTGTCCGCTTGGCGGATAATTATATCTTCATTGGCACCCAAAGCTTTGAGTGCACTCTGGTTATTCAGGTTAGAGTGCTTAGGGATGCCCTTGGACTCCAGGGTACTTACTTCTTCCATAACTTTTCTTTCAAAACACCATGGATTCCAGTGAATGGGAATTATGGGGAGCACCGGACACCCAAGGATTTCCCAAGCCACAATGGTTATCTGATTCACAAAACATCTGGTTCTTAAAGAACTCTCTAAAATGTACTTTCACATGAATTGATGGAATTCTGTCCTGAATTAGAATGGATTGTGATATTTACATATGCCAAATTAAGGCCCTTATTGAGAATGTTCTCTTCTTTCTCAGTGAGGGGTATTCTAGACAAATTGACAACCAGCCCCGTGGCTTCGGGTCTGCATCCGTTGTGAGGCCTACTCTCGCTGGCTGTTTCCTCTGTCTAAAAAAGGTTGACGTCCATGTGAAGTAACATCTATTCTAAGTCTAACAATGAATAAAGGAATACAAAGTGATGCATGGTGTGAAGCAACATCTGGTATATGGCTAACATTCACTAGAGGAATACAAAGCGATGCATGTTGTGAAGCAACGTCTGGTCTGTCATTAACATTCACTGAAGGAATACATTGTGATGATGGTGTGAAGCAATGTCTAGTGTGTGGCTAATATTCACTGAAGGCATACATAGCGATGCATGGTGTGAAGCAACTTGTAGTCTGTGGCGAACATTCACTAAAGGAATAGATAGTGATGCATCGTTTGAAGCAACATCTATTTAAGCCTAACTTTCAATGAAGGAATACAAAGTGAGTCATGATATGAAGCAATGTCTAGTCTTTGTCTAACTTTCACTGAAGGAATACAAAGTGATGCATGGTGTGAAGAAACATCTATTCTATAACTAACTTTCACTGAAGAAATACAAAGTGATACATTGTGTGAATCAATGTCTAGTGTGTGGTTTATATTCACTGAAGGCAAATAAAGCAATGCATGGTGTGAAGAAACTTCTAGTCTGTGGCAAACAGTCACTGAAGGAATAGAATGTGATGCATCGTTTGAAGCAACATCTATTCTAAGTCTAACAATCAATGAAGGAATACAAAGTGATGTATGGAGTGAAGTAACGTCTCATTTATGGCTAACATTGAATGGAGGAATACAAAGTGATGCATGTTGTGAAGCAACGTCTAGTCTGTGGCTAATATTCACTGAAGGAATACAAAGAGATGCATGGTGTGCAGAAATGTCTAATCTATGGCTAACTTGCACTGAAAGAATACAGAGTGATGCATGGTGTGAAGCAACATCTATTCTAGGTCTAACAATCAATGAAGGAATACAAAGTGATGCATGGTGTGAAGCAAGTCTGGTATTGGCCAACTTTCACTGAAGAAATAGAAAGTGATGCATGGTGTGAAGCAACATCAGGTCTATGTCTAACTTTCACTGAAGGAATACAAAGTGAGGCATGGTGTATGGTTAACTTTCACAGAAAGAATAGAAATTGATGCATGGTTTGAAGCAACATCTAATCTGTGGCTAGCTTTCACTGATGGAATACAACGTGATGCATAGTGTGAAGCAACTTCTAGCCTGTGGCTAACATTCACTGAAGAAATACAAAGTGATGCTTGGTGTGAAGCAAGATCTATTCTAAGTTTAGCATTCAATGAAGGAATACAAAGTGATGCATGGTATGAAGCAACACCTAGTCTGTGTCTAACATTCACTGAAGAAATACAAAGTGATGTATGGTGTGGAGCAACATCTAGTCTGTGGGCCTCATTACGACCCTGGCGGTAAGTGAAAAACGATGGCGGTAAATGGTTACCGCCATCGTTTTCCGCCAGGTCCGATCATGACTCCTGACCGTAAACTACGATGCCAATAGCGGCATCGTAGTTAACGCTGCCGCTAACTGCGCTAAGGGTGCGCGCACGCGACCGCCCACACCGTACTTAGCGCCATGGCGGAAAGGTACGCAAATGCCGACCCAAGCGGACATGCACCTAACGCCATCACCGAGGCCGCTAAGTACCTTACCGCCATGGTGCAAATAACGCCATCGCGAACCAACCGTAAAGGGCCAATTCAAGTGAATGCAGCTGCCACAGGTGCACAGAAACAGCACAGGTGAAGGCAATACAGACTCAGGGGAGTACAAAAAGAGCACACCCCACCCCTACCCACACCCAGTCACACTCCACAATGATGGCAATACGACTAGCAATGTTGGGGCTGGAGGACCTGATAGCAATGCATGTGCTACTACAACAGCAACAACAACAACAACAGGCAGCACAGAGGAGACGCAGGAGGAGAAGGAGGGCAAGGCAGGCCCAGCAAGCCCCACCAGCACAGCCAGTGCCACCACGCAGGCAGCCCCCAATCCCACGCATCAGAGCCAATCCAAACAACCTCACTGCTGAGCAGATCCACACCCTGTACCGTTTGGACCGGGACACCATCACCGCCATCGTAGACATGACACACGACGACATCGTCAGCATGATAGAAAGTCCAACCGCCATCCCCCCCCTACTGAAGGTAGTGGCTGTACTCCACTTCCTTGCCACAGGCACCTACCAGCACACAGTGGGGCACCTGCATGGCATTTCACAACCATTATTCTCACAAACACTCATCCAAGTGCTCGATGCCCTCCTCAAGCACACAGACGACCACATCTCATTACCACGGACTGCCCAGGAGATTGCAAACACCAAAGTGGGTTTCCATGCACTAGCCAGCATACCCGGTTGCATTGGTGCCATCGACTGCACCCATGTGGAATTGGTGGTTCCACGTGCCATGGAGGTACCGTACCGCAACCGGAAACAGTTCCACTCTATCAACGTGCAAATGGTCTGTGACTCCAACAAGATCATCACACATTGTTGTGCCCGATTCCCCGGATCAACCCATGATTCAATGGTCCTGAGGAACTCCACAATACCACGCTACATGGAGCGACATGCAGGCCCAAGATCCTGGCTACTCGGTGAGTGCAATGTCATGGAAGTGGGCATGGGAATGACGTACCAGTGCATACTCCACCTGGCAGAAAGGGGGGGGGGAAGATGCATACTCCACCTGGCAGAAAGGGGGGGGGGGAAGATGCATACTCCACCTGGCAGAAAGGGGGGGGGGGGAGATGCATACTCCACCTGGCTGTGAGTAACACAGAGAACGGATACAGAGGAAGGGCACTCACAATGCACAAAACCCCTCTGCATACATAGGGTGATGGCATGCAAAACAGGCCATGGCAGCAATGAGCATATACTGGTTGCATAGTGTGAATCAATTAGTGCATGTAGAAGTGAGCCAAGGTAACAGTTCCATGCCAGCCATGGTGGAACATCATGTTCCTGATCAGACAACATGACTGACACATACATTCTCGCCTACATACAGGTGATGCAGCCTATCCCCTGAAGAGGTGGCTCCTCACGCCAGTCCGGAACCCGCAGAACCAGCACGAGGAGGACTTCAACCGTGCACATACACGTACTCGTGTGGTCATAGAGCAGACATTCGGCCTCCTGAAGGCACGGTTCCGAAGCCTCAGCAGGTCTGGTGGGGCACTCCTGTATGGCCATGAGAAGGTGGCAAAGATCGTCATGGCATGTGTCATGCTGCACAATATGTGCGTCAGACGGAATGTGCCCCTGCCCCCTGACGCAGAACTGCAACCACCTGACGATGAGGATGAGGAGGGTGCAGATGGGGCGCCACCACATGGAGGAGGCGATGCACAGGAGGGGCGTGCCATGCGCCAAAGTATCATCGACCACTGCTTCTAGCACACATGGCTGGTGTTTATCGCATGGAGACTGCACTTGGGGCACTGTGTGTCTCTGGGACATGCACACTGTGGACTGTGCACCAATAAAGCACACATACGCAATGAAAATGTCCACACATTTCTTTTTTTGAAAGAAAAAAGTGTATTGGAACTATGAACTGTCGTGTCACACCCCCTCCCACCTCCCCCCTGCACACCCCAACACACCCCCTCCCACCTCCCACCTCCCCCCTGCACACCCCAACACACCCCCTCCCACCTCCCACCTCCCCCCTGCACACCCCAACACACCCCCTCCCACCTCCCACCTCCCCCCTGCACACCCCAACACACCCCCTCCCACCTCCCACCTCCCCCCTGCACACCCCAACACACCCCCTCCCACCTCCCACCTCCCCCCTGCACACCCCAACACACCCCATGTAGCTGTCAACAGATGCCTGTGACCGTGTCCACAGGCCGTCACAAGCCCCCTCTCCCGGCACCCGGGGCACCCCTGGCTGTGGAGCGCAGGTTGCGTCCAGAACGGCGCACGGGGCTGCTCTGCGCAGAACTGGCAGTGGAGGATGTCCCTGGCTGCCCCTGTGCATGCAGCTCCTGTCGTGTGTGGGTGAGGTCAGTGACCGCACGACGCAAGCCCGCAAGTTCGGCACAGATGTCCCTGGACATGGCCTGCATGGCATCCCTCAGGGTGGCAGTGCTCTGCGCCACTTCCGCCCTTAGTGTCTCCGTGGCCTGTTCAATGCTGAACCTAGCCCCCACACATTCCGCGGCATGCTCATCCAGCATTGCGGACAGTTGATGCTGCCGCTGAGTGATGTCCTCGAGGGACGGCTGGCCGTGCTGGCCCATGGCCAGTGCAGGTGGAGTGATGGAGGGGCTGGTCCCCTCCTGTGGAGTGTGGACAGGGCATGGGGTGGAAGGCCACTCCTCTGCCTCAGTGTGCCCCTGTGTGTCGCCCTGATGGGGGCTGGCGTCTGAGAAACAGGGGGAATGTAGTTGGTCAGTGGGGCTTCTGACCTCCTGCTCCATGTCCGAGTCAGAACATGCAGCTGTTGCAGCTGTCTCCCCGATGTTGCTGCTGGCCGCTGACCCCCTGCCTTCTGTGGCAGGCAATGTCGGTGGAGGTGGAGCAGCTGCTGCTGGCCTGCTGCCAACAGGGGTGCTTGCCAGTGGGACCTCCGGTATGCCTGCAGTGGGACCTGCTTGTCGTGGGGTCTGCCTCACTGCAGCTGAGGTTGAGGGTGCAGGGAGGTTGTCGTTGGACTTCGCTCTCTTCGGCGCAGGGGTGTCCTGGTCCTCTGGGTGTGATTCTGTGCCTGTGGTGGAGCAAAGGTGGGAGGGCGTTAATGATGGGTCTACGGACTTCTGAATGACAATGGTTGACATTATTTTGGCCAGTGGATGAGGCAGATTTCAGGCAGTGCCATGCAGGTTGTCTCCTTTTGGTGTGGTATGTGGATGCAGGTATGCGGGTGCCAGCAGTGTATGCAGGGTGGTGCTCGCATGTGGCTATGGGCAGTATTGATTTGTGTTGCATTTACACTCTAGGGCAACCTTGTGCTACACATGATTGGACTGCTGTGACTATGGCATGTCTTGTATGAGGCACCTACCTTCATCGCCTGATGTCGGGGCTCCCCTTTCCATCCCTCCAACGCCTTCGATGGATTCCATGCCGATGGTGGTAGCACAGATCTCCTCCCACGGTTGGAGTTTCAGGGGGGATTCCGACCCTCCACCGGTTCCCTGGGCAAGGTTGCGGTTTGCCGAGATGACGGCTCTGACCCGTATGCGCAGGTCATCCCAGCGCTTCCGGCACTGCTGTGGGGTGCGGGGTACGGTCCCCACCGCGCTGACGCGCTCAGCCACCAGGGCCCAGATGGCCTTCTTCTTCCCGATTGCTGTCCTGGTCATTTCAGGGGAGAATACAACACCTGCGTTGTCCTGCAGGGTCTCCGCTAGCATGCAGAGTTCCTCCCGGCTGAATCGCTCCTGGCGCTGGCGGTCACATGCCTTTTTCACGGATTTTGGCATTTTCGGGAACTTGGATGGGTGGGTGTTTGGTTGGGACAGGTGTCAGGGTTGGGTCTGGTGTTGTTTGGTAGGATGGCGATGGATTGTGTTTTTAAAGATGGCCGACGGGCTGCTTCCCGTTCCGGCGCGATGACGCTATTTCCGGTTTGGCCTTTTACGGCCGCCGCTAATTACGGTGGCCGTAAATTACGGTGGCCGTAAATTACGGTGGCTGTAAATTACGGTGGCCGTAAATTACGGTGGCCGCTACTTACGCTGGCGGAAGGGCACCTTGCTCGCTTAGCGATGACGGTAGGGGCCTTTTCCGCCATGGCGTTAATTGCATTACCGCCATGGCGTAATGCTCGTGCGCGATGGGTCGTGATGTGGCGCTCTTTACGCCATCGTCCCACGGCGTAAACGCTCATTACGCCATGGCGGTAATGACGGGCGATTACCGCCAGGGTCGTAATGAGGCCCTGTGGCTAACTTTCACTGAAGGAACACAACATCATGCACAGTGTGAAGCAACTTCTAGCCTGTGGCTAACATTAAATGTGATGCATGGTGTGAAGCATCATCTAGTCTATGGCTAACTTTCATGAAGGAATACAAAATGGTGCATGATGTGAAGCAATATCTAGTCTATGGCTAACATTCACTGAAGGAATACAAAGTTATGCATGTTGTGAAGCAACGTCTGGTCTGTGGTTAACATACACTGAAGGAATACTTCGTCATGATGGTGTGAAGCAATGTCTAGTGTGTGGCTAATATTCACTGAAGGGAAACAAAGCGGTGCATGGTGTGAAGCAACTTCTAGTCTGTGGCGAACTTTCATTGAAGGAATAGAATTTGATGCATTGTTTGAAGCAACATCTATTCTAAGGGCCTCATTACACGGATGGCGGTAAGGATTTACCAGTACCGGTAAAATACCGGTACCGGTAAATCCTTACCGCCTTACTACGAGGTCCCTTTGCGGGTTGGGGGATTTAATGCCTGCTTTTTGCAGGCGTTAAAAACCAACCCGCAAAGGGACCCAGGGGGCTAATTACGGTACCGCAATTTGCGGTATGCAATTAGCGCCTTCCCCATTCCCATTATGCCCTATGGGGCAAAAATGGGAATGGGGAAGGGCAATGGTGGAAGGGGGAATTACCACCCCACCAACCTTGGAATGGGGCAGTAATTCCCCTTTCCGCCAAGAACCATGGCGCTAATAGCGCCATGGTTCTCCGCCATCCGTGTAACGAGGCCCTAAGTCTAAATTTCAATGAAGGAATACAAAGTGAGTCATGATATGAAGCAATGTCTAGTATTTGTCTTACTTTCACTGAAGGAATACAAAGTAATGAATGTTGTGAAACAACGTCTAGTCTGTGGCTAATATTCAGTGGAGGAATACAAAGTGATGCATGGTGTGAATCAATGTCTAGTGTGTGGCTAATATTCACTGAAGGCAAACAATGCAATGCATGGTGTGAAGAAACTTCTAGTCTGTAGCAAACAGTCACTGAAGGAATAGAATGTGATTCATTGTTTGAAGCAACATCTATTCTAAGTCTAACAATCAATGAAGGAATACAAAGTGATGCATGGCGTGAAGCAAAGTCTAGTCTGTGGCTAATATTCAGTGAAGGGATATAAAGTGATGCATGGTGTGAAGCAACATCTATTATATGTCTAACTTTCACTGAAGGAATACAAAGAGATGCATGGTGTGCAGAAATGTCTAATCTATGGCTAACTTGCACTGAGAGAATACAAAGTGATGCATGGTGTGAACCAACATCTATTCTAGGTCTAACAATCAATGCAGGAATACAAAGTGATGCATGGTGTGAAGCAAGTCTAGTATTGGCCAACTTTCACTGAAGAAATCGAAAGTGATGCATGGTGTGAAACAACATCAGGTCTATGGCTAACGTTCACTGAAGGAATAGAAAGTGATGAATGGTGTAAAGCAAGATTTATTCTATGTCTAACTTTAACTGAAGGAATACAAAGTGATGCATGGTGTGCGGCAATGTGTAATGTATGTCTAACTTTCACAGAAAGAAAAGAAATTGATACATGGTGTAAAGCAACATCTATTCTAGGTCTAACAATCAATGAAGGAATACAAAGTGATGCATGGTGTGAAGCAATTCTAGTATATGGCTAACTTTCTCTGAAGAAATAGAAAGTGATGCACGGTGTGAAGCAACATCTATTCTAGGTCTATCAATCAATGAAGGAATACAAAATGATGCATGGTGTGAAGCAAGTCTAGTATATGGGTAACTTTCTCTGAAGAAATAGAAAGTGATGCACGGTGTGAAGCAAGATCTATTCTAAATTTAGCGTTCAATGAAGGAATACAAAGTGATGCCTGGTGTGACGCAAAATCTATTCTATGTCTAACATTCAATGTAGTAATACAATGTCATGCATGGTGTGAAGCAACCTCTAGTCTGTGGCTAGCTTTCACTGATGGAATGCAACGTGATGCATAGTGTGAAGCAACTTCTAGCCTGTGGCTAACATTCACTGAAGAAATACAAAGTGATGCATGGTGTGAAGCAACATCTATTCTATGTCTAACTTTCACTGAAGAAATACAAAGTGATGCATGTTGTGAAGCAACACCTTGTCTGTGGCTAATATTCAGTGGAGGAATACAAAGTGATGCATGGTGTGAAGCAACTTCTAGTCTGTGGCGAACATTCACCGAAGGAATAGAATTTGATGCATTGTTTGAAGCAACACCTATTCTAAGTCTAACAATTAATGAAGGAATACAAAGTGATGCAAGGTGTGAAGCAACGTCTGGTATATGGCTAACATTCATTGAAGGAATACAAAGTGATACATGGTGTGCAACAATGTTTAATCTATGGCTAACTTTCACTGGAAGTATACAAAGTGATGCATGGTGTGAAGCAAGTCTAGTATATGGCTAGCTCTCACTGAAAAAATAGAAAGTGATGCATGGTGTGAAGCAAGATCTATTCTCAGCTGAGCATTCAATGAAGGAATACAAAGAGATGCATAGTGTGAAGCAACGTCTAGTCTATGTATAACTTCCACTGAAAGAATACAAAGTGATGCATGTTGTGAAGCAACATCTATTCTAAATCTAACAATCAATTAAGGAATACAAAGTGATGCATGGTGTGAATCAAGTCTAGTATATGGCTAACCTTCACTGAAGAAAGAGAAAGTGGTGCATGGTGTGAAGAAAGATCTATTCTATGTCTCACATTCAATGTAGGAATACAAAGTCATGCATGGTGTGAAGCAACCTCTAGCCTGTGGCTAACTTTCACTGAAGGAATACAAAGTGATGCATGGTGTGAAGCAACATCTAGTCTGTGGCTAACTTTCGCTGATGAAATACAAAGTGATGCATGGTGTGAAGCAACATCTATTCTATGGCTAACATTCACAGAAGGAATACAAAGTTATGCATGCTGTGAAGCAATGTCTGGTCTGTGGCTCACATTCACTGAAGGAATACATTGTGATGATAATGTGAAGCAATGTCTAGTGTGCGGCTAATATTCACTGTAGGCATACAAAGCGATGCATGGTGTGAAGCAACTTCTAGTCTGTGGCGAACATTCACTGAAGGAATAGAAAGTGATGCATCATTTGAAGCAACATCTATTCTAAGTGTAACTTTCAATGAAAATATACAAAGTGAATCATGATATGAAGCAATGTCTAGTCTTTGTCTAACTTTCACTGAAGGAATACAAAGTGATGCATGGTGTGAAGTAACGTCTAGTATATGGTTAACATTCACTGAAGGAATACAAAATGATGCAGGGTGTGAAGCAACATCGAGTCCATGGCTAACATTCACTGAAAGAATAGAAAGGGATGAATGGTTTGAAGCAAGATCTATTCTAAGCTTAGCATTCAATGAAGGAATGCAAAGTGATGCATGGTATGAAGCAATGTCTAATCTTTGTCTAACTTTCACTGAAGGGATACAAAGTGATGCATCGCGTGAAGAAATGTCTAGTCTATGGCTAACTTTCACTGAAAGAATACAAAATGATGCATGGTGTGAAGCAACGTCTAGTATATGGCTAACTTTTACTGAAGAAATAGAAAGTGATGCATGGTGTGAAGCAACATCAAGTCTATGGCTAACATTCACTGAAGGAATAGAAAGTGATAAATAGTGTGAAGCAACATCTATTCTAAATTTCGAATTCAATGAAGCAATACAAAGTGATTCATGGTGTGAAGACAAATCTATTCTATGTCTATCATTCACTGATGAAATACAAAGTGACTGTAATTGTAATTGTTTATTTGTAAAGCGCTTATACACAAGTGAAGTGCTTCAAAGTGCTTCAAGGCGGTAAGGGAACAAGGGGATATCAATGTAATTCTTATGCCTTGAAGATTCTCAATGATCTAACAGCAATAACTAGCATAGGGGGCGGGAAGGAACATAACAAGATAAAAGGTTGGTTGACCTATGGGAGGGGAGCCAGCAAGGGAGGGGAGATAGAGGAGGACATGACAGACAAACATGTTAAGCCTAGTGCAGCAAGGTCGTATACGTGCGCAGACAGACGTGTGAGAGAGAGGGTGGGGACAAATGCACCCAGTCCAGCAAGGGCCAGTGTTAAGTGCAGGGTGGGTGCCACTCTTATGGAACGTATTGTGAGTGCAGTAGTGCAAGGCAGAGTGAGGCAAGTGCAGGTCTGGCAGAGGGGGGGGGTAGCTGGGCCCTGTGAGGCTCTGGGGGTGCACCACGTGCCCAGTCAGCTAACTGAGCAGGTTGGGGAAGAGAACAAAGGAGGGAAGCAGTAGAGAGGAGGAAGGAGATTAGCACGAGAGAAGGAGAGAGAAAGAGGAAGAGAAGAAGAAAGACTTGAGGAGTTTCGGGAACTTAAGGAGGTCAGGCTCATGACGGAGAGAGGCATGTAGGCTGCTCGAGAAGGAGGCACCTGCAGAGGATAAAGATCTACCCCCAAATCTCTGTTTGGAAAAACGGCTCTCCTGCAGAGAGTTGGAGGAGGCAGAGTGAAGGGCTCTGGAAGGAGAGTATTTAGGAAGGGAATGTTGTAAATAGTAAGGGCCATGGCCCCTGAAATCCATGTGGAATATGCAGAGGGACTTGAACTTGATCTTGCAGCCACAGGGAGCCAGTGGAGGGATTTCGGTGCCTGAGAGATGCGGTACCCGGGCTTGATGCCAAGGATATGTCTCACGGTTCTGTTCTGGATAAGTTGAAGAGGTCAAAGCATAGAGGTAGGAAGATTGAGAAAGAGACTTTTGCAGTTGTCCAGTCTGGAGAGAACCAGGGCTCTGGAGACAGTGAGCGGTGGGGGAAGGTGAGAAAAGGTAGAATACCTCTGAGGAGGTGAAGCTGGTAGTGGGACTTTTTGGACATGTCCGAGATGTGGGAAGAGAAGGAGAGAGTAGAGTTAAGATGACCCCCAGGTGTTTTGCCTCACTGGTGGGTGGGGTAACAGGACCAAGGGTGGTTGGCCAGAGTGAAAGTGGGAAAACAGGAGCAGGGGTCCCAATGAGGGCAATCTCTGTCTTAATGGCATTAAGAGAGAGATCATTAGCAGCACACCAGGACTGACTTGCGGACATACAGTCAGGGATGAGCGAGGAGGACCTAGAGGCTGAGGGTAGCCTGAAAGAGAGCTGTGTGTCATCTGCATAACACTCAAAGTTGGAGGTGAAGGCAGAGATAATGTGGGCCAAAGGGGCCATGTAGATATTGAAAAACCTGTAGGATAGGTTAGATCCCTGGAGGACACCACAAGTAGAGAGAGTGATAGCGGAGAGAAAGGAACCGAGTTATACTTGGACGGACGGTGAGAAAGACAAGATGACAGCCACACCAAACTTGATCGGTTATGTCAAGGGTCTCGTGGAGTCTGGAGATAAGGAAGATGTGGATCAACGTATCGAAAGCAGAGGAGAGGTCAAGAAGAATAAGGACAGAGGGAGAGTTAGAGTCAAGGTTCAAGAGCAGTTTCCGTACTTCTGGGTACTCTAAAGCCAGACTGATGGTCATGGAGGCAACCAACAGATTCAGTGTGGAGGGTAAGCTGAGAGATAGCCAGCTTCTCCAGGAGTTTGTCAGGAAAGGAGTGATGGAGATCGGGCGATAGTTAGCTGGAATAGTAGGGTCGGCAAAGGTTTCTTTGAGCAGACAGTGCACCAGAGGGTGGTTGAGAGAAGTGGGAAAGACTCCAGTGGTGAAAGAGAGGTTGCAGAGGTCTACCATGGCTGGTGCTAGTGCGTCAATGTTGTCCTTGATGCATGGTGTGAAGCAACATCTAATCTTTGTCTAACTTTCACTGAAGGAATACAAAGAGATGCATGGTGTGAAGCAACTTGTTAGAACCCAAAGCCACAACACTCTTCCAGGAAGATGTCAACCCAATCACAGTAGCAGAATTATTCTTCCTACTGTTGTAACTCTCTGCTGTCTGTAGTGAGACAGACAAAGAGATCAAGCAGTCAGAAGAGGAGACGCGCCCAGGATTCACCGACTGCAGAAAACAGAAATATTAAAAAAACTGTTGTCAGTGATTGTGACAGAAGTATAGGTACCTAGGTCCAGTAGAAACAGAACCCTCCTGAATAGTTCTTGTAGATACAGTCAGACTGAATAGGGCGATGATGGAATGTCCCCTGGATCCCAGTATAAATTCTAAAACAAACAAGTATAGGAAATGACCTGACAGAAAACCTCTAACAGTACTACAATGACTCAGAGAGCAATGTTTTTTCTTGCCACAAACACAATCTGGAGTCGTTCTGATGTCCCAGTGTAGTTCTGTGTAGAAGGATGTTGATGCAGAGGAAGTAACTCAGAACTAACCCAACGGCACGGGGATGCCTATGATATTCCAATGGATACCAAGCCTACTCCGACGGAATGAGGACGCCCATGGCACCAACATCAAGAGTCTCTAGTCCTATAGCCAGTTGTTCAGGTGCTGTGTTGAAAAGGTAGAAATTACAGGAATAGCAGGTTCCAGATCCTCGAAGCACTACAATGTCCACAATCCTACAGGGCAACAACCAGGAAGAATGAAATGCAATTCTGGATTCAGAAGTGGGCAGGCACAGAAATCGTAGGATGACAATAGTTCTTCAAGAGGTCCAAGTTCAATAACGAGCCGATCCAAATCAAAACAAAAGCGTAATCCAAGAAACAGTTCCGTGAAGCGTGCCGGGTCAGGTAAACAGAGAAAGAAACCATGGGCCAGACATAAGGCAGGGCAAGTCTGTAAAACGTTCCAAGGTCGAAGAGGAGGGCTGACGAGGGAAAGGAAGGGCAGGGTAGAGGAGCGGGAATAGAATGGGAACAAAGGGCTAAACTGCAAAAAAAACAGGATACAATATCCAAGGACAGAACTATGGAGGGTCGTAACTTCAATCAAAAGCACAGACTACAGCTGGAAGCGGGGTTAAGTAACACCGCATATGCATTCCAGCAACACAACGTACAGCTGATGAATTGCTTCCGGGTAATCCCTGTGTCCACGTTAGTGTGGTTGGTCACCATGATGACCCGTAATGATGCCAGAAAGGTGAGCGTTTACTGAAGACAGTTTGTATATGTAATCCCCAATGCCCATGCCTATTGGCACGAGAGGGCATGGAGTTCTTGACAGAAAAAGCCCTTTGTGAAAGAACATTCCTGACGGGAATCCTGACAGTTTCCTCCCCCACCGGAACATCCAACCCCTTCTGTGCATGAAAGCGGGCCATGAGATGAGGGGCATTGATATTACCGACAGGCTCCCAGGTCCGGTCCTCAGGGCCATACACCTTCCAATCAACAAGTTGAAGGAGGCAGGAGATGAGTAGTGGGGTGACATGGCTTCACTAGGGATACATGAAATACGGGATGCACCTTCCAGATCAGAGCCAGGGCCAGTTTGACCACCAAAGGACTAAGGATCCGAGTTATGGAATAAGGTCCGACAAATCTTGGAAGCAACGGACGGCGCCCGGACAGCCTCAGGTGTTTGGCAGCCAACCAGACCCTCATACCGACACTATAAACCGGGGCCGGTGACTGATGCCTGTCAGCATACCCCTTGGCCTAGATTTGTGCTTCACGCAGATGGATGAGTATGTTATTATGGACAGACACAAGATCCCTTACGCAATCAGAAACCGTGGGATGATTAGGAGGCAATACCGGTTCCATGGGTAAGCATCATACAGAGCAAACAATGGCGAAACATCAGTGGAAGTTTGCAAAGCATTGTTATAGGCGAATTATGCTGCGCCCAATACTGACAGCCACGTTTCTTGATGTTGCAAAAGCAGACAATGGAGGTATTGCTCTAATGTTGCATTAAGCCTCTCGGTCTGGCCATCAGTCTGCGGATGATAATCGGTAGAGTACCGGTCTTCAATCCCAAAGGAGGCTGTTAGTGAAGCCCAAAAATGAGAGGTGAATTGGGACCCACAATCAGAAACGACAATGGACGGGAGACCAAAAAATCAGAAAACATGTTTCAAGAACAAAGTGTAGACACAAACATGCCAATTACTATCGGACTTCAGTCTTTGGGCGAATTCTAATTTATAGCTTCTAGTTATTGGGTTTGGTTGTCAGCTGTGGTATTGCATCTATATCTTAATTGCCAAAGATAGGAAATTTGAATTTATAATTACTTATACATATCCACTTGCGACAACCTTAGTGAATTGTTCTCAGTGCGTTGTGAGCGCCAAAATAATTATTTCCACACTTTCAATTTTATTTAAATGTGTTCTTTAATTTATGTTGTTGCAAATTAGTTTACAGTTTCTCTTATTTGTGATCTCTCTACACGTGTTTCCCCCTTTATAGTCCATTCAAAAGGGATCATTAGGAGAGTGTTTCTAAAAAATAAAGCATCATACAATAAATAATATAGTCTTCCAAATCCATTTTCTAAAGGGATCAAACAAACTCAAATTTTCAGATTTCTCTTTAGTGATACAATAATACAAAGAAAGATAGGAAAGGCAGGATAGATTAGTTTTAGTGTCAAATCATAATTGATAACTTAGATCTTAATGGCACTCACCAATTGGATCTTCCATAGGTGTTCTACCTTTATTTGCTTTTTTGTTGAATATATTTGTTTAGGGTTTCAATAGAAGTTCCAGTTTCAAAGGGTTTATTTCAACCAAAAACTGGAAATGAAAACACACATTTTAGACTTCCTTTGTTAATTGGAAAAAGATCTAAAGATAGTGATTCAGCTCTAGGGTTTAGAAGTCCTCTTTAAGGGGGATTCAAAGGTATAATAATGCTTACCTTAGTTTCTTGAGAGTTCTGATAGCGAGGGATACGCTTGTCCTTCTGCTACATTCGTCTATGTTTTTCGATGCGTATTTATATGCATGTTAATTGGACGTGATGACGTCATCACGCACATGTTTAAGTGTATGTGATGACGTCATGACGATGTGCGTGCTTGTGGCCATTTGTAATTCATCAATGCGTGCTTACTTGATGGTCATTTTCTTTCCTTGATTTAGTAATTTCAAATATAGCCTTTTTCTTTCAAAGGTCATGTTTTTGTTATTGCGAAGATTTATATTTCTAAGAATTGTATATTCTGAGATAATATACATTTTCTTTTTGGCGCGAATGTTATCACGCATTAGATCACGTGCTTACATTGTTGCGCAGCATGTATCAAAGTTTATTGCCAGTTTATTGCTAATTTTCTTAATTAAATTGGCTCTTGGCATTTGATTAATATTTTAGTTTTTTGTTTATTTTTTACTCATGTACTCCAGGCAACATTTACTCTAATTTAGAGATATTTCATTCATTTATGAATTGTACTCGAAATGGAAGCTTCTCTATTGTATTTTAACTTTTTTGGGATTTTGTTAAAGTATTTAAGGTTGTTATAAAGAGAAAAACAGGGAAGAAAAAGAAAGAGAAAAATGAGTGTAGACAGTTTCCATGTTTGACAAAGAGGTTAGTTGCTGTATACAAACAATAATGGGATACATTTTGCTTATGCATTCATATTCATAGGTTATTAACATTTCCCATATTATAGCCAATTGAAGAATTCATTATCTGAGTTCAATCCGGTGTCTCAATTGTCCGTTAGGCATTTTTATTTAGATTCCCTCTGTCGGAGGATCTGCTCTTTGTTACCACCTCTTGGCAAATCTTCAATTGTGTCCAGTCCATAGATCTTTATGTCATCAACATTTTGTCCTTGGTGCTCCATTATAAAGTGTAGTGCTAGGGGATATTTTAGATCTTGATTCCTTATCACTCTCATATGTTCAAATATTCATTGTTTTAAGCTTTCTGATTGTACTTCCTATATATGTCTTTTTGCATATGCATTGTATTGCATAGACGACATATTTGCTGTTGCAATTTATTAAATGGTTTAACATGTTCTCTTTTCCATTTGGTAGCTTAATTTTCTTTTGGCCATTCACCATTTGAGGACAGAGTTTCCAGGCTCCCTATTTGTATGTTCCATTGATTGGTGTTTGTTTGGATATACTCCTTATATCTTTTTTGGTTATCGATTTCAAATGACTGGGGCTTATTTTGTTTCGCAAGGTTGGTGCCTTTCTGTAGCAGATTCCTGATTTATCGTCAATATATTTTGTAACCATTGCATCTAATTTCAACATGTCCCAGTGTTTTTTTAGTGTTGTTCTTAGGATTGGAGCATCTGATCCATAAGTGGTGATAAACTTAGTTTTTGTTAGCAAAGTTCCTTTTTTAGGTTCGTCTATCAATAAGAATTCCCGTATTATTGTTTCAGCTTTCTTGATGGATTATTTTACACTTTTTTCTTTGTACCTGCTTTGTTTAAATTTGTTTATTGTTTCTTCAATGCTAAATTTAAATGATTCTTCAGTACTGCAATTTCTCTTTATCCTTAGGATTTCTCCGTACTGAATATTGGTTATTATAGGTCTTGGATGGTTACTTTGTGCATGTAAGATGCTATTGCCTGCTGTTGGTTTGGTGAATCGGTTTTTTAAGATTTTTTCTTTGTCGGTATAGATCTCTAGATCTAAAAACTGGATCTTGTCTTTACTGATATTCGTTTTAATCTTCAGATTATATTCAATGTTTAGGTGCTCAACATATGAGTGGAACTCTATTAGGTTCCCTTCCCATATCATAAAGATATCATCAATATACTGACCCCAAAAAATTATGTTTTTGGAGTCGGTAAAGGCCTTGTGTTTCCAAGCATGTTTCACTTAGAAGTAACCCATAAACAGATTTGCATACGATGGGGCAAATTTGGACCCCATCGCGGTTCCTTGTTTTTGTCTGTAGATTTTCTTATTGAAACAAAAGATGTTGTTGTTTAGAGCGAGTACAGCATTTCCAGTAGCATATTGTTTTGTTCTTTGAATGATATTGATCTCATTTTCAAAAAGTGTTCTGAGGCTATTAAGCCTTGATCATGATTGATGCTTGTATATAATGAAACAACATCCAGTTTCACCATGTGATAGTTGTCCTGCCAGGGGATAGCTGTTGAATGATGTGCTTCGTATCACGTATAAATTATGCTAGCTGCATGGTAAGAGGTTTTAAGTGGATGGCTATGAAAACAATTCACTAAGATTGTCGCAAGTGGATATGTATAAGTAATTATAAATTCATGTTTCAAGAACAAGTCTGCCAATACAGGTGCCGTAGGAAGACGCTGACACGCCACAAACAGGGCCATTTTAGAGAAATAGTCCACCACCATCCAGATGGTATTGTACCCCTGAACCATGGGAAGTTCCACTATGAAGTCCATAGACAACATAAACCAGGGACGTTGAGGTACAGTTAATGGTTGTAGTAGAACAACAGGCTTAGCGGGGTTGGTTTTACATTGAGCACAGACAGAGCATGCTAGTATGTATTCCTGAACATCTCAACGCATGGTGGGCAACCAGCACCATCTCTGCAATATGTCTAGGGTTTTTCGTTGTCCCGGATGTGCTGCGTACATAGTATCATGACACCATGACAATGCAGCATGGCAGGTTTTTTGATCTGGCAGGAACAAGCGTCCTTGTATATAAGGCAAAGTGTCCACTATATCAAGGTTGCACACAGCTATTTCTGAAGGTTTACTCGATACCCATGCTTGTACTGCTGCTTTCAATGACGGGTGTGTGGTGCAAGCACACATGATTTGGGTAGGAAGGAGTGGCATTTCCTCACCCTTAAACATTGGAGTAGACTCATGCATACGAGAAAGTGCATTGGCTTTGGTGTGCAGAAAACCCGGGCGACAAGTGACAGTGAAATTGAACATAGAGAAAAACTCATGCCATATGGCATGCTGTGAGGTGGAGCACTTAACTGATTTCATTGCCAATAGGTTCCGATGGTCGGTGTAGACCTGAACTGGATGTGCTGCACCGAGTAAGTGGTGTCTCCATTCTTTGAACACGTCACGAATGGCCCGTAATTCACGTTCAGTAGTAGTATAATTGCGCTCATAGGAGGTAAGTTTTCTTGAATAGAACGCTACCGGATGCAGTTTACCAGTATTCCCACATGGTTGAGAAAAGACGGCTCCTATAGTAATGCCCGAGGCATCTGCCTCCACATAAAAAGGTAGCTCGGTTTTAGGATGCTGCAGCACCGGTGCAGAGGTAAATGCCAATTTAAGTGCGTCAAAAGCACTCTGTGTTTCGTTGAACCATACAAAGTTCCGTTTGTTGTTCGTGAAAGAAGTAAGTGGAGCCACCATACCAGAAAACATTCTTATGAAACGCCTGTCAAAGTTTGTGAACCTCAGAACAGTTTGCAAGGATTTGACGTTATTTGGAACCGGCCAGTCCAGAACTGTTTTTACTTTGGCTTGAGTCATGCGTACTCTGTTACTGGTGATCTCATAACCGAGGAATTCAAGCTTGGTTAAATATAAAACGCATTTCTCAAGTTTGGCAAAAAGGCTGTTGTCTCTTAGACGTTGCGAAACAGACCATACATGATTAACATGTTGTTGGTAAGAGGATGAATAAATCAATATATCATCCAAATAGACGACCAGATGTCTATCAATCATGTCCTGGAAAACATCATTCATGAAGTTTTGAAATGTTGTGGGGGCATTGCAAAGCCCAAAAGACATTACGCAATATTTAAAAAGCCCAAACCGCGTTTTGAAAGCGGTTTTCCATTCATCACCATCACGAATACAAACCAGGTTGTATGCCACAGGCAAATCCAGTTTAGTAAAAATGATTGAGGAGCCCAACTGATCCAATAAGGTATTGATTAAAGCAGTGGGTACTGGTTTCGGATGGTGACAGCGTTCAGGGCCCTGTAGTTGATACATGGCCTCAGGTCCCCTTCTTTCTTCGGGACAAAAAACAAAGGCGAGGCAGCTGGAGAACGAGAAGGGCGAATAAAACCAGTGCTAAGTGCCTTGTCTATATATTCCTTGAGTATATTCGTCTCCTTATTGGTAAGGGAATATATTCGCCCGTTAGGAATGCTTGCACCAGGAATTAAGTCAATAGGCAGTAGTACGGCCGATGTGGCGGTAGTTGTTCTGCCATGCCTTTGTCGAACACATCCCTATAACTCTCATATTCTTTAGGCAGAGGAGACAAGGATACGGCACCCACAACTGAGGCGGTGTCCATCAAAGGACGACACAGACTGGAAGGTTGTACACTAGCATTCTCCAAGCAGCTGGCCTCGCAGTAATTAGACGGGAAACCAACTTTGGGTTTTTGCCAATCGATATCAGGATTGTGCAGAGAGAGCCACGGAAGACCAAGAATTACCTTATATTGCAGAGCGGCAATGAGGTCAAAAACAATAGATTCCATATGACCGCTGTCAGTAACCATCAATAATTCCACTGTACGCTCTTTCACCAGATCAGAGACCAAGGTAGTGCCATCAAATGTGTTGACTGTCTCCCGGTGTCCTTTAGGACGCGTAGGCACGCCTGTGTCTTTAGCGTACATGATATCCATATAGTTGCCTGTGGCACCAGAATCGATGATGGCAGCAGTTTTCCAAGGCTGCTCTAATGCATAGGAAATCGTGATAGGCTGAGAGTATGGAGCGTAACCTTTGCAGTGTTCAGGATCCAAACATGGCTGACTCAGTAAATGGACCCCAATACCTACATAGTCTTGGAGTTTCCCAATTTCTTGGTGGGTTTCTTGGGGCATGAACGGTGAAATGCTCCGAAGAGCCACAATAGAAACAGAGATTATTTTGTCTCTGATTTTCTCTTTCTGCCGGGGTTAGGGGACCCCGTACGGCACCGACCGGCATGGGCTCAGGGTCATGAGAAACCGGTTCTAACCGAGGCTGTACCAGAACCACCGGTCTCTTTTCCTCTTTCCGTTCAGCTCTTCTGGCATCTATTTGTAAGACTAAATCCAACAATTCTGAGAAGTCTGTCGGAACAAATGGAACCGTGGCCAGTGTATCTTTAAGCGCTTCAGACAAACCCTTATAAAAAACCGCAGCTTTCTTATCTTCGGGCCAACTAGTTTCAGCAACCAATTGGTTGAATTTAGCTAGGTAGGTGAGAAGAGGTGTGTCCCCTTGTCGTATATTTAGTAACTCAAGGTCAGTTGCTTGTGTCTTGTGTCTTGTACCTTGTCGTACATGCAGTAACCCAAGGTCAGTTGCTTGTGTCTTGTACCGTGGTTAAGTAACACCGCGTACGCGATCCAGCAACGCGACGTACAGCTGATGAATTGCTTCCGGGTAATCGATGTGTGCGCGTTAGCGTGGTTGGTCGCCATGACGACCTGTAATGATGCCAGAAAGGAGAGAGTTTACTGAAGACAGATTGTATATGTAATCCTCAACGCCCATGCTTATTGACACGAGAGCGCAGGGAGTTCTTGACAGAAAAAGCCCTTTGTGAAAGGACATTCCTGACGGGATTCCTGACACACGTCTAGTATATGGCTAGCTTTCACTGAAGACATAGAAAGTGATGCATGGTGTGAAGCAAGATCTATTCTCAGCTGAGCATTCAATGAAGGAATACAAAGTGATGCATAGTGTGAAGCAACGTCTAGTCTATGTATAACTTCCACTGAAAGAATACAAAGTGATGCACAGTGTGAAGAACTGTCTAGTCTATGTATAACTTTCACCGAAAGAATACAAAGTGATGCATGGTGTGAAGCAACATCTATTCTAAATCTAACAATAAATTAAGGAATACAAAGTGATGCATGGTGTGAAGCAACGTCTAGTATAGGGCTAACAATCAATGAAGGAATACAAAATGATGCATGGTGTGAAGCAACGTCTAGTCTGTGTCTAACATTCACTGAAGAAATACAAAGTGATGCATGGTGCGAAGCAAACTCTAGCCTGTGGCTAGCTTTCACTGAAGGAATACCACGTTATGCATAGTCTGAAGCAACTTCTGGCCTGTGGCTAACATTCACTGAAGAAATACAAAGTGATGCATGGTGTGAAGCAACAGCTATTCTAGGTCTAACATTCAATGAAGGAATACAAAGTGATGCATGGTGTGAAGCAAGTCTAGTATATGGCTAGATTTCACTGAAGAAATAGAAAGTGATGCATGGTGTGAAGCAACATCAGGTCTATGGCTAACATTCCCTGAAGGAATAGAAAGTGATGAATGGTTGGAAGCAAGATCTATTCTAAGTTTAGCATTCAATGAAGGAATGCAAAGTGATGCATGGTGTGTAGAAACACCAAGTCTGTGTCTAAAATTCACTGAAGGAATACAAAGTGATGCATAGTTTGAAGGCCCTTCTAGTATGTGGCTAACATTCACTGAATAAATGCAAAGTGATGCATGGCGTGAAGCAACGTCTAGTCTCTGGCTAACTTTCAATGAAGGAATACAAATTGATGCATGGTGTGAAGCAAATTCTAGTCTGTGGCTAACATTCACTGAAGGAATACAAAGTGATCCATGATGTGAAGCAAGGTCTAGTCTGTGGCTAACTTTCACTAAAGGAATACAATGTGGTGCATGGTGTGAAGTATCATCTAGTCTATGGCTTACATTCACAGAAGGAATACAAATTGATGAATGTTGTGAAGCAACGTCTGGTCTGTGGCTAACATTCACTGAAGGAATACATTGTGATGATGGTGTGAAGCAAGGGCTAGTGTGTTGTTAATATTCACTGAAGGTATACAAAGCAATGCATGGTGTGAAGAAACTTCTAGTCTGTGGTGAACATTCACTGAAGGAATAGAAAGTGATGCATTGTTTGAAGCAACATCTATTCTAAATCTAACTTTCAATGAAGGAATACAAAGTGAGTCATGATTTGAAGCAATGTCTAGTTTTTGTCTAACTTTCACTGAAGGAATATAAAGTGATTCATGGTGTGAAGCAACATCTAGTCTATGTATAACATTCAATGAAGGAATACAAAGAGAGTCATGATTTGAAGCAATGGGGGTCATTATGACCCACGCGGTAACTATGGCGCTAGTAGTGCCATGGTTGCCGCTGGTATTTTACTGATTGCGCCATGGTGATTGACGGAAATACCGCCCCATTCCAAGGTTGGCGGGGCGGTAATTCCCCATTCACCATTGGTCCTTCCCCATTCCCATTTTCGCCCCCATAGGGCTCAATGGAAATGGGGAAGGCGGTAGTTACGGTACCGCAAATTACGGTACCGTAAATACCTCCAAGGTCCCTTTGCGGGTCCAATCCTTAACGGCTGGTAAATCCAGCCATTAAGGTCGGGACCCCCAAAGGGACCTCGTAATCAGGCGGTAAGGGGTTAATGGCACCACAACCTTTTACAGCGCCGTTAACCCCTTACCGCCTGGGTCGTAATGAGGCCCAATGTCTAGTCTTTGTCTGACTTTTTCTGAAGGAATACAAAGTAATACAAGGTGTGAAGCAACATCTAGTCTATGTCTAACATTCACTGAAGGAATACAAAGTGAGTCATGATATGAAGCAATGTCTAGTCTTTGTCTAACTTTCACTTAAAGAATACAAAGTGATACATGGTGTGAAGCAACATCTATTCTAAGCCTAACAATCAATGAAGGAATACAAAGTTATCAATGGTGTAAAGCAACATCTATTCTAAGTTCAGCATTCAATGAAGGAATACAAAGTGATACATGGTATGAAGAAATGTCTAGTGTATTTCTTACTTTCACTGAAAGAATACAAAGTGATGCATGGTGTGAAGCAACATCTATTCTAAATCTAACAATCAATTAAGGAATACAAAGCGATGCATGGTGTGAAGCAACTTCTAGTCTAAGTCTAACAATCAATTAAGGAATACAAAGCGATGCATGGTGTGAAGCAACTTCTAGTCTAAGTCTAACAATCAATTAAGGAATACAAAGCGATGCATGGTGTGAAGCAACTTCTAGTCTAAGTCTAACAATCAATTAAGGAATACAAAGCGATGCATGGTGTGAAGCAACTTCTAGTCTAAGTCTAACAATCAATTAAGGAATACAAAGCGATGCATGGTGTGAAGCAACTTCTAGTCTAAGTCTAACAATCAATGAAGAATACAAAGAAGTCCAGGGTGTGAAGCAACGTCTAGTATATGGTTAACTTTCACTGAAAAAATAGAAACTGATGAATGGTGTGAAGCAACATCTGTTCTAAGTTTAGGATTCAATGAAGGAATACAAAGTGATGAATGCTGTGAAGCAACATCTAGTCTGTGGCTAACTTTCACTGAAGGAATACAACGTGATGCATAGTTCGAAGGCCCTTCTAGTATGTGGCTAACATTCACTGAATAAATTCAAATTGATGCATGGTGTGAAGCAACTTCTAGTCTGTGGCTAACATTCACTGAAGGAATACAAAGTGATCCATGATGTGAAGCAAGGTCTAGTCTGTGGCTAACATTCACTAAAGGAATACAATGTGGTGCATAGTGTGAAGCAACGTCTAGTCTTTGGCTACCTTTCACTGAAGGAATACAAAGTGATGCATGTGTGAAGTAACATCTAGTCTATGGCTTATATTCACAGAAGGAATACAAATTGATGACTGTTGTGAAGCAACGTCTGGTCTGTGGCTAACATTCACTGAAGGAATACATTGTGATGATGGTGTGAAGCAAGGGTTAGTGTGTTGTTAATATTCACTGAAAGTATACAAAGCAATGCATGGTGTGAAGCAACTTCTAGTCTGTGGTGAACATTCACTGAAGGAATAGAAAGTGATGCATTGTTTGAAGCAACATCTATTCTAAATCTAACTTTCAATGAAGGAATACAAAGTGAGTCATGATTTGAAGCAATGTCTATTTTTTGTCTAACTTTCACTGAAGGAATATAAAGTGATGCATGGTGTGAAGCAACATCTAGTCTATGTATAACATTACTGAAGGAATAGAACATGATGAAGGGTGTGAAGCAACATCTATTCTAAGTATAGCATTCAATGAAGGAATGCAAATGGATGCTTGATGTGAAGCAACGTCTAGTCTGCGGCTAACATTCACTGAAGGAATACAGTGTGAAACATGGTGTGAAGCAATTTCTAATCTCTGGCTAACTTTCACTGAACGAATTCAAAGTGATGTGTGGTGTGAAGCAATGTATAGTATATATCGAACATTCGCTGAAGGAATACAAAGTGATACATAGTGTGCAGCAACGTGTAGTATATGGCTAACATTCACTGAAGGAATAGAAAGTGATGAATGGTGTGAAGCAACATCTATTCTAAGTTTAGCATTCAATTAAGAAATACAAAGTGGTGCATGGTGTGAAGCAACGTCTCGTCTTTGGCTAACATTCACTGAAGTAATACTATGAGATACAGGGTGTGAAGCAACGTCTAGTCTGTGGCTAGCAATCACTGAAGTAATACTATGAGATGCATGGTGTGAAGCAACGTCTAGTCTGTGGCTATCTTTCAATGAGGAAAAGAAAGTGATGCATTGTCTGAAGCAACGTTTCACAATGTAAAGCTAAGCAAGCACTGACCGTATCCTTCAGAAGCATAGTTGTCCTAGTTAGTGCCCACAACCCAAAAACCATTCAAATACCTGAATGAGAACAGGTACTCGTGTGATTAGCGGGTTGCTGCAAAAAGGGAAACCCACTTTGGAATAAAACCTTTGACATCTCCAGAGGTCAGTCAGTTACCTTTTATTTCCTGTGACTCCACCAACTCAAATAACGGAGTCTCATGCCTTTTGAACTCAGTGTTCCTAAAATGTTTTTAAACTCTATGTCATTTTTATATTTATCTCCATAGATCAAATCAAGGATTAGAACCTCGATTTACATTGTGCTCTGAATAACAACCGTCCTGATGAAGGCCTATTAGAGAATAGATTTGGTATGGTCGCCCGGATGTACGCGCCATTACACAAACAGACCGAAACACCCCGTGTCGATGCACCTATCGGTGAATAACATCCAAGCAACTAACTGATCAGTGGCAACTGTGTACATTTGTATGAAAACACTGGGTGCCTGAGGTTTTGTTTAACAACCGGAACCAAAGAAAACGTACTGTGGTCCAGATCGGGAAAAGAAACACACAAATTTCTTCACACTAGACCCTTAGAATCAACCTCGGCTGTGAACAGTTATCCACGAAAACACTGTAAAAACTTCTAGGAACCAAAATTGATATGTGATCATGACTCTTAATGAACATGGCGGATGAGCTAGTGAGCGGTTGCCGGTACCAGCGGAAGCTGGTGACGGCAGTCACTGGTTGGGTGGCAGGCTGAGGTTGCTCTGTGCAGTTGACATGGGTGCGCCCCTCGAATATCCTGACCTTTCTTCGGGTTGGAAGAACATAACATGCAAACAGCAATCTCTCACCACGAGCTTGAGTCTGCGAAGTGGCCCATAAAGAGGGTGTGAATGCCCCCGGCCCTAGGGCTGTTTGTTTTGAGAACTTCAGATGTAGAATGAAGCCAACAGCTGTTGTCTACTCTCTGCTTGAAGCGCATTAAAATAAACTAAAAGCAGTGCCTTTTAAAAAATATCCTGTGCTGGTGTTTCATTTATGGAAACTATTATGGGCACAGGTGGGTTTTAATGAAATTGTAGCCCACAGTTGTTACCTAGAGTTGTAAGGGTCCAGGGAAGGTAAAAGTCTCTTGCATCCCATACAAAGAGACTATTAAGTGTAATGATAAAGGATTCACCCTGTGTTTAAATGAACAAAACACTTGTAATTGTATTTTACAACTGTGGTCTGTTTTACATGTGGCTCCACTGTGGCACTAAATAAACCAATAATATCAAATGATTAAGTTAAACATGTACCTTTTGTACTGGAAGGTCTAGCTGTTGTTTCTTGGTTCGTTGATGTGTTCAGGTGCGCCACCCACATTCTTTCAGGGCAAGGTAAACTGACCTTAACCTGCCACCAAAAGTGAAGCAAGAGGCTTGCTTGCACCAGTGTTCTGCCTGGACAATGCATGAACCAGACGTGGTGGCAGATCTCATCCGCTGTACATTAACTCCTATTTCTTTAGGTTCACCTGCAACCCAAAACACTGGATCTCCCTAACCTACACCCTATATTCTCCTGGAGATTGGCAGCGGTGCACGAATGTTTCCTAAAAGTATAAGCCCATAAAGAGTTGGCAGAAGCTTCTTTTCAGGACTCACACACCTTCATTTCCTGGATCCGTGTGATCACTATGACACCCAGAATTCCGACGGCCGGAAATGCCGACTTGTCTTTTTTGTAAACCCCCTTTACACCACATACATATGAGGGGGAGACCCCCGCACTCTCCTCCCATACTACTATTATATCCCATACCCCCCCAACATATATATGTGATGTAAGGGGGATCGGGAAAAAAAATCGGAATTTCTGGAGTCGGAATTCTGAGGGCGACATTTTGGGCCATTGCCCATTTCCTGATTGGAACTTTTTTAAATTATCGCTCAACCATTCGGTCTGTCCATAAACTTTCAGATTATATTGGAAAGCCTTTTATTTTAGGGGTTCGTGTTACCTTTCATTGAACAAATCTCTTGTCACATAATAATTTCCAACAGCTATCTCTCAGGTATAATCACACCCTGATTTAGAAAACATCTCAGGCAAAGATCCAGTTCTTTTTAGAACATTCAGATGAATCACCTGGAGGAATACACGGGTAGAATGCCAAACATGTTTACAGTACAATACTCAATGGCAAAGAATGTCTTGCTATGTTATTTTATATTAATGATTATTTAGAATGATTGCCAATGCTCAAGAAATGCCCTCAGGGGTTATATTGCCGAGTGCCCTTTCCATGCTGTCTTATGAGAGGGTGAAATAATTAACAGAGTGGGTTGGAAATGCTTTAATGAACACATGTGTTACTAGATTTCTGAATAGCACATAGTTTTCGCTTTAGCGAACAGATTTAGGCAGTACACATTGCATGCACCGCACAAAATTCCCTTGCTTTCTCATTTATGACTTGTCTCGGCTAGCACACAGGACTATCTGCGACTTATACAGATGGCTTTAAGTGGGCTGGTGCTCAGGCCCGGTAAAGTCCAAAATTTGCCCAAAGCATGTCTCTGCCAGGGCGCGCCAACCTGATTTGACAGCTAAATCAATGAACAGATGATTTGTGGCATTACTGCTTTTCCCCAGTAGATGTCACTTCAACCCATGTTTAGAATCATATCGTCAGTTTCAGACATTTGGAGTTCGTTTGTTTTGTAATACTCTGGAAGGGCAAATATGATACAGACAATACATAAGATCAGAAGATCTCATTGAAAAGAACTGAGGGATTAGAACCTGACTAGACCTATTTTGATTTTATTTTGTTTTTGCATTTGAATATTTTTATTTCACGTTTTTGACAGCTGATGAATTATATTATATGTAACAGATCTTTAAAAATAGATTCTGTTCCCTTTTATGTCAGGTATGAAAACTCGACAGTGTCTGTAAGGCCACTCCTCTAGTTATATAGATCACTGGTCTTTAATGTTCCTTATCTGATTTCAATTCTTCGGCTGCACTCTAGAGACCCCACTCCATTGATTTCTTATACATCTTAAAGTGCCGGCAATATCAGTGCATCCACTGCATCCTCAGTCCCACCCCCTGTAGCGGTGCTGCAAGTGGTCCCCTGCAGACAAGATCGGTGTCCTTCCCCATGCCTTTGTTTCCTTGTAATGTAAATTGTTATGTAACCACTGCCTCAAGATACGCGCCCGGTAGCCTACGGGCCTGGTTTGTGTTATTCAAAAAAAACAAATACAAATGCCACCAATCAACCTTGCCTCGCGTCTTTTACTTTCCAACTGCAATACATGGCCTTCTCTCCGCAGCACCAAAGAGCACCATCTCCATATTCTCCCACTACCAGTCACAACCGGGCACTCTGGCCAAAACCTGCCGAACAGCAACCCACAAACACTGCACTGTTTGGAGTAAGCAGCAGGATTGGCTTTTGATGCAACTGAGGCTGTAAAAATGATATGCAACAAACTTTCTGCCAAATGTCTACTGGCTATCCTATATATCCAGCAATGTATCCAAGGGACCATTCATGGGTCCTTTTCCTTGTAGAAGAGTGTAAACATCTTGATTTGACAGACTGATTTGTATAGTGGAATTCCCACTTCCGCCTCCCCCATCTGCTTTGTTATACAAATCCGCATTCATTATCACTAACATTTGATGTTGATGCTGGCAGAAGTTCATTCCATTCCTTATGGAATCCGCCTACTTTTTACACCCGCTTAAAGCAGCTGAAATCCATTGCAAAAACTGCCTGCCAATGCCATGCATAAATAGCAGGCGATATTTACACAAATTGCTCGCCCTCATTGTAGTGCTCCATGTGTTGAACTTGACCGTTCTCCACAAGGGAACTCCCGCCCGGTGTTAGCTCTGGAAGCTATACCGCTATAAGGTAAGACTTCTTCCCCAATTGGGAAACCCATCTACTAATCTGGGAACGCGTTGCTTGACTCATTTCTGGTGACAGATGTGGAAAGCACTTCTACCACTGACCTGGCCACAAACTGTCTCCTGCACGGGCAGGTAGGGAAATACTTTGCATAACCCAACATTGCGCATTGTCCATGCAAGGACCTGAAACCTTTATGGGAAGGCGATGCTCGTTTCATGTTGGCGTTTACATGTGGGAACTAGCCACGGGGCAAGGGACTTCGTATCCTCCATG
This sequence comes from Ambystoma mexicanum, assembly GCF_040938575.1. NCBI lineage: Eukaryota > Metazoa > Chordata > Amphibia > Caudata > Ambystomatidae > Ambystoma > Ambystoma mexicanum. Next base: position 587,348,361 of record NC_090926.1, read on the forward strand.
ATGATAGGGGTGGTGTGGGGGTGGAGCAGAGTGGAGCGGCATCCATAGCTTGACATCCATTGTCTATTTTGTCATTGATTCGCTTCATGGTGCTGATTGAGCTGGAAAAGTTGGACACATTGAACAGCATGTTCACATAACTCTATGATCGCTCGCCACATGTCCATGGGCTGCAGAATATCTTTCCCTTTGCTGGGCAGCACCATTTTGCATGGTAGCCCCCTGCCTGCTGGGATCCACCTGAAAATAATGTGGATTCATTGTGGTTTCAGCCTAGTTATTGCCTGTGAGACCCTTGCTCTTTTCACGCATGCTCTATCCTCTCCCAGAAATCAATATATCATCCCGAAAGTAGGTTACTGGATGTTAGGGAGCCTGCTGAGCAGCGTGCGCGTTGTCCTCTGGAGCGTGGGTGCAGAAAATGGCATCCGCTCCGATTGTGGCACTGACATGTTTTTCCCACACGCCATGGATTGTTCTAGGAGGTCAAATGGACAACATTTGCTTAGTTTTTCAATGAAAGGAAATTTGAGTATACAGTGATCAGAGAACGGTGGCATAGTAGGGTTGGCCATATTGTTCACCCATGCCAATGTTACATAAGGGGGGACTTTTCCATCAGAAAATATCTCCTTAAACATCAATCTTGACTTGGGCCCAATAAGGCTTCTTGGAAAGATGGCTATTTTCCTATCTGTCACTCTGTATAAGAACGATAGTCACAAACAAACTAGGATCGGTGCATTATCGAAGAGCGTTAACGATAGCAATAATTGACCAACAGAAGGTCAGGCATTTTCTGAGAAAAGGCCCTCTGCATCACCTGTGGCATCAGCTCTATCAATCGGACGCTGTACCAAGGAGAGGCTTCCCTCGACTGTCAACCCCACACCTGAGCCTTAGCGTCCTATGTGCAGCGCTTTCCGTGAAGCCCACATTGTGCCATTCCAATACACTGAAGAAGCAGGCTGCGTAAGAATGCGCGATGGGTGCCCGCCATTGATCATGCCTCTTAATGAACATGGCGGCTGAGCTAGTGAGCAGTTGCCTGTACGAGCGGAAGCTGGTGATAGCAGTCACGGGCTGGGTGGCAGGCTGAGGCTGCTCTGAGCAGTTGACATGAGTTCGCACCTCGAATATTCGGACCTTTCTTCAGGATGAAAGATCATAACATTCAAACAGCAATCTCTCTCCACGGGCTTGAGTCAGCGAATTGGCCCATTAAGAGGCTTTGATACCGTATCCCTAGGGCATCCCTGTTGCAGCCCTGGCAAAGGGCTCCTGCACCAATGGGAGACCATGTTCTCATTGGGCTGCGCTCCAAGAACATGGAATGGTCAGTACAGCAAAGGTCCTGTGACACGATGTCGCTGCACATAGAAAAGCGTCCATCAAGGCACCCACCTCTTGCATGTGTGAAGGGGCAAACTTTGCGTTTCCATACTAGAGGGCGTGTGGTGTGGGGGAGGGTAGAGCGCAATCTTTGCTCTTCCACAGGAAAGGGAACACGCTCTTCACATCCATGGGGCTGGGCCAGGGGCACACTGCTCATCCATGGGGAATCCGGGACACGCAGGCTTCTCTTTAATGGGAGAAGGGTTGAGCCTGTGGATAACTCTGCCCTTTCAACGTAGCTGTGACATATTCAATTACCTGCTGGAGGAGGCACCCTGTACACTTCTATGGGTAGCACTGGTCACACGCACTCTTCCTTTGTTTTGGGAGAAGGGGCACAAGGCTCTTCTGTGTATGGATTTTGGGGTATTCTAGTAACACACTCAGCTCTCCATGTGGACATGGGCCAGGGAACTTGCCTTGCTCGTTCACTGCTTTGCTGGGAAAGAGCGATTTCTGCATGTGGGGGAGGGGAAGGCCGGGAGCACATGCGTGCCCTTCCAAGGGGGTGAAGGTCGGGGGACGCACTCTGCTCTTCCATTGGTGAGCGTCGGGGTTCATAGTCTGCTCCACCATTGAAAGGGTGTAGAGTACATATTCCGGTCTTCAAAGTTGGGGGTTGTGGACACGCTTCTCTGTAGTGGGCAGCGCCAGACGTTTAATCCTAAACATTAAAGTGGGGGGGGGGGCTCATCAACAACTGCAGTGGGATGCGACCTCGCCAGAAACTAGCATAGCAAGTGAAATATGCACATTTCGTTAAATTGGCTTTGCATGACCATCCAAACTGCACAGCGCAAATGGTATTTGCCATTCATAAAATCAACACACACAAAACCGAGAGAGGATATTGTCTTCCAATAGTATTATTGAAAACGTTAAAACGTGTGCATGTTTAAACTCCAAGCACCAATACCAATGTTTGGGACTTGCAGTACCGATACGGGACACGGACATTTCACCTTTAGTTGTTTGTTATTTTTCATCAGGTTATATCGTGCAGTGGTAATTCAAAGAGGGCATTCAATGTTTCTCATTTTAGCCGGGGAGTCTGAGTTCACCCTTTGAAAAAAGTGGGTGGGTGAGCCCCCCCCCCCCCTCCGTAGCCTCGAGTTGCCCTCAGCATCTATCAAATGTCCATGCTGAGGTCAGTAGACACACTATGCTCTTGCATGGGGAACGGAGGGCATGGAGGAAGGTGCCATGCTGTTCTGTGGTGGAGCCCACATTGCAGTGAGACGGGGCACGATCTTCTCTTCCATGTGGAAAGGAGGGGATCGATCAGGGAGGCGCCATGCTTTTCTGTTGGTTGGGGGTGGAGGGCACCGTCCGGTGACTAGGAGTGGGTGCACAGTCTGCTCCATTGGAAGCGTGCGTCAGGGGGGGCACTGTACTCCCTGTTTGATGGAGTGGAGGAAACACTCAGTAAGGGCTAGAGCAGGGGGCCGTCAGGAGATGCCCAATTCTAGTCTGATGGATGTGTTGGGGGACACATTTCATGGGGGCTGGAGCTGGGGCCACACTCTGTTCGCCCACTGGAAAGTGGGGGTGTCAGGGCGCACGCTGTGGCACTCTTTGGCTTGGGGCGGAGGACACAGTTCGTGGAGACTAGAGGCACACTCGGCTCTGGGGAAGGCGGGGTTTCATGGGTCGCAGTTGCACCCTGCGCTTCTGTGAAATGTGACGGAGCGCACACTTCATGGGGCGGAGGATGTACACTCGACTCTTGCATGGGGAAGCGGAGACATCAGGGGTGCACGATGCTAGTCTGGGACTGGACGCAAGGTCTGCTCCTTCGTGGGCGAATGGGGGGGGGGGGGCGTTGGGCGATCTGCCGGATGCGGTGGAGAGAACACTTCATTGGGGATGGGCTGGAGGCACTCTACTCACTCAGGGGGAAAGTGGGGCTTCGTGGGACACAATGCTTGTCCGTGAGATGTGGTGGAGGAAGGGGGCGCGCTCTGCTCTTCCAGGGGCCAAGTGAGGGTTCCGGGGACACACTAGTATTCTTTTCTCCGGGTTGGGTTGGAGGACACACTTCATTGGGGATGGGGAAAGGGCACACGCTGTTCTTCCAACCACAGCGAGGGACAAGGCACACTGGCATGCCTTGAACCCTTGCTCACTGTGAGCTTTGTGGTTACGTGAGTGCTTTCGTAAGAAAGATATGTGCACTGTAGAATGATCAAGGAAAACTTGAATGTTCCTTACTGCTTCCCACCTCCCAAACATGTTACGTCCTGCCACAAAATGTGCAGTACCTTTGCATTCATGCAGTATGTTGCTCCCATGAAACACTCTCTAGAAGGCGCAGGACCCTGCAGGATGAGCTGGCGGCAGTCCTTTTTCCTGGTGTATTTGGACACATTGTGATTGACTCTGGGAAGGTTGCCTCTGTCAATGTGAATCTGAGATGGTGCTGAATTCTTTGTGAATTACCCAGAGAGTTCCTATGTATGTATACTCTGCTCGGCTGTGGGGGAGGGTCAGATGACATGCAAAGCTCTTCCTTGGGTTTTGGTGGATAGCAGTACAGTTTGACGAGATTCCTACTATAACATGGCAGGGACAGGAGCACCTGTGTCTGACACTGAGACCACCCACATGGCTAGTTCACCCAGTAGTTCAGGTCTTCGCCTCTGTGCCTCTCTTTCTACCATCCTTCCGCTTCGGTCTGTCCCCCTGCCCCACCACTAACCCCTTCAATGCGTCTTATCCCAACCTACCTGGACATGGTGATATCCCCTTGCGGCCGCTGGCTTTTCTCCAGGCCCAGCTTCGTGAAAATGCCAACCAGAACCATCAGGGCCACCAAACCGCAGATGATATACACAACCATGTTGGTGCGGTCCTTGGCAGGATCGTCAGCAGCATCGTCCTTACGGGCTGGGGGCTGGCCTGTGTTGGCCCAATTGGGTGTATCATAGTTGGAGCAGGTGGACTGATCCAGTTGCCCGTGCCTAAACTGGCAGCAGAAGCGGTAGCCGCAGGTACCACAACAGTACAAGTAGGCACCAGCGTTACAATTAAATGGTGGGTCCCACTGGCCCATGACATCGTAGTAGCCTCTGCATCGGTCAGCCAGAAGCGGTCTCTCTGTTGGGCCGTCTTCACCAGGTGGCGACTGGCTGCCACCAAAAGCCTCCAATGTAGCACCCTCCAGGCCAGGGCGCTTGGTGGTGGGAGTCCTGGTCCACACCTGACTGGGTGGCAGCAAGAGGAGCCAGCAGACACCCAACGTGTGCGACCTTGCCATTTGGTACATAGCAATGGCCGACAATTGGGCAAAAGGTCAAGGAGGAGAGTGGAGGGAGAAAAGGACAGGGAATGGGAGGCAGCGATGATCTATGCGGAATGCCTAACAAGTCAACATTTCTGAGAGGATGGTGTGTTGAGAGGAATGCGGGCAAAGGCAGCTACACTCAATGTGCTCAACAATGACCATCGTTTGGTCATGGGTTCAAAGATGATCATGGAGTGATGGAGGCACTGGGATATGGGAAGTGGGAGGAGAACCAGAGAGCATTCAAGGATGAGCAACAGTTGTAATGCAGTTTCTGGAAAGATGGGGCCAGTGACGCATCTGGAATATGAGATAAGCAACGATCATTGACAAGGCTAGGTGGACGGTTGGTTGAACATGGTTTAGTGGAAGTCACGCCTAATGGGAGAGAGGGGAGATAACCAGGCAGTGCCCAAAATACGGTCAGCAGGTGCTTGATGGTTCGAAGAGGCAGAGGCGTTGCTACGGGGGCTGAGGGGGCTATAGCCCCGGGTCTTTGGGTCGTAGCCCTGGATAGAAGCTCGGGTGCTACAACCAAAATACTAGCTAGCCCCGAGTCCCGCCAGTCCCGACATTAGCTTAGCCACTGATCTTTTCTAGACCTAACAACACCCCCGGGCAGAGGGCAGAATGGCGAGCAGAAAGAGGGAAAGGCGAGGCGAAAGGGGATGGGAGTGTGATGGATGCACGGAGAATCACAGAGTTGGAAATAGCTAGCGGGACAGTTAATGGTAGCCAGCGGTTGGGTAGAGGTCCAAAAGGAGAGGGTGGGAATGTTGAATGGGGCGAAAGGCTCAAGCGAAATGGAAATTAGGGGAACACGAGGCTAGCAGAGAAGGAAGGGGTTAGCCCAAAATCCCGATGCCCTGATAGGGATGTGCTTGCAAAGTCCAATCCAGATTCTCTGCCGAGGTGGCTCTGCCTTCAAGTTGATGGTCTCGCCAGTTCGTCGGGGGGCACCGCTCCCTGCGCCATCTCTCCCTCTGTGTGGGACTTCGCTGCCAACAACAACTCGGTCACCCTTCACTCTCCTTTGCCTGTCACCCGAGGCTCTACATGCTTTCCAGCCCCTCCCCTCTCTCTCACTCTCACATTGTAACCCGCCCTTCTCTGTCTCCTCGCAGTCACTGCTGCTCAACTTCTCTCGTGCTCGTTCTCTTTTACCACCTGTGTGTTGGTTATCAAGTGGTTTCCACTCTCACGTCTCTCCTCCGTTTCCTCGTGCCTTCCCTGTCTTCCTCCTTCACTCCTTTTCCTTCTTACGCCTTCTCCTTTTACCTCATTCTCTCATCTCCCTTATCGTCTCCTAAGCGTCCATATAACCGACTAGAACTCGCTTCTATCTCTTTCTCTCGTCCACTACTTTCTCCCGTCTTTCACTTCTTGTATTTCTTCCTGGACCCAAGTATCACTCCCTTTACGCCCTTTCTTTGCTCTTGGCACTTTCGTTACCTTTCTCCTACGCCTCTCTCTCTCTATGTCTCTTCTTCCCGCTCTCTTCCCGTTCCCTTCCCCTCGCTATCTCTTCTCTTCCTCCTACTCCCCTCTGCCTTCCCCTGCGCGGTCTCCTCTGGGCACTGAGCTCTCCCGCCTTTCCCACCACCGACTGAAGTGCAGAGGGGGGAGGAAGGGAGTAAGAGCTGGAGAGGAGAAGGGAGGGCTCTACACGAGGGCGGGGGAAGGGAGGGGAGATCATGGACCGGAGGAGAGAGATGGATCAGAGGCGAGGAGAGAGATGGCGAGCTTGGCTGGCACGGTACCGGCTGAACCCAGTTAGCATGTCACTAGTCCCAGCACTCCCCGCCCGTCCACCATGATGGGGTGGCCAGGGGACCAACGCTGCCCTTCTAAAAGAGGGGGCGGGGGAGGTCAGGACACGCCATGCCTTCCACACGCCAAGCTCGCTGCCCAGTACTGGAGGGCGTTCCCAGGCCATGGCACCGGGCTCGCGAGTGACAGGAGTCCGCCCAGTATTGAATATGCCCTCTGGGTGTAGGGCAGGCGGAGGGGACGTGCACGCAAGAGTGCACAAACAGAGACAGCGCCCTGCTCCCTCTGGAGCTGGACAGACACTGCCCTGCTCGCGGACAGACAGCCGTAGCTCACCTGCCTGCACAGGTGTTCCCTTAAAACACATCCTAAAAAAGTGAGCCAAACTGTGGTAGGTCGCATTTCCTGAAAACCCCAACACCACAGTGTCCACCAGTTCCTAATAAAGCCGAGTTTCACTTGTTGTGTTCGGGACAGCGAGAGGAGGGATGTTTCATGTTATATGTGCCTTAAAAGACAAACGACATCTGGGGTAGAGAAAGGAGCGGGCTAAGGTAGGTACCGTTTATAAAAAAAAATGTAATACATTAATGTCACCATTTTCTACACGAGTGGCCGTGTTATGGTCATTTTCGTAATTAAAACCTTGTTGAAATGTTTTATTTTAAATCGTGAGCAATACATACATTCCGTGAAAATAGTAGAGAACTGCACACTTTACTGCGGCTTTTAGATTTACTTTAAACGATTGGCCTTTTTAGTTCGAGCTATTAGGTGGCGCTTCGCCACCTGTAAGCCGCAACTTTTGCATTGGGAGAAATGGCGTACGAGGAGGGACACACAGCTTGTAGGTGCTGTTTGGTTGTTTGGGAATCTCGCTGACTGCCCATGTCATGCTAATCATCTATGACCATTCCCACCCAGTTCCTGCCCCCCCTGCCCAAAACATCTCCTCTTGGGAACTCTTATGAATCAAGTCTTACCATCAAACCTTGAACTGGAATTACTTAATTGGAGTTGTAAACAAGCTTCTGATGTTATAAAAAATGTCTCAAGCATGTCTGGCTTCAGCCACTATTTTCTAATAATAATAATAATAATAATAATAGTAATTTGTTTTTAATATAGCACTTTAATTTAAAGCACTCTGCATAGGACATATTTACATACATCACTCTTATTACCTGACGGAAATTGGAACTCTTTTATCGACCTCGGAAGGATGAAAGGCTGAGTTGGCCTTGCTGGGATGTGAACCGACGACCTGCAGGTCAAACAAGCGCTTAACCCACGGAGCCATCTTACCAGCTGCATATAAGCACAATTGTTTTTATTTTTTTTATTGTTACAGTTGATAAATCAACTTTTCAATATGTAAATACAAAAATCAGATTACAGATCAATTCAATTCATTTCAACCTTAACAACATGACCACATACATTAAAACTTAAAATAAATTAAAAGAAAAGAAAAAAAGAAAAAGAAGAATAGAAAGGAAGAAAGAAGAAAAGCCCTGACCGTTGCCCCAGCCGACCACTAATGATCAACCACTGAATCATAAACAATCAAGAATCAAATACTTGCTACTACTAACTAACATAAATGTAACTCTCTAGTTACAATATAAAAACCAGAGGTAAATGAGGGACTAGAGAAAAAGAGATGAAGAGTTAAGATGGTAATTCCTTTCCCCTTTCCCTTTCCATCATGTACAATTTATTCTTCATTTCTTCAGCTGCTGACGCCCCTATCTGGCAGCGAAGTTACGTACATTTAATAAGGCTGGGGCATTGGTTTATCACACTGCCAAGCTCAGCTATCGAGATCATACATTGAATCAATTGTTGTTATTAGTTAATTTTAAGGCCAATAAATAATTGACTATGGCACTATGCATGTCCTTCACTGAAGTCTTATTAAAAACAAACATTGGCAAAGCCAGCAGTTTTGACTTGTGTATAAGTTTTATGCATTTGCCAAGCACTGCTATTAGATGCCCATGTACTTGCACCATTTTGCGCCTGCTACCACCTGCTACCACCAAAAACCAGTTAATACCACTACTGCAGTGCCTGGCAAGCGCCTTTCCTATGTAAACACAAAAGCCCAAACCTTGGACATTGCCAATGCTTGTTACAAGAGTCTTCTGGTAGAAACCAACACATAGCACAACTTGATAGGCCACATTTGGGTGGCAGACCTGTAGCAGGTGAGTGGTGTTTATGCATGGAACCCCTGCTCACCCCCAGACTGACCAATGACCAAGCTGCTCACTGCCAGACTAACCTAACCTGCTCAACACCAGACCAACCAATCGTAAACCTTCTCATTGCTAGACAACAGCCACCCTAACGGTGGCAACTGACCACCTTCACGCTAGACTGGCCAGTGTTGATCAGTAAAGTGATATTATCATTAAAACAAATATTGTTGGGCAAAAGATCTTTTTTTTGGCAACTATCCAGGACTTTCCCCAAATATTCTGTGACTGTAGTGTGTTTATATAATTGTAACAGTCCTAAAATATGTTGGGAAGGCGTTAATCCAGCTTATTGCAAGAGCTGTAGTTAATTGGGAAAGGAGCTATCGTACAGATAGGCTTTCGGGCTTTCAGTAAAACCTGAAATAACTCAGCAAAAGTCTCCTGAAATAGTTTTTTTCCTTTAGGGAATCCAGAAAACACAGTTTTCGGTGAAGCTCCATGTGCCTGCAAGCATTTTCAATGTTCTTGACAGAGGGAAGCCTGCAACAGGGGTGGTGCAGAGATGAGAAGGCCAGCCGGGGGCTTGTGCCCAGCCCTGCCCACTCGGACCAACATACATTTTAAGGTAAGTTCAGGCTTGGCTTTGTTGCGGATGGACCCCCAGATATGCCAGAGGGACACTGGAAGTCCGCAGGCTTGGAGGACCCAACACCCTCCACCAGGATACACGGAGGACTCAGTCAATGGCAAGTTCAAACTGCAGTTTATTACAGACAAAACCAACAGGGATCAGTACATGAACAAGGAAATATCCATGCACATCTCATTCTTCCTCGACTCGCAGGCCGGTTTTACTTCCAAATGTTGCTAGCACTTCGTCACAACTTGGGTCCCTCTCCAGAAAACCTATTGGGCCAACCAATTGGGTATTGAGTATCTATAACCTATACGGGACATTATAGATGTTATTCTACTGGCCCTCGCATTTTAGGTGGCTGGCCTGCCCCGTCCCCGTGACGTTATCTTCTACATTGTTGCTGAGTATGTGTCTGCATTGTAACTTGTGTGTACCACCTTTCGTTCATGAGAATGTGCCTCAGACATTCCACCAAATGTCGCCGTCAGCACTTATTTTCCACTGGGAGCGGCTCTTTCCCACCATCAATTGTTGTCCATTGTTTGCTTTGGCTGCGCCACGTGTTCAGAGACCACTAATTTGAGCTGTGCAGCTCTGAATTATGAGGATTCATTAGTATTTTCGGCAGCTGGTCCCTTTGTCATCTGTGGATTGGAATGTCATCCGTATCTCTTGACCTTGGCTGCGGGTCCTGTCTCACACGTCTTGCTCTCTATCTAGCCTGAATCAGCTCAGCTTGACTCTTGCTCAGAGGCCTGAGGCCTGCTGTACATTTCCTAAACCATGTAATGCGGTTTCTAGAGTGTCCATGCTATACTACATTTCCATAGGTCAGTCACACTTGGCTCTGTCAGGTTGCATAGGTCCTCCTGCAGTTCCATGGGCTTATGCATGATTAAGCATCTCTTGTCTTGAGATGTCTGCATTGCTGTGTTTGGCTAATGGAAAAAAAAATAAAAGCAATGCCAGTATATATCTGTATCTGTCCTCTAACTATAGAACTTTACGCTTGTGTTCTTCATGTATTCGAGTCTGAGTTTGTGTCCCAAAGTGCAGATGCCACGTGTGCTTCATGTCTAACGCTTCTATGTCGTGGTGTCTCTAACGATGTAAGCAACATTACTTCTTGCTGCTTATTCCAAGCTGTCCTTATAGGTGTCTCTGATAATGGCCTGTGGCTTTTCATCCACGCATGGATAGATTTGTATGTCCCGTGGTCGGTATGGCTGGCTGAGGGGATACCTCTCAACGTACTTGTCAATTATGGGTCCGCTGGAAATTCATCCAAAATAGAACATGTGATATTGGTGTTTTCTGGCCTTCTTCCTTGTCATGGATTTAGTAGGAGGGGGAGGTGGTGTTAGGCTCCCCCATTCCTCTTCAGTCCTCCCTCTGGTCGACCTGTTGACCACATCCTTATGTGACAGTCCTTTTGTTCTTGGCAGCCATATCGTCATTATTTCTCCAAGGTGCCCACAGTAGTTTGTTTGATCATCGAACGACCAGTTCATGTAACAGCACACTCCTTCAGAGTTACACCAAACCCACTTCCGCTCATGGTACTTTGCATCGAATGGGTTGTCCAACTTCATTGCTCCAAGTGAGAGCAGTTCACATTGTGCTATTCTTTCTCCTATCTTGTTCCTTTCTGCCACAATCTGGTCCTTTGCTCCTCCTATATTCACATCCATCAGGACCTTCATCGCGATAGCTTCCTCTGCCATTTTCTTGCACCTTTCCGTGCAGATTTTAATCCCATACATCGACATTGCTGCCAGTATTGATGCACCCATTATCACCTTTAGTCCATCTGACAGCCATGATAGAATCCATGACCATATGTACTCTATCCAGCTCTGGTCTTTGCCTGTACCCCTTGCTTGTTCTTTCATTTTAGCATGCATCTGTGCCAGTTGTGCAACTGCAGCTGAGTGTTCTGTTTTCTTCATCGTTGGCAGGTATGAATGTGCAACAGGAACTCCCTATCTTTGCACAAACTCCTCCTTCTATGGCTGTGAGGAGGTCCAGAACATATTTATTCTGGAGCGCCACCAACCTTATTGCTCTGAGCTCTTCCTTTATTGTGTTGAACCCATTTACAGTAGAATTAATAGTCACCATCAGCTCCCATCGGGTGATCTGTAACCACTTTGCATTTGTGTCCTGCTGAACATCCTGTGTTCTGCTGGAATTTCATCTAGTACGGTCTCTGATGATTCTGAGAATTAATTTCCTCCTCTCTTTACTCTGCTCAATCCAGCTGGCTTCTCTGCTTAGCGGTTGGGCCTACTTTGATCCCTCTTCTTTCTTTTGTTATTGTCCATCTTCTGGAGCTTATCAAGCTTCACATCCTTCCTGGGCACGACCAACGAAGGCATGTTGATGTGTACCAGTGAACAGACACCTCCCCAGTCGGGTGGCACCTTCTCATATGCTTTCTATCTGCAAGCCCAGTAGTGATACATCAGTACTGTCAATGAAACTCCCAGGGAAGGAAGTCGGAAGTGTGAATGGGCAATATAACCTCAATCAAGGGAAAAACCCCCACCATGCTCTGAAGGAAATGACAGTTGACAGCAGTGAAGGACAGAAAAATTAAATGGACCCAAGAACAAAGGGACTGCCATTTGTTCCCAAAGACTATTTCAGGAATAAACTTTAAAGATTTCTATCTTTGCAGCAAGACTTTGAAAAATTGTAAAAATGTTGCAGTTTAAAGGAATTTTTCGTGCTTTCTTTTGAGACATGGTAGAACTCGCTGACACCTCGGGGGCAGGAAGGGTAAAGTATTGAGGATAAATAGAAAAGTATCAATGTTGCAGACATACACTTTTGTACATACATCCCTTGGGATAATTTGCATCTGTGTATAAAGTTCTGGAATTTTAGGCCAATCTATAATGCTAAAAAGTACCAAAATGTGCCAGAAGAGCGAAGCACGGTCCCACAGACAGGAGGATTGGATTGATATGTGCTGCACATAATATATAACCTGTGTATATAATTTACTAAGAGATTTCAATTGTATAAATGTCTGTTTTTGGCAAAATTGGATTTTAAGTAAAGTAAATGAGTGAGTTTATGGACATTGTAAAACACGCCTCATACATCTGACATAATTCCCTTGGAAATCCAACCAGTTGAGAGCAAGGCCCCTGCCCAATACAAGTAGTTGAGGGGCATGCTTAGTTAACCCTGCCCAGCCTATACTTTGATGATGTCATTATGCCCTATAAATAAGGGTCCCTGACAAGACTGTAGACAGACACTCTTCCTGATTTCCTGCACAACGTCCTGTTCCTGTTTCATCCATCCAGACTCCAGCTCCCAACTACAAGGCCAAAACATTGCTGACCCTACTCCAGGGCCCACTGCAAAACCCAAGCATTACTGATCCTGCTCCAGCAAGGCCTACAATTTGAAAACTGCTAAAATTCCCAAATAATCAAAGGGGAAAGCTGTGGTGTTTTTGGGAAGCATCCTGATCCCACTAACTGCCTACTTGCTGCAATTCTGCCATCCAGCTAACCTGTAATATCCAGTGACCAGAATTGCCAGTCCAGAAGTGCTACCCGGCGACCAGAACTGCCCAGCTGATTTGCCAGACACCCTGCCACTTAGTGACCGAACTATTGACTGTCCAAAATCCAAAAACTAAAAAGTGGACTGTGAGTATCAATTGCCACCCCACCTAATCACATAGCCTATCTTGTCTTTGTCCTCCTCTCTAAGTCATCCTATCCTTATCCTGATACCTTGTTCAAACTGTCAGAATAATTCTTGCAATCCTGCACTTGATTTCTATTGCTAGCAACATCTCTTTAGTAATTTTGCCTTGTGTAAATCCTAAGACTTAGTCCTTTTTCGAGTGATCGGACTGGTTCCGCCAGGGTTGGGCGCTGGGGTGATAGGGTTGAACTTGCGAATCAACCCTCGAGCTTGCTGTGTCCCTCTTTGGGGGCCTAGCTTGAATACTCTAGTGCAGAGTTTAACTGTTCTTATCAAAAGTGATTTCCTTTCCTTTTTCACCGCTCCATTTTACTCAAAGAGCACCTTTCTAGATCTTGCATACCTCATCCAATTTATCAGCTAGAGACTTACTTTCACTCCCATATTGTACCTGTGATCTATAGCTATCCCCCAACCAAAAAGCCGCACTTCAAATCAGTGTATTTCACCCGTTTTCATTAAAAACCGTTTGGGTAATTTCAGGCGGGAATTGCAAAGTTTGCAAAGTTTCCAACGTGTCATTTGCTGCAATGTGTTAAACCTGCCATTCATTTTTGAACTGTATGCTTTTGGTAATACATTCTTTGTGATTGTTAGTGTCTTTGCATTCATTGTTGCTTTAGTGAGGAATTAAATTTGCTTCAAGGTTTTTCACATACATTCATTATTTAACTGTCCATTTCTGAGTGTTATTTTATAACATTGCAAGAGGTTTAAAATCCGCTTTTCTCTTTTATTTGGGGAGGGAAGGTTAGGTTTGAATTCTGTTTCTATTTGTCATTCCTGATTGCCTGCTGCTTCTGTTTATCCACTCAAAATTGATTATTTGTGGGTTGAGGGAACATGCAAGGGGAAATTCTAACTCAAGTGCTATCTTACCTGAACCAAAAGTGCTCCTATTCTGCTGTGCTGTGTATATTTTCCACTAGTAAGTTAAACCCAGTGCATTGCTCACATTCTCATTGTTATTATCACCCCATTGGTGATTGCTGCCCCATATTAAAAAGTGTATGATTTGTCTTTAATTTTCAAATGAATAAATAAATATTGTATTTTACCAACCAGCCTGGTTCATGGTCCATTGTGACCCGGGGTATTTGAAAAGAGGGTGTGATATGAGTGGTGTACCATCTCAATATTGAATCTAATAAAAAAAAAAGCATTTCATTTGTGCGCTACATACTAGGCCGAGACTAAGGTGTGCATCGCCTGATTGAAATCCTTAACACTAGTGCTGGCATCTGTGGTACTTGCATTTATGATGCTTGTGGCATCTGTTGATGTGTGCCCTGCATCTGTCCTGGTTGTTGTCGGTCCTGTGCATGATAATCGTCTTGGTCCCCTTGATAGGGCTGCTGGCCCAGCGCACCCCAATTCTGCTGCATCCCCCTGTACCTGCACACTCTTGAAATGTGGCCTAACTGCCCACACGTCCAACACTGTGGCAGCTCCCTCGCCCTTGGAAGCCCCCCAGAGAACTCCTCTGGGTTATGCTGCACCTCGTAACCTCCATTGGTTGTGATGCATCTCTGGTCTGAAGCCACGCCCTCTCTGTTGGCCCCCCTTCCTCAGAACCCTTGTTGTGGTCCTTCCCGCCCCATGAACCCTCTCCCCATGGGCGGTGCACACTGCTGTGGTTGTGGCTGCTGCTGCGGCTGCTGTGCCTACAGGGTGGGGCTGGTCAAGATCGCCCTTCCATCACGTACTTTGATGTTTTCTCTGTACTAGCTTTGCTTCATCTATCTTCGTGTCCTCTTCTTTTTTCTTAATCTTCTTCTGCCATAACCTACAATGATGAACTATCGTGAGTTGTAGTTCTGGCCACCCTTTTGCTTCCATTCCGACCAATTTCCTTAAACTCTTCTGAACAGGCTCTGGTAGCCCCTGTACTAGTATGTGATAAAATATTGCCACTGTTTTGTCCCAAGACTCTCGAGTTTCAAAGCGCCAAAGCTCTTGAATCTCCTGAATGTACTGCACAGGGTCTTCGTCTTCTCTCATCTTCCGAGACGTAATCGCCCCAATGTCTGATGTGTCTGGGTAGCGTCTCCTCAGTGCTTGCCATACTACTGCCCTGCAGTTTGGAAATGGTGAACCATTGTGTGCTCTGTTTTGTGTCGTCACCCCCATGAACTCTGTCCTTTTCCATACATCATCAGCTGCATCTCCTAAGATCGATACTAATAGACCCTTTATGTCTCCCACTGCTAACCTATGTCCCGCTGTCATTTTCTCCATCTCATAGATCCATTTACCAGCCCCTGCATTCAACAATGGTAGTCTTCACTTCACATTCTCCTTGTCTGTATGCTTTCATGGTACATACTGTGGTCGTACCCCTCCTCTCTCTAATAACGGCATCTATTTGTACCCCGCTGCCTCCCCGTGTGTTCTCCTAGTCAGCCTGAATTGTTGGTCCCCTCACTTGCTCTCGATGCCTGTGCATACATCAATTGGCTCTATCATGGGTACTCTGGTGCTGTAGTCATACCTCCTTGTTAACCATCCCCTTGAACAGGCCATGGCTGTCCCCCCTTTCCTTCGTCTTGCGAGGTCTCTAAGCCTATCGATGTATGTAGTGGTGTCCTCTTGTTGGGTGTGCAAGTCAGTTGCCAGTTGTGTCTGCTCATTCAAGCTGCCCCCTCCTCCTCCCCTTGTGTGCTTCCTAAACTCTCATGACACCTGTTTGTCTCTCCTCTCTCGTCCCCACTGTTCCTGTCTTCATTATCAGACCCTGTGTCCATGTTGCTGCAAAAATCGTCTACGAAACTCAGTCTCCTCGATGTCAAGTATGTGTTAGGCCTTGTGCTGAGTTTGATGCCCCACAATTCGTACCTGCTTCCTCCCCCAGGCCTGCTCCGTCTCTCTCTACTGTGCTCCTGCCTCGTGAGCTTGTGCTGTCTGGTTCTGTCCGTCTGTCTTCTTCAAGCCTGTCGCTTCCCCTGTCTGGAGCTCCTTGTGTCTTTAGCGCCATCATTGCTTGCTTGTCCTCCTCCCTGCACACTCGTTCCCTTGCCAATCTATCGAACTGGAACTTCTTCTGCTCCCTCTCGGCTAACTTGCATTTTTCCTGCTCTACTACTTCTCTTCGCCTTTCGATCTCTTCCACTTCCCTTGTCCTTCTATCCCACTGCTCTTGCTCTGCTCTCTTCCTTTTCTTGAGGTCTCTTTCAATCCTCTCCTCCTGGTCCCTTTCTATGCGCTCCTTCTCCTCCTCCTTCCTTTGTTCCCTATTCTCTCTCTCCAGCTTCTCTTCTCTCCTCCTTTCCCTGTCCTCGCGTTGTAATCTCTCCTCCCGTTCCTTCTCTGTCCTGTCCTCCTCATCCATTATCTCCGTTCAGCCTGCTGCTTTAGTGATTCTCTTCAGACCCTCCATAGCCTTAGTCGCCCCTTCTGCCTCTCCACCTGTTTTCCCTTCCAGCTTCAGGAGGATATGTCCTCCTATCCATTAGTTTGTGCCTATGCTCCCCAGCACCTCCCTCGTACCCTTCTGCACCTCGCTGCTTGCCTCTCACTCAATAGCTTGCTCCCTCGCGCCTACTGGCCTATCCTTCTTAGTATATGGTGGTGGTTTATATGTCGGATTTGAATACCCCTCTGCTGCCCTGAATTCTCGCATTGGGTACATCCCTTGCTCATCATCTGTATCATTGTATGCTACACTCGGAGGGACATGGGGAGGTGTGAAGGGATGAGCCCCTGGCTTTTTCACCTCCTGCTGGCTCAGCATCCACTGATGCCACGCAATATCCTCCTAGCCCTCCTGAAACATCTGCCACAATTCAAATATGGCTATGCGTTTTTTTAACTTCTTCCCCTTATAGGTACCCTGTATGTGTGTTAGTAGTGATTGCTGCACGTCTTTGGAGAAACTTCCAAAAGGTGGCCATGGTTTAGTTAACTTCCCTTCTGTTCTTTTGGACCACTCTATGCTACATTTGCAAATCTTCTCCCTGTAAGGCGGTAGTGTCTTACTCAGGTGCTGAGGGGGCGTGTCCCTGCGCCCTTCCCTTGATACATATTCAGTACCTTTACCTGACTTCAAGTCGAGTGTTTCGACAGTCCGCTGTTTAGGGAAAAGGGTACAGTATAATGGCAATACTTTGCAGTTTCTATGAGCCTCTCTAGCTCCACAATTTACCAGGTGTGCGCTGCGCACCACCCCTCCTTCACAAACACTGCTTCCTCAGGCACACCCACAATCTTGCACATGCGCCTTCCGCTGACGGCCACTAGTTCACCTCGTCTGCCAATCCCAAGTTTCCAATACTAGCTCCTAACCGTCTCATGCACTCTGTGTCCTATGTGCAAACCTACGGGTGACTTCACCAATCTATTGACCCAGTTAGTGCAGAAAAATCAAATACCGTGCACACACTGTAATAGCCCATTACGTTATACCAATATTGTCTTGTGATCGAATTGCACCAGCTGCGTCGCCTAGCATGCGACACATCTCACTCCAGGAGACTTAACCAGTCAGCTCATTTTACGCAATCTAGGCCAGCTCCCTTGCTAACCCTTACGGGGATACCGTAATCTATGCCCAAGCTTAAAAGTCCAAACCACAGGAACTACAATTAAGGAAAAGAAAAGCTAAATGGATATGTACTTTGGACACCTGCTATTATGGTTTGAACTCAGAAAGTGAGATGGCATATTGGTTAGAATGCACTATTACACTCAAATTCTGGAAAGAAAAGTATAAGACTTTGAAAAAGCACCAAGTTTAAAGCATATTCACTCAATTTTTGTTTTATTTTTTTTTTATTTTTAGGTCTAGACATGTATTGTTTTATGGTTAAATTATAGAATGTATGAAGAAGTAGCATAGACTGTACAAGTTGTTTGCTAAAGTTAAGTATTGTTTCAGGGTTAAAATATGGAATGTATCAAGGAGTAGCAAAGAAAAGTCAAGCTGTTTGTTAAGAGGTGATTCTCTATTCCTTAGGATTTCGTTCGTTTTCTGTAGTCTTTCGTTTATTCTTACTCTTTATATATTCTTTGAGGCTGGGTACCATTAAATATAGGTCTCATAAGTAAGACGAATTAAAATTAGGAAAGCTTAAAAATTATCAAGGTCTCACAGTAAAATTATGGAATCAAAATGGCCGCCAGACGTCTCTGTGTGGCGTGTGATGTCACTGCGCGGCGTGACGTGTGACGTCATCGCGCAACGTGACGCGATGACACCATACATCGCAAGATCGCGGTTTGTATAAAAGAAAGTGAAAATCGTGTAGTTAAGCAGTGCGGATCGAGGCAGACCGGAGGCAATCGTACCAAGGGCAACAAAAGGTAACTTTCTTATGTGAGAAATATAATCTGGGCTTTAATGGAACATCTTAGGGACTATACAGCTTTAGGCCATGGAGGAACAGGAAAGCTTGGGTTTAACTCATGATACTCTTTCTTACTATTTTACAGAAACCTGCCTATATCTTACCTTAATAAAGAACGATTTTCATAAATGAGAGAGATAATTATGAACAAAGGAATAATATATCAGAAATAATATCACAAAACACAGAATTTTGGTGAGTATAACTGAAAGGCAATACTATCATAGTTGCTTATAACATTTACCACCACTATTGTTTGTTTTAAAAAAAGAGTTAATCTTGTCTTACTTTTTGTATAATTTTCTTCTCTTAATTAGAATCTCTCCTGATGAACCACGCGTATTTCACGTGGGGAAACACGTGTTGAGAGGAAAGAATCATAAGGATGTTTACTGAGAGGAAATGAGAGGAAAGAATTATAAGGATGTGTACTGAGAGGAAATAATTATAAGGATGTGTATCAATGTATAAAGAAGGAAACCACATGATCTCAATGCAAAAAATAAATACTACTCAAAAAATTATTTTGTTGGTGTGATAATACTGTTCGTGCCAGAAGCGCACTCCATATAAGTGTTTTCAAAAAGAATTATTGATTTAACTATATACACTTAAGGGTGCAGCATCTAGGCAAGCAAAAAGTTAACTTTGTGCACATAGAAATCGCCAAAATAGGAAACAAAAGCTGCCAAGGACTGCAATTTGTTATACAAAACAGGAATACCACTATTTACATACCTTCTGTTATCCAAGCTCTCGAGTCAATAGTCTAGGTAAATCACCAGAACTGTTTACCTCTAAAGCTGAATGTGCCCTAAACATAGAAAAAGGACTTCTACCTCTGCTCCTGTCCCTACTAACTTTGACAATACTAGACAATACTCGACAATACTAAACAATACTCCACAATACTCAATACTCTCCCTCACACCGCTAGTTGCCGTTAAACTGGGTCAATACTTACACTCTGTGGTCTGCTGGCGCTGCTCGGCTGCCAACTCCTCCAGAGGGTGCTCGCTTACCTGTCCTGGTCTGCCTGGACTCCTCGCTGACTTTGGGCAGGATGATTTCCAAGGGGCTCCTGGCGACTTTTCCACGGATGCGCATTTTCCCGTCTTCTTGAAATATGCAAGGGTCCTGCAGCCTGCCAAGTTTGGCGGCGGAGGAGACAACCTGGTGCCGGGCTGGCGCAGCCAATCATCGCCTCTGCTACCAACTTGTTGGGCACGGACCCCCAGATATGCCACAGGGACACTGGAAGTCCGTGGACTTGGAGGGCCCAACACCCTCCCCCAGGATACACAGAGGACTCAGTCAACGGCAAGTTCAAACTGCGGTTTAAAACAGACAAAACCAACAGGGATCAGCACAGGTACAAGGAAATATCCATGCACATCTCTCTCTTCCTCAGCTTGCAAGCCGGTTTTACTTCCAAATGTCATCGGCACTTTGTCACAACCTGTGCCCCTCTCCAGAAAACCTATCGGGCCAAGTGATTGGGTACTAAGCATCTATTACCTATATGGGACATTATAGATGTTATTCTACTGGCCCTCGCATTTCAGGTGGCTGGCCTATTCCGTCCCCATGTTGTTATCTTATACATTGTTGCTGAGTAATGGTCTCATCATTGGCCCATGTCCCCCTTCCATCCACCCCTGGATACTAAACTGTGATTGGTCAGTGCTGTCGCCCCCAGGCCTGGGACTTGAACTAGCTCTCAGTAACCTGTACACCACTTCAAGGTGATGGGAATGACTGTGTCTGCATTGTAACTTGTGTGTACCACCTTTTGCTCATGAGACTAAATGTCGCTGTCTGCGCTTGTTTTCCGCTGGGAGCGGCTCTCTTTCCCACCGTCAATCCCTGTCCATTGTCTACTTCTGATGCGTCACTTGTTCAGAGACCACGTATTGGAGCTGTGCAGCTCTGAATTATGAGGATTTATTAGTATTTTCTGCAACTGGTCGCTTTTTCGTCTGGGGATCGGAATGTCAGCCTTATGTCTTGACCTTGGCTGCGGGTCCTGTCCCACACATCTTGCTCTCTGATTAGTCTGAATCAGTTCAGCTTGCCTCTTTCTCAGAGGCCCAAAGCCTGCTGTGCTTTTCCTAAAACGCGTAGTGAATTAAGAACATATGATTGTACTTTAACAAACATAGAAATTTGTATTAGATATATACATATTCTTGAAAGCCATTATTTTTGTATTAGGACCTCTGGGTCTGTCAAATAAGGTATAATGTTTCAAACCAAAAAGTAAGAGCAATATATACATGTTTTTTGAATGAATGATGTAATTCAAGTTCTTTATGAAAAAATTGTATGAATTAAAAATACAATTGAAAGAAATATATTGTGTACGTTCTTTGAAAGAATATTTTTTTTGAAAGCATAGTGAGAAAAAACATTTTTTGAAAGCATAGTGAGAAATATTGTTTATTTCATGTTAAAAACAGAGAGATTTTTCTCGAGTAGAGTGACCAGGGTCATGTCCCATAGGGTCTTGTGGGGCATAACATTTTATTGGTATTTAGTTTGTTCTCTGGTAGTAGCGAGGGGTTAACCTGGAGCATCTTGAAATATTTTAAGAATTTAAATTTGAATATATGTGAACTACAGAGTTAAGTACATAGTAGTGCACCGTTACCCGTTGTTTTTGGTGAATCCATTTAAGTGCTACTCACTTTTACGGTTGCACACAATTTTGATAAATTTCTTGAATAGAATAGTTTTTTTGTTATCAGCAAGTGAAATAGAGGATGTCATTTTTCGAAAATAGAATCTTTGACTAGTAATAGAGCAGAAACTTTGGGCTTCTCTGAGGAAGAAGCCAAACGTATCCTCAATCTGATTGCTGCAACTGAGAGAGTACACAATCTACTAAAAATCCAGAGGAAGTAATAAAGCAACTTGAGCGATTGAACGAGAAATCAATCAGAAATTACATGCGAGCACTTTGGCACAATACTTTAAGTCTCAAAGAATACCCAGAGGTTTACGAGTAGATTTAGAACCTACCTTGTGAAGAAAGAGTCCGGGGTTTGTTAAGAAGTGGAGACAAATACTTAATAGGTGCCCATTAGACCTGATACTTTTAACTATTGAAGAATTATCAAAATCAATAACATTGCTTAATGAGGAAATAGATTCTTTGAAATTGAGTTTGTCACATTTGATGACAAAGGAACAGCTTGCTTTTACGTTGGAGGACATCAATACCAGATTGGATCAATTTAGAGTAGAAATTGAAACTAATGAAATCAGAAAATTTTGAAGGGATACAATAGACTATAAATTAGATATAGTATATACGTGGAAAGAGTATTACAGCAAAAGAAATCCTCAACAATTTCCTGGAAGACCGAGAAGGCCTTCGGCTTCACAAACATCATCTGAAGCCTCGGGCCCAGAATCTGAGGAAGAAGCCTGTTTGAGACATCAACAAATTGGCTCGAAAGAGGTGGGAGAGCACTCAAGGGATTTACAAGGAACGAGTTCAAGTGTGCCTTTTTTAGACAAAAGAAAACCAGAAGATCCCAAAAGAAAAAATCCAGCTCGTCAGGTGAACTTGCCTCAAAAGAAAACTTAGTCATCAATATATCAGCATATCAATTGAGTGCTTTTGAATTGAAGACCCTCCAAAAAGGTCTATCATTTGTGCCAATCTATTCAAGCAATCTTTTGAAAGAAAAAATCGACCTGTTTAGGTTGATTACAAAAATGAAATTGAAGGTATTTTTTGCTACCACTGAGGGAGTTCAACCATTGGAAACCTCGAAATATTTGGAAATTTCACCTAAAAGTGTGTTTACACCACACACGCAGACTCACATTTTGGAAGTTTTTTTACAAACAAACTTTGAGAGATCTCAAATCTATTTCCTTTAAAAGTAAAAACATGTTTAATCATTTTTCAAAAGAAGAAAGACTAGCATTAGAAAAATTGTGGCAGAATGAGGAAATTATTTTGAAACCTGCTGACAAAGGCAGAGCCTTAGTGATAATGGATCGAACAAAATATAAATCTGAAGTGGAACGCCAACTGAATGACCATGAGTCATATTTGGAGGTCACTTTCGATCCAACAATTCGAGTGAGAACTCTCATCAATGAATTTCTAGATGAGGCTGAAACACAAGAGTGGATTACAGATAAAACGAGAGCATTCTTAACTAAGGATTGCCCGATAATGCCGGTTCTTTATATTCTACCGAAAGTGCATAAAAACCTTCAGGATCCATCAGGTCGACCAATAATAGCAGCAACAGACAGTCTTTTAGAACCATTAGCACAATACATTGACCGAGCAATACAACCACTGGTTCAAAAAACTACAACATACATTAAAGACTCTACAGATTATTTGTTAAAGATTGAAGATCTAGAATTTGATGAGACTACTGATATACACTTTTTACTATGGATGTCTGTAGTCTATATACTAACATTACACATGAAGCAGGAATGGAAGCAATGGAGCGGTTATTATTGTCATCAAATGAATGTAAGGCAAACAGATTGTGTATATTGAATTTATTGAAATTAGTTCTAAATAATAACTTTTTTCGTTTTGAAAATAAATAATTTGTCCAAATTGCCGGCACACTCATGGGGGCCGCTATGGCTCCAGGGTATGCCAATACTTATATGGCCAATCTGGAACAAACAATGGTTCTTAACAAAGTAGAATATCAGACTCATTTGAGATGCTTTATGAGATTTATAGATGATATTTTTGGCATTTGGAGAGGTTCTCAACATAGTCTTCTTGAATTTTTTGGGTACATGAATCAGTTGGCACCAAGGATTAAATGTACGACTCTGACTATTAAAACACGGATTCAATTCCTTGATATGGAAATCTATATCAAAGAGAATCGTCTCCACACAACCATCTACAACAAACCCACAGACAGAAATAGTACACTGATGGCATCCAGCTTTCATCCATCCACCATGATTCAAAGCATACCTTACAGTCAATTTTTAAGGTACCGTAGAATAATTTCGGAGCCACCAGAATTTGAGACTCGATGTGAAAAATTGAAACATAAGTTCATCAAAAGAGGCTATTCGGCAAACACATTAGAGACTGCCCTAACTAAGGCTTCAACAGTTATGAGAGCTCATACACTGGAGAGATCACCTAAAACTGAATCAGATGCTATGGAGTATGTTACAACATACTCTCAGCAGAGCTACAAAATAAAGAAAATAATCAAAAGAAACTGGCAAATGTTAAAAATGGATCCTTTAATAATACATTTATTTGAAAAGGAACCCTTATTTGCTTACAAAAAGCGTAAATCTATTAGAGATTTTGTAGTTAGAGCTGACTACCAAACACCTGGTGTCAATTTAAATACTTTTAGGGGCACTTTGCCCTGTAACAACTGTCAGCATTGTCACAACATCATTAAAGGTTCTTATATTAGCCATCCTTATACTGGAAAAAAAATTCTTTTGAAACACACAAGCACATGCAACACTAGTAATGTGATCTATGGAATAAAGTGCCCATGTGGGTTATTTTATGTAGGCCTGACCACAAGAAAGGCTAAATTGAGGTGGACTGAGCACAAATCTAACATCCGATTGTGCTCAGTTCACTCACCAGTGGCACAACATTTCAAAAGAAGTAAGCATAAGGTGGCTCAAATGAAATTTGTGATACTTGAGCAGGTCAAATGTCCGAAAAGAGGGGGAGACATGCAAAAATGATTAAGGCAGAAAGAAGTGGAGTGGATTGAACGACTGGATGCTCTTGAACCAAAAGGCATGAACAATGATTTTAATTTGACTTGTTTTATTTGATGTGATTTGGAGTTAAACAGTTGCTTTTGAACAGTGCTGTGTTTATTTACCTCTGGTCTGTTCTTTCCAGCATGATTTATGTAAAGAACTGAGGCAACTAGGAACTCTTTTTTGCCCAGTTGAGGATATGTGAAGTATAGGATTGATGGACTGTTGTATGATGTAATTATAAAGAATTGATATCACGTTAGTGATACTAGTGTCTCTTACGTTGGAGTGAACACTCAAGTTGTCCAATGGTATTTGGATCAGGTCCAGATTCATTATGGGGGTGGCTATTTTTCTATTAAGGTAGGGATTATTATATATCTATTTAATAAAGGGGAGGTGGTAGTAGTCATTATTTGAGGTATGGATTTGATTTAACAATCATGACACAGTGTTTAGGTTTTATTAATCATTACTACAGTATTGGTTAAATAAGATATATATCCCGCCTTTCTACCATCAGTACAACTACCATAAGAACAAGAAAGCCTTCTTAAATGTAGAGATATATTATCTACAGTGATTAGTGTAATTTATGAACATTAGGAATTAAACTTAACATCAAGGACACCAAGATGTATAGATTTAGTCCATTATCTGTCTATGGACGAGGGGGTCACTGCAGTGTGAGATATATGGAAGACGGTACACTCACAGCCAATTGAATCAGGAAATGTGACCTGTATTCAGTTGATTGAAGTGTGTAACAAAGTTTAAAGGAGTGCCCGCGATAGATTCTTGGACACATTATCCCACTGTGATCAGAGGATATAGCGTGATGGAAAGAGCGGGAGAGCTCAAATGAGTGGGTTACGTTTATTAAAGCAGAACGCAGTAGTGGTTTTGGAAATGTGTTTACACACAGAATTTGGAGGAAGTCCCATAAAATACGAAACATGTCACGTGACCGAATTGCAATCACGTGATATGCTATAAATCAGACACAAATGCACTGCGGGGCGGGAGGCTGTGTTTACAGCCATTTCGCCGTTCCCGCATTGCATTTGGCATTTGATTTAAGGTGGTCTCGTGTCTGTTGAAATTATGAAGGCATTACAAATTACATTAATGATATCACGCGATCCGATCGCGATCACGTGACAGACGAGGCAAGGAATATAAACGCACTGCGGGACGGGAGGCTGTGTATGCAGCCGCGTTCCATTCCCGCATTGCGCTAAGAAAGACTTCTATTGAAGGTAAATCCTGGACTGAATTTGGCACGCTTATTTTTTGAATGGGGGAGGCTTATGGATAGGGACGGGTTATGGAACATTCATTTAACTTATTTGGGGATTCTTTCTCTTTTTGTTTTTGTAGAGAGGGCACAGCATTCTGTTTGGCCACTGGGACAAGACTACTGATTCTACTGATGATATCAGTTGACACCTGAAATAGTAACACAGGAGGACTTTAACCATGGGCAACTATTAGGAGTTACAAAAGAGTGTTTGGAGACTTCAATGACCCTTTCCAAGTTCAGTTAAATCGCTATAGAGATAATTCTCTATTTGTTTTTGACACAGTAGTGTTCACCTTAACGTAGAGACAAAACTCTTAGTAAATACATTTTCCTTGAAATTTTTGTTGTAGCATATCACAATGAGAACACAATCCATATCATCACCCGAAGAAGGGGTCAGGAGAACCCCCGAAACGCGTAGTGAATTAAGAACATATGATTGTGCTTTAACAAACATAGACATTTGTATGAGATATATACATATTCTTGAAAGCCATTATTTTTGTATTAGGAGCTCTGGGTCTGTCAAATAAGGTATAATGTTTCAAACCAAAAGTAAGAGCAATATATACATGTTTTTTTGAATGAATGGTGTAATTCAAGTTCTTTTTGAAAAAATTGTATGAATTAAAAATTCAATTAACTTTTCCAATGAAAGAAATATATTGTGTATGTTCTTTGAAAGAATATTTTTTTGAAAGCATAGTGAGAAATCATTTTTTGAAAGCATAGTGAGAAATGTTGTTTATTTCATGTTAGAAACACAGAGATTTTTCTCGAGTAGAGTGACCAGGGTCATGTCCCATAGGGTCTTGTGGGGCATAACATTTTATTGGCATTTCCTAAACCTTGTAATGCAGTTTCGACAGTGTCCATGCTACGCTACATTTCCATAGGCTAGTCACACTTGTCTCTGTCAGGTCCCATAGGTGCTTTATTCATGTTTAAGCATCTGCAAGCCTTGCTCTGGATCTCTTGTCTTGGGTTTCTGCAGTGCTGTGTTTGGCTAGTGGCAAAATAATAAAAGCAATGACAGTATGTATATGTATCTGTCCTCTAACCATAGAACTGTACGCTCGTGTTCTTCATGTTTTCAAGTGAGTCTTTGTGTCCCGAAGTGTGGATGGCACGTGTGCTTCATGTATAACGCTGTTATGTCATGGTGTCTCTAATGACGACAGCAACATGGCTTCTTGGTGATTAGTCCAAGCTGTTCATACAGGTGCCTCTGATCATGGCCTGTAGCTCTTCATCTATGCATGGATAGATCTGTATGTCCCGTGGTCGGTATGGCTGACTGAGGGGATACCTCTCGACGTACTTGTTAATCATGGGTCTGTTGGGAATTCGTCCAAAATAGAATGGGTGATTGCAGTGTTTTCTGGCCTTCTTCCTTGTCATGAATTTAGTACAAGGGGGAGGTGGTGGTAGGCTCCACCATCCCTCTTCATGCCTGGAGGTGTCTTAGCGTGGCCTTGAATGGAGTGGTGGAGCTGGGTGAGGAGGGGGGTGGGGGAGTTGGGTGTCCACCCCCTCTGGCTTAAAACCTCAGATCCTGTAACTCTCCCTGACCCTGAAATCCACCGTCCGTGTTAGAGTTTGTACCATTTATTTACTAGTTACTCGCCCCGATTTACACACAAGCCTGTTAAATGATTAGTGACGCGTACATAGCAAGAGACTCTCCAGGCAAAGCTTGTATGAGGCTGTCTGGGCCTTCTCTCTGTGCTCTGTGGTCGGTGCGTGGCGAAGCTGGGTGTGTATCATTTTCCTCATATGCCGTGAGCCTGCTCAGCCTTCATAATGAATGCAGCATTTATTATTTTACCTTTCCATGATGTGGCCATGAGCCTGCTACTACAGAGCTGTTCTGGCCAGTGCTCATTGGGCTTGCACAGCACAATTTGCCCTCAGCAATGCTTAGGCTGGCTAAGCTGCTGCATAGGTCCATGTGTGGGTGCTGTTAGAAATCACACCTTCGTTTTTCTAATTAGTACCCAGCAAGAGACAATCTGGCCCGGTCCATACCCCATGCAGAATCCCTCGAATCTTCATCTCCGGCGGGGGTGGTGTGGGAGCCCCTCAGCCAATGAGGAGGCTCGAAATGGGCAATCCCCATTCCAAGCCACACATGGCTGGAGGCTGCCATCCTCCCCCCGCCGGGGATTCAGGTAAGTGTTTTCTTTCTTCCTCCCCCCCCTGCAAACAATCCCCTCCCCGCCCTCCTAACCCCACTTACCTTCTTTTTTCTCCTTTTTCGGGAGTGAACGCGCTGGGAACACTTCTGTGAGGAGGGGGGTTTTCCCTTTCCCAGCGGCCATTTTTTTGACATTTCTTTATTTCTGTTGCGAAATACTGCAGCGTTTTGGAACAGAAAAAGAATGCTATTAGTACCCTGGTCTTGCAGGCCGCTCAGGCCTGTAATTATGGGCCACGGGGCATTACCTGACTCGGTAATGCCACCGGGGCTCGGGGCTTATTGCTTAATTAAGTTGCTAACTTTGAGTTTCTCATTCCCAAGACTCTGCGGACTTTGGGCCCTGGGGAGGATCTGAGCTGATGCAGAAAGTGGGATGAAGGGAAGGGGAGGTCCAACCATATGGTTGGGGCGGCACAGCACGGCACTGGCACATTTGCTCTTGCTATTAAGTAGCAGGAAAGGCATTGAACCAATATTACATTGGAAGTTCCTTCACTGGAGCGAGTGAGTTGCCCCTCAGTTATCGTGCAGGCAGGGAGAAAGTATAATTACGATGTTCTTCACTGCATATGATCTATCAAACAAAAATCAAAAACAATTTTTTCGACAGTTTTATTTTCTCATATTGTGTGTGCAAATCAATCTATGGCTAATGTATTCACAAGACCGTAGAAGAAGTAAATTGTTTTTGTTTTTCTTTTCAATCTACTTATTCTCCCTTCACTCCATGGCTCCACCCCTTCTGAAGTGCGAGTAGTTCCAAAAATAAATATCAGGTTTTGGAAATTATTTGAGTGTGTGGGGATCTGAATTCGCTCTGTACAGTGCACAGTGTAATACAAAAAAGCAAGAGGACAGCAGGAGTGCTTTTGGTTTGTCTCATTCAAATAAATATTTATGAGAAATTCATCGGTTTTCAGGGAGCATTGCTTTCTAGCATTCTAGGATCCAGGGTGTCTTTGCAATAATGCATGGATGTAATTTGAACAGCTTGGATCAAAGGTATCCCCACCCTTCCACTTAGACAGTCTTTTCTTTATACAGTCAGAAAGCACTTTCATCTTTTATCCATAGCACTTTATCTAGTGTTTGTTTTCAAAACATAAGAGTGTCTTTCAAAGCAATAGTGTCTTTGGGGTTCATTATGAGTTGGGCGGTATACGTTAAAAGTGGTGGTAATGGATTTACTGCCACTATTACCATACCATCGAATTATAAATCAGTGGCAATGTCGCCGGAAGAATTAGCCCCAGCGGAATTACTGCCATCACATGGTGGATTCAACCCTGGCACTAATTCCACTGGTGGAATTACCCCCCAGATCCAAAATGCTATTTCCACCATATTACAAGTGGAAATACTACCGAAATAACGCTAACATGTGCGGTAACTCTGCCAAAAGCACATTGCAGTTAGGTGGAGCAGGGCTCAAGTCGAGGGTACACACGGGTGGACAGGACTTAGTCCCCCCCTGCAAAAAGTAGAAACATTGAATGTCCTCTTTGAATTTATGAATTAAAGCCGACCTCGGAGATCAAACCACTCGTCAGGATTCTTCATTACTGCACTATGTAACTGGATGAAAAATAACAAACAACTAAATGTGAAATGTCCCATTTCGGTGCTGCAAGTCCCAGGGAAAACATTTGTATTGGTTCTTGGAGTTTAAAACATGCACACTTTTTAAGGTTTTCAAAAACACTATTAGAAGAAAATATCCTCTTGGTTTTGTGTGAGTGTTGATTTTATGAAAGGCAAATGCCATTCGTCCTGTGCAATGTGGGTGGTTATGATTGCATAGTCAATTTAATGAAATGTACATATTTCACATTGATTTGATCATTTCTGGCGGCTTCACATCTCATTCATTTGTTGATGAGTCCCCCCACTTTCATTTTTAGGACTTGACACCTGCCCTGCAGTGAGATCAAATGTTCTCAGCATCTAACTTATCTATCTGTTCTTGGTAGGGGTGAACATTTGTCTTGGTAACAGTATTCAGATCCCTATAATCTACACATAACCTCAACTCAGAGGTACCTGCCTTTGGCACCAGAACCACTGGACTGCACCATGGACTACTGGATGGTTCAATCAACCCTAGACCCAACATCTTGTTGACCTCTGACTTGATGTGGGACTTACCTTTGTCTACCATCCTATAGCTCCTTCATGTGCTAGGTACACTATCTCCAGTGTCAATGTCAAGTTTGCACCAAACCATGGCGGCCATCGGGAACAGACGTGCTAGGGACAGAAGTGTTCCCAGCGCGTTCACTCCCAAAAAAGGAGAAAAAAGAAGGGAAATGGGGTTAGGAGGGCAGGGAGGGGATTGTTTGCAGGGGGGGGGGAGGAAGAAAGAAAACACTTACCTGAATCCCCGGCGGGGGAGGATCGCCGCCTCCAGCCGTGTATGGCTTGGAATGGGGATTGCCCCGTTTCGAACCTCCTCATTGGCCGAGGGGCTACCACACCACAATGGTGTCAAACCTGGAATGAGTGAGAACATGGGGGAGAATTGCCTGAGCAAACCTCTCACTTTACCTTGCTGCTTAGGAGACAGCTGAGGGGCCAGTTTGATGCCCTCAAGGGAGCCATCTGAAGGACTGCCTTGGATCAGGTGAGGGAGGGGTTCTGATTCCTCTTCCTCTCTGTCTGATTCCAAGAGCAGAGCAGCCATTTTCACCCTAGGGATGAACACCTTCAGTCTATTTACATGGAACACTTTTGGGGCTTGGCCAGACCTTGCAAGGTCCACTAAATAGTTTACCTCACCAAGCTGCTCCACAAGTTTTTAAGGGCCTGACCATGTATCCTGTAGGGTCCTACACCTTATGGGATTTATGATCAGGACGTCTTGACCAGCGGGAAAGTGTGCAAGTGAAGCTTTCTGGACATACCAATGCTTAACCAAGGCCTGACCAGCCTTGAACCTGTCACTGGCCTGGGCCATCAGTAAGGCCATCCTCTTCCTTAATCCTAGCACATATACATTGATAGCGATAGGGGGAGTGGGGAGCTCCCACCCCTCGTTGACTATAGCCAAGGGTCCCCTGGTAGGGTAACTAAAAAGAAGTATGAAGAGACTGAAACCAACCCCTTGCAGAGGGACCGCTCTGTAGGTAAAGAGTAAGCATGGTAACAGGAAATCCCACTGTCTCCTCTGGGGCTCTGCAGGAGCTCCAATCATACTTTTGAGAATTATATTAAACCCCTCAACTGAGCCATTTGTCTTTGGACGATAAGCTGATGAAAACGTATGAGAGACCCCACACTCCTTCCACATGGCTTGCATGTACTTGGACATGAAGTTGCTGTCTCTGTCAGTCACAGCCTCTTTAGGGAAGCCAACCCTAGTGAATATGCCAAGTAAAGCCTTTGCAACTGACCTGGCAGTTACTGCTTTCAGTGGGATGGCTTCAGGATATCTAGTGGCATGGTCAACTACCACCAGAATACACTTACTGACAGAGGATGTTGGGGGGTAAGGGGCCGAACAATGTCAATCCCTACCCTCTCAAATGTTATACCCATTACAGGGAGTGGTAAAATGGAGCCAGAATTGTTGTGCCACTTTTACCAGAAATTTGGCAAGTAGCACAGCTCCTACAGTGACCTTCTACCTGGACTCCCATCTTGGGCCAATAGAAGTGCATGGATAACCTCTCCTTAGTCTTCTTGATACCAAGATGATGTGTCAACTGCGGAGGGAGGGTCTCACTTGAAGGAAAACCCCCAAACTCCTATGGGCTCCTTCAGTGGACTCTGTAGGCTTACTATATAGCAGCCCACCTTCCCAATACATTCTATGTTTTCCAGGAGGTTCACCCTCAAGCTGGGAACAGGCCTGCCTCCTTAGGCCTTCCAAAGATGGGCCCTTCCAAAGATGAGCCCTTACTAAATTCTTCCCTTCCAGGACCACCCTCTGCCAGCAAACTGTGTACTTCAGGATGGTCATGGGAGTCAAATACTTCAGGCAGCTCCTATTCCTCATCGGGTTCAGGGGCTTGGCCACCTGCCTCCACCTCAGTGTTTTCTGACTCCTTTAGCCTTGGGATTCCCCTTTGGCCTTGGCTCAGCCTTGGTCTTGGCCAGGGCAGTCTTTGTTTGAGACCTAGTGCAGGGTCTCTCTGCTATATCTCTCACAAGACCCACGTCTATGAGATCATTTCCAAGCAGGACAGGGACTTGCCTCTGAACACTTAGAGGTATCCTGACCACTGAACCATTTACAGTTATATGTACAGGTATAACTGGAAACTTTAGAGGTGGGCCATCAGCTAACTTAGTGGGCATCAGAGGGGCACTGGTCAGCTACTCTGAATTTACCAAAGTGGAATCCACTACAGTTCTGCTGGCCCCAGTGTCTCTGATGGAAGAGGTTTCTACACCACCTACCAGAACACTATCCTTAAAGTAGTGCTTAGTATTGTCAGGGATGATATGATATGATATGGCATTTATAACGCACCTATACACAAGTGTTTCAAGGCGCGATGAGGCAAGGGGGGGGGACAGAGGGGAGACAGACAACAATCCTACTAGGCCAGGTGTCAAACAGATCCCGCAAGTGCATGGGAAGGGGGAACGGGGAAAGAGCGGGGGTAAAGGGGAGGGGACAGTGCAGTACATGGGATGATAGAATAAATAAACAATAAATAAAAGTACGGCCAGCAGGTGGCAAGTACAAAGGTAAATGCAGACATCAGGTGTCAAGTGCTGGTAGTCGGACTGTGGGTATACAGAAAACAGTCCCCAAGTACAGGGGTTGCCACGAAGGCAGTGGAGGTCTTTGTCACTGGCGGGGGAGGGACCTGGGCCCGAGATCAGAGGGTGGCCAGGTAACCAGTGGAGTTTCAGTTTCAGCCAGGAGGTCAGTAGGGGAGAGGAGGAGAAAAAGCAGAAGCACAGAGAAAGGTTTTGAGGTGCTTCCGGAACCGGAGACGATTCTCCTCAAGTTTCAGGGAGTCAGAGAGGCTGTTCCAGAGGGAGGCCTCAGCCGAAGAAAGAGATCTACCACCAACTTGTTGCTTGGATAAGCGACTGACCCCGAGGGAGTTGGAGGCGGATAAGCGAAGAGCTCGAGAAGGAAGATATTTAGGAAGAGAGAGTTGAAAGTATTGAGGTGCCAGAAGGCCTTGTGGACAATGCATAGGGTTTTGAACTTAATCCTTGCAGCCATTGGGAGCCAGTGCAGAGATTTCAGTCCTGGAGAGACACGATCCCTGGGCTTGAGGCCAAGGACAAGACTCGCAGTCCTGTTCTGGATGAGTTGCAGAGGGCGGAGAGTAGAAGCAGGCAGATTTAGAAAGATGATGTTGCAATAGTCCAGCCTAGAGAGAACCAGAGCTCTGGAGACAGTGAGCTTCGAGGGAAGGAAGAATACCTCTGAGGTGGTGCAGCTGGTAGTGTGACTTCTTAGAGACGTCAGAGATGTGAGGAGAGAAGGAGAGTGTGGAGTCGAAGAGGACCCTGGGGTTTTTAGCCTCACAGGTGGGAGCAGGAAGAGGGCCGAGAGGCCGACCAGAGAGTGACAGGAAAGGAGGGAGCTGGTGTGCCAATGAGGAGAATCTCGGTCTTGCTGGCATTAAGGTAGAGAACATTGGTGGCACACCACTCCTGGATAGCAGACAGACAGTCAGAGATGAGAGAGGGAGAAGAGGTGGCTGAGGGTAGCCTAGAAATGAGATCAGTGTCATCTGCAGCGCCCTGGAAGTTGGGGTAGAGCACGGCAATGTGGGCAAGAAGTACCAGGTATTGGTTGAACAACCAGGGATGGAGGCATAAGCCTCAGACACTCTAGGTTCCCAGGATCCCAGGGAAACTAAAACTACTTCTGAACCTAACCCACTGGGGAAGGAGTCAGAAGAGAATGATGCCCCTGTGAGTATTTCTTCCTCCTCATGGTGGAAGGCCAGATTCACAGAGTGAACCCCCAAGGTTTTGTCCTTACATCTGTGGTCCCCCTTCACATAGTCATTTGCTCCATAAGCCGCACAAGATCCACTGGGTCTTGGGACATAGGGAGGCGTATTATAACCAAAGTTGTGGTTGGGATTATACGTCCCACTACCCTGTACATGGTCATGTGACTTCCCCTTTTTAAATCTTTTATGGCCCTGTCGGGATGAAGGTTTTTCAGGGAGCCAACCCTCTTTCTCCTTCTGCTTCTTCCCCTCTTTCTGCCTCCCAGAAGCAGGTGTGTCCTTATGGGAAACCCTGTGGGATGCCCATGAATCGGCTGCAGTTGCTAACGTCTTAGGATCTATCTCCTTAGAGTCAGCCAGATGCTGCTTAAGTTCAAGGGAACATGAGGCAAACATATGTTCCAGCATGACCAAATGAATCATGCCTTCACAATTGGTAACTTTATAACCTTCCACCCGACCATTCAAGTTTGTCAAAGATTCAGTTACATTTGTGACCTAAGTACTACCTTCTCTTTTCTTGTACATTCGGAATCGTTTCAAGTATTGTACAGGAGTCTTCCCAAACCTTAAGATGAGGGTTTTCTTCAATTTTGCAAAGTCTTTTCTCTCAGTCTTTGACATTTCCACAATGGCACTGCAGCTAGAGTGGGGCATTCTACTGAGTAACCATGCAATCCTATCAGCATCCGCTACTTCTTGCACTTCACAAGCATTCTCAAAAGCAGTCAGAAAGATTATTGATGCCATTTTTCTTATCATACACACTGAGCAGATCTTTAGGAAATCTAGGATGTGGGGAGGAACAAGAGCCATTTCCGGACCCCCTTGAGGAGCTCTTGGCAGCTTGAAGCTGGGCAAGCTCCAACTAATGTTCTCTATCTTTTTGTTTCTCCAAGTTCTCCATCTCAAACTTAGCCATGTTAAATTGAAGTTCTTTTTTTCTTAGCCTAAGCTTCTGCCTCCTGAGATCTAACACAGCCTCAGCCTCAGAGGAAATAGAGGACACATGGAATATGACATCATCCTCCTCATCCTCTCTCCCTATGATGGCAGCAACAAACACATCATGAATGTTACTGAAAGCAGCCCCAGCACCTTCTGCACTATCATAGAAGGGAAGAGGTACAATCCTACTTTCTTGCCAATCACTGATCTTTTGGATTAGCTCAGATTGTGCTAGAGGCAATGATGCCTCGTTCTGCACATAACCTTCTTAATGATTCTGATCTAGAAGCACACAAAGTAATAGCAGTGACTGATTCCATTATGTAAGTTAAGTTAAGTGGTCTACAACTACTGGCTAAATACAGGTCACTGTGTTAGTGTATAAATGTAATCCAGTGCCACACCAGTATGCAACACTCAAGTACTTCAGTTCGTATCTCACTGCTGTACAACAATTTGTTAAAATGGATTTCTGAACTCTGTTCTGGTGAACAGATGTTCAGGAATCCACCCTTGTTTAGTGAAACAGGGAACACTTCTAGAATTTTAGCCAGGACAATCCAAGGTAGCTTTGAGAGCCGTCAAGGAAAAATATGGAGTAGTGGAGGGAGGGGGGGAGAGTCTGAGGTCTTGGATGAGCGCACACAGTAGGACACAAGAATTACCCTTAGACAGTAGTATATTAAAAATTTACAATTTATTAGGCCTTTAACAAACACAGGTGAATAATGACAAAGGCGGTAATACTACTACTTAACACACACTATATAAAACATATGTACGATCACGTTTTGGTCAAGATATTAAAGTGCAGATTCCCACCGAAACCTGTAAGGAGGGAAGGCACACAAACTAACACAATGGGCAACTCCAGAAATGGGTATCCCTAACTTAAGAAGTCCAGCCCTACGAAGATTGGAGTCTTGTGCTCAATGTTATGTTTGTGCGTAAAAGCACTTGTCGATGTGTAAAGCTCACAAGGGACACACTTCAATGGGAAGGAAAAGTTAGAAGAGGACACAGGAGTATGGAAAATTCAGTTCCAAGAGTCCGAGGCGGGTCTTCTACAGAGAACAAAGCTGTCTACAACTTTCGCATGTCTGTAGGGAGCAAGAGCCACCCAACTCAAGACAAAGACCACAAGGGATCCTTTGTGCGTAAAAAGGTATTGAATGCACTAGGGTCCACTGTTAAGTGGTATGACTACTCACCGCTCTTAACTCACTCCGGGTTCAAACTTGGAAGGTTTGAAGGTGTGCACTGTGTTAAATATTGTAGGCTTTGGAAGCTGTTCTTTTACATAGACTCTCTAAAACAGACAACTGCGAACATGTCTTGCTTTAGAAATACTGAGCTTGCAATAACACTAAATGCCTATGTACGGATTCTGCAGCTCACTTGTGCTTACAGAATAAGTTTAGCATGTTATATAGCCGAGGAACAGCTGCGAGAGAGTAAGTTGACGCCTTGGCCAGTTCAGATTTAGCCAGGGTCAAAGACCATTGTAAGACTACACTAACTGTAAAAAATGTATAAATGCTCTCCTTACGAATGTGGAGAGCAGACATAGACAGATAATGAGATGGAAGGTGGTTCACATGGAAGATTGTATGACCATGTGGAGATAGCTGCAGCTACAATAAAGACATGTGGATAGCATTGAAAGCAGGTCTTTTAGCAAAGCAAGTGCAGTTTTCACTGAGGCGTGGAATAAATATCCATTATAGCTCTGGGTGCCCCCAGAATGCACTGCGCATCAGCGCCATGTTTTAGCTTAGATATTTATCTTTCATAGCCCAGTGGCAGAGGAGCCGGTCTCTGAAACCGACGAAACACTAGAACCAAGTTAGGAATACATTGAATACAACAAAAACCAATTATTATAATAGCCAAAATAATGCAAATGCAGGCAAAGGTGTAATGCAGTGTACCCCCAATGTCAGGAATCCATGAAAATAACCAATCCCACCAATTCTCAGTATGATCTTGAGACACTTGGGAAATGAGGTCCCTCAAACCTCTAATATGACTTTAAATGGATCGTGAATGGTCACTTAGATTGAAACAACACATACCTTCAACTGTGTTACAGCCCAAATTATGTTTCAGCAAGAGATAATCAACGGCAGCCCTGTTTTGCAAAGTTTCTTTTCTAATAACTTTGCTATCAAGGAGCAACTCTTCTAATGCTTGAGAAGTACGATTCAGTCCTTTTACTACTAAACATGCTAGTTTAATCAGAGCTTTGTATCCCCCAGCAGCTAAACCCCAGACTCCCACTAATGAAAGGGCTAATGCTAGAACCTCAGCCTCTGATAACAAATGCACATGTGAATCACAATCTGGGGATACACCCACAGATTCAAAAGACATTGCTGGGTTTAAAGGGAACATCATTAGCCCTAATCGAGTTAAGGCACATGGACCTCCGGAAATGTTAGCTGGAATGTAAGTGATGTGATGTTGCCACATGAGAAGAGGCACCCTGTTGGATGTTTAATGTGACTTAAATGGCTGGCAGCTATCACTGTATGATTACAAGACATAGTACATATGCTGGTACATGTGTTTGGAACTCGTGAACACAACCTTCTCTCAAACACAGTTTGATTTGTCTGTTTGGTTAAATTCAGCTGTTGACATTTGCCAATTTCTTCTACATTGCAGATCATAAAGTAACACACATCGCCTTGAGTTATATTGTATGTTAAAATACGTGTCAAGTTTCTCCATTTGCGATCTTTTTCCTGGCAAAACCTGCAGTACTCATAGACTGAAAAGGATTGTCTAATATCGGAATCCTGAACCAAAGAATCCTTGAGCGTGATGCCAAAAATGTGCTTTAGAACCGGAACTGGCGTTGGTACCGCTACTAAACATGTAGTCAGCAAAGCTTCTGCATGTTGCACGTCAGTAAGGCAAAAGTGCGTAACGTTGAGTACTTGCTGTGCCAAATATGTCCACATATTCTCTGCTTGTGTAATAATCGGGGAATATTTTCGTCGTCCTAAAGACATCTTTTGTGTAGCTGGCATCAACGTTTTTTTGCGTCTGCACCTGATGTGATTTTCGCATTCCACAAATCCATATTCGGTCTGGCGGGCTTTTCGGCATCGGCATAGGGCTGCTTTTGGACATCGTTGCTCATCGTCATCGGTCTCCCCTGGATCGCTGGCACAGATGCGGCATGTTTCGTGGGAAGCAGCATGCCGTTTGACTCTCCCAAACGGAGTCCATTTAGTCCCACAATTACACCAGCCAGACACAGGATCTACAAGGGAAACCCAGAAAAGAGATATCAGTGTTGAAAATCACTCTCTTAGGTAACATTTGTCTGCGGGCACGTACTGGTATTTCTTTCTACCGGGTTCCATCACTAAGACTACCTGGTCTTTGCCTGATGCAATAACATCTGCTGGCACTAGTGGGCCACTTGGTCTTTCAACCCACTGTAGAGGAGATCCCAGACATGGCCTGCACCCCTTCCTCTCATTTTGAGGTATCAGGAGCGTACTCCCGAAGGTATGTGACATATGAAGAGCAAATGAACCTACAAAGAGCTGCACTGGGACTCTGCCCAGTATACATCAGAAGATCCATACCTGTTGAAGCACCCATAACCAGACAAACCTGGGCAGCACGGTACCCTCTCAGACAGCCATACCAGCCGCTGATACGAAATGAGGAGTACCTACATACGGTCCACGAAGAGAACCCAAAAGCCTTAATGGAAGGCCAGGGGAAATGACACAAGGACCTGAACAGACTCGTGAATGAACAAAAGCGGTGATCGAAGACAAGCACGCCAGTGCGAGTAACTACGAAAATAAATGTAATGGACAAAGAGAAGAGACAATGTTAAAACGTAAGGAAACGGTGCTACGAGACAAGATGGAAGCAACCGACCTGTTAAACGTGTGTAAATAGGCTTGAAACGCAAGATGCTAAGATACTGCTTGCAATGCTTAGTAGAAGATAGAGCGGCAAGCGTCAACCATATATCTACCTCAATAAGGCACATTATACAAGTGCGATTCCATTTTGTAAAAGCAGAAATGTACCCAGGCGGCCAGAGGCCTGACAGGCCAAGTTTTGTAACCCAGCCAAAAGCAAGAGAAGTAGCAGAATCGAAACTCAAAAAAGAGCGGCTCATGCCTAGGAAATCGAGGTCAACCAGAGAAAGGTAGGAGAGCGTCAGCTAACAAGACTCAAACTTCAGAGCATACCAGCCTGCCTCATGAAGGTCAAG
This sequence comes from Ambystoma mexicanum, assembly GCF_040938575.1. NCBI lineage: Eukaryota > Metazoa > Chordata > Amphibia > Caudata > Ambystomatidae > Ambystoma > Ambystoma mexicanum. The sequence goes on from NC_090926.1 coordinate 587,387,093, forward strand.
ATAAGGGGTGTCCATGCAGGAGGCGAGGCTGAAACAGAATTAAATACACTAAAAGCTGGAAACTGAAGCAGATTCATGGTGAACTAACACGTGACCAGCCAGGCTCAAAGAAGAGCCACCGCCTGATGTCATCCAGGACCCGAGGATGCCATAACTTTTCCCGATAAGAGACTACAGTTTCGAGGCCATCCTTAGCCAACTAATTGACACATTGCCCTAAAACACTGATTGATGGAAGAGAGTCAGGGGGAAACTTGGGACACCAGGCACAGGGGTGTCATTCTGCATGCTGCTAATTAAAAGTGGAAATCTATGTCTAGGGGTATAACCTGCCCAATCACAATGGACCAGGTTATCTGGAGACCTATAGATACTGTAACCAATAAGACGTCATACTTGTCGTGACGTCCATCACGTGTGATGTAGAGGGATGGGCGTAGATGCCCACCCGATAAGAGTTATCCAATCCGCATGCCCTATTATCATATGCAGATATAACACCTATACTTAAGTTACCTTTCCTAACCAATAATATTGCATGATGATTTTTTATAGAATTAGACGTCAGTGATGACGAGTTTTGCCTATAACACTGACTGTTCGACTGAAGTTCGAGGAAGTCGGAGCGAGACAGGTGATCACAATGCTGCTGATTTCCTTTTGTTTCTCTGTTTTATGTACTTGTCATTAAACGCACTTCCCTTTGCCAATTTACTCAGTCCTCATTATTGAGTCGTGTTGGAGTAAGTGAATCCTGCACCCCCTGTCCTCTCAAGACGCAGCTATCTTGTCTTACAAGTTCTAGAGGGTGAGCGCTGACCTATGGGCCTGTCAGTGAATTCCTCCCCTCCGGAACACTTGGTAGCAGAGGATGGTTTCGGCCATTAATTACTGATTATATAATACTAAGACACCTTAGACCGACAGCACGAAGTAACTCCGGGCCTTCGGGAAGATCATGAATCCTTTCGTCATTCCGGCTGGGTAGACTGAGAAGCTCCCCGTGGACAATGATGGAGTAAAATTTCAAAAATCTGCATTGGGTCTGAAGGAACCCGCCTTTCCAAACATAACCCTTCTCATTCCCACGGGCAGTCAATCGGACAAAAAAACCTTAAAAGCTGGAAGAGGAAGGGGCAGTGATCCCGAAGTTCCACAGAGGAAAAGATGCGATCGGTGAGTGAAACAATAAACTTGTTACTTTGGCAAATGTCTAGTAGGCATTATTAAGTAAGGGAAAGGTAACAGAGGGTGGCAGAGAAAAAATAAAGTAGTTAGAAGTAGAAAGGACTGTATATATATACAGGGGGTAGTGACTCGAGCATAAGAAATAAACAGTGGATACCGGGGGACACCCGAGATAAAACATAAGGATTACCAGGGGGGCACCTGAGACAAAACATAAGGATTACCAGGTGGCACCTGAGATAAAAACGTAAGGATTACCAGGGTGGCACCTGAGATAAAAACGTAAGGATTACCAGGGGGGCACCTGAGATAAAAACGTAAGGGTCAGAAGAAACGGGAACCCAGGTCCCACAGTGGGGGGACGATTAGGCTACAGTGGCGATTAAAGACGGCATCAAAGGGGTTCGTTTACACGATTAGAAAGCAGGTATCCGTGTGTCCAGCTGGCGTTCGTCTAGTCTGTCAAGTGTCTGTAATACGTGTTTTGTTGTATGTCAAATGTAAAATAATTGTATTAATGATTGTTTGAAATGCATTTTGGCTTTACGCGATTCTGTAACTAAGAGGAAATCGCCATAGAATTGATGGGTTTTGAGTAAATTGATTGGTATAAATTTTGGCAGGAAAAGATTGGATTGGAGCTTGCGTATGTGGTGCTTGCTCATACCATTGAAAGGTTAAAGAACTGTATAAATACTGTTAGTGACGAAATTAAAAATGGAGGAAGTTACCCCGATTACGCATTTGTGCATGCAACTGCCCAAGCATGCACAAAAACTAAAGAAATACAGCACAGGTTAAGGGTACCGCCAATAAGATGTTTATGCCATGGCCCCAGAACGGGTCACTCTCTAAAGCCGTCTTTCAGCATATGACGACTTTCCTGCATGCCACATATACAGACAAGAAGCTAGAGAAACGTCTTGCTGTTCTAGAATTGTGGAAGATGTTTGAAGAAACGAAGGTGGAAGAACCACCCACAGACTGGATACTAAATGTATGTACGTAGGGGGGTGAGACACCTACCGATCCACTAGCCCCGCCTGAGCCAGTCATTGAAGGGAGTAAAACAGAGGGGCTTTACCCACTAAGAGAACTAAGAGAATTTAAGGCAGCCACGGGGTATAGCAACCCCGCAAATGAGTCGCCTACGTACAGTAGTGACGATAATAAGGGAAAAGAACAGGAAAACAATATCGCCTCCGTGGTCTCAAGGGACAGAGAGAGATGCGGGGAAGAAGGGATAGATTTGGCACGGAATTGTGCACCTCCAGATAAGGAGAAAGAGGGAAATAAATGTAAAGGAAATGAAGGTAGAGGTGATGAGATAGCATTCGCGAAAGACGAATGGTTGGGAGGTCAGATATTACTGAAGTTGGATGGAAAAGGAAGTGATGGTTTGAGGCCAAGGGAGAAGTCTGATGAGACACAAAGGAGAGAGAGGGAGAAAGGGATGGAAGTAAGGGATGAAAGGACAAGAAAGAAAGATAGGCTAAGGCAAAAACAACTATATCGCGAAGAGCAAGGAATACTGCTCAGTCGCACACAATACGCAGCCTATGAAAAGTACAGGCAGAACATGCTAGGGTTAGAGGAAGAAAGGACAGTGCACGAAAGGAAAGTAAAAAAGTGGGAAGATGAGGAAAGTAGAAGGGCAAAGGAACATAGAAATGAACGGATGAGGGAAGTAGATAAGGCTAGACAAGAAGCGTAGAAGTGAAAGGAAATAGCTGAGGAAATGGAACGCAAGCGCAGACAGAGGGCACGAGATCTTGAATATTTGGAGCAGGAAGTGATTAAACCCAATCTTACAGTAGAATGGGAAGACGTAGAAGAATTCTTTCCTGCAAGCGATGCGGTACCAGGTACAAGCAGGACAAATATTGAAGATGACTTCGACACCAGAAGCATCGGGGAAACGATTGATAAAATCTATGACGAGATGGGGCTGGAACTAATTTCCCAAGGGGGAAGGGAAGATGAGCGCTTAGAGAGCACTCAGCTATATGACACTGAGGATGTCATCGGAAGTAGTGGGAGCAGGGGACTGTCCCTAGACAGGCTCGAGATTGGGCAGAACGACGAAGATGCAAGGAGTTGTGTAAACTGGGAGTATTCAGAATCTGACTCCAGTGGGGAAACGGAGGATGAGCCACACGAGGAAGGGAGACGGTGCGGAAAACGGCTCCCAGGGGACCGAGGGGTACGATGGTCAGATGCTAGCGAGTCCACAAGTAGGACACCGAAGTCTGCCGTGCAGTCCAGCAGACATGAAGAAACACCCCACGGTCAGAGGGGGCGTCAGCACCAGCCTATACAGACAGACTAAGGGCATTGCCAGGTAGACGGCAAGGTGGGAATGCCACCCCAGTGATAGACCGGAGAGCTATGGGGAAAGAGAAGGAGGACTGTGCATTCCAATTCCCGTTGCTAGAAAAGGGGGGAGAAAGACCACAATATATTCCATGGCCACACATGGACCAAGAGAAACTTAAAAATAAGCTTCCAATGCTGACATCGGGAGCCGGAAAGTGGATACATGAGTTAGAGACAATGACGGGGGGAGTCACCTTGACCATAGGGGACATTAAGGGCCACCTAATTGCCATACTTGGTGAAAGAGCAGATGATGTATGGAAACGAGCAGGCTATCCTAGGGTAACCCTAACTAACACCTCCCATGACGGAGCGCCATTTAATAACTGTAGGGCAGCAGTGCGGAAAGCGCTGCAAATGCTATATCCAGACACTTCTGATATGGGGGCTATAATGACTCAGAAAATGAAAGAGTCAGAGGATCCGTTGATTTATATCCAGAATTTTCAAGACGCGTGGGTGCTCGAAACACATGAGTCTTGGACGAAATCTATCCATGTATTCTACCACATATTATGCCAGGGGTTGCCTGAACCGGTGCAGAAGCAGCTTAAAAAATTGGTAGGAGTAGAAGCAAAACCATGGGCTGAAATACAGTTGACAATTGCACACTACTGTAGATTGTTGCAAGAAAAGAACTAGAAAAAGGAGGCAACTCGTAAGGGCGAGGAGGCGAAGCTGGTGCAAAAGAAGCTCTCGAAGTATACTCTCGAGGGAGGCATGCTCACCAGCCCAGCCGAACCAAGCGCACAACAAGCGACTAACCCATCGCAGAATAATCAGGGTAACGCAGGATTTTACCCAAGAGGAAGGGGTTTTAAAGGAAGAGGATGGCAGAGTAATCAAGGAGGGTTTCGAGGTAACCAGGGAGGCTTTCAGAATAATCAAAATGGCTTTCAGAACACGCAGATGGGCGGTCCAGCTATGCCAGATGGACAGATGGCCCGACCACCGCCAGTGTGTTGGCTGTGTGGAATGTAAGGACATATGGCGCGTATGTGCAGAAGCCAAGGCATGTGGCAAAATAGCCAAGGGATGGGGGCAGGCATGGTGAATCAGCCTGCCGTCCCGCAAATGGGCAGTGCACAAAATTACACTGTACAGCAGCAGGCGTCAGGCGTGCAGCAAGGTGCACAGCAAGTGGTTCAACCAGTGAACAGGGGGAACTTGCCACAGGGACAATCCCAGCAGGCACCACTGCAAATGTCACAGGGCACTAGCTCCGGATGGGGAGTCATCCCTGGGGCTGGAGGAAATTAACAAGTATACAGTGGTCCGAACTTATATATGAAATAGGACAGCTCACGGGGGACTCTGATGTGCTCTATTCTATCAGTGACACCAGACCCTAACAGGGAACCTAGGGTGAATGTCACCATAGGGGGTAAAGAATATTCCTTCTTAGTTGACATGGGTGCAACGCGCTCGTGCATATGAGAGGGCAAATTTCCTTGTCCGGCGAGGCCATAGATACTCAGAGTTTCACAGGAGCTCACAGTAGAGTTCCCTTTACAGACGCAATCCCAGTCTCAGTGGGAGAGTCCGAAATGAATGTACCCCTATTATATTCACGTCAGCCCCCAGTAAATATTCTGGGCCGAGACCTGATGACTAAATTAAACATGACCATCTCGTTTACCGAGAATGGTATAGTGTACTCCACTCCAGGAATGCATTATTCAAACGTGTGCAAAATGATCAGAGCATACTCAGGATGCATAGCCATGAGAGCTGTACCGTTAGAGCCAGAAGTCTTTGCATATGGCGTGCGGGTACTTATGATGGGACTGCCAGGCCTTGCAGACAAAACAATGAGAACCCCTGATGAGTTTCTGTTCAGACCAAGAATACCCATGCATGAAGAGGAGGGACAAGTATTTCCCTTAATGATACAATCTGCCGCAGTGCGAGGGAAAGTAGTATTGGTCGAAGGATATGATGACAAAGGCAGACAATGGTGTGCGATTATCGCCATCGAAGAAGGGTATCGAGTGACTGACGTCACCGATGATGATCTGTTCGAAGAGCACCCTGACCTAGAGGAGACGAGAGTGGAAATAAGTCTCACATTTTGGGTCAAAATGATGAAACGGAGGTGCCACAGAGAATGATGTTGGTGCTGGTACGTCCAGAATACTTTGATGACGACATGGCCAAAGTGCCTGCTGCAGTATGTACTACAGGGCCCTATGACGTAGGTCTCCTGAAGGGGGTAGGTGTAGGGAAAATTAAACTGAAACCAGGAGCAATTTTACCATGAGCGAGACAATATCCCATGTCCAGAGGAGCGGATGAAGGGATTGCGAAGACAATTTCCGCCATGATGGAGCAGGGCATCTTAGTGCGTCAGAATCACCTTGCAACACAGTGATTTACCCTGTCAAAAAATCAAAGGGAGGGTCTTGGCGTTTAATCCAAGATTTACTAGCATTAAACGATATAGTTGAAGCCGAGTTCCCTCTAGTCCCTAATCCATCCACAATACTGTGTAACATACCCACTGAGGCAAAATATTTCACAGTGATCGATTTGAAAAACGCATTTTTCTCAATTCCACTGCACCATGACTCACAAGACCTGACGTCATTCACTTTCAGACAAATGCGCCTGAAAAGTACGAAGTTGGCACAGGGATATTGCGAGTCCCCGTCTATTCTCAACAGAGTCCTGCAAATGGGCCTAACCAATATTGCGGTGGACAGTGTTGTTTTGCAGTATGTAGATGACATTCTGATCTGCAGCACCAATGAAGAGCAATGCAGGTGCGACTGTCCAGCTATTGACTATACTGGCTGAAAAGGGATACAAGGTTGATAAGCAAAAGGTGCAGTACTGTCAACAGGAGGTGCTGTACATAGAGCAACTAATCTCTCATGAGGGAAAAAAGGTAACCCCAGAAAGGCCTGAAGCTATCATGAACACGGCCAAGCCGTGCACGATAAAACAAATGCAGAGCTTCTTAGGCCTGTGCAATTATGTCCGAGCATGGGTCTTTGACTACAGCTCGTATACCAAGCCCTTGCTTCAGGCTTTGAAGAAAGCCCAGGCAACAAAATGAGAAATTGAATAGACTGGCAATGGAGAAAGGGTTTGCAGAACTCAAGGGGGCAATTTGTAAGGCCCCAGTGCTCAGGATTCCTAATTATGCAGAGGAATTCTACCTGTTCCCACATACCGATGGCAATTTTATGACGGCAGTGCTCACGCAGCGAACCTCGCTAGGGTACAAGCCCCTAGCATATTACAGCGGGAGTCTGGACCCGGTCATGAAGAGCCACTTCCCATGCGAACAAAATCTAGCTGCTGCCGCATTCGCTATCAAAAAGGCGTCATCCATCATGATGGGGTGCTCCATGACATTGTATGTTGAACATTCGCTGTTTGCCATACTAGAGAAGCCAAAGGGCACACTGACATCTCAGAGAGCATCCGCCTATGAGGTGATTATCTCTAACCCATCGATAAAAATAGTTCCATGTAAAACTGTGAACCCTGCTACATTCATAGCTGAGCCAGTCGCAGAAGGAGAACCTATACATGACTGTGCGAATTATGAGGAATTCTATGATGAGATCCCCAGGGTAAAGGAAAATGCCCTGGCTGGTGACGAAATCGTGTTCATTGACGGTTCTTCGAGAATCAACCAAGAAGACGGACAAAGGTATACAGGCGCGGCTGTGGTAAAACACCTAGCGAATGGAGAGTTTCGAGTACTCGGCAGTGCACGAATACCCTCTCACTATTCTGCGCAAGCTGCAGAACTGCTGGCACTGATACTTGCCATTGAGAATCATGCAGACCAGGAAGTAACTGTGTACAGTGACTCAGCCTATGTGACGTCCACAGTACATGCAGATCTAGCGCGCTGGAAAAGGAGGGGCTACCTCCGAGCAGACGGCATGCCAGTGCAACATGCAGCCTTATTGGACAGGCTGATAAAGGCACTACAGCTCCCAGTCGTCATAGCAGTCGTGAAATGCGCCGCTCATACCAAGGGGATGGATTTCGTGTCATGTGGAAATCATGAAGCAGACACGGAAGCCAAGCGCATGGTATCCAAGAATGAAACAATCATGGACGTGGGGGTGGCACGTACCTATGAGCGGATAATGGTAGCATGAGCCACACCAGAAGCCTATAATATGATAGGTTATTTATAACGCGCTTAATACCCAGAGGTTTCTAAGTGCGGACCCGGGGATCGAACCCGTGTTGCTCCGTGTCGTCTTGCTTCCAAGACAAGCACGTTGCCGCTGAGCTATCCTCCCGAGACTATAGCAATATGGGGCAGACTCAGCTAATGGAGCTCCAGGGGGAGGCACCTCAGGAGGAGAAAAATTTGTGGAAGCGTCGAGGGTGTTCTTTAAACCCCTCTGACGGGTTGTGGAGGCGAGACAGCACTGGTAAACCAGTAATGCCTGTCACCCTTCTAAAATTAGTATTAGAACAGCTACACTACCGTATTCACATGTCAAAAGAAAACCTGGCTGCAACGCTCGCAGAAAACTGGTTCACATAGCGGAGCATGTTGCATTTTCTATGGTAAACTGCAATTCACCGCTGGGCACACATTGAAAGTAGTGAGAGGGATCATCCCCAGACCGAATTGGCCATTCCAGCACTTGCATATCGACTACGTCGACATGATTCAAGTGTGCAACGGGTACAGGTATTTAATTGTGGTGGTGTGTCCATTCTCTAGATGGCTAGAAGCAGGTCCCTGTACACACCCAGATGCTACCTGTGCTGACAAGTTCCTAGTGAGGGAAGTGTTCCCTAGATAGGGGGTGTGCGAAGTAATGAGATCAGATAATGGGGCTCACTTTGTAAATTCAGTTTTCGAACAGATTAGCTTGTTGCTTGGTATAAAGCACAAGTTCTTGTTGGCGTATCGTCCTGAGGGGAATGGGATATGTGAACGGATCAACAGCTTGCTTAAGGAGAGGATAGCCAATTTGAAGCTCACATTAAAGAAGGGATGGCTGCACTGTCTACCATTGGCATTGTATACACTTCGGAACCAACCCGGCTCCGACCATCATCTCACACCGCATGAGATAGTTACAGGCAGAAGGATGAGGACCCCTCTTACCCCCCAAGATAGAGCTAGATATGATGCCCAGCGTACTAGGGAGATTCTGGGAACAGAGATGCAGAAGTACCTTAACTGTATGCCATCCAGCGCCTCTGTCATTATAGGCCAGCTGCAGCAACGGCGAAAAGGGGATGGCACAGCACGAAACACAGCAGGAAGTGCTGAAGCAGACACCGAGCAAGGTGTACATGCGCTCCTTGTCTTCCCTGGTGACAGCGTGCTTGTGAAGAACTTTACCAGGAAAAGGTGGGACGAGCCAAGATATAATGGCCCTTTCATCGTAGAGGACTGCACCCCCTCCACCGTCAAGCTCCAGGGCAGAAGGGCATGGATCTTCCTAAATGACATTAAACCCTATATAGGAGAGAGCCCTCCTGTTGCATCCAACTGCGAAGAAACCACAGACAACGGGGAAGAACCTCAGCATGTGCAGACAAGATCCATGGTGAGGAAGAAGGACGCATGAGCAGAGAACCAAGAAAAAGAACCCGGATGCAAGTTGTGGCATAAAACTGGACAGGTTCCCCAAGCAAAGGGGGATAAGGACATAACGAACACTCTGTACATCCCAGTTGCAGGGCAAAGAGAAGCACATCCAAAGCCACAACAACAATGATAAAATGAACTTGTGAAAGCACGTCATGCCCAGGTAGTACAAAGAATCAAGACTCTGATAGACTGCAAAAAAGACATTGCCTGAGAGTGTAACACAGTATCCTGAAGCAATCTGTATCGAGACTTTGTTCACAGAATTGATGGTACATTCCAGCAGAAGTCTCAAGTGGGATGTCCAACTCGTGGTGTTATCATGCCCATCACTCATAGGGAGAGGAGCCAGTGTCACAGACTTTATTCAAGATCCAGCTAACAAAAAAAGTAATCAGGTGGCTGCTAACCGTCATCGCAGAGGTCTTTGCTGAGTTACCAGAGCATAGTGAGAAGGACACAAATGGTTCCACCGCCAATAGACATTGATGAACTCACGTTTAATTTGTTCTTCCAAATAATCGAGAAATGCCGAGGGCTCGTTGGGAGAACAACTGATACACGCACTTATATCAGAGATCCAAGAAACCTAGCTCAACTGAGCCAGCTATGGACTAAATTAAATCATTTGGTCGTAATCCACGCAACGGGAAGGTGCAAAGACTTTGCGAATCAAAAGAAAAGCTTGTGATCAGGACACAGCCAAACAGGGCAAATGTCCCTATCACCCGAGGACACCCGGCTGGCACAGAATGTCCTGTTTAGATTAGTCACAGACTATCCAGAAATGGTAGGAAGGCCTGCAGATGTTGATTGCATCATCTTCCTTAGAGATCCGGCCAACGCCCCACACATGGGCACACTTCTCCATGGTAAAATGCTCCAAGTGGAGCTGTCCAACTTCCAGCGAGAATTCCTAAGGAGATTCCAGTGAGACTTTCCGCCGGGGACAAATCAAGGAGAAAAAGACACAGTTCTTCATTCTTCACCGAGGACAGATCGAGAAGAGCAGAAACGAGGATTACGACATCTTGTTCCTAGATTATTTTAATTTTTTCTTCTATTTTTCTTATTGTCCTTTTCGTCATCCTTCCGCCGTGGAGCAGATCGAGGAGAGAGACACTGTTCTTCAACTTGTCGCTGAGAGACCGCGCGAAAGGAGCGGACACAAGAACCTCACATCTTATTTTTCATTTTTCTTAATTTTTCTAATTTTTTCCTATTTTTTCACGTTTTTATTATTTTTTGTTTTTATTTTTACAAACATTCTATTGTGCGTGATTTTTAGCAGTTCGATCTTTTCATTCGTTCGCATTGAGCAGGTTCCAACATGTCCTCAGGACCAAAAGCAAATTCGAGGAGAGCACTGGGACCTCACTTATTATAGATATGCATAATGAATGTGATGTACCAAAGTTGCTAGCCTAACCCTTTTCCATAGTCTAGCACAGGAACTGCACCGAATACCCAGAGACTACCATCGTCACTCACATGAGGGGGGACATTTTGAGAAGCACTCGTCACTTTAATAGTAATGAACTCTCGAACTACGAGACCAGAGCAAGAGAAGGAATAAATAACTGACTATGAACTCATTCGAAATGGAGGCTCAGAGCGTTAACTTGGTTTTGACCCCAACAGAAGGGCGCCCCCACTTCCCTGGAAGAAAATGCTGCAAATTGTCGTTCCGAACGATTATGTGTGTATGTATAGTTATTATTATTGTTTTTCTGTCATTGACAGTCAGAACTACTTTCTTTATTGGTGCACGAAGTTTCCCAATCTCAGTGCGCCCACCAGATAATGAACATCTGGGGCCTACGAAAGGACCCAGACCCTATACAGTCATTCCAGTCCCAAGAAAACCTGATGATAAAAATGACCAACTAAATTTAAATATAATGAGCAATGATTTAGACACATTTGAGGTAACAAATGAAGAGAAAAGCTGGAGACAGGGTCAGCACGGAATGAATGAAAACGCTGCACTGACCACTGCACACACCCACACACAGGATGCACACAAACAAGGGCAAGTGTCAATGGCTACAGGGCCTCCAATGAAGGCAGAAGAGAAGGGGAGACTGCCTGCCGAACAATCAGTTCCAGAAAACAGTGGAAGTACCGAAGAGGAGCTAAGTGAAACACTAGAGAGAGAGGGCATAGCAAAATCCCTCAAAAGAACAGAAGTGGCCACAAATGAATTCACAGAGAAAACACAAATGCTGATAGATTATTTATTCCCTTTCATAGTCAGAGCAAAGAAACTGCATGTGGAGCTGAAAGGCAGGACTATAGAGACTGTAACAGCAAGCACACCTGCTCCAACGCAAGGGACAAGCCTCAGGCCTACAACACGACCACACGTTGGGAGGTTGGAGAGCCAATGGCGGTTAGAGGAAGTCTATGACAACATACAAAAGGGAAGGAAAGGGAACACAAACCCTTCTCCTACCACAGCGATGCAGTCGAGGCAGCCTGCTCTACCGAGACACACAGAGATGAAAAGCAGCACAGACGCATTTAGAGACATAGGGCCTCATTAGGAGTTTGGAGGTAACCATGGTGCTATTACCGCCATGGCTGCCTCCAAATCCTTACCGACTCCGCCCTGGTGAATGGAGCTATTACCACCCCATTCCAAGGTTGGCGGGGGCGGTAATTCCCCATTCACCAGGGCCCTTCCCCATTCCCATTTGAGCCCCCATAGGGCTCAATGGGGAAGGCGCTAATAATGGTACCGCAAATTGCCGTACCGTTATTAGTACCAAAGTCCCTTTGCGGGTCCCGTCCTTAACGCCTGGTAAAACCAGGCGTTAAGGGAGGACCCGCAAAGGGAACTCGTAACAGGGTGGTAAGGGATTACCGGTACCGGTGCCCTTACCGGTACCGGTAATCCCTTACCGCCCACCTCGTAATGAGGCCCATAGTCATAGCAAACTACAGAAGAACGCTGAGAATCAAGAGAAGCCCGCACGAAGATAACAATGAACTTAACGATTACCTGGACGGCACAGCCCATCTCGGAAACAACATATGGTACCAGCACATGAAGGAAGTAGGACGAAGGCAGTCGGAAGGAGAATGCTTCGTCTGTGCTCTCCTACCATATATCATGGGAAAATCCAAGATCTTCGTGGCTGTAGAAAATGATGTCCCTACAGCACACTGTATGTCACATGTAGCAATGTGCAACACCAGAGGACAGTTTATGGGAAAAGACGCCTCATTGATATGGGCCAACGAAAAGGATTACCCGGATGAAGATGGCTACGTCCAGGACATTAAAACAAGAAACCGAGCGCACACCAGAAATCATGTGATCAGGTATGAGAACCCTGGCATCAAAGGACCAGGGATAAGATGGGCAGTTAACCCGAGACTGGACGTTCAAGGAAAGACTGCAGAAGAGGCTCAAATCTGGAAGAACAGAGGCCAAATGCAGATCTGGGGAACAGTGGTTTCCCCAAATGGATGGGAAGAAGGAGTAGTGATCTGACGAGCTTGGATGGTCCTTGGAGCCTGCAAAGAAGCAATGGAGAATCTGCAGAGGTTATGCAAACCTCTGTGGCCAAGGTTGGTAAAACAGCTGACATGGGTCAAAGATAGAGGAGGACCCCTGCAAATAGTACCACTGGAAAGCCCGAAACTATGCTTCAGAAGTAATGGCACAAGGAAGATGGGTGAGAATGTAAACTGCGAAAGAATCTTTGAAGCCCCAGGAATGACACAAGGTACCGCAGTTATCATGGACCATTACTGGGCGTGCGGATCCAAGGCATACATAAGGCTGCCAAAAAACTGGGGAGGCATATGCACACTAGTGAACGTCCATGTTCCCGCGCTTGTGATCCCTAAGAATGACCTGAAGTTGGACAGTTTCCCGAAAGCAGATGCTCATCTAAGAAGGAGGAGATCTGTGGAACTGGTATCCAGGATGAAGAGGGAAAATTACTTTTCTCCCAAATCAGAAGAAGCATTCCATGCAATCCCATACGAACACAGGCTGTTCAGCCTCACCTCAACAGTATTCACAACACTACTCCTGCCCCACATCCAAGTTGGAGTGAATGCTAAATGGTTGCAGATAACCAAATGGGAGTTATTGCAGACCATCAATACCACTATAAAAGGATTCAACGCGATCAAAGAAGAGCTGAGAGCAATCAGACTGATGACCCTCCAAATCAGATATGTGCTTGACATGATCAGTGCAATGAATGGAGGTGTTTGTGCAAAAATCGTAGAATCATGTTGCACATTTGTACCATCACACGACGAAGGAAACAGAACCCTAACAGAGGCCATAAGCATGTTGACAAGCCTGGAAAACCAGATGATCGATGAAAGTGATGAAGTGGATGATGACAGCTGGTTTGGAGACCTATTCTCGTGGGTGCCACAATGGATGGGAGATATATTCAAGTTTCTGGGGAGCTCTACTAGCAATGGTATTGCTAAGATTCTGTGTTATCAAGATAATCATTACACAGTGCCAGAAAACTGCGAAGAAAGCCATAGGGATGAAAATAATGGTTGATGTCGAGCCAGGGTGGAAGCGCAGAGACCTGACTGATGAAGAAATAAGAGACTTTGTGAAAGCCAGCAAATTTGCGCCAGAGGGAACAAGGTTCACATACCCTAAGAAACAAAGAAGGTATGAAGGAAAATGGATCTACTGCAGCCCAAATGGACTATGTCAGCTAATGACGTGGAACAAAGACGAACATGTGAAAACAGCAGGGAGTTTGAAGGGAGTGATAAAAATATGGACTCCGAAGGCTCACACATTCACACCATCATGTACGAACCCTGAAGACAATGAACATGACACTGAAGAATCAAAAGAAATAAATGCAAAGGAGGTTGCAGAAGTGGTCGATGAACCGACCAGAGGGGGGAGTGTAGAGGAGGTCCCAGACATGGCCTGCACCCCTTCCCCTCATTTCGAGGTATCAGGAGCACACTCGCCAAGGTATGTGACGTATGAAGAGCAAATGAACCTACAAAGAGCTGCACTGGGACTCTGCCCAGTATACATCAGGAGATCCATACCCGTTGAAGCACCCATAACCAGACAACCCTGGGCAGCACGGTACCCTATCAGACAGCCATACCAGCCGCTGATACGAAATGAGGAGTACCTACATACGGTCCACGAAGAGACCCCAAAAGCCTTAATGGAAGGCCAGTGGAAATGACAAAAGGACCTGAACAGACTCGTGAATGAACAAAAGCGGCTATCGAAGACAAGCACGCCAGTGCAAGTAACTACGAAAATAAACGTAATGGACACAGAGAAGAGACAACGTTAAAACGTAAGGAAACAGTGCTACGAGACAAGATGGAAGCAATCGACCTGTTAAACGTGTGTAAATAGGCTTGAAACGCAAGATGCTAAGAAATCGATACTGCCTGCAATGCTTAGTAGAAGATAGAGCGGCAAGCGCCAACCATATATCTACCTCAATAAGGCACATTATACAAGTGCGACTCCATTTTGTAAAAGCAGAAATGTACCCAGGCGGCCAGAGGCCTAACAGGCCAAGTTTCATAACCCAGCCAAAGGCGAGAGAAGGAGCGGAATCGAAACTCAACAAAGAGCGGCTCATGCCTAGGAAATCAAGGTCAACCAGAGAAAGGGAGGAGAGCGTCAGCTAATAAGACTCAAACTTCAGAGCATACCAGCCTCCCTCACGAAGGTCAAGATAAGGGGGGCCCATGCAGGTGGTGAGACTGAAACAGAATTAAATACACTAAAATCTGGAAACTGAAGCAGATTCATGGTGAACTAACACGTGACCAGCCAGGCACGAAGAAGTACCACCGCCTGATATCATCCAGGACCCGTGGATGCCATAACATTTCTCGATAAGAGACTACAGTTTCGAGGCCATCCTTAGCCAACTAATTGACACATCGCCCTAAAACACTGATTGATGGAAGGGAGGCAGGGGGAAACTTGGGACACCAGGCACAGGGGTGTCATTCTGCATGCTGCTAATTAAAAGTGGAAATTTATGTCTAGGGGTGTAACCTGCCCAATCACAATGGACCAAGTTATCTGGAGACCTATAGATACTGTAACCAATAAGACGTCGTAGTTGTAGTGACGTCCATCACGCGTGATGTATAGGGATGGCCGTAGACGCCCACCCGATAAGAGCTATCCAATCCGCATGCCCTATTATCATATACAGATATAACACCTATACTTAAGTTACCTTTCCTAACCAATTATATTACACAATGATTTTTTATAGAATTAGACGTCAGTGATGACAAGTTTTGCCTATAACAATGACTGTTCGACTGAAGTTCGAGGAAGTCGGAGCAAGACAGGTGATCGCAATGCTGCTGATTTCCATTTGTTTCTCTGTTTGATGTACTTGTCATTAAACAGACTTCCCTTTGCCAATTTACTGAGTCCTCATTATTGAGTCGTGTTGGAGTAAGTGAATCCTGCACCCCCTGTCCTCTCAAGGTGCAGCTATCTTGTCTTACAAGTTCTAGAGGGTGAGCGCTGACCTGTGGGCCCGTCAGTGAATTCCTCCCCTCCGGAACACCACACCTTCGCACCTGGTACCATACTGTCCGAAGAGCCAAAACCACGATCCCCACAGGTAGTTAACACTGTGGGAGGCTCCCCCTTTTTAATCATGGGCAACTTAACAGGAACAACAATCAACTTGGTCACCCGGTCACCCTTATGGATCGGTAACAATTGGTCCCCACTATTCATCAAGATGACTTTCATCTCGCCTTGATAATCGGCATCAATGACCCCTCCCAGCACTTGAACTCCCTTCAATGCTAGGCCAGATCTAGGGGCAATCCATCCCATATGCTCTGGAGGAATTTGTACCTAAATCCCTGTTCTAATCACAACAATCCCTCTTGGGTCTAATCTGATTTCCTCATGAGAATGCAAGTCTACCTCTGCTGACTCTGGAGTCTCCCGATAGGGAGCTAAAGAACCCGGGGTAATTTCCCAATACAGGAGGGTTTCTCTAACTGAGTTGAGTTGAATCTGTAAAGCAGGAGTCATTAGCCGCATCAAAGGAGTTTCATGATTATTCAAAGGCCTATTAACACTTTCACTGCATCAAACACATGATCACGCCAGCCTGCTAAACTGCCATCTCCAGATTTGCGCAGCTGTTCTTTCAACAAGCCATTAATTTGTTCAATTAATCCTGAAGCTGCAGGGTAATAGGGCACGTGGTAGAGCCATTCTATATTCCTTTCCTGACAGTAGTCCTGTGTTAATTTGCCTTTGAAGTGTGACCCATTGTCACTTTGAATCTGCAAAGGCACCCCATAATGCAACGTGATCTGATCCAACAACTTAATGGTGTTCAGTTGTGTGGCACGTTTGCACGGTAAAACCATCATGTATCCACAATAGTGCATGCATACTGACAGACTTTACTGATTGGCAGGGGACCGATGTAATCAATCTGCCAAATTTGACCTGGTAATTTTCCTCTTCGCAACGTACCCTGGACAATCCGAGGGATAGGCCTATGCTGTTGGTGTTGGCACACTGGACATTGCAAAATGATTGTTTCACTACCTCTAAAGGAATACTGATTCCTCGAGCTTGTGCCCACCTGGTAGTAGCCTTTTCTCCAAGGTGCCCACATTTCTGGTGAGCCCACTTGGCCAAACCCTCCAAATCGTCTTCCTGAGCCTCCACATCCACAGATGAAATCTTGGTGTGTTCATCTGCAACAGAATTAAACCAGCGTTCTAATGAATCTGCAGCACAATGCGCATCCACATGATACACAGTGACTTCAATTTGTGACAACATCTCAGCAATATCTTGCCACAGTTCTTTTCCCCAGAACTCTTTTGAATGAATCATCCACCCATTCTTTTGACAGGTTGGCAGCCACACTGCCAATCCATTCGCCACTGACCTCTTGTTTCAATGCTTGGTAAACTGCGTAAAGTTCCGCAAACTGACTGCTCTTCTCTTTCCCTGATGTTGTCAAAATCTTTTTTGTCTTGGGATTATAAGACACCGCTTTCCAATATCGCTCAGTTCCCACATATCGGGCCGAGCCATCTGTAAACCAGACATGTTCTCTCTGCTCTACTCTCCCTCACGCACGCCTGTGCTCTCTAGTCCTCTTTTTATGAGCATGAAGTAAGTTATTGCTATACTTAATAATATCAGTCATATGGAGCCTACAGAATTAACTAAGCTCTTTGTATATCTTTACAGACCCATGTGCTTGTGAAAATCCAACCACTAGATGAACTAAAAACAAGGTGTTGAAAGAAGGGAAACTTTGGCATTAGAAGCCACTTTCTCCACCGAAAAAAGTGCTCAAAAACGAATCAACATTGTAAATCGTGGCTGTATCCATTTTTGAGTGAGTGACAGAGCCCTTATTTCTATTCATGGGTACCGATCGTGACTTGCTAAATTATATAAACAATGTTGGCTTTTACGATCAAACGAATTGGGGACAGATGGTAATAGATATATGCTTTAACCCCTTAGATCAGAGGACAATCATCCTCGAGGTTCCAACCAAGATGTACTGAAACTGAATACTATATCCTGCCCCTCCTGATTCCAGTGGATAGGAGGTGAGTCGGATGATGCTTTACAAATTTCTAAAAAAGCATACCATATTAATATGCAATTAAATAACTTGAAAAGGAACGACGCGAGTGCCCAATACTTATGTAGTGTTTTATATTAATTTTTTTATGGATGGTGTGGCCCATGCCAATATATGTGCCTGAAAAATGGGTTGTTTTGTCCTGAAGAAGGTTGCCGTACAGAGAGAGTATTAATGGTGATGCTCGCAGAGAGCATCTGAAACACGTGTCGACGTGAATCTGTGGGAATAAGAGAACACAGACTGTTGTGATACCCCAAATTTGTGGGGATGGTTTACAATGAATTATAATTACATGGAGATATAACAGATGTTGAACTGTTTTTTATATACAGACCATTTTTTCAAAGAATTAATTGTGGAATGAGAGATTGATGAGAATAGCATGAATGTGAACGAATGGAAAAGTGAATGGGCCATAGTGTTGTAGGTTTAATATGTTTTTTAGACATAGCTTCTTTGCTTGAATAAATTAAATAAAAAATAAAAAATCTTAGGAATTGAAACCAAGTTAGAAAATCACGTGCGTTCCGTCATCCTTATCTTTGTCTACTAGTTCGAGCCCCTTTGTATTTTCTCTCTGCTCTACGGTCAGATTGCCATAAGGTACTCCCCATTTCACGGGAGATTAGCGTTTTTCAGGCACTTCCGGTGGTATGTAATCTGAGGGTGGTATGTTGGCCACTTGCACATGTAATTTGGCAACTCCACCCTTCCCTGATTTAGCTCTGTCTTGAATGTACCATTTCCATTTGATTATGCTGGCTTCTTGAGCATGTCTTATTCTGTGTGTTTTAGGAGAGCTCAGCACCCATTGCATAATTGGGATTTCAGGCCTCATCAACACATCATGCCCCACTGTCATTTGCTCAGTATCGACCAGGGCCCAATAACATGCCAGCAACTGCTTTTCAAATGGAGTGTATGAGTTACCAGCCTCGGGCAACTTACGACTCCAAAACCCCAATGGCACACGTTTCCTGTCCTGTTTCTGCCACACACTCCAGTTGACGTAGTTGTCTTGCACAGACACATTCAATTCCACTTCGCCTTCCTTCAATGGCCATAGATCAAGCACCTGCTGCACAGTGTCTTTCGCCAAATCGAATGCTTTTTGCTGCTCCTCCCCCCACTGAAACTCATATTTCTTTCGGGTCACTTTGCAGAGGGGAGCCAGTATCTGCCCTAAATGGGGAATGTGCTGTCTCCAAAACCCAAACAGCCCTATGAACTGCTGAGCTTGCTTTTTGTTCAATAGAGTGGTGAACTCAAGAAATGTCTGTCGGGCCTTCGGTACCATCACGCGATGCCCATTATGCCACTGAATCCCTAGGAATATCACTGTCACAGCTGGCCCTTGGATTTTTTTCGGGTTAATCTCCCATCCTTCCTTCTTTAATCCTTCCACAATGACTTCTAACTGGTTTTGCACACTGCGCTCATCCTTACCCTGAATCAATATATCATCAATATGATGAGTGATTTGTATGTCAGGTTTACACGGTATCTTGTCTAAGTGCTCTGCCACCAGCCGGTGACAGATAGTCGGGCTATGTATGTACCCCATAGGTAACCTTGTGAAGGTGTACTGACACCCGTTCCAAGAAAGTGCAAACTGTTCTTGGCACTCTTCAGCAATTGGCACAGAGAAAAATGCATTGGCTAAATCTACCACTG
Organism: Ambystoma mexicanum; assembly: GCF_040938575.1. NCBI lineage: Eukaryota > Metazoa > Chordata > Amphibia > Caudata > Ambystomatidae > Ambystoma > Ambystoma mexicanum. The sequence continues at coordinate 587,406,554 of NC_090926.1, forward strand.
CATATCAGGTCCCCTCAAACCTTTGGACATTCTCAATCAAGGTAATGGCTTCTGGGACTGCGGGCACCAAGAGAGGAGTGTGTTTGTTTAATTCGCGGTAATCCACAGTCATCCTCCAAGACCTGTCCCCTTTTTTACCAGGCCAGAGTGGGTTGTTCCACATGGTAGTAATAGGGCGTAACACATCTGCCTCTATGTACTCTTTGATGGTGTCTGAAATATCCTTGTGCCCCCCGGGAATGCAGTATTGCTTCATTGCTACCCGCTTGGTCGCCAGAGGCACCTGCACTGGGGGCATCTTCAATTTGCCTTCAGTAATGGGTGTGCAGGTCAATGCACTCACCCCAAACTGATACGTTTTACCTCCAAGTCCCAAGGTCAATCCTTCTAGAATGTCAAAGCCAATTATATACTTGGGTATTGGGACAATCAACACTTGGTATTTCTTCTTAGTCAAATTGCCTATTTTCATATCCACTTCTGTTTGTACTGTGGGGGTCTCCTTCCCCCCTAGTCCGGTAATGGTAAAGTGCCTGCCTTTGAATCGTGTTGGCTTTCCATGAATCAGAGAGACCTCCGCCCGGTGTCTATCAATGCTCACACCACTTGTGTATTTCCCGGCCCCCAAAAAATCTTAACATTAACGTGGGGACGCCTATCAACTTTTATGCGAGCGGACGCTGCCAGGGCTTGGCCATAACCCTAGTCAAATTTTGAATGAGAGTACCCTGACTCTGCCTCTAACATTGCACTCACCACCTTCCTCAAATCAGTGTATGTTGGCTGGTACGGGGAAGGTGTCCCCATAGGCCTTTCTTCCTGTTCTTCCTCAGGAGGGGCGGAAGGTGAGGTGTCCCTCTGTGGCTTAGTCATCACCTGTTTCTTAGCCTGTTTATAGCACTCTTTGGCTGCAAGCCCTCTCTTTTTGTATAGTTCATACATTACCCTGGTTTCAATGCCATCAATTTCTTCTCGTGGCACACCATCTTTTAACAAAGCCAAAAACATGTCCTTTCTGGACACTCGGGAGTCTCTACTATCATGCCTTCTGCCTTCAGTTCTTCTCTCAATACGCCCCTCTCTCTCTCTCGGGGCTTGTTATCACTCTTGTCCCACTCCCCTAAGTCTGCCAATTGCCGGATGGCATCCACTACTTCATCAGTGGGTTTGCCCGTCATACCTACGAGCAAAGTCATAATGACACTTTTCTATGCGGGCAGTGCAGTTCTGATCACCATATTCCTGGTTGAAACTGAAAGCAGCATGGCCCTCATGTGCCCTGGAGCATCTACATGAATTGCCTCCTTCATAGCATGCTCTCTGACCTTTTGAATCGCCTCTTTCAAAGTGTACCACTTCTTTTCCTCACTAGGCCAATCTGTGGTAATGGTGTACTTAGGGTTACATGCCTGGGCTGCTAGGTGCAAAAAAGACACCTGTGAATCTTGCCCATTGTCATCAGGGGGCGGCCCTGCCCTTAAGATCTCCTGTACATTGGTGTCAGTTTACAAAGGCAAAAAGCGCAGTGAGTCTGTGGAATCTACCAACAACCCTGCGGTACCCCCATCTAGCAATGTCACCATCCATGTCAGTAAAGGTTCCCCTGACTTTGGCTCAAACGAGTAATGATTTCCCCAACCTCCTGCTGGGTGTAAACTTCCAGTGTGGTTAAATCCACAACCCCGCCCGCAGGATTCTGCGGGTGGGGTCCAGCATGTCGCCTCCTAACCGGCTTCACTGCCACTGTCTTTTGCTTCAATTCTGCCTTAGAATCAGACTCATTTGCTGAACTACTCTCTGGGATTGTTGAGTCAAAAATGTCTCCATTCCACTTATCAGGGTCCCAGTCCACACCTGCAGTAGCATTTACAGTTGCCACTTTCCTTTGGTTGACCCCACCTCGCCTTTTTTTATACTTATAGCGCAAAACCGTAACAGCGGCACGCTCTGCCACAGCTTGATAATTATCAGCTTTGTCTTTAAAATGTTTCATCTGAATTTCCTGCATCAAAGATATTTGTTGCTTGGCAGCTAACTCTTTTTCCAATTGTAAAATATGCTCTGTCATTTCCACAGTTTTCTGAAGCATTTTCCTATAGGCATGCAGGAGGACTCAACCCCGCCTGCCCAATGCAATGCATTCACGTCCCCTTTCTACTGAAATCTGCTGTAAACAAAGCATTACTTCTGACAGAGCAGCTTCTCCCAAACTAGTGTCCCATGTTTATCTCAGCCCCGCTCTGCACGCCCACACCTGGGCTAACTTATCATAAGGGACTTTTAGCCCAACCTGGAATCATAACCTCGGGTTCACCGCCAGCGGGAACACCCTTTTTCCTGAACGAAACTATTCATCATTAAAGTAATTTGCAAAAACTCTTTTTTATTTTTTTTCCTCCTTTCCACACTGCAGTCACCCGCACAAGCACACACACACACTCAAAGAGAGAGAAAAAAAACAAACAGATTAACACAGTCCAACACTCACTGCCAAATGAAAACAAACTTTCGCTTGCAATGAAAGCAAAGCTTATCTGCATTCAAGCAGATTCTTTTATATTTGGAAACAATTCATCACAAATGCCCTGCTCACAACGCCAAAATGTATTGCTTGGCAAGTGTATGGACAATTATTTATCACCAGTACATTTGCAGTGCACAGAAAATATTTTGAACGCAGGTAGACGGAGCAATAACTCACAACCAGATAAGCAGTTAGAAATAATGAGCACTTATATGGCTATTTATTCATAGCTAAGAAGCAACAAGTGATAAAACAAATAACAAATAAATCACAGAGAAGATAGAGAATTCAAAAGTGGATACATCACCGTGGGCGTAATTGAATCCCTCATCTCACCAGAAGCGGCTGGAAGACCCCGGTAACAGCCAGGCAGAGAGCACAACAGCCCACAGGAAGGTCGGAACAAGGGGTCCCCCTTCGACTGAGGTCTTTGTGTTTTTTCCCCCACCTCCAGAGCCTCCCAATATATGCCCTCCTAAAAAGGGGTGGCAATTTCTCGAACCTTCTGGCATTAGCACTTGCGCATTGTTGAGTGACCGTTGGTTGCCGGCCGGGTCAACCAACAGTAACCCCTAAGGAGCAAAGCTTCCCTCTTCTAAACACCACGGAAAAACAATTCCATAACTCATAGCAAGACATAACAAAACCAGCTTCCCAGCACAAATGTCCTTGACTAAATTCTGCAGGTCTCTTAGCAAAGCAAGTGCAGTTTTCACTTAGGCATGGAATAAATATCCATTATAGCTCTGAGTGCCCCCAGAATGTACTGCGCATCAGCGCCATGTTTTAGCTCAAGCATAACAAACACTGATGCTGCTGGTCTCAGGACACTCGAAGAAAGGCGGGAAAGTCGCAAGCATTGACTGCCACTGTCGCATAGTGACACAGGAGTACCGAAGTCATGCGGGATGACGCCCCCTTCTCTCTCGCGGCCCAAAGCAGTAGGGATGATGACATTTGGCAAGAAGGTGCCTTATAATGTGAACTAGTGATCTTCCAAAGCTTGGGCCGAAACTCGATGTAGCAACGCTCCAGCATAGGTGTCAAGGGACAAGCTGGTCAGTCAACTGGAGGGCCCAGGTATACTTCTGAGAAGGCTCGTTTGCAGGTCAGCAAGGAGACATTGAGAGTGATTGGCCAACCGCTCAAAGGGGTTGAAGCAGGTCTTCATAGATTGAGCGCAAAGCGCTGCTCAACCGGGACAACAGTGGGCTCAGAGTGCCAAACATTCTCCAGACAGTGCTTGGATCTACTTTACTGCTCTGGATACTTGACTCCGTGTAGAGGTCGGGTCAGACTTCAGGGTGATCTGCAGGTCTGCACTCAGAGCCCCTCCTCATATCCCAAAGTCCAGTGAGTGCTCGCACCCCTGCTGGCCAATGAGGAGATTTTCCCCACTCAAGCACGCTAGCAGTGGTCCAATCAGGGACCACTGTAGCTCCCATGCACACCAGAAATCCTCCCACCAGGAGTGTGGATTGAGACCGGAAAGTCCCAGCCCACTTCCTGGGTACCTACACACGTGACATGCATTAGCCCGCAAAAAGCGCCAGCTTTCATGGGTGAATGTATGCCCAAATAAGAACTTTCTGGGCCACAAAGAGCAAGGGTAAGGCCAAAGGACAAAATGGCCAAATGAGAAGACAAAAGACCTTGTGGCACAGCCATGACGAACACTAGCCACAGTCATGAGCCAAACACGGTCAGCGCAGTATGGCTCGGTAAAAGTGAACAAAAATACACAAAAAGCTTCTGCTGCCACCAGTCTACTCCTAGGCACATTGTCCAGTTACCAAAAAATCCTTAAGGGATGTCAAAGGCCCAAAAATGCAAGGACCCCAGTGCACTGTACAGTAACGTAGTTTGCGCATTGAATTACAGTTGCCAGAAGTGGCAACAAAGTCATAAGACTAAGGGAAACAATGTTTCCCAGTACTGACTGTCAGAAGGACAAGTCAGTTTCCCCAGAATGATGAGCAAAAGCCCAGTGGAGCGCAGCTGAAGGCTGTGCTTCACTGGCAGAAAGTCAGATCAGGAGGCTGAAACAAAAGCAAAAAGTTGGGGGGTTGACAAATATAGAGGTAGAACAGCAGTAAGTGAAATTGTACATGACACTCCCCTCTCCCAGACTAAGCACAGGGGGACTTAATCCACCCCTGGATGAGTCTCAGGGTCAGGTCGGTTAAACATTCTGGACAACCCATCAGCATTGCTATGTTGGGCACCTGGACTATGCTCAATAGTGAAGTCAAAGCCTTGAAGAATGATGGACCCCTTTATGTTCCTCAACCACATTAAGAGCTTATGGTCAGTCTGCATACTGAAGGGGGTCCCATAGAGCTAGGGACCCTGCTCCCTTGGGGCCCTCTCAATAGAAAAACATAATTTTTCTACACTAGACCATCTGAGCTCGCTGTCCTTAACTGGCGACTGATGACACCAACAGGATGTTGCCTGCCTTTCTCATCTAGCTGTGATAGAACAGCACCTATCCCAGTGTCAGAGGCCTCTGTCTGCACAATAAAAGATTTCTGATAGTCGGGGCCCTGAGAAAAGGAGGCTGCCACAAGGAGTCCTTTAAGCCTTGAAAGACCTTCTCACACTCCTCAGAACTGTACTTCACTGACAGAAAGTCAGCTCAAGAGGCTGAAACAAAAGCAAAAAATTGGGTCTGCAAATATAGATGTAAAACAGCAGTAAGGGAAATTTTACCTAACACTGTGCCAGCGTTGGCACTGCTGGACCCTTGTGTCCTCTTTCCCTTCCCATCGCTGGCCAGTGCAGGGGTGGTGGCAGTTGGTGTCGCGCTGGAGGCCAGGCCATGGGGTGTGGATAAGCCTGCATCCTTTTTATCATTAGTATTATTGTATTTATTGAGCGCGGACCTAGCTAAGTCTAATGTCTCAAAAACAATCTAGGGTGTCCTCAATTGTAGAGAACTCTATTTGTGATACATATATGGCTTTGCTTGCTAGTGTGTTTGCCTCTTGCTCTGAGAGATACTATCCTACTTAGGCACATAATGAAACAATCAAATAATATGTGTGTGTTTACACTGGAAAAAACAGTTATCTGTAATTTTTTTGAAGGGGGCAAATGGGAAAATAATGAAAAACATGATTCAGAAATGTTTTGAAAACACTGGAAAAACACAACTGGAAGTAAAAAAAAAAAGAATACTTAAAACAGGAAACCCTATGAATAAACCATTTCATAGCCAGGCACAGGCAGACATGCAAAGATTTCAATACAACCCTTATAAACACAGCCGACTCTGGGCCTGATCACGAGTTGGACAGTAGCCCTTAAATGCAGCGGGAACAGTGTTACTGCCGCATTTAAGGGTTCGCCCTAGCATGAATCTGGCGTGTTTACCCCCAGCTCAGAGCTGGGGGTAAACACCCTGGAATAATGCCAATTTCTGGCACAATTACTGCAGGTGGTATTACCACGTGGTAATTGTGCAGAAAATTCCCCATTGGGTCCATGGACCCAACGGGGAATGGGAACATACAGTTAACACCCAACCCGTGATCCGGCAGCAATACTGATGGACGGGCGGGCGCTAAAGCTAATATTGTTGGGCAGTATCAAAGCCGGAATACCTCCCATCACAGGTTGGGTGCTAACTGTAAGTCCCCATTACCCATTGGTGTTCAATGACCCAATGGGGAATCTTTCAGAGCAATTACTGCGCGATAATTATGCAAATAATTGGCATTTTCTCTGTGTGTTTACTCCCAGCTTTCAGCTGGGGATAAACCTGCCAGGCTCGTGACAGGGCTAACGCCCAACTTGTGATCAGGGCTATAGTTTGTATGGTATTGTAGGCACTTTGAACTCAAACAATGCAAAAGTCACTGCCGCCCGCATGAAAACTACATTGCTGTACAAAAAAAGGTTGTCTCCGCCAAGAAAAAAGCATAAGAAAACGTTTTAGCATGTGAAAATCCAATCACCATTAACAAACTATGCAAAGTCTTCAAGGGGCAAACTCATGTCTTGCAACTGACCTCATACTCTAAGAATGTGGCAAAATGACTGCTGGTCTTCAGGAGTACAGGGATGAGCGGTGGGCTAAAACGCCTACGCAGCGCCTCACTAGTACTAAACCAGCAATGATCCTAATCATAAAGATAAAAGAGGTACAGCCTGATAATATACCTCCTTCTCCTTTGTGGAAGCAAAGAATGAGGGTAGGCTATATCTTCAGGAGGGATGTGAGCTGATAACAGTAGCAACCCAAAAAGCAATAGTACAAATACTCCAAAATTAAAGAATATCCCATCAAAGTTCTACAAAAATGTAGACTTTCAATTAAACAATAAAATGCAAATAAACAAAAAACACAATCAACCACCCGCCCTCCCACCTCTACATAAAACACTGAAAAGGCAGACTCAGGGATGGGGGATGAGCAGGGGTGATCTGACACTCAATTGGCACAAGTTCAGTGTTCAAGAATCTCTTAAAGGAAAAGGGTAAAGAAGGGGGATTTAAAAGTCACCCGGGTCCCAAAAAGCAACCAGGAGGACAGGGCCTCTTCCTAGTACTTTATTCTTGTCCTTGGGGTCTCAACAGAATCAGGTTAGGCTTCGAGGAGCTTCCCGAGGTGGTGCTTCGGCATTGGGTTAGTGAGTTGGTTGGCTTGGTCCAACACACAGTGAGGGCCAAGCAGCAGCACGTCGCACAGAGAGGCTTGGGACAGGCAGGCACTGTCCAGGTCAGTGTAGCTCACGAGCGGTTTAATACAGGAATCGGGACCCAGTGCTGTTCCTACACTTCAGGACTGCTAAGATGCCTGATCCAGGGACTGCAGGGACAAGATTAGTCCTTTTTTCTGCGGTCCTACTCCATGGAGCTTGGCAAGCACCCACAGGGAATTCTTACGCTTCAGTGAACAAGAGCCTGGTTCCAGTGCAGCCAGCAGTGAGGCCGGGGTCCAACAGCAGTCAACCCACTGTTTGCTGGGGATGGTTATGGAACAGAGCTCTTCTCTACCTTGGATGCATTCTGCCTTCACCTCTATAACAGGGGACTTTGGAATGGAGTGTCCCAAATGTGTTTATTTTATTTATTTATTGTTCGCTTGTTAGGCGCTTATACAGTAAGAATATACTGTTTCAAAGTGCCCACAGGGCAGGGAGGGAGGGAGGGAAATACATTACAACACAATTTCAAGAGCAGAGGGGGAAGGAGGAGAGGGACAAACCTACTATGCCTTGTGAGCATTCAGAATGTTCAAGTGCAGAAAGGTAGAGGGGAGAGGGGGTAAGTGCTGGGGCGTCTGAGCTCGTGGGTGAGCCATGGACGAAGTGCTAGGAATGTTGAGTGCTACACGGCCTCTGCCGCGGGAAGTGTTCTTGCAAGTCTCCAGAGCGGAGGGTGTTCTTGCAAATCTCCAGAGCGGGGGGTGTGCAGATGCAAAGTGCTGTGGAAAGACAGGAGCTGGGAAGAATTGGTGTGGGAGGTCAAGGCCCCAAAGATGCATAAGGGCCAAGGACACTGATTCAGCAACTGTGGGATTAGCAGAGAAGGAGGAGGAAAAGAGGAAAGTCTTAAGGAGCTGTGTATTTTGTGAACAAAGTGTATCCTCCTTCTCTTGATGGCCCAAGGATGAATCAAAGTATTAGAGGGGTCCCTTACCTTTTATATGCAAAATGCAACAGGGGACTGGTCCAAAGCAAACCTGTTGTAAGGGGTCTAATCCCTGTTGGTGTAACGCATGTCCTTTGGCATATGACATCACACACTGTGTGCCATGCCGCCCAGAAATTGAATTAAAAGTAAAAGTAAAAAGAAAGAGAGGCATAACAGAAAGCAAGATGGTGAAACTGCTCTCGATTCCTACCATCCATCTCTGGTGACTCTAACTCTGTTGGCTTCAAATACATTCCAGTAATCAGCACCCTGGTCTGGACTGACTTTCTTATGTCAGTGCTGCCTCTGAAGCTCTGTTCCTAGGAGACCTTCTGGGTTACGTTTCTATGCCCTGTGAGAAGGTTTGTCCATTCCTAATGCAGAATCAAAGAGGATAACATCCTAGCTCTTGTTGTGGAGACATTGAGCCTAGACGCCAATACACACCAGTCCTGTCATCCATAGGCCTGCTCACAGAGCAGGCCCGGCTCCAGGAATGTTCATCTGGGTGGGCCAGGTTTGTGATCAGGGGGGCCCAATATCTATTCTGTGTGGGCGTTTGAGCACTCTAAAGAAAGGGCTGGTATTAATCCAGATTTCCCAGATCCGTGATCCAGAAGAAAATGTCTTCCCAGATCCGGACAAAAATAAATGTGCACCACTCTATAAAAACAGCACAGAGTAAAGGAGAAACTAGGAAAATAGTGTTGCAACATCAATCTACCTATCTTCACTTGTCATCTGCTCCTCCCGTTTCTATTATATCCACTTCTCCTTCACCTCGCACACCCAATCACCTTCCATCATGTCAGGTCCCCCTGACCACGATTCCCATCTACCTCCAATCCCACCTACCACAAAAACCCACACCATGGTCATCATTACAAGTTTGCCGGTCCGGAAATAATGGTGCTTACCAGCACTGTTGTTTCCGGACTGGCAAACTACGAGTCTGCCGGCCACAGCCGCTGTGTCTGACAGGGCAGACCCTGCCGGACACATCGGCCACGGTAGGCAGACCGTCACGGAAGCACCAGCACTGTTAACAATGGTGCCGGGGCTTCCCTGGTCCCCATTCCCATGGAGTCTTACGGGACTGCAAGGACTGGGCATCGAGGCCCCCAGTCTTTGTTCCATTTCAGTTGGTGCGTGCCCAACAATGCCATCCTAAACACTGTGGCTACTCCCAGCAGGCCCAGAAGGAGGTGCTTTTTGTCCCGCCATCTAGTTGTAAAAGACAGTCCCCCCTCTCCAGAATACTGAAGCAAGGAATAGGACATCTTGTTTCTTACAAAATGACATTTCGAAGAAAAACATTTTATTTTTTTGTTACATTTTTGAAGAACACTTTAATTGAGTTGAGTGCACGAGGGAGTGGTTGCATGTAGGAGAGAGAGTTTAGGTTTGGGGGAAGTGGGATCAATAGGCAGACAGTGCAGGTTAAGGGGTTTCCAGCTGCCTGGTATCGCTCCCGGTTGGGCTTGGCAGGGAGGAGAGGTGCTTCCTCCCTGCCATCCCCGTATACATCAATGTCTAGTACATACTGTTTACATGCTGGTTAGAAAATATGCAATTGTCCATGATGGCTTTTTGTTTGATGTGTTTACTTTGATTTGCTATTCACTTTCACAATTTTGTTCAATATATGTGGCCTGATATTTTAAAAAGAATGGTGCGTGTGTGTTCTTGGCAGGTCCTCACACATGCGCTGCTCATTTATTAAACCGCGAGTGAGGCTCTTTTGAAATAGCTTATACTGTGAACTGAATGATTACATTATTGCCCAGGATCACACACTTTGGTTAAGCGGGAAAGTCAGAATTTGAAATTTGATTGAAATTTAGATAGTTGATTACGCATCCTCCAAGCTCAAGTTGGTACAAATATGTGTTGAAATTTGTTTTGAATATCTAAAATAATACTCAATTGATACAATTGCTTTAAAAAGTCTCATGATAAACCAACCTGGCAAGGTTATCATTGTAGAAATGTGTTGATGAAAGAGTAAGGGAGTAATTTTGTTTGCAATCCTAAATTGCACCGCTCCCGTTTTCAGTTTTTGGCAAAAGTACACCTCCATGCAATTGTAATTGTTTCCACCAAGTACTGGTAAAGTAAAGCATAAAACACTGGTAAATATCGCCTTTGATCTTCCCTTTTCCTCTATGTGTCTGGAAAAGTGTAAATACCTCCCACAATTGTTAATTGTGGGAGCCATCCACAATGTTTTCTTTTGGAATCTGCCTGCTTTTACCTGTGTAAAAAAGTCAGGCGGATTCCATAGGAATCCATTGGTTTTGCAGCAACATAAAAATACATTCTGGTGGAAAACCAATCGGATTCGGCAAAGGGACCTATAAGAGCAGGCACACTTGTTAAATTCGATCTGCTCTCCAACTTCGCCTACCACACCATCCAAATTCCTGCAGTGAACAAAAAGTTGTGATAAATGCTTTTAGCGCAACTTTTTCCACTTCGCTTGACTTGGAAAATGATCCACAATGATTGTAGCTTTATTTTCCCCATCCTGAATGATAGCCTACAAACTCCAGCATAAAAGTTAATGAGAATTTAAAAGAAATCTGATAAGAGTACCAACATCAACCCCAGGCAAGTGTTTCGGTCTGGTTGGACCTCATCAATATGGTGGAGCTGTGCCTCTCTAAGAATAGTGAGAAAAGGGTCCACGTCTGGGGTTGCTGTTGGTACTCCTGTTCAGAGGAGAATTGCTTAGTATTTCAGTGCTGGACTGCCCTAGGGCAGGACAAAGACTGATATGTTTTAGATATTTCTCATCTGTGAAAGATAGTGAGCTAAAGACTCTGGGTAAATCTCTCGTAACTGGGACTAATGTCCGACAGAGGGACTCCCAGGGCCCCCATTGTTTTTATCACTTTTTGATTTTACTCCTCTCCGTTCCAGAATGACATTTTTGTTACTACCAACCTTATTTTTTCACTTATACTTAAGTTGTTATTGCAGCACAATATATATTTTCAATGTAATTTGTAAAGGACCCCAGTTGATTGATGCACCTTCTGTAGACATCTGTGTGAAAGCAACAACATGGGGGTCATTACGAGATAAGCGGTAGCCTATTAGCACCATGGCTGCCTCCCATACGTGACCGAGTCTGGTCTTGTCCAAGTCCATTGTCCAGTCCATTCCGCCCCGGAGGGACCGGTAAATCCCCATTGAGCAAACCATTCCCCATTCCCATTTGAGCCCCCATAGGGCTCAATAGGAATGGTGAGGGTGCTAATAACGGGCTCGCGACTAGCAAGCCTGTTATTAGCGCCCTGGTCCCTCAGCGGGACCCGTAAAGGATTTGTGGTCCGACCACACGTCCCTTATGGTTCCCGCTAAGGGACCTCGGAACTGGGCGGTAGGGGATTACCGGCACCGGTCTCCTTACCGGTGCCGTTAATCCCTTACCGCCCAACTCATAATGACCCCCCATGTGCCATTTATTGTTTGATATAGTTAAACATTTAATAAAGCACGATGTGAAAAAATGCTATATTCCCACAACAAAATAGACATGCTTTAAATGACAGAAACCAACTTTGTGATTTTAGGTTTGAGAAAATAGTTGTAGGTCTGCTTAAGTAAGTATGATTGAGTATGTTTAGTGGTGTTTAAGGGCCCTTCATCTCCCTGGTTGTTTGTGCTTTCATGTCTGTGAGGCATAGATCGTTGTCCAGGGCAAGCAAATAAATCCTGCCTGGGCCTCCTGCAGTGCAGCCTTTCAGAATGATAATCTCTCAGAGGTTCCTGCTGCACATTTAGGGCCTGATTCACAGAACACTTTCCTATGGGATTGCGCCATTTTAAAACACTTCTGTGAATCAGGCCCTTCGAGTGAAATGCCCAGTGCTGGCGATTGAGTCGGATCTCGCCAGAACCGAGATCTGGCACCAGATGTGTAGCTGGATCTCGGGATCTGGCCAGAGCCAGAGCTGGGGAAAAAAAAAGGAAGCACCCGTGAGCAAACTATTACTTCCTCTGGTGACCCTGTGCAAGGGAGTCACAACCCGGTTCATTTATTTATTTATGCAATGTTTGTCGGATACATGGACCCAGATTATTTATTCATTTCTGTAATGTTTGTAAAATACCTGTATCCGACAAACATTGCATAAATAAATAAATATGCAGGTATCCGACAAACATTGCATGAATGAATAAATACCTCTATTAACATTGAAACTATCACACATGATGCAGCCACCCAACTGCTTTCAGAGGGGAGCTGCAGGAGCTGTGCCGGGTGTGGTTCAAGTAAAAGAAAACCTTGCTTATAGCAACAAAAATCACCCTGTTTGAATAGTACCAAAGGGGAAGTTTAAAAAAAAATGGGGTGCAAACTGTGCATTTTAAAGAATATTTACTCAGCAACACTGGTCAACACTGGTCAAAACTATTTTTCCGCATAGTGAAGTAACTCATCACCAGTGCCATGGAAGTGGTTTAAAGTGGAATTGATATATGGTTTAGAAAAGAAGCAGCATGACAGTAATAGCGCTGTTTAAAACTATTATTTTTGACATTTCCTTTGATCGGAGGTCAACTGCTAACTACGCTTCCCTAAACCCTGCCTCCTCGGGCACCGTCCTCCCAAACCACTGCCCCCACCCGGCCCTTGTGGGATCCCCCACCAATTTCTTTCCATTTCCACCACTCCAAATGCCCCCCCCCCCACACCCCAAATGCCACACTCCCTTGGGTCCCACATTGAAGTCCTCCTTTCTAGGGGGGGCCAGGTAGTGGCCTTGGGGGGGGGCCTGGCCCCCTGGCCCTCCTGCTGGAGCCAGGCCTGTCACAGAGTTGACACTTGTGTGATACCAAATTGATGTGGCTTAATAATTGTGTGTCCTTAGCAGTCACCATGCCACAACCAGGCATGGCTTTAGTTTAGGATTTACCTGCCACCAGACTGATTAAGGCACACAATTATTATACTGTAGATCAGAAGTGCAAAAGATGAATTCCTACCTCTACCTGCAGTGATGTTGTGTCCCAGCTACTGTGAGGGATGCAAGGGTGACCTTTGAACCTGCTCTGTGACACAGCAGATCTGGTGCTGTTGTTTCAGTAAACTGATTACAGTCTTGGCACCTGTGTGCATTCAAACTTTATCCTGAGCATTTTGAAAAGAGTATCTGATGAGCAGACCGCCCTTTCAGAAACCAAATTATCCACATCATTTCATAGTAATACAAATTAAAAAAAGCTAGGCCTCAACATTTTTCTTTCGGTATCCCTCCAGTCACAAGCACCCAGAAGTAAAGAAACAGCTCTAGACTCTGTTTGCCAGCTTCAAATTATTTTCTAGCTGACTGGATCCCCTTGAGGCACTTTGAAAGCACTGCAAGCATCCATAGCTGTATTTTACACTCACCGATTTTCAATATGCTGATGAGCAATCGAGCCACTAACTCAATACATCACCTGCCTATGCTTCAGCTCCTCCTGGAGCTTGCAACGAACTTTGGGCTTAAAGTATAAATGCCTAAAGTAAACTGAAAACATGGAGTCCTTCTGAAAGAGCGAGAGGCACCTTTTGCAAAAGTACGGTTCCTGTTGGATTGCGCATCTTGCTCGCTGCCATGATAAAAACGGTGTGCCTGTAAAATGTAAGATGCTTGCACACCAGATTGATAAATTGCGATAATTTCTAAGGCCTTTTATTTGAATCTCGAGACTGGTTGGTTGATACTGACGACATTCAGAGAACAGCATATATTTAAAAACATTTTAATCTTTCTGCATGCAAAAATGCAAAAAGTCTGATTTCACCATCAAAGGCACACATGTTTATTCGTGTATCTCCTTAGCTATTGCCTCATCAGTATGTGTAGACATGTGGAAAATGCATATGGAAGCTAGAACTTGTCCCACATGTAGAAAAATACTACGAACTAAGCATCTGGAGTGTGCTTATCAGAAAAATGAGACTGAGTCCCAGAACACTTATTTTCACAGCTCTGAAGCTTAAAAAGAATTTCTCAGCATATTCCTATACTTCAGATGCCATGTGTAGAGAAAATATGTCTCTCATTTTAAAATGGGTTCCTTTCCTTGCAATGGTGAACTCATTTGAAAATACAATTGGAAAAGAACAATTCTAGGACTTCACCTCCAGGCCATGGTTCTGATATTGTTGGCAGATGGTGCACTTGTGAATTCTAACATAAAATAAGTGTAACGTATAAATGAAGCAAAGTATAATTGTATTTTGCCATGTTGCTCATCCCACTCTGAATAATACTGTATATTATTTAACTTGAAATGGAACATGCCTCAACAAATAACTAGATTCACCTCACTCTAGGAGCCCCCACCTCACGCATTTGTGTCATAGGACCCCAGATCATGATTTAATGCTGTTATTGTTTTCAAGTAAGAATCACATGCTGAGGAAGACTTGTCCAAACAATTATTTTCAGACTCTTGCCATAAGATCATGTTTACTTTAAATCAGTCATGTTGAGCTTCCTAAGTCAGTTAAATGGAGAAGAGCCGCCATTCACCGCCGTTGACAACTGCAGGATAAAATCAGCATTAATTTAACTTATAATACTTGCCAAACCGAAGAAAAAGTTATCTGTGTGCAATTCAAATCAACAATTTAATCATTTGAACATTCCTATCTTTAGAAAGAAAGGTCCTACCTATTTAAAACAAATTTCTATTTAAATATAAAAAATGATGTCTTACAACCTATATAAGCTGGTGCATAATGGAAAAAAATGAAGATAAATAGGAAAAATAATTATCTCTGGGAATATACATTGCACAGGACCATTTAACATCTTGAATTATTCTTTCTGATATACAGAATATTAAACTCACACAATCACATCCCGAGTTATTGCAATTAAACTAAATGCCTCTGTAACATGAGGAGTGAAATTCCCTCCCACATTTGCAGTTATGGGACTGGTGAAAGCCACTCCTCCATCACAAAATGTGAGGATGAGGTGAGGAGCCAAGGATTATAAAATAACTGGCACACATATAGGATTATTAATATTAGGGGGATAAATATTTAAGAATATTTTTGGATACAACTCGAGATGGAGAAGGATGGGGAACAGAGCTGAAATCATCTGAATGACCGATTCTTAGGCAGGCTGTAGACAAAAGTCCTTTCAGAGAGAGGTTATCAGCCCATATTGGAAACTGGATTGCAGACAGCCAGCTGAAACAGATGTTGCTAAGGCAGCAGCTCCAGAGTGAGGGACTAAGTTGTGTCTCCAAAATGAGATGCCACATTTAAAATGTAAGTAGAAACCCCAATATTGCTCCAAACTGCCCATAGAATTGGTTGTGCTAAAATCAAAGTGGCTGGAAATCAAGGGGAAGGCTAATGTGACAAAGATCCAGGTGCAGTGTTAAATAGGGTTCACTTTGAATCTGAGGTAATCCCGACATCTCAGGCATTAGATTTGGTAACACTGTCCATAGAATCAATCTATTTGTGAATGGCGTCATATTATCGGTCACAAATCCCTTGACATGCCTGTGTGCCCAGGAAAGTGAACCACACCAATTTGGTGTGGTATCAGGGTTTAAAACAAACCACCCCAAGTCAGAGATTCTAGGCCTAAATATACCATCAAAAGTAACAACAGAATTTCAATTTCCATACACATAGACAAAGGAGTCCATAAGGTACCTCGGGATCATGGTAATAACCAACCTTAACGATATTTATAAGGCTAACTATCCAGCTGTGATAACGAGCATAAGAAGTTATCTCGGTGAATGGAACGCCTTGAATCCTTCCTGGTTTGGTGGGATGTCAATAGCAAAAATTGACATCTTGTCTATATTAATTAGATGAAATTGGTTCTTGACACCTTTTAAATAACCTGCACATGGCCAATACATTCACAACCCCACAATCATACAAGGGAATTAAGTGGAATCAATATATGTTTATAAATGTTTTTTTCCAAGTAGTTTTCCTCTGATACCATACTTGTTTTGATACTGGAGAAAATCATGTGTTTTTGAAGAATTTTGAAATGGTTCTATATCTATATGAATACGCTGGCCGAACACTGCAATGGTATAATTGAAGTGAACTGTGTTGCTTAGATATCTCTACCTCTTCCAGTCAGTTCCTAAATCTAACCCTGACCGCACAATTAAAGACTGAGAAGCCATTCTTGTTACATTCACATGGGCGGTGGGAGCATCTAGGGTCAACAGACACACCTTCTATGCCCCCAAACATAAAGGTGGTCTGGCCTTCCCAAAGCACCAGCACTACAACCAGGGAGCTCAGATACGCCCTCTGGTAGACTGGGTGAAGGAATATTCAAAGAATATATGGTTGTTAATGCAACAGGCAGTGGCAGCGTGCCACCTATGGACACAACCCTGGCTGGCTAAAGCTAATAGGGCCCAATGTCTATACTGTAACCCCATCACAAGAGTCTCTATGGAGGCATGTGACAAGGTGACCAGACACCGGGGATCTACCTCCTTCCCTTCGCCCTTCACCCCTTTCACGTACAACAGAGACTTTAACCCAGGCAGAAATTATGCCGGCTATGCCAGCCGGGTGTCCAGAGGTATCAGAAAAGGGGGCAACATGTTCAGAAACAGTGAGATACTGACATTTGAACAGTGCAAACTAGATAGGGGACTAGACGAGAGTGATAGATTTAAATATTTACAAATCTGCATTGGATTTGCAATCAGAAAAATCGGCCATGACAAGACAACTCACACCTCAATGAAACTCTTCCAGCTCTCCTCAGGCTGCAAAGTCCTGATATCTAGGCTCTATGGCTGTTATAACACACTTACCACACTAGAACACCGCACTTACCACCGGGAGTGAGAGAAAGACTTGGGAAGGACACACAGTCGAGTCTGCCATCTGGGACAATATACACAAAAGAGAAGATTAGGTACTTCTGTTCTCACCTGGCTGAAACCCAAATGAAGATATTAACAAGGTGGTACCAGACACCCGCCAGCATGCATACAGTAAACGCTGCCATTAAAGATAGATGCTGGAGAGGCTGCGGGTAGAGAGGGACACTACTTCACATATTGTGGTGTTGTCCACTCATCCAGAGCTTCCGGCTGGAACTTAGATTCAAAATTAAGAACATATTGAATTTGGACAATCCCCCTGACCAAATCCTCTGTATTCTGGGTTAGCATAAAACCATAAGGCTGTGGGGTCATCAGGGAGGACCAAACTCCTGGTTCACCTCTTCCTGGCAGCAAAACTAGATATACTGGAATGCTGGAGACAAAAATCACCCCTTCCATCAATATGTAGATCGATAAAGTGTGGCACATACTAGCCATAGAAAAACTCACAGCCAACATTGGAGACAATATGGAGACATTCATAAGGATATGGTATCCCTTTTTGGAATACATAAAGAAAGACTTTAGGGTGCTCACATGCCAGTGAGACTAGGAGCACTGAACCTGATTGAGCTGCGATAAATAACACCCACTGCTATTATAATTGATAATTCCCACAACCTGTAATTACCAGATGTACGTGATGACTTCAGGAAAGTTGGGGGGAGGAAGAGGGTTGGAAAAGGCCATATGCCCATGTTTAAGGCCCTGATAAGAAGTCATGTTTAGATCATATGTGATTGAGAAAGTCGAATAAAGGTTCAGTTAAAATATATATATATGATTCACTGTGTCTCCCATCTACATTGAGTACAAGGTGAGATGCCATTCTTTTAAAACCCAATGCATATTTGTATTGAGAGGTGCAATTTAAAACAGACAGCATTTTGGTGCAACTTAAATGCAAACGTGTTTTTGTAAAATTAAGCGCTATTAAACAGAATCCTTGGCTTATGGCAGCATAGAATCAAACAAGCCATAGTTTGTTCATAACACAATATTGTCTAATGTGAGAGCATGCGAATCTAGTTTGTGTTACAGATATTAGCAAAGAGAAGTCATTCTATTCACAGAAAGTCATACAAAGTGTTAAACCCCTCAACGCGCTTATCCTGAAAATGCATTTGGTAGACCCACGTGCAATGTGACAGGGAAAGGGTGCTTTAACATTGTACCTGTTCTCCAGGCCAAAAACTTGCAGTCGAAGCCACATAATTAGGAATAGATTCAAATCTACACACACATGTTCATTGAAAGTTGCACATGCATATTCTAAGAAGAATATGCACACGTGTTCAGAGAAAAGTGTGCAATCCTCAAGAGTTTTATTTTCCTAATCTAAACCTGTATGAATTAGATGCAATTGCTTGTTGACAGCATTTAAATGGCCTGCACATAGCCAATACACTCACAACTCCACACTCATACCAAGTTATTGTTAATGTTAAAGGACATTTGTACCGGGCACATTCATCGCCGGAATGGTCCCCTGGTGCTCTGGTGCAAGAGAGCAGTGATGTGCTGTTGACAGCTTCAGTACGGTTAGCACCATTCGCTAAGCTTAGGTGTGCTTTTCAGTTGGTAGCCGTCGTTTTCTGTTGTGCGAGGCTATGCGTAATTTGTTTTGTTGTTGTGGTGTAGTGAAGTTCATGCGTTCGCTGTGCTTTAGGGGTGTTGGCGTATTTGGTTAGAGTTTGACAGATGTATGTAGAAGTGTGAGATTGTTAGTGGGTTGTGATTAGTGGCTGCACTATCGAGATGTGATACATGCTAATTTCCAAAATTCTTTGTAGATGTGGTGCACATCTCAATCTAGCTGTGGCATTGGCTAACATTCACAATCCTTTGTAGCTGTGACGCAAGATAATATTCACAATTATATTTAAATGTGGCACTGGCTAACCTTCACAATCCTGTACAGATTGCGAGCAATGCAGTATTCACATTTATATCTAAATGCGGCACTGGCTAACATTCACAATCCTGTCTAGATGTGACGCAGGCTAATGCTCACCGTTTTTTCTGGAGTGGCTGATATAGTTAGGGTACAAGTCATCTCGATGTGAGCGATGGCTAGGCAATACAATTGACAGCCTGGTGGATATATATGGGTTGACAGTTGACAAAAAGAGAGTGGTGCATCATGCAGGCATCCAGCGAGTGGCTGGTGGGGACGCTAAGGTAGGAGAGAGGTTGGTTGGGCACAGTGCTTGCTGAACCCCCTTTTCCCACCATGCCTACTTTGTCTGTCACTGCTTGTTAGCGGCTGCCTGCTTGCTGCTTCCTTGCTGACACCGCAGGCACCATCTGCAGCTGCTACTGTAGGAGCTGCCCTTTGCCTTGGGGCCCTTAGCCGAGGGCTGCCCAAGCAAGGCAGCCCTGGAAGGGCCTTTGAAATACAGCTCTTCCCGTCACAGGTGTGGTATGGACAGGAACATCTCTATGGGTGGGCAAACAGGGCACGTGCCCCAGGCCCCCATTCTGGAGGGGCCCCCACGGATCCTGGAGAGGGGGCCAGGCAACCCACTGTTCATTTGTTGGTTTGGGGGGAGTGAGAGTGAACGCGTACCTGCGGGCTGCAAAGTACAAGCAAAGTAAGCAAAAGCAACAATGTAATTGAGCAAGTGAGTCAGAATCGATTCTGGTGCTCTAGACTGTGCTCTGCCAGTGTCCCCATCGGGCCTGGCTTTTACAGTTTTCATTTTCTACACGTGAATTGGTTGGTCACTCACTCTAGTGCCAGTGTGTCTGGCTTCCACCAAACATTTGACAAGAAACAAACAATTGTGATGGATTGGGCTCCTGGTGTTCTGGCTCTGCCACTGCGACTGCCCACCCACAACACATCAACTAATGAAAGTGTGTTGTCATGCATGCAGCAGCTTCTGTGAGCCAATTGGTTGATTTGAGTGGGCGTGTCTTGAAGGCTCTTTGCTTGCAACACAGTCAAGCTCTGCACAAGGCCCCATGTGCTGCTCTTCTCATTAAGGTCGAGGCCTATGAGGTTTTTATCACTCTTACCTACAGTCCGGGACCTCCATTTACGGCATGCCGACGGCCATCCTCCCCCTTAGCCCCCGCCAGTGTACCTCTCTGGCCCTCACTAGGGGGGGAATTAAAGTCCTGATTCTGAATCTGATCCCGTTACCCGGAGGCTCAGAGCTGTGCTGCTGCCAGCGGTGCCCGGCCAGCACTCACTCAGTAAGTACAATTTGCTTTATTTTCTATTTCGTTCCTTCTATATGCATTAGGAGTGAAGGTGGCGCAGCAGTGAATTGGGACTAGCCTAGGTAGTTGTTTGAATTGTATCGACACTATAATAATTATGTGATGCCGTCTGCGTCACCAACGAACCCCCGGTGTTGAAGTTGAACAGGTCCACGCCACCATGTACTGGGGCCATTGGAGAGTGTGGGGGGTCCGAAAACCTTCAAGAGCCTATTGGGGGCTTCAGACCTGGGAACCATCATTGTCCTCTCTCTCACTCGCCGAATCTCCGTCCTACAGGTCAGGCCTGGGTATGCACGACGACACCAGCGCTAGCAGGCAGCATTGCAACAAAATGCTCCACATGTTCCCTGTGCTTTTTCGTCCTCGACTGCTGCGCTCAGATGTGGACTCAGCTCCCTTGTGTAAGTCGGTGACTGGGCACGCATTGTCCGCATTTAGGTTAGGGGCCATGGAAGCTCAGAAGCAAGATGTCATTAAGTGCACTATGCAAAGTGGCAATCAGTAAAGGTAAAGAAAGCTAATACAGATAGTGCTTCAAAAATTCCCAACCATACATCCACATTTCCACATCCCATAGTACCACAATGTCCATGCTGTCAGAGAAACACTAAAACTGGAAATGCTGAGAGGATTATTCACAATAAGCATTGCCAAAATGGCAGAACAAATATTTGCACGCTCCCTTTCCCTTCTCAGCAATCACTCCATCGACGAAATTGTAAAGCACGTCAACGTGCTCCCTTCCCCAGCCAAGAATCGTCACTGCCCATTACTACCACATGGACGCTTCAGCCTGCCCAACCCCCTCCCCCACTCATTCCCAGGAAATGTTTGGCGATCCATTGGAGATTGGTTTTAAACTCAATATCCACGGCTGCACAAGGTACACCTTAATTAAAACCTGTGACGCAGTACTAGTCCACCACTGGCACAGCACTTGGTAAGTAGAAGTGCTGTGCCCACGGTACTGTCACAGAATCCCACATCTTCTTCACTCTGTTAGGCGAGGACCCCCATTTATTCCACATAGAGTGCAGTGAATGAATCCCGTTTTATGTCTGGGCGGCCCGCTTCTCTCAGTCCCCTTTTCCTTGTTCAAGCGTCATTACTATGCACGGTTGCACACAAAACAAACAGCGTGGAAGGCTTGATTATTAGCCAATGCTCTCCTCTCGCAGTGAAAAAAGGTTGTCCAAGCAGTGTGTGCAGTGCACATCATTTCACCACAGCACCCAAGGTAAGCGCGCACCTCTGGAAATCTGACCAGGCGCGGCAGCACCTTCAGTTGGCTCACTGGTGCCAGGCAGAATGTGCATTTTTAACCCTTCACCGTTAAGGAAGTGCATAGTTTTCCTGTGCTTCACCACCACTGCAAACACGAGCACTTTACACTCACTTCCCCAGATACATTGCAGCAGGTCGAATCTAGGTCAACTGTCGGTTCACCACTCCTAAGTGTTAACAAGGGGTTGTGGGTGACTTGCTCGAAATACAAAGGATCGAATGCCTTTTTTTCGACAACAAAAGTGCAGAAAAAAAGTTTCAAATGCATTTTTTTTTAGTTTTTTATGGGGTGGGTGGGGGTTCCCCCAAGTCCCCGTTTTCTTTTTTTTTAAAAAAAAAACGTTTTTATGCATACTAAACTAAACAATATATAAATACATTTTAAGAAAAGCATTCGAAATTATTTTTTCGGTCCTTTTGGTTTTGAAAAAAAGGGCATTCAATCCTTTTTTTCGAAACTATGACTGGACACACTAACAAGGTGTGAAAGTGAACAACAAGACCCCATCAGTGGTTGTTATCCTCCCAGTACACAAACTCCAAGAAGTGGGGGCACCCCACGTGTGTGTGCTCGCTGCTCATTTCATTCTAAACAGATCTGGTCTCTTTTTATGGACAGAGCCCAGAGAGGATTTGCACACCTGGCAGGCACTGGTTCGGCGGCCGTTTTCTCCCAGTAAATGTGACATTATTCGATTATCAGAGCAGAGGCCCAGCGAGGAAAGTTTGCTCTCCCCGGGGGACTAACTTCCTTCTTTTGCAAGTAATAATTGGGTACACAGGACTACAGTGCCTTTCCTGAATTAAATGGCCTTTTAAACAAACAAAGAAGGAAGAGGACCGGTGTTCTGGGCCCATATGTAAGCATGCCTCGGGTACATTAGGAAGAGGAACCAGGGATCATGCTAATAGCACCTTACACAAAGCTGTTAATGTGGGAGGTATATGCAGCACAAGAGCAAATTGTTGAACATGAAAAAAACATCTTTTAAACCTTGTTTGTTCCCCTAATGGGGGAAAACACATTCTCCTCAAATCTATAGCTCCCATCCCCAACGTCCCATGTAATGCGATTTAGGAGAACTGTTGTGAGTTTGGGTTCCTCCTGTCTTCTGCAATTTGTATGTTTTTTTTAATTGTACCTGAAGTTTGTGGGTAGGGGTTAGGTGGGAAATGTACCCTTGACTTGAAAGATCTTTTATTTTTTGGTGTTTTTTCCTTGCTTTGTTTATGGGATTCAAGATCATGGGAAAATGTTGATGATAACTTGATTGCACGAAAGGCGATTGATTACTTGATTGCAAATTGATGCCCCAGCCTTTTTATTATTTATTATTATTTACTTAGTTGATTTAATCAAATTAATGATTTTTACAACAGATCGAAATCAAACGAAATAAAGAGTCAGAGTAGAGCTAAGGCTGAAAGTTGAGAAGAGAAGAAGGGGGTTTTCAGAGAGATAGAATAAACTTCAAAGTCTGTGTAGTGGCGATAGTCCAGGTATTTCTTTCTCCGCTCATCAAACGTGTCCACCACGTTTCTTCTTCCCTGGTATAAGATGCAGAAAGGTGTGGTAGCAGGAATTTCTCGCCTACGGCTCTTGTTCCGGGGCAATTTAAAAGAAGATGGCGAATGGTTTCTACGTGTGTCACGTTTTTGCAAAAACGACACGTGTTCGAGTCGCTTTGTCCTCTGAGATTTAAGATCTCATTTGTCGGCAGTAGATTCAGACGCGCTCTCAAGAACAGGTTTCTAGCTGCTTTATTTGGGAACTTGCTCAAATAGTTCGGTACTGTATTTAATTTGTTCTGATAGGAAGGCAAGTGACTGACAGATTTTGCTCTAGAAGCAATGTTCAAGGTTTCAATCCAGTCAAGCTCACTGATTTTCCTTTTTATTTTTAGCGCGTTGCCGATCAGATCCTGCTCTGAAGAGTTTATTTCCGCGAGCTTCTTTTTGCGAGCCATTTCCCAGGATTTTAGCACTGAGGGGGAAGGTGTCAATAGTTCCGTGCGTACAATAGCTAGCACATGAGGGCAGTCCGAAAGCAGCAACTTCCTGTATAGTATCATCGATTTGATTTCCACGGTCCCTTCCAACGATAGTAGGCCAAGTTCTCTTCTGATCAAGGGGGCTGCTGTTGACTTTGGGAGGCCTAGAATGGTGCGCCAAAATAAGCCCTCAAGCTTCAGCCACAGGTTTGTCGGTGTATGAGGGAGGGCTTCTGCAGCATAGGTGAGGGTAGGCACCACCTTCATCTTGTAGAATTTAATCAAGGGTAGCAGGGAAAATCCACCGAACTTGTTGTCCAATGCCCGGCCTTGTGCAGCTAGATTTTTTGCCTTGGTCATTAAGCTGCTTTGGAGGGTTGCATTTATACTCGAGCAGTCCAAAGCTACTCCCAAGTATGTGATATTTACAACTTTTTCCAGTGCTGCCCCCTCCAAGTACCAGGCAAGTTTTTCCTTAGGACGTTTGTGTTTCTCCATTATCAAGATCTTGGTTTTGGCTGTATTTATAGTTAGATCGTTTGCTCTAATGTATGTCGCCAGATGGTCAAGCTGACGCTGGAGACCGATAGGAGTCAAGTCCATTAAGATGAAGTCATCAGCATAGAGTAGTCTCGATGTTTTCAACTTGCCCATAGTTGGTGGAAAAGAGCGGATTGATTGCTCCGAGGTTTTGAAATCACCGAGGTAGGCGATGAAGAGTGATGGAGCCAGTGGGCAACCCTGTTTCACTCCACGGTCAACTGGAATTTCCGATGATAACAGACCAGCCTGGGTTAGTCTCACTCGCATCCTTGTTTCTTGATGTAGAGCTTGGATCGGTAGGAGGAGTTCGTCCGGGCATTTCCAGAGACTCAGTTTTTTCCATAGGCGCTCACGGTTTACTTGATCGAAGGCTTACGCAAAAAACACTCGTGGGCCTCCTCCCAACACCTTACTTTTGAGTGCGCTGAGGAACATGATATTAGTGGTTGTGCCGCTGTTTTTTGTAAATCCTGTTTGGAACGGGTCCGCACATTCGGCCTCCCTCGCCCAGTCCTGGAATGTTTGTAGTAATAGAGAACCAAACACCTTTCCAACCGTATCCAAAAGTGCGATAGGGCGATAATTTTTTGGATCTTCTTTCCTGCCCTTCTTGAATAGCGGGACTATGATAGATGTTGTCCATGAAGACGGGATTTGCCTTGCCTGTTCGCAGCGTCTGAAGATTTCACTTATCAGCCTAGCCCACTGACTTGGGTATTTCTTTAGGTCAAGATTTGTTATTCCGTCCGGGCCAGGTGCTCGTGATGGCTTTAGTCTATGCAGGATTTTGAGAATCTCAGATTCCTTGCTCAAGTCTATCCATGCTGCCCGTTTAGTATTAAATTCATAGGCGCTTGACGGTGCTGGAGCTTTGAACAGGTTTGAATAGAATGTTATCCAAGTTTTTTCCCCGATAGGATTGGATGGTAGAATCTCGTGGGGCGACAAAAAGGATCTTAGGAGAGCCCAGAATTCGCGAGGGTGGTGGCCGCTTACAAGCTTCAGCATCGCTTCGGCATCTTGTTGGTAGAATTTACTACGATGGTGCTTAAGCCATGATTTGTAGGATTTCTTTTCTTGATCCCAGATTGCCTGATTTTCCAGTGAGGGAAGAGCGGCAAATTTTCTTCTAGCTTGTCTTACCGATCTCCGTTTAAGGACCAGTTCTTGACTGTATTGATGTCTAACACAGTCGTTGTTGTGTCTGAGGCCGGCAAATTTAGCTCTAAAAGGAACCAAGAGAGGTTGATAGTCTGGTACTTGCGGGTCACTCAAACGGTTGTCCTCATTTCCAATTGCCAGATATTTAGCCTGGATCTTTGAGATTGATGATTCTGAGAGTCTTAAACGATTTTGCTGGTTATTCAGCTCCACTTGTGCTGGCATAACTGAGTTCACTGGCCTTGTAGTCTTCCATTCCAGTACAAGCAGGTTATGGTCGCTGGCCGAGGACCTGCGTACCTCGAATGAAGTGGTCAACGCTGCCAAGAGCCTGCTTACGAAGATGTGGTCGAGGTCCGCTGAGGAGTTTCCTCTTTCCCAGGTGGGCGGCCTCTCATCTCTTGGGAATAAATCCTCAGCACAGAGCAGATCACGAGATGACATTAACGACAGCCAAGCCATGCCGCGTTCACTTCTTAGAGTCGAAAAAAGAGGTGGGTCATCGGCAGAATCAGGTGGTGACAAGGTAGCGTTTAGATCTCCGCAGATGATCAGCAGGGCCTCAGGACACCCTATTCGTGCTTCATCGACTGAGTCCTCAATCAGTGCTAAGAAGAATGAGTCAGTCATAATCGCAGGGTTCCAATATGCATTGAAAATGATTAAGGGTTGTGTTCTGGACGTTCTCTTTTCCACCTCTGCCACACTCCAGATAGCTTCTGTGATCAGTAAGTGGGATGACACTCTCAAAGTGTTTTTTAAGTGTAAACCGGATCCACAGCGAATTGCAGTTATAAGGCCTGATGACGGTCTGCCAAAAGGTCCTTTAACAGCTGGAGCGAATGTCAAATCATATCCGTCTATGGAGGGGCGTTCTGTCATCCAGGTTTCTTGCAAACAGATGATATCTAAGCATCCCAAGTTTAGGTCTCCTTGTTTCGTTAAATGCTGGAAACCACGTGTATTCCATGACCCCAGGGAGATATTTGGTTTACCGGTTTGTTGTGTAGAGGCGAGTGGTGCAGACAGACACGCGACGAATTGCTATTTGTTCTTGTTTATCGTCAGTGCGTTGGGCAGCCATGCCCATTGTTCAGCTAGTGGAACTTGTTGTTGGGGTTCATGGGTGCCGGACTCATTGCCCTCCGGTACTTGATGTATGGTCCTTACAATTCTCAACCTGGGTCCTTGAGGGCATCTTCCTGTACCCAAAGGATCATTTAGGGCAATTCCGTCTGTCTTTGTTGCCATTTTAAGACACTGGCTCTCCTCTTTGCCACTGGGATTCCAAAAAGAAGACCGGGGGGAGGCCATCTGTAAAACTTGTTCATTGTGTGTACAAATTTGTCGGAATCCTCTCTCCTTGCCAGGTCTAGAGCACAATTGTGGTTTGTTACTTTTCACAACTACGGTGCGTGGTGTAGTTGGATTTGTTAAATCTGCAGATTTGGTGGGAGGGGTAAATAGTGCACTCTCTTCCAATTCAAACAGGTCAAAACCCATTTTTAATAGTTGTTCCGCCGCCTCTGAGATTCTCACTTTGGCCCAATTCGTTTGCACGTGCAGATAAGCGCATGCCATTTTTCCTTGGTGAAAAGGTTCGACCCTGGTAAGGTCATTTGATTCGATTTTCCTGAGCGAAGGTATACATTTGAGCAGTTGTAGCAGGTAGCTTCTATTTAATATCACGTAATTTCTGTTATTTGACAGCTGTTCGATTTTGAAATTTCGTTTTGATTTAGAAGCATATGCCGTTGACCCTCGTCCTTTGTTTACATCAGCGTTGGAGAGGCGCAGCTTTTGCTTGTCTTTCGTATTTGTAATTGGGGAAGATCGATTTTCCGCAAACCATTTGTCCCGGGTGGCGTACACCCATTTAGTTACAGACGGGGAACTAGATCTTGGAGGAGAGTCAGGTCTTCTTTCCCCCGGTCTTAAGCGAGAATTTTCGAAATTGGGCTCTCCCCTTTTCACTTCTTGGAAGTTAGTATGGTGCCTTTTGGGGCTGCTGTCTTTCGACAGTCCCGCCCCCCAGCTACACTTTTTTTGAAGCTTCTTACAGCGACTTTCCAAAGTACAGAAGGGCGAGGGCTAGGGCTCCTTATCCATATGGCGAACATTATTTGTTGATTCCTGATCGTCAGATAGTGTATAAACACTACAGTTCAATAAGTCCTCGTCAATCATATGCTCTGATTCCTTGTTTACGGGAGCACTATCTAGTTCGTTGTGCCCTGACATCAGACTTGTAGTTTCCCGTTCGGCCACTGATTTTGATGTTTCACAATTAAGGGGGGTCTCGGACCCGCGGTTCTTTTCACCTTGGTCTCTCACCGATTGTACTTTGTTAATTGTCGGTTGGGGGGGAAGAAATTTATAATCGTTTGCTTTTGGGCGGTAGGATGACCTTTTGTTACAGAAGTAGCCTCCTTTACATTCGTGTCCGGAACATGCCCCTGGTCTATGATGATTTCATTCGGGTCATCACATATTGCTCCATTTCCCTTGGCCTTGGTGGACTTTGGCTTGATCGTTTTCAGACCCTCACACCGGGGCACGTAACTGACAGATGTTCTCGGTTCATCAAGTTGAGGTTGCGGGCTTGGGGCCGGGGTCTGGGAACTGGCATCCACCAGGGGGCCTTTCGTTGAATGTGCTGAGGACTGAACGGACTCCTCGTCTTTGGTGCCCTTTTCCATTTTGCTGTTCAGAGCGTTGATGTAGCCTTCCAAAAAAATTAGACGGCTATTCATCATCGCTATAATGGAGGTGTGGTCTCTCATTGAGTCGTTTATTGACTCATATAGTTTACAAAAAGGAGCCATGGCCAGGGTTACAGTTGACATAATAAGTCTTAAGTCCGTTTTTTTTGGCGAGGAGTCTTTTGTGGTCTTTCCTCCATTCTCGTTTGAATGTATGGGGCTCGTTAAGCTAGGTACCGTTTGGGTGCTCCCATGCAGCTGGCCAATAGAAGGACTGGTGGTCCCGTAGCTTATTTGTGCCGCCATTGCAGAGCCCTTTCCTTGCGTAAGAGGCTCGATTGGAGCCGAGACTTTCCCTTGCTTCTCTGAACCAGGCATCTCGATGGACCCCTGATCAAATTGATCCGGCGTTAGAGGAGCCGAGACGCTGATTTCTATTTCATTTCCAAGGGGGTAAGTGAAGGCGGGATCTTCAACACCGTTTAAATCGATGAGGGTGGTCACCGGAGAACTTAAGCGGGCCTGTTTTTGCAGAAAAGACTTGGCTGTTGAAGATGTGGCTGCTGAGACCGTCAGCCCAACCGGCGGAGGCCTGGCAAGGGGGCCCGTTGCTTCAAGGGCCATGCCTTCAGCCGATGCTGATTGGGGGTTTGAGAAGTTAGTAGCTCTCTCTGGGTCGGATGTAAACTTGGTAGATGGCATTGGCGGGGGTGGTGCACCAGTTCGGGGGGAGCCAAAGTGCCACCTGATGTTTGCTTCTTCCACAGGTCCTGCGAAGGAGAAGCGTGGAGGTTTCAGTGAGAAGGCTGGACGCGAGTTAGGAGAGCCTCTCATAACATTTAACGGAGCGTTTTGATCCGCTGTTACTTCTAAAATCTCCGCATCCGAAAGTTCCCCTAAAGGTGGGGCTTTCTTTTTTAGGAGATTTGCGAAGAATCTGTTGTTCACCGACAGTTGTGTTGTATCATCCTTCTGCTGATTATACTGAAGGTTTGACGAAGCGCAGGAATGTCTAGGGCGCTGTGTTTGCTGGGCTTTTATCCCCAGCTTTTGGTGTGAATGTGCACATCGTTTCTTGCGGATCAGTCATCCTCTCTTTTTTGGATGTGAGACATGTATAGGGACCTGAGCTGATTTGGTTGCCCTGTCGACTCTCGCAGCCCTTATCAGAGGGTCGAACAATCCCATGTCGGGCGGAGCCGCTTCAATTGAGACCGCTCGTTTCGCTCCTTCCAACACGTCCACCTCCAGGGGGCCACCGACGTCTGGGGGGGAAGGGTGCAGGATCGGTGCCACTATAAGCCGGTTAGCGTCCAAACTTATCGGAACTGGTGGATCATCTACTGGCGCTGCATCTCCACTGACCTCGTCGCCCGCCTGGCAACTGGGGCTACAGGCGCCTGTACGTGACAGCATGGAGGGTCAGCGGGAGGCCGCTTGCCGCCCGCCGTCCCATCTTCACCCACCAGACCCACCAGACCCTCCTCACCTGCGACATACGGCGCTTCCTCTCCTCCGAGGGGCAACTCCGTAGATGCTTCACACGGCAGACGGTGACTGGCGGTCTCGGGGGACTTCTCCATTGACTGGGGACCGGCAGGAAGACAAACTGGTGTCCAAGCCGACGGTACAAACTCCCGGGCATCCCGGGCATCCATCTGGCGTGCTCCCAGACCCTGGTTCACTGCTGCAGACGGTCCAGGTATGATGGAAACCAGCCTTAGCACCGAAGAGTCTGCCTCGAGATCCGAGCGAGGCTGGTTGGGCTGGTTAGGCACCTGGATCATCTTTGATTTGGCGCTCCGCAATCGGGGACCTGGGGTATCAGGTTGCAGTGGTGTTGACTCCGGGTGAGTGGCGGGGGTTGGAACTCCCGCCGATGTTAAAGTCTTTTTGGTCACCGCGGCGGCAGACAATTGAGTCACTCGGGGAGTGCGGCTTTTCCTACTCGCAAGCCGCCCTGCCCTAGCTGCCATAGACTGCAGAGACTGCCACTCTGCAGCCACTCCGCGGCCGCTCCGCGGGAAAGAGGGGTTTTGAGTAAAAGTTCAGCCCTCTCGGTAGTAGAAACTGGAGACAGACTCCAAAACACAGGAAACCAGCAGGAACTCGCAAGCCACTGCAGAGACTGCCACTCTGCAGCCACTCCGCCTTTTTATGTTACTTGGCCTCACTCGGTTTATGGTGAGTTGTTGTAATCTTTTGACTGGTAGGTAATGGCTGCTGTGGAGAGGGTTGGTTGGTCAGATTGAGAGATGGGCTCTATTTTGCTCTCTCTCACTCTGGTGGCCGCCTGGGGGCACATGCAAAGCTTACTGACGGCAGGAAGTACCGCTCCCCGCCCAGCGGCCATGCAGGGCTTTATAACCCGAGTGTAAGCCATGTGCAGTGATCAAAGAGGCCTCCCCTCTCATGATATCCTTTTACATGGCTGCCGTTCGCTAAGTGGGGTGCATACATCCATGTGTGTACATTCATACTTTTCCTTTATTTTCTTTCAAAATTAATATATTATTCGCAACAAAAAGAAAGTGAAATGTCTTTAATATAGCATCCTCTTGGGGAAACAGATCACAGATGTATAATGTTTATATTTTTATTAACAACTAGTTAATCCATTTAAAGCTTAGAGGATGGACTCGATATGTAATCCCTTCATTTTTCACCTCAGGAGGGGGCATGGGTGTCGCGGGGGGGGGGGTGACATGGGTTTGGAGGGGGGTGGGAGTAGGACATGGGTTTCGGGGGTCAGGGGGTCCCAAGGCTGTCTGTGCCCCGGGCCCCCAAGACTGTTAAGATGGCCCTGGACAGAGACGTCTTTATGGGAGGGCAAAAGGGGCACTTGCCCAGGGCCCCACCTTGGAGGGGGCCCTCTCAAGGCTGGTTGTTCTAAAGTATGATTCCATTGTTCGCCAGCTCAAATAGCTCACGCCATGAGATTTCATGACATGCTGCCGAGGCGCTAAACCTCTGTTCATTCTGCCGTGATGCGTTCACTGTGGAACACATAGTTTGTGTGTTCCGTACGGCACAACTTCTGTAGCATTTTTTTCCTTCCTGTGTGAATTATGTTAATCATGTGCAAAAGCCAAAGTTGAAATCCATATTGATAAACTGAGTGCCACAATGGTTCAGAAGTTAGCTCAGTGTGTTAAGCACTCATTGCAGAGATATGTGTTAATATGAAAGATTAGAAGAGCACATTTCAGCAAGGCTCGCTGAACCTTTCCTATGTCTGAAGTTTATAAACCTGCCTGCATACGTACTTGGTTTTGCAGTATAAGAGGTGCTATTATCAGAAATATTCCTGCACCAGATAGGGGTTGCTATAAAAACTAACATGTCATATGGTGAAGATCTACAAATTGGTTTGTTGAGATGGGGCGTTCTAAAACCTAGGCATTCCCCACCAAAGATGAGCATAAACTATAAGTCCAAGAAGTTAATAAGTATCCAAATTCAAGACTATGGAACCAAAGTGTTCATTGCTTGTATCCTGGCTTTGCCAGCAGACGATAGAGTGATCCTGATCAAATCATGTAATCTCTCTTGCATTACTCTGCTGTCGTCTGGCATGCTGGTGGCATCGTTTAGCTAATTACTTGATACTTCTTCTTACGTAGGCCATTTGAGTGGAAGGGGTGGTAGACAGGAGAGAGCAGACCAGATGTTGTAGGCCTTATGCAAGCATGTTTTAAGGTCTGCTAATTTGACACAAAAACCGTTTTGCTTTTTGTATAAAAGTCAAAGGTTTTTCTGCACATTTATGAATGACAATTTCACAAGCCATTATTTTGGAAGTATTTAAAGCTTAAAAGTAAAAAAGACATACCTAGATTAAAATTGTTAAATCACATCGATTGGAATGCTGGTACTTATATACTTCCCCTGATGATGGAGCAAATGAGGCTAGAATCATTCCTATTTTGCGTAACACCCTTCTGTAATATTTTAGTTTTAAAAATGGTCAAATTTGGAAATGTGATTTGTGTACTTTGCAAGTCAGTTTTATGGAATGAGATAGTTAGCACACATTCAAGCTTCACTCCTTAAGCAATGTGTGATCCTCAGCATCTCATTTAATCTTTTATTGCCTAACCTGTCAGAATTGCCATTCCCTAAACCTTTCAAAATTGTCAGCCCTTCAGAGTGATTTCCTTCTTAGGTTATGATCTTCATAAAAGCCTCACTCATGGTTTCACTGGCTGTAGGGTTGCTTGCACTATATAGTGAGCATTGATATACTGCACACCACAAGCACTTGTTCCCTTGATCTCTAATGGCAACACTATTTGAAAACCACGTCCCACTTCTAATCTCGGTCTGTCTGGATAGAGACACCTTCCTGGTAGCTTCTAATCTGCATTCACTATCCATGCTCTGCTATGTGTAGATTTCTCCTTCCTTACAATTGGTCTACTCTATCCATGCTTGAGCACTTTTGCATTCTCTGAGGCAGCTGATGTGAGTTCTCTGCCTATTCTGGGTTACATGTACCTTTTACATACAGTCCCCATTAATACCAGAGGCTGCATACCTTCCCGGATACTATTGATAAAAAGTATCCTGTTTCCATACTAGAAGAGAAGTAACCTCTTCATAGACTGCTAATGTTGGCCTTCAAATGCTCCTTGTTTATCATTCTGATTAGAGCAAGTATGGAGTGGGTAAGCGGACTTAAAGGGAGTAAACATTCTTATTTTGAATGGTGCGAGGCAGGAAATCAACTTATACGTTATGATCATGGTGGGGTTTGTGGGGTGCCAACAGATACTCTTTATCACTTAATTCCTTTGGTTTGGTGGAGGGGGGCCCCAAAGATGTCCATGCCTAGGGCCCCAAAAATGCTTAAGATGACCCTGCGAATGCCACCATAGCCTTTGAAGAAACCTGCAAGTATAACCCCTGCTGACCGCCCGGCTCGCTCCAGTCGAGCTTGTACACGTAAAATATTTCACAACCGGGATTACTAACTGATGAAAAATTATCAAAGATGACTAGCTTTTTTAGAAAAATTGAGCGCACTACGTGTGCGGTGCCAAATCAACTTACTGCAATTGAAGAAGAACATTTTCTGTATAAAATTGTGAAAGACTTGAGTTCCAGTCTTCCTTGCATTGGTTCTAAGTTGCTTTCCCAAGTGCTGCGAGACCCAGTGAAAAGATCCCTATGAATCTAGCAAACACTCCTGTCGGTGGGAATGAATCCTCCAAAGGTAATGGAATTAGTGACATTTTTATCCTTCATCCGAATAGTAAGTCTACACCTCTCTTAAAAACAACACTATCATGTGGCTCTATGTCCCTAGTTACGATCATGTACTCTGAGAGCTATTGCGGGAACAAGTATGAATGGGGAGTTACCAGTGGTTGAAATAGCTTTGGAGAGTAATACAGAAGAACATGCATATAGTGAACATATTGAGGATGGTACACGTAACACCAACAATAGTAAGTTTGGCTTTAATAGTGAGCTACCTGCATCTGCTGGTCTAGATACACATCTAGTAAACACAGTATCCCCATTATCTGTTGTAGCGGCTTTGAAAAAGAATCTCATCAGTAGATTTGAGGTTGAACCCATTGATGGGTTGATAATTGATAAAGAGTTTCTCGCTGTTCCAGATACGGTCCCCCCTGAGTTGATGGTGACTAACTCGGAGGGGAATGTCCCTCATGTTAGCTTGTTGGACTCACCTAACAATCTGATAATAATATTAATGCTACTAAGGACAATAATACATTTGAAATAAAACATAGATCTCATAATAAGCTCAATAAGAAAAGATTTTCCACTACTAAGAAGAAAAGGTACTCTCAGGCTGCGAAGTATAGCACTAGGACTCCCCGATGTATTAATAATTGATGCATTTCTACTGAAAAGTTGGCTTCTAACATTGATAGAGAAACCACGATACAGCAACAATTGGAATCTACTCAGAGGACAGTCCTGAATAAGCCCACCTCACTTACTAAGGAGCCTAATTGTGTTGGAGAACATATTTTGGCAGTACATGTTAACTGTGTGAGATCCACTCCGAAGGTACCTAAAAAAAGGAATACGTATGCCTGATATTAGATCCTTTGTGGCCAGTCCCAAACAGAAAGAACCTTCCCAATCCTCTGAGGGTTGGCTAGGAACATGTAAAACAATGACTAAAACAAAAAAGAAGGCAAAAAAAGATAGAGGGATATATGATGCCTCAGTGGTGGACATACAAAATATTTTTGAGGCTGAAAATAACGGTGAATGCGATAACAATGCTATCATTGAAATAGAAGATTCTGTGCAATTCACTGCTAAAGCTGTGGAAATTGTGTCCAAATCTGTTAGATTTGAAGCAAACTCTGATCCATGCAACAAGAGTCTGAATGATGCCTATAGGAAAGACTCTGCGAACTACACAGGTGCACTACAATTCCTGGCAATTGATTCCACCAAAAAATGTGTCGTGCTGAAAAGACGATATTTCCTTGATTTATGTGAATCTATACTGCCTTTACGTATGGTGTAATGGAATGATTTTAAAATAGTAGACCAATTAGTGACTCCTATGAAAGTGACGACCAATGTATGGAGCTCAGATACCCTAACCCTTGAGTATATCCTAAGCAATAGTAGTCTTTTTGAGAACTTGGGCTATACTTGCAAGGAAACATCTATGTGCAAAACAAATAATCAGACCTGTCTTCTGTCTATAAGTGATAGAATCAAAGAGACACAAGTGGATGATAAAATTGTAAAAAACAAACATCTACCACCTAAAGAGCCTACAGAGATAGCCAACACCCATAGCAAACGCACGTTAGAACTAGATCAATGTGCAGCAACACCTGAAGGCTATTGGCAATGGTTGCCTTTGGCATTTAAAACCCACTTCGAGAACCGATCTTGATGACATCGATATGGTACTATCATGGAATAGGAGGGGGAGCTCACACTATATCAGTGATAATGGATTGTTGGCAAACATCCATCACTGCTGCATAGCTGCTCTACAGGAGACGTGGCTATATGAACAATGCGACATCGATGGCCGGTGTACAATAGATAGCTTGTCTACGAAGGGGCCTCGTGGCAGACCGAAGGGAGGCCTTCTGACTTCCATTAGGCATCCCTGGATAGGATCTAATACAACCTGGTCTACTACTATGGTATTGGCTGTGTTGGTAAATTGTAAACACCCCCTGATTCCACAATTGTTAATAGTTAATATATATATAACCCACCAAATGGTACATTCAATAAGGTAAATATTGCTACGATCACAAGAATCTTGGAGGAAAATGAACCCAACACGCCTATAATCATCCTAGGAGATTTCAATGCCAAGATTGTATACCCAAATGAACAGGCTACAGAAAATCAGAGCTCTGGGCCTATAGAACATGGTTTCTCTAACACCAATGGTCAACCCTGGGCTAATTTGTTCCTTACACCATCAACTGATGGTGTTGAATGGAAACTCTGCTGGTGATTGCAATCATCGTCCAACACAGGTAAGCAGATTTAGTTTGTCAACAATTGACTATATAGTTGCTAATAAAAGTGCTAACTCCTTAATAATGGACGTGTCATTAGGTTGTCGAGAGGAAAGCGACCATCTTCCCTTATATCTCCTGCTATCTACCGCCAGGGAGAATGTGTCAATGTCCTCCCTCGACTCACCACTCTCCTCATCTGAATGTTCAGAGTCTGTCTCCTTGATTCCTTGTCCGTGGGCCAGATAGTCCTTCTTCGGTTTTGATGCCTGGGTCCTGTCACGAGAAGTAGCCGTGGTGGATCCCAAACTGGACCACTCCACGACTGCAGTCCTGGAAGCAGGAAATGGCTGGGGGAAAAAGCCAAAGGCGGAAAAAACCCAGTGAATATCCCTTGCTGCTGGCCAACAAGTACAGTGAAGTCCGATGTCCAAGGCTGCACCGAATGCAGAAGCCCTGCCGAAATGGAGCCGGAGGCAGGCAGCGGTAAGAGGAAGAGAGCAAACCACAAGAATGTGCGGAACGGTGTCCGACACGAATGTCCCACTACAAGAGCGGAAAAAAAAATCCAGGCTGGAGCAAGCCAAAGGCGGTGGCAGAAAAGGAACAGAAAAAGGTAAACAAGCTGAGCAGGTAAGGGGCAAGAGGAGGTAAGAGCGGGAATCTCGCAAAGCGAGCAAGCCGAACGGGAGGGAAAAGAAGGGCAGAAAGAACAGGTACGGAAAACAATAGAGAAAGGCAGGCTTCCGTGTGAAGCGAATAAAGGAGAAAAAACTAGCGTGTGACCGTAGGAGCAGAACTAAGACGGTTGCAACGCGCAGACCGCAAGGAAAGCTGGAATGAAATACTTCCGGCTGAGGTGAGCAGGACAACAACTAGAACGTTGCAACAGCAACATGAGAAGCGTGATGGAACCGATCAATGGCGGCGAAGCCGTAACCGTGATAACCACCGCCATCCGAACGGGATGATGACAGTATGCCCCCTCTTAATACTAACTCCACCAGTTTTCCAGGGATGTAATCAATGGAAACGAGACACCAGTCTGGGAGCTTTAAGGAAGTGCATTGGTTCCCATGAGTCTTCCGACCTAAGATATCTTTTCCAAGATACTAGGTATTGGAGTTGCGCTCTGAAAACCCAGGAGTCACGGATCTTGGAAACTTCATACTCGTGTTGGGTTTCGCCCTGTGGCAGGATTTGTGACTGACCAGGCCTACGTCTCGTCTCAGGATGAAATTCTTTGAGAAGGGAGGAATGAAAAACAGGATGTATGCGTCTTAGATGATGCGGTAGTTTGATCTTATAGGCCACAGGGTTAATCCTCTCCAGAACAGGAAATGGACCCAAATACCTGGGGGACAACTTAGTGGGTCGGATCCATCTAGGTAGGAATTTGGTAGAAAGCCACACCTTTGTTCCTCTTTCCCATTCCGCGGTTTCACGCCAATGCCAATCAGCCTGTCTTTTATAGATGCTCAGGCTCCTTTCCAAACTGCTCTTGGCTGTCTTGTGGGCTCCAGCAATATCACATATGATAGACTCCACTGTAGGGGAATTGCTTGGTAACGAAGAAATGTGACAAATTGCCCTGGGGTGGACACCATAGTTGCAAAAGAAAGGGGTCATACCTGTAGCTGAGTGCTTAGAGTTATTGTATGCAAACTCGGCAGTGGGAAGGAGCTGAACCCAGTTGTCTTGCAGGTGGTTGGTGTAACATCTGAGATACTGTTCGAGGGTGGCGTTAAGTCTCTCTGTCTGCCCATTTGTCCATGGATGGAAACCAGAGGACAGAGCTCGGTTAATGCCCAACCGTCTCCACAGCGCTTTCCAAAACTTAAAGACGTACTGGCTCCCTCTGTCCGAAGTAATCTTATCCGGGAGCCCATGTAGATGAAAGATGTCTCTGGCAAAGACTTTGGCCATTCTAGTAGCAGTGGGTAATCCCTCCAAAGGAGAAAAATGTCCCATTTTTGTAAGGGAATCCTCTGTCACCATTATACAGGTACGGAGAGGGGAAGATCCACTATAAAATCTGTGGATAGATGCCCCCAGGGTCGTTGAGGAATATCTGGCTGAGTGAGTAGGCCAAATGGTTTGCCTGTGGGATTCTTAGACATGGCACATATCAGACAAGCCGATATGTAGGATCAGACTTCCTCCTTGAGGTTAGGCCAATAAAAAGAACAACCGATGATTTCGGTAGTGTTCGCTTGACCCCTATGGCCTGCAGTCAAGCTGTTGTGACACCAATTTATGATCTGCTTGCAAAGATGACCCGATGGAATATATAAGCGATTCTTGTAGAACCAGAGACCATCTTTGAGTTGATATTCCTGTGAAGACGTTTGGGTAATGTTCAAAGGCTCCAATTCTGTGGCCTCCTTGACCTCTTGTAGGAAGGTGTTGATTTGAGCTACAATCTGGTTTCATGGAAACATGGGTTCTCGAGGAAGCAGATCAGTTCCCGCATTAGGCTCTTTGCGAGATAAAGCGTCCCCCAAAACATTCTGTGAACCCGGAAGGTAGGTAATCTTGAAGTTGTATTGTGAAAAGAAATACGCCCATCGGGCCTGGCGAGAGTTCGAACATTCCAAAGATTGCAGGACCTTGAGGTTTTTGTGGTCAGTTCGAATGACGAACGGAAGGTTGGCACCGTGTAAGAGATAACGCCATTCTTCACATGCCTGCTTCATGGCCAACAATTCTTTTTCCAAAACCGAATAGTTCCTTTGGCTGGAAGTGAGAGTATGAGAGAGGTAGGCCACAGGATGTTTGACTCCGTCCTTTTCTTGGAGTAGGGCTGCACCAATGGCTGCTGAAGAGGTATCCGTCTCAACAATGAATTGTTTCGACTGATCCGGTTGTAACAGAATGGGAGCAGAGCAGAAAAGCGTCTTGAGACGCTTAAAGCTGTCTTCAGCTGATGTCGTCCACACAAAAGGTCCGGATGATTTCTTGAGGAGAGAAGTTATGGGTAGCACCATTTTGGAAAACCTGGGAATAAATCTTCTATAGAAATTAGAGAGACCCAGAAACCTCTGAACCTCCTTGATAGAAGAAGGAGAGGGCCAATCTAAGATCGCTGAAACCTTGTGGGGGTCCCTAGAAATACTGTGTTCTGATAATATGAATCCCAAATACGGAATGGTAGACACTCCGAAATAGCATTTTTTGGGTTTGGCTAGAAGACGGTTTTCCTTGAGACGGTTCAGTACCCTCCGAACCTGTTCTTCATGTTCTTCCTTGTTGATGGAGTATACCAATATATCATCCAGGTAAATGATCAACGAAACATACAATAGGTCGCAGAACATGCGGTCCATAAATCTTTGAAAGATTGCTGGGGCGTTAACCAATCCGAATGGCATCACTCTATATTCGTACAACCCGAAAGGAGTATGAAAAGCAGTCTTCCATTCATCCCCCTCAGCTATGCGTAACAAATAGTAAGCATTGCGCAGATCCAACTTGGTGAATACCTGTGCCCCTTGTACTGCTTCTATGATATCCGCTATGAGGGGCATAGTGTAGCGATCTCTGATCGTAACCTTGTTGAGACCCCGGTAATCTATACATGGCCGCAATTCTTTTGAGTCTCTTTTAGATACAAAAAACAATGGAGCTCCAGCGGGGGATTTAGAGGGCTTAATGAGGCCGTTGTGTAGATTAGCGTCCAGATAGGTGCGTAAAGCACTCCTTTCTGTCTGGCATAATGAGAACATCCAGCCAAATGGAACCAAAGCGTTGGGCTCCAGGTCTATTGAGCAGTCCTCCGGCCGGTGGGGTGGTAATGCAGCAGGTCTAACCTCTATGAACACCTCTTGGAAATCATCACAGTAATATGGCAATGCGTGTATGCTTGAGGTTTCTTGACATAAAGCCGTGGCGGGTTGTAGCTTGGTGAAAGACTGGTGTGGAAGACATTGGGCCTCATTACGACCAAGGCGTTAAGGGGTTAACGGAGCCGTAAAAGGTTGCGGCGTCGCTAACCCCTTAATGCCTTACTACGAGGTCCCTTTGCGGGTCCCGACCTTAACACCTGGTCTGTACCAGCCGTTAAGGTAGGGGCCCGCAAAGGGACCTTGAAGGTAATTACGGTACTGCAATTTGCGGTACCGTAATTACCGCCTTCCCCATTCCCATTGAACCCTATGGGGCAAAAATGGGAATGGGGAAGGGCCAATGGTAAATGGGGAATTACCGCCCCCCAACCTTGGAATGGGGCGGTAATTCCCCATTTACCATTGGCGGAATCGGTAAAATACCAGCGGCAACCATGGCGCAACTAGCGCCATGGTTACTGCCTCGGTCGTATGACCCCCATTGTCTCTTACAGTACTCTGATCCGAAGCTTAGTTGGTTAGAGACCCAGTCAATGTGAGAATTGTGTCTCCGGAGCCAGGTTATTCCTAGAATAACCAGAAAATGGGCTGCCCTGATGATGTCAAATGTTATTCTTTCGGTATGCTGAAAGATTTTAATTTCAAGGGTCTCGGTAGTCTGCGTGATGAGTCCTGAGGAAAGCGGGGTACCGTCCACTCCTTCCACCTTCTGATCTTCCAAGCGGGGCAGCCTCTTAAGACCCACCTCGTCGGCCCATAGAGTATCTATGAAGTTTCCTGCAGCTCCGCAGTCCAGGAGGGCTAAGGTATCCACCAGTTTGTCTTCGACCTGGATGCTGGCACTGACCACCATCAACCTAGAATCTTCTTGGTTTTCTTTTGTAGAAACAGACAAAGACACATAGGGACTGGATGCATCTGAAAACCCGCGGACACTCGTCCCTTTTAACTCTGGGGTTGTTTGTTTCCCGATCGTCATTGAGGCAGTTCAGGACATTCCTTGAGAAGGTGCTTGTCTGAACCACAGTAAGCACATAACCCTCTTTCTCTTCGCCGTCTACTTTCTTCAGAGGAGAGTGGAGATCGAGTCTTTCCTATCTGCATGGGTTCATCCCGAGAAGCAGACATAGGTGAGAAAGAACTTGGCGGAGGCTCATTGCTTGCTACACTTCCTCGGTAGCGTCTTCTTTCATGGCGTCGTTCCTGTAGACGATGTTCTATCTGCAGTGATGCAGATAACAGATCCGAGAATGTTTTAGGATCAAGAAACGG
The DNA here is from genome assembly GCF_040938575.1 of Ambystoma mexicanum. Taxonomy (NCBI): domain Eukaryota; kingdom Metazoa; phylum Chordata; class Amphibia; order Caudata; family Ambystomatidae; genus Ambystoma; species Ambystoma mexicanum. The sequence goes on from NC_090926.1 coordinate 587,447,126, forward strand.
GGCAAATTCGTCCTTTATGTCCTCCTTAAGACCTCTGCAAAAAATGGCATATTGCGCCTGTTCTGCCCATCCGGCACCTGCAGCCAAGATCTTAAAGGTGGTGATGTACGAAAGAACATCAGAGGACTCTTGTCTGACATCTAAGAGGTCCTCGGTAGCAGTGTAAGTGAGTTCTGGTCCCTCAAATGTTTCTTTAAGAAGGGTCTGAAACCCACCATAGTCCTGCAAAACTGGGTCACCTCCTGTCACTAAAGGAGAAGCCCAGACAAGAGCATTGCCGATCATATTAGAGATGAGAAACCCCACCTTTACCTGATCAGTAGAAAACATTTGGGGTCTGAATGTAAAGTAAACCGTAGCCGCCTCAAGGAATTCCTTGACCTTCTTCGGAGAACCATCACATCTGCCTGACGATAGGGCAATTGGTGGTAGCTCAGCAGGGGCCTGTTCTCGGTTAGAGATCAGTTGTTTTAATATCACATTTTCAGCCTTAACTGTCTGTAGTTCTTGGGAAAGGCTTTGTACTGCCTTCCACAATTCTTGCATCTGTTCCTAAACCTGTTCTGGGGTGCCATCGTAGGTTTTTGGCGTTGCAATCTGTCAATGTCCTCCCTCAACTCATCACTCTCCTCACCTGAATGTTCGGAGTCTGCCTCCTTGATTCCTTGTTGGTGGGCCAGATAGTCCTTCTTTGGTTTTGATGCATGGGTCCTGTCACGAGAAGTAGCCGTGGTGGATCCCAAACTGGACCACTCCACGACTGCAGTCCCGAAAGCAGGAAATGGATGGGGGAAAAAGCCAAAGGTGGAAAAAAACCCTGTGAATATCCCTTGTTGCTGGCCAACAGATACAGTGAAGTCCAATGTCCAAGGCTGCACCGAATGCAGAAGCCCCGCTGAAATGGAGCAGGAGGCAGGCAGCGGTAAGAGGAAGAGAGCAAACCACAACAATGTGCGGAACGGTGTCCGACATGAATGTCCCACTACAAGAGCGGAAAGAAGAATCCAGGCTGGAGTAAGCCAAAGGAGGTGGCAGAAAAGGAACAGAAAGAGGTAAACAAGCTGAGCAGGTAAGAGGCAAGAGGAGGTAAGAGCGGGAATCTCGCAAAGCGAGCAAGCCGAACGGGAGGGAAAAGAAGGGCAGAAAGAACAGGTACGGAAAACAATAGAGAAAGGCAGGCTTCCGTGTTAAGCGAATAAAGGATGAAAAACTAGCGTGTGACCATAGGAGCAGAGCTAAAACGGTTGCAGCGCGCAGACCGCAAGGAAAGCTGGGATGAAATACTTCCGGCTGAGGCGGGCAGGACAACAACTAGAACGTTACAATAGCAACATGAGAAGCGTGATGGAACTGATCAATGGCGACGAAGCCGTAAACGTGGTAACCACCGCCATCCGAACGGGTTCATGACAGAATGATGTTCATCAATTGAATGGGAATATAGGCGTTAATGGTGCAGGGAATCGGATCATTTGGAATCCTTCCAAATTGGAAAAAGGCAAAATGGATAAGGAATATGAGCTAACTAAATTCATAGACTAGACGGCTGCAAAATCAGACGATGGTATAAATGAAATGATTCAAACATTCGAACAGATGGTAGACACTATTAAATCAGTCACAATCCAGAAGCGCAAATATCTAACTAATAGTGAGAGATGGAATCTATGCCATGATAAGAAGAACCTCTTTGATGGCGTAATACATAAGGCCAAAAAACAACTGAGACTAGCGATTAGAGACATAATGAACTCTAAATGTATAGATGTTACTATGAAAATAAGATTAGCTAAAAAAATACAAATTGTGGTTACAACAGCACCGTGCACATAAAACAAATGAGATTTGGCTGACTGCAGCTTTTCTTGCTAAGAGTAATAATAATCAAGGAATCTGGTCAGTTATTACCGGTTCAAAGATGAAAACCTTGCCTATAAATAGTGTGGTGCAACAAGATTGGATCCTTCATGTAAAGTAGACATTTGGCACGCAGGTGTCAGAAGAGGAAACTGTCCCACCTATTATGAACGTTACAATACCCCATCTAGTGGGGTACTTACACTCTGGACAGTCTTATTAGTTTAGTTAGGAATCTACACAGCTCTAGGGCTGTAGGTCCCGATGGCACCTGTAACGCACTTGTCCGGCAATCTCCCAGGAAATGGGCACAAGCGTTGAACATTTTGTTTCAGTGGATAGGGAGGTATGGTCAAATACCGAAATCTTGGCGAGAAAGTATAATTTTACTAATAGACAAAAAAGGCGATGTGAAGGACCCAGGCAATTATAGAATGCTCACAATGTTGGACATCCCTGCAAACCTTTTTACCAAGATTCTTCTTGTGGAACTGAACCAATGGATAGCTGCCATCACATTCTTCCGGCTAATCATTCAGGTTTTCGGGCACTATTCTCTACTACATACAACATTGCTAATTTAGTGTCCACTATTGAACACTCTTGGCATAGTCGCCAAATGCCTGTCTTTGCTGCATTTATAGATAGAAATAAGGCCATTGCCTAGCAAAGTACACGCTATACAAGACTGGGCCACCCCTACTACTCAAACCCAAGTGAGTGCCTTTTTAGGTCTCACAGGTTACTATAGGAACTTCATAGAGAACTATGGGACCATAGCTTCTCCCTTGAATGTGATCTCCTCATCCAAATTCCCCAAGAAGGTTAGGTGGAATGAGAAGTGCACTAAGGCATTTGAAGGGCTAAAGCAAGCCCTTTGTCAAGATCCAGTCTTAATGGCTCCTGACTACAACCAATCCTTTATTGTACAGACAGATGCTTCCAATACAGGTATAGGTGCAGTTCTGAGTCAGCTGGATGAGAAAGGCAGGGAACACCCAATATGCTTAATCAGTAGGAAACTGAAGGAACCTGAGACAAGGTGGGCAACCATAAAACGTGACTGTTTTGCCATTGTGTGGTCTTTGAAGAAGTTTAGACAATACTTGTATGGATCTACTTTTGTGATTCAAACAGACCACCAACCCTTGCGATGGTTAATGCAGATGAAGGGGAGAAATCCTAAATTGTTAAGATGGTCAATGAGCCTACAGGGGTATGCTTTTACCATTGAACACAGGTCAGCGTGTAATCACCAAAATGCTGATGGTCTCTCCAGAAAGTATGACCGACTGGAGTAAGGAGATTCATCCAGGGGTGGATTAAATCCTCATGTCCCTCAGTCTGGGGGGGGCGTGTGTTAGGGAGAATTCTCATAAATGTGCTAATTCCCTCCATCTAAGAGACCCCCAGCAACTTTGTTGGATTTTGAGGACTTGATTTTTTTAACCTGGAGAGAGTGAGACTCTTTTTCCCACTCTCTCATGTATTTTATTGTGATTCCTGAGCTTTCTGTTTGTTTTGGTTGTGGAATCTGAGAAACTCCATAGACATCATCTTTTACACTGTGTCACACAGAACCTTCAGTGCAGTGGTACAGGGAAGTCTGTTAGATTTCTCCAAGGTTTAAATACCTTCTCTGGGATAAACTACTGTTTCCCAGAGCAGTAAAGTGACTTTACTTACATTTATAACTTTCTAGACCCAGCACACACTATCTTACAATAGGGTGCTGGAGGGGTTACCTAGTATCCCCTTTGTCTAGTTTCTCATGTAACATTTTTATGCTACCCTTTCCTCACTGAATGGCTGGTGGCAGTGGTTTTGTTTTAACTACCGTGGTGTGCATTTACCTCAGGCTGCGTTCGCAGCTGCAGTAAACCATCCAACAGTGCCATTTTTGTTAAAATGGCCCGGTCTTCTTTTTTCGCCATTTCTTTGTGGAAAGGTCCTTCCTGAGATTTACTCTGTACGCCAAACCAGGTTTGGACCCATTGTACACTTTGCCTTTGGCGGGATTCCTGAGTGAAGCCCGTCTATGGCTCCTGGGTGTCTGGGGTAGGCAGGAAGTGAGGGAGGTGCCCAAAACTCCCTGTGCTTAGTCTCCTAGGAGACCCGAATGCACTCTGTAGTCATTGGCCTTCTGCGTGACTGATAGCTGGGCTGGAATGAATGGGAGAGAATTGAATAAAAGGTGAGGCTTTTGACTTGGAAAGCAGAGTCGACCACTGGATGAAGGAACCAAAGAAGAATTTGAAGAGGACGCCTGCTGCAACTCCTGGACCGCTAGTTTTCCCGGTGAAGCCCTGCTGCTGTGCTGAAACTCCAAATTCGTATTGACAGAGAAGCCTCTGCAAGGACGACTTTTCCCCTTGAGTTGGTGGGACCAATCAACTCCAAAGTAAGCCACCTTTTCGGAGACTGTTGAATTTCCACAGAGTTGCTGCTGGAAACCATATAACCCAGAAGAGGAACACCAGATTGTGTGTGTTGCTTTTAAGCTGGCGTAGACCTTCAGGAAGATCCTCCAGACTCACAGGAAGCAGGAATGACCAAGCCTGAGCCCCCTCAACAGCCCCCTCAACAGAGTGCGGGACCCCAGAAGCAAGGAAAGTCCATCTCGGCAGCCAGGAACCGCAATGTTGCTATTTGCGGTAGACGCGAGGTGCTGAAACACTGAACAACTTCTGATTTGAAGATTGCTGGTTGTGAGCGGTGACCGTCCCATTGCAGTGCATGAGTCACTAAGAAGTCCTCCCATGACTGTGGCCCAGGTACAGTGGGATCTGCAGAGCTGCACAGGAACAGAGTCATCTGCTGCACTTTTTCTTCAATTCAAAGGTACTGTACAAAGTCTGAGAGAACTTACCTCTTGCTGTAGAGTTCCTTGCATCTTCTACCCCTCACAAGTCTAATGGCTTGTGGCCCTATATTTGAATCTTCTTTCCCTCAAAGACTTCTAAAACATTGTGCAAAGACTTTTCTACTTACCTACCAGAAGTGCTTCATCCTATATAAGACTTTTGCCCATTGACTTTGGCCTAACCTGTTATACTGAATGACTCTGCTGTGGGGATCCAAAAGTATTTGCCTGCTTAAGAATATCTGTGGTCTCTTGTTGCTGTAATAACCTTTTCCATTTACCAACTTATAACAGTATTCTAAATGCAAACAGTAAGATATTAATGTCCCCAGTAGCCTAGCTATTGAAGTCACCTGAGGGTGTAGGTTGTGTCTGTGGGCCATCCCAAAAGGGTCTTTACTGATTTAGAAACAAAGGGGGTAATTCATATAATTTAGCGCAGAAGCAGCGCACGCGGGCAGCGCAGAGAGGGAGCATGCACCAGCGTGCGCCAGCCGTGTGCGCTAAACAGCATTCTGGCGCACCGCGTATTCATGGATTTCCCAAGCCATTTGGAGCCGTGGCACAGCGAACATCCCGCAGTGCCAGTTACGCCCCCAAGAACTCCCCTTGTGCATGGAAAAGCCATTGAAATCCCCAATACGTCGTAAAGGGACACGCTAACCCTGGGCCATTTTACAGGCCCACTACACTGTAATTGCGTAAAAAACTATGCGTACCACGCTTGCGGCAATGAAAATGCGTGAAAATGTACTTGTGTACCCCCTTGAATACGGGTATCCCGCCTGCTGAAGCCAAAATGCATGAAAATCTCCCTGCGCACCCCCTTCGATACGCGTACCCCGCTCGTGGCAGCCAAAACGTGTGGAAATGAACTTGCACACCCCCTTGAATACGCGTACTCTGCCTGCGCCAGGCAAATTGCATGGGAAATGTCCCCACTGTTGTGTGGGCTGCCTGTGGGGCATGCCCAGGGGTGATGGGTTGCCTGCTGGTCATGGTCAGGGTGATGGGCTGCCTGTGGGTCATGGTCAGGGGTGATGGGCTGCCTGTGGGCCATGGTCTGGGGTGATGGGCTGCCTGTGGGGCATACCCAGGGGTGATGGACTGCCTGCGGATCATGGTCTCGGGTGATGGGCTGCCTGTGAGGCATGCCTAGGGGTGTAGGGTGGTCCCCTGTGGTGTGAGCTGCCTGCAGGTCATGGTCAGGGGTAATGGGCTGCCTGGGGGTCATGGTCTGGAGTGATCGGCTGCCTCCGGGGCATGCCCAGGGGTGATGGGCTGCCTGCGGGTCATGGTCAGGGGTGATGGGCTGCCTGCGAAGTATGCGCCGGGGCGATGGGCTGCCTGCAGGGCATGGGGAGCGTGGATGAGCTGCCTGTGTGTATTCTGGGGGTGCGCATGGAGTTTTGCACGCGATTTGCCTGGCGCGAGCAGGGTACATGTATTCCGAGGGGTGCACGAGGAGATTCACACCCGATTCGCCTGGCGCAAGCAGGGTACGCGTATTCCGGGGGTGTGTGGGGAGTTCTACATGCAATTGGCCTGCCGCGAGCAGGGTACGCGTATTCTGGGGGTGCGCGGGGAGTTCTACATGCAATTGCCTGGCACGAGCGGGGTGCGCGATTCCGAGGGGTGAGCAGGGAGTTTTACACGCGATTTGCCTGGTGCGAGCGGGGTACATGTATTCAGGGGGTGTGCGGGGAGTTCTACACGCGATTGGCCTAGCGCGAGCTGGGTTCGCGTATTCCGGGGGTGTGCGGGGAGTTCTACTGGCGATTGGCCTGGCGCGAGCAGGGTATGCGTATTCTGGGAGTGCGCTGGGAGTTCTACATGCAATTGACCTGGCGCGAGCGGGGTATGCATAGTCCAAGGGGTGCGCGTGGAGTTTCACATGCGATTCACCTGACGCGAGTGGGGTACGCATATTCATGGGGGGGTGGGGAGTTCTACACGTGATTGGCCTGGTGCGAGCGGGGTACGTGCATTCAGGGGTGCACGGGGAGTTCTACACGCGATTGGCCTGGTGCGAGTGGGATACGCGTATTCCGTGGGTGTGCGGGGAATTCTACACATGATTGGCCTGGTGCGAGTGGGATACGAGTATTCTGGGGGTGTGCGGGGAATTCTACACGTGATTGGCCTGGCGCAATTGGGGTATGCATATTCCGGAGGTGCGCGGGGAGTTCTACATGCAATTGGCCTGGCGCAAGCAGGGTACGCATATTCCAAGGGGTACGCAGGGAGTTTCACACGCGAATCTCCTGGCGCGAGCCGGGTATGCATATTCAGGGGGGGTTTAGGGAGTTCTAAACACAATTGGCCTGGCGCGAGCGGGGTACGTGTATTCTTGGGGGTGCGTGGGGAATTTGACACGCGATTCGCCTGGCGCAAGTGGGGTACGCATATTTCGTGGGGTGTGCAGGGAGTTCTACATGCGATTGGGCTGGTGCGAGCAGGGTACACGGATTCAGGGGGTGCACAGGGAGTTCTACACGCGATTGGCCTGGCACGAGTGGGGTACGCATATTCTGGGGGTGCACAGGGAGGTAAAAATGGGATTGGCCTGGCGCAAGTGGGGTATGCATATTCCGGAGGTGCGCGGGGAGTTCTACATGCAATTGGCCTGGCGCAAGCAGGGTACGCATATTCCAAGGGGTACGCAGGGAGTTTCACACGCGAATCTCCTGGCGCGAGCCGGGTATGCATATTCAGGGGGGGTTTAGGGAGTTCTAAACACAATTGGCCTGGCGCGAGCGGGGTACGTGTATTCTTGCGGGTGCGTGGGGAATTTGACACGCGAATCGCCTGGCACAAGTGGGGTACGCATATTTCGTGGGGTGTGCAGGGAGTTCTACATGCGATTGGGCTGGTGCGAGCAGGGTACACGGATTCAGGGGGTGCACAGGGAGTTCTACACGCGATTGGCCTGGCACGAGTGGGGTACGCATATTCTGGGGGTGCACAGGGAGGTAAAAATGGGATTGGCCTGGCGCGAGTGGGGTACGCGTATTCTGGGGGTACGTGGGGAGTTTGACACGCGATTCGCTTGGCGTGAGTGGGGTACGCGTATTCCGGGCGATGCGCGGGGAGTTCTACATGCAATTAACCTGGCGCGAGTGGGGTACGCGTATTCCAAGGGGTGCGCGGGGAGTTTCACATGCGATTCGCCTGGCGCGAGCGGGAGTGCGATTCGGGGGGGCGTGGGGAGTTCTACGCGCGATTGGCCTGGTGCGAGCGGGGTATGTGTATTCAGGGGCTGCGCGGGGAGTTCTACACGCGATTGGCCTGGCGCGAGAGGGGTACGCGTATTCCGGGGGTGTGCTGGGAGTTCTACACGCGATTGGCCTGGCGCAAGCGGGGTATGCGTTTTCCAGGGATGCGCGGGGAGTTCTACATGCAATTGGCCTGGCGCGAGTGGGGTATGCGTATTCCAAGGGGTGCGCAGGGAGTTTCACATGCGATTTATCTGGCGCGGGCCGGGTACGCATATTCCGGGGGGGTGAAGGAGAGTTCTACACGTGATTGGCCTGGTGCGAGCGGGGTACACGTATTCTGGGGGTGCGTGGGGAGTTTGACACGCGATTCACCTGGCGCGAGTGGGGTACGCATATTCCGGGGGGGCGCAGGGAGTTCTACACGCGATTGGGCTGGTGCGAGCGGGGTACGCATATTCAGGGGGTGCACAGGGATTTCTACACGTGATTGGTCTGGCGTGAGTGGGGTACGCGTATTCTGTGGGTGTACGGGGAGTTCAAAATGCGATTGGCCTGGCGCGAGCGGGGTACGTGTATTCCGGGGGTACGCGGGGAGTTTGACATGTGATTCGCTTGGCGCAAGTGGGGTACGCGTATTCCGGGGGGTGCACGGGGAGTTCTACACATGATTGGGCTGGCACGAGTGGCGTACACATATTCCAGGATTGTACGGGCGGTTCTACACGTGATTGGCCTGGCGCAAGCATGATACGTGTATTCCGGGGGTGTAACACCCACCAGGTATCCACGGGGATGCCACTCAGCCTGGCTGGACCCTTCACTCCCTCTGGAACTTCTTCCCTTGGTAATGCCTCAGAGAGTTGGGCCTGCAATACAGGAGTGCTGGGATCAAATGTAATTGTTCCTTGCTGCTTAACCCCCCACCTCCCTTGAAAAACAGAACTTCCCTCAGACCTGTCCTCACCTTGATTTTTTGTATGATGCGCTCTCCGTCCTGCTTCTCAATGCAGGGGCGTGTAGATGGAGCGGGCGTGTTCCGACTGAGTTATTTCACTGGTGCGAGCCCTGTGCGAGTCCAGTCCTGCTGTGACTCCAACTTTGTTAAGGTAGGTTGCTTCTTCACAGTTTTGATATTTCAGTCTCTCTTCTTTCTTTCTTCCTCCTTATTCATTTGCTAATGTCTCTGTTTTCTTTCCTCGATCGACGTGGAGCATGAATTGGGAATGCGTGTTGCGCAGCGTTATTCCGAAAGTTATGTGCGGTGCGCAGCGATCATCTGCCTTTCTTGTGCTAACCTGTGTTTCTAGTCTTGCTTGCAGGTCGCTGGGATGTTCCAGAATGGATGCCGGCCACGAGACGTTCGAATCAGGTAAGCGGCTTGTGCTTCCTTAACAGGAATGATTCGGTGCTCACTAATGCTGTTCTTTCTCTCTCTCCTTTCCAGGTTGCGGTGCTCTGGAAGAGGTTGCGGTGGCTAGATGCTGGTGTTCCGGAGAAGGATGCGGCGCCTAGATGCTGGAGTTCTCTGGACCGTATAATAGATGGACGGAAGACAGGATGCTACTCACAGGTATGTGCTGTAGTACTGATGTTCTTGTTCTTTCAAGGTGCGCGATTCCAGGATTCCACAGGTAAGGAATTCAGGAGGCAGAGCTGGACACAGTGAGCGTCACGCTGCTAACCGCAAAGTAACGCGAAGCGTATTCCTCTGTTTGGGCGTGGCTTATATAGCCCCAGGAACTCCAAGGCCTGACCACACCCAAAACACTAGACTGCATGGCTCAGTTCTGGGAACTGAGCTATGTGGGAGCCTCCATGTTGGACCAGCCCATTACGAAGTCCAGGCCCCCATATTACCTTCACATTAAGCATGAGCCTGGCAGCCCACACCACAGGGGACACCCCTACAAACCCTTGTCATGCCCTGCAGGCAGCCCATCCACCCTGACCGTGCCCCGCAGGCAGGCCACATGGCACCATGCACTTGGGAGCCCCAACACATGTCCCCCCACCCCACCCCCATTGACAGCAACCTGCCAGAAGGCCCCGACTCATGTCACACCCACCCCACCCCCAGTGAGGGCAACCTGCCAGCAGGCCCCGACTCATGTCCTCCCTACCCCACCCCAATTAACAGGCACCTGCCAGCAGGCCCGACAAATGTCCCCCCACCCCACCCCAGTGAGGGAAACCTGCCAGCGGGCCCCAACTCATGTCCCGTTCCCCCACCCCAATTAACAGGCACCTGCCAGCAGGCCCCGTGACATGCATCCCCCACCCCACTCCCAGTGAGGGCAACCTGCCAGCAGGCCCCGACTCATGTCCCCTCCACCCCACCCCCAGTGAGGGCAACCTGCCAGCAGGCCCTGACTCATGTCCCCTCTCCCCACCCCAATTAACAGGCACCTGCCAGCAGGCCCTGACTCATGTCCCCCCAAACACCACGTAATAACTATACAGACCCATGGCCCTAATGCCATCCGAAATCCCACACCCCCAGCCCCCAGTGCAAACACCCAATGATCCACTGAACCCACTCCCTAGTAAATTACCCATTCCATTATAGTCTGAAAAGAACCAGCATGCCCATCAGCAAATGACCTACAGAGCCACACAGTGCCAACACATCACTGAGCCAATGCTCATTGAGACATGCACAAAATAAATCATAGTACACCACACCAATTATGTTGAATAATGAAATGCATTAAAAAGTAAAACAAATGACAAAATTAAAACCACACATGCAAATGAAGAAATAAATAGTGCAATAAGAAAATGAAAGTCAAATCCAAGGAAAAAAACAAATCCAAAACATGAAAAAATATAAGTGGTCCCAAAGTCCATAGAAAATAATGATAAGTAGAAAAGCATAAAAAAACATTAATCCATGTGAACATCTAAAAAAGAACATATGTACAGTCCAGACAAATTGTAAACGAAAGTCTTAAGGGTCCATTATCCCAAAACAAAAAGAAACCTACCTAAAACCCTATCTAAAATACAACTATATACAAAAAGTGGAGTAAAGTCCCTGAACTCCAAATCATAATAAAAACCAAATGAAACCTAAACCTAAATAACTATATACAAAGGCGGCGGGCTAGTCCGACGGCTCACTTATTGATGTCCCGGGCTAGGGCATCATTGAACTCCTTGTCGATATTCCGGAGGCGGGCCTGTTCCCTGGCCTCAAGGTCTCGCAGGAATGCAGCCATGGCCTCCTCCAACTCCCTGTGAGTTGCTTCGAGGCACTCAGCCCGCCTCAAAGCCTACAGGAAACGTGGCTATATGAACAATGCGACATCGATGGCCGGTGTACAATACATAGCTTGTCTACGAAGGGGCCTCGTGGCAGACCGAAGGGAGACCTTCTGACTTCCATTAGGCATCCCTGGATAGGATCTAATACAACCTGGCCTACTACTATGGTATTGGCTGTGTTGGTAAATTGTAAACACCCCTTGATTCCACAATTGTTAATAGTTAATATATATATAACCCACCAAATGGTACATTCAATAAGGTGACACGACAGCACCGTGCACATAAAGAAGATGAGATTTGGCTGACTGCAGCTTTTCTTGCTAAGAGTAATAATAATCAAGGAATCTGGTCAGTTATTGTTATGCTCACCTGGCTCCCACAGGGGCATCGGTCGGACCCGGCCTGCTGCGGCCTCCACCCACGTGATGCGTAGTGCAGCGGTGACTGACTGGATCTGCCCTCCAATTCTTATTTGCTTGACTCGTAGAAATATTCTCCTACAAGTGGAGAGATGGATTTAGCCACTTGTGGATTCAAGTGATAGCACCCCCACTGTCCTCCCCTCTGATCACCACTGAAGTTCCCTCTCAGCAATCTCACCTTATATTCTTGAAGGATGAGCCCTCCATCCTGCGAAGTACGCAGGGGCGCGTTGATGACCAGTTACTTCACTGGCCTGAAGATATTGGAAGAGTTGTAGACGAATCCTGACTCCAAAAGGTCCTGGCGAAGAGCCGTAAGTATATAGTTCGTAAGAGTTCAAAATGTCTGGAATTCACTCCTGTCCAATTCCTCTTTTATCTTGCAGCCTTGACCCAATAAGAAGATTGACAACTGAAAGCGCTCCCGTAAAAGTCTGTGTTAGCCAACACCGTCCGGTAAATAATGCCCATGGTTAAACTTGCTGCTTTCTCCTTTTCTCACAGGTGCGGCATAAGAAGAGGTGGCGTGCTGATGAATAATACCTCCGGTGGTAAAATCAGGTAAGCATATGGCGGCTAAAGAAATTGTCTCTGTCTGTTCTCTCTGCTCACCTTGTTGTTTCTTGTCCCCCTTAGGTGCCGGGATTCGGCGATGTAAAGATGGAGACAGCGCCGGATCGAAGAGATGCTGCGTGGAACGGTGAGTATGGCGCTGCGCTGCTGTTGGCGATGCGGCGCGTTTAAATCAAAGTCTTTCCTCAGGTTTGAAGATGCGATGAATCCGGGATCAGTCAAGAAATCAGGTAATATTCTTGTTCTAACCTTTGCTTCTTTCCTTCTTTCTAGGTGCTCCAGGTTCGAGGTGGGCGTGGCAGAAGGCTGGATGCTGCTGCCGGCACGGTGAACGTTACGCTGCTGGATGCAGAATAACGCGAAGCGTGTGCTGCTCTTCGGGCGTGGTTTAAATAGCCTCCAAAGTAGTCCCAGGTAGGTATTCCTCCCCGACCACACCCGAGTAACAAAATAGTCCCTAAGGTAAAGTAGTCCCTTCCAGGCCTCACATGGGCTTGGATCTTCTTGCAGCATGGTCTGCATCAGGTAAGTGTGCACTTATGAGCCTAGCGCCTATGGCGCCAGGAGTGATGTCCCATATGTGCCTGGCGCCATTGGCGCCAGGACTGAACCCAGACAGTCCCTAGCAGGGGTTGCTGGGTTTTCTCAAGGCAACATGATGCCTGCTCCCGGGGCTGATGGACGTGGTCTGGATGCCCGGGGTATGCATCATGACAGCACTCCCCGTCAAGGCCCCTCCTAAAGTCATTCTTCCCCTTGGTCAAGGTGGGATGTTTTTCACCTCGAATTCAGGTACTCCATCTATCAAGATAGGATCTGGTGGTTTGGTTAATCTTGTTCCTGGTTGAACTGGTTTTAAAAGTGAAACATGAAAGACAGGATGAATTTGCATATTGGAGGGTAATTCCAGTTTGACGGCCACCGGGTTGATAATGGCCTTAATTTATTTATTTATTCATTTATTTATTTAAATTTATATAGCGCGCAAGCAGCCCAGGGGCATTGAGGCGCTGTTACTTGCATGAGCTTAGTTACAGGCATGGTATCAGTAATTGGCATATTACAGATAGGTACAAGCATGGTTATCATTACAGCTTATGCGGTTGGTCAATAGAACTTAAGCAGTGGGTCCTATGGTTGGTATTCATGCTGCTGCGAGGGACCTTATGAGAAGAGCGTGGTTTTCATTGCTTTGCGGAAGGCGAGGAGGGAGGGCTCACTGCGGATGGTGGGAGGAAGGGCATTCCAGTGAGTGGGTGCGAGATAAGGGAAGCTGGATCCACCTGCTCTGGATCTTTTTACTAGTGGCACAGAGAGCATGTTGGTGTAGGGTGATCTGTGTAAGGTCCTAAATATCTAGGATTAAAAGTCTGAGTTCCTTTCAGAGGTATGTGTTTTGTAGCTAGCCAAACCTGATCTGAGTTTCGCTTCTATGTAGATCAGCATTTTTCTTGTATTTCTCTTTTGCTTGCTTCAAATGTTCTGTTGCATCCTTGAAGGCTTGTGTAATAGTAGAATGCAAATTACTAACTGCAGGCATTTCTAAGTGCTGAGGCGAATCGAGTTCTGAGGTTTGAGGGTGGTGTCCATATATGGTATAAAAGGGGCTTTGTCCGGTTCCTGAATGTACAGAGTTATTGTATGCATATTCGGAAATCCATAAAATATCTTTCCAATTACTTTCGGTCTGGTGAAGCATGCAACGTAGGTACTGTTCAAGGGTCTGGTTGGTCCTCTCCGTCTGACCATCGGTCTGGGGATGGTGACTGGTTGATAACCTTACGTCGATTAGTGCCAATTGGCAACATTTCTTCCAAAAATGTGAAATGAATTGACTACCTCGGTCAGAGACCAATACGGAAGGAAACCCAGGTATTCGAACGATGTTTTCGAGGAACTCCTTGGCCAGAATTGAAGCAGAAGGTAATCCCTTCAAAGGAATAAAGTGGGCCATCTTGGAAAAAAGATCCACGATAACTAGAATGGTGTTAAATCCATTACATGGAGGTAGATCTGTAACAAAGTCTAAAGACAAGGTGTGCCATGGTGTAGGTGGAATATCCAAAGGTTGTAAAAGGCTAGCTGTTTTTTTCTTCTGACTGTTTTGGGCACAAATGCCGCAAGACATCACAAATGACTTTATATCTTTTCGCCAGGTGGGCCACCAGAATTGTCTCTTAATTTTAGCTTCGGTTTTTGCGATACCTGGGTGACCTTCCATCAGGGTATCATGATAATTGGAGATGACAAGTTCCTGTAATTCCTTGTGTGGTAGAAATAGTCGTCCTTGATAGTAGGGTAGATCATTGATGACTGAGTAATCCGGGCCTTTCTTTACCTAGTCCTGCAGGGCTGCTGGATCGGAGAGTTGTTGGATTTTTAAATGAATTTCTTCTAGTGTCTGTAAAGTAGTTATGCCAAGAATTCTTTATTCAGAAATTATATTCACCGGCTCCGGGTTCGCATATGCTTCTTCCATTCCTATTCGGGATAAGGGATCTGCCGTGCCATTCGGTAAAGAACAATGCCCATTGAAGTTGGCACAATGATTGGGCTTTGGCTGTTTTTAGATACTGCAAGTTCCGGTGATCGGTGATTACAGTAATGGTATGCCTGGCACCGAGAAGATAGTGTCGCCAAGCCTTAAAGGCGGATTTGATGGCTAATAACTCTTTATCGGTAAACGCATAGTTTAACTCAGGTGCCGAGAACTTTCTGGACCAAAATGCCACTGGGTGAAGTTGACCAGTTTCAGTATCCTTCTGGGACAGGACAGCTCCCATGGCTAAACTGGATGCATCGTTTCCACTATGTATGGAAGCTCTGGGCGTGGGTGTCTTAAGACAGGCGCAGACGTGAATTTCGCTTTCAGCTCTTGGAAGGCCTTTTCAGCCTCTTCGGTCCACAAGAAGCGTTTGTTCTTTCGCAAAAGTGCTGTGATGGGATGTACAACATGTGAGAAGTCCGGAATGAATCTGCGGTAGAAATTGGCAAATCTGAGCATGCTTTGTACCCCTTTAACTGAACTAGGTGATGGCCACTTGAGAATTGCGGCCACCTTTCGTGAGTCTATTCAGACTCCTTTTGGAGTCAGGATAAAACCAAGGAATTCAACTTCCGTAACATGAAAAACACATTTTTCCAATTTTGCATATAACTTGTGCTGGCGTAGTTTCTCAAGGACTGCACGTACGTGCTTAACATGGTCTGATTCTGAGGAGGAGTACACTAGAATATCGTCTATGTATACACCAACACAGACGTCAATGAGTTCACGAAGGACATTGTTCATAAAATACTGGAAGGCTGCTGGTGCATTGCACAACCCGAAGAGCATCACCTGATACTCGAATAATCCGTACTTGGTGCGAAGGCCGTCTTCCATTCGTCGCCTTTCTTTACACGTACCAGATGATATGCCCCTCGGAGATCTAACTTAGTGTAGATAAAAGCATCCTTCACTTGGTCTAGTAGTTCAGGGATCAGAGGCAACGGGTATCGGTTCTTGACAGTTATCTGGTTCAATGCGCGGTAGTCTATGCACGTTCTGAGGTCACCTTCCTTTTTAGGTACGAAGAACAAAGCTGAAGATGCAGGGGACTTGGATGGGCGAATAAAGTCATTGGCAAGGTACTGGTCTAAGTATTGTCGTAGGTGAAGGTTCTCAGGTTTCGTAAGGGCATAGATCCTGCTACAAGGGGGTTGTGCACTGGGTATGAGATCGATTTGACAATCGTACGATCTGTGAGGAGGTAAGGTGTTTGCCTGTTCCTTTTGGAAGACATCCTGGAATTCTTGGTATTCTGGAGGTAGTTGCATGACTGCTGTGGTTCCTGTGGCCAGGCCTGTGTTCTGATTTTTCTTTGGGTAACAGGTTTGTGCACAATCCGGGAAGGTTATTCTCTTCTCTCGCCAATCAATGCAAGGAGTATGCGTTTCCAACCAAGGTATCCCCAGTATTATTTGGAACTGTGGGGCTTTGATTAGAGCAAACGCAATAGTCTCTCGATGCCCATCCTTACCCAATAGTGTCATCTGTGCGGTGGAGTGAGTTACAGGTCCAGAAGCAATTTCAGTTCCATCGACTGTGGTGATGACATCTGAGGTGGTTTTTCGGCAGAGAGGCAGATTCATCCTAGAAGCCAATTCATAGTCCACATAGTTTCCTATGGCCCCGCTATCAATGTATGCCCTTACTGCGTGCATACACGATGTCTGCCCTGGATCTACGAGGACCATTGGTATGATGAAATGCAAGGTCTGAGTATCCTTCTTCAAGCTCGGCAAACGGACTTCTACGCTTGTCGGACGTGGTCGTTTCCGAGTCAGACTCCATCTGGCTTTTATCAGCAGCTCCTACCACCTTCTTGGGTGGTTTTACAGGGCAATCCCGTAGAAAATGTCCAGAAGTTCCACAATATAGACACAATTGCATTTGCCGTCTCCTTTCTCTTTCCTTCTGGGTTAGGGGTCCTTTAACCCCTTCGATTTGCATGGGTTCTGAAGCATCTGCTCCTTTGGGGTTAGCGTGGGTTTTGACCAACACCCGATTCTCAAACTTGGCTCGATCAGCCTTTCTGTTCTGAAGTCTGTGATCTAACTGGACCACTAAGTCTATATATTCAGCGCAGTCTTGCGGTGGGTTCACGACTTGAGCCAGACATCCTTGAGTTCTCCTCGAAGCCCTCGATGAAATAACGGGATTCGTTTTTCTTCAGGCCATCCGGTTTCCACCACCAATCTATTGAAGGTTGCGATACAGGTTAGCAGATCCTGGTTACCCTGTCGTAAGGATAAGAGTTCGTTATCCAGGGCTTGTCCCTGTGAATGTCTGGCGAATAGTCTTTCCATGTTCATTTGAAAACCCTGAAAATCCCGGAGAAGAGGGTAATCCTGGTTGACTAGCCGAATGGACCAATCCGCTGCGCTGCCACTAAGATATGATAATATAAAGGCTACTTTAGCTTGGTCGTTTGGAAAGGATCCCGGTCTGCATAAAAAGTGCAAGCAGCATTGGTTCATGAACACAGGGAACCTCTTGGAGTCCCCAACAAAGCGTTCGGGTGGAGCTAACGGAATATTTCCTGGTCAAATCACTTGCACAGCATTGCTTGATGAAACTGGGGCTGGATTCCCCCCAAACCCAGGTAGGGGTGTTTGTCCAGCTTGGTTTTGCAGCAGTTGTCTGGCGAGGTCATCTGTGCGCTCCTTCGATACAATTAGTTCTCTTCTGAGGGTATTAGTCTCTTGGCGAGCAGCGTGCACTTCCGCCCTAAGTTCCCCCAATAGTTGGGCCAGTTGGTCGGTTTCTGAAGTTTCCATAACTCCCGGGTGGGGATTTGTAGATAGGCTTCACGTTCTGTTACGCTTACCTGGCTCCCACAGGGGCGTCGGTCGGACCCGGACTGCTGCAGCCTCCACCCACGTGATGCGTAGTGCAGCGATGACTGACTGGATCTGCCCTCCAATTCTTGTTTGCTTGACTCGTAGAAATATTCTCCTACAAGTGGAGAGATGGATTTAGCTACTTGTGGATTCAAGTGATAGCACCCCCACTGTCCTCCCCTGTGAATAGTACGCAGGGGCGCTTTGATGACCAGTTACTTCACTGGCCTGAAGATATTAGAAGAGTTGTAGGCGAATCCTGACTCCAAAAGGTCCTGGCGAAGAGCCGTAAGTAGATAGTTCGTAAGGGTTCAAAATGTCTGGAATTCACTCCTGTCCAATTCCTCTTTTATCTTGCAGCTGTCATGATGCCTACCCCCAAGGAGCCAGACCGGGCCCAGCAACCCCAGAGGCAGACATCATGTTCCCGAGGGAAGTCCCAGCGGCCCCAGGTAGGGGCCCTTTGGACTCAGTCCTGGCGCCTTTGGCGCCAAGCTCATGTTGGACAACAATCCAGGCGCCATAGGCGCCAGGCTCATAAAGGATGACTTTGTGTGAAGAAGTGCTTTGTGTGAACTTACCTGATGCAGACTGTGCCACCTAGAGGCCTGAATGGGACTATTTTACCTATGGGACTACTTTACCATACATACCTGGAACTACTTTGAAGGCTATTTAAGCCACGCCCAAGCAGCAACTCACGCTTCGCGTTGTTCTGCACCTAGCAGCTGGACGCTCACCGTGTCTGCTCCTGCATCCGGACTCCAGCCACGCCCGACAGCATCCTGGAACACCTGTAAAGGGAAAAGAGAGGAGAACAGGAGAAAGAAGAGACATTATCTTCTTAATCCGCATTCCAGAGTCATCTCGCCGACGATCCTAAAGGGAAGACATTCATTTTTAAAAGCACATCGCATTGCTCACTGCAGCGCAGCATTCCACTCAGCTTTACTAGGCGCCTTCTTGCCCATCAGCGATCATCTTGATCTTCCGCCGCATTTCAGCGCCTAAAGGAGAAAAAGACAAGAACAAAGGTGAGCTAGGGAAGAGAATAAGAAAGGCTTAATTTCCACCATAAGACTTACCTGTTGGATCAATCCCTCTTCACTTCGGGTCGGCGCCGTTTATTCGGCATTTCCGTACCCCGGCCCCTAAGGGGAAAAAGACATTAGCATTAGTGAGCGAATGCAAGGACATTAGCGGAACGCTCATCAAAGACTTACCTGATATCTATTGGGACATCTCTTCTCACTTCGGGTCGGCGCCATATCTTCGGCATTTCCGAACCCCGGCCCCTAAGGGGAAAAAGACACAAGCATTAGTGCATTAATGCAAGAACACTAGAGGAACCACTCATCAAAAACTCACCAGAGTTTTCCCTCGACGGTTTCATTTCCTAACTCGGAATCTTCATTCAGCACCTGAAATAGAGAAAACGGACAATGGTTAATTAAAGCTTGAACTTGCAACAGAATTCTTACGGTACCTTACGGGAAAAGTCAAGCAAACTTGAACTCTCACCAATCCGAGATCCAGTGAAGTAACTGGATAACAACGTTCCCCTGCATCAGAAGCAGGATGGAGAGCTCGTCCTTTCAGAGCCTAAGGTGAGACGTCACAGGGAATCGCAGAAGGGTTTCGTGGAGGGTGAGAAGGGAAGTGGGAGGCCTACGCATTATCCCGCAGATTGTTTATACTCCCTTTTCACACACAGAAGGATATTTCTACGAGCCAGACAAGCCAGATTTGGGGGTCCGGTCCATTCCATCTTCCGAGTCCTGAGCATCACCCTAGAAGAGGCCACAGCAATCCAAACCAGGCCAGCGCCTCCGTGGGAGTCAGGTGAGCGTTACAGCAGCCTTGACCCAATAAGAAGATTGACAACTGAAAGCGCTCCGGTAAAAGTCTGTGCTACCCAACACTGTCCGGTAAATAATGCCCAGGGTTAAACTTGCTGCTTTCTCCTTTTCTCACAGGTGCGGCATAAGAAGAGGTGGCGTGCTGATGAATAATACCTACGGCGGTAAAATCAGGTAAGCATATGGCGGCTAAAGAGATTGTCTCTGTCTGTTCTCTCTGCTCACCTTGTTGTTTCTTGTCCCCCTTAGGTGCCGGAATTCGGCGATGTAAAGATGGAGACAGCGCCGGATCGAAGAGATGCTGCGTGGAACGGTGGGTATGGCGTGGCGCTGCTGTTGGCGATGCGGCGCGTTTAAAACAAAGTCTCCTCAGATTTGAAGATGCGATGAATCCGGGATCAGGCAAGAAATCAGGTAATATTCTTGTTCTAACCTTTGCTTCTTTCCTTCTTTCTAGGTGCTCCAGGTTCGAGGTGGGTGTGGCAGAAGGCTGGATGCTGCTGCCGGCACGGTGAACGTTACGCTGCTGGATGCAGAATAACACGAAGCGTGTGCTGCTCTTCGGGGTTTAAATAGCCTCCAAAGTAGTCCCAGGTAGGTATTCCTCCCCGACCACACCCGAGTAACAAAATAGTCCCTAAGGTAAAGTAGTCCCTTCCAGGCCTCACATGGGCTTGGATCTTCTTGCAGCATGGTCTGCATCAGGTAAGTGTGCACTTATGAGCCTGGCACCTATGGCGCCAGGGCTGATGTCCCATATGAGCATAGCACCATTGGCGCCAGGACTGAACCCAGACAGCCCATAGCAGGGGTTGCTGGGTTTTCTCAAGGCAACATGATGCCTGCTCCCGGGGCTGAGGGACGCGGTCTGGATGCCCGGGGGTATGCATCATGACAGTTATTAACGGTTCAAAGATGAAAACATTGCCTATAAATAGTGTGGTGCAACAAGTTTGGATCCTTCATGTAAAGTAGACATTTGGCACGCAGGTGTCAGAAGAGGAAACTGTCCCACCTATTATGACCATCTGGCGGGGTACTTACACTCTGGAGAGTCTTATTAGTTTAGTTAGGAATCTACACAGCTCCAGGGCTGTGGGTCCCGATGGCACCTGTAACGCGTTTGTCCGGCAATCTCCCGGGAAATGGGCACAGCGTTGAACATTTTGTTTCAGTGGATACGGAGGTATGGTCAAATACAAAAATCTTGGTGAGAAAGTATAATTTTACTAATAGACAAAAAGGCGATGGGACGGACACAGGCAATTATAGAATGCTCACAATGTTGGACATCCCTGCAAACATTTTTGCCAAGTTTCTTCTTGTGGAACTGAACCAATGGATAGCTGCCCATCACATTCTTCCGGCTAATCATTCAGGTTTTCGGGCAGTATCCTCTAATACACACAACATTGTTAATTTAGTGTCCACTATTGAACACTCTTGGCATAGTCGCCAAATGCCTGTCTTTGCTGCATTTATAGATAGAGATAAGTCCATTGCCTAGCAAAGTACACGCTATACAAGACTGGGCCACACCTACTAATCAAACCCAAGTGGGCACCTTTTTAGGTTTCACAGGTTACTATAGGAACTTCATAGAGAACTATGGGACCATAGCTTCTCCCTTGAATGTGATCTCCTCATCCAAATTCCCCAAGAAGGTTAGGTGGAATGAGAAGTGCACTAAGGCATTTGAAGGACTAAAGCATGCCCTTTGTCAAGGTCCAGTCTTAAGAGCTCCTGACTACAACCAGTCCTTTATTGTACAGACAGATGCTTCCAATACAGATATAGGTGCAGTTCTGAGTCAGCTGGATGAGAAACGCAGGGAACCCCCAATATGCTTAATCAGTAGGAAACTGAAGGAAAGTGAGACAAGGTGGGCAACCATAGAACGTGAATGTTTTGCCATTGTGTGGTCTTTGAAGAAGCTTAGACCATACTTGTATGGATCTACTTTTGTGATTCAAACAGACCACCAACTCTTGTGATGGTTAATGCAGATGAAGGGGAGAAATCCTAAATTGTTAAGATCGTCAATCAGCCTACAGGGGTTTGATTTTACCTTTGAACACAGGTCAGGGTGTAATCACCAAAATGCTGATGGTCTCTCCAGAAAGTATGACCGACTGGAGTAAGGAGATTCATCCGGGGGTGGATTAAATCCTCCTGTCCCTCAGTCTGGGGGGAGGGGCGAGTGTTAGGGAGAATTCTCATAAATGTGGTAATTCCCTCCATCTAAGAGATCCCCAGCAACTTTGTTGGATTTTGAGGACTTGATTTTTTTAACCTGGAGAGAGTGAGACTCTTTTTCCCACTCTCTCATGGATTTTAACGTGATTCCTGAGCTTTCTGTTTGTTTTGGTTGTGGAATCTGACAAACTCCATAGGCATCATCGTTTACATTGTGTCACACAGAACCTTCTGTGCAGTGGCACAGGGAAGTCTGTTAGATTTCTCCAAGGTTTAAATACCTTCTCTGGGATAAACTACTGTTTCCCAGAGCAGTAAAGTGACCTTACTTACATTTGTAACTTTCTAGACCCAGCACACACTATCTTACAATAGGGCGCTGGAGGGGTTACCTAGTATCCCCTTTGTCTAGCTTCTCATGTAACATGTTTATGTTAGCCTTTCCTCACTGAATGGCTGGTGGCAGTGGTTTTGTTTTAACTACCGTGGTGTGCATTTACCTCGGGCTGCGTTCGCAGCTGCAGTAAAGCACCCAAGGGTGCCATTTTTGTCAAAATGGCCCCGGTCTTCTTTTTTCGCCATTTCTTTGTGGAAAGGTCCTTCCTGAGATTTACTCTGTACGCCAAACCAAGCTTGTTCCAATTGTTCACTTTGCCTTTGGTGGGATTCATGAGTGAAGCCCGTCTCTGGCTCCTGGGTGTCTGGGGTAGGCAGGAAGTGAGGGAGGTGCCCAAAACTCTCCGTGCTTAGTCTCCTAAGAGACCCAAATGCACTCTGTAGTTATTGGCCTTCTGGGTGACTGACAGCTGGGCTGGAATGAATGGGAGAGAACTGGAACTTAGAGTCGAGCACTGGACGAAGGAACCGAAGAAGAAATTGAAGAGGACGCCTGCTGCAACTCCTGGACCGTTAGTTTTCCCGGTGAAGCCCTGCTGCTGTGCTGAAACTCCAAATTCGTATTGACAGAGAAGCCCCTGCAAGGATGACTTTTCCCCTTGAGTTGGTGGGACCAATCAACTCCAAAGTAAGCCACCTGGACATCCTTTTCGGAGATAGTTGAATTTCCAGAGTTGCTGCTGGAAACCGTATAACCAGGGAGAGGAACACCAGATTGTGTGCATTGCTTTTAAGCTGGCCTAGAGCTTCAGGAAGATCCTCCAGACTCACAGGAAGCAGGACTGACCAAGCCTGAGCCCCCTCAACAGAGTGCAGGACCCCAGAAGCAAGGAAAGTCCATCTCGACAGCCAGGAACCGCAGTGTTGCTATTTGCGGTAGACGCGAGGAGCTGAAACACTGAACAACCACTGATTTGAAGATTGCTGGTTGCGAGCGGTGACCGTCCCATTGCAGTGCATGAGTCACTAAGAAGTCCTCCCATGACTGTGGCCCAGGAACAGTGGGATCTGCAGAGCTGCACAGGAACAGAAGTCATCTGCTGCACGTTTTCTTCAATTCAAAGGTACTGTACAAAGTCTGAGAGAACTTACCTCTTGCTGTAGAGTTGCTTGCATCTTCTACCCCTCACAAGTCTAACGACTTGTGGCACTACATTTGATTCTTCTTTTCCTCAAAGATTTCTAAAACATTGTGGAGAGACTTTTCTACTTACCTACCAGAAGTGCTTCATCCTGTATAAGACTTTTGCACATTGACTTTGGCCTAGCCTGTTATACTGAATGACTCTGCTGTGGGGATCCAAATGTATTTGCCTGCTTAAGAATATCTGTGGTCTCTTGTTGCTCTAATAACCTTTTCTGTTTACCAACTTATAACAGTATTCTAAACGCAAACAGTAAGATATTAATGTCCCCAGTACCCTAGCTATTGAAGCCACCTGAGGGTGTAGGTTGTGTCTGTGGGCCATCCCAAAAGGGTCTTTAATGATTGAGAAACAAAGGGGGTAATTCATAGAATTTAGCGCAGAAGCAGCGCACGCGGGCAGCGCAGAGAGGGTGCATGCACCAGCGTGAGCCAGCCGTGTGCGCTAAACTGCATTCTGGCACACCGCGTATTCATGGATTTCCCAAGCCATTTGGAGCCGTGGCGCAGCGAACATCCTGCAGTGCCAGTTACACCCACAAGAACGCCCCTTGCGCAAGGAAAAGCCATCGAAATCCCCAATATGGCGCAAAGGGACGTGCTAATCCTGGATCAGCTTACAGGCCCACTACACTGTAATCGCGTAAAAAACTACGCGTACCCCGCTTGCGGCAATGAAAATGCGTGAAAATGTACTCGTGCACCCCCTTAAATACGGGTATCCCGCTCGCGGCCGCCAAAATGCATGAAAATCTCCCTGTGCACCCCCTTCAATACGCGTACCCCGCTCGTGGCAGCCAAAACGTGTGGAAATGAACTTGTGCACCCCCTTGAATACACGTACACTGCCTGCGCCAGGCAAATTGCATGGGAAATGTCCCCACTGTGGTGTGGGCTGCCTGTGGGTCATGGTCTGGGGTGATGGGCTGCCTGCGGGGCATGTCCAGGGGTGATGGGTTTCCTGTGGGTCATGGTCAGGGTGATGGGCTGCCTGCGGGGCATGCCCAGAGGTGATGGGCTGCCTGCGGGTCATGGTCAGGGGTGATGGGCTGCCTGTGGGTCATGGTCTGGGGTGATGGGCTGCCTGTGGGGAATACATGTATTCCGAGGGGTGCGCAAGGAGTTTCACATGCGATTCGCTTGGCACAAGCGGGGTACGTGTATTCCGGGGGTGTGTGGGGAGTTCTACATGCAATTGGCATGGCGTGAGTGGGGTATGCGTATTCCAGGGGTGTGCAGGGAGTTCTACATGCGATAGGCCTGGGGCGAGGGATATGCGTATTCCGGGGGTGCGCAGGGAGTTCTACACGTGATTCGCCTGGCGCAAGCGGGGTACGCATATTCCGGGGGGTGCGGGGGGAGTTCTACACGCGTTTGGGCTGGTGCGAGCAGGGTACGCATGTTGTAACGCTCCCCTGGTATCCACGGGGACGTCACTCAGCCTGTTCTGACCTTTTACGACCTCGAACCCTTCCCTGGAGTCTACTCGACTGGAGACTGGGCCTTGTTTTCTTGGAAAGTGTGCTCTCCGTCCTGCTTTCAGCGCAGGGGCGCGTTGATTGATGCGGGCTCGTTGCTACCTAGTTACTTCACTGGCAAGAGTCCGACAGGTAAGTATAATGAGTCTTTTGAACAGTTCTCTAACTTCGTTCCTTTCCTTCCTTAGATGATGGCCAGCGTCCGGGGATGGCGACGTGCTGCTGAGATGAGTAGCGCTGAAGGTGAGTGACAGCACGATGCGCGATGCGACCCTTTCGTATTTGTATTGAACTGAGTTCTTTTTCTGTGTCTTTTAGGTGCAGCGACGTTTTCAGCGCGGATGCCGGTTATGAAGAAGAAATGCGGTGAGTAAGCGCGGTATGCAGCGCCTCGAGATGTTTCCACGCTAACCTGGAGTGTCTTTTCCCTCTTGCAGATGGATGAGAAGTTCCGGAGACAGAGTTCCCCCGAGCGGCTGGGATTCAGGTAAGCATTTGAAGCTCATACAGTCTTTAAAAATAAGCGAAGATTTGCTGAATGGTTACTAATGCCTTTTTTCTGTTCTTTTCCCTTTTCCTTAGGAAGCGGCGTGCCGGGATGGGAATGACACCGCCGAAGATGCCCACAGAACAGAAGGAGCGATGAATGATGGGCAGAAGCGCCGCAAGGTAAGGCTATTCCTAACAGTGTTCTTGCTCTTGCAAGAGCTGAGCGCAGAAGAAAGATGCAGGCCTACTGGAGACCGATCCGAACATGGTGAGTGTCACGCTGCAGTTGCAGAAAACACAAAGCATGTTTCTCAGCCTGGGCGTGGCTTAAATAGTCTCTGGGTATCCCAGGTGTCTCTAGGCTGGACCATACCCAAAAGACTGGACTGCACATGCAGTTCTGGGAACCGAAATATGTGGGGGCATCCACCTTGTCCCCATCATTGCACTACAAGTCCAATCCCCGATGTTATCCTGTAGGAGTGAGTGAGTCTGGTGCCACAAGCGCCAAGTCTGACTCCAAGTGGGTCTTTGGAGGGATGGAGAGGCCCTTGAGGGCCATTTAGGTGATTGTGGCCTGGCTCCAGCCTGACATCTTGGAGGGCTGGGGACATGAGGGGCAGGAATCATGACACGTATTCAGGGGGTGCGCAGGGAGTTCTATACGCGATTGGCCTGGCGCGAGTGGGGTACGCGTATTCTGGGGGTGCACAGGGAGTTCAAAATTCGATTGGCCTGGCGCGAGCGGGGTACGCGTATTCCGGGGGTACGTGGGGAGTTTCACACACGATTCACTTTGTTGCGAGTGGGGTACCCGTATTCCAGGGGGTACGTGGGGAGTTCTACATGCAATTCGCCTGGCGCGAGCGGGGTACGCGTATTCCAAGGGTTGCGTGGGAAGTTTCACATGCGATTCGCCTGGCGCGAGCGGAGTATGCATATTCCGGGGGGGCGCAGGGAGTTCTACACGCAATTGGCCTGGTGCGAGCAGGGTACATGTATTCAGGGGGTGCGCGGGGAGTTCTACACGCGATTCGTCTGGCGCGAGCCGGTTACGCATATTCCGGGAGGTTGTGGGGAGTTCTACATGCGATTGGCCTGCCGCAAGCGGCGTATGCGTATCCCGGGGGTGTGGGGAGTTCTACATGCGATTGGCCTGGCGGGAGCAGGGTACGCGTATTCTGAGGGCTGCGTGGGGAGTTTGACACGTGATTCGCCTGGCGCGTGTGGGGTATGCATATTCCAGGGGGTGCGCGGGGAGTTCTACACGCAATTGGGCTGGTGCGAGTGGGGTACGTGTATTCCGGGGGTACGCAGGGAGTTTGACACGCGATTCACTTGGCGCAAGTGGGGTATGCGTATTCCTGGGGTGCACGAGGAGTTCTACACGCGATTGGCCTGGCGCGAGCAGGGTACGCGTATTCTGGGGGTGCGTTAGGAGTTCTACATGAGATTGGCCTGACGCGAGCGGCGCACGCATATTCCGGGATTGTGCAGGGAGTTCTACACGTGATTGGCCTGGCGCTAGCAGGGTACACGTATTCCAGGGGTGTAACGCCCACCAGGTATCCACGGGGATGCCACTCAGCCTGGCTGGACCCTTCACTCCCTCTTGAACCTCTTCTCTTGGTAATGCTTCAGAGAGTTGGGCCTACAATACAGGAGTGCTGGGTTCAAATGTAATTGTTCCTTGCTGCTTAACCCCCCCGCCTCCCTTGAAAACCAAAACTTCCCTCAGACCTGTCCTCACCTTGATTTTTTGTACGATGCGCTCTCCGTCCTGCTTCTCAATGCAGGGGCGTGTAGATGGAGCGGGCGTGTTGCGACTGAGTTACTTCACTGGTGCGAGCCCTGTGCGAGTCCAGTCCTGCTGTGACTCCAACTTTGTTAAGGTAGGTTGCTTCTTCACAGTTTTGATATTTCAGTCGCTCTCTTTTTTCTTTCTTCCTCCTTATTCATTTGCTAATGGCTCTGTTGTCTTTCCTCGATCGGCGTGGAGCATGAATTGGGAATGCACGTTGCATGGCATTATTCCGAATATAATGTGCGGTGCGCGGCGATCCTCTGCCTTTCTTGTGCTAACCTGTGTTTCTTGTCTTGCTTGCAGGTCGCTCTGATCTTCCAGAATGGATGCAGACCACAAGACGTTGGAATCAGGTAAGCGGCTTGTGCTTCCTTAACAGGAATGATTTGGTGCTCACTAATGCTCTTTTTTCTTTCTCTCCTTTCCAGGTTGCGGTGCTCCGGAGGAGGATGCGGCGCCTAGATGCTGGTGTTCCGGAGAAAGATGCAGCGCCTAGATGCTGGATTTCTCTGGACCGGGTAATAGATGGACGGAAGACAGGATGCTAATCACAGGTATGTGCTGTAGTAATGATGTTCTTGTTCTTTCAGGATGCGTGTTTCCAGGATTCAGCAGGTAAGGAATTCAGGAGGCAGAGCTGGACACATTGAGCGTCACGCTGCTAACCGCAGAGTAACGCGAAGAATATTCCTCTGTTTGGGCATGGCTTATGTAGCCCCAGGAACTCCAAGGCCCGACCACGCCCAAAACACTAGACCGCATGGCTGAGTTCTGGGAACTGAGCTATGTGGGAGCCTCCATGATGGACCAGCCCACACCACAGGGGACACCCCTACAACACCTCACCATGCCCTGCAGGCAGCCCATCCACCCTGACCGTGCCCCGCAGGCAGGCCACATGGCACCATGCACTTGGGAGCCCCAACACATGTCCCCCCACCCCACCCCATTGACAGCAACCTGCCAGCAGGCCCCGACTCATGTCCCTCCCCCACCCCACCCCCAGTGAGGGCAACCGGCCAGCAGGCCCCGACTCATGTCCTCCCTACCCCACCCCAATTAACAGGCACCTGCCAGCAGGCCCGACAAATGTCCCCCCACCCCACCCCAGTGAGGGCAACCTGCCAGCAGGCCCCGACACATGTCCCCTCACCCCACCACCAGTGAGGGCAACCTGCCAGTGGGCCCCGACTCATGTCCCGTTCCCCCACCCCAATTAACAGGCACCTGCCAGCATGCCCGACACATGTACCCCCCACCCCACTCCCAGTGAGGGCAACCTGCCAGCAGGCCCCAACTCATGTCTCCTCCCCCACCCCAATTAACAGGCACCTGCCAGCAGGCCCTGACTCATGTCCCCCCAAACACCACGTCATAACTATACAGACCATGGCCCTAATGACAACCCAAATCCCACACCCCCAGCCCCCAGTGCAAACACCCAATGATCCACTGCACCCACTCCCTAGTAAATTACCCATTCCATGATAGTCTGAAAAGAACCAGCATGCCCATCAGCAAATGTCCTACAGAGCCACACAGTGCCAACACATCACTGAGCCAATGTTCATGGAGACATGCACAAAATAAATCATAGTACATCACACCAATTATGTTGAGTAATGAAATGCATTAAAAAGTAAAACAAATGACAAAATTAAAACCACACATGCAAATGAAGAAATAAATAGTGCAATAAGAAAAAGAAAGTCAAACCCAAGGAAAAAAAACAAATCCAAAACATGAAAAAATATAAGTGGTCCCAAAGTCCATAGAAAATAATAATAAGTAGAAAAGCATAAAAAAACATTAATCCATGTGAACATCTAAAAAAGAACATATGTACAGTCCAGAAAAATTGTAAACGAAAGTCTTAAGGGTCCATTATCCCAAAACAAAAAGAAACCTACCTAAAACCCTATCTAAAATACAACTATATACAAAAAGTGGAGTAAAGTCCCTGAATTCCAAATCATAATAAAAACCAAATGAAACCCAAACCTAAATAACTATATACAAAGGCGGCGGGCTAGTCCGACGGCTCACTTATTGATGTCCCGGGCCAGGGCATCATTGAACTCCATGTCGATGTTCTGGAGGCGGGCCTGTTCCCTGGCCTCGAGGTCTCGCAGGGATGTAGCCATGGCCTCCTCCAACTCCCTGTGAGTTGCCTCGAGGCACTCAGCCCGCCTCAAAGCCCGGTGCATGGAGTTCTCTGCCCTGACCATTGTGAGCCATGCCCTCTCCGCCCGCCGCCACTCCGCACCTATTCGCTGGCCCAACCGCTGCCACGCGGAAGACACTCCCAATCCTAGGTCCTCCTGCCCACCGGCCGATGCCTGCCCCGATGATGAAGAGGGCCCCGAGGCCACATGCCTCCTACGCCAAGCCTGCCGCCGCCTTTCTGCTGCCTGCCGCCGCCACCACGACTGCCTACAGGTAGATGGCAACACCCGGGGCCGTCGTGCAGGTGCTCTGCTTGTATGTGCCTGCACATCGCCCGTTGCCGGGGATCAGGTTGCTGGGGTGACCACCTGTGCTGGAGCTCCGACTCCCGACTCCCGACTGTGGCAGGGAAGGGATCTCCACCAGCCTCTCTTTGTTGATTGGGTCAGGTCCACAGGGGGCCCTGGTGTCATCTGGGCCGGAAGACAGCACGGAGAATGACTGGCATATAGTGTGCACAGAGGAGGAGAGGGCCGCAAGACAGAGCGACACATGGAGGAAACCCCCGACCATGAACCCTCCCCACTGGGCCACATTATCACACACCGCTTCGTGATGACGTGCATGGTCCCCCCAGGAAGCACGCACTTCATCACGAATGTCACTTGTGCGCCTGTCACGGGTCCCACGTCCGCAGGTAGAGGAGTGCCGGATGACCTGGACCTCCCCCCTACCTGCGGACGGGCCTGGGACAGGGCATCCCTGCTGGTGCATGGTGATGCAGTCACAGTGTCAGGGACAGTGACATGCACAGGCCCCTCCGTGGCGAACTGTGCTGCCTCTTGCCCCTGCCCCTGGACTGCACCACTTGCACCAGTGGTACCACCTCCACCTAGCCCCATGTGTGGCTCTGACAACCAACCTGGATGGCTCTGCACCGTCTTCCGCCGTCGCCAGCCCTGTGGGGGCTCACCCGCCCCTTCCGCTGCAGCCGTAGTGGCAGACGCGGCACCAGTCCCCTCGCTCCCGGATGATAGAATTTCCTGGGAGGGTGACTGGGCCTTGCGTCGCCGGCCGGTGGAGGCATCCCTGCCGCTTTCCTCCACAGCACCGTCTCTGCCCTCTTCTTCACTCGCCGCTGTGTAAAGGGAGACATTGAACACAAGCATCACGGTACTGTACAATAGTCCCCTAGACACAAAGCAATAGCACGAGTGGCACTGTCAAACGTCACTTCCATCATGTCCCTCCACAACACATGGGTCAGTGCAGGCAATACACATGCAGAAACAGGCATGGCACATGCAACAAACATTTGCATCCATGTCCAAGGCACCGTATAAACATCCAATGGTAAATAAAAATAATAATAATAATTTCGCATTTATATAGTGCTACGAACCCTCAGGTATCTGAGCGCTGCTTATTATTACCCACGGTGTGTGGTGCTCATTTATCGACCTCGGAAGGATGAAAGGCTGAGTTTGGCCCTGCCGGGATTCGAACCTGCGTCGGCAGGCTCTGCACGGATGTCAAAGCGAGCGCTCTACTCGCTGTGCCACTTGACCGGCTATGATGGGCTGAAACTCACATGCATCATGGGACATGCTGATCACATGCACACACATCACCAGATGGTCATGCATCTGGCCCCGTTCACACCCCAAACATGTCCAAGTACAGACACAGGCATGCATACTTGTGTGCTTTCCGCATGCTGCTCTGCATGATGCATGGGAACACATACACCATCCATGTGGGCCACGCATGACTGGACTCACATACAGCACCATCATGACCCTGCACACACACATCCAAACATGACCCATGTCACACATACAGCCAAGTATCTAACTACCACCACACTGCAACATGCACTGTTTTAAACAGGAATGCATGGGCACTTACCGCTCGACTTCAGATGGGCCTGCATCCTGAGGATCTGGTGGTGAAGCACTGGGCGAATGCGCTCCAGGACCCTCATCTGCTGGATTGTAAGGTGGACCCGGCGCCCCACTGCATCCGCTGCGTCGAAGAGGCGCTGGGCCTTTTTGAGGGTCCTGGACTTGTAGTCCTTCCAGCGCTTCTAGATGTGTTTGATGTCGCCGGGTGCCACTCCCTCCGCCTTGATGGCACCCACTATGTCCTTCCAGATCCTCTTCCGTCCATCCTTGTCGGCGCGCGATGGTGAGAATGGGGCATCATAATGCCCCAGGACTTGCTCCACCAGGATGCCAACTTCATTGGCAGTGAAGCTGGCAGCCCTCTGCCTCTGTGCTGGGGGGGTTGCCACTGGTGCCGGATGGTGTTGTGTCGGACATGGCAACCCCCGAGGTAGGTGTGGGTGGGCAACTGGGTCCTGGGCCTGGGCTGTGGAGCAATGGAACTCCAGTCGGGAGTCTTCTGTTCCAGCAGAGGTGGTCACAGTAACTAGACCCCTGCAGATGGCTGATGTGCAGGCACCAAATGGCAGGGCACTGTTGACAGCAGACAGGCACGCAGACATCAGCAGATGGCTCGTAGGAGGCTCCCCAGGGCTCTGGGGGGCAGGAAAATGGCCTTCTGGGCAGGAGCGTGGTCTTCCGTGTGTTGTTGCGTGGCCAGCTTGATGCAGAGTGAATTGGCATGTGAAAAAACAGCACGTCAGCATGTAATTTGAGGAAAGGGCCTTAGCGCATAAGCGACGTAATGCGCACAGGCATTACCCTCGGCACGGGTGCATAGTGAATCTGCACGTGCAAAAACAGCGCGTCCGCGTCTTACTGCATGTAATTCAAGGAAAGGCCCTTAGCGCGTTAGCGCATAAGTGACGTGGCACGAATGGGTGTTTCTATGGGCAGGGGTTAACGGTCTGCATAGAATGCCATTTTCTTGTATGTGCTTTTTGTGGAGAGCGAGCGGGTGATTCTTGTACTTCTTGTCGGTTCACACGCGATTACTTCACAACGGTTGCAGTGCGTACTCCTTGTTTACTAAGACAGAGCTCAATTCTTCTTTTGGCGGGTTGTTGCCAATGCGCCCATGCGCGTCTTTTTCACGTTCTTTTTCCCAGCAGAAGGTGAGTCGCGTATTTTTCATCTGTGGCTGCCCCCGTGTGTTGCGTACCCATTCAGAGGTCATTGTAGCCTGTGCTTACCGCGCGTATGCTTTTTTTGTGATTATGGGTGCCACAGAGCACTGCGGGTCCTTCATTCCACGCACGTGGGCTACCGAGGGGTCGCGTGCACGTAAACAAATATTTTAGGGTGCCTGAGCATTGCGTGACCCGTCATTTCCCCCATGGGTCACAGACCGCCTTGCAAGAGCACAGGGGTACGTATTCCATCTAGTACCCGGCCCCCTTCACCCCAATTGCCCAGGACAATTCTTTTCTGCACCTCCTATTCGCACAAGAACATCAGTGCCATGGTTGGGCGGCAACCAAGTGGTAAGGGAGGCAAAGGTGGCCAACCTCCAAGAGGTGTCTGCGGTAGGGGACGTAGCCAGGATGAGCAGGGTGGCCAGGGTGGCCAAAGTGGGGGTGGTGGGCAACGTGGGCAGGGTGGCCCAAGAGGGCAGTGTGTCCAGGACCATTCAGGGACACCTATGCCCCCACCCCAGTGGGTCAGGGAGAAGCAGCTGACACCATCCCAGCTCAGACCCTGCTAACCCGGCCCAGATTGGTCACAGAACTGGCACGGGATGACTCACTGGCAGACTTGCATGTCACGACGTCAAAGCCACATGTGGCGGGGAAAGTTGCTGTCACTAGGCCACGTGGATCTGGGGCAGCAATGTCATCTGCTGCCCTGAGTAACCAGGGTGAGGAGGCTGCAAGGGCAGCTGTAGGTCAATCCACCCCGGCTCTGAGTCACCCAGCCGGGACAGTGTTGGTCCCAGACCATCACACCAAGACAGTTGTGCCGCTTGGTCCTGGCAACAGCACCCAGCAGCCAATGCCTGCAGTGAGACCTTTGGTCGTCGTGCCATTGCCTGCTTGCAGTGGCCAGTCCACCTGTGCTTCAGCCCCTGCAGACCAGACCAGATTAAGCCACTTAGGGTCCGCACCACCTCTCAAGAGAAAGAAGCGTGCTCTTGCGGAACAGCCTGGGACCCCAGACACGGCTCGCCCCTCCGGCACATCAAGGAAGCGGAGTTTCAATGATGTGGAACTAGACGCACTTGTGGGCTACGTGTCGGCACATGGGCACGACATGCTGGTGACGGCAGGGTGCAAGACTATGACTGCTCAGCGTAGGGCCCATTGGCAGTGCATCGTGGACCAGATTAGTTCCCTTGGATTTGTGAAGCGCACAGCTGATGATTGCTCAAAGCGTTGAAATGACCTCAAACGCCGAGCTAAAAACAAGCTGGCTTCCAATTACGCCTCTACTCTGGTGACTGGCAGTGGGTCTCCACCAGAGGAGGATGAACTCACAGAACATGAGGCAATCGCTTGAGGGTTCATCGCAGAGGATCAGATCCAAGGCGTGGGAGACCTACCAGATCTTGAGACAATGGGCCTCATTCCGAGTAGGGCAGTAAGGGATACCGGGCACCGGTAAGGAGACCAGTGCCGGTGATCCCTTACCGCCCTACTATGAGGTCCCTTAGCGGGTCCCTCCTTTAACGCCTGGTCTGACCAGGCGTTATGGATGGGACCCGTTATTAGCGCCTTCCCCATTCCCATTGAGCCCTATGGGGGCTCAAATTGGAATGGGGAATGGCTTTTTCAATGGGGACTTACCGGTCCCGCAAAGGTCGGACTACACCGGTAAGTCCCCATTGAACCACAACAGTGCCGGTACCGTTATTAGAGGCAGTCATGGCGCAAATAGCTAGATAGACTACCTCCAATCTCGGAATGAGGCCCAATGTCCAATGAGGGCCCATGTGTGTGTGTGTCCAGACCATGTGTATGTTGCTTGGGTGATGTGTTCTGATTGAGTGCCAGGTCAGGCTGAGTAGTATATGACTGCTATATGTGACCCATGAGTGCCTCCAAGCCATCCCCGCCCTTGGGTTTCGTTTTTCACAGTATCCCTACTTATCGCTGAAAACACTTTGCACATTATGACTGCACTTGCCTTTAAACTGGCATCATGCCAGAACATTCTTAATACAGTTTTTCTCTTCATTCTGCCTGATTGATGCAATCATTTGCATGATAAACGCACATTTGTGTGCCTTTCGCCCCCAAAATCACCATACTTCAGACAGGGATTTCCCCCCACAAAGCCCCACATATGTTCACTTTTTATGCACATGATTTCATCAATCAGGCTGATTGACTGCTGTGCACCTACACATGCACTGCACCTGATCACTTCTGAGCCCTGTTTGAATGTTCAACATGACAATTGACTTGTGTCATGTCCAAGTGGCCTACCATTGTTGTATCCATGTGCCTCCCATCACTGTATTTGAACACACTGGTGTGCAGCGTGTGACGCATGTGTGTTTTGTCACACTCTTTTGCATGTTCTATTTGATGATGTGCGTCTCACATGGATGGGGGACAGTACTGATTTAATACCATCTGGGTGTCCTTGTCAGTTCTGCCATGGCTATGCTACTTGCCATCCGTGTGCTGTCATGTGTCATGTTTGTGGATTGTCCATGCCACTCACAGGCTAATGTGTGATGCAGGTTCTATGCACCATGCAGCACATGTGTTGCTTTTCCATTTAGGAGTCCTCAGTGTCTTCTTTTAGGGTCCCCTTCCACTTCATTGCCACTGCATGCATGCCAGAGTTTGTGTCATGTGTGACATGTCTCATTAAAGTATTGGATGTGTAGATTGTGATGCCTATGGGTGTCGGCTATGCTCTTCATGCGTGTCTTCATTACTTTTCTTTTTGTGCAGGTGATGAGGCACTAGATGCTCTGGAGGAGGAGGAGATGGCGCAGGGGCAGGAGTACTCAGATCACCAACCTGGCACTAGTGGAGGATGTGGGGTGGTGGTGCATGAAAATCCATTAGTCCTACAGACCACCCTGTCCACGGGTGTCTCTGGGTACACCTCTGATGGAATCTATGGCTCAGGTGCTGAATCAGACATTGAGACAAATGTCTCATCGCAGGTAAGTGTTTCTGGCAGGGATGCTGTTCTGTCCAATGCACCTGCACTGAGGGTAGACCCCTCAATGGCCCATTCAGTGTTGGAATGTCCGCCTGTGGCGGTTACGGATTTAGGGTCACACTCCCCAATATTTGCTCCTGTTCCTGGGGCAGCAGATCAAAGGAGGAATGCAGTCCTGCAGCCTCATCAGTGCCAGCACAGCAAGGTGCACATCACCTTGGGGCAAACAGGTGTCATGCCCGGCAACGCGGTGGCTGTGCGCCACTGAGCAATACTGTGTGGGAGTATTTATGCTATTGCAGCACAACAGGGGGCATTGTGTGAGATGATGGCTCAGGCCGTGGATAGGGTGGCCACTTCCATTTTCCCCCCAGAAAGGCAGGTGGAGCACCAGCAGCAGGCAACGGAGTCCACGTGCCGCTCACACAGGGAGGACATGTTGGCCACCAACAGGGACTGACGAGCTGAACTGGAGACTCTGCGCACAGCCATATCTGCAGAGGCAGAGGCCCACAGGGATGCCCTGAGGGTAGAAAACACCTCCCTCAGAGCTACTCTGGGTGCACTTGAGGTGTCCCAGAGTACAAGGTCAGAACAGCAGCTGGAGCAGCTAATACACACAATCTCAGCTGAGCTCCAGGCAACCCGTGAGGAGATCCAGGCAGGCAGAACTCTGTGATACCCGTGAGGTGCTGCATGGGGATCTCCGGACCATCGTCCTGCAGAACCAAACCTTTCAGACCTGCATGCTTGCTGCCATGGAGGTGCATGCTAGGGCTTTGCGTGGTCTGCCTCCCATACCACGCACACCTTCTAATGTAGCACCAGAGGGTGACGACAGCGATGGCAGTTCTCCCCTTATCGGGTAGCCGTGTAGGCCATGAGCACATGGAGGGCTTTTTTTCTCAATATCCAGGCATGTGGGTGTTGGGGTGCACCCTGTACCTCCTCCCTCCTGGGTGGTCCCCCCCAGTCGACCCATGGCTATTTTTCATTTTTCTTTTACATTTTTCTTTTTCATTTATCATTTTAATTTTTAATTTTCATTTTTCATTTTAATTTTCATTTTTCGTTTAAATTTTGCTTTTTCATTTTGCATTTTTCATTTAAATGTTCATTTTTCATTTTTCATTTTACTTTTTCATTTTCATTTTTTATTTTATTTTTTGTTTTAATTAGTTTTATTTTTTTCCTATTGTACATTCATGTTACAGTGTGTTGCTTTGTATGGCACCCGTAGGCATCCACTGTGTCTTCCAGATGGGCCCACGTGGCTTGTCTTGAGTTTGAAGGTTGGGGTCCAGACAAATATGCCACTCCTGCTTTCCCTTTCCATGGGCTTGCAAGGGTGCCACCATGTGACAGTAACTTACAAAGAGACATTGGGCTTCCATCAGTTGTGTGGCCAGTCTGTAGTCCAAACTGTGTATATACCCCTAGTGGGGATTGCTGATGATTTCTCCACTGCATGGTTGATTTGTATATTGTATTCCATACTGCCCATTATGCATATTTGCATGTAGCTTCTTCATGTCTTAACTTGCCTGTCTCCATTGCAGATGCGGTTCATGTTGTATGCAGTACCCTGCAGGATTTACCTACCAGCAACACACTGGAGATGGAAGGGGTAGATGTGCTGCCTTTGTCAGGTTGTGGCGCTTGCACTATTGCGATTGGTTACTGTTAGACGTTGCCACTGTTCGGTCCTGTATTCATGTTTTGTCTTGCTGGTAAGTATTTGCATTGGGTCTGTTTAAGTAGCTAGGGATGCACACAATGTAGCACTTCCAGGAAAACAATCCCAGGGTGGTATGGTTGTGACAGTTGACTGTCCCTTTTGTCATCATCAATTGTCATCTGGTATGTGCCAGGCCTGTGTGCACTCCGCAGGGGTGGGATTTTAGGTGAAAAATGTTGCCACAAGTTGGGTACGGGCTGCCTCGCCACATGTCCTTACCCCTCCCATGCGCAGCAGCCATGCAAGTGGTTGGGGATGTGGGGCCACCACCATGTCCACCGGCCCGCCGTGCCGGGTTGCAACATTGTGCAGGACACATGCTGCCACTATGATCCTGCACACTACTGGGGGCGCATTTAGCAGTTTGCAACCAGAGCGGTCAAGGGAGCGGAAACGTGACTTCAGCAGTCCGAATGTGCGCTCCACTATGCCCCGGGTTTCAATATGGGCTGTGTTTTATCTTACCTGGGGTGGTGTGGTGGGGATCCGTATTGGCGTCATCATCTAGCTGCTCAGAGGGTAGTCATTGTCCCCTGGGGAGGTGATAATGGTTGTCATTAGTTGCGTTTTGCCATCTGTCAGTGTCTGACATGCATGCATGTGCAGAGGCATTTGTACTCACCAATGAGCCATGTGTCGCCATGCCTCACAGCTTCCAGGTCCCGGTTTAGGGGTGACATTCTGAATATAAAACTATCATGACTGGACCTCGGATAGATTTCCCCTCTCCTTCTCCCCAATTAAACGCCCCTCCCATTTCCACTTCCCCTCCATCCCCTTTCCTGAAGGAAGGCCATGCAGCAGTAGTATGTGGCAGTTCATTTATTGATTATAGGCTAACAGGTTGTTTCAACTCTTTTTGGCCATACAGATGACCACAATGCCGCTGTCATTTTAAGATCCTATTTGGACCACCACTTTCGGGTACAAGATATCTTTGGGACATATGACTGACTTGCCCTCCGTGCCACCTTTCTAACATCATAGGGTGAGATTAGTTTAAGTGGCATGCGTTTTGCCTAGGTATACATCTTGATACATGCAGGTCTGTAATCGCATGTGATTGTCTCCTAGATTGGATGTGCATTTAAGCCTGAAGGTACTCGTTGTTCAGAAGACTTCGGTTCAGAAATGTTGGTAGTAGAAGCAGTGGTCATTTTGAACAGTAGCCTTTTACAGTTCGGTGTAAGGTCAGTGCTAAAAGATTATGCTGTGCTTACTGGGCCTTCAGTAGAAAAATGGCTCTTTGTTTGCCAGCTCTGTGGTTGTTCATACTTGGTGACTTTTCTAACTCCGAAAATGTCTTTCTCCT
Organism: Ambystoma mexicanum; assembly: GCF_040938575.1. NCBI lineage: Eukaryota > Metazoa > Chordata > Amphibia > Caudata > Ambystomatidae > Ambystoma > Ambystoma mexicanum. Next base: position 587,485,355 of record NC_090926.1, read on the forward strand.
ATGACCATCTAGACTGGGGTTACAGTACACGATAAAACTGGGACTGTCCCTGGCTTGTATGGCCATATGATTTAATTTGTTTGTTCTTCAATTTACCACTTGAGATCTTTGTTGACATGATCTGTTTCTCCACTTTGCTTCAGGGCACCAATTTTTGATGGGAGCACTTTCTGTCTGACACCTATGGTCCACCCTTGAGATATTGTCTCGGATTGATAGCAGGCTAATGTTTTTTGTTTTGAAAATAATGGTGGAATCACTGTGTACTGCGGGAACTCCCTCCATTGGGGTCGTTCCACTCAATGTTGATTGTGTTATCCGAAAGGCAGGGTCTCATGAGTTCTATGTTTCCCTTCCTTTTAGACTATATATTCATCTCCTGATGAAGACGTTACTAAAATGATGTAAATACGTCAAAACCGGTTGAGAAATTACGGATGAGGTCGTGTTGGACATCTACCTGACCCACCCTAAGATCAGACCACTTTTTTAACTATAGTGGTCTTGGACATTGATTGCACTTGAAAAATTCAAAAACAAAAAATTGTTAGCTATGACTTTTTATAGGTTTTATCATATATATATATTGTTGTTTGGTATCTTTGTATGGATGTATGATGGCTGCGTGTGGACGAATGAGGACATGATTGACTCTCATTTTTGATTAATTGAATTTAACTGTATATTTTCCTGCTATGTAAACAATGTTTGTAGTGCGGATTCGATTATGATTAATTCATATGTTAAAATAATGTATCAGGCATAATAAACTCCTTTTGATACTTTGTTAAAGAATCACATCCTTTGGACTTCCTTTCTGAGTCAATTAGTAATACTAATACCCTAATTCAGAGTGGAGGGTTCCCTGTGTCTTTCAGAGATATATGGACCCCGGATAGTTGCCATATACAGAGGTGATGATTCCCTTGGCATCACATACAACCTGCACGTTGATGGAATGCCAGTGCTTGCGGTTTCAATTGATGTGCTCATTGGCCCTGGGAGGACGTAGAGCCACATGGGTGCAATCAATGGCACTTAGCACTTTGGGGAAGTGTGCCACCCCGTAAAAGTCCTGGACCACGGCCTGCCTTTCTGCAGGTGTTCTGGGCATGTATATGTCCTGCGGACTGAGGGGCGTGCAGTCATGATCGCCAACACCTGGTGTAGGCAGAGTGACTGCATGGCCTGTGAGATGCCCCCAACTGTGGCACTTGTCCACTGAAATGACCCAGTAGCCAAGAAATGCAGTACATTGAGCACCTTTTCCATAGGGCTCAGTGCTTGGGAGCACAGGGTGGGTGATGTGAGGTCATCCTCCCACTCAGCAACCAGTTCTAGGGTGATATGTACCTGCCATAGACCTGGTCATCAGGCATCCCAAAAAGGCTCGTCCTGGGTAAAAAAATGCAAAGCCTGACTATCCTCCTGCGGTGTCCCACAACCACTGCTGCGCGGATAGGTATATTCATCGTAGCGTATGAGCTTATTTGTTGTTTGCGCGCACTTTTACGCTGCACGGGGCTGGTTACGCCTGCTTCCGGCTGGCGTATGTGTTTCTGGATTAGTGCATATTTTGTGGCACGCAGGTTTCCCCTGTTCCATTCCATGAATACGTGTTGTTAGCGTGCGTGTGGACGTTGCAAGGATTTAGCAGCGGTACTTCCCCCATAACGGCCATATTTTCATGTGTTGTTCCCCATTCCGCGTGTTCCGCCCCCTTTTTAGGTGTGTGCGCTGCCCTGTGTGCGCCTTCACTGGCTGTCTCGCGCACGGCCTTCGGGATGTCGCAATGAAGTGAGCGCCATACGCAGGATTCAGCGCTCATCTCAGGTAAGCCACGTGCAGCGCATTCTATGAATCGACAAACGGCTGCGTGCACGGCTTTTGCACGCATGCGCTGCAATTTTCACGCTTGCGTTCCCCTTTTCAGCGCACATTAATTCCATGAATTACCCTGAAAGAGTGTACAGTATTGAAGTGTATTTTATGTTAGTATTATACTGCCCCTTCTCAAGAAGGATTTTTCTAACTAACTGAGAAATAAATTAATAATTGTTTATTAAAGAAACCTTGAGTGTAAGTGTTTATTTGAATACTTGTCACTGTGAATCTCTGTGTAACTCCCGTACAGCTCACATTGATCCCTCTTGAGACAAGCCTGGCTGCTCAACACGCTACCAAAATGGTGTAGTACAAGCTTATACCAAAGGTTGGGTTTCCTATACCTGTAGTCAGAATTGTTTATAGTGTTACCAGAAGGTACTGCATGCAAACTTTGCCTAACACTCGTCACTTCGGAACAGCCCAACACAGGCGCAAGTAATAAGCCAATTCTATTGGCCTAGAATCTATGCTGATGTGAAAAACCTACTTACCTGTGTCCTGTGTCAAAATATTAGCTCTTAAATACCTCCTCCAGCCTGCTCCAACCTTTGCCTATCATTTATTTTTACTTACTTTTTTTATTGGCCGTTTGTAAAGCATCAAGAAATTGTGTTTCAAAGCGCACACAGGGCAAAGGGAAGGGAACAATGGAAACAGTAAGACAATGGTTAATGTGCCCGTTTTCCCACATACGTATTGAGCCAATTGCGCCCCTTGAGCCATCTATGTTGGGGAATCATTACATCATGGTTGTTGTGGATTATGGTACTCGATACTCAGAGGCTATCCCATTACGTAATAATACGTCACAACAAATATTGAAACACCTAATCCCATTGCTTTCACAAATTGGTTTCCCGAAGAATGTCTGAATGGATCAAGGGACTACTTTCATGAGTCGGTTAATGGCAAAGGTGAAGGAGATCCTACACATTAAAACTATTAGGAACTCTATCTACCACCCCCAAACTGACAGTTTAGTGGATAGTTTCAGCAAAACCCTTAAAAATGGATTTCGGAAATTGGTTGAGGCTGACTGCAAAAATTGGGATATAATGATGCCATGGGACCTTTTTGTCATTTGAGAAACATCATAATCCTCAACCGGGTTTTCACCATTTGAGTTACTAAATGGTAGGAAGCCACGGGATGTCTTTGACATGCTAAGCAAGACCTGGGAGGAGAGGAAGGAAGACCTCTTAGCACTCTCACAAACGACCCAACATTTAAAAGAACACATAGCTACTGTGAAAGCAACAGTTCAAGCCCACCTGGCTAAAGCCCAAGAAAACCAAAAGACCTCTTATGATAAAAAGGCTCTACTTAGGTCTTTTCTTATTCAACAGAAAGTTCTCCTGCCAACATCCGAGAATAGAACTTTGTCTAAATGGCATGGACCCTATGAGATGATTGAACAAACAGGACCATACAACTATCAATTCTCTCAACCAGATAGGCGAATCAAGACCCATATCTATCATATAAACCTCTTTAAGGAATGGCGAGAGGATCCCGTAGAAACCACAACAGTGGTACTGACGAGTCTCTTAACAGAGATGTCACCAATGTCTCTCGTGGCAAGGTCTCTCCCCATGTGGCCAGAGAAGGTCAGCCTCTACCAGATCCCGGCTCTGGGGATGGCTGTCTGAGTGAGGACCATGTGGAGGGAGACAATGGGAGTAAAATGGACTTGCCAGACAGAACACTGTATTTCTGCCAATTAAGGGTCCCAAAACGTCCTTCTTAAGAACCCAAGAACAATTCCTCCTCTAATTGTCTCATACGTTTTACTCCTCTTACCAATCCCCTGAAAAGTACTGGGACGAGGAAGAATAAGAATCACCTCAATGAAGATCAGGTTCCCAGTACTGTGCCAAGGGAGAAGAGTGGAGGAGCAATGATGATCACTCTCCATGAGAACCGCTGTCATAAGTCTATTATTTCCCAAACAACTAAGACAAGGAAGAGGTGACGAGCAAGGGTGCTCACTCCCTATGAGAACCATTGTCAGCAGTCTAGTCCTTCCCTGAATCCTATTGGCCAGAGTCAATATAAAAGTAAGGAACAACTCTGGAAGTGTGAGAGAGGCCCTCTCTAGAATACCTGGCTGCAGGAAACCTGTGTTGCAGAGAGAAGGGCATTGGACTGCTTTGCTAAGAGAAGGAAGGGGGAACCCTTGCACTCCAACTGCCTATGGGGAGCTCAGAAGTGCTGGAGGAGCCAAGGAGACCAGTCTACCCCCTCCAGAAAAAAGGGGAACCCCTGGGCTTTAACAGAGTGCCACAGCCTAAAAGACACTGCAGGCTCCCTCACTGAGAGGGAAACCTGGGAGAGTGGGTTTCCTCACCCAGCTGAGATGAGACCCCCTGAAGTTTATGATAAAGAGACTATCGAGTACAGCTATCAAGAGAAAGCAAAGTCTCTCTGTGAGATTGAAGACAGCGAAAGGTAGTTACCAGCGTTTTGGAGTCAGGAGGCTCGCCTTTGAAGAAAGTAGGAGTTGTTGTCAGGAAAAGACATGCTGCGAGAACGCCAGGAGCCAGCAAGCGACTACTGGGCATTCACAGGTGATTGCAAGCAGCATTTCATCAACAGGAGCTTGAAGCAAAGCCAGCGTGTGCACGGGAAACCTTGAGAGCAGCACAACCCAGAAGGAAGCGGTCGGAAGAGGAAACACAACAGAGACGCTTCTCCGGACATCAGCCGGAGAGCTCTGCAATGCCAAGGAAAGACGGTGAGTCTCCCCATAGGCAGTGGGGACACCGGGGCGTAGCTGTGGCCACATGGAGTGAAAGTAAATGAAACACAGCCAACTGAAGATCGAGCACATTTAATATCAGAAAGGAGTGTGAATTACAAACGAAACCCGCACGAACATATGGATGTATATTGTGCAAATGTAGAAGGAACCAGTAATGGATAATACATACGAAGGACATAGTGGAAGACAATGTTTTTGTTCAACTTTTTGGTGAATCGTAGAAGACCTGTATGATTACAAGTGTGTGGACACAAAGAAGTCTTGGCAGGAGAGTATGTCTTGCAACCATCACAAGAGTGTGAACCTAAGAAGTCCTGGCAGGGGAGTACACCAGGCAATCAGAACTGTGTTGTTTAACAAGAGTAAAGAACTGTGTTGTTTTGACAAAGAGGTCCTGAAAAGGAGCATCAGGACTAGGAAAGGATTGTATGAACCAAATGTTCAGGAGAGATACAATTGCAAAGCCAAGACAAGGTTTGTACGTCAACATTGTTGTGTGCCAAGAGTGGCTTAAGGAACTGTTGAATGTAAACCTCAGATATATTGTTGTGAGCCAAGAAAGGCACACGGATCTGTTAAAAGTGAATCTTCAGAGGATCAATAAGAATCCAGGGGAAGGGAGCCCTACTCTGGAGCAAGAACCCAAACCCTTGCAGAACCTTTATGTTGAAAGCCAGTTATTCTTTCTTTTGTGAACACTTTCCCAAACCTCCCAAGGTTAAAGACATTTCTCGTTTCACCTTAAAGTTTATTTTTAGTGTGAGGGTCAGAATAGAACTTTGGATGCAGCAGAGTTTTCATTTTGGACATTCTGACACTGACAAATCCTTAGTTTTTGGTTTAGGTAGGGACGTTCCTCAGAGCAGGGTCAGAAAGCCATTTTCCCAACCAATTTTGTTTTCAACACACTTCTTTAGCCATAAACATGACACATCTGTGTCCGACTTTCATTCCTGACACCTCACAGCAGTCAGATAAAAACACTTTGATTCCTTCCCACCTGACACAGACCCAGAAACAAGATCTGAAAGACTTATTGGAACAGTTTCAAGATGTCTTTAAAAATGAACCAGGCAGAGTAAAAGTTTTTTTTTCACCACAGCCGCACATCCTCGGAGAAGGTTGCACATTTAAAACCATTAAGGATCCATGAAGCAAGACAAGAGATAGTCATACAGGAGATGTTGAACTCTGATATTATTTAACCATCCCAGAGTCATTGGTCCTCTGAGATAGTACTCGTTGCCAAGCCAGATCAATCATGGAGGTTCTGAACTGGTTTCAGGAAGGTGAATGCAGTGTCCAAATATGACAGTTATCCTGAGGACAAGGAGAAAACAGCCTTCTCCACCCCTATTGGACTATTCCAATTCAAGGTGTTGTTACCTTTTGGACTTTATGGGGCACCAGCCACATTTCAAAGGTTAATGGACCAAGTTCTCCTGCTATAATTCTCTTTCTGTAGGAGTTATATCAATTATATAATTATTCATAGTAGCATGTGGAAAAAACATATGCACCATCTCTATTTAGTCATCAGAGCCCTGAGGAAAGCAGGGATTGCAGCAATCCTTACAAAATGTCACTTGGCACAGTCAGCAGTCAAGTGCCTGGGTTTCTTTTTGGGAAATGGACTTGTTCAACCCCAAAGTGAAAAGGTGAAGGCTGTGCAAGAAACCCCAGTCCCCAAAACAAAGAAAGACCTGAGAGACTTTTTAGGGTTCGTTGGTTATTATAGACAATTCATTCCCAGTTATTCCTCTAATATTTCTTGCCTCACTGAAAAGCATAAAAACGCAGAACCACAAAAGATAAAAGGAGTTCAGAAGATGAAAACTGATTGATAAACTGAGACACATTTTGTGCAGTGGGCCAGGATTAAAAGTGGCCAATTTTAACAAATACTTTATCTTCCAAACAGACACCTCACATGTTGGGTTAGGGTCTGTTCTTTCCCAAGATCAGGATGGCATTGAACATCTGATTCTTTTTATTAGTCGGAAATTATATCCTAGGGAAAATAATGATGCCACAATTGAGATTAAGGTTCTAGCGACATAGTGGGTAGTTTCATATTTAAAATACTATCTCACTTGCAGAAGGTTTAAGCTGGTCACCGATCATTCTCCATCAACATGGTTCAGCCTTCTTAAAGACACCAATGTGCGAGTCATGCGCTGGTTCCTAGATATGCAGCCCTATTGCTTCATGGTAGAACATCAAAAAGGAAGAGATGAGGGGAATGTAGACTTTCTTGCCCGCTTCCCAATAGATGCTGAAACAACCAGCAGTATTATGGGAATGGTATGTGATGAATCTGATGATGTCATGACTCCGTTCCAGGGGTAACCTCTCCTCATGTGGCCAGGGGATGGCGCCTCTACCTGATCCTGACCCTGGGAGCTGTTATGCGAGGCAAGATCGCATGAGGGGAGGCGACGCTCACGGCAAGGGATAGGCATCATCAGATGAGACATGGTATCCCATTTCCCTTTTAGGGATATCACCTCCATTCCTCATACCTTGATGTCATAATTTGATAATCCCCTTCAACAACCCGTAAAGCCTGCTGACAGTATTCTTCACTATTCTGTAGCAAACAAAATGACAAAGGCTTAGACGAGAAAGAGGACTACCCAAATAAAGATTAGTAGGCTGAACCAGAAGGAGCAGTCTTGTGCTTGGAGGAAGCTGATTCGCTCTGAACAACTCACTTCCTTGAAGTGAGAGGTCAAAGATGGAACAGCTGGGAGCAACAGAGAAATCTGACCCGCTAGTCACTACCAGGGAAGCCAAGTTGTCAGATGGACAGGTGAGCAAGGGCACACAGGAGAACCGTGGAGAAGACATCCCAGCGCAGGCTTGGAATCCACGAGGTGAGGAGCAAGACAGAGAAGCGGCGTGAAGAAAGGGGGAGGCGGTGTCTGGGGCAGAGACACATTCCCATAGGCAGGAGATACTCAAAGCGGCACGTGAGGCAAAGGAGGAGCTTTGTGCCAGCAAGGGAAGCTGGAGCGACGGGCTGCCCAAAGCGGAGAGAGTGAAAGCAGAGGAGGACCTGAGCAGGGTCAGAGAAGCCAAGTGAGCTGGAGAAGACAGTCCCTAATTGGAACAGGAGTCACATTTCCTAGGGCTTACATCACGGCTTACATCACAAACTTATTTTCATAATACCAGAACTTGGGGGACTTGGGGAAAAATAGTGGATGAACATAGAAAGAAAACCTAGCAGGAGAAGAGTAAACCTGGGGTTTTCAGAGCCTGGAATCTGCACGCAAATAGCATTAAGGTACTATGTGAGAGAACCTGGCAGGGAAGTATACCAGGTGTTTTGCAGGTCTGGGACCTGCACCCAAGTTGTGGTATCATGAAAGGAGAATCCCAAGGAAGACTCAAGTCCTTAGGATTTTTTATTGCATTTTTGGTATTTTGAAAATAGCATCCCTGGGAACACTCATGTCCTTAGGATTTTGAATTGCATTGATTGTGGAAAAGACCTGGGGAATGGAGGCATTTCCCTGTAGTGGATTTCCTCACCAAGAGGAGGGGGATATCCTCTTGGGCTATAAAGAACTTGGTTATTCTTTTAAGCTATTGTTTTTGTGGAGAGAAACCCGGGGAAGAGAGCCATTCCCTGGAACTTTGAACATTATCAATTTGGATCTTTTGATGGATTTATACCTTTTTGTTGAACTTGAACATTTGTGCACTTTCCAAGCCAAAAACCTTAAAGTTACATTTAAAATGAGAGGGCTAGTATAGGATTTCGTACACTGCACATTTTTGCATTGGACATCTTGACACTCGATAGACCCTTAGTTTTGGTTGAGGTAGGGAAATACCTCCATTTTAGGGACCGTGAGGCATTTTGCAACACCCTTTTCCTTTAATAAAAGTCTATACCAATCACTATGAGTCCGCTGTGTCCACGTCTCATTCCTGGTTCTTCACAGCTCTCACCTGGGTTCAATGTAATCTCCCGAAATGTATTCCTGTAAAAATGTTAAGTCTGTCCAAGTCTGAGTAATAAGCCCCTCTTAATTTCATCAAATGAAGTAAGACCTAAGGGATTGAGGCGGTCTGATAGGATGTCTGTAGGTCCACTTTTAGCAGAGGTGCCAAATAGCAGGATTTTGGATCATCCCCACGGTTAAATTGTTGGGCCAGACGTTCAAAGTGCAGGAAGAAGCTTCCTAAATCTTCCCCTTCCCTATAGGATCGTAGGATCCTGTGAGGAAGAATGGGTCTCTGTTGCACTGCTACTACCCTGCAAAACCATCTTGGAACCTTGCCTCTGCTTCCAACTGGTGGATTATGAGACGTTCCAGCACAGCCTCTAAGGTACTCATGTTTTGATTTGGAATTGGTTTTTGGGAGAGCTCTAGATCTGTGGTTGGGCTGGGCTAGACAGCACTTTCTCAGTGCAGAGTAAGTCGGAAGAAGAAAATGTGTATGTTCCAAACAGAAGCATTTTCTCTTCAAACTTACGAGTAAACTCTTTGGTTTCTAGGGGTCTACAGAACTCTATTTGAGGGAACCTTCTGGTGGACTTTTCTTCAGGATCTTGTCCCAAACTCTTGGACAAGGTAAGGGTCTGTAGGGATTCCCTAAAGATGATGTGCAGGTTTTTTTTTCAGACTAGGTTTAATACCTAGATTCCCTATTAGTGGGAGGTTTTTACTAATTTTGATAACAAGCTTTAACCCCTGGTTGGGGCCATTTGAATGATCGGATAGTGGAGATCCGTCAGCCAGTGGCCTTCCTTTGAAAAGGAGTTTCTGCTGGGTTATTGGGACTTTTAGTTGTCTAAGGAGTATTTGTTTAACCGTATAGATGGATTCCGTTGGGGAAACATTTTACTGAATCGCTTCTCCTTGCAACCTCTTCACTATCATTAACATTGAGGGGGAAGAGAAACACAGCATTTTTGTAGGATGCTGCACAATTTATCAAGAGGATCAGTATCTCACTCCTAACATCATCTGTAAGGGTAAAGAAGTACAAGTCTGACACAGTGGTGGTATGTTTCTTGGCAAGACTTTTATTTGTCACAATAAAAGAAAAGCAAAACCTATCTTGCACTTCCCCTATGAAGGGTTGCCCTGCCTCAACCAAAAATATGAATTAATCTGTCAGTATGTCGTATAAAACAAAAGTGTCCACTGTCCTTTGTCCAAACCTATTTCCGTCCCTTACACTTAACACTAAGTAAGGAAAACTAGGTGTCTTCTTCATCTAGAGGGAGACTCCTCTAACTCAGCATATGAGCTTGACGGGTCAGTTCTTTTTTAAGAAATACTTAGAGTGATTCTTTAACTTAAAGTTCTTGCTTTTTTACAGTTCCTCCGGATGTGTACAAAACATGAGTTCTCAAGTCTCAAAGGGGAGTCCCTTCCTCTGCTCTCTCCAGCTTACAAATTACAGCATCAAGTCTGGTTCACTATCCTACCAGACATGACTATGGCTGTCCCAGAAAACACACAACACAGTTCCCAAGGTTCTGGGGGATTCCCGTCCCCTGTTCATTCTTCAACCTATAAATGTAATTCCAAGTCTGGTTCACTGTCCTGGCACACTTGGCTATAAAACATAAGATACAGTTCCCAAGTATCAATTTCCAAACGTAGTGTTAAGTCTGCTTAACTATCCTGCCAGACTTAACTGTAGACCTTTTTGTCACAAAACATATTGTCCTTGTATCAGGGGGAGTGAGGAAGGGCTGTTCTCTTCCCCTTGTTTCTTCTTCCAACTCAAAACTGTAGCGGCAAGTCTGGTGCACGATCCTGCGAGACTTGACTGAAGAACTCAGAACTCCAGAAAATGTCTCTTTCTCCTTCACATGGGTCACATATCCCTCTGGGTTATTTCAGGATCTCCCCAAATTGTTTGGCAACTTTTTTCTCTTCTGTGTGGGTCCCAGATCCCTCTGGGTTGTTTTGGGATCTCCATACCTAAAGCAAAGACACGTTGGACCAAGCACAAGTCCAATATTAGAACTAGTTCTGACAAATCTCCAGTATCCCAACATTTTTCACAAATGTATCATTCAGTTGCTCAAATGCAAGTGATTACTCTATAACATTTGGTTACAATGTTACTTCAAAAGGAAATAGTCTGGAAGGAACTGTTCGATAGCTTGACACCTAGCAAAATGAACACTGAATTTGATCTTGGTTGTTACTTGTAGCTTTTCATGTCACTAGCTGGACTTTACTATGCAATGAAGGTATATGCAGTATAACAATATGTAATTTAAGATTATGTATGGTTGTCTTTTATGTACTTAACATGAGTTTATGCAAAATGAGCCGCTGCAGACAGAAATACAACGAAGTTGTATTTAAAAACGCAGTGGTTTTCATTCCAAGTTTCTCATGCTCCTCCGGCTCCGAGGACCCCGACAAACTTAGAAAGAAAACTGCAGCGTTTATGTTTGCGGTAGCTTCATCTTGGAGCCCAGGGGGCTCACAGCTGAAGCCACTACAAACATAAATACACCATTTTAAAAGCTGCGGTTTTCTTTCTATGTAATCCGGGCTCCTGCAGCCCGGAAAACTTAGAAAGAAAACCACAGCTTTTATAATATTTGCAGTGCTTAGTTAAAAAATAAGCGCTTATCTACATGCAGCTTTCCTGCCTTCATTCTCTGGTCTCTGGCACTAATGAAGGAAAAGCCACCCAGTGGTAGCTTTTGTTTATTACAGCTGGCTGACTTTTGCTTCATTAGTGCCGCAAGGGCAGAGCTTAACACAAGCACAGGAGGCTCATCCATTTCACAAAATGGATGCCCCATAGTGCTCAAATTTTTGAGTTTGAGCCTCATTTGCAAAAAACTTTACATAGGGACTTTGTTTAAAAATATTTTTTATATACATTTTTGACTATGGGCAATCTTTTTAGCCAATACTATTTTTGAGTGAACTACCCCTTTAACAAATGTACCGGCGCCTGACTTCCCAACTGCTGGACTTCTAATAGCCTGGTGGCACCGGGAAGTCAGGCGCCGGTAAATTATTATGGATCCTGTGGCAACCCGCCCGCTGCTCCAGCAGGGTTACCGTCGGACCCGTAATGAGGCTTGTTGTATTATAAATGGCTGTAGGCCTCCAAATCTCATGAGTGTTTAAACAAAGCAGACACAGAAATGTAGTGCTGTGTGCAGAAAACTAAGGTTGACTGAGAGCAGCTGAAAACAGGTGCAGATCAGTTGGCAGCATTTTATATTAAAATATGGGATTTTTAGTGGTGTTACTCATTTTTTTATATTTATTTTATTTTTATTTATTTTTTAAATCTGTTTATTAGTGAAGTTGTTACAGTGTCAGCCCGTGAGGCACATATCAAGTATTCAAATTACAGCTTCACATCAAAATCATAATAATACAATTAGATAAGGTAACAAACATGTCTAACATTCCTAATCATGAATCAGGGCTTGCATGCATCGTGAGTACAAAACTTTGATGCTCCAAAGTGGGGCAACATACCAGTTCAGTTATTTAAGCGACTAAGTTGTGGTGGTGGCATTAAATAGGGGGACAGAGGTCATAAAAGTGTTACTCCTTTAATAAGAAAATGTAGATCAAAAGTAGGGTAAACCTTCATGGGCGTTTATCATAGGAGGGGTGGAACATTGTTACAGTTAGCATTTTCCAGGCCTCAAAAGTAGTGGCAGCGCCATCATCACGTGCCTGCATCTCTCTAAGCCACATTGCCGAATCAGCCCCACACTAAGTTTCAAACTCCTTATACCATGCAACATCGTGTGGGCCCTCTTAATATTTCCGGGACATGGCCAAACGTCATTTAGCAAGTATGCATGCAAGGTCCATGAATTTGGTAATATGTTTGTGTTTGGCTGGTCTAGAATATATGCCCAGGAGACATTCAAGCGGGTTCCAGTGGTAACTGGCAATACCAGCTTTCGTACAAGCTTGTCTAATTTGAGACCAGAAACCCTGCACCTTTGTGGAATTCCAAAGCATATGTATTAGATCAGCGCCTTCCTGGTGGCATCAGGGGAAGGTTGATGGCACGCCAGTGCTTAATCTGGCCACTCTGCTAGGGGTCATATTGGTCTAGTGGAGTACATTGACCTGGAGTAGTCTAAATCTTGCGTTCCGGGAAACATTTTTAGTAAAACCTAGTGCAAGCTCCCATTGTTTGTCTGTAATCTTTGAGCCTACATCCATTCCCCAGCGTGCTTTCAGCCTACTATTTCTAATGCTATACCCATCTAATACACATTCGTACAATCTGGACACAGGTCTCCAACTTTCTTCCAGAGTGTACATCAGGGCCATGAACAGGCTTTCCTGTGGTTTGACAGGCCATTCCTTTCATTTATTCCTGGCCACCCTTGCGACTCTCATGTGTCTCAGAATTTGGCCCTTAGAGAGGCCCTCATGCTGTACCAGGGTGCCCAGATCCCTAAATGTCCCTTTCTCGTACATATCACCCCATGTGGATTTCCCCAGTGTCTCCCATCGCCTTGCAGCCCCTAATTCTTCTATATGTGCACATATATAAGCTACAATTGGTACATTGGACGAATAAGGGTGTCGTAAGCGGAGTAATTTCACAGCTGCATGTCCAGTCTAATAAACAAGGGTTGCGGTCTGATGCAACAGCTCGGGAGCCAGCGAATCTCCTTAAGCCAGACAGGTTTCGCCAGTGATCTGAGTAGTTCGGTATCAGACGTTAGAGCATCTGATAGCCATTTTGTGACAAAACTTAACTGAGCAGGCAGATAATAAAGTTCAATTTTGGGCAGTTGCACACCGCCGTCCTTGTAGGGTAGGCACATAACATTAAGTGCCAGTCTGCATTGTTTAGTGCCCCACAGAAAATCTTGGAGAAGAACATATAGGGATCGAAAAAATGCAGCATCTACATAAAAATGGACGTTCATGAATGCATACGAGAACCTGGGAAGGACAACCATCTTAATTATGGCAACTCTACCCATAAGAGAGAGTGGTAGCTGAGACCAGCTGTATGTGTGCGTGTCTATGGGCATATGTGCAATTCGGATCCCCAGGTATTTAAAGGAATGAGTCTCACATTTCAGTTCTAGGTCGGACAAAGAAGCCATTTCTTTCCCACGCAGTCCTGCCAGGGGAGAGAGCCAGGATTTCTGTTTGTTAAAAGGCGATCCTGGACAATTTTGCAAACTCGTCTAGCACCCCCAGTACAATAGGCAAATTATGTTGTGGCTCAGACAAGTAAAGCAGGACGTCATATGCATATAATGATATGAGGTGTGTGGACCCACCAACCCTGATGCCCGCCTCCATATACTCCTGCCGCAGGTAAACGGCCAAATGCTCTATTGCCAAAATATAGAGCATGGGCGAGAGTGGGCATCTCTGTCATGTTCCGCTCTGTATGCTCCATGTTCCTGATATCATCTTGCCCGACTTCACTCTAGTGGTTGGGGATGTATATAGAAGTGTTACCCAATGAATAAAATTCTCCCCGAATCTGTAACCCTGCAATGCAGCTGTCATCCACTCCCAATATACCGAGTAAAAAGCTTTGACTGCATCTAAGGATGCCACCACATATTGTTCTGTGTCAAGGTTAGTTTGTTCTTTAATATGCTGTAAACGAATGAGGTTCAGTGAAGTGTTGCAACCAGGCACAAACCCAATTGGGTCAGCATGCATTAAGAATTAAATCGATTTCCGGAGGCGAGCAGCCAATAAAGTTGTGAGTATTTTCACGTCGTAGTTTACCATGGCCAGAGGGCAGTAAGAGTCACACCTCACAGCAGCCTTGCCAGGTTTGAGAATAGGTATAATCAGTGTTTCCTGTATGCTAGCCGGGAGTATGCCCTTGTCGTATGCTTCTTCGAGAACCTTTAATAATGTCAGGGTCAAGGTGGAACAATATGCTTTATAAAATTCTGCCGGGAGGCCATCGCTCCCCGGTGTTTTGCGAGTAGAGAGGGAAGAGATTGGCTCTCCCAGTTCTTCCGTAGTAATGGGTTGGTCTAGGGAGTCCCTCTGGCACACATTAAGCTTCGCAAGTCAAATCGAGGAAAGAGCCACAGCAATATCGTCAGGAGGTATTGGAATATCACGTTTATATAATTGTGTATAAAATACAGTGAAGATGTTGTTAATAGCCGATTGGGACCGCCACGGGGCCCAACACTCGTCATATAGCATAATAGTCAGGGTGCTGGGGTGCTTGTGTTTACATAGCCAAGCCAACAGTCTGCCTGATTTGTCTCCCTCTGTGTGTGTCCGAGCTATTCGAATGGCATAATCAAATTTAGACCATGCTTGCAGGCATCTGAAGCAAGTCCTAGCTAGTTCTTTTTCAGCCGACTGCAGACAAGGTCATGAGCTCTACAGAGTGCTTATTTTCTTCAGAATTGCCTCTTGTTCTTCTCTTAATTTCCTACGAAACCCCCCAGCACTAGCAATAACCTCCCCTCTTACCATCACTTTCATGGTTTCCCAAACCACACCCCAGCTATCCACGCTGCCAATGTTTTCATTCAAGAAATTATTCCGAGTGTCTCATAGTTTCTCCCTGAAAAGGGGGTCCCTCAGGGCATCTGTGGGCATGCACCATGTTGGGATTGAGGTTTGAGGGCTTCCATACTCCCAAGAAGCTACCAGGGGGGAATGATCAGATAGTGTGTGACTCATGTATTCCGTGCTGATGAATTCGGCTCGTTTTCAACAAAGATAGACGTAACTAGACTTGGGGGTGCAGTGCAAATACAAATGAAATGCACCTACTCCAGCACAGTGTCTGGAAACACAAGAAGTGCATCACTCCCCTCATGATGAGACAATGTGTTAGCCTTTACGTGAGCTGTTCTATGACGTTGTTTAATAATGAAGTTAAAGGCGGCAAAAAACAAATGCCAGCATGCCTGATGACTGTTTATGTACTTCATGGAAGCTAGGTCCTGAAAGTTTCGATGATCGGTATAAACAGTTACAGGTCATTTAGCCCGTAGCCAGACGTGCAGCTAGAAATGTCTGGGACAATATGGCCCCCAAAGCAAAAGATGAAGCATCAGCCTTTACAAATGGTGCATGTGTATTGGAATGTTGGAGATTCAGAGTCATGGTGAAGGCCGTTGTTAGGGTGTCGAAAGCTTCCTGTTGGAGAGCAGAAAAAACAAACAGTCGGACTAGTAAGCTTGGTCATGGGAGTAGCAATGGCAGAGAACACAGAAATGAAACGCTGGTGAAAGTCTGCAAAGCCTTAGAAGGTTTGTAGGACCTTGACGGTCATTGGCACAGGCCATTCCAGTATTACCTTCGCTTCAGCAGTGCTCATGGACAACCCATTTTCCATGATGTGGAAACACAAGAAGTCAATTTCACATACATAAAATATGCACTTCTGGGCTTTGGCAAACAGTGTGTTGTGCCGTAGTCTGAGGAGGACTTCCATGAGGTGAGTCACATGGGTCTTATATGATGGTGAGA
Organism: Ambystoma mexicanum; assembly: GCF_040938575.1. Taxonomy (NCBI): domain Eukaryota; kingdom Metazoa; phylum Chordata; class Amphibia; order Caudata; family Ambystomatidae; genus Ambystoma; species Ambystoma mexicanum. Next base: position 587,501,459 of record NC_090926.1, read on the forward strand.
ATATAAGGATATCGTCCAGATAGACGATAACGTAGGAATCAAGTATGTTGTGGAAGATGTCATTCATAAAACGCTGAAATTTGGCAGGTGTGTTACATAAACCAAAGGGCATTATGGTATACTCAAAAAGGCTGTAATGCATACAAAATGCTGTCTTCCATTCATCTCATCTCTTGATGTGGATCAGATTTTAGGCACCCCTAAGGTCCAGTTTTGTAAAGATGGTCGTCTGACGTAGCTAGTCTAATAATACTGATATATGGGGAATTGGGTACCTGCTCTTTACTGTGATTTGATTTGTCCACCTGTAATCAATACATGGTCTTAAGTCCCCTTCTCTCTTTGGGACAAATAAAGATCAGACTAGCAGCTGGAGATTGAGAGGGTTTGATGTGTCTGTTGCTTAATGCAGGATCGATACACTCCTTCAGAGCGTGGTCTTCTGCAGGAACCAGAGAATATATTCCACCACAAGGTATTTCTGCACCAGGAACCAAGTCAATGAGATAATCATACGGGCGATGTGGGGACAATGATTTTGCCTTGCCTTTATCGAATACGTCCAAAAAGGAATTGTATTCCTCTGTGATGCCGGATGTGATGGAGCCCAAAAAATGGTCAACGGTTACTGAGATTTAGCATGGAGAACAATACACTGAAGGGGAAGTTAGACAATGTTCTGGACTGTAAGGAGAGCGATAGTCTATGGTACCCTGTACCCAATCAATAAATGCGTTATGGTTTTTTAACCCTTGGTTCCCCAGTAACACTCCAAGTTGGGGCATGGCTATGAGGTTGAATGACAGTGTTTATGAGTACCTCTCCTGACCCTTGAGGGAGAGAGGTATGGTTTGTTGTCTAATGGGACCGGAGACAAGGGTAGACCCATTTACTGCTTCCACTGGTTCACAGATTTGCATGGGTCCCACCTCAGAGTCCACGGAACCAGAGGAGTGTACTGTTTGACTTGGGGCAAATCCAGGCATCCTATGTGTCTCTGGCTTTTGTTCGGCCCCTCTGGAATCCACCTGCAATGTTAAATCCACTAGGTCAGAGAATTGAGTGGACAAGGCGGGTACTACTGCCAGGGCATCTTTCATGGTATCACTAAGACCCTGATAGAATACAAATGCCTTTTTGTTTTCAGGCCAAGAGGTTTCAGCAGCCAATTGATTGAACCGAGTAATGTAGTCCAACAAACCACTCTTTACTTGCGTTACCTCGAGCAACTCAAGGTCACAAGCTTTCACCTTGAATAAGGTGTCAAAAACCCTGGTAATTTCTGTCACCAAAAGATCAAAATCATACAGTACCTGGCTATTGCTTTCCGGCAATGGATTCGCCCAAGTAGCCGCTATCCCCCCATATGGGTCATGGTAAAGGCAGCCTTGGTAGTGGAATAGGGGAATGCCTGGGGTTTACAAATGGAGTGCAGTTTGCACTGTTTCACGAAGGTGAAGAACTTTTGTGGGTCTCCATGAAATCCTTCAGGCGGGGCCAAAGAGAACGCTGCGAGAACAAAGACGGGGGCTTGGGGAGCAGGCTGTGGTAGAGGAGCCGCAGTGTCTCTGAATTCCTCATTCGGAGCTAAAGGATGGTGCTCACTCTGGATGGCGTCTAGTCGCTGATGTATTGCTGTGTTGGCAGCGGTCATGTCTGACTAAATGGTAATAGCCTGCCCTAAAGCAACCACAGGGTCCCCGACTGTTTCCATAAGTTCAGGTGGGAAGTTGAAAAGATAAGGCTTCTCAGTCTGTCGTGATTCAAAAGTCCTGGGTGAACATATACCTGTGTTCCCAAGATAAAAATAACTAGAGACTCCCTAACCAGTCATTGGGACCATAGGTGGAACAGGAAGCTACAGCGCCGGGCCCTTGGTAGCTGAAAAGGAAACAGAATTAGGACCAATTTTACAATATCCAGACCTTTATGAGTGTGACTACTGCAAAGCCACTGTGACACACCACCTACCTAGTTCAGGAGCAGGCCAGTGCACCAAGAAGGTGATCCAGGACCGGAGTGAACAAGTAAATGGGAGCCTGTCCGGAACGACACATGGGCGCACCTAATGGGGTGCAGAGCAGTTCAGGTGTTGTTGCTGATCCCACCAGGGGTTGCAAAAGTCACAAAGTTCCAGGTGATGGATCCAGGAAACACAAGCCAAGTCCAGAGTCACAATAATCCAGGGATATGAAAAACAGTTCACCAAAACACAAGAGACATACAAAAGCAATCCAGGGGGAAAAGCCAAGGTCCAAAAGCCAGTTTACCAAAGTACTAGAAGCACCCGAAAACAATCCAAAGGAAAACACCAAGGTCCAAAAAGCCAGAAAATTGATCTAGACAAGCAAAAGTACAAAAACGAAATGCCAGCAGCAGAAATGCTGAGAAGCATTGCAGTGTGGTTGATGGTTCTTTAAATACAGGCAGTTTCCAGATTAGCAGTGTCACGTGACCATCCAGTGTCACGTGACAGCTCAGCTGCTTCACAGGGCCCGGCGTGACAGCCGTAGTTCTCCAGCAACCCCAAGTCGCCAGGTCTGCGATGCAGGGCCCAGAGCGGAAAAGAATGGAGGAGTGGCCGCTGCAACCTGTGCGCTGGCCCATCCCTAGAGAAAGGAACGATCGCTGCCGTGCCGGCAAAGCTAAGTTCATGGCATATCTCTCACAGTCTTTAAATTCAACCTCTCCTAGTTTTGATATGACTTTATCCAATTTTAGTCTCCCCTCTCCTGGGTTCTCTGTATTGGAGTATTCCTTCTCTAATACTATTCACTTGACAGTCTCATCTCACAATACTTATTACATATTTTTGTGGCAAGCTCTCTGCACTGTTCCACCCTGTACTCATGGAGTCTTTCCTCTTGTTCCCCGCGTTTCCGTTTCCACTGTTCACTATGCAGTCCTATCTCACAATACTTATTACACTTTTTCCTTTATGTGGCTTGTTCTCTGCGTTCTTCCACCCTGTACTCATGGGGTCTTACCCATTCTTCCCAGATTATTCATTTCTACTGTTCACTCTTTACTTCCCATACACAGTTATTCATTACGTTCCTTATTGGCTTCTCACAACTCCAGTCAGAATTGTTTATTGTTCATATATCGTCCTTATGACTGAGACAAGCTTCTTCTCTCATATACCATTAACCCGGCAGCCTCCCGCGTCTTCCATTCTCCCCGGTACCTTCATATATGCAGGTGAACCTTGCAGGACTTGACACTCGCTCGGCTACTCAACCTTGTTCTCTTACTTCTCTGTCTTTGGTTTCACCGGCGTTCCATTCTTGGCTGCCCTGCAGATTGCTGCCATCTATGGACGCTGTCGGTAGAAAGCTGCTAACGCTCCTGGTCATGATGGTCTCAACGTTGTTAGCTGGGCAGCTCGGCCAACATGGTACAGTCATGGTCACGCCACCACCTTGCACAGGATTCCACTTCTCCTTCTGTCAACGGCTTCCCTGTTGTTGGGCTCACCAACCCTTTGGCGTTTCTAGTTAGAGTTCTTTGCCTTTCTGAAAGTTGCGTGCTCTGCGGCTTGCTTCTGCTCCACCTCTCCAAGGCGTGCTTACATCAGGGGTCTTCCTCTGCACACCATGCACTCTCTCTATTTGCAATCCACTTGCCCCAGTTGAATACACATCTCTTCTTTTCCTTTTTTTTTAAACTTTGTTTTTATTGAAGATTTTGTACATTAAAAACATCAACATTGGGAAAATGACAGTTATGCAATTCAAAACTTCCCTTACTCCTCCCCGCCCCCCAAGTCACTCCCGTTTCCTCTACTGCTTTTCACCCCTCTCCATTGCCCCTTACCCCCATTGAACTGTGTCTTCTTCAACATAATACAACAACCTTGTAAGCTTTCAGCTGTGGTCTGTGGATAGTCTTATCACCTGCTGTGAGCTAGTGTCTTTGGCAGCCTTGTGGGGTTGGGGTTATCATCTACAGTGGGTGAGACTAATCAATCCCACGATGTGCGTGACTGAATATCACCATCTCTAAACAAACTTATTTACACAGCATCCCATTATTAATTTTTCAAGTATCTGGTCATGAATTCACCCCACAGTAACTCATGTGGAGACGCATTCCCATTAAGCGCTGCCGTTATCCTCTACATTGTGCATATATTTATAGTGACATTGATCCTCTCTTTCTTTCTCTGCACCTTGGCATCTTTCCATTGCATAACAAGGAAGGCCCGTGCTGCGAGCAGCAGAGGCACAGCCACCCCTGCCAACCTCATGAATTCCCCATCAAGTCCCTCCGTCCCAAATAGTATCAGAAACTGCGTTTTAGTACGGTGGATCCCGTCTACCTCGTTAACCCACCCCAGCACCTCGTCCCAAAACACCCTAATACGGGGACATCCCCACCACATGTGCCAGTAAACGTCCCTTTCCCCACACAGGCGCCAGTACAAGGGATTAGTCGACTGGAACATCTTTGAGAGCCTGACCGGGTTGTATTGCCATCCATGAAGGAGCTTAATGGCATATAGTTTGTATTGGCTCGAAATCGAGATCAGAGAGGCCCCTTCACATAGTCTCCCCCAAAGCCATGGGTCTATTTCCATTCCCACATATTTTTCCCACCTTAACCTCAGGTTTTCTGTTGACCCCTTCCTAACATTCACCAGTGCGCTATACATGGCAGAGGTCAAGCCCTTTGTTTCACTCCTTTTGTCCAAGAGCTGTTCGAAGGGGGTGAGGTCCCTCTGTGTCATCTCTTTCCATTTTTCACTCGTGAAGGCTCCCTTCAGCTGAAGATAGAAGACCGAAAGCGTACCTATGCCCAATGCCCCCTCCAGGTCTGTAATAGCAAGAAAGGTCCCGCTTTCCAGAGTTGTCCCACCCTCTCCAGGCCCGCCTCAAACCATGTTTGGAACCTCTCAGGATTTAGGATCGCCTCCCGGACACTGTGTGCCCAGATATGGCTCAGGGCAGTAGCCCATGTGGTGATTCCTTGCATTTCCACTCTCTCCCGCCAAACATCCCATATGGTACCCAGGATCGGATGGTCCCTAATTCTGCGCGGAAGCTTACTTCTCGGTATCCACAGCCACTCTGCAACCGTTGCAGGGGCTAAATTCTTATTATCTAAGTCAACCCACTGGAGTTCCTTTTGCATTCTGAAATGGGGTATGAGGACCCTTAACTGTACCGCCTCCTAGTACATCTTCAAATTCTGATGTCCCACCCCCCGTCTTTGGCCAATGTAAGGGCATTGAATGCTACTCTTGCTTTCTTCCCCTGCCACAAAAATGTTAGCGTCTCCCTCTCACATCTCGGAAGAAGGACTCCAGAAGGCGGATCGGGAGCATCTGGAACGCAAAAAGGAACCTTGGCAGACAGACCATATTCAGGGCGTTTAGGCGCCCGAGCCAGGTTATGGTCAATTTTCCCCATCTTTCAAGGTTGGCTTGGAAACAAACCATGAGGGGGTTTGGGGGAATTAGCTCCAAACAGGTCACCCACGTCCCTTGTAAGATTAATCCCCAAGTATCTCAGGGTGCCCCCAATGAACTATTGTCCCAGTGAGGCAAATCTATTCCCCCTCATCCTCCTCACTATCCTGCAGTGGGAATAGGACCGAAAGTTCACCATACTGTTGAATTAAGTAAATAACCCTTGTTTATCGAGTTTGAGGCCACTTTGTACTCTACCTCTCCAACTATAAGCCCTTCCACTTGGGGGTCCCTTCCAATTCTCTGTGCCAGGGGTTCTAATGAGAGGGCGCACAGAATCGGGGAGAGGGGGCAGCCCTGCCGCGTGCCCCTGCTTAAATCTTCTTTTCCTTATGATGACTCGTTCGCTTCAGCATTGCCTGCAGCCAAATGTAGGGAGGCCACATTATTCTTTATAGCAGGCATTCGCACATATGCGGATATGGTGCTTGGTCTAGGGAGTTCCTCATGGGAACAAGAATCCTTGTCCCTTAAAGGGGAGTCACTCCCAGTAGGCTCCCACTTGCCCAGACTCGTAGGGAGGGTCTTGCAGAGCAGGCTCACTTCCCTAGCATCAAAGGGGATGGCTCCCTCTTGGGAAAATACCCTTGATGCATCACAATGCCCTGCCCTTTCTTTACCTAATTTGAAATAATATTCTTATATAATTAATCTATGTGATTTTTTGACCATTTACCTGGGATTAGAAATGTGTGGATGTGTCCAAACTCAACAATTCAATTTAGTACCCCTAGAACTTTATTTTTGTACTAGTCCGCCCCCTAAACAACTGTGACTCCAACAAGATGGCAAAGGGTAGCATTGACTTTCACTATGATAGAGAAGTGCAGCGAGTTAAGCCCAAACTCTTTTCTTATGAAAAGAGGGTTGAATTTAGGTTTGTTTAATAAAGTGATTGCTAGCCGCGTTATTGGCCTCATGTAGATGATATTGTGCTTTAAGCGATGGCACTGATGAGGGATCAACAGACATCTCTGAGCCATGGTGGTGGCCCACTTTCTTTTTTGGATATAAAAGAAAACAAGGAGATTAGGTTTAACTGACCTCACATGATGGGGCTCTGAAATGCATATACATGTATCAACTTCTCATAGGACCATGGTCTTCAGTCCTTCCCCAACGTTCCCAGAGGTGAACAGTCACTCACAGTGTCAATGTTTTGGGAGCCCCTCATTTCTTTTTTGTCACCTTGCAGAGTCTTTCATGTCTTGAGTTCGATTTTTCAGGATGATGTGCTGGTCCACCCGATCCTCTGGAATACTTTGCGCCACCACTACTGATGCCTAGTGTCGTCTTGATGAGGGTGGGGAGTCAGATCCCTTCACCGGTGTTGGGTTCAAGGTTTAACAGGGGCATGCCCAGCATAGCTGGTTATTCTTTCCGACCTTCTGTTGCCATCTGGCTCTTCACCACCACCTTCTAGGTGAGCCATGCCTACTAGCTGGTGCCTTTTCAGGAATCAGGCCTTATTACTGATTAACACACTGACACCAAAGGTGGCAGTTCTGCAAAGTGCATGGTCCTTATATTTCTTCCTACTGACTTGCCCATATTGTGGCCAGTCTTTATACTGATCAGGGTGGGTGGGGACAATAAAGTGGGGATTACATATGGGGTTAAGGATGGACTGGGGAAAATGGGGGATCCACCATATACCTTCCCTGGGGACTACACCACCCTCTAGTCCCAGCCTCTAACCACAGACATAGAATTTTGTGACATACCTGTTCCCGTTCAAGAGAATTCCCCCTTGTGATTTCCTCAGGAAGATAACGTATAAAGTCGACATTCACTGGTAGGCATCTTTCGTGCTGCTTAATGGTGAAAGTGTATGGTTGCAATGCCATGAACCATGTCATAAAACGCGGGTTGGTGTCCTTATTTCTGGAGAGACATGTTAGAGGGGCATGGTCTGGGAGTAACTAGAAATGTCTACCCCCTAGGTAATATCTGAAGGCTTCCACTTATTGGCAAGACATAACAGTTTGATAGTTGAATATTTCTTCTCACAGGGTAACCGCTTTCTGTTGAATTACAAAATGGGGCATTCCATACCCCCTCGTTTTTGGGAGGGTCTGGCACCTAAACCCAATCCCAAAGCATATGTTTGTAAAATTAACTGCTAAGAAGAAATGTGGGATGAGGAGTGATAGATGCCACAGAGAATGCTTCAATTCCTCGAAGGCCAATGGACTTGAGCTGTCCATCATAGATGATTAGGTTGTAAGACTCTCTGCGGGTAATATAAAGGTCCTGCAAAAGTTGAAAACAGGGAATAAATATCTGAGAAGAGCCAACCACATCAAAGAAGTTGTGTAGTTTCTTCTCGGTACTTGGTAAGGTAATTTATAACTTCTCCAGCTTAACCTCTGGTGGTTTTACACGCCTTTTCTAAAATTCGAGCCAAAAAAATACCCAACGGTGGGTAGGGTCGGACGGCACTTTTCTGGATTAGCTTTCATACCCCCCTTTCGCAAACAATTTCGCTCACCAAGCAAAGATGCCTCTTCTTCACTCCTTGTGTTAATGTGGTACACCATGCCATCCATGTAGGCTCCAATGCAGGACTAGTGTGGCTGTAAGAAATGTTCCATTAAGAGTTGGAAAGCGAGAGCGTACGGCACTTTAGACAGCAAAACTAACATGCAGGCTGAGAGGAGGGGATTTCTTTGTAAAGCACAAGTATTGGGAGAATGGTGACAACAGTAGGAGGTTGTTGGCCAGCAAACGTAGAGGTATGACTGAAAGATCTTACATAAGGAGTATAGAGAATGGGAACCCGGGGGTGAACAATGCAGACATCTGTAAGTGCTTATCTATACATCGCTGTATGTGGAGGATAGTTTACCATTGGAATCAGAATTGGATGATTACTTTGGTAGGGTTGAGGTTCCGTTTTTATCTGCTGAGGAGAGGACTGCTGTTGATGCTAGGATAGAAATTTCTGAGATTTCAGCAGCTTTTGATCACCCTAACGTGGGAAGGCCACCTGGATTGGAGGGTTTATAGGCAGAATTTTATAAGTGCTTCGTAGTCCAGTTAGTGCCTTTTTTGTGTGGCTTGTATAATTATATTTTGCAGACGGTTTAATGTGCCCCACAATGAAGGAGCCTTTGATCACACGAATTCCAAAACCTGGTAGAGATCAACGGAAGTGTAGTAATTACTGGCTTATATTGCTCCGTAATGTGGATATTAAGCTATTTACCAAGGTCTTGGTGAATAGGTTGAACAGTTATATGGGGAACCTGGGTCCCAAGTGGGTTTTATGAAGGACTGGTATAGCTACGATAATATTAGATTGGTTATTGATGTTTTGTGATCCACTGCAATAGTGTGTTGGACACTAAGCTGGTCTTTTTAGATGCTGAGTGAATTGGACATTTTTGGAAAGTATGCTGCTGAAGTTGGTCCGGTGTTCTTGAGGGCTGTGTCTTACCTGCATCGGGAAGTAACGGCGAAGATTTGGGTAAATGGTGTGATATCTGATTCATTCCCATTAATGCAGGGCACCAGACAGGGTTGCCCGTTGTCGCTTACTTGTTTAATATTGTCTTTGAGCTGCTGGCGGCTTATATCAGACAGGAGAAAAGCATTTGTGGTGTTTGTGTGAAGGGTCATAATATTAAGGTGTTGTCTTATGCGGATGACACAGTGGTATTCTTGTCAAATCTGGGGAGAGGAGGTGGGGAAATTGTCAGGACATAAAATTAATTGGACAAGACAGAAATTTTCCCTCTTTCAACTTCTTGTGAACGATGGATTCTTTGTTCATGGAATTGCAAGTAATCTGAAGTCCAGGTGAAGTATTTGGGGGTACATATTATACATAATCTGAGAAGAATTGTAGAATTCAATATGAATAAGGTGGTGTACATTTTTTGGTAGATATTAGAAAATAGGAGAGTCTAACCATGAGTATTTGGTCCACGATTAATGCTATCAAAATGGTTCTACTACCAAAGATGTATCTCATGCAGTCCCTTTCGCGATGATTTCCTAAGAAAACTGCTACGAAGGTTAGATAGGGATTTCTTTTGTTGGGTTTTAAAAAGAAACCAAATATTCTGTGATTCATATTTCTCCGCTGCGTTAAAGACGGGAGCTTTGGTTACTGTGATGAATCTGGCAATGCCATCACTACTTCCATAGGGGAACCTCCCCTAATTTGGACAGGGTGAGGAAGACACTCTGATCTGAACCCTGCAGGTGGTTATTTGAGGGAGGATCACAGAGGGGTAAGGGGGGCCACCCTCATGGAGGTAAAGGTGATCTGCCAGATGAGACACAGAATACCCCCTTTTCATCACTGACTTATAGCACCCATATAGTACCCCAATCTCTCCCTTATGGCACATAGTAGTATGACATTAGAAATCTCCATCAGACCCAAAACCAACTCAAAGGAATGTAGACCCCCTTCCTACAATCCTAAAGAAAATCCCTTCCCTAATGGACTCATGGACTGTACTTATCCTACCATTCCCCTAATAAGTACTGGGATGAGGAAAAATAGGAGTATCCTGAATGAAGGTAAGTTTCCCAGTACTGTGACGAGAAAGATCCCCATTGACTCACAAGGCCAGTACTGTGATGAGTAGAATGGAAGAAAGAGGACTACCTGTAAGAACAGCATATAGAAGTCTTTGCCAAAATCATATTGGCCAGAGCCAGTATAAATGCAAGGAAAGACTAAAGTGTGAGAGAGGGCCTACTCGCAGGGCCTGGCTGCAGAATTCATGTGTTAAAGGAGAAGGAACTGGGGACTGCTGTTCCAGCCAAGGAGAAGGGGAATCCTTGCACCCCAGCTAACTATGTGGAGTTGAGAAGTGCTGGAGGGGCCAAGGGGACCAGTCTGCCCCCTCCAGAAAGAAGGGGAACCCCTGGGAATTAATAGGGTACCACAGCCCAAAGGAAACTAAAGACTTCCTCACTGAGAGGGAAACAAGGCAGAAAGTTTATCGTACAAGGAGACACTGGCTCGGGAAGCTGTAGAGCTGCTGGAGAGAGAGAACTGCTTCTCCCTGTGTGTCCCTGGAGACCGTGGGCCCATGAGGAGTGCTGTGGCTTTGTCTGGCACAGAACGGGAGAAGAGGAAATCTGTCTGTAGGGGTGGTGTGCATTATGATAAAGAAAGGTGGAGTGAAAGAACTGGTAAGTAAATTGTCTGAAGGAGGGACTAATAGTGGGCTGTGCTGATCATGAGATGGACACACACACACCTTATCGTGCCCATGCGTGTTTCATAAGATTCTGGGAATAGGAAAAGATAACACCAAACCTGGGCAGTAGTGTGTGAGTTAGTGCTTTCACCAGGAGCAAATATAATGGCCAGCTCCCAGAACCCCTTACCTCTGGGAGGAAAATATTGCTCTGACCTCTATATGCACTGGAAACTCAAAGGTTATATATAGTACGACTAAAGGCAAAGTACTCCAATGGATGTGGCAGCCCTGTTACAGGTCAGTGTATATACCATAGATATTAAATAGATAAATATAGCAGCATTACATTACATTTCTTGGTACAAAAGGAAAATGACTAACACACTATGCTTTTCCAACACTGAAATGAGCAGACTCAAAGTTCAAACCCTTTTACATAACCTGAGTGCCAGATGCTTGTGAGATAAATACCTATGTAGATCTCGATACATTCTATGCATTAACATTTGATTTATGGTGCATCTAATTTGCTTCTTTCTGCCCTTACCAGCCAGACTAGAACGAAACGCTGGATTTGGCTGTGAAGCCCATTCACAGACACACCTGTGGAAAGAAATCGACTTTAGTGCATGCACCTATTGGGACAGGCAACAATGAAACAAGTCTCTGTAATCACCCCACAACCTTCCAAAAAAATAATAAACCTCAGGATTTCTATGCATGACATCCCTGGAGAAACCGTGGTAGCTGCAGACCATCACTACCCATTACGTCACACACAACAAAAGGGAATCTCTAGCATAGATGGCCCACACAACATGGGCACATCCAAACAAAACCTGGGCTGTATCAAACCCAGTCTCACTACAACCAATGCACAGTACTGTCCAGTATTTTGCAACCCTTGCACACAGATTACCACAGTGATATCGTCCTGATGATGGAACTATATATCTATATTCAAGGAAAAAAACTTTAGATGCAGGGACGTTGAGGTGAGAATGTAATGCAACAAAACCCTGGAAATTCAGCTAAATCCCCCAGTTGCGCAGCCGATGACCACAATTATTACATCACTAGTGACAACACTAGGTGACAACACTAAATACATTACAACAGTAACCGACATTAAGCATGGCCTTCAGCCATGGTCGGTGCGCATGGCCAAATATATTTTAACACATTAATGGGCACTAATCATGGCCTTCCGTCATGGACACTAGCCACGGCCTTCAGCCAGGTGCACTGTATATTTTAAAACATTACCAGACCACCAAATATAGACTTTGGCCTTCACCAGTGGCTAAAGCCTTCAGTCCTGTCCACTGTATATTATATATATTATATTATATTATATATATACTAACCAGCTACTAGCCTTGACCTTTAGCAGAGGTGAACGTTTTAACAACATGTCCCATTATTTATGTTGGCATTGTACTTTTAAGTATAAAGTGCAAAATGCATATATCCAATACGCTATATTGTCATCTTAGGCATTGAATATATTGTATGTTAATCAGATGTCTATTTATATGGAATGGACAGTGCTCAATCCACACATTGAACCAGTTCTTATTGTAAAGTGCTTAGTGCTTATGTGCAATGTTTTTTAAAAATCTAGACGACAATATTAATTGTAAAATAAGCCTTGTAACATTTAACGTTCACCTCTCATCATAGAATTTAAAAGAAAAGGAAAAGAAACGTGTGCATAATTTATCATTAATGTTTTACCACATCCTTAGCCAAACGCTACTGTATGGGCAGATCTTTTACCTAGGCATGTACAAAACCCATTGTGCAAAAACCAGCATTATCTAAAATCCATTGCGTATCTTAAACAATGATGTTCAATTAAAATCAGATAACAGAAGAGAAAAGAAGGAGGATATGGGGTGCTACAGTTATTAAACCTATATTACTACACAAGTGTCAAATACAGATTCTAAACTGGCTAAATTGACGTCAATATTCATGTAATACACCAACAAACTGGGGGGGGAAATAACCATGCAGAAAAGAGGGGGAGAGAGGAGGGGATACATACAAAATATGTTTATCAGTATCTGCATTTCACTCATCATTCTCCTAAAAAAAAGTGTAAAGTTCCTCATCAATATTGTGGTCCCCTGGGGTTTTGCTCTCGAAATCAATAATGTATCTTTTTTCCTGTTGTCTGAGCATTTTTTCTCTGTCCCCAACCCCCAGGGGTTAATGTCAATTTGGTGTAGTCCAAAAAATGAAAAGTCACACAATTTCCCATCATGGCTTTCCCAAAAGTGTTTTGCTATGGGATATGAAACTTCTTGGTTCTTAATGGCTCTCACATGCTGCAAAATCTGTATTTTCATTTGCACTTAGTGCTCCCCACATACCATTTATGGCATGTGCACTTCAATACATACACAACATAATCTGAATCACACGTTATACTATTTGTGATGTCTCTAATGGACTTAAGAATTGGATGCTGATATGTAGTACAGTCATGGGCGAATTTGCAGACTTTGCTTTGTGTGCACTTGTGAAATTCTTTGTTTTTCTGTACCAGCCTTGTCGTTTTCATTTTTCTATTCTCATTTGCCATGAAGCTGCTCACCAAATTATCCTTAATGGATTTGCATTTCCGAAAGCTGACATTCGGGTGTGTACCTAATGCCAGATTCAAGTCTACCATTAGGACATTCAAGTGTTTGCTTAGAATGCTTTTTACTGCTTTCGCTGATTGGCCATACGTCAACACCAAACAAGTTACTTCTCTTTCTTTTTGGATGGTTCCTGTGTTAGTTTGATCCAGCAAAAGTGTTGACCTGTTGCATATTTGTGCTTTTATGTATGCCAGCTCGATGATCTTCTTCAGGTAACATTGTTGCTGAAATCCCCATGCTGTCAATTTGCTTTCTTCGTCGTACGTATCCAGGCTTGTACAATTCCTACGTAGCCGGATAAATTCCCCATAGGGGAAAACTCCAAATGAGGATTTTTGAGTGCACGCTTCTGGCATGTAAGGGAATATTTGCTCCTGTGGGTTTCCTAAAGAGTTGACTTTTCAATTGTGCATTTTCCATGAAAACTGTGACATCAAGGAAAATCACCTTTTCATGGCTGTGTAATTCAGTGAACTTTAGATTGAAATCATTATTATTGAGGTGTTGAACAAACTCCATCCATGTTTTCGGACTACCTTTCCATACAATAAAGAGGTCATCTATGTAGCGATACCACATCACTACTTGCTTGTGTATTTTTCATTTTGTTCTTACCAAACTTCGTACTTTTCCCAATATCCCATCATTAGATTGGCGTAGGATGGGGCAAAAGTAGTGCCCATCGCCGTTCCTTGTTTTTGTATGTAGTATTTCTGGTTAAAAAGGAACACATTCGTAAGACATAGTTGGATCATAGCCAGAATCATTTCATTATGTCTTGTATAATTTAGGGGGTCTGGTATTAAGAAAATGTGCACAAGTCTTGAAGTCCCACTCATGTTTGATGGATGTTTAAAGTGAGACTACATCCATTGTAGCTAGGATGTAGTCCGGTTCACATGGCAATTCATCGATTTTGGATAGGAAGTCCGTCATATCTCTTAAATAAGAGGGTAATGATGATATAAATGGAAACAGTGTTTTGTTGATTTTCGACATATTTTCGAATAAGGATTCTGTTAGAGTAACTATGGGCCTGCCTGCAGGTATTATTTGTACTTTTAAGTACTTTTGGTAGAAAATGCACTGTGCGGACGGTTGAATGTGGTTTATAGAGAAATTTGATGTCTTGCTCTTTCAGCATTCCTTTCTCTTCCCACGCTGCAAGAAATTCTTTGACCTTTTGTTCCAGTGAGTTGTACACATTTTTTCATAACCGTTAGATAGCCGTGGCTAACAAATGGGCATAGGAAGCCATTGTACCCATGGCTATATTAAAATATATAAACATATGTCCTTTTTTAACACACACTGGGCCTCATTACACGGACGGCGGTAAGAGTTAACGGTCACCGTTAATGGCAACGGTGACCGTTAACCCTTACCGCCGTACTACGAGGTCCCTTTGCGGGTTGGAGGAATTAACGCCTGCTTCTTGCAGGCGTTAAGTACCAACCCACTAAGGGACCTCGGAGCTAATTACGGCACCGCAAAATTGCGGTGCCGTAATTAGCGCCTTCCCCATTCCCATAGAGCCCTATGGGGCAGAAATGGGAATGGGGAAGGGCAATGGCGGAAGGGGGATTTACCGCCCCTCCAACCTTGGAATGGGGCGGTAAATCCCCTTTCTGCCAAGGCGGTGCCGGTAATTTACCGGCATGGTCCAGGGTGCTAATAGCACCCTGGATTACCGCCTTCCGTGTAATGAGGCCCACTGTATTCAAAGGATCAACTAAAGGTCTCTGATCCACTTATACAGTGTGTGTTTTTATTGTCTATTTTTATAACTGGAAGTTGGCCCTGACAATGACAATTTTGGGGGATAAGGAAGAAAGAGGTAGGAACTGGAAAGGAAAAAATCATAAGGATTCATACATATAACGAAGGGTAAAAAACAGATTTTATTTCCCGCATTTTATATTTTGTACATTCTTTTGTGTTTTTTTCACAAAAAAAGGGTAAAAAAAAATGGCCACTTAAAAATATTCCTAGCGTTGCCAATTGGCCTGAAACAGCCTTGCCCAAACTGTCTAGGGTGGCATCTCCCACCTCGATCCAGCTGTGACAGGTTTTGCAGATTACCAAAATGTTTGAAAGATCGGGTGAAGGCAGGATGGGCTGAGGTTGGGTGTTAGTTGGTGGAAAATAAGTAGTGATCGTATTGGAACACTGTGGCACAGATGATAAATACTGGTGTGCTGATTTTGCTCCATGCGCTTTGACTTTATGTTTCACATGAGCCTTCCTATACGATTGGTCCACTTCATCCCAATTTATGTGGACAAGATGTTGAATCAATGTTGAGATTCCCAAACCTTGTGACTGCATGTTTGAAGGGCCACAAAACCTAACCACAGAAGTTGCACATCACTTCCTCAATCTCCTTCTTGCTGTGTTGGTCCTTCACCTGAAATTATTGCCAACTGTCAGCAATTGTTTTCTGCGCACATTGCTTTTTCCATGGAGACAAAGCCGAAGCCACACACACCACCTCATCCTTGCTGCTGGTCAAAGTTATTTTTAAATGAAAGACTGTGAAGGAAAAATGAAAACTGGAGAAAAACACAACACAAAAAGGACTATGCCACTTAATACAAAAAACATTTAAAAAACATTTTAAAAAAAGAAGGTAACAAGGTAAAATAACAAAAAATGACAATACAAAGCACAAGTGAAAGGTATAGTAAGAAGAAAGGTAAAAAAAAACAAATGGAAAATAAAGGTATTGCTTTTTTAAAGTTCCTGAAGGCTTACAATAAAGTTCACCCACCAAGAGACAAAAAGCAATGACAGAACATACTGCACACTGCTTATTTTAGCCTTCTGCAACTGCGACGCAGGATAGCTAGGACATTCATTTTCATTTCTATTTTCAGTTACCAATTATATTGCTTCATATATTGGTTTCAGTGTTCTAGGCTGAACCATTTGTTTTAAAATGCGGGGTAATTATACCAATATCCGTGGTATCATTACTTTATGTCTTCTCAGAATTAAACACTGGGCTACTACCCACATCCCGCACGCAAGTGTGTCAGGTGAGTGTCTATCTAACGCCAATGCACAAAATCATCCCCGGACATGGTAGCTCTCACCATTATTTAAAATAAGCAGCCCTGGTATTTTGTCTTGCAATCCAGGACTGCATACTCTGCAACAGCAACATAAGGTAATCCTTCATAACGTTTCTTATTTAGGTCTAACACATTGGACCTTGCTAACTCGCCATGAACACCAATGTTCTTATCGGTCCCATCATTGGCACGATATTTTTATGTCTTATGTCTCCTTCCAACATTGCTAATTGTGTACGCCTGAAACAATTGGATGACAATTTGTATCCTTTAATTTCTTTATTTTGCTTTATGATTCAATGATTTCATTTGTTTTTTACAATTGGGATGCTGCCTCTCAAATTCCTGTTTGTCTGGTTTCTGTGCATCTCAAATGTTTATTGTAACATGATGAAAATGTTTTATGCTTAGGTCTGTATCTAACTGGATCCAGCCTCGAGAAAGAGCATGCGCTCGAAACACGTGTCGGCTGGTCTAAGAGTTGCTTTGCGTTCTTAGAAATCCCTTAGCTATTAAATGGAAGATTAAGGGCTACTTTGCGCAGTGTGGTTGTTTCACTATAATTGAATTCATTTATTTAATGGGTGACCTGGACTTATCTCTGAGTTTGTCAGAGGAATCATGAATGAAGGTTTGCTGACGGTTTAGAGTCTAATCTATTTCTGGGTTGATGCAATTTACTATTCTTGAGTTTATAGTGGTTAGTAGAGCTGGATGCATGTATAGGCTGGAGTATATTGGAGCTTGACAATGAAGAAAGAGACAAAGCAGGCAAGGTATCCACCTGCAAAGATTCAAGTGATTTGATCAGGACAAAATGTTCCTCAGGATCAGAGTATTCTTTGTTGATGCCATGTGGGTGGGGGGGGGGGTGGGTATAGTGATCATCCTAGTAGGCTCCAGGAGTCTGTATTTAATATCCAATTTCTTCCTTGCTGGTCTCAGTTCAAGGAACCTTTTTCTTTTATCCTGAGTTGATTTTGAGAAGTCTGGAGAAAAGTGAATTCTATTGTCCTGAAAGGTTAAAAGGAGAAAGCTTCTTAGCTGTCTGAAGAATTAAACATGCTTGATGATGGCGTATTAGACAGGCGATGAAAGGCCTAGGAGAAGCATTGTTAGGGATTCTGTGCACTCTTTGGAATTCCAGAGGTGCAGTGAAAGATTTTTTTAAATGCAGGAATCCACTGACATAGGAACTTAACAGGGTCATTGAATTCGGAATTTCCAGGAATTCCATACATTCTAATGTTATCTCTTCTGTTCCTGTCTTCTAGGTTGGTGGTTTCTGATTCCATTTGTACTGCATATGTTCCAAGTTTCCAAGCTATCCTCAGCCATGCAAATGCACCCATCTGTTTCATTTAATCTTCCATTAATAATTTCTAAACACCCCAATATCATATTGTATTGCCAAGGACCTGGAGTCTAGCTTAGAAATTGAAGATTGAACAGTGGATAGTTCATTCAATATTTTTTCCACTCCCAAATTAATGGAGGATAGTTCCATTGAAGGGGAACAATAGTTATGTTCACTCATTGTTGGATGAATAAATGCAGCAACAGCGTTTATAAGAGCACAGAAATGCAGATTTAAATCGACACTGTATAAAGAGTAATAGAGAGCAATGCCAAGCTTGTAGCGTAGGTGTCAGACTTGAGCAAGCCTCAATTTTCACTGGAATCACGTATTTGTGTGTAACCTGCAGCCATATGATTACCTCAGGGTGTGTGCAGACATTTTACCGGCTGCTCTGAAGATTGCAGCATTCCATTTCAGCTTCAGAAATGAAAAAGAATGGAAACGTTATGGGGCCATGAATAAGTAGTTTTATTAGCCAGTTCAGGGAGTGAGAGACTCACACAACCATTCAGTTTGGTTGTTGGTTACGCACCCCATAATAACGGGTTTTTGATTATTCTCACCGAGAATGTCAAATCCTACTAGAGAAAAGCACCAGGTTACATTTTCTAATGGGAAATAGATAATTTTACTTACAAAACTACATTTCATTACAGGAAAGGCACACCTTTGTCATTTTCCCCTCACCAAAGATTGTTAAGTCGTCTCGATGGGAAATATTAGATCATAAGATCATTTTATTAATGATAATATAAGCTTTTACAGATATAGACCACTCCCTGCTGCAGAAAAGGATGCGTCTTTGCTTTCAATAATCTGGGCAGTCCTTTTTCTCTGAAAGGTCTAGTTCCCATTAGATTACAAGACATTTTGGTTGTCCCAGGTTGGAGGTCTCTTTCTCTACAGGGATATAGATGAGAGGACCTTTCTGCTTTCCCAGGTTGGAGTCAGTTTCTCGAACGGGAAATAGCTGCTTCATTGTGAATAGGCTAGTTCCCATTAGACGAGAGGACCTTTGCGCTTCCCCAGGTTGGAGATCCGTTTCTCAGCTGGGAAATAGTTGCTTCATTGTGAATAGGCTACTTTCCATTAGACGAGAGGCCCTTTCTGCTTTCCGAGATTGGAAGTCTGTTTCCTTAATGGGAAATAGCTGCTTCATTGTGAATAGGCTAGTTCCCATTAGATGAGAGGACCTTTCTGCTTCCACAGGTTGGAGGTCTGTTTCTTAAATGGGAAAAAGCTGTCTCACTGTGAACTTTGCCAATTTCCATTAGACGAGAGGACCTCTGCATCTCCTATGGATAGGGGTTAGTTTCTCTAATGGGAAATAGGAGATACATTGTGAATAAGCTAGTTTACATTAGATGGGAGGCCCTTTCTGCTTTCCCAGGTTATAGGTCAGTTTCCTTAATGGGGAAACAGCTGCTACTTTGTGAATAGGTTATTTTCCATTAGACGAGAGGACCTTTCTGCTTCCCCAGGTTGGATGTCTGTTTCTCGAATGGGAAATAGCTCCCTCACTGGGAATAGGCTAGTTCCCAGTAGACATGAGGCCCTTTCTGCTTCCACAGGTTGTAGTGTAGGTCTGGAAATAGCTGCTTCAGTGTGAATAGGCTAGTTCCCATTAGACGAGAGTACCTTTCTACTTCCGCAGGTTGGAGGTCCGTGTCTCTAATGAGTAGGCTAGTCCTCATTTGAAGAGTGGAACTTTCTGCTTCCCCAGGTTGGAGGTCTGTCTGTCGAATGGGAAATAGCTGCGTCACTGCAAACTTTGCTAGTTCCCATTAGATGAGAGGACCTCTGCGTTTCCTTTGGTTAGTTGTCCATTTCTCTACTGGGAAATAGCTGCTTCATTGTGAAGAGGCTAGTTCCCATCAGACGAGAGGGCCTTTCTGCTTCACAATGTTGGAGGTCAGTTTCTCAAATGGGAAATATCTGCTTCATTGCGAATAGTCTAGTTGCTATTAGACAAGAGGACCTTTCTGCTTCCCCAAGTTGAAGGTTTGTTTCTCTAATGGGGAAATAGCTGCTTCATTGTGAATAGGCTAGTTCACATTAGACGAGAGGACCTTTTTGCTTCCCCAGGTTGGAGGTCTGTTTCTCTAATGGGGAAATAGTGGCTTCATTATGAATATGCTAGTTCACATTAGACGAGAGGACCTTTGTGCTTCCCCAGGTTGGTTGCCATTAGACGAGTGGACCTTTCTGCTTCCCCAGGTTGGAGGTCCATTTCTTGAATGGGAAATAGCTGCCTCACTGTCAACTTTGCTAGTTCCCATTAGCCGAGAAGACCTCGAGGTTTAGGGGTCCGTTCCTTGAATGGGATATAGCTGCTTCATTGTGAACAGCCTAGTTCCCATTAGACAAGAGGACCTCTTGCTCTTCTGCATATCAACTTGTTGCAAATGTACTCTTTTGCACAATATCAAAAACAGCACTTTATAGCCAACCCTCTGAGTGCTGCAACAAACCCCTCAATGGTGTCACAATGTTTCTGTTGTCTGGTGTCAAAGTGATAGCATGCCAAAATGATATTCCCCTTCACCCCGTAATGCTTGTCTATCTTGGCTATGCATATATCAAACTGAGTAGTTTTGTCCATCTCAATGGATTCAGCTAGTCTTAAGAATTTCTTGTCTAGCTGGATGTCAACAATGAAACAACAGTGTCTCTTTCCTTTTACTCAAATAATTAGGACCAAATACTGCCAACATACTTCATGAATCCTTCTTTCCATTTAATGACCTAGGCATAACCCAGGGCCTGGTGTGTTTGCCATAGCCTTTAAATTAGTTTTTATTGCTTCCCTATTTTCATGCCCTTGGTATTTGTCACCTTATTCACAGGGACAAATGTATGTAATCTCCCTTTTAATGTCCAATGAAAAATATCTTCTCAGAATATCAGCCAATTGTGCTAGAGTGTGCTCCCTTCTTTATGTGTGCGAGTGTCCCTTTCGGTCGCTACACTGCATGTGGAGGGGCACACCATGGAGCACAATACCCAAATTGAAGTCCTTCAGCTTCTTAGGTAGCTAAGCAAGAGACATGTCAACTCCTTATCGGGTCTCACATTGCCAGGTAACAACTATCAACACAGGATGACGTGCCTTTGGATCACACGCTGTCACATGCATGCATAGCTATGTTGCTAGGGGGCTTCCTGTGTCCTTGTCCGTTCACGCCCAACACAGACCTGAAGGGACCCAATGAGCCACCATTCATCCCTGCAACTAACCCTGTACCTGCTCAGCCAGGGCAACATCTCCATGGAGCAGCCATAACCAATGGCGCGTGCGAGTGCAGGCTTTTTGTCACTGACACAAAACAACAGTTCTTAAGGAGGTAAACCAGGACACAGCCAGTATACGTGTGACTTACTTCGTTATTTCCTTTTAGTTCATCTTTATGCGGTAATGTCCTCACCCTTGCACCAGCTACTGTACTATTTGCCTTGCATTCTCTTCTAGTTTGTTTTGTTTATTTATTTATTTATATGGTGCTCAAAACCCTGAGGTATCTAGGCACATTACGAGAAATGTTCAATTTGTACATTACTCATTGAAGCAGATTGAGGTTGGAAGGTTTACAGTACAGGTGTTAATTAAATTATTTACACAAGGAAGTAATAAGTGAGAGAAAAAAGAAGCATGCAGAATATTCAAAAGCCTTTTACATAGTTACAACATTATGATGAGCTGCAAGGTCCTGGGCACAGAGTACTACAGGTGTCATATGTCATTGGTGTAGAGCCAGCTTTTGGTGTTTTCCCTGAAGCTGAGGAAACACTGGTCTGCTCTCAGAGTTGCAGGTAGGGAGTTCCAAAGTTGGGCAGCCATAACCTGGAAACTACTGCCCCCTGACTTTTTCAGTGAAAACCTAGTAACTCTTAGGCAGAAGGTATTCGCAGTCCTTGTAGGTCGTGTTGACATGTTTTTGACAAATTTCTCCATCAAGTATTGAGGGGCTGAATTATTTAGACATTTGTGAGTCAGGCAGACAGTTTTAAATTGTATTCTGTCCTTGACTGAGAGCCAATCATTCTTCCGCCTGGCCTCTGAGATGTGTTGTCTTCCCGGAATGCTTAAAATCGTTCTGAGTGCGTTGTTTTGTAGTATTTGGAGTTTGTTGACAATATATTTGTTGGCACCTAGGCATAGTGCATTTCAATAGTCAAGCTTTGAAGGGATTAAAGCTCTAGCTAAGGTAATGCAACTCCCGGTAGATAAAAAGGGTTTACAGGCATGGATCAGCTTGCATGTGTAATCTGTAGCAGATGCCGTAGCGTTAACTTGCTTGCGCATGTTCAGGGCTGAGTCAAGTAGAAACCTAAGGTTTTTACCTCTTTAGCCACTTTAATGTCAATGCCGTCAATATTGAATGAGAGGTAGTGATTACTGAGTTTGTTGAGATTGGCCGGTGCACCTAGAAGCAGGAGCTTGATCTTCTCATCATTCAGACACAGGCCATGAGAGGCTATCCAGATTTTTTTAACCAATGCCAGATCATTATCATAATCGCCAGTCAAAGGAATTAGGATCTGGGTGTCATCTGCATAATTAGTGTCGGTGACACCCAGTAGGTCAAGGTCATCAAACAGTGGTTTGGTGAACACATTATACATCATGGGGATACGCAAGATCCCTGCAGTACTCCACATGTTATTGGAATGGAGTCAGCAGAAGCCGAAGCTGAGAACACTCTCACAGATCTGTTATTCAAGAAGGAATGGATCTATGCTATTGTTTCTGGAGAAAAGTGGGCCACTGTGGACAGGTGCTTACATACTACTTTATGATCTACCAGATCAAAGGCGGCTGACAGGTCTAATAAGAGTGGGAAAGCAAGTTTCCCCTTGTCTTTTAAGTCATCGATTTGGTTCTTCAGGTGTCACACCCTACCCTTTTTCTCACCTGTTTGTCCTTGATCAGTGTCTTGGAAGCGCCTTCCTTCTTCCTGACTGATCAGGAATTGTATAGGTAAGGACGTGAATCCTCGGGTTCCAGTGTGGGGAGCGCCGACTGCCTTAGGAGCAGAATAGCGTTCAGTATCCAGGAAGGTTGCGGCGGCGGAATCCAGGAAGGAAAAGAAACAGGGCCTGCAATGCTCTCAGAGTGCCGGGGAGCTTGCGACACCGAAGCACAAGACAGGAGTCCGGGATGAAAGGAAGAACGGGCCTGGCAGAAGCAAGGGCAGGTCAAAAGAGTTTCCAGGATGGAAAGGATGGTAAGAAATGGAAAATGGCACTGATAGAAGGAAACGATAACACTTGCCGAATAACTCGGAACAGTAGCGTTGAGACGCGCAGAGCCACGGGGGCGTGCCTATTTTCTAGGAGGCAGCGCATCACATGTAAACACTAGTGAGCAGTGCTTCCGTACTGTCGGCCATGTTGGGAGAACCACCGACCTGATGTTGCGGTGCATTACAGACCGCGAAGTCCAAAAGGGCTGGAATCAGCGATTCATGACAGCATGCCCCCTCTTAAACCTTGATGCACTGGGTTTGTCTGGATGGGTTCGATGGAACCTTTGTACTAAACGGGGGGGCATTCATATTCGAGACAGGTTCCCAGGTACGTTCGCTGGGGGGTATCCTTTCCATTCCACTAAGTATTGGAGTCGACCCCATCTGTATCTAGAGTCGCATGTCTTGGAGACCTCAAATTCAACCTGGTCATTGACGAGCATGGGGTTAGGTCGATGAGTCGATCTGGTGGATTGTGCATACAGATTACAACAAGGAAATATGGAAGACAGGATGTATCTTCTTCCAAGATACTGGCACCTGAAGTCGAAAAGCCACTGGGTTGATGATTTCTTTAACGGAGAAAGGTCCATAATACTTGGGAGCTAGTTTATTTGGTCGTAGATGTCGAGGTAAGAGTTTCGAGGATGACCAGACCTTGTCACCAATTCCGTATGGAGGGCTGGGTCTCTGCTTGGTATCAGCATATCTCTTGACGTCCGTCCTGACTTCTCCATGTGATCTTTGGCATCCTTATGTACGTTCACCAGTCGTTCAATCCAGGAATCGATTGAGGGAACTGGGGTAGGGTGTGGTAGAACAGGTGGCAGAACTGAAGGATGAAACTCTTGACTGCAAAAGAAGAGACTGGTCTTGATAGCTGAATGATCAGAGTTGTTGTAGGCGAATTCAGCTACCGGAATCAAAAGTGACCAATCATCCTGGACCTTGGCTGCAAAACAGCATAAGTATTGTTCTAGGGTCTTGTTTACACGTTCAGTTGCTCCATTAGTCTGAGGATGATACCCCAAAGATAATGCACGCAGGATGCCTAACATTTGGCACAGATGTTTCCAGAATTGGGATATATACTGAGGTCCACGGTCAGAGATGATCTTGGAAGGTAGTCCATGAAGCCTGAATATGTATTTTCAGAATATCCCTGCCACCTCAAGTGAAGATGGTAACTTGTACAAGGGGTGAAGTGAGCCATATGGGTGAGCAGGTCGATGGTAACCATTATGAAATCTGTGGCGATTGTCTCCCAAGGACGTGTTGTAACGCTCACCTGATTCCCGCAGAGGCGCCGGTCTTGACTGGGTGAATGCCGTGTCTTCAAGGGTGATGTGTAACACACGGTTGATTCCTCGGGCTGGACCTCTGTGCACTGTGTGTCTGACGCAGAGAGTAAGATGTCTGCAGATAGAAAATATGGGATTAATGAACTGGGGTTATTGGGTGCCTCTCTCCTCTTCCCTTTCTCTTTTCTTGTAGGACCCCAAAGGTTAACGAGCTCACCTTAGGTAGGTGAACGCCGAGCTCTCCATCTGCCTTGGGGGCAGGGTGCCGTAACCAGTTTCTTAACTGGATAAGGATGCAGGCCTCTTGACCTCAGAGGACTGCTGTCCGTCGTTTACTGCACGAACGGTAAGTTCTGGGCACTTCAAATGTCTTTAAAGTCCTTAAGTGCGTAAGGCGTGGCTGCTGTGGAGCGGTGCCGAGGAGCTCGTGAGTATGGCTTGACTTATGTAAAGTTCTTTAGTAATGATACCTCTTGTTTTGCAGGATTCCGGCGATGGCGGGCTTAAGAGAGTTGAGGATCGAGCCCGCATGAGGAATAGAAGCGCTTGGAAGCACGTAAGTGAGCGCTTGTTGCCTGCTTCACGATGCGCACTGTCTCTTTTACCTTGCAGGTACAAGTTCGGAGCTTTATAGAAGCTGAAGGGTGCTGGGATACCCGCTGATTACGGCGTGGGAAGGAGTGATGGCACGTGAGTAGTAAAGTTGCCTAATGTCTCTAAACGCACCTTCTTTTGTCTTTCAGATGCGGGATGCAGCGTTGAAGGCCTCCGGAGCGTGCGAAGAGCCGGTGAGCTTTTGTCTTTCAGATGCTGAAATGCAGCGCGAAGACCTCTGGAGCGTGCGAAGAGTCGGTAAGCTTTTGTCTTTCAGATGCCGGAATGCAACGCGAGGCGTTGGTGACAGCCGCTGGACCAGGTAAGAGATGCGCTGCCACTGAAGACCGTAGTGCTAACCTGTTCTTTCTTTGTCTTTATAGGTGCTGCTGAAGACTGGATTCCAGGAAGGTAAGCCTTTGTTCCCTTAGGCACAGGATCAGAAGACACGGTGAGCGTTCTGCTGCAGAGAATGCAGAATAACGCAAAGCAAGATTAATCCATCGGGTGTGGTTTAAATAGCCTCCTGTAGTGCTTAGGTGTCTCCTTCCACGGCCTCGCCTAGGTAAAAAAGAGTTCCTGCCTTCCAGAAGAGTTCCAGTGTTCTGAACCTAGGGAGTGGCTCCTGCCCCACCCAACAGGAAAAGTAGTCCCAAACAGAAGAGGATCAGGGGCTCAACTGGCAGGTAAGTAAACAGCATGGTCTGCTGCAGGTAAGTCCACCCAAGCATTATGAGCCCGGCGCTTCCAGCGCTGGGACTGGGCACATTTATGAGCCTGGTGCCACTGGCGCCAGGACAGGGTCCAAAAGGTCCCAATTGGGACTGGCCGGCACCCGGAACCGGGGTTATGGGTCTGCTTCCAAGGGAGTTGGGTAAGTCCTGACCCTTTGGAAGCAGAGATCATGACAGCACCCCCCCTCAAGGCCCCTCCCAAACCGGGCTTCTCCGGGGGTTTGGGCTTGTTAGGAAATGTTCGATGAAATCTTTTGATCAGACGAGGCGCGTGGACATATTCTGCAGGTTCCCAGGACCTTTATTGGGGGCCGTAACCTTTCCAGTCAATCAGGTAAAATAGTTTAGATTTGGAGATCTTAGAATCCAGGATACTTTTGACTTCAAACTCGAGTTCTCCATCAACTAGGATAGGTTTTGGAGATTTAGTCAGTCGGGTTTTAGGTTGCACGGGTTTTAGAAGAGAGACGTGGAAGACCAGGTGTATCTTCATGTGAGGGGGCAAGTCCAACTTGACCGCTACTGGATTTACTATGGTAGTGATTGAATAGGGACCAAGGTATCTTGGGTTGAATGTGCGTGGTCCTTTTAGAGGTAGATATTTGGTGGATAACCAGACTTGATCTCCTACTTGATATTGGGGGGCCTCCTTCCGATGTTGGTCCGCTCCTCTCTTGTATTGTTCTTTAGCCCTTTGAAGGTGAGAAACGGCTTCCTTAAAGGCTTGGGTGATTGTAGAATGCAGGTCGTCTACTGCTGGTGTTCCAAGATCTTGGAGTGGCTCCAAATCCGAGGTTCGAGGGTGACTACCATATAAAAGAAACAACGGGGTCTTTCCGGTTCCCGAGTGGACAGAGTTATTGTAGGCATATTCTGCTATCCAAAGGATATCTTTCCAAGTTTTTTCAGTTTGTTGCAGCATGCAGCGTAAATACTGTTCCAGAGTTTGATTGGTTCTCTCGGTTTGTCCATCGGTTTGGGGGTGGTGGCTGGTCGAAAGTCTCACATCAATTTGAGCCGACCGACAGCAACTTCGCCAAAAATGAGAAATAAATTGACTACCTCGATCCGAAATTAGAACCGAAGGAAAACCGTGCAGTCAGACGATGTTTTCGAGAAATTCTCGGGCCAGAGTTGCTGCTGATGGTAAGCCTTTGAGTGGAATGAAGTGCGCCATCTTGGAGAATAGGTCCACGATTACTAAGATCGTATTCTATCCGGAGCATGGAGGTAGATCGGTGATGAAGTCCATAGAAAGCGTATGCCAAGGGCGAGGTGGGATGGCAATAGGGCGTAAGAGGCCGGCTGGTTTTTCCTTTTGACTCTTGTTTTGGGTGCATATTCCACAGGACATTATAAAATCTCTGATATCTTTTTTTCCAAGACGGCCACCAGAAGTAGCGCTTGATCTTTTCCGAGGTTTTGGCCATAACGGGATGTCCTTCCATTAAAGAATCGTGATACCAGGAGATTACCTTTTTCTGTAAATCTGTGCTGGGCAGGTATAACCGTTCTAGGAAATACAAAAGGTCGTCCTTCACCGTAAAGTCCTTTCCCTGCAGATGCCAATTCTGTATGTCTTCTGGAGTTACCAGTTGCCTGGCTTTATCTTTAACTTCTTCAATGGATTGTGTGGCGATTACACCCAGAATTCTTTGTTCAGGAATGATAGGTACAGGTTTAGGATTGATCAAGTGTTCTTCCACTCCCATCCGAGAAAGGGCGTCAGCTTTACCGTTTTTCGTACCAGGTCGGTAGGTAATTATGAAGTCAAACTCGGCAAAGAAGAGTGCCCAACGGAGTTGCCTAGAGGATTGAGCTTTCGCGGTTTTCAAATATTGCAGGTTACAGTGATCTGTAATCACGGTAACAGTGTGTCGGGCCCCCAGAAGATAATGCCGCCGAGCCTTAAAGGCGGACTTGATAGCCAGAAGTTCCTTATCAGTAATAGTATAATTGATTTCAGGAGGCGAGAATTTGCGGGACCAAAATGCCACGGGATGCAACTGATTGGTTACTGGATCCTTTTGTGATAAAACTGCTCCCATGGCAAGACTCGAAGCATCAGTTTCAACAATGTAGTGGAGTTCTGGGCGTGGATGTTTTAAGATCGGTGCAGAGATAAATTTAGTCTTCAAATTCTGGAAAGCTTGTTCCGCCTCGGTAGACCATTCAAAACGTTTGTTTTTCTTTAACAGGGCGGTGATGGGCTGGACTATTCGAGAGAATTTGGGGATAAACCTACGGTAAAAGTTAGCGAAGCCTAACATGCTTTGAACACCTTTTACGGAGGATGGCGAAGGCCACCTGAGAATTGCATCGACCTTCTTTGAATCCATACGCACTCCGCTAGGTGATAATATGAATCCCAAGAATTCAACTTCAGTCACGTTGAAAACACATTTTTCCAACTTAGCAAAAAGTTTGTGTTGACGCAACCTCTCGAGGACCATTTTCACGTGTTTCCGATGTTCAGTTTCCGATGAAGAATAAACGAGGATGTCGTCAATATAGACAACGACACACACATCTATGAGCTCTCTGAGGACGTCGTTCATAAAATATTGAAAGGCGGCCGGGGCATTGCAAAGTCCGAAGGGCATGACCTGATATTCAAATAGCCCATACTTGGTGCGGAAGGCCGTCTTCCATTCATCGCCCTCTTTTACTCGTACCAAGTGGTAGGCTCCTCTAAGATCCAGCTTTGTATATATGCATGCTTTTCTGACTTGGTCCAGGAGTTCAGGGATCAAAGGTAACGGATATCTATTCTTAACGGTGATCTGGTTCAGGGCGCGATAATCTATACAAGTTCTAAGGTCCCCTTCTTTTTTTGGAACGAAGAACAAAGCTGAGGAAGCAGGGGACTTGGAAGGACGGATAAACCCATTCGCTAGTTATTGATCCAGGTATTGTCGGAGGTGAAGATTTTCAGGCTCGGTGAGGGCATAAATTCTACTACAAGGAGGGGTAGATCCAGGTATCAGGTCTATCTGACAGTCATAAGACCTATGAGGAGGTAGAGAGTTAGCTTGATCCTTCCGGAAGACATCTTGGAATTCTAGGTATTTGGGGGGTAACTGGGGAACCTCCGAAGAAATTGCTGCTAGTGCCACATCAGGTCGAGGGTAACAAGTGGAGACACATTCTGGAAACTGAACCGTTCTTGCTCGCCAATCGATCCGAGGATTGTGCTTCTGTAACCAAGGAATTCCTAGAATCATTTGGAACTGAGGGGCCTTGATCACATCGAACACGATCTTCTCATAGTGTCCATCTTGACTTACTAACGTCACTTCTTGAGTGGTATGCGTTACTGGTCCGGAAGCTATCTCCGTGCCATCCACCGTAGTAATGACGTCCTTTACAGCCTTTGGACAAAGAGTCAGATTCATCCTCAATACCATTTCATGATCCACATAATTGCCGATGGCACCGCTGTCGACGTAAGCTTCAATCGCATGTAATCGATCCGGACGTTCAGGGCTAAAGAGGACCATAGGTATCACGAAATGCGAGGTCACGGAACTGGTTTTAACGCTCGGCAAGAGGACCTCTATTCTTGTCGGGCCAGGTCGTTTCCCTGCTCAGAGTTTGTGACCCTGGTAACTGCAGCCCCTACTGCCTTCTTGGCTGGTTTCACTGGACAGTCTCGAAGAAAGTGCCCCGAGTTTCCGCAATAGAGGCATAATTGCAGCTGTTTTCTCCTTTCCCGCTCTTTTTGGGTTAGTGGTCCTTTCAGGCCCCCTATTTGCATGGGTTCCCCAGAGTCTGCTCCTTTGGTAGGAGTCGGTGGTTTGGAAAACACTCGAGCATCAAACTTGGAACGATCGGCCTTCCTGTTCTGTAGTCGGTGGTCTATTTGAACGACTAAGTCAATATAGTCCGAGCAGTCTTGCGGGGGATTCACTACTTGGGCTAACACATCTTTGAGTTCCCCACGTAGACCTCTATAAAACAGCGTAATCCTTTTGTTCTCAGGCCATTGAGTTTCCACTATCAGTCTGTTGAAAGACGCAATATAAGCCAAAAGGTCTTGATTACCCTGTCGTAATGAAAGGAGCTCATTGTCCAAGGCCTGCCCCTGTGAATGTCTTGCGAACAGTTTTTCCATGCTGAGCTGAAAAGCTTGAAAATCATGGAGAACCGGATCATCCTGATTGACTAGAGGGATCGACCAATCTGCCGCACTGCCACTGAGGTACGAAAGTACGAAAGCTACCTTAGCTTGATCTGTTGGGAAGGCTGCTGGCCGGCATAAGAAGTGCAAGCGGCACTGATTAATGAATACTGCAAACCTCTTTGGGTCACCAGAAAATCGTTCGGGCGGAGCCAGACGCACATTCCCGGGTAGGTTGATCTGCACTGGGTTCGTAGAGGATGTTGAAGGATGATTTGCCCCTGATGCGGGCAACTGAGTTTGTCCGGCTTGTGACTGTAGCAATTGTCTAGCGAGATCATCTGTTCGCTCCTTGGAAATAATCAGTTCCCTTCTTAGAGCATTCGTTTCCTGGCGGGCTGCATGCACTTCTGCTCTTAGTTCCCCAAGTAACTGGGCTAGCTGGTCGGTATCCGAGGTTTCCATAGCGTCTGGGTGGGAGTTTTGGGGTGGGCTTTGCGTTCTGTAACGCTCACCTGATTCCCGCAGAGGCGTCGGTCTTGACTGGGTGAATGCCGTGTCTTCAAGGGTGATGTGTAACACACGGTTGATTCCTCGGGCTGGACCTCTGTGCACTGTGTGTCTGACGCAGAGAGTAAGATGTCTGCAGATAGAAAATATGGGATTAATGAACTGGGGTTATTGGGTGCCTCTCTCCTCTTCCCTTTCTCTTTTCTTGTAGGACCCCAAAGGTTAACGAGCTCACCTTAGGTAGGTGAACGCCGAGCTCTCCATCTGCCTCGGGGGCAGGGTGCCGTAACCAGTTTCTTCACTGGATAAGGATGCAGGCCTCTTGACCTCAGAGGACTGCTGTCCGTCGTTTACTGCACGAACGGTAAGTTCTGGGCACTTCAAATGTCTTTAAAGTCTTTAAGTGCGTAAGGCGTGGCTGCTGTGGAGCGGTGCCGAGGAGCTCGTGAGTATGGCTTGACTTATGTAAAGTTCTTTAGTAATGATACCTCTTGTTTTGCAGGATTCCTGCGATGGCGGATGGCGGGCTTAAGAGAGTTGAGGATCGAGCCCGCGTGAGGAATAGAAGCGCTTGGAAGCACGTAAGTGAGCGCTTGTTGCCTGCTTCACGATGCGCACTAACTGTCTCTTTTACCTTGCAGGTACAAGTTCGGAGCTTTAGAGAAGCTGAAGGGTGCTGGGATACCCGCTGATTTCGGCGTGGGAAGGAGTGATGGCACGTGAGTAGTAAAGTTGCCTAATGTCTCTAAACGCACCTTCTTTTGTCTTTCAGATGCGGGATGCAGCGTTGAAGGCCTCCGGAGCGTGCGAAGAGCCGGTGAGCTTTTGTCTTTCAGATGCCGGAATGCAGCGCGAAGACCTCCGGAGCGTGCGAAGAGTCGGTAAGCTTTTGTCTTTCAGATGCCGGAATACAGCGCGAGGCGTTGGTGACAGCCGCTGGACCAGGTAAGAGATGCGCTGCCACTGAAGACCGTAGTGCTAACCTGTTCTTTCTTTGTCTTTATAGGTGCTGCTGAAGACTGGATTCCAGGAAGGTAAGCCTTTGTTCCCTTAGGCACAGGATCAGAAGACACGGTGAGCGTTCTGCTGCAGAGAATGCAGAATCACGCAAAGCAAGATTCATCCATCGGGTGTGGTTTAAATAGCCTCCTGTAGTGCTTAGGTCTCTCCTTCCACGGCCTCGCCTAGGTAAAAAAAGAGTTCCTGCCTTCCAGAAGAGTTCCAGTGTTCTGAACCTAGGGAGTGGCTCCTGCCCCACCCAACAGGAAAAGTAGTCCCAAACAGAAGAGGATCAGGGGCTCAACTGGCAGGTAAGTAAGCAGCATGGTCTGCTGCAGGTAAGTCCACCCAAGCATTATGAGCCCGGCGCTTCCAGCGCTGGGACTGGGCACATTTATGAGCCTGGTGCCACTGGCGCCAGGACAGGGTCCAAAAGGTCCCAATTGGGACTGGCCGGCACCCGGAACCGGGGTTATGGGTCTGCTTCCAAGGGAGTTGGGTAAGTCCTGACCCTATGGAAGCAGAGATCATGACACGTGTAGGCAATGTGGGTTGGTGGAGAAGACCTGCAGGGTTGTTGTGTGGGGTTTTTTTTTTGTAATTTTTTTTTAAACATTTTTTATTCTTATTTTGACTGCAAACAGCACAGGCTTGGATGTAAGCCCTTACACCGTCGATAATCCTTGGCCACCAGAATTGTCTCTGAATGAGGTGGAGAGTTGCAGTGATGCCTCAATGCCGCGAATGGAAGGTATCATGACAAAGACTTATGATCTTGTCTCTCAATCTCTGTGTGGGTATCACCAATCTCTTATCCTTAAGGAGATAGCCATCCTTTGCAACCAGGCTCCATCGATTTGGCCTTGGTTTAGTCCTCCCAGAGATCAGAAGAAGGTAAACACCTTTGAGGAAGGAATTGGCTTGGGCCACAAACACGGTATCAGGAAACATCTTCGGGAATGCGCATGCTCCGACAGGCTCATAGTCAGGACGCCTGTATAAGGCATCTGCGATAATGTTGTTAGTTCCAGGGAAGTTATGTATGTGGAACTGGTACTGGGCAAAAAGAAGGCCCAACGGGCTTGATGACTATTTCTGCATTCCAAGGACTGCAGAACTTGCACGTTTCTGTGATCGGTCCGCACCTGCACAGGATGTTTGGCACCCAAGAGTAAATGACGCCAGTCGGTAAAGGCTTGTCGGATGGCTAGTAATTCCTTCTCCAGGACAGAGTAATGGGTCTCACTGGGAGTCAATGTACAGGCTAGGTAGGCAATAGGATGTTCCACCTTGTCTTCAAATTCCTGTTTTAAGACCACCCCGATGGCGTAGTCTGAGGCATCCGTTTCTACAAGGAAAGGTCTATTTATGTCAGGTTGAGCCAGGATGAGACCTTGAGTGAATCTTTGTTTTAACTCCTGAAAGGCCGTCTCTTGAGCAGCAGACCAATTAAACGGTGTGTCTTTCTTTAAGAGGATGACTATGGGATGCACTATGTCAGAAAATGTAGGGATACATTTTCTGTAGAAATGTGCATGTCCCAGGAAGGATTGAATTTGTTTTACTGTAGTAGGCGCTGGCCAAGAGAGTATGGAGTCAACCTTGGCAAGATCCATTCCGATTTCTTTGGAACTCAGCACAAATCCAAGGTAATGAACAGTCTGGACATGAAAGAGGCCTTTTTCTGACTTGGCCAGGAGTTTGTTTTCTCGTAGTCGTTGTACAACTGCATTTACAAGTTCCTGATGGACTTGGGGATCGTTGGAATAAATCAGTATATCATCCATGTATACGATGAAAAAAAGAAACAGCATATCTGAGAAGACTCCGTCCATGAAGCGCTGAAAGACCGCAGGGGCGTTGGCGAGGCCGAAGGGCATTACCAAATATTCAAAATGGCCAAAAGAGGTTCTAAAGGAAGTCTTCCACTCATTACCTTCCATAATCCGGATGAGGTGATAGGCACCCCGAAGACCGAGCTTGGTAAAGATGACTGCACCCGAACCGCCTCCAAGATGTCGGAAATAAGTGGTAGAGGGTAACGATCCTTGAGAGTGCATTGGTCGAGACCACGGTAGTCCAAACAGGGTTGGAGTTCCTTGGAATCCTTCTTTGGCACGAAGAATAGAGAAGCACCGGCTGGAGATTTTGAAGGACGAATGGTTCCATTAGCAAGGTTGGTGTCCAGATATTCTTGTAGGGCTCTTTTCTCAGGTTCAGATAGTATAAACATTCTGCCAAATGGGATTACAGCTGAATCATCTGTGTCGATGGCACAATCCTCAGGTCGGTGGGGTGGCAGAGCTTGAACAATGGCTGTTGAGAACACGTCCGAGTACGTTTGATAGATCTCTGGCACTTGGGTAATGTTGGACACGCACAGAGGTGATTGCTCGGAATTCTTGGAGTTCACTGGAGGGTTATGCAGGAAGTCTTGAGACAAACAATGGGACAAGCAGAATTCAGAACCTAGAAATAGGGATCCGGCTTCCCAATTGATATAAGGGTTGTGTTTCTGGGGCCAGGGCATGCCTAAAACCATGGGTAATGTGCTGCCTTTATGATATCAAAACTGAGCTTTTCCTGGTGGTTGTTTATCGAAAGCAGTAATTCCTTGGTTTGGTGGTAATGGGCACGGAGGATAATGGTCTCCCATCAATCCCCTTGACAGGTTGGATTATTTCTTTGGGTTTTCGAGGAATATTGTGCCTGGCGGTCCAGTCATGATCTATAAATACTCCCGTGGCACCGCAGTCCACAAGAGCCAGGATGGGAAATGAGTCTTTCTCAGTGGGTGACAAAATCGTTTGGAGAACCACTAAGGTGTTTTGGCTGGGACCATTCAAGGGAGGAACAGAAGCGGAGCAGGCATCTTTCTCCTGAAGCTGTGCTCCAGGAGCTGGTGTTTCCTGAATGTCTGGGTGGTGCTATTGGGCAGTTTCTTACAAGATGTTTATCAGAAGCACAATACATGCAAAGTCCGGTATTGATCCTACGGATCCTTTCTTGCGGAGAGATCGGTCCCCGGAAAGAACCCAACTGCATAGGTTCGGGTCCTGATGAATGTTGAGTGGGTGTTTCCTTGAGGCTAGGGTATTCCACAGTTGTCTTTGGAGGTGTTGTTTTTGTTTTTCTTTTCTCTGCCTTTCTCTCCTGGATTCGGAAATCGATTTGGAGAGATAAATCCATCAAGGCCTGAAAGGAACTTGGGCGGGCCACTCTGGCTAACTCATCCTTGACCTCACATTCAACCCTCTTCGGAACAGGGTGAAACTAGCCTCCTGGGACCAATCGGCTTCGTTAGCTAGTTGTTTGAAACGAGTCACGTAAGTAAGCATATCCTGACTCCCTTGCTGGAACTCCAGAAGTCTTTCCTGGGCGCTATAAACGAGATCTTGTCGATCAAACATGGTCTTAAAGGCTTCTATGAATCCATCATAATTATCCAGGAGTGGGTCTCCCGAGTTGACCAAGGGAGTAGCCCAGGTTAAGGCATTGCCAGAGAGGTGTGAAATTATAAACCCTACCTTAGCCCGGGGCGTGGAAAAATAGTAGGGTGTAAACGTGATATGCACCAGGCAGGAGTCGAGGTAGGAACGCAGGGATTTGGAGGAGCCATCATATTTGTCCACTATACCCCCTACCAGGGCACTTTCCTTGAATGCAGAATCTCGGGACAAGACAAGTTGCTTTAGTACTGCATTCTCGGCCTTGAGGTTTTGAACCTCTGTAGTTAATTCTTGCATTCCGCTCATGAGGTCCTGGACTGCAGCCTCCATGTCAAATCCGATCAGATATCAGGTTCTTGGCGTCTCAAACTGTCACACCCTACCCTTTTTCTCACCTGTTTGTCCTTGATCGGTGTCCTCTTGGAAGCTCCTTCCTTCTTCCTGACTGATCGGGACTTGTACATGTAAGGACGTGAATCCTCGGGTTCCAGTGTGAGGAGCGCCGACTGCCTTAGGAGCAGAATAGCATTCAGTATCCAGGAAGGTTGCGGCGGCGGGATCCAGGAAGGAAAAGAAGCAGGGCGTCCAATGCTCTGAGTGCCGGGGAGCCCGCGGCACCGGAGCACAAGACAGGAATCTGGGATGAAAGGAAGAACGGCCCCGTCAGAAGCAAGGGCAGGTCAAAAGAGTTTCCATGATGGAAAGGATGGTAATAAATGGAAAATGGCACTGATAGAAGGAAACGATAACTCTTGCCGAACAACTCGGAACAGTAGCGTTGAGACGCGCAGAGCCGCGGGCCGTGTCTATTTTCTAGGAGGCAGCGCATCACACATAAACACTATTGAGCAGCACTTCTGTACTGTCGGCCATGTTGGGAGAACCACCGACCTGATTTTGCAGTGCATTACGGACCACGAAGTCCAAAAGGGCCGGAATCGGCGATTCATTACATCAGGTCAATCAAGGCTGTTTCTGTGCCATGTTGGGGTCTGAAGCCTGATTGCCGAAGTCCTAGAAAAATGTTGGTCTCAAGGTACGATTGTAACTGGAAATACGCTGCTTTATCAATGATTTTTAATAGAAAGGGTACTGGTGTAATGGGTCTATAATTGGTTGGAATATTTGGGTCCAAAGAAGGTTTCTTTAACAGTGGTAGTACCCAGGAGTCCTTCAGGTTGGTAGGAACGTTCCATGATTGAAATGACAAGTTAATTAGGGTGGTGATGAAGGGAGCCAGGTCTTTGGTAGCTTCTTTGATTATGGGGGCTGGGCAAGTATCTCCCTGACACCTAGAAAGATTGAGCAAGGCTAAGATATTTTCCACTTCTAGGATAGACACTTGTGCAAATTTGAAGCCCTGGAGAGGTTTTGAGGTGTTAGATTGTGTTCTCTGGCCAATTACTTGGTTGGGGAGGTTAAGTTCTCTGTTGTCATTCCACACCCATAACATTCCCTCTGCTGACATGTCTAACACGCGTAAGGAGGCACCCTTTCTTTTTGAGGACTTTCTTCCTGTGTCCACTTTCCGTATTCGAATAATACTTTTCTCAGGCTGTATTGTCCAGTGTGAATTGTTCAGTTACTCCCCCACTATGGTGGTTTAGAGTGCTCCAGGGCACACTTTTCTTGACTCTTCTATATGAACATGGGTTGGTCCTTCTTGGATTGACGTCACATTGCCCTTCTAGGCATGAAGATTAAATCTCCTGGACAGAAAACCCCTTTGGGCCTCCTCGGCTTCAAGACCAAGATAGGTCATTTCAGAGACCAGAAATGGATGATGGGATGCATCAGCTGGGCCAGAAACTGAAGAAAGGCACAATTTACCTTGGTGTTGAGTCAAACCACAATTAAGTTGGTGTACCTAGGATACCGCGCTCCTCCTCATCTTTCTGCTCCCTTTCTCTACTTCTGACTTCTCCTATGGGCTAGTTGATAGGTTAAGATGTACAACCGAGTGCCAACTACCTCACTTCTGAACTGATACAGACCTTCTACCACAGTATTTGTCTTATTTTCAGGGGCCACTTCTGCACTTCTTCCTTCCTCCACCTCCCTTTTCTTTCTCTGTACTTCTTCAAAAAGATTACTCCATGGGTGGCCCTAGTCTTCCTACACTGCTTTTGTCTGTACCTTTCATACGGTTCTCCTACAGGTAATTTCCTCCTTCCTCTTGTGTCTCCCTTTCAATCTCTCTTTTCCCCCTCCTAGTTTTTCCCTAATTCATGCTGCATCTTGCGTTTCCCTTCTTTTCGCCCTTCCCCTTGTCCAGCACCTGCTTCTCCCTTCACCTGTCTACCATTCACCTGTCTTTAAGTCTTAGCCTCCTTCCTTCACCTTCCTTCTTCATCTGGCATCTTTTACTCAGCTCTTTACAGCAACTCTTCTTTGGCCTTCTCCCCAGCTTCCCTTTATAGTTCTGTCTTGTGTGGATGCAGTAAAGGGATTGGCTCTTCCGAGTAACACTCATCTTTCGCATTTCCCTTTCCTTGGAAATTCTCGTAATTAGCCGAGAAATGCCGATTCTTACAGGGAATATCACCATCTGTAACAGAAAGAGCGTAGCATCCTTTCTAATGCGACAAGCAGCACAGATTCTCACAGACGTCTCAGCTGGCCTATGAACACAACCTTTTCATACTTGCAACGACACATTTAAAATGTGTGGGTTTCAGTTAGCATTTCATCTCATAGGAATCATAAGAATGTTCCCTTTCTCCCACCTTAAGGACACCCTAAACAGGTGCCATCAGTGTGCGACAGCATCCCTAGCATGGAACCTCAATTATTGTGCATTTCATGAGCAAAACAAAACAGCAATCAAACAGAATAAATGGCATTTCAATTTGTCATCTAAGCATAACATTTCCAGGAAATTAAAACGGACTCGAATGAACGTACTTTAATGTTTTATTAACAAAACTAAAAATCATTGCTCCGCCTACTTCTTTAAATGCCACGAATCAATAAGTCTTAATCTTATTCAATTAAATCATTTCACAGCATATAACTCACATTTCACATCTCACTTTGTGCAGGGGCTGAAAAATTAAAAAAGAAACTCCTTTTTATATCAGCATGCGATAGCTGCTCCTTACACCAGACCCCCAACGGGCAAATTACAATATTTTGGAATTAGCAAGTTCAAACCATGGTAAAGTCGAAACCCGGGGACGCTTGCAAAGTGCTATTTTCTACCTATCCTGTTACGGTGAACTTAAACGTAAACTATGCATCTTTCTCAATGCTAGAGAAAAGCAATCTTCAAAAAAACATTTCTTGTATGGCAAATGCATTTAATAAGTGATAAACCTGCAAAAACCCAAAAGCAACTGTAAATTGAAACCAATAGTAAGACCTACAATATATTTCAGAAATATGCTACTAAAAAAGCAAACCATGCAAGTTCATAATGCAATTGAAAAATAATGCAAACGTATTCGGGTCAACCTTTAAATGCTAGAATACAATTCCAGAATGAAAAGGTATGAAAATAATGAATACTGAATGAGCATTTCTCAATTTCAATTCAAGAGTTTAGACCCTTAGCACTTAAAGGATGCCCTCTGCTCTTTAGCAGAGACACCCCCTGCCAAAGACGGGGTTGTCAAGGAATGACAAACTTCAAGACAGCTCCACTGCTAACTTCCCCATCAGGAGAGTCATCTTCCAATCTGCTTGCCTGCCAGTCTCCCCAACAGAGGTTGCTGGCCATTTGTATACCTTTCTGACTCTTCCTTTGATGGGCAGCGGTCTCTGCCTGGTATTCCCAATGCAATCTTGTGAGGCAAAGGATCTGACAACGTGCACCTGTCCATTTAGTCACACCCCCAATCCTTATAATGTGGTTACCCAATGTATAGTTTTATTGAATGATGTCATTTTCAGTTGATGTAAACTCTGTCTGCAGTGAAGCGACAGACACCATCCCTATCTAGAGGGAATGTGCTTGTTACGTACCTGAAGAGATTTCTATGGCCGATTTAGGTGGCATCTTGTTATCCATCACCTACCACTTTGTTTTTCCCTGTAAAGAACTGGTTACATAGCTCATCTTGCGAGCCACTGCAAACATTCCTTTTGGGAAGGAATACAATTGTTTTTCCAAATGCTGTCTTCTGGCTGCATGGTGCACGTTTTAAAGTCCTGTCCAGAATTACATTTAAATGAAGAAAATGTTCTTAAAACGCCCATGGTGTATCGCAAAGGTTTAAAGTATTAATTCAGCGTATAGCGCTTTCAGCATTTACCTGTTTATGCAACGCACTATATTATATCACTGAGTACTTGGTATGATTCTACGCACTACTTTCTGTCATTGGAATTAGTCAGGCTTAGTCGGTAGGAGGGGAAGGCCCACATGGAATGGTATCTAATGCGCTCATTACCCCCTTCTTGGGCAGAATGGATCCTAACGCATGACATCTCCTTGTCAGAGCTAGTGGTTTGTAGCAGTTACAAATGATCAGCTGCCAACTTGAAGTCAAGCAGCGCTATCACTATCACGGCACCTGCCTCACCCCAGCTGCACCCTGCCGACCTTGACCCACCTCATCTGCCAACTCCATTGCATACCCTCAAGACTGCGTAGTCAAATACACTTTTAGTTGTCTCAAAGACCATACCCACAGACCTTTTGGCCTTCTAATGAAGAGTTGTTCATTTTTCAAAACTCTACCAGGTCTTGGATTACAGACTGGTACCTGGCAAAGGAGAAACTGGATAGGGCAGACACATTGGGAATACCACATACTGGCTATTATCTTTCTTTTTTTTGTTTAACTTTATTTAAAGTCAGCAATCACAAAAAACATTTCCAGTACATTTGTCGGATATATATTGTTTTGCTACAGATCCAATAATACATAGTTTGCTCGCCCCATAGTAGTCGATTATTGCGTAGCTAGTTCAGTCTTCAGAAAGATATGCTCTAAACTCTCACCCTATGTCCTTTGGCAGGACGAACGTGGAATCATATTTAGCTTCTCGCATTCATTCACCCAGGTTGTCTTTCGGCTATTCTTGCATGGAAATGGGGGCGGGGGGGGACTGGGGCAACGAGCTTTCCATTTCTGAGTATGCACCTTTTCGCCACTATGTTCCCCATGTTTAGAATGTCTCTGATCCTATTTTCCAACAGGTCTTGCCATTGTCCAAATAGCGCAGAAGAGTTGCATCCAGATGCCTTCCAATAACTTCAAACATTACATTGTATGTCTGTTTCCAGTACTGCAGTAGGCTCGGGTAGGACCAGATCATGTGCAAGCATCCAGCTTCTGTTGCTAGGCATCTCGGGCATAAACAGTTATGGTCTGGAAATGCCCTCTTAAGTTTATATAGTGTATAGTGTGACATGTGTAATACTTTACATTGAATGAGTTTCAATCGACCATTCATGGATACGGACGTGGTAAACCTGCACATAGCTCCCCATTGTTCATCATCTATCACCTGGTTTAATTCAGCCTCCCATTTCTCACGTAAGAAGTCCGCCCGCGTCGAAATCCCAGCTAGTATTTCCATATATAAAAAGGTGGAGAGCACATGTCTGCATCCACTAGAATTAGAGATGTAGGCCTGCAGTTTGTTTTCAGAGGAGGGGGGGGGGGGTGTTTCAACCAGGTAGGAAGGAATCCCATCCAGCCCGAATAACTATAATATTATAATAATCCCACCTGAGTGTCCCCATGTTTTGCCTTCAGACCCTCAACCATCAAAAACTTCCGATCGGGAAACAGGTCCCCTATGCAGTTATATCCCAAAGTTTCCCATTGCCTACGGATCGCAGCATCTCATGTAGGGGAAAGATGCGGGGAAGTCCCACAATGGTAGCCAGTGGTAATATTGAGTTTTTCTGTCCGTTCTGTGACAAATACGCTTCCAGGCTCTTAAAGTGGTAGAAAGAGGGTCATATGGGCAGTTGTCTCTACATGTGCTGTCCATTATAAGTGTCATCATTTCCAACCCTTCTGTCGCTGATTTTTCTAGTTTAACATGTGGCAGACAGAGTTTCCCCCGTACCATACCAATAGGAGGCAAATTCTGCTTGTGTCGCCATCCAATAAATCTCTAGGTTGGGTCAGTTGAACACACCCATGGAGTATGGAAGTGCCATCAGTTCCCATCTTTTCCACACATCTCCAGAGTGTCACAAGAACCTAGCTCATGTTATGTAGCGAGTGCCTGGCCATATAAGTACTTACGTATATAGTATTTTAGGTACTAGTATCATTTTAATTAGTACAAGTCTGCCCGCCAATGATGGAGGGGGATCCGTGACCATGCAGATATTTTAGTGCTCATGTATCTCATCAGGGTAGCATAGTTATCTACTAATAACTCATTCTTAGAACTAGAGATCATTACTCCCAGGTATCTTAGCTTATCTGGCGTCCATTTCAACAGGGTTTGTGTCTGGGGCTGGTGCTTGTCGTCCATGAGGGGAAACATCTCAGACTTCCCGTAGTTGACTGAACCCAGAGTATGCCCCAATCCGGGTCATATCCTCCATTATGAGATCTAGGTTCTGTTGTGAATCCCTGACATACGGTAGGATGTTGCCGCATATAGCGAAATTATCTCTGGGGTTTCCAGCTATTCATATACCTTTATTCGTGTGTCGAGCACGGACTAAGTCTGCCATGGGTTCTATTGCCATGGAAAAGAGTAACAGGGACAATGGACATCCTTGTCGCGTCCCTCTGCCCAGTTCAAATGGAGCAGACCGTCATGTTAGTTAGAATGGTTGCCATGAGTTTTGAGTAAAATATTTTAATATAGCTTATAAAAACATCACCCAACCCACATTTCCAAAGGTCAGTGAATAAAAATGGCCAGGACACCATATCAAATGCTTTTTGGGCATCGAGAGCCACAGCCACTGCATGGGCCTTAGGGGATATTCAAGCCAGGATATTGGACACATGTCTAAGATTGAGGGCCGTCGCTCTACCAGGTATGAAGCCGGCTTGGCCTTGGTGTATTAAAGCAGGCATTAATGGTAACAGACTATTAACTGATATTTTCATGTATATTTTAGTGTCCATGTTCATTAGCGACAGTGGTCTGTAGAAATTACACATCACTTGGTTTATCCGGTTTGAGCAAGACAGTTACGACTGCTTCTTGAAGAGATTGCGGGAAGGGTCCCACCACTACAGCCTGCTCCCATAATTTCAATAAGTGGGGTGCCACGTGGGCACCATACTCCACATAACATTCTGCTATAAGGCCATCAGGGCTTGGGGCCTCGACCAGGTATGAAGCCGGCTTGGCCTTGGTGTATTAAAGCAGGCATTAATGGTAACAGACTATTAACTGATATTTTCATGTATATTTTAGTGTCTATGTTCATTAGCGACAGTGGTCTGTAGAAACTACACATCACTTGGTTTATCCGGTTTGAGCAAGACAGTTACGACTGCTTCTTGAAGAGATTGCGGGAAGTGTCCCACCGCTACAGCCTGCTCCCATAATTTCAATAAGTGGGGTGCCACGTGGGCACCATACTCCACATAACATTCTGCTGTAAGGCCATCCGGGCTTGGGGCCTTATTGCTTAGCAGTCTTTTATCATGTGAAATATTTCCTCTGTCGTGAATGGGGTATTGATTTGGATTCCAGCAGTTCCGACTCGCCTCCCCGCCTGCCCCCCAAGCTCTGTCTCTCTTATAACTTTATATAGAATTGCGTGAATACTTCATTGATCTCTTTTTCCGAATATCGCAATATTCAATGTTTATCTTCAATTGCCACCATGTGTGTGCGCCCCCTGTGTATTTTAACTGATGCGTATAGCGCTCTTCCGGCTCAATTGCCTTCTCCATAGCATCTAGTCATGGCTGGTTTGGCGTGACAAGACAAGGAGGGGGAAACAAAAAGGGAGGACAAAACAACGATCTTACTGGGCATTGTGTCATTCAGATCGGACAAGAGCAGGGAAGTGGGGGGGAGGACATGCTGAGGGTAAGGGAAGGATGGAGAAGTGCGGGACAATGGAAAAAAACAAGAGTGCAGCCAACAGGTGGCAAATAAGTACAAGAGAGGGGACTGTAGGGTTATAGATACACACCACAAGCGCAGGGAAGCCAAGAGGCAGTTCAGGATTGTAGCTGGACAGGCAGTGACCTGGGCCAAAATTCAAAGGGTGACCAGTGCATGGAACAGGCAGATGATCAGCAAGGGAAGGCAGAAGCAAAGAGAAATGTCTTGAATTGCTTCCGGAAATGGTCTGCTCAACTTTCAGGGAAGCAGTACCAGAGGTAGGCCCCAGCATAAGAAAGGGATCTGCCCCCAACTCTTTGCTTGGAAAAGCGACTGACCCTCAGAGATTTCGAGGTGGAAGAGCGGAGAGCTCGAGAAGGCATATATTTAGGAAGAGAGAGTTTGAGGTCCCAGATAGCCTTGTGGGCAATGCAAAAAGTCTTGAACCTGATCCTTGCTGCCAGTGAAGAATTTCAGAGCTGGAGAGATACGATCCCTGGGCTTGAGGTCCATTCTTGCAGTCCTGTTCTGGATGAATTGTAGAGGACAGAGAGTAGAGGCAGGACGATTTAGAAAGAGGCTGTTGCAGTAGTCCAGCTTAGAGAGAACCAGAGCTCTGGAGATAGTGAGATTCTGGGGGAAAGTGAGGCAGGGAAAATACCTCTGAGGAGGTGCAGCTGGTAGTTTGACTTCTTAGAGACGTCAGAGATGTGAGGAGAGAAGGAGTGTGGAGTCGAAGATGACCCAGAGGTTCTTAGCCTCACAGGTAGGAGAAGGAAGAGGCCCAGAGTGGGTAGCCAGAGAGTGAGAGGAGAGGAGGGAGCTGGTGTTCTGATGAGGAGGATCTCAGTCTTACTGGCATTAAGGCAGAGATCATTGGTGGCACACCACTCCTGAATTGCAGAAAGACAGTCAGGAATGAGAGAAGGGGTAGAGGCGGCTGAGGGGAGCCGAGTGTCATCCACATAGAACTGGAAGTTGGAACAGAGGGCGGCTATGCGGTGGGCAGGAGGTGCCAGGTATTTGCTGAACAGCCAGGGAGAAAGATTAGACCCCTGAGGAACAGCACAGGTAGAGAGAGGAGAGGAAGAAACCCAGTTTAACCTGGAAGGTCGATCAGTGAGAAAGGAGGTCAGCAAGGCCATGGCCTGATCAGTGATATCCAGGTTATCACAGAGCCGGTTGAGCAGGATGGCATGGTTAACCGTATCGAAAGCAGAGGAAAGCTCGAGGAGAATGAGGACAGAAGGAAGGTTAGAATCAAGGTTTGAGAGGAGGTCTACACCGATGTTCAGGAGA
Organism: Ambystoma mexicanum; assembly: GCF_040938575.1. Classification (NCBI taxonomy): domain Eukaryota; kingdom Metazoa; phylum Chordata; class Amphibia; order Caudata; family Ambystomatidae; genus Ambystoma; species Ambystoma mexicanum. The sequence goes on from NC_090926.1 coordinate 587,545,417, forward strand.
GCAGTTTGCGTTCTTCTGGCTGTTCTGAAGCCAGACTGGTGGTCATGCGGACAACCAACAGATTCAGTGTGAAGGTTAAGCTGGGAGATGGCCAGCTTTTCCAGGAGTTTGCCAAGGAAAGTAGCAATAGAAATTGGGCGATAGTTGGCCAGACAGGGAGGGGGGGGGATCAGCAGATTTAAGTAGGGGGTGCACAAGGGAGTGCTTCAGAGGGGAGGGGAAGGTGCCAGTGGCAAAAGAGTGCTTGCAGAAATCGGCCACGGCTGGAGCAAAGGTGTCAATGTGGTCATTGATGGTTTTGGAAGAACCTGTTTTGATGTGACGTTCATAGATTGGACTGGTCTAGAAACATCATCAATGGTGAACAAAGGAAAGGAGGAGAAGGGAGGAGTATAGGTGGCCCCAGGAGGGCCAGGAAAGGATGGAGAGTAGGAGAGGGTGGACAGGTTGTTGTCTGGGTTTTAGTGATGAAATGAGAAGCCAGGTCCATGCAGAGGGCCTAGGAGGGGACAGCAGAAGTAGACACTGCAGCAGGATTGGCCAGCTCCTTGCAAATTTTAAAGAGTTCGGCCAAGTTGTTAGATGCCGCACAGATGCGGGTTTGGATGTGCACTCTCTTCTTGAGACGTGGGCTTAGATGTGCGCTCTCTTCTTAGCAAGGACAGAGAGTCAGGCCAATTTGTCAGAGGGTGTACCTGTTGCCCTCCACTTCCTCTCAGCCACCGTACACTTGCATTTAAGGGTGACGAGGTCCGAGTCGTGCCAAGAGTTGCACTTGGATTTGGGCTTCAGGCGGATCCTCATGACAGGGGCAATTACATGAAGCGTGTAAGAGATGGAGCAGTGAAGTTTTGAAAGGGCTGTGTCAGGGTGTCAGCTAAGGGTGCAGAAGGAGAGAAAGTGGCAACGAAAGCCTCAACTGACACACCCTTCATGGGTCGGTTGAGCGAGAAGGCGAGTGGCAGAGCTGGAGCTGGAGTAGGCTTAGCCTGAGGGGTAGAGAGAGAAGAAAGAAAAGGAGAAAGTGATCACTCCAGGAGAGAGGGGTGGTGAGAGGGTTAGATATGGGGAGGTGTGAGTAAATGAGAACATGCAAGATGTGCCCTGCAGAGTGAGTTGGGCCAGAGGAGTGAATATAGAGTCACAGAGGTTGCAAACAAGTTCAGGAGGACAGGAAGCATCCAGGTGAATCTTGAAGTCTCCGAGAAGGAGAAGTTGAGAGGTAGAGGCAAGGAGGGAGAAGGCGAGGTCCGCCCACTTGGAGAGGAAGGTGGTTACCTGGTCAGGCGGCCGTTAGCTAGAGGCCAGGAGAAAGAAAAGGACCAGACATTCAAAAGAGCCTGCAGACCAGACATTCAAAAGAGTAGTCCTGCATAGGAATGATAGAGGCAGGGATCCACTCCAGGAAGATCAAGGCTACACCCCCACAGGATGGTTGGTTCTGGGCACGGAGAGGAACTGGTAGCCAGCAGGGAGGAGTGTGCCAAAACTCATGACAAATCTGGCCGTGAACCACGTCTCGGTCAGCCCGAGAAAATCCAGGTCGAGTTCAAGTAGACGGCTGATGTCCAAGGAGTGTTTGACAGCTGAGCGAGAGCTGAGAGTGGCTATGTGGAGCAAGTTACCATCTTCGAAAGACTTCCGTGTTAGGGTAGAGGTCTGGGGTACGCCCTGGGGAAGTATAGAAAGAGCCTGAGGATGAGCAGAGGAGGGAGGAGAGGGAAAGGTAGCCAAGGAGGAGGATGCCTTAGAGGTGGCAGAAGAGGGAGACAACAGGGTGGCCAGAGAAGCAGCAGAGGGTTCCAAAAAGGTGGCGGATGGAGGAGGCAGAGGAGCTAGAGAAGGGAAAGAAGGGACAGCAGGAGAAGAAAGGAAGTTGATAGGCATGGGAAGCGTCTATCAAAAAGGAGGATGTTGGCCAGAGGGCCTTGGACCAAGATCGTGCCATTTAGATCAACATTTATGATGGTCTTGGAGGAGTGGAAGTGGGCCAGGGGGGTTTCCCACTGGGTGCAACCATTAATGGATGAATAGGAAAAAGGAGAGAGCACAGAGACCATATGGAGGGTCCATAGGCTTGGGGAGGGAACGACAAAGAGAATGTCAGAGAGGGTCTCACCTCTCTATAGGTCTCTAATTGCATTTTAATAGCTGCCAGTTGGGTATGATCAGCTGCTGCTACAGATTCAGTCTCTATCTTGTGGAGCTCACTCTCGCTTTTGGTTATGCCTCTGCATATATCACGCAGCACACCAAATTCAAACGACATGGACATCCCCTGACATAGACCGTGAACGATTGCCAGAGCGTAGCATGCGTCACAGCCCTAATGTTGTTCAACGAAAAGTATGTGCGGATGTCATTTTCTAAGTAGGTTTGAAATACTTAGTCTTGTAGGGCTAGTGATTTGAACCTTCATGGGTTCTGAGTTCGAGCAGTGTCATCCCAGTTTAGGGACAGCCTAATTGGGAAGTGCCTAGAATGGGTATGAGAAAGTATACTAGACACCTCCGTCCGCCCCACCAAGCAGTCAGAGATGAGGGAAATTCCTATTCTAGATGACATGTCATGTATAGTGGAGTAGTACGTATAGCCCTTTTCAGTTGGGTGTTGTATTTGCCATATATCATACATGCCAAGTGTATTCAACAGATCGAGGATGCAGCTGGCAGCCTTCGATAAGGGTTTGGGCATCCGCCCTGTTCGGTCAAGATCTAAGTTCAGAATGGTGTTCATAGCACCCCCCCCCCCCATATTACCAGGAATCAAAGGATATCCCACGATGGTGTCAGCCAGTTTCAGATAAAAGTTTGGGTCGTCTAAGTGTGGGCCATATGAGTTTATCAAAAGGACTTCTCTATTTTCGCAATAAACAATTACATGCCTGCCCTCTGGGTCTATATGCGAATGGAGTAAAACGAAGGCCACCCTCGTATGGACCAGAGTTATTACACCTCTTGATTACAAAGAGTAATTAGTAAAGAACCTATTTGAGCCTCAACCCTTAGCAAACAGTGTTTGCTCCTCCCTTCGCATGGGTTTCTTGTAAGAATAAGATCTGTATTGGCGGAGGAACCAGACGCCACTATGGGGACAATATATGACATATCAGAAGAGGGCATGAGATCTCTAGATTGTATGAGATGGTGATGACCCGGGTTGGGAAGGAGTTGACGCATTTGAGGTTGGATTGGGAAACAGAGGTGGGAGCACAGATGGAGGATGGGATGTGGGAGCGAGCTATGGTATACCACAAGAAGGTGTCAAGAAATGCTAGATTACAAACAAATACAGTTGTATATAACGCGTGGCGATTAATGTAGGATACCACCCTCCTTGCCTTAGTGAAGTTTCCAAATCCCTGTACGTTCCAGATTAAAACAAAAAGCATCTCCAGAGTAGTCAATGCTGAACCAGGACGGCAAGATATTGACGGCGGTCCTGGCTAATAGATTGTGGAGAGTTATTAGTAAATTGATACATCCGGACCAAACAGGTTATGTCACCAACAGGAATATAACCCACAACTATAGGCGACTCCACCGGGTGGTTGAATGGGGGAGCAAGAGCGAAGGTGAAATGGTGGTTGTGTCCTTAGATGCAGTCAAAGCTTTCCATTCAGTCAGGTGGTCGTGGTTGCTGGAGGCCCTGAGGGAATATGGGAGGGGGCCGGGCTACATTAGGTGGGCGAGGTTGCTGTACAGTGAGCTGCTAGCTAGGATACGTACAGGAGCGGTGATATCCGAGAGGTGGCAACTTAGCAGAGGCACCAGACAAGGGTGCCCCTGGTCCCCGATGTTATATATTCTGGACCTGGAACCCCTGGCAGTGTACCTTCGGCAACAATATGACATGATAGGCATCGAGGTAGGGGGAGAGAAACATCTAATATCCCTGTATGCTGATTTGCTATTATATTTGAAATATCCGGAGGAAAATCTTCAATATATTCTGGAGGTAATGGAAAGGTGTGCGGAACTGTCTGGCATAGCGGTGAACTCCCATAAATCGAGCATATGCCCATTGGGTAGCTACAGAGGAACCCTTACGGAGCGGTTGCCAGTGTTGCCGATACCATGGGCGGTTGGTTCCTTCCGCTACCTCGGAATAGATGTGTATCACACGGTAGAGGAGGAACATTTGCATAACACCGAGGTGGTTGTGAGAAAAATCTGTATAAGCATGATGTTTTGGGAAAAGTTGCCTTTGGCGATGATGGGACGGGGGGGCGATGCTTAAAATGGTGGCCCTGCCTAGGCTCTTACATTTTTTCAGCAATATTCCGTATATGATACCTGAGAAGTTTTTTGCCAAGCTGAATAGTATGTGCAGAGACTTCCTATGGCATGGCACCCGGAATAGAGTGGCGCTATGGAAGTTGCAGAATTTCTATGAGAGGGGGGAGTATTAAGCTGCCTAATTTTGAGGCCTATTATGTAGCTGGTCAGTTGCAATATGTGGTCAAATGGCTCTCTGATGAGGTAACTCCCGAATTTAGGCTGTTTGGCCAGGACTGCACTCCGTTTTACCTGAAGGAGATTATTTGGTTGCCTAGTTCAGAAATGAAGGAGCGCCCGGGAATGATGTTGCTGGGGTGGAAGATGTGGCGTAGAGTATGTCGAATGATGGAGGACCCGTACCCATGTTCCCCGCAGGTGCCGCTGGTTGCTTTGGCAGGGGAAGACAAGCAACTAAGGATGATAATTAGGACCTACTGGGAGTCGGTCGAGCTGGTTACATTGGGGGATGTTTGGGAAGAGGGGACCATTAGGGATTTTGAAGGACTAGGGGAAGAGGCGGGCTTGCATAGGGGCCAGTATGTCACGTACCTAAGGCTGGTACAGAATATTCGTAAAATCTGGCCAGAGACTGTATTGGCAGAGGAACCAGACGCCACTATGGGGACAATATATGACATATCAGAAGGGGGGCATGAGATCTCTAGATTGTATGAGATGGTGATGACCCGGGTTGGGAAGGAGTTGACGCATTTGAGGTTGGATTGTGGAAACAGAGGTGGGAGCACAGATGGAGGATGGGATGTGAGAGCGTGCTATGGTATACCACAAGAAGGTGTCAAGAAATGCTAGATTACAAACAAATACAGTTGTATATAACGCACAGAGCTTACATGACCCCGATGAGAATATCAAATGCTGATATGACACACATGTTTTGGTCTTGTCCGTTGATTGAGAGTTTCTGGGGAGAAGTGGCGCAAAAACTAGCGGACAAAGGGGTCACGCTCATTATAGATACCACCTGGGCCTGCCTGTTGGGAGGGTTTCCCAGACCACGGAAACTTAAACATGTTGGGAAATTGAAGGACTTGGCATATGTGCTCGCAAAATGAAGGATTGCCATGGGATGGAAGCAGTTTCATAAGCCACGCGTGGAGGTGTGGTGGCGGGAATTGCAGAAATGGGCGGAGGCTGGAACGGTGGTATGGCAGGAGGCATGTAGCATGTGTGGGGAAGAAGAAGGGGGTACCCTTATGGCATGGAGAGTATTAATAACAGGACTGTTTGGAACAATAACAGATTCTGCAGACTTAGAAGGAGGTGATACCCTGCCACACGTAGCAGATACGGAAAGTGAAGGACAAACAAGCTTTTGAGGGGGAGGGATTGGGGGGCAGTGGTCTTGACTAATTGATGTTCATGTGATTGTTGCAAAAAGCGCTGCCAGTTTGGTTTGTATTGTTTGTTTTAAAAATTAATAAAAACCATTTTTAAAAAATAAATAAATAAATAAAGCATCTCCAGAGTATTACAAGTAGTGAAAAGGTATACCACCAGTGCGAGCGAGTCCATGCCTTCGTTTAAGTGAACGTAGATGTACAAGTACAGGTTTCGTGATTGTCTGAACATTTTTTCCCCAACTTTTTTACCCCCTTGTCCTCATCCCCTGCCCCCACCTTCATTGCCCTCCCAATCAGGGCCATGTATACCGTTCCCACCCTGCTCCCTTCCCTACCAACTTTTGCACTCAACCCCAACTTGTGCATAGATACCACACCAATCAACTACAACCTTGCCGGGGGACTGCTGCCTCTGCATATAAACCTCCCAATAGCGACTTGCCTTCCCTAGCTCAATAATGCATCAAAGGATTAACAAGCCCGCTTCAAATAAGGTCCATAGGAATTACATTTGTATCATAATAAGTCATAGAAAACATTACTAGTATATTGTACTCCAGTAGATAAAGTGCAGATTAAATAGAGTCAACCATTCTGCTTCTCCAGTCTCGGCCAGGTGGGCATGGGTGACTCTCCTGTTCCACTATAGGAGGCCGCCTCCTCCGGTAATGTGAAGAACATTTTCGCTCAATGCTGTACGCAAACCCTCACCGTTAAAAGCATAGCGTAGGGTGTGGCCCTTTCACGAGGCATTTGTTTTACTCCCATAAAGGAATTTCGCTCTTGCTGTACAGGTGCAGAGGAATCCGGATAGATGTGCAGGGACGTTTGGACGTATTTCAATGGGCCCTTTTCGCTGACATGGGGGATGAAGTCCCTGTCCCGGTAATTGATGAGTTTCACTAGAACGGCTTTTTGGGGGTTGGGGGGCCCAGTCTGGGTCATGCCGTGGGTGTTCTATGAGCCCGTTCTACCATAAACATGGAAGAGAATTCTTGATCACCCGGCAGTTCCTTCAACCAGTTCTCAATGGCTGTTTCCATGGGGCCACGGCCAAAGTTCTCAGGGAGGCCCACAATTCGTATGTTGCTTCTTCTGAACCTGAATTCCAGGTCATTGCATTTGGAGGACTGTAGTCACAATTGCCATCTGAGACTTAAGGGTGTATACATCATCTTAAAGTCCAATCCGTGTTTCTGCTTCCACAAGTCTTGTACATACAGGTTCCATCTTGCTAAGGCTGGTTATGTCATCTAGTTATCCAGTAAGGGAAGCAAAGTCAGCTTGCATGTTGTCCATTAGCTGTTTAAGGCTTGGGGTCTCAGAAGTCACTGCCACAGCTTCATTGGCTCTCTAGGCCCCAGGGGGCGCCTCTGCCCGAGGCGGATTAACTTGCCGTGCATATGCATCAATCATGTGCCGTCTCCTTTGGCTCCCTCCCCCTTTGGTCATAGTTGCAATCATTGGTACTCTGAAGGCTGCAGCGCGTGCCATGCTAAGTGCTCACTGTGGTAGTATATATTAAGCAACCCTACCAGGGCCTACGTTCTTGCAGTGTCTTTTAATCAAGAAAATGATGCCTCCCAGTCTTGTTGCTTTGTTTCTCTACAAAAAACACAGGGTGGCGCATTCACTGCGATTAAAGTTGTGCAGCTACAGTGTCTTTCACACTGTTCTTGGCAGTTTTATTCATGATGCAGAGCATAGAGATATGGAGGGGGAGGGGGTGTCTAAGGTTAACAGTGCACAACTTCTCTGTTTTTGTGCAGCTTTACCTTAAGGTTGCTCAAGTTCTCCTGGAGCGGCCTCCAGGTCTCTCACATCTCGCAGGGCTGTCATCTGCCAGTCTCAGAGTGCAGAGGACAGGTAGAACAGGGCTCATGCCGTGGTCGTTATGTTGTCTGCCTTGGGATCATTGGGCCGCACACCAAAGCTGGCACCATCAGCCTTTCTCACCCCGTCCCCAGTACAGGTGCTGTTGCGTCCCGCAGTGTGCGGTGCAGCCATGCCCCAGCTTTGGGGCCTGGGATGCTGCAGCGGCAAGAACAACTGGCAGCTCAGCCAGGATTTCTCTAGTCGTGCACGGGATCATCCAACACTAGTGGCTGGTGTTGGTACCCAGCTTACAGCAGCAAAAGCAGGCTTTCTCACACTATCATCAGGCATCTCGTACAGGAGTTCAGAGATTAGCAGCCAACTTGCGGATGCTCAACAGCGCCCCCGCCCATTATCTTTCTAACAGTACGGGACTCCCTAGCTCTATTCACACGTGTCTGCCTAGAAACATTGTCACAGTTCTCAATTTTTATGCTTTCACTATATGTAATTCTTTTCATTGAAAGTTTCATTTTATTCCATGAAAATGTTTATACTTGCGTTATCAGTTCATGATTCTTACATATTTATCATATTCAAGAATATATATATATATATATATATATATATATATATATATATATATATATATATATATATATATATATATATTCGTTTAGAACAGCATGGAAAACGCTGTTCCCTCGAGCTGCACTCCTCACCATCCAGTTCCAAATACAAGGTTTCAAATTACCTCATTGCAAAGCACGGGTTGAAAGAAGAAAAGAAACTGCACCAAGTGCTTGCATTTAAACAGCATTTAATATTTCATAGCAGTTTCTTTAAAAAGGAATTTTCCCAATCATATCATTAGCCAGACGGCAGCCTGGCGCGTTTCGCCACAACCTAGTGGCTTGCTCACAGTTACTCCTCCCCCTTTGGGAGTTCGTTTTTTAACCCAGCACCACACCAAAGTGATGAGCATAGAAAAGGTGACTTGCAAGCAGAATCAGTATATGGTTAGTAGCCATGTTGGATAGGGCTATCAGGGCCAAGCCTACCCATATCACAACGAACGAAGAAATGTTAGCTTAAAAAATAAAAAAGCACCATTTCCAAAGTTCATAATAAAACGTGCATGTTATTATCATTATTACATAATAAGAAACAGAAAAAAATCATCGTCTTTTTCTACGTGAATTGGGCTTTGTTTGTTACGTTTCAAAGGAGCTGTTGTATCGCAATGGTAGCATAACCTCAGAGTTGTGTTGTTGCAAAATGTGTCACATGTTTCTAAGGGTCATATTTAAAGTGCATAGTGCGTTTAAAAAGCTGTTACCTTGTCTGAGATATATGTACCCAAACCATGGAATTGTAATATAAGTATAGTACTCCTTGTTCAGCTAAAAGGTATATAACAGTGCTGGCACAATATGCCCCAATATTTGACGAGCATGTGCATATAGAGTATGAAGCTGTGTGTTGTGTCGCTGTTATTTTACCAGTGCAAAATTTCAAACTATAAAGTGCTAGTGCATTGTGCGTTCTAATTCCCAGGAGAGCCATGGCTGGGTTCATAGACACATGTTTATACTGAGCGAGATACATTCCTATAATATAAGAATGTGACCCATTCGTAAAACAGCATGGACAAGATATAAAGTGCATAGTGCCTTCCTATGATTAATGGTACATATATGACCCACATGGAAAAACCAAGGTATAGAATACTGCAACACATGTATTACTAAAATTATATCCTGCCGGATGTAAAAGGACAGCCGGAAAAATATTCTATACAACATCATATGAGTTATGCATCAGTTAATAAATGTCCAGATATTTTCCTGAATCCATGTGTTGCCCTTTTCAACAATTATATGTATAAGTGGCCTCTGATCATGACCAACCATAAAATGCAAGTGACCAAGAAAGTGAATATATATATATATATATATTCAGTAAAAAAACATTGTTAAAGGGACGTTATGGTTGGTTACTTGCGTTACTAAAAACCTATGAAATTCAATAAAACAACTTTGTTAAAAGGACGTTATGGTTCCAAGTAAAACCGAAAACCCCCAGAAATTCACCAGTTATGGTAAGCTAAGCAACCAGAACCCGCGCCACCACGGTGCACTGCTAAGACTAACACCCAGGACATCAAAGATAACATAAGAACATTGTACAACTTCACAAACCAGCACACATACACATTATGTGTAGTAATAAATAAGAAGTGTAACCCATATATATATATAACACATCAACCATTCATTTAAATACAATATGTTCTAAAATGGAATATACCAAAAGAGGAAAGATAGGCTTCCAGCATGATTACCTCACAGAAACTCCACAACTAAGAGCAACAGCAGATCCACAGACCAGTAAGAACATACCTTACCAGAAGCTAGTAAGTGTACTGCATTTTACTCATATATTTCTAAACTTTCTGCATTAGATACAACAAAAAGTGATATTTTTTTTCTCACAGAAATGTCTAGTACTCTGGAGTGGCTAGAGGAGCATTTTCCAAGTGAGGAAATGTCTGAGGATAGTGAACCTAATGGTAGACACTTTTCCATATAAACCAATTAATAAATATCATTTTATATACATTTAACATACACATTTTTTTTTTGTACAGATCATACAAACATTGAAAATAGTAAACAAAAAGAAATATTGGATAAGACTGTCCAGCACATGGAAGAAAAAATTGACCTACTCATGGAAAATGTCAACAATTTAAAAAACTTTGTGGAGGATCACTTGAAACAGAAAACTAGATACCATTGTCCCACATGTAGCTGCCCCCCCTCACCATATCCCAGTAAATTATCCCCAAACCCTCTCCATGAACCAAAACGTTTTGATAAGACTTCAATCCCTTCTTCACCTCATATGAATCCTCTTGAAACCCCCAATTCTCCTGTGTTTGTCTCATTTTCTGCTTCACCTTATCTGTCATAAATTTAACATCCATATATAATAAAGTAAAATTATTATATTGCGTCCTAATTCATTTCTTTTTTTTTTTTTTTTAAAGCAGTTCAGATGTCCGCGGACAGCACAGGTGTCCAGAATGTCCGTGAAGAAACGAAAATGGAGGTGCCCTAAGAACACTATACCTGTCCGTACTGTTCGCTAGCAAGTTGAAACTGTTCTAAGAACACACAAGATGTCCGGGATATCCACAATTAACCAAAATGGAGATGTTCTAAGAACATTATGCCTGTCTGTAATGTTCGCAAACAAGTCCAATCTGTTCTAAGAACACATTTGGTGTCTGAGATGTCCGTTATCAAACTAACACACGCGGTGTCCTGAAAAGTTTGTAAATAAACAAAATGGGGGTGTCCTGAGGACGCTAGACCTGTCCGTGCTGTTCGTAGGCAGGTTGAAACTGTTCTAAGAACACAGGCAATATCCTGAAATGTTCGTAAATAAACGAAATGGGGGTGTCCTGAGGACGCTGTCCGTATTGTTCGCAGGCGAGTTGAAACTAAGAACACACGCGGTGTCCTGACATGTTCGTAAATATACAAAATGGAGGTGTCCCGAGGACGCTATGCCTGTCCGTATTGTTCGCAAATGGATTGAAAATGTTTTAAGAACACACGCCTGTTCGTAACTGTTCGTTTCGCTTGTGTCGCACTTTTAATTAGTTTCAGGACCCGAACAGTGTTCACGCATGCACAAAACAGTTCCCGTGCATTTGATGTCCTGCAGACACCGGTTCCCTTCGCGGACATGTTCGCGAAGCTATCATGTGACTGCGCCCACGCTGAGCGTGTGTTCTGACTGTGGACACTGTTCGTGTCCCCGAACAATTTAAAACTACCTTTACAGGCAATCCACAATATTTTTCAATAATAAATCACCATAGCACAAGTCCCAGACAGTAATCCGGACTTTCTACATACTTTTTTAAACCTTTTTTTGGTGTTTGATCTGTCCGCGGACAGCGCGGGTGTCCACGAACCGCGCACAAGCACCCCTATAAAAGGCCACATTGTGTGTCTGGCTATCCTACAGAACACAGTGCTTTTCTGCTGCCAATTGTCCAGATTTATTTCTGAAACCTGATGGCATCCATGGCTGCACTACTGCCACCTGGTGCTACATCTGCATCTGCCTCAGCACCACCCCCACCCCCTCCACCACCATTTCCCCAAGGGCCTGAAGAGGGGAACAGGAGTGAGGATGCAGAGGAGGATGAAGAGGATGACGAGAATGAGGTAGTGGAAGTCCCTACTACCAGCACTCGCCGTGAGTCTTGGGTGTGGCGGTTATTTACCATTCATGGTAACGGACCTAAGGTGCGTGCAAACCAAGTCACCTGAAATGAGGGAAAAATGGTGCGCCGTCGCAGGAGGCCTGGTTCGTACAGCTTTGGTACGACTACTATGAAGCGACACCTAAGGTCGTTCCACACTGGGGCCATTCGCAAGGTTGTACCTTGCAAAGAGCATAGTAGGTTGACTTTGACTACTACATCCTCTGTTTCCGATCCTGTCACCACAAGGAACACTCATGTGGGACAGCGTATTCCTCCAGCTGCCTTACAGGCCATTCGCAATGCTGATGACCCTTACCTTTCGAGGGTCACAGTTGTGTGTATGTACTGTGACACAGTACTCTGCAGGGGGGAGAGACTTCGAAGTGCTTTTGAGACTCTGGTCTCAGAGCACGAGAAGATCTGCTCACTACCTAAGTAAGACCCACCCTACATCTTCCTCTCTCCACCTGCCCTTTCTTATCCCCTTTGGTTGGTGTCCCCCCTTGCCCTCCTTTTCCCTCCTCTCCTAGTGTGTCGTGTGTAAAAACCCCCAAAAAATATAAAAAAACAAAAATAAAAAAAGGCCTTTTCAGAGCCGCCTTTCACAGTTTAAAAATAGAAGTGGAAAATAAATGGAGCAGGGCCTTGTGTATTTTTTAGAAGTCCGCGAACATCTAAAATTTGTGAGTGCTGCCCTATCATAACCATTGCAGTTTTGTCTGGGAGGAAGTGGTGGCTCTGAAAAGAGTCTTTTGGTGGTGTTTGTTTGTGTATGAAAAACTTGAAATGGTCAACACCTACTACAAAATGGATGCTGTAATTCCAAAAAAGGTCGCAAAGCATTTTGTACATTTCTCAGAAAAATCTGATTGCCAGTATAAGTAAGATGGACTCTATCTCTGCGAAAAATGTACGTACTATGTAACATAATATTTTCATTGTGAAAAGAGGACATGCCAACATCTCTTAGAAAGGCACAAACAGCCTTATTGACATTGCGCCTTGCTTTCTCCATTTGTGGAGCAAATGAAGAAGAACGCAGCCACATTTGTCTCTGCGCAATCCGAGAAAAAATTACTTGAGAATTTGGAAACATGTCCATGACCTTCCCAAGTCCTTCTTTCATTTCAAATTGCAAAGAAATTCCAGACACATGTCCTAAACTGTTCCCTCCACAATGAATTACAATTATGTCTGGATGATGCTCTGTCTCCAAAGTAGCACAGAGAGGTAGCAAGTCCAACCACTTCATTCCACGTACTCCATGCCAGTGCACTTCCACATGTGGGAATCCAAGATCTACAGCTACTCCACAGCTTTCTGCATGCACCTTCAACCAATGTATCCACGAGTCTCCCAAAATTCAAATAATCTGTTTTCTGAAACACACAGCCGTAGCTATCTGTTCTTCTCTCAGGAAAGAGTATCAGACAAACTCTCTCCTGGCACAACACACTCACTAAACTTTACTGACCAATCCCTTGCTCTGCTCATTCTCATTTGCATGCCTCCCCACCCCAAAATCCCCGGATGGAACATACGATGTCCGCGGACTACCGCCATGTCCGCGGACATATCATAACATGGACAGACCTTCTACCGTTTCCATTTTACTTTCTATGCCATTCCCTCATTGGATATAGCTAAGCAGTCACACAACCATCCACCAATCACATCCAAGACCTCTACATCCAACTGCATCATCATAGATCAGCACTTCAAATGTACTGTTAATCACTCTGAGTACAAGTGTCATATCATTGGAAAGCACCTTCTACAAGAAATACTGTACAAGTCTCCAGGATTTCTACTTGCAGCTGCATGCATATCCATATGCATGAACACAAACTACAAGTATTCATATTTTCTGTATAGTACATGTACAATTCTTATACATTCATATAGACAGATTAACTGACTTTTAGCTTGTATAACCTGTAAAATGAACTTACTGTCATTTTTCCCATCTGCTATAATCAACTGTCACTTCCAAACCTATCTGCTATTTAATTTCTTTGTACACACACATTTGCAAAGCATGTTGAACTAACATATTTAAAGTAAAATATAAAAAGCACAGTCAAACAAAATTGAATGCACACAATGCAATGTATGTTCAAATATCAAACAACATTACTTGTACAAAAACATAAAAATCAATGTCTAAATTAACATCAGTGCTATATACAAACAAAATTACTAATTTGTTTCCTTTGCAATTGCAGTGAGGACTACTCTCCTGAAAAGCAGCAGCAGAATTTGAAGTACAAACAACAACTAAAAAGAAACCTGCTCATTCCACAAAAAAAGTAAGTTAAATACCACCATAATATTTGTACTATTACTCAAACACACTGTAGGGTTAATTCATGCTATTTCTGTGCCTAAAAACAGAGATTGTGCCCCATTCTGTCCACAAATCCCCATTTGTTAAACAGAGATTTACAGGCAGAATGGCGCACAAATTCCCATTTTTCGGCGCACAAATGACAACTCAGCCCCTAGAATTTTGATATTATAGAATAAACAACTGTTTTAATTGTATACCATTAGATTTACTATTTGTGCTTCTCCACATCACTAGCTTACTTTCTACTGTCATCTGAACCCCAGTTTAGTAACACATAAATTCAAGACTACCCATCCCAACTAGTTGTAGTTGCCCAACGCACAATCACACACCATCACATACATCTTTATCATCATACTCAGACACTCATGCACACAGCACACATACATTGCAGAACACCCCAACCCATACCTTCTTTATTTTTTCAAAAGACCCTAAAGAATGCCTACCAAAAATCAAGTCCGTAGAAAGCAACGCAGAAGTAGAGCAAATGAAAATAGAAGTGTCCAAAATAAGCATCCATCTCTAGCAGAATTTGTAAAAAAAGTTCTAACAAAACAGCTAATACAGTCATTTAGTGAAAAAAAACAAGCTTCAAGTACAGAAACTTTGCCTCCTCTATCAAAATGTAAAACAAAACAGAAAACAATTAACAAGAATTCTGCTACCACTACTGATAAATCTTGATATAGTGCCAAGTAAGCATACCAACAAAAAGTATTTTAGCAAAAATGTTCCACCACAGAGTCCTTCAAAATCTTATAAAAACAGGAGAGAAATCATGCACAACCCTTAAAACCTACCGTGGGAAATTAATCTTAGAAGCTTTGATAGACAATGCAATCCTTCTCAAAAGAAAGTTATTTATTTTAGTGTTAAATAAAATGAAACCAATAAACGAAATGTCAACAGAAATAACTTCGTAAATATCTGTGGAGGTGAGTGGAGTCACACTACAAGCACAGAACCATATTTTAATGAAGAAGCATAGAAACAAAAGCAAACAAATACAATTGCCATACATAGCAGTGGACGAGGTTATGAAAAAGTTAATAATACCATAATGGAACAAGAAATACTGCTTACAAAAATATCCCCAGAAAACTTAGAATTATCTCTCCATTCAACTGAATCAGAACGTCTAGTATACAAATGACCATGCATGTCAATGTGTAACATTCCCAAAAAATCTTTCAAGTCTTTACGCCAATTCATCAATCAGTATGTGAAAGGCAAAATCAAAATTAAACTACTGCAAAATATGAATACCTGTCCAGTGCGCAAGTACACAGGACTACAAGGACATTCATTGGCCTGCATTTCAGGACCTACTTGCAAAACCACCTTCCATCATATCAAAATGATATCAACACATCATTCAACTATAAGAAATCTAGTCTATAAACTGTACTATGCTAAAAGTTCCTGCTTTAGCACTAGCCAATTTAAATAACATTCTTCTACATGGTACAGCAAAAGACCTACTTGAAGAAATCGACTATATCCAGAAAAAATATTTTGGAAGTGAAAGCCACTTACAGAATGAAATGGCTTTAAAACAAATTAGCAACAATTCTATGCATGGCAACCTTCTATTACACACATACAAAAAAGAAATACTGAAATTTAAAAGTACATCTGCTAAAGTACCAAATCATGTGTGTGTATGTTGCCGCAGAACTTTTTATAGAAGTAACACAAAAACTGTAGACCTAACATACAAAATAGAAGACAATGAAGATTCTAAATGGTTTGAATTAGCTCTCTGCCTTATAGCAGAAAACAAATACGAAATAACTGACCCCTTAATACTTTGCAGTTACTGCACTACAAAACTTGACAACAACCAAACTCCTTCACGTGCTATCACAAATAATGTGGAATTATTTCCACTACCAAAACCCCTACAGCAACTCAATTTATATGAGAGCATCATAATTCAAACAGTGCACCCCTTTCAAGCAATAATACGCCTTCAACCAAAAACAGCAAATTTACCTCCCTCTGAATTGGTGAAAGGCATTTGTGGAAAAGTAGTGTATTTACCATTAGATCTAAAACAAAATGTGCACACTTTGGGAGTGCAACGTTCAATGGAACAATCTTTAATTATCTTAGTAAATGGTTTACCTACAACAAAAGACAAAAATATTTGGCAACAACTGGTAGATTTACATAAAGTTAGACAAGCCTTGCAATATCTAAAAGACAATAATGAATACAACAAGGAAATTAATATTTAAGAAAACTTGAAGGAAACCACTGAAATAATTCAAGGGTCACCAGATGCTGGTCAATTTGAGCTTGTAGATCCTGCTACAGTATCCAATACTTTAGACTATTATACAATTCATCCATTGCACTCTAATGACACTGTAGAAGATGCACTAGAAATGTACCAAATGCGACAAACAAAAGGATCACCAATCAGCATATGGGAAAAAAGTATAGAAGCACATGCTTTTCCTCTACCCTTTCCTACTGGCAAAGGAGGAAGGTACGATGATAGACCTATTCAAATAACAGCATCAGAATACTGCTCGTTACGGATGTATTCTGAAAATTCCAGATTTAGACAAAATGTGGAATACATATTCCACCTACTCTTTGAAAGTGAACTAGCAACACTATGTTACGGAGTTGCACACAAATTAAAATCAGGAACCCACTTTCAAAATATGTCAGCTACACAATTATTAGAAAAAGTGCAACAAAAAGATGAGGTTTCACAATCAAGTATTACAAATCTATAAGCAAACGTGCGTGGTACTAAAGAGTACTGGTTCCGATGTCATGGAGATGTACGTTGTATCATAAGAAACCTTGGCCCACCCACTTGGTTTGTTACATTAAGTTGTGCAGAATATGCATGGGAAGATTTACATGATTTCCTACGCATAACAAAAACAAAACAAACATAGATATACTAACACCTGGAGAACTTTGTTCTCTAGATCCTGTTAATGTTTCAAGATGTTTTCACCATTGCTTCATTGCTATGCTACACTTTATTTGTAATAAAACTGTTCCTCCCCTCGGAGAAGTGCAACACTTCTTTTGGAGAAAAGAATACCAAGCCAGAGGAGCACCACATATCCACATGCTTTTATGGATTAAAGATGCTCCTCAATTTGGTCAAGACAATGATGCCACTGCGTTACAGTTTTTCGAAAAATATGTCACTTGTGACATTCCATCGGAAGCAACAAATAGTGATCTTCATGCACAAATTTTACAATTTCAAAAACACAAATGTGGCAAATATTGTCGTCGCAAATACAAAAACAAAGGGAAATACTACACCAAAGCCGCTTTGGTTTCCCTAGACCAGTTACAAAAACAGGTCAAGTAAACAAGTTCATGTCTTCAGTTAGACATAGTGTTAAATGTAAATCACCTAAAAATACATGTTACATAAAAAGCACAGAAGAAGAAAAATATATCAATGATTACAATGCAATCATTACCCACTTATGGAATGCAAACATAGATGTGCAGTACATTGCAGACGATTTCACTGCAGTTGCACGATATGTTAAAGCATACTTAACCAAAGCAGAAAAAACAGAGCTCCAATACCTCTGGAATGACCTGTCATCAGACAAAACACTGTCTCAGAAATTATACAGCTTGGGCATAGAAATGCTCTGCCATAGAGAATGTGGCTCCTATGAAGCAGCAGTTTGTTTAACCGGTACTGCTTTGTATGGACAATCTGAAAATATAGTATGGCTAAGTCTTGGTCCTGCTAAATCTAGAAAAAGAGTTCTGAAATCATACGACGATATAGAAACAATAGCCAAACATGATCCCAACAGCCAAGACATTTACAATTTGCTGGACACATACTACCCAAACAGAAGTACCACTTTGGAAGCCATGTGTCTATACCACATAGCCCAAAACTTCACATACAAAAATAATATAAAACTCAATTAAAAATAAGGTAGATACAGAGTGTCCAAATTTAATTAATCATATCAAATTGTCATTAAAGACTCCTCAGCATAAAGAACTATATTACATGTCCCTGCTACAACTCTTTAAACCATGGAGAAAAGAAGAAGAAATACTATTTAACTATGACTCCTACAAAGACGCTTTCAAAGCAAATTAAAGCACTATAACCGATGTAAACTTTACACACTACAAAACAATGTTGCACAATGAACAGCAACACGAAAAAGAACTCCAGGCCCAACTAGATAAGGACACTCCTGAGAGTAGTCAACCTTCTGTAAAAGGAAGCCAAGAACTACTGGGATAGCCACTAATAACAAATGAGGCAGAATTAGCTATGACGGATGTAGAAAACACCATGTGTCAGTATGAAGATAAAGAACACTTAACTGTAGTACAATCAAAACTAAACAATGAGCAACATAGCATTTTTCAAGAAGTAACAAAAGAAATTGCACATGGTGTACAACATGAAAACAAAGAATGCACCTGCCAAAATTACAAACCTATACTACTGTACGTCAGTGGTGAAGCTGGTTCTGGCAAAACATTCTTAATCAAAATCATCAGCAAATTCCTTCAACAATTGACAAACAGCAAACTGTCAGCTGTTGTCACTGCCCCCACAGGTTTAGCTGCCTACAACATAGGCGGTGTCACTTAACACTGATTACTACTCCTGCCAGTAGAACACCAAAACAAATTAGAATATTACAAACTTTCTACAGAAGCTGCAATGGAACTACGCAAAGAATTAAAACAAATGAAAATGCTACTAATAGATGAAGTGAGCATGGTCTCCAACCTAATGTTGGCTTTGATTCACCTCAGATTACAACAAGTACTCAAAACAAACTACGAAGAGCTCTTTGGAGGAAAACACATTATTGTTTTCGGAGATCTTCAATTGACACCAGTGAAAGGTGAGCCTATTTTTATAACCTTAGGACACAACCTCTGCTGTAAAACTGCTGGCAGCATAGGAAATGTCAACCTTTGGCAACATTTCCAATACAGAGAATTGACAGAAAACATGTGGCAATCTGCAGATCTCACTTATGCCAACATCTTAAAAAGTATTAGAGTTGGTATACTAAGTACAAGCAATATTGAAAACCTGGCACATTCATGCACTTTATGGCGATGATGCATGTGCTACGCATGTTATGGAACTATTAGCCCACAAAAATGTCAATTGTATGGCCTTAATGCCAACTCTTGCAAGCTGTTTCAAATTCAATGAAACAATGTTAAAAAAAGAAATGCAACCAATAATTGAAATTAGCACCACAGACAAACTAGACATCCATGGTATGACACTACCCATGTGTGAACAAGCCACACCAAGACTAAATAGTTTAGAAAATTCAATCTCCAACACAGCTGGATTGGAAAAAATATTAAAATGATCCTTAAATTGCAGAGTAATGCTTAAACGTAACCTTGACGTGGATCAAGGACTAGTTAATCTAGCACTGGGTACAGTTGTTGGCTTTCAAACATACCCACATGACGACAACATTCAGTTTGTCAATATTCTCTTTCACAAACTTTCAGAAGTGAAAAGGATAGGACGCTCAACAGCTCGATTCCTTCTCTTCAAAGACATGTATGTACGCAGAGAACAATTTTCTCTAGCTCTTGCATACGCAGTCACCATTCATAAATCACAAGGTCTTACCCTAGACAAAGCATTGATAGACATTGGTAACACAGTCTTTAAAGAAGGCATGAGCTACGTAGCACTATCACGCTTACATACACTTGACGGTCTATTTCTAATCAACTTTGATGCAAGTAAAGTAAACGCTGATATTCCTTGCTTTTTAGAATACAATAGACTTATTTCACTATACACCACCCATCTAAAAACATATCCTGTTCCACAAAAAGTAAAATGTTGTCAAAGAAAACTAAATCAAACAGAAATGCAACAGGATGTCACTGCAAATCCTCCAAAGAGAGTTAAAAAAAACTAGTACTTCATCAAGTACCACAAACAAAAAAGAAACTATTAGGGAAAGTAAACCAGGTACTTCTTCAAAAAGGAAGACAAACTCAAACAAAAGCACTCAGATACAGAACTACCTGGTCCATTTAAACTTTCAAATGTAATTGGTGTAAGTTGCTGCGCAAATGTAGCAATGAATATTCTATTTCAATTACCACCAATTGTTGACAACATTTACTTACACAGTACAGACCAATTGAGTTTGCAAATGTTAGTACTTCATTGAAACGCAACAAATAATCCTGACAACACGCATAGTGTTTATGGAATAAGACAACAATTGGACTACTGTGCTGGAATGGTGAAATTCATTATAAACTCACAGGAAGATCCACAAGAATTTCTAATGTACTTACTGCAAGTACTGGAAAACAAAAACATACCTATAAATGAAATCTTCCAGATTTCACAAATGTGGAAACATACATGCACTCTCTGCAACAATGTGACACAAGAACAAATCCCAAATGAGCGCTTCGTGTATGTATCAATACCTAATTGTGAATCCGTTCCATTTCAGCAACTTGTACAAAATGCAAACCACAGTAGATTATGTACTACCTGCAATTTGGATAATCGCTCCACCTTACTAATACAAACACATAGTAAATGTGTAATACTAATGCTTCTACGTTACAATGCAGATGGTACCAAAAACAACTGCAAGCTGACTGGATTCACACATGGTCAAGTATCACTTGGTAAGAAAACCTTCACAACAATAGGTATAATCTACCACACAGGAGCCACAACCAATGCAGGTCACTATACTGCATATAAAAAAGAAAAATGTGGATGGTTCGAATGTAATGATAGTACTATTACTCTAAAGTAGAGATTACCAGCAAATCTTACAAACGCTTATTTTATCTTCTTAAAACCAAACTTTATTAACT
Organism: Ambystoma mexicanum; assembly: GCF_040938575.1. Lineage (NCBI taxonomy): Eukaryota > Metazoa > Chordata > Amphibia > Caudata > Ambystomatidae > Ambystoma > Ambystoma mexicanum. The sequence continues at coordinate 587,566,375 of NC_090926.1, forward strand.
AAACTGTACTGAAACATTAACAAAACTTCTATTAAAAAACTATATACTGTTAGAATATGCCAACAGTTATCTAACTGCCCAAGATTCTACAACAACTAAACAGATAAATGAATACCACTAAATTATATCATAAAATAGACAGTTAGAATACGCCAACTGGTATCTAACTGCCCCAAGATTTTAAAATAACCAAACAAATAAATCAATACCACATCATTATAACAAAAAATAGACAGTTAGAATATGCCAACAGGTATCTAACTGCTCCAAAAATCTGCAACAAGCCAACATATAGAACATTAGCCAGAAACAACAAGTGAACACTGAAAACAAACAAATAGATTGTAGCATAACGAAAAAAGGTTTTTTTTTAACCCAACAAGGATTTTTTTTTCACAGACCCAATGATTTTAGCAACAAACACAGAAACTGAGCAAATTGCACAGTACACTGGTTTGTAATCTACTAAATATGAGGGTAAAAAAATGTTGATTATTCAATGTTATAAGTCGTTACAAACTACCAATACTAACATGATCTTTTCTTTTATCACAGAAATTAACAAGGAATACATGTACTCCAGTTACTAAACCAAACAGTAAGTATATTATAATAAGTATAACCATCGCAGCAAATCACACCCATAGTGACTTATAACTTCAGTGTTTATAAATTTGGTCTTAACGATGTACCCAAGTCTCTAGGCCCTGGCCACAACCACCGCAGCATACCACACCCATAATAGCTTATAACTTCGGTGCTTATAAATTTGGTCTTGTCCATGCACCCAAGACTGGATAAGCCACTATGGGTGTGATATGCTGCGATGTTTGTGGCCAGGGCATAGAGTCTTGGGTGCATGGCCATACGGCCACAACCACCGCAGCGTATCACACCCATAGAGTCAAACATTTTAACTATGCCATATGGGCACTTTTAATGTCCGTTAACATGACGAGTGTTCTTAGAACAGTTTCAACTTGCCCACGAACACTACGGTCAGGTATAGCGTCCTCAGGACACCACCATTTCGTTTACTTACGAACATTTCAGAACACCGCAACTGTTCTTAGAACAGTTTCAACTTGCTTACGAACAATTCGGACAGGTCTAGCGTCCTCAGAACACCCCCATTTTGTTTATTTACAAACATCCCAGGACACTTGATGTGTTATTAGAACAGTTTCAACTTGCCTACGAACAGTACGGACAGGTATAGCGTACTGAGGACTCACCCATTTTGTTTATTTACGAACATCCCAGGACACATGTTCTTAGAACAATTTCAACTTGCCTACGAACTATACGGACAGCGTCCTCAGGACACCCCCATTTCATTTATTTACGAACATTTCAGGACACCACGTGTGTTCTTAGGACAGTTTCAGCGTGCTTGCGAACAATTCGGACAGTTCTAGCATCCTCAGAACACCCCCATTTTGTTTATTTACGAACATCCCAGGACACTTGATGTGTTCTTACAACAATTTCAACTTGCCTACGAACAGAACTGACAGGTAGAGCGTACTGAGGATACCCCCATTTTGTTAATTTACGAACATCCCAGGACATATGTTCTTAGAACAATTTCAACCTGCCTACGAACAATACGGACAGCGTCCTCAGGACACACCCATTTTGTTTATTTACAAACATTTCAGGACACCGCGTGTGTTCTTAGGACAGTTTCAGCTTGTTTGCGAACAATTCGGACAGTTCTAGCGTCCTCAGAACACCCCCATTTTGTTTATTTACGAATATCCCAGGACACTTGATGTGTTCTCAGAACAGTTTCAACTTGCCTACGAACCATACGGACAGGCTTAGTGTCCTCAGGACACCCCATTTTCTTTATTTACAAACATTTCAGGACACCCGTATTGTCCGCGGTCAGAACGAACACAACAGGGGTGCATGCCACCTAAATAAATACAACATTTAACCCATCTCTTACTCCCCCACCCTCCCCAAACATTTTTACACACCAAAACACTTTACTAAATAGTATTTTTCCACCAAGTTTCACCGTGCTGTCCACGGATCAGGGATGTCATTTAGGGGTCGCCAGAAAAAAAAAAAGCGCCTTAAAAAAAAGAAGAAAAGAAGTGACAACACTTTCAGCACTGACCCTAAATAAGAAAGATTAGGATTACCAAATAATGTGTCTTTCTGGAATTCTATAGAATAATTGCTAGACTCATTAAAGGTTTATTTCAGGCACACTTCAGGGGGTGAGTCACTGATTTTGTCTGTTCTTAAACGCCTCAACTTAGCCTTTCATCCTTCTGAGGTCGATAAATGAGTACCAACACAGGTTGGGTGATATTAGGTGTACATTTTTTCTATATCAAGCGCTTAAGCGTAAGTGCTATATAATAACACATCATTTTCATTTGGTCATGGACGTCTGTTTGCATTCACAGTAATTTGGTAATATGGGCCTATACACACTGATCGTAATGATACATATGGCGATCCATTCTTGTATGACATGTACATGACATTATAGTGATATCGTAACCATATTTTTTGTAGTGTACAATGCTCGGTGATAGCACTTTCTGTTTTGTCAACGGGTGAAACCCGTTTGGGGTGGGGTCAAATGACATCACTTCCTGTGATGTCACCAGGGGTCAAGGGTCGTGTGATGCCACTCACGCTACCCCTGGCATTTTGGTGAAATGACGTCCCTGCCACGGATGGCCACAAATCCAAGATGGCGGGCGTTTCCAAAAATCTGATGCACTTCACGCTCTTCACCGTCCAATCAGCAAACACGTTGCATGTCTGCGGACATGACGCAAGCCGATTGGCCAATCAGGACACTGTCCGGAGCGAACAGGGAAGTGTGTCCGCGGACCGAACATAGATAGCACTAATTTTTTGTGACCTACTTTTTGGTCATTTCTTTAAAAGCTACTGGACGGATTTTCCCCAAATTTGCAAAAGCACGCTTTCGGGACCAAGCCGCTGCTCCTGGTCCAAATTTGGTGAAAATCCGTCCAGCGGTTTGGGCTGTAGGCATGAGCAAAGTTTTTTCCCCATTCAGTCTATGGGAAAGAAATATGTTTTGGGACCCCCCCTATAACTTTGCCCCCCCTGGACCAAACGTCACCAAACATTGCAAAAAAAATCAGAGTGACCCATATACTTTTTCCAGGGAGAGCAAAGTTATAAGCCATCCAAAAAGGGCTCTTCCTACGGAAACAGCAACTTAACCATAACTACACAGCCACTAACGTGGCTGTGTAATATATATACATATCCATTTAGTTGGACCCAAGTGTACGATGATAACTTATCCACTGGCATAATTATGGATCTATGTGTTCCAATTGAACCTGAACTAGTCCAATCTTCCTTTTCCAAATGTTCAAATGTTTTGTAGCTCTTTTAAAAAAAAAATAAAAAAAGACAGCATATGGGTAAGTCGTCCTTCCACGTCCCGCCCTCCCCAACCCTTACCTAAACCAATATTGCTTGAACCCCCTGCCCCCCAACCCACCATCTACCTTTTGGTGGTAAATAACAGTAAAGCAAATGAAGGAGGCATGGGCCGTTGTGTGGGATTCAACCTGTTGTGTTTGACCAAAATACATAAACCCATGATTATACTATTAAGTGGCGTTACATTTATTAATATGCTGAATAGAAATCTACACAACTTTAAAAAAAGAACAAACAGTAACAATAACAGTGAAATAGACAAGGTAATTAAGTGTTTTTATTATGACAAGTGCTTACACTGTAAAGCAACAAATAGTACATCTACATGGGTAGACTGGATACTTACTTTACATTAAACAGTTTATTTGGCAATTGCCTTTTTAAAACTAAACATCGAATTGGTGGAGCCACGTGGAGTGCACCTACTTTACAAGGGGGCTGGGGGGAATTGAAGAACATGAAGCCTAAAAGTGAACCATTTGCGGAATTTTTTTTCTCATAACTGTACATGAAAAGCTGCAAGAATTTGATACCTGATAAAGTACATTTTATTATTGCAAATGTTCACAATCTTTTGCCACAATATTTCCTTTAAGGGATCGATAGATATCACAGGTTTACACCTTCAGCAGGGGCACGCTGATACACAGTGCCTGAGGTTTGTGACACAAGTATCGATCTAGAAATGATTGGTTTTGAATAATGGTGCTGTAGTTTCCCCTCCTCCCACCCACATCTGGCACGACTACTTCCAGTCTTTGTATTATACAGAGGAATTCCTATCCACATATCAACTGGAAGCCCTTGAGAGACATAGCCAGGAGAGACGGAGGTATTTAGCCCCACAGACTGATTTGATCCCATCTGACCTTTTTAATGTGCGGAAATGTGGGTCCCCTTTTTAATAAAGTTTGTTTAATGAGGTGAATAGTAAATACCCCCACAATACCGATATATAAAAAAGGTGACGCGAACTACCTTCAAACTGTAGACAGATTTCTCCAATTGACTCTCTGGCTAAAATATATTGTCAAATTCTGTTTCATCTACTTGAAGAATGAACAGACTTTTAATATACTCTCAATAGCCTAGGCAGGGTTTTGCAGAGGGGCCTCTACAAAAGACCAGGCGTTTCCGATTATATCTAAATCTGCAGCGATTTGTGCAATTGAAGTCCCAAGCGATATCTCACTTTCATAGACTTACAGATGGCGTTTGACACTGTTCCAAGAAAGTTCCTTTGGCAGACTTTGGAAGCGCTCCAGGGACCCTCTAATCATTGTTTTCCAATCACAAAAAATGAGGTTCACTCACCAAAAGCATAAGCAAAGCAATTGCTGTTCTCAAAGTCAGATTTCAAAGCCATTGCATGAATATGGTAGCAAAAGCCACAAAAACAAGGAAGCATTTTTAAAAATGTCATATAATACTAAGTACTTGGTCAAAACATGCCACAGGGGGAGCTATTCTGACAGGGGGCCAGGTCATGGGTCTCTGGTGGCTAGGGATGGTTGCCCTCGAGGTGGTACACCATGGAATACTTGGTGCCTGGAAACACGGCTTCCCGCCAACTGAAAACAGACACAGTGTAGTTCAAACAGGTGCTAGTTTTTGGGGAGGCCCAATCACTTTGCTAACTCCGGTGCAATGTCCTGTTTACAACCCATGGAGGAGTATAGAAGTGCTCATGACAAGAAACGGTGTGGGAGTTTAGAGTAGGTTGGCAATAGGGCAAAAGAGTGAGAATTGAGGGAAAGCAGAGAGAAGCGAAAGGACAGAGTGGGGTAAACGAGGGGAGAGAACAAAGAACATGCAGAGGAGAAATAAAGGGAGGTGAAATGAGAAGAGAAAGGGAAACAGAGGGAGCAGAGTGAGAAGTGAAATGTGAACACCTGGTGGTAGAAAGAAGAGCGAAAGAATATCTAGAGAGAGCGAGAAAAAGTAGAGGAGGGAACAATACGTAAATGAGGGAGAGAGTGCAAGGGACGAAAGGAGAAAGTAGAGTGAAGGAGTAGAGAAAAAGACAAGAGAACACATGGAAGGGGCATAAGAGAGAAAGTGAGGAGATGATGCAAGATATTTCCTGGATGGAGAGGAGAAGCAGGTCAGGTGGATGGAACACCTGGAGTGGCAAAAGAGAAAGGGAGAACAGGTGGGAAAAGAACATAGGGGAGTGAACAGGGTTTGGAGATCGGTGCAAAGCAGTGTCAAGGAACTGACAGCTCCCACTAAGGCTCTTGAGTGGCAATGCAGCCCACTGAGGAGGCGAACAAAATACTACCCTCAGAGCCATCTACATTTCTGATGCCGGGGCCTGGTCAAGACAACCTAAGGTGGTGATACCTTGCAGCTGTAAATCCCTTGGGATCAACTTGACAAAGAAAGATCTCAGGATGCCAAGAACGATCATGGCGACATCCTGACAAAGATCTCAGTGGCTAAAAAATAAGTGACTGGAAACCATTGAAACATCACAGGGACTGTGATGGTTTAAACAACACAGGGTGACAGGCCTTATCCGGACTAGACTGCGGACAATAAGAGAATAGAGAAACCACACAAAATCCCAACTATTTTTTATTTTACTCCCAAATCCATAACACGGTTTCTTTAATTGAGTCCACCTTTTATTTTACTCCAGACAGACTTCCAGATGCCTTACTCCTTCCTTGTTTCTGTGGTGATAGAAATAAACACACAAGTAGATCAGGAAACCAGTGTTGTGTATTCCGTTAATCCCTTGGCCGTTACAGTACTCACCTTTCCCTCAAAGGGGAGAAATAGGGTTTAGTGATCTGCAGAAGCAGTGCATTCTTTAAGTGGAGGACACACATTACATGGCCAATACAGTAGTCCCACTTCCCTTAAAGTCGAGAACAAAGTTTCAGAGTTATGCAACAGCACAGTGTTCCGAGTGGTGGGTACACACAATTGTTGGTTTTGTTTCTAAGCATTACATTCAAGGGCATCTGGTCCAGTTAGGAAGTCAACAACAGAGGACAAAAAGACAACATTCTAAGAAGAATCGAGAGATTTATCACCTAATAACAGACTTCCTTTTATCAGTTTAACGTGAAAAGCTAAGCGTGCAACAATTGATTGCTAGTATGAATTGGAACAAATTTTTGCACACCACAAAAGCAAGTGGCTGACCGTCAAAATTATGCATTGTCTACTAAATACAATAATTGCTATTCTTCAAAACATTCACCTCATCAGTAATTAATCAAAATACTTACATGTTTAATTTCTCGATGACATGCATTTTTCCTTTTATTCACCAATCCTTTGTGCTCTGTACGAGAAGGCCCAAGTTCAGGCCTCGTTGAAAGGGCAAAGGGGGGTAGAGAAGGAAGGAAGACCGAAGCACAATCCCTACCACCCAATCATGGTGTCTGGGTGTGGGCAGGCCCCATCTCTACCCTTGTTTACCTGAACAGATGGCGGCGTCCCTGCCACAATGAGGAGCCGAAGCCCCGACACCACCGGAGAGGAACACCGCCGGGCTCAGGACAACACCACGAGGTAGGAGTGGCGTGGCAACCTCCCTGTCAGAGGAGACCTCGGTGGAGAGCACGGAGGATCCTGGTACCAGAGAGAGGAGTTGCGGGACGCAATGAATCTGGCAGAGGTTTGTGCTTTGTTGTGGCGAGCACAACCACATCGGACATCACTGGGAAAAGGAGAGCGAGCGGGTAAGCAAACCACTAACCTACCAGTGATTAATTGTTATGGATCAAAGGCCTAATAAATCCCAATAGGCCAACAGGGATTTACAAATAAAGGCCTTTAAAACTTCCTAATGGAAACCTAAACTAGCCCACCAGGGAATCTATATTAATTATAAATAAACACCTCCACAAAGGCAATGAGGACCAACTGGTCCACCAGGGATATTTGAGGGGGGGTAGGGGTTCCCCAAGGACCAGTACATGGTCTAGGTTAAAATGCTGCAAGACTGCCTGGAGAAAAAGGGCAGGGCTTACAAGCCCTTATCGGCCCCCACCAAGCCTTTCCCCTTAATCCCAGGCGCGTCAGTGCCGGCGCTTCAACAGCCAAGCCTGTCTTCGCCCGGTCCTCGCCGTCTGTGGCCCAGATTCTTGGCCCCCTCTTCCTCAAGCAGTACCTCGACTGTTATGGTAAGAATAGGTTTTGACAATGTTGAGGATCTGTTGTTCAGACTCCAAGGCCTCCAGCACTTGGAAACAGTACAACAAATTGCCCTGCAGGCTATGGAAGGTGGGAGGTTACAGCCACATGACGCTACCTATTGTATCACGCACAGGGAAAGGCCCTCAAGGGCTCAGACAATAGAGTCAAGTAATTCTCAGAAAAAGAAAAAGAGAAAAATAAATCAATAAAACGTTAAAAAACATACAGACCTGTTACACCTCCCAAACAAAACCTTGTAAAGGATCTCAAGATTTGTTTACTGAATAAACACAGTGTGCATCGATGACCTTAGCCTTGAAGAAAAACTGGATGTTATATCCATCACGGAAACCTGGATGCAGGAGCCCATTGGACCCACCTGTGCCATCGCAATCCCAGAGGGGTACACTATTCACTACACTAATAGAGAGTCCGGGCTAGGGGGTGGTGTCACTATGATAACTAGGGATTCCATCCACACGTTTCCGTCCAAAGCGGTATGTAAGGGATGTGAAGTTCTACATCTGAAACACTCACCCTCAAACAAATAATCCTAATTTACAGACCTCCATCTCTTGTATCCGAATTTAATAAGGAACTTACACAGCTACTTAACTTATGGAAGGGCCCTAACACAGGCGCCTTGGTGTTAGGTGACTTCAAATGATGGCGAGGGAATCCTAAGGAGAAGCCATCGGCCTTGAGAAGGCGTTGAACAACACTGACTTCCAAGTCATGAATTCTGACCCCACCATGGCTAACAACAACCAACTTGACTGGGTAGTAGATCACAACCTTAAGACAAGCAGTTATAAAACAATGCCATGTATCTGGACTGATCATTACAGAGTATCATTCTCATGGACCACGTTATGTCCCATACAATAATGTGCCAATGAGTCGAAGAGTGTGCCATGCCGAAACTTCAAGAAGATCGAAAGGGTTCAATTAGAACAGTGCATCAACGAAATTCTGAGGGAACATAAGGAAGAGGACTCATGTGAGACCATTATGGCAAACTATTCACATCATGTTACGGAGTTGGTGGATCGGAAGGCACCATTAATGCCTGAACTGGTTAGACACAACAGTAACCACCAAAAGTGGTTTAATTCTGATTTATCAGAGCTGAAAAAGGAAAAAAGGAGAAGAAAATGCAGATGGCTAACAAATTCTTCACCTACCAACAAGGAATGTTGGAACGAAATCGAGAAGGCCCATTAAAAATTGAGGCAAAGAACAACTACTTCAACAGCTGCTAACGCGACTAGTAAACTATTCGACATACTTAAATCAATTGAAAAGCCCTCCTCACTAACTACCACATTTGTACCATCTCAGGATGAATGTGACATGGCCCAGGCAGTGTTCTCTAATGAGATCATTAAGTCTAGGGAATTGATAACAATTGCCCAAACAAATTTGACCAGCCATTCATAGAACGACCACTAATCACATGGACAGTTTTAGCTTCAAGGAGATTACAACAGAAGATATGTTAAAAACTGTGTCCTTAATGAAGCCCACATAATGTGCTGAGAATAAATTGCCTCCTAAAGTAAAGTAATCCTGGATAATGCAGACATCTTCGCACCACTACTCACGAAAATAGTTAATACCTCCTTCAGTGACAAGATGGTGCCAAATAGCATTAAAATGGTAATTTAAGGATGCCTCGGTTAGGGAGGTGGGTAGAAGGCTGGGGAAGAAAAAGCGTGAAAGGGACGGCCCCAGCGACAAACATCCCCAAGAACCCCGTAGACCCTAAAGACCATTTTTAAGAACCCTCAACCACGCGTTCATTGTAGAATCACCAATAAACACCATTGGACAGTCTGACAGTGTTGGGAGTGGGTCACCCAATTACATCTACTAAATGGCAGTGGAGCAATTTTGACCAACAAAGACATAGTTCACTACTTAATAGAATGAATGCGCCATTATAAACATTTGTTTTTTCACCCAATAAACTCTCCATTTAATGTCCGCCTGTACATCTAGAAGAGAGGTTATTTTTAAAAAAATGTGTCTATTGCATTTAAATTGTACAATTCAATTTAAATCAACAGCAGTTGAAAAGGGAAAAAAACAATTTATTATTTTCATGACATGCTCATGTAATTTTTCTTTACACAGCATTCAATAACTTAACTTTCTACAGTCATAGGAGATGATTCACATATACAGAGCAACGTGGATTTAATACTGGATAGACTGACAATGAAGTTACCAGGAGTGGCGGTTGAGTCAAATGGGCTGCAAGGTAGCCACTGGGTTCTGAAGTTCTGTATGCGATTACCACGTGATGTAGGGAGGCAATTGAAGGGCAGTACTGTTACACACATCTCCATTCAGATCTGCATGCACCTGCACTCATACTAGCACGCACGCATCCACTTTCAGTCCAGCTCTCTCACAGTCATGTACGCACATAAACCTTCAGTTGAGCAAACCTGTGGCGCCAGCCCAGGTGTCTTTATCCTCGCTGGTGTCTGCATCCAGCAAGACCCAGGAGGTTGGCTACCCACAGACACCCCCATACCTCCTGCAAGACCCCACCAAGATGCTGCATCCCTCTCTCTAGACCCACACCAAGATGGCCCCATCCCTACATTCTAGAGCCCACCAAGATGCCTCAAAGCCAGACCCCACCAACCCTCCCTCTAGGCCTATACCATGATGCTGCATACTCCCCTCCACACAGCAAAATCCCCCCATCCTGCCCCCCAGACTCAAACCAAGATGTCCCCATCCCTCTCGACACATCAAGAGGCCCTATCCCAATCGTCAAACCCAGACAAATGGGCCCCAAATCCCTCTGATATAACCACACAACTGAGCAAGGTCATAGGAGTCCAATTGAAGATTAGACCCTTTCACTTCTGGATTTCAATAAAGTCAAATTTCAAAACATACTGCCATTCTTGTTTAATTTGTGTGCAGAAAGTGTTATGATACACATGAACATTAAAACATACGATATTCGACATGAAACATACATGGTATAGTACATGAGTAGCAGTGTCCAAATCAACAATATTCAGAATACAACTTTAAGCAATTACATTCTCTATGCATCCTAGTAGGGGTGACATGAGATCTAAATACTGTAATTGCCTGGTCAGATGCACATATATGTGAAACAATCAAAAGTTGAAAGACAACACGAAACAGGTCAACACAACAGTGTTTCGGCCATTTAGCTAAATTTGAGGAGCTGTGGGCCTTCATCAGGATGGATACATTTTTATGAGTGAAGAACCCTATGTGATCTGTCGGAGTAAATAGACAGAATAATGTATCAGGAGTGAGTAGGGAACCAAACATCTAAAAGTTGGAATGCAATCAATGCATGAAAACACCATGTTCACAGGAGAGAACCATGGAGATTGCGGTGCTTACCGTAATCATAAGGCACGTTGGCGTGAGTCATCGGAGTGTCTATGTACACTGATGGGAGCAGGTAAGTAGTTCTTCTGCAGACAGGTCATGCCTATGGATAATGACCATGAACCTGTTAGTTGCAGGACTCGAGGCTCTAATTGATGAGCTCACAATCAAAGGAAAGAAAGGACTGTTCTTACCAGTCAAGAGCCTGTATATGGAATGTGTCCATAATACGGGGCACGCTAATGCGTCAGGATACGGGCTGCCAGTGTTCTTTCAATGGGCCGCTGTGAAAAATGCGAGAGGCTAATGAAGAGACCGCTATATGTTAAAGCTACTCACAATATAGCAGTATAAAGAGGGATGCTGGCTAAAGTGGGGGCGCCGGCCACGTGTCTGTTGTGGAGGACACGTTGATGCGGTGGTATGTAGTCGTGCCAATACATCTGACCGGCCGTGCCGCAATTTCATGCACTAGCAGGATGTGAGTGCTCACGAAATTCTTAGATAAGAATATCACAAATATAGCAATTATGTCACCCCGCTTATCAGTGGTGCAGGACCATTATCCAATCCATGATTTAGGGTGATGGTATGAGAGCATTCTATTAGGTGGATCTAAATCAGCATGTGCCAAGAAATTGTTGCAACTGTGAGCGCGAGGCGCCGTTTGGGATTTAAATGCAAGTAGTGCTGATCGTTCGCGTGCATGTTTGCCAAGTGTTTCTGGCTGGCGTGCGGTTTCCTTGGTACCCATAGTATTTATGCCTGCCGCCATCTTGGAAAACCTCTGTGAATAGGAGGCTACAGAAGTGCCAGGTAATCCCACTGTACACAAGATGCCTCTGTGGGGGCAGTTTGAAGAAAAAGGTGAATGGGATCCTGGTTTGTTAGCAGACAATTCTCGGGATAGAACATAATCTTGTTTAGTAAAGTTGTCATGGTGACGAGAAATGCATCGGAGAGTGCCGTCGGCCATTTTAAGGGTATTGTTTACAGAGGGTAATTAACCGAACACCATGAATAAGGGGCAAGGTAAATATTGGTTGCACGGTGACACGGTGTGAGCCTAAATACAATATGTCCCGTTTTGTAAACTTCATAATTCTAGTGGTTTAGAAGATCCCCATGGAAAGGTGTCAGTTCCTGTAACTGGCAGAGTTTATAACACATTTCTTTAAGAAACTGGCAACAACACATTTGATTCATTACTCACGAATACTGCAGTGCTCAGATCGTTCTACAAACGGAATTAATAGATCAAAGAGTATACACGCCATAGAATAGAGGATCCATAGTGTTGACAGACCGCTTCAGGTACATTTATATACTTAAACACTTGGCAAATATGCATGCGATCGGGAAGCACCGCTTGCATTTAAATCCCACACGGCGCCTCGCGCACACGGGTGTAACTATTTCTTGGCACACGCCGATTTAGATCCACCTAATAGAATGCTCTTGTACCATCGCCCTAAATTATGTGTTGGATAATGGTCCCGCACCACTATGATGAGTGGGGTGACATAATGGTTATATTTGTGATATTCTTGTCTAAGAAGTTCATGAGCAGTCACATCCCGCATGAAATTGAGGGAGGCACGGCCGGTCAGATCTATTGGCACGGCTACATACCACCACATCAACGTGTCCTCCACAACAGACATGTGGCCGGCACCCCACACCCCTCTTTATAGCGCTAGATTGTGAGTAGCTTTCACATACAGCGGTCTCTTCATTAGCCTCTTGCATTTTTTCACAGCGCCCCATTGAAAGAACACTGGCAGCCTGTATCCTGATGCATTAATGTGCCCCGTATTGTGGACACATTCCATATACAGGCTCTTGACTGGTAAGAATAGTCCTTTATTTCCTTTGATTAAGAGCTCATCAATTAGAGCCTTGAGTCCTGCAACTAACAGGTTCATGGTCATTATCCATAGGCATGACCTCTCTGCAGAAGAACTACTTACCTGCTCCCATCAGTGTACATAGACACTCAGATGACTCACGCCAACATGCCTTATGATTACGGTAAGCACCGCAATCTCCATGGTTCTCTCCTGTGAACGGTGTTTTCATGCATTCATTGCATTCCAACTTTTAGATGTTTGGTTCCCTACTCACTCCTGATACATTATTCCGTCTATTTACTCCGACAGATCACATAGGATTCTTCACTCATAAGAATGTATCCGTCCTAATGAAGGCCTACTAAACCACAGCTCAAGTTTAGCTAAATGGCCGAAATACTGTTGTGTTGACCCGTTTCGTGTTGTCTTTCAACTTTTGACTGTTTCACATATGTTTGCATCTGACCAGGCAATTACAGTATTTAGATCTCATGTCACCCCTACTAGGATACATAGAAAATGTAATTGCTTAAAGTTGTATCCCGAATATTGTTGATTTGGACACTGCTACTCATGTACTATACCATGTATGTTTCATGTTGAATATCATATGTTTTAATGTTCATGTGTATCATAACACTTTCTGCACACAAATTAAACAAGAATTGCAGCATGTTTTCAAATTTGACTTTATTGAAATCCAGAAGTGAGAGGGTCTAATCTTCAGTTGGACTCCTATGACCTTGCTCAGTTGTGTTGATATATGAGTATATTTACCTGGGTAGAGCAAGACATTAACCAGGTGCCCTTTGTAATACTTTTTCCCCAAATCCCTCCATCCAGACCAATGTCCCCTATCCCTCCCTCCAGGTCCACACCAACATGCCCCATCCCTCCATTCCAGAGGCCACCAAGATGTCCCATCCCTCCCTCTGCACACCATCCTGCCCTCCACTTACCCTAGATGCCTCCAAACTATCCACACACCAAGAAGTCCCATGCCACCTTTCATATCCAAACCGAGATGCCCCCATCTCGCCCTCTAGCCCCATATTATAATGCCTCCTCCCTCCACACACCCAGCTACCCCCATCCTGCTCTCCAGACCCACACCAAGATACCCTAACATCACAGCATTCCAGATCCCACCTAGATGCCCCCATCCCTCTCCACACACCAAGAAGCCCCATGCCAACCATCATACACACACCAGGATGCCCCCATTCCAGATCCCACCAAGCGGCCCACTCCCCACCCCTCCAGACCCATGCCATGATTTCCCTACCCTCCTTCCACACACCATCCTGCCCTCCACTCACATCTAGATGATGCACTCCAGACCCACCCCAACGTGCCCACATCACTCCCTCCAGATCCACACCAAGAAGCCCCACTCACTCTATTCCAGAGCCCCCAAAATGCCACCAACCCCATCAAGAGGCCCCACACTCCCTCTGTGACCCAACCTACACCTAAATGACCCATCCGACCCTCCAGACCTGCACACAGGTGTCCCATGCCACCCTCCAGACCAACACACACAATGACTCCATCCCACACCTCACCAAGATGTCCCCACAGGCAGCAAAATGCCCCATCCCACCATACACCTAGATGACTCATACCACCCCCAGACCAACAGAGACCTGTTCCAGGCGAAAACCAATGTGCCCCCATCCATCCTTTGCAGACCCCACCATCCTCACTCCTGACCGCGCTAATCTGCCCCATTTCTCCCTCCAGACCCACACCAAGATGCCCCATCCCTGTGATCCAGACCCCAAAGTGACCCATCCCTCCTTGTAGAGTTGTACTATGATGCTCCATTGCTCCCTTTAGACCCACACCAAGATCCTCCACCCTACGATCCAGATCCCGCCAAGATGCCCCATTCTTCCATCCAGCCCCACCCCAATGTGCCCACATTCCTTTAGACACACGGCATTGTGCCATCATCCCTCCCTTTAGACTCATGCCAATGTGCCCTCATCCCTCCCTTTAGACCCACACCAAAATGTCCTTTTCCCTGCATTCCAGAACCCTCCAAGATGCCCCATCCTCCACACACCAAGATGCACCCGTTCTGCCCGCCAGGCCCACACCCAGCAGCCCCATCCCTCCATTCTAGATCCAAAATGCCCCTCTCTGATCCAAACCCCGCTAAGATGCCTTACCCCCCCTCTAGACCCATACCATGATGCTGTGTCCTCCCTCCACTCAGCAAGATGCCCCCATCACGCATTCCAGACCCACACCAAGACGCCCCATCCCTCCCACCAGACCCACAAGATACTCCATACCTCCCACCAGACCCGCACCAAGATAAGCCACCCCAGCCTACCAACTATTTAAACCAAACACACTCATCAATCAACATCAAATTCCCCTTGAAACAGTTCTCTAAATTAGCCTGTTTTATTAGACCCCTTTGACCATTAAGTGCCATTTCCGGTCCCAATCTCCCAACTCCATCTGGTGTCTTGCAGGAACGTTCACGGTATCCCGAAGAAAATGCGCCTTTTAATCTCAGCCATCCGAGAGCACGAAGATAATTGCTGCTCTTGCAGTCAAAGCCTTAACGGTTCCCGCTCACAGAAATCACGATGAGGGAAGATGAAGCTGTACTCCTTAACTGGTGTCTTGCAGGAACTTTCCCGGTATCGCAAGAAAATTCCAGTTTAGCCTCACCGGTTCCCTCTAACGAAAATCGCGATGAATTTGACGCCCAATCTGCTGTTTTGCAGGAACTTTCCCGGTATCCCGAACAGAAAAAGTCCATTTTAATCTCAGCCACCCAAGACCACTCCAGATCCCGGACTGGGTTACTTTTCTTTACAGTCTGGTAGCGTAAGCTTTCACGGTTACCGCTCAAAGGACAGGATACAGGAAAATGACGTGGGACGCTTAAGACCTGGTAGGGAACGAAACGTGCCCAATGCGACGTGACGGAGAGCCGGCAGGGAGCTGAGTTGCTATGATCCGTTTCTTGAACGGGAACTAGACTGCCGTTTCGTCAATGAGCTCGCTTCTAGCTGGAAGTCCGTTTTTAGTGTTGGCAGCTGGTGTGCGGTCCTGTCAGAGTAGGGGGCGAGGCCGGCGTCTGCTTCCGGTTGAAAGTTTCTCCCTTTTTTTCCCCTCCCTACCTTGGTCCGAGGGAGAGGAATTGGGGTAGAGAAGAGGTGGGAGATCGTGGGAAGGAGGTGAGTGGAAGGGCTGGATTTGTAAATTTACTGTAGGTGAATGGGATCGGACGCTGAATCGACCCCTGAGCAATCAATCCTGAGACATTTTATGACAGTAGCAATTCACCAAAGCAGATTGACATGAGCAATAGAGGTTTAAAGTAATAAGCAATATACCCAGAGACAGACAGAAGCAAAATAGCCAAAACAGACGGATGCACGTAATTCACACGGGGACAGGTCATGATACTGATACTGACAGGAATGAGCTTTCCATCGCGAGGCAGACAAATGGTCCAGCTCGTAGACCTACACAGCGATGAGCAATCCGCTCAGAGACCGGCTGGTTGAAGTAATCCACTTTGAGACAGACGGACCGGAGCAGTCCACCCAGAGTAGTGCCGAATGAAGTTTAACCTGGAGGCCCTCTTCCTACACCCAGGATACAATTTGCCCGCTTGGCACACATGGATGCTGTTCTTAATACACCGACCTTTGTTCTGCATGAACTTTACTTTTAGAGCAGGTGGCTTGCTGAATATGTGTCTTTCATGGACTGACCCAGCACTCACTTACTTTTAGAGCAGGTGGCTTTCTGAGTATGTGTCTTTCATGGACTGACCCAGCACTCACTTCAGTAAAAGTGACTTGCATGGGTTTCAACTTTCCAAATGTATTGACGGGGCTCAGCCAGTGACATGTAATCACCAGAACGGAAGTGGCATCAGAAGTGACCATGCACTATAAAGACTAATAGGAAGTGACATGAATAAACAAATTTGCAATAAGTTAGGAAAAGATAAGCCTTAAACCAGATAAAATCTAGCGAAAGGAACTATATGTTATACTGGCGTGAGGGAGAGTTGAGATCAAGACAAAGTCTCCACAGCATTCCAGAAAATGGCTTCTCAACTTTCGAATGCTTGCATGAAAACAATCTGAAAATAATCCAGAGTAATATTTTGAGGCAGCTGCCTGGGCATGCAAAATAAACATTTAGAAAAACTGAAGTCGTTAATGTACAATTCTGACATTTAACATCCTTCCAAATATCTCATAATTGGCTTAGATTAGTAATTGGTTTTTGCAGGTGCCTAGATTTAATCTGGAATTGCTGCACTGCCATTGATTTTGAAAATCGACTGGGCAACTTTGAGCTACTAATGTTTACAATCTATTTATGTATGACTCTTGCTCAGGATGAACACGCATATTTCATACAAACTGTACACAGCATATGAGTTTTACAGTTTGCACGTTATGCAATATCCAAAAACTCACATCAAAGTCAAGTCTCCGTTGACTTTGATGTCCATTTTAAGGTGATGGAATACATGCACACTTGTTATACGAACTGTACACAGAGCGTAAGAGTTTTACAGTTCGTCCGTTACACAATTAACATCTTCTAAAACTCACATCAATGGCAAGTAACAGCTGACTTTGTCAGTTTTAAGATGATGGAATAAATGTACACTTTTCACACAAACTGTGGCAAGAAGAGTATGAGTTTTGCAGTTTGTACATTGCAAGGTCATGGCTGATTTTACACATGTACGTACTACACATATGTGGACACAGAACACATGCTCTTACAAAATGTCCAACCACACACACTCTTACGATGCACACTTGCCACACTCGCATCAAAGGTAAGTTAT
This sequence comes from Ambystoma mexicanum, assembly GCF_040938575.1. NCBI lineage: Eukaryota > Metazoa > Chordata > Amphibia > Caudata > Ambystomatidae > Ambystoma > Ambystoma mexicanum. The sequence goes on from NC_090926.1 coordinate 587,584,057, forward strand.
ACGAACTGTACACAGTGTGAGTTTTACAAATCCTTCATTACACAATTAACTTCCAAAAACTCCTGTTAAAGGCAAGTCACAGCCATCTTTGTCAGTTTTAAGGTGATGGAATAAATGTACCCTTTTCATATGAACTGTACACAGCATATGAGTTTTACAGTTCGTAAATACTATAATGACGCACACTCCTACAACACATCATCCTGCATGTGCTCCTATGACATACACTGGTTTGGCAAACTCTTCTACAACACACACTCCTATGATACATGTTTGTATGACACATACGCCTACTACACACGTGTCTACTACACATAGCATGTGGATGTATGACTGGTGCTTTCCCCTGCTCCTACCACACACACTCTTACAGCACATACTTACAGCACACTGTTCCGATGCTCACTCTAATAATACACTCCTATGACACGCACTGCTATTACCTACGCTCCTACAACACATACACCTATAATACATGTTCATATGACATGTGCATCTACTGTACGACACGCACTCCGACGCCACCCTTGCGCCACGCACTGTTATGCAGCATGCTCTTACGCCACACATTTACTTATACTACATGCTCTTGCAACACATGCTAGTATTATAACAAACACTCAAAATCATCAGTAACCGTAATAAAAGTTGAAATTATTTAAAAAAAAAAAGATTTTTTACAAAAGAGTGAAAGTTAAACCTGGGTTCGAAGTTAAGGAAGGCTGGGAGCCATTTAGCACCTGCTTATAGGCTAGAAGAGCCTGGTTAGCTTAAAACGAACAGTAAATAGAAACAAATGGGAAGAGTGGAAGTCAGACACTACAGTAGTATCCTGGAACTCTAGAGGTTTTGCAAGCATCTTGGTAAATCAAGGTTTGTTCACGTCGTATAACATAATTTGCATCCAGGATAACCTGTTGGTGGATATCCCGCTCATTGATGGTTTTGAGGTTATGTTTGTCGGAGCTTAGTGAGGCATGAGAGGTCATCCTCGGGGGATCTTGACAGCAATTAGACACAACCAGGGTTTTTACGGTGTGCAAGGTTGAGTCCAGTAGAAGGGATATGCTTGCAACTCTTTTAGAGTGGAAAATGCAGGGGTCTAGTGTGACTCAAAATTGCTTACTGGTAAATGTCTACCTTAATCCAGAGATCACAAGGATGGAGGAACTGTTGCCTGGTCTTTCTTTTCTCTTTCTGGGTGAAATCCCAGAAGAAGGTGCCTCTGTAATTATTTTGGGAGATTTTAACTGTGAATGCCTGAAAGATTGCTGGTACTAACTCCCTAACAGGGAAAAGACATCCAACGCAAGTCGAGGTAGGGGGTTCCCGGTTAGACAGGAACTCAAGGCATGGGACTTGACACTACTAAATGGTAACTTCACAGATGTTCCCCCCCGAGTTTCACATGGCAAAACAATTGCTGTAGATCAACCCTGGATTACCTCTTCTTGTCTGCCAACCTGATCCATGGGGGAGGGAAATTGGAGGTAAGGCAGACGGACCTAAGCGACCACTGCATGCTGATCTTTGAGCTACCAATCTCTCGAGATGTAATTGCTAACAAGCGCATTCTGAATGTTGAGATCAATGCAAGAAACCATGCCGTGAAATGGACTCACAAAATTTCATTGGCATTAAATCGACAGGTGACTTACTCGACAACAGTGACAATCGTATTAGGTCTCTGCAAGGTTTTGTGCTATGTAAACAATCAATCTTTGGGGAATTATCGTCACCAAGATAAAAGTTCTCAATCATTGGGGTATAACTACATCTTTGACGCTGAGTTCTGAACGCGAAAAAGGCAGTTGTTATATTAATGTTAAAGGATATTTATACCGCGCACCATCACCATAGTGGTCCCCTGGCGCTCTAGCGGATATGAAAGAGAGGCGGGTAGGTTATGGTGTGTTAGTAGGACCAAGTTTGGAGAAAGAGCAAGTGAGCTGTGATGTGCTGTGTGCAGCTTCAGTTCGGTTAACACCGCTTGCTGAGATTTTTGGTGTGGTATCCGCTCCGAGTCCGTCTTGTGCTTTTGTGTAAGACTGTGTGGTGTGTTTGTTGTTTCGGTGTGCTTAAGTGCGTGCGGGTTGCTGTGGTTTGTGATTAGTTGGGGTTTGAGAGGTGTATGAGGAGGTTGAGGTTTTAGTAGGGTTGATTTTCAGCATTGTTGTCTGGAGAAACGCACACTCATATTGTGTGTCTTTCCAGATTTTGATGAGACTTCTTCCTTACAGTGATCTAGTTTCTGCATGCCCAGGCTGTCTCTCATCTCTCTGTCTATGTGTTGCGTTAGTTAGTCTCTACATTCTATCTTTGTTTATACTGAGGCCAGCCCCTGCATTCCAGTCTACGACTGACGTAAATTGGTCCCTGCGTATCTATCTAGTCGTGACCAATGCCATATCCCTAGCTCTGTCTGAGTGCGACGCAGTATAGTTCAGTCCTAACTCGGATGTCAGAATTGACGCAAGTGAATCACCATGCCTATGTCTCAGATGATTATGTTGTGTGTGTTGGGTTAATCGTTACGAGGTCTGTACATCTCCAAGAATACTGCTAGGGTATTGTGTATGTCGATCTAGTGTATTCCGTCTTCTACTTGCTGGCTTGGGTGTGGGTTTTTTAGTGTGGTGATAGCGGTCTCATTTGGCTGGCGAGTTTGGCTTAAATGGAGGTTTAGTTTGAGGAAGGTTGTCTTGTGGGCGTGAGGTAGTAGATTGAACGTGTGGATGCACAATTGGGTTGGGTCGGGGTTTACACAAAGTTCATGTAGTCATGTCTTGTCGGGGGGGTGCTTGGTAGTGGTTGAGGTTCACGGTTGTGCCTGTTGTTGTCTCAGCCTTGTTACCTATTGTTCTGTCATGATTGGGTAGATGCTTGTGGTAGGTTCCGTCTAGCATTGTCTCTTTTATAAATTATTCATAAACCGAGTGGAGGTTTCGTCATGACATGTACTATGCCAGTATTGATTTACACATAAGGTGTATATTTTTTTTATATCTACTTAGATTTTTTTTAAATGGAATAGTTAAGTTACATGTCCTCTCTCCTATAAATCACCAATGATAATACGATCCTTTACAGGAAGAATACAGCCAGCCCACTGCCACATGGTGATCTACTAGAAGTCTCAGAGCTGGTATTTGCTGCTTCGTTCATGATCTAATCCCCGTTTGAAGAAGGTTCTAAATGAGAGACAAACTAAACATGTTGGGGTATATATGTTTCTAGGAAGAAATATTTTTAGAAACATTTGTAACAATTTACAGATAATCTGGTATTAATCACATTATATGTTGGTGTATGAATGAAGACATGAAATCTATGGGGGATTTATTAAGTGTTTGTTAGTATGTGCCTAGTATCAGAAGGACGTGGACGCTGTGAAGATGATCTTACCATATAGTTTATTTAAAGTAAAGCAAGCCATACCTTTCCCTATGTCTATTGGGTGTTCCCAACCTATATTATTAAGGTGCTCTTCAGTCAGAGTGAATGTGTCTGACCATAATCGGGGGTGTCCACACGCCGTCCCTAACCATGGAAGCCGAAGGGAGTACAACCATCCCACCTTGGTTGGCATGGATCCTTGATTTTTGTAATTTGAGGTCACCACAAGACAACCAGTGGGTGGGAAGAGGGTTAGTGAGAGATTGTGGATGGGTCGAGGGAGTTTAGGGAAAAACATACCATGTTCTCACAATCCATATTCTTAATATCATAGGGTGTCACTCCAACATATCTTGATTAGTGTTTAAGCAACACAATACTTAATTATGCTTGGACCTCACTCCTACTCTCTGCACATGCACCCTTCACTACCCCTCTTTTCCCTGCAATCATATCACTAAATACATCATGGTAAACAATGAAATGGACAGGATGTTGCCTGAGAATCGTAATGGCGCACACAAATCATGGCAATGAAACACATAGATATGGCATAGACAAACTTGTGATAATGAAACACAAAGACAATGATGATTCCAAACATACTCCAACTCAAAAACCAGGCGTGCCCCCTAAATTATTGTGGCACCCTTTGGCACCCCAATATGCTTTATATTTGTGGCTGAGCAGTCTGCATTGCCTTCATCACTTTACTACTTGCTGCTGATATGTGGGCACACTGTTCACCTCAGAGCGTGCTCTAGGTACTTCAAAACGTTATGCAAACATTTCCATACATGTGGTACAAAATGTCAGTAAATGTGCCCAGCATTATCGCCCTTCTTACACATAATGGAGTACTTAACTTAGCTTTGGAGTCGTACGTGGCTTCCCCGAGTATGGAGAATGCAGGCTTTATAATTGGTCTCCCGGACGCTTCTGTGTCGTTGATCCCGGTCTCACAGCCACACCGCCGGGCTCATGCTCTTCACGTTCACCACTGCACCCAGGTGCCTGACACCTGATTACCGCCACAGTCCTGAAAAAGCTGTGTCCTGCCTATGCCCCCAAGTATCGGCAACAATCAGAAACGCAGCATGGGCAGGTGCTGCTAATTAGGCTTGTAGGCCCCGGGCGATTCGTGGCCCCAAAGACTGGCATCTCTATGGCTTGTCAGCCAATTCCCAGTGACTATATCCACTAACAGCCCCACAAACCCTCACAGTTCTTCTTCTCCCATAGCCAGGTTTATCAGGGTGTCTTTTATGAAACTGTTTTACCAGTCTGGGCGCTTGCACTGCCTCTGCAGGTTCCCAGGAGTGATCCGCTGGTCTATTCCCTGCCCATTCCACCAAGTACCACAAATGTCATTGACGCTTTCTTGAATCCAAGATTCTCTGCACTTCATATTTCTCTCCCCCATCTTGCATAATGATCTGTGGCTTCTTGGTTTGTGCACCAACTGCTGCAGGTTTAATTAGAGATGCATGAAACACAGGATGTATCTTTAATGTTCCAGGTAACTTTAATTAACAGCTGTGTCGGATATACATATGACAATCACATACGGTCCAATGAATTGTGGTATGAGTTTACGTGCCCCCACCATCTTGATGTTCTGTGTCGACAACCACACCTTGTCCCCCCACCCTCTATTTGGGGGCTTCCTGTCATTTATCTGCATAACTCTTGTAGGGCTATTTAGCCCTTTCCAGGTTTTGGCTGTTTGCGCTCAGTAAGTGTTGGCAAGTTGACTGACCTCGTGATGTGTTCCGGTATATATTTTGCTCCTGACCATACAAAACACATTTGGTGACATACCCAGTGATTATGTTCTGTGTTGTTATGCATAAACTCTTCTAGCCAAAGAGCTCTCACCCATGAGTCCATAACCTCAGCTAACAGACAGCGCAGGTATTGCTCCATAGTCTGATTCACCCGTTCCGTTTGACCCTCTGTTTGCGGGTGATAACGGGTAGATAACACACAGTTAACTCCTAACAATCTACAAACAGTATGTCAAAACCAGGACGTAAACTGTGAACCCCGGTCATACACAATGGTGCGCGGTAACTTGTATATTCGCACCTGGGGTCAAGTCCTAGAAATGATTAGTGGGGGGACTAATTAACATACCAATTGAATGTGGTGTCACCGGAAATTAGCATATGAAGGTGCCATCTGAATAAACTGGGGACTCCGTCCACCCTCAACTTGAGCCCTGAAGCGCATGATGTATTGAAGGAAGAACTCAGTGAGCTGTCGTGCACTCGGAATACCAATACATGGGACAAAATGAAACTGCTTGGAAAAATAATCAACCAGGTAATTCTGTAAAGAAATCCATGTCTATAAGGGACCAGGGTCGCTGCGGTGTGGGCAATGGATGCAACAACCCCTTTTTCTTCGAATGACCACCCTCGTTTGGCATGCACGCATCGCACTGTTGTATGTAAGCGCATGTACTTTTCTTTGTATTTCAGGCCACCAAAAATATCTTCCCAACAACATTTTGGTCTTTCGCACCCCCACATTCCCTACTAAAGGCCACATGTGGCACCACATTAATGCTTTATCTCTTAATTGTGAAGTAGGGAGAAACAATCTATTGGCATAATAATGCAACTCTTTCCGTACCTTACTAAGTGGACCTGCAAATTTCCATGACAATAATTCTTCTTTGGAAATACTATTCCTAATGTCTTCCAATAAACCTTGGGTAACTGCTCCCATCATCCTGTCATCCGGTAATATAACCCTTCAACACTTGATTGTGTCATGTCCACACCTGAATACTACTCGTGAGAAACATTGTAAAAACCTTTTGAGTTTGTACATGGAGAAGGATGAAAATGAGATTTGGAGCATTTTATTTTGGAGTACCAGATTTTCAGTTATGAAGGCCATTGTTCACTTTCTAGAAAACATTCTATCTGAAGAGATATTGTTATGAGCGTGTTGAAAGGATACTGTAATAAGATAAATGTCTCTGAATCTAGAATTGTGTAAGCAACAACTGGTCCTCTCTCTCGTAAATGCTGGCGATTTTAACTATTCATACTGGTTTTAATGTAAGCAGACACTTCACTGCTCCATATGTCACTTTTATCATTTTGACTTATATGTTTGAAGTTGTAATTCTTCTCCTCGTTGTTTTTCTCCTTGTTTATTCTCCTTGTTTATTTCCCTTGAATTTATGTATTATTTTGCAACGATGTATACTAACTGTTGATTTTGAAAAGTTGATGTAATCAGCTATATCAAAATAATAAAAAAAAAAAAAAAAATAAAAATATAGGCCGAGATTCTTCTACTACTCACTCGGCCTGCTGCTGAGTTAGTGCATCTGCCTTGCCATTCTTTTCTCCCTGGCCGGTAGGTGGTGATAAAATGAAATTCTCCATACTGTGCCCACTGCAATTGCCTATGATTTAGAGTCTTGTCTGTTCTCAAATACTGTAGGGTTTTATTCATATATAGCGCGCTAAGCCCTTGGGGAACAAGGCACTTGAACATAAAATACAAACAGTAACAATTATACAATATGAAGGATAACGAATCTGACCAATGAACAGTACATTTGACTAAGCTATTGGTTGTTGTGCTTGTACTTGGATCACAATTCTTTTATTTGCTCATACAGTGTTTGGCCTTGGGAAAAGAGCCATGTTTTGAGGTCTTTGTGGAATAGCCAGAATAAAGGTTCGGCTCTTAACGATGGTGGAAGCGCATGCCACTGTTTTCTGCTACTACTGGGAAGCAAAAGCCACCAGCTCTCTGTAGTCTGAATTTTGGTATTGAGAGGAGATTGGCTTGAGTGGACCGAGTGGGTCAGGTGGATTGTGGTTTCAAGAATTTTCAAGTGAGGTATCTAGGCGCAGTGTCGGAAAGGCATTTGAGTTATGGAAAGGTTTTAAAAAGGATGCACTCATGCATTGGGTGCTGGTGTGGACTTCTTCTGGTTGGCGAGATGTGATCTTCGGGATTTTTAAAGCCGCTCTAACAGCATTATTCTGAATAATCTGAAGTTTTTTTTATATTGGACGTTGTGGTTCCTGCGAAGACCGTGTTACAATAGTCTTGTCTTGAGACAATCAGTGCTCTTCCTTGCGTGACACAGTGGTCTACTGGCGGTAATTAGTTTAGAGGTAAATGCTGCTGCTGAGGCAATGGCATTTACCTGTCTTTTTAGTGATAGAGATGCATCTAAGTAAACTCACATTTTTACTTCTTTAGAGACTGTGGTGGAGTTTGGAAGGAAGGAAGGCATGGTATCAAACCGTAAGACAGACACAAGTGATCACAGTTCAAGAGTGTTTATTGAACTTCAACTGGGTTTGAAAAACAGCTATCTACTCCTAAATCAAAAGATGGGAGCAAGATACGACCATCAAATAATAACGCAGTCCTAGTGGTGTCTTGTCAAAATAAAAGGGCCTAAACTTATAAACCTATTGCATATCCTTACTTCTAAATACAACAAGTGTCGTAAACAATGTTATGCAAAAGAAAAGTGTGTTCAAGAAATATTTCAGGATATTGAAGCCATTGGCTTCTCTACCGCAGGTTTTCAGCACGGGACAAGGCGGCGCCCTTGAGCTTAGCACAGGCTCTGGCTTCTCTAGCACGAGGATGCAGTTCAAATCTCAGTATCAGGGCCTTTACTAAAATCTCTTTGCTATTCAAAGTTTCTTACTTCAGAGGGCCTGATACGACAAATAAACATTCAAAAGATCCTTTCTCCTCAGGATTCTCACGTACAACTTCTTGGGTGATTTTTGCTTCACCCCTGGCCCCCCTCCACCGGGCTCAGACCCACTGTAACACAAGGCTTTCAATTGATCTCCCTCTGGTGGGCTCAGGCCAACTTTATCTACTTTACCACAAACTTTCTTTACTGTATCAACATCAATGACTTTCGTCTGTGCGTGTGATTTAGCTTGACCCGCCTCAGGTCCACTTGCTTGCAACCTTGGCTTCAACACAGACCGGTCTTGTATTGGTCTCCCCGACTCACCGGCTGTGTTGTTTTCACTGAAGCTGCTCGGTTGTCAGTCTGTTTTCCTTTAGAGTGGGCTGTCGGTGAGAAAGTGTTTGTGTTGTAAAAGGCTGGGGGTAGAGTTCCTAAATATCCTACCGGATAGGATGGGGTGAAGGTGGTAAAAGGAAGGGGATACTGCGTCTCATCATCTTGTGTCCCACTCCCCATAGACCCCTCACCCAGGTGATCCTCCTGCACTGGTCCACCCCCAGGAGCTGGATCCAAAAGCTATGTCCATGTCCTGGCCACCTGTATGACAGATCCCCGGGGACTATTGGGTGAGACTCCTAATTTCTCACAGGTTACCGTCAATAATGAAGGAGTTGTATGCTTTGTCAAGTTTGTTCAGAAGTGGTTGGGACCCGACAAGGAGCAGCTCTTTCTTATCGTTTAAACAGAGTGAATGCATAGCCATCCAGGCCTGAATAAATTGGTAAATTGTGCCTAGGGTGTCGGAGTTTAGGTTGCAAGAGATTTAAATGGGAATGAGGATTTGGGTATCGTCTGCGTAATTCGTTTAGGAGATGCCCAATGAGTCCAGCTGGTCCAAGAGTGGTTTCGTGAATATATTGTAAAGTGTTGGGAAGGGCGCACAAGCCTTGGGGAACGCCACACGAGACAGAGGCTGGGAGGGCTGAGGCGGTCGGCGAGAATACTCTCATTGTTTTGTTGGATAGAAAGGATGCAATCCAGGCTGTAGGTTTCGGTAGAAGGGGTCTGTTGAGGAAAGATGTTGGCAGAGGATATTGTGATTTATCAAATCAAATGCTGCTGACAAGTCCAATAGGAGTAGGAGGGCAAGTTTACCTTTGTCTTTAAATGTGTCTATTTGTCATTCTATCAAAGCTTATTCTGTGCCGTGACCCGGGCAGAGCACAGATTGGCGTAGACCCATTAGATTGTTGGTTTATAAGTGATTCTGAATTTGAAGATAGGCTGCTCTGTCTAGTATTTTAAGTAGGAACAGGGCCGTCGTAATAGGGCGGTAGTTGGTAGGCGTGTCGGGGTCAAGGGCAAGTTTCTTCAGGAGTCGTTGGTTAACACTATTACTTGATGACGTGCACCCTTAACATAATGCCTCCCTTCCCGAAAGGCTTCTCTGATGGCCAATAGCTCTTTATCTGTTGTGGAATAATTCTGTTCGCAACTCGTCAACTTGCGTGAAAAAGATGCTACTGGGTGCATGACTCCGGCCTGATCCTTCTGTGAAAGAACCGCCCTGCCGCCAGATTTGCCGCATCTGTCTCCACCTGAAAAGGTTGTTCCTTGTTTGGATGCTACAAAATAGGTGCCTTAGTAAAAGCCCCCGTCAACTCCTGGAAAGCCTGTTCCGCCTCCTCATCCCAATTGAATTGACTTGCTTTCATGAGCAACCAAGTGACTGGTGTGATCTGTGACAAGTTAGCGATAAATTGCCGATAAAATTTCGCCAAACCCAAGAATTATTGTACGTCCGTCACACTCTATGGGGATGGCCAATCAGTAACTGCTCGTACTTTCTTCTGATCCATCTCTATGCCCATAGGTATAAGAAAAAAAAACAGAAACACCACCCTGGACGCATGAAATATACATTTCTCCAGTTTGGCATACAGCCGATGTTCCTTGAGGTGTCGCAAATCTGCTTTAACATTTTGCACATGTTGTTCCTTTGATTCTGAATAAATCATGATGATATCAATGTAGACAATTACAAACAAGTCAATGTAGTCCACAAGTACATCCTTCACAAAGTGTTGAAATGCAGCTGGAGAATTACATAACCCAAACAGCATCACCAAATACTCGTACAGACTGAATTTGGTCCAAAATATTGTCTTCCATTCGTCCCCGGCCTTAACTCTGATCAGATGATAGGCCCATCTTAAATCCAACTTGGTATAAACCACTACTGTCTTTACCTGGTCTAACAAAGCAGATATCAGAGGCAAAGGAAACCTGTTTTCAATGCTCCCTAGTCTATGCAGGTCTTCAAATACCCTCCTTTTTGGGGACAAGAAATAAGGGGGATGACACTGGCAATTTGGACACCCTTATGAAACCACGTGCTAGCATATCGTAAAGATATTTGAGTAAATGTTGATTCTCTTGTTTGGTTAGAGCATATATGCGACTACAAGGCAGTTTGGCCTTGTCCTCCAAGTCAATTACACAATCGTAGGGTCTATGAGGTGGTAAAGATTCTGACTTCCGTTTGTCAAAAACTTCAGGGAGTACGGTCTCCGCTGCCCCAATACTTTTTGAACAAGCTGGTCCCTCCCCCACGAAAGTTGCTGGCCCGGCCAAGTCTTGTACATGTTCAGCACATTGTGGAGCATGGAAAGACAATGTGTGCTCTGCCTAGTCTATGATGTGATTATGGGCCACTAACCATGGCATTCCCTGAATTACTCCAAACTTGGGAGCAGCAATTAGATCAAATGTTACTACCTCCTCATGTCCTGACAAACGTATAATTTGTAACAGCTGAGTTTGAGTGGTGATTGGGCCTGAAGTCATTATGGAAGCATCTACAGATCGAACTGGTTCTGTCACTGCCTTGCCTTGTGTGGGCAACACCAATTTTTCAGCTAACAGGACATCTAAAAAGTTACCCATAGCCACAGAATCAATCATGGCCTAGACAGTCACCTTAGTCCTAGCAAAAAACAGGGTCACCAGTATGTATAGATGAGGTGTCTTGTTTTGGGCAGTGTTGGCAATGCAATTTGGGAATCCTTTGTTCTTTGGACGTGTCAATTCTGTTCCCTTTATTGACGAGCCTGCTCTTTTCCCGCCTCCGGCTTCAACCCCCAAAATACCCCCCTTTACCACAATATTTATTTTATTTATTTATTGATCGCTTGTTAGGTGCTTATACAGCAAGTAAATTCTGTTTCAAAGCGGCAAGGTTTCTGGCTTCAGAGGGCGGAGCAGGGGGAGAGCCCATGGAGGAAGGCCAGAGTGAAGGAAAGAAGGCAAGAGCATGGGTCCCAATGGGAACTGTCTGTTTTGCTGGCATTGAGGCAGAGATCATTGGAAGTGCACCAGGCCTGAATGGCAGATAGGCAGTCACGGATGATGGAAGGTGCAAGAGGGTCAGGTCAGCAGGAAGTTTGAAAAAGAGTTGTGCATAACACTGGAAGTTGGGGGAGAAGGAGGAGATGAGGAATACCAGCTGAGTAAGGTAGATGTTAAAGAGCCAAGGGGAGAGGATAGAACCTTGGGGGACATCATAGGTGGAGAAGGAAGTAGGAGAGGAGAAGGTGCCCAAGATGTCTTGGGAAGAGCAGTCAGTTAGGAAGGAGATCAGCCAGTCCAGTGCCTGATCCAAGATAGCAAGGGTATCATGGAGCCTTTTTATGAGGTTGGAGTGCTTGATCATGTCAAAGGCAGAGGAGAGATCAAGTAGGATGAGGGCAGCTGGGGAGTTCGAATCCAGGGAAACAGGCAGTCCTTCATGGGTGTTCAGAAGTTTCTGTGCCTCTGGATGCTCGGAATCCAGATTGATGGTCGTCGAGACCACCAACAAGTTCAGTGTGAGTGTTCAGTTGGGGCAAGGCCAACCTCTCCAGTAGTTTTCCCGGGAAGGAGGTGATGGAAATGGGTCAGTAGTTGGCTGCACAGGTAGGGTCTGCTGAAGGCTTTTTCCGGAGGGGGGGGCGCATAAGGGAGTGCTTGAGGGAGGAGGGGAAAGAACCAGTGGCAAAAGAGTGGTCACAGATAACAGCGAGTGAGGGGGCAAGAGAGCCAATAATGTCCTTGATGATTCTGGATGAGCACGGGGAGACCAGTTTGGAAGAGACCTTCATGGAGCGAACAACTCTGGTGACTTCTTCTGGTGTGATAGGGGCGAAGGCGGTGAGAGAGGGGCCAAGTGAGGCAGGGAGGTGCGGGGTGGGTCGGAAGGGTGAGAAACCAGCCTGATTCTGTGGCAAAGTGAGTGGCCAGTGCGTTGCAGAGGGTCTGGGAAGGAAGAGGGGAGGAGGAGACTGCAGAAGTGTTGGCTAGTTCCCTGCAGATTTTGAAAAGTTCTGCTATGCTCTTGGACGCTCCAGATATCCGTGCCTGAATGTGGGCCCTTTTCTTGGCACAGATGGAGAGTCCGTATTGCCTTTGGAGCAGGCAGAATGCCAGTTTGTCAGAGGTTGAGCCTGAAGTTTGCCACTTCCATTCCTCCGCTCTGTACTTTCTTTTCAGGGATGTAAATTCAGAGCCGGACCAGGTGTTACGCTTAGAGGTGGGTTTCAGGCTGATCCTCAATGCTGGGGCAAGAATGTCTAGAGTGTTGAGAGCAGTGTCAGTGGTGGAGTCCGAGGTAGGGTGGCAAGAGAGGATAAAGGTGGACATGAATGCAGCAGCTGACACTCGTTTCATCAGACGGATGCTCGTGAACGAGGTTGGCAGGGCTTTTGGGGTTGCGGTCAGAGGGCCATAGGGACCTAGGTGACGGGGGAGAAGTGAGTGGTCTGGCCAAGAAAGAGGGGTGACCAGAGGAGATGAGAGAGGGGAGGTCAGAGTGGATGAGGGCGTCCAGAGTGTGTTGACCCAGAAGGGAGAATGGAGAGGGATAGAGAGGTGCAGAGGTCAATGAATAGAGTGGATGTTGTGCCAGCGGAGTCCAATTGAATGTTGAAGTCACCCAAGAGGAGCAGATTGGAGGAAGTTGACAGTAAGGAGGAACACAAATCAGCCCATTCAGAGAGAAAAATGGAGGTAGCGCCTGGGAGTCGGTAGATGGTAGCAATGGTCAGAGTGGAGGAGGGAGAGATGAGCAACTTGCATACCAGGCTCTCAAAGGAAGAGTGGAGCTGGGTGGGTAAGATGGAAGAAGGAACCCATTCAGGGAAGATTAAGGCAACCCTACCGCCTGAGGTTGCGGCTTGGAAATTATCTTGAAGCCATCAGGTAGGAGGCAGTCAAAAGCAGTGACTGACCTGGCATTGAACCATGTCTCGGTAAGAGCAAGAATGTCGAGATCAGTGTCATCAAGAAGGAGGCAGATGTCAGCAGTGTTTGTTGGCTGAGCGGGCGTTAAGAGTCGCCAGGTGGAGACGGTCTCTGCCTTTTGAAGGTTTTCTGAGGTCGGGTACATGGGCGTGGTACTCCAATAAGAAGGGGGGGCAGAGAGAGTGGTAGGTGGGGAGGCTGGAGAAGGAAGAAAGTTAATGTGGGACGGCAGGATCCGGTCAAAGAGAAGGAAGCTTGAGGACCCTGAACCAGAATGGGAGAGGATGTGAAAGGGGAGAGAGTAGGGATGAGATAAGAAGTCCATAGGTCTGAAGAGGTGACAAAGAAAACGATATCGGTGAAGATATAGGCACCGATTGGCCACCTGGCCAGACTAATTGACTAACTGGGGACCGGCAGGCTTGAGCCAGCCCCCTTTCTTCCAAGGCCCACTTCTAAGGCCCCTGTCGGATTCCCTGTCCGCTGAATGGCCGCTAAATGAGACTCCTCCCTGAGGCAACTACCCCTGGACTATTGACTACCATGACTTTCATATCACATTCTGCAGAGGTTAGTTCCCTCCCTCTCATGTACTAACCTGAAGCTGTTTCCATACTCGCCTTTACCATCTCGCTCCCATCTAAGTTCCCATAACCAAACGTGGGTGTGTTTTGCTTGTAACTGCAAAGTCAAACTTGGGTTTGTTTTGCGCTTAACTTTGCCCATTCATTGTACCGGTTAGCCCAGTGACTGCTCTATACTGCTCTACTTGCTTACTGCCCCCTCTGCCTCCTCTCCTCCCAAACCCTGGTCTCCCTATTGCTGATACCTATACCAGCGCCTCTTCCAGACATAACCTCACTGACATCCTCTTTGTTGTTCCGTCGCCGGATCTATGGACCCCCCCCCATATGATCTCTGTGCTCTTTCCTGTCTCCTCCTCTCCCATTAACGTTGACACTCCCTGGGAAGTCCTCATGGCGCCATTGACTCCTCCAGAGTCATCCTTAATGTCTACCTAAACGGCACTGTCATGGTCCAAGGTCCTCAGGCCAATCTCCTCCTCTTGGATAGGCGGTTCCTTCGCCTCATCAACTTCCTTTCATCTCCAGCTGTCCCCTCCTCTCATTCCTTGGCTACCATGCCCACTGTTCCCTCCCCCTCTGCCCCTCTTCAGGCTACCTTCACAACTCTGCAGGGCGTACCTCTGATTTGTACCCATCCCTGGAAGGTCTTTCAGGCCGGCAACCTTCTTCATCTTGCCACTCTCAACTCTTGCTCTGCTGTCAAACACTCCTCAGATATCTGCCACCTGCTTGAGAATTGGACCTTGATGTTCTCGGTCTTACGGAGACATGGTTCACGTCCAGCTCTGTCACAAGCTTTGACACCCTCCTCCCTGATGGTTACAAGATCCTCTTCGCACCCAGATCCACCCAGCCCGTAGGGGGTGTACCCCTGATCTTTCCTGAGTGGATTCATGCTACTATCATTCCCACTCAGATTTACTCCTCTTTCGCACGCCTTGTCTGCAGGCTTTCAATCTCTCCTAGCCACTCTCTTACTGTTGCTACTCTCTACTGCCCCCCTGGGCAAATCACTGCTTTTCTTTCTGAGTGGGCTAACCTCTCCTCCTCCCTCCTGACCTCTACCACTCAACTTCTCCTCCTTGGTGACCTCAACATCCACCTCGATTCCCCCTGTCCCTCATCTCTGTTCTTTCGCGACCTTTGCCATTCCCTCTCCCTCTGTATCCCCCCCTCCGGCCCGACGCACTCTACAGGACACACACTTGATGTCCTGATCTCCTCTGGCCTCCCCTCGCTATCTCTCTGACCACTCCTCTCTCCTGGAGTGACCACTGCCTTCTCTCCTCTCATCTCTCACTCTCTTCTCGCAAACCAAGCTCACCCCAACATTGCCACCTACCTTCTTAGACATCTGACCTATGAAGCGTGTGTCAGTTGAGGCTTTCGCTGCTACCTTCTCTCCCCCTCTCCTCCTCTGGGTGACTCACACCCTGACACAACCCTGTCCCTTCTCTACTCTTCCATTTCTGATAATCTTGATCCTCTGCCCCTGTCATGAGGATCCGTTTGAAGTCCAAAGCCAAGTGTAATTCCTGGTACGACTCCGACCTAGCTACACTTAAACGTAAGTGTAGGGCGGCTGAGAGGACATGGAGGGCTTCTTGTTCATCCTCTGACAAACTGGCCTGTCGCCTGCTCCAAAGGCAATACCGACTCTCTGTCCACATCAAGAAGACAGTCCACATTCAAGCCCGTGTCTCTGCGGCATCTAACAACTTGGCTGAGCTCTTCAAAATCTGTAAGGAGCTTGCCAACCCTGCTGCAGTCTCTACCCCTCCTCTTGCCTCCCAAGCTCTCTGCAACGACTTTGCCTCTCATTTTATCTCAAAAACCCAGGACATCTTGTCCACCCTCTCCTCCCCTGCCACTCCTATTCCTCCTCGGTCTGTGCTTGCTAACGCCCCCCTCCCTCCTCCTCTTCCTTTCCTCTCTTCTCCCCTGATGAGGTCGCTAGACAAGTCCGATCTATGAAAGCCTCGTCAAAACAGGTTCATCCATGTTCCTCTAAAACCATCAAGGACCACATTGACACCCTCGCTCTGGACCTTGCAGATATTTGCAACCATTCCTTTGCTTCAGGATCCTTCACCTCCCCTCTGAAACACTCCCTTGTGCATCCTCTTCTCAAGAAACCCACAGCTGATCCTTCCTGTCCTGCTAACTATCGCCCAATCTCCATTACTCCCTTTCTGGGCAAACTCCTGGAAAAGCTGTCCATCTCTCAGTTTAACCTTCATTCTGATTGTGTTGGTTGTCTCCATGACCACCAATCTGGTTTCAGAGCAGCCAGAAGCACGGAAACTGCTCTCTTGAACATCCGTGAAGATCTGCTCCACAACCTCGACTCTTAACATTCCCTCTGTCCTCATCCTACTCGATCTCTCTTCTGCCTTCGACACAGTTAACCATACCATCCTGCTCAACCGTCTCCGTGAGAACCTGGGTATCACTGATCAGACTCTGCCTGGCTGACCTCTTTCCTTTCCTCTCTGATCGATCCTCCCAGGTCCAACTGGGGTCCTTCCTATCCTCTATCTTCCTCTCCACCTGTGGTGTTCCTCAGGGGTCTAACCTCTCTCTCTGGCTTTTCAACCAATACCTGGCAACTCTCCCCACTGCATTGCCATTCTATGCTCAAATTTCCAGTGCTATGCTGAAGACACTCGACTCATTTTAAGGCTGCCCTCGGCCACCTCTCCGTCCCTCATCTCTGATTGCCTAACTGCCATTCAAGATTGGTGTGCCGCCAATGATCTCTGTCTGAATTCCAGCAAGACGGAGATCCTCCTCATCAGCAACCGTTCTCCATCCTTTCCCCTCTCTCTCTGGCCGGCCTCGCTTGGGGCTAAGAACCTTGGGGTCATCTTTGACTCCACACTTTCCTTCTCCGCCCACATCTCTGAGGTCTCTAAAAAGTCAAACTTCCTACTGCACCTCCTCAGAGGTACTCTTCCTTTACTCTCCTTCCCCCAGAAGCTCACTGTCTCCCAAGCTCTGGTTCTCTCTAGGTTGGACTATTGTAACAGCTTCTTTCTAAATCTATCTGCCTCTACTCTTTGCCCTCTGCAACTAATCCAGAACAGGACTGCGAGACTTGTCCTGGTCTCAAGCCCTGGGATTGTATCTCTCCAGCTCTGAAATTTCTCCATTGGCTCCCAGTGGATGCAAGGATTACATTTAAAACCCTCTGCATTGTCCACAAGGCTTTCTGGGGCTTGGGTCCAAAATACCTTCAGCTATCCCTCCGCAAATGCCTCCCTTCTCAAGCTCTTCGCTCCTCTACCTCCCTTCCGGGTCAGTCGTTCCTCAAAGAATCGAGCCGGGGGTAGATCTGTCTTCGGCTGGGGCCTCCCTCTGGAACAGCCTGCCTTCCACTCTAAAACTTGAGGAGAACCATCTCTAGTTCCGAAGCACTTATCAAACTTGCCCAGTCTGCTGCCGTAAACACAGCACTTGCCACTTGCTAGCTGCACTACCCCTGCTTATTGCTCCATTATCTATTTTATTTTTGTATTTATTATTATTTTTCTGTCCTCTGCTCCGAATTTTCCACTCTCCTTCTTCCATGCACTTTTTCCCTTTTCCCTTCCCATGCACTTGCACGTTCTCAATGTCACTGGGCCTAGTAAGGTGTGTACGAGTGCAATACAAATAAAATATCATATATCATATCATATCTCTCTGGAAGATCTGCTGACATAGGTGTCTGCAATGGAAAGGCCAGGATTTGCACCCAGCATGTATTTTTTGTGTGCTTTGTTCGTCCAAACAGAGAGACAGAAGATATGTGATAGATGATAGTGTAGCAGTTAGAAAAGATAGGAGAGATGGCGAGTGCCATCTCAGTGGCCGAGGAATAGATGGTACGAGGAAAGAAGAGGGGGGGCTGCACTGCACAGTTCTTGCCCTTACTCCAAGGTGGCCTAGTAGCTAAAGGAGGGCTCAAATACAAATGCAGAGCAATAGATGGGGTGCAGGATTTGATTCAATTATAAAAGGATCACAATGCATTGAACAAGATGGATGCAAGATGAAAAGCACACCCACCTAGATAAGATTTCTTTTTTAATTAATCACAAATGAATGTAGTGCACAAAATGGATGCAAGATGGAAAAGGAAGAAGCCCAACTTGAAATGGATGTACCTTTGTACCACAGAGTGCAGCCAAGAAAATAAGGTGGTTGAGGGAGAATGGACAGAATAGGAAAGGCACAGATTTTTGTTAAGGAGATCGGTGGAGGAGGCAATAGGACAGTTCAGCCGTCACTCACAATTGAGCTGCAAGGGAGTCTGGAAGTCTGGGGTCCAAGTTTGTGCAAAAGAAAGTCGTGAGCAGGAGGCTGCAGCATTGTTTATAGAGAGGCACAAAGGTGGGGCCCTCCTGAGCCCTTCCAGTCCAGGACAGGCTCAGACAGAGCCTTAGCTGTGGGCCTTTGCTACAGGGGCCGGCATCGCTCATTGGCTGTTGTGAGAGGCAGCCAATCATGATGGGGGCAGCTACAATGCTGGCAATGGCTCCCGGTCCCTTCAGGGGAGGGCCATCTTGTAGTTGATTTTAGATTACTGATAAAAATGGAAAATGGCCCCAGTACCCATTCAGCCCATCAGAAATGCCTCCGAGCGAGCACGCTATATTGAGAAACAAGCTTCTTCTCTGACATTTCTGCGCATTATGCATGCTCGGCAGAAAAAGTATGTAAATAAGCTCTATGGTCTCACCAGCCAGCAAATGAGCACCACATGGCCTACCTTCATTAGAAACTGCAGTAGAACGCCGGACCAGCATCTCCCACTGTGCCAGAAGGTATGAGGCAGCTACAGGCTTCCCCTTCAGCCTGCATCGATGAAATCGATAATAAACAAAGATTGCCTTTCCGCCTCTTCTCCTTCTCATCTGCTGTAAGGGGACCTTGTATGCCACCTATCTTCACTCTTCCTAGGTTCACTAGCCATCTGTCGTGTAGTCATTTCTCTACTCTTATCCAAATGCACAAATGGAACCTCAAGCCTCTTTTTTTTTTTCCTTCTCCCTTTCGTTTACTGATTCGCTGGTCGAATCATAATGCTAAGTCGATTAAAGCTGTACAAGTAGTGGGTTGAGGCTCCACTTGTGCTATAGCATCCTTTAATTCCTCTTTTAATCCCGGTAAAATAGTACCATTTGTTTAGCCTCCGGCCAATCAGTCTCGATAATGAGCCTGTTGAACTATGTGATGTAGGTTACCAGATCTCTCGTTCCCTGTCTTAGAGCAAGTCATTCTTTATCCTGAACTAGTGAGACACTCTTGGTTCCATGTAATAATGTCGCCACAAAAATCTCGCCATGCAAAAATATAGCCGAAAAATGGCAGTTTTTTGTGGCGACATTATTGCATGGAACATGCGGGGGACACCTCCCCAACCCCCAATTTTATTTTTTCTTTTTTTAAAGAATTTTTTTGCCCCTGTCCCCATATATATGGTCACCCATATAATATCGCTGCGACCTTTTCCCGGCGATATTATTTACGGCGACCATACATATGGGGATAATATTACCTCATACCCATACCCATTCTTGGGATCCAACAGCCGACCGAACTCGGTGGTAAACTGATCCCAGTTATATAATGGAGGATCATCTTTCTGCACCAACGGGATAGCCCATGCCGCTGCATGCCCCGACAAATATGCGATGACAAAGGCTGTCCTGGCCTGCGTGGTGTTGAAGGCCACAGGTTTGCACATAAAAGTTGGCATTGGTTAAGAAATGTGAAATATTTCCTTGGACCCCCTGAAAAGCATTCTGGTGCTGCTAGCGGTACATTCAGAGATTGGTTGACTACCACTGTTGTCGATTTATCTGTCATAGAGAATGACCATCCCTGCAATGGTACATCCTGGGCTACCAAACTGTTCACCTGCACTTTTAAAGCTTGCGTCTCCTGCCTGGAATGACCAAGCTCACCCTGTATATCCTACAACACCTTTAGTATATCTGCTAACGGCGGGGAGGGAGACTTCCATTTGCCTTGGGTTGCTCATTTTCCCGTTACAGGGCTGATTATGTCAGACCATAAGGTGGGTATTCACACCCCCACTCTACCCACGGAAGCTGAAGGGAGCAAAACTCTCCCACCTTGGTTGGCACGGGTCCCTGATTTTTGTAATTGCAGGTCACCATAAATCAGCCAATAGGGGAAAAGGGTTAGAGAGAGGTTGTGGATGGGTAGGTGGGGGAGGAACACCGGAAAGGGGGTTAGGGAAACATAGAGGGAGTTTAGGGAAAACCAAACCATGTTCTTTCATACCATATTCCTAATACCATAGGGTGTCGCTCCAACACGTCTTGATTAGTGTTTATAGAACACAATACTTAATTATGCTTGGACCTCACTCCTATTCTCTACACATGCATCCTTCACTACCCCTCTTCTTTCTGCTCTCACATCACCAAATGCATCATGGTAAACAATGAAATGAACAGGATGTTGCCTGAGAATCGTAATGACACATATAAATCATGGCATGGGAACACATAGATATGGCATAGACAAACTTGTGATTATGAAACGTGAAGACAATGATGTTCCAAACATACCCAAAAACTGGGCGCGCCCTCCTAAATTATTGTGGCACCCTTTGGCACCCCTATATGCTTTATATTTGTGGCTGAGCAGTCTGCATTGCCCTCAGCACTTTAGTTCTTACCGCCAAGTATGTGGGCACACTGTTCACCTTACAGCGTGCTCTAGGTACTTCAATCCTTTATACAAACATTTCCACACACGTAGCACAAAATGTCAGTAAATGTGCACAGCAATATCGCCCCTCTTACACATAATGGTATACTTAACTGAAGCTCGGGAAGCCGTGCGCGGTGTCCCTGAGCGTGGAGAATATAGGCAGTGTAATTAGTCTCCGAGACGTTACTGTGCCCTCGATCCCGGTCTCGCTGCCCCGCCTCCCTGCTCATGCTCTTCCTGTTTACTGCTGCACCAGGTGCTTGAATCCTGATTACTGTCACACAGTCCTGTAAATGCTCCGTCCTGCCTGTGCCTCCAACTATCAGCAACAGACAGCAACTCGGCACAAGCAGGTGTGGCTTATTAGGACCTCCGGCGGTACGAGCGCATGCACGTGCCGCTACGCATGCTGGGGCTTGTGGTCCTTGCGCAATTTGTGGCCCCAAAGACTGGCATCTTCATGGCTTGTTAGCCAATTCACTGTTACTATACCCACAAACAGCCCCACAAACTCTCATAGAATGTCCAAAACAAGTCTGTCCACTGTCCAAATCTAATCTATCTGACCCTACCACTAATATAACTAAGGCCAGGAGAATGACTCCCTTCTCCTGGGTGCTTTTTCTTCACAGGGGATTTATTGGTTCTATTGTTCTACACAATAGACCACATGTAAATAGTCTATGCTTATCCATTGGACCAAGTTCTGCAGTTCTTTTAGGGGACTGGTTGCTTCCTTGTCCTCTTTCTTTGAGATTAACCTTGCTCTGTACAAGTTCCTTTTTTCTCTCTCCTGTAGGGCATCAGACCACCTTCTGTATAGTTCTTATCTCTGGAAATGTGGTTGCTCTATTATAAATTATAGCTTACCTCTTCCTGGGGTACTCATTCATGTATGATATTTATCTTCCTGACCTCACGGTTCTTGACTCGCCAAATGTCTCTTTGGTTTCTGGTTTCTTATCTTCGAGATATGGGTTGACCTTTCCCTTTTCCCAATGCAATAAGATTCCAACTTTCCGGTATTCCGGTATTTACTTTCCCTGTATTACCTTCTGTTATCGGGCATAACGTTGCCGGTACCTGTAGAACTTTGGACTCTCTCTCGGCTTCTTGGTAATTCTGTGATTCACTTTCTGCAATGTCTGTTTCATATGCGTCCCATTCTCGCCTAGTGGCTAGAACTGTTTCCCGGACTCTCTTCGGGAGTTGCTTCCTCCCGCTCATGATTTTGGCATTGTTGTTGTGTTGGCCAGCTGCCCACCATTGTTGCTGCGTGGTCACGACACCACTAAACCCGATGGAAAAGAGAGTTTGGATTTCTTCTGTTCTTGCACGCCAGCGTTTCTCGTTCCAAACTAGTGCTGCTTTGGCTTATGAGAGCTCTGTGTTCTGCGACAGCTCTGCCTCCTTTGGCTCTGTTACATACAGGGGACTTCCCCCATGTATTCTCGGCTTTCTGCCCTCTCTCTGCTTCTCGCCTCCTCTCACTGGTTCTTTATCTTATCTCTTAGGAGAATATGATTTAAAGGGATATCCTCAGTTTCTGTTGTTGATAATATAGGTTCACTTTATCTTCATGAAACTGATAACGTTCTGGTGTATTAGGTAAGTCCATATAAGCCATCACTTGGAGGGTATCAGGGAGTTCCTCACGGGAACGGCAGTGCTTGTCCCCAAAGGGCTTGTCTCTATAGTGAAGTCCCATTTGCCTTGACCTCTAGGGAGGGTGTTGCGAAGTGGGCTCACGTCCCTAGCCTCATAGGGCGAAGGGATGAATTCCCTCAATTTGCCACTTATACACCCGGTTCAATCACTCAGACAGGTCCCTCTAATAGAATAATCAACACTTGTCATCTCCCCCTTTTACCTACTCCTTTCTCTATCAGCACAGTATTGACTAGAGATAGAGAATGCTTCCCTTTGAGGCCATAATTCTCTATTTTATTGCGTGTTTCACTGTATTCTCGAGTGGGTCAAATAAACAAAACCTATTTGCTTGCAAGGAAGACTGGTATCGGAGGCCAGTTGCCAATGGTTCCTACACTAACTTGATCACCAAGGGATTTATTTTGATGACTACGGCTCCTAAAATAGTGGCAGTCAGAGGCAAGACCTAAGTGCTCCTAGAGACTTTTTAAACCTAAAGGAATCACCTTTTAATCTGTATATATACCTTATTTACCTTTAATGAGATGTTCCATATAGCCATAATATCAATGTGTGTAAGAATTTCTTTCTTCATTGTAATGCTTGGTCTTGTCCTCCTAAGAGTTGGTCTTGATTGTTGGACTGATGAGGAATTATCTGCATGTTTAAATTTCGGAAAGTAACCTAATCCCTGAATGCAGGGTTTGGAGATTGCTCCTAACAATTCTCACTTCTGAGGCCATCTATAATGGACAAAATTGTATAGTGGGCATCTCGTGTGGAAGTTAGGTTTGTGACATGCTGTGCAGTAGCTCATCATTCTTCAGAGGTCGCTCCAGCTAACTAGGTGATGCCTGCCATCGAGGAACTTATTTTAGCTCCTGCTAATTACATCTTTTTTAGATTCCTGCAATACACACACCTAATATTTCTCTAAACATTGAGCAGGCTTTTATACATAGCATGTAAAGACTGACCCAGTACAGAGACCTCGTTTAGGTGAGTGGCTTAACAAAGCTCCAGGCCGTGACTTTATTCAGTACCAGTGCATCCTAAAATCCTTGTGAATGGAATGGTCAACTGGGAGTATACAAGGATTACCAAACTAGGAGTGTAAATAGATGGAACTAAAAGTGAAGCAGGGCTGTTAAACTGGGAGCATACTATTCTAAAAACTGGGCCTGTACTGGAATTCAGATTACAAGTGGTGTGATGTAGGTTCAAAGGAACACGTTAGGCAAGCGTAACGTTTCAAAATCTTTTTTTTTATTATTTTTTTATTCGGGATGGGTATGACCAAATTAGAAATGAGGATTACTTACCATAATGTGAGGATGGGTCAACTTAGTGAGCCTAAGGGTTGAACTGTTTGACTACTGATCTTCCCACGAGTTCCTGAATCTTAATACAGTGTTGGGAATTGAGCATCCAGCTGTTTTGTGTCAATTCAGTCCTGGGTATAGCTCTCAACAGGCTCTGCATTCTTTTTGTACTTGGTCTGGTCTCTCCCAGTTTCGGAGAATGCAGAGCTTGGAGAGATCTAGAACTCGCTCTCCTTCTGCAAGTATTTCTCCTGCTCTACCACTCCTTCACCCTCCAGTCTCTGGTCCAGTTCGTGTCTAACACTGCTGAGACCTGGATACCTGTATACTACATCTGAATACCTTAATTGTTCAGTACTCGTCCTTGTTGGTTATTTTCCCAAGTCTTTTGTCTTTCTGGGCAGGATTGGTTATTTCCCTTTTCCTCTTGTTACTTAGTGTTTTCCATCTTTTACTAAAGGTTCTCAGTTGTGGCCACTCATTGTCTCCATGCTGATAATTGCTACTAATTAGACCTAGCCCAGCGGCAGCCAAGGGCTTAAAATGCTCATCGGCCATTTTGAAGTCTGCTGGAAATACTTGAAGTAGTGCTGCCCCTCTGTGTCTGCTCTCCTTTTAGTGGTATGCAAACCGGCTAAACATACTTGACAGTAGACTGCGAGCTGGCAGCACAGGTAGTGCTTTTCTTTGACTGGTGGAGCAGAATCTGCACCTGCAACCACAGCTCTGTGGCAGGCTTCTTTTGGGGAGTGTTGATGTGCATTATTCTTCACTAGGGATACGCCAGTTTAACAAACCATGTGACTGGATTTGTATCCTCTAAAGAACAGATGCCTAGATTGTAGGTGCTGCCTAACTTGTTCTTCTAGTGGGCGGGACATTCTTTCCACAAAGCACAGA
The DNA here is from genome assembly GCF_040938575.1 of Ambystoma mexicanum. Classification (NCBI taxonomy): domain Eukaryota; kingdom Metazoa; phylum Chordata; class Amphibia; order Caudata; family Ambystomatidae; genus Ambystoma; species Ambystoma mexicanum. The sequence goes on from NC_090926.1 coordinate 587,608,611, forward strand.
CGCCTAAAGTGGGAACACTGCATAGTCTTTACTTCTGGTGACGTAAAAGAGGAATGGCTGGGACACATGGAGCGACTCTGGGGGACCCCTCATTAGCTGCTAACCTTTTTTTTTTAAATGTGAGGAACAATCCTGTCCTTAACTGCATTTGCTCTGTTTCTTTTCACAACCAATTGTCTTTGGGAAGCATTTGATGTGTTTTTGTATAGGAAGTTCTTGCTATGGGGAACATTTTGTATTAGCTTATTATCTGTTTTTGGTTCATTTAATTAAATACTAATTCAGGAACATTTAATGATATTTTGTGATAATGATGAATCTTGCTGACCCGACGTGCTCTTTTGTCTAATACTAAGAAGTAACCTGTTTGGCGAATGTGTCAAACGGGGAAAATGTGCTTGTTTGTGTTCTGTATCTGGGATGGAGACCATCTGAAAATTGATCCTATAAGATTTGTGTAACGTGGTAGATACTGTACCTCTTTTTTTCTAAAGTTTGAGAACATGACATCTGTGGTGGCCCCATATCTTCCTGATAAAATCTAAAAGGCTTTTGAAAAAAAAGTTTGAATTATGTTTTTCTGATAAAATCTAAAAGGCTTTTTAAAAAAAAGTTTGAATTATGTTTTTCTGAAAGGCAGCTAAAATAATACAAAAATATCTCAGTACCTCTAGTTTCTAGGCATGCTCCCTTCATTTAACAAATCCCTCTCCACCTGTCCTCCCGAAACTGTCCGGTTATCATCGGTGTCCACATTCTCCAACATAATGGCAAGGTAAGCAATTCACATTACATAGTGTCCTTCAAACCATAGTCTGGAAGGGCAAGTCAAAGATTGGCTGTTTTTCCCTAGATCAGTTAACAAGGGGGACCAGGTGTTCACAAAGCATTTTAATCACTTCTGCAGTGAAAAAGGTCATTTTTACATATAAAAGCTAGGTCTATACATTTTGCTTCCATATCCAGTCGCAGTTTGGCCTCAAGGGTATTGGAGATTTGTTGGCAGCTGTCAACCACATAATAATCAGAATACTTTTACAATGGGAGGCTTAGTAAAACAATGTCTGGTACCTTTTTGATGTACACCTCCAGCACTTCCTTATGTACCTTTTTAGTATATTTCTCCAGAAGGTCTGTGTTTCATGTGTACGCTTCCATTGGAAAAGGCCATCTATGCCAAAATAAATTCACAGACCTTGTCAGTCAGGGCTTCTTTTAATTCCTTCTGCCAGCTTGCCTTATAAGCCCTGGCTTGTGCACGTTATCCTTCAAAGGTCACTTGACAGCCTCTTGCTGTTGTCTCAGAAAACGTGCCCTGTTGAGAATTGATGACCCAGTTCTATACTCATCACCAGTTCTATACTCATCACTGTATCAGCTGTAATTATTAAAACCTTTCATGTCCTCCCAAGCTAAATGATGCCCTCAATAAATAGCTGGGAAACTCACATCCACCCTTTATCTATTGGAGGAACGCCCCTTAATCATTCAACAGAGAAAACCTTGGATCAGCTAAGATTGGGGTACATAGTCCCAGGAGCATAGTGAGGCCCAATCCGATTGCTTTTCTGTCCCAGATATCTCGCAAACCTTATCAGAATCTGATGTTGAGCGGGTGGTCTATGAAGTCATGGAAGCCAGAGAATATAAGACTAAGGAACCAGATATACTAGATTCCATATGCCACCACCACTTCATGGATGTTATTTCTGCTACTTATGTTCTAAGCAGAGTGGCTTATTATTAGCAACCTAGTAGTATTTCATAATATCGGGACAAGCCAATCCAGCCGCATTCCGAGATCTGGATGGTAGTTTCTTGGGTATTCTAACTTTTTATCTCTCCCAAAGGAAGTTCCCCATTTCCTTTTGAGTTTTAGGGTCAGGCTAGACAATGATGTGGAATGGAAAAAGTGCAGGTCACTTGGCAGAATGTTAATTTCCGCCCACACTATCCTGCCCATCAGCACATGTCTCTCTCTTAAGATCAGTAAATGGAAGATCTTGGTTTGCAGTTAATAGCTTTTCAAGGGAACATATGCTCTAGATTCGCAAGTATCTAAAGGAATGTGCCGCCCAGCTAAACAGAGTGGTATTCTGAAGGGAGAGTTTCTCTTAAGAACCTGTAAGACTAAGGCTTCTAATTTTGGGTAATTTATATTTAAGATGGCACTGCATTTGTCTCAGAGAGTCCCCTGATTAGCATGGGAAATTGTCTATTGGGATGTCAGGGAAGCATGTACATTATCAGCAAACTTATTTAGTTTGTACGCTCAATTATGGAAATAAAGAGTTAATGAGCAAGAGAAAAGTCGCTCCCGGCTTTTAGTCATCACACAGTAGGCAGGAGCTAGAACATAGCTTGTCACAAACTATAACCTTTTAGGCTCATTTTATATATGACACATACTACATGTCTTTTAAAAAGGTCAAATGCACCTTTGTATACATTCCCAAACATGCAAGGGTTGGTATTGTGTGGGTATGGTTGTATGGATCCAGTTGGCCTGGGGAATGAAAAGTAGTTCCTAGTAGATGTTATTGTGAAGCTAGGTAGGCAGTCCTAGTCTTCAAGTGAGTGATGAATAATTCCCAACTGATCGCTATTTCGGTCCCTGTACTATTGCCTTCTAGCCTAAGGCCATGGATGGTCCCATTGCTTCCAATGTTAGTTTTCAGAAGCTCCATCACCAAGACAAATGGGGATGCCTGTTGTTTATATGTCTATCTCTATCTCGTGCCCCACTGCAGTAACACCTTTTACGATAGGTACCAGTTTCCCTGGTTTTAGCAAATTAAGTTCTAGTTCGACATAACACATGTAACATATTTGGGGACCATCCAGACCTTTTCCACGACTAGCTTTAGAAACCTCAAATCAACCCCATCAAAAGCCTTCTCTTGATGGTAGGCCCTGGCTTGATTCTTTTTCTCGTCCACTAGGCACACGGCCTGTCTAATATCATGGGTCTGCCTGCCAGAAACAAAGATGGCCTAGTTTGGATCTGTGAAAATGTTTACATGTGTTTGTGCAGAAGTAAGAAATCGACACAAAGGTGGAATGGATTGTTGCTACACACCTCTGTTGTTACCAACATGAAGAAAAGAAAACCTAGCTGTCCCTAACTCTGAGAGGGGGGTTCCATGCTTCAACAAAAACTAAGACGCTGTTAAAATGTCTGTGACACTAAAATAGTCAACAGACCTGTGTCAAAAACCTTTCTCTGACCCTCAAATTTATAACTAAACTAATAGTTCTGCAAATGTCTTGGTCCAGGGTTATGGCTCCTTTCTCCTGGACAAGGACTTACAGTTTCTTTGATCTAGGAAACTGTTTCCTGCGGGAATTACTCCCTTCCCAGGTCGCAAGCAAAGTTCCTACCAAGTTCCAAGCTGTGTAAAACAGGTTCCAAAGTTGTGTGAAAAACTAAAGTTCCAAAGTTATTAGACACCAAGAGAATGGTTGCCTTCTCGTAGTCTCCTTCGGGATCTTTACAATGTTCACAAATGACTCCCTTCCCCTTAGCAGCCTAACAGTGCCAGAAAGATGCCTCCCTTCTCTTGGTTTTTCACAGTGCCCACAAATGCCAGAGGGGATGACTCCCTGCCCCTGGTTCATATTAACTTTTCAGAGTGCCAAGAGAATGCTTCCCTCTCTTAGTTTTTCAGTCAACCCAGTTTAGTGCTTTACCAGATACTGTGACGGTGAAGATCAAGGTTGTTGCCTGTGATTGGTTTTATGGGTGCGGGTCCCAGATTCACATAATTCTGCTTCTGTACACAGCCTATCTGGTATACTCCCATGCCCCAGGTACTGTGACTGTGAGGAGTACTGTGGATGCATTACCAATCTGTAAAAGTAATTTTCTTGGGGTCCCAGACCCCATACTTTGAGCTTTCTTGGTTCTGCACCACTGGCCTGGTGTCCCTGCGCCTCCCCTGCTGCCCGCATATCTTTCTCTCTAGTCTGCGGTGGTGTGGCTTTGCCGTCATTCTGCGCTTCCCTTCGTTCTGTGGCAGCTCCACAGGGGCAGTGTCTCTCCGGGTGGCTTCACTTCGGCTTCCCATGCTCCTTGTGTACGCGGAGTGCCAGGAGCTTCTTCCTACCCTCTCCTCTCCTCTCCAGCGGTCCCTCCACACCAGACCGCTTCAGGGCTGGGTCACACTCCTCAGGGCGTAACAGTCTGACTTCTCTCTCCACCTACATTGTTCGACTTGGCGGTTCCTCCAGGGAGGGTTAGTTCTAAACATGAGGACTTCCTCTGTTTTTATCATGGGTCTGGCTACACAATAGCCAGATAGACTAGATCACTTGTGTTGTTCCTGGGGGGTGCTCTTAAGCACTCTGTGCTTCTTCTTCATGTCAGTAGTTCTTCTGATTTCCTCATTTGGGTTACTAGTGATCTTCTTCTCAATCCCATTATAGGATACACATGGGTATTCTGTCTTCATCTGAGTATAACATAATAAAGTGTGGTTGTCTACTTTACACAAATACATTGAAGCATTTGCACCTATTCTACCCTCCATAGGTAGAGAGGATAAGGGAAGTTGAGAGTGGGGGAGGTGGATACCGCCTTCTCTCTGTGGTTTCGTCACTTGTCCTATAAGGTTGTCTACCCCCGCCCCCCGCTATCCTCCCATACAGCATCCAAAGATTTGTCACACAATGCAATGGGTCTACTGGACTTTCAGTATCTGGGTCCTTCTCACTTATGTCATTTGCGAGACAGTTGCCTCTCTCATGGTGTCCACAACCCCTCCAGTGTACATGAATAAGATGAGCCATTCTGTCATGATGCGTATCACTGTCCCCAAACAGTCCACTTTAAAAGATAGTGGAGAAGCAGTCTGGAACTTGAGGGCTTTGTTCAACACCAATTTCTTAAATTCCCTCATGACTTCCTTTCTTTTTATTGGACTGTTGGGTACATCGTTATCCTTTCTGCTTAGTTTGGGCCCATTTTATCTGGTCCAAAGAGTGTCTGTTCCAATTCTGAGATTAGATATGCTCTATGAAGACACTGGTAGAACACCCTAAATGATTCTAGCTTCCATTGTTGATCATGAACTTGGGATCCATCTAAAGTACATTTCTGATGCTTGTGAATCTGCTTAGAATCACATGCAGTGCATATAGTCCGACATCTAGTGGTAATCGCGGAATATTGTATCTTGTCTTTCGAGGATCGAAAGGGAAAGTCAACATGGGCGTGCCTGTAACACTACCCCTAACGTGACATGTAGTGTACCCAAAATCCCTCATGCGTCGAGGTCCCTCAGATTGTTTTTTTCCGCCCAGCTAGCTGGTCGTCTTATGCAGAGCTCATAAAATTGCGAAGTAATTTCTTTGTCCATTGTCTCTGGTCATTTTTTGATATTTGTCCCCTTCATCAACGACTACCTGACTACCACCGCAGAAGACAACTCCTGGCTTCGGCGGCTGGTGCTCCGGTCAATGCTGTCGACCGCGTGGCCATGGCCCTCTGGCCAGGACTACACAGTAGGGCGAGTGGTGTCCAGGGCTCTTTCTTTTCAAGAATGTATTTCCTTTTCCCCTCTCTTTTCACCCTCTGGTTTTGCTGTCGCTATAAACCTGAACTATGGACAGGACATATTTTACATTTTGTCCTCCCTGTAAAGGCAAGTACCCTTGGAAGGACATGCACCGGATGTGCAATAAGTGTCTCCCTCGAGATCACCACGAGGCGTCCCGTCGGTCTTGCCAGCTCTTGCGTCCTAAGACGATCAAAGACCTGCGAGTTAAACGATGGGCAGCCTATGCCATGATGCAGGCCGAGGGTAGCTCCCCTGCCGCATCAGGTGCCGAGAGTGACGAGGAACTTAGCGACAGCCGTGACTCCGACTCGGATGCCATCGACCTATCTCCGTAGCGGCTAGGCTCCGAGTCGTCCGGCCCTGGCAGGCAGACCGACAGTTCTGCTATGGGGAGTGTACATCCCGGCAACAGGGACACACACACTACTCACAAAGGTAAACACACAACCCCCTGAACCGCCTCAACGAACTCCTCAGGCCGGTCAAAGATGCCAATGGGTGCGCCGATTTCTGCGACTGAACCCGCCGATCCACAGGTTCGGCAGCCCTCCCCGCAACCGCCTAAGCGGCATGCGTCCGGTCATTCCACTGACAAGGGCTTCGGCACGAAAATTCATAAGGCCGCTGAGACGCCTCTTAAGAGTGCACTGACGCAGAAAGATACGGCAAAGCCTCTAGAACAGCCGAAACCCCTCCCGGACACGCCAAACATCCGCGAGAGCCTCCTGGAGATCGTTTCGGTGGCTACTAGGCCCAAGAACAGGTCGAAAGACACGTCCACATGCCGAGAGGGGCAGGAAGACTATTCTGAAGGTCCCCAGCCACTGGCTAAGACCCTCTCTGATAAATCTTGAAGGTCTAAACACTCAGATCCCCAAGAGCAGCTCGGCTCCCCCTCCAGGCCCCTCTGGCGCGTCCTTATGTAACAGAGACAGATTTGAGGGGTGTATGAATAGACTTTCAAAATTTGTGGACTTCTCAGAAAGATTTGCTGTCACGACCCTTACCCCAGACTCCCACTGGCAAGTCCACTTGCCAGGTAAGGTCAGGGTTCGGGGCTCCATTAAGGCCTTGGAGGCCTTGCATCCACTCCCAAGACTCTGGCGCCAGGCTCATATTCATTGTGGAGAACATGTTTGAAGGGGAACTACTTTTCATTGGGGCTGCAGTTAAGATGGAGGCATTCGCATAGCTTGGTTCCTAAGAACTAAGCTATGCGGTATAGTGTTTCGGGTGTGGTGGTCTGGGACTACACTACCTGGACTACTTTGCTGGGAGGCTATTTAAACCACACCCAAGCAACAGAGCACGCTTCCCGTTACTTTTCAGACTGCAATGTAATGCTCACCGTGTCCTGTGATACCCGCAAGCCTCAGAGCAACGAGCCTGCAGAGGAGACAAAAGGAACATCATTAATGGAATCTTACCTGCAATCTCCATCCTGTCATCCGCTCTCCAGTGAACAGCTTCTTCTGGGCACTGCATACCTACCGGAACGAAGCGACCTGAAAAGGAAAAGGAGAAAGACAACATTAGAAAAGGCATACTCCGGCATTGCTTAAGCCACAAACATCACAAGAAACTTACCTGGCTTGCCACCTTCCGGCCGGCATCGTTCCAGAGTTCCACACCCACTGGAGAAGGACAGCGCGACCTGTAAGGAAGAGAGGAGACACAGGTTAGCAAAGGCAAGACAAAGCAGCGCAGCGCATAGCGCATTACTTACCGCATTGGCGCGCACATTTCGCACCATCATTTGCCGGCGGTGCTCAAACCAACTAGCACGCCACGCCGAATCTCCCGCACGCCTAGGGAGAAAGAAAGGACATTATTAATCACAAAAGGAAGGCAGGCAAGAACAAACAGCGTTAGTAGCTAGCAGTAGCTAGCTAGCACGCGCTAGTGAAGTAACTTGGTCGCTCACGCCCACTGAAGACTACGCACCACTGCTAAGAAAGCAGGATGGAGAGCATGCCTAATACCACAACAAGGTGAGGAGAGGGCCTAAGGGCTGAAGCCAAAGGGGTGGTGGGAGGATACTTACCTGAGTCAGCCAGTCTTGAACCCAGCCCTCCTGTGTTTTCAGGCTAGACTTCCTCCGAAGACACCATCCAGAAATCAGGGAGAAGGTTCCGGCAACCAACCAGGGCTGAGTGGCGTCCCCGTGGATACCAGGTAAGCGTAACATTTACCACGCCTAAAAGGCACAGTGAGGAAGGCTTGTACCCTACTGTGTCTACATTTCAGAGGACCTCGTGCCCCCTTCATGAGTGGGTGTTTGACCTGACGGAACCAGAAGAGGTTCCTCAGGACCCTTATTTACAGGAAGATGATCCCTTTGAGGACCCTATTGACCGGGCCCCAGATTCACCACCATGGCTGTCACCAACTAATACGCCTGATCCAGACACATTATGAATGGATCCTCCCGCATCTCCTCCCATTAGACAGGCATCTCTCATAGAGGACCAGATGGCATTTAATGCCATTCTCAAGAAGGCTGCAGAACATTTTCAGATTGCCACCCAGGAAGCAGTGCAAGACAATGACTTTGTGGAGGATATTCTGAAGGAGAAAATACCTGGAAGCCAGGCTATACCTTTATTGAACCATTAAACGCCCCTTCTTTGCTGACGCCATCGCAAACAAGGGCTGTGAACCCACGGGTCCAGAAGCTTTTTCGGCCCTCACCTACAGACCTCTACATTCGGGGACATGCTACACCAGATTCCCTAGTGGTGACTGCAACTAGGAAAAGAGCAGGAGTACCCTTGTCCACAGGTGAGGCACCACCGGACAATGACTGCAAGAAGTTGTATGCCCCGGGGAAGCGTATCACTACTGCGGCAGCCTATTCCACCAGAATTGCCAACAATACTACGTTGTTGGCCTGCTACAGCGACGTTCAGTGGAATCTGCTTCAGGAAGGCCTGCAAGAGGTCCCTGAACCGACAGTCACGCCTGCTGGCGGTTGTGGCAGAGGGGAGGCAGGTGAATCATAACATTCTCAAGAACACCCTAGATGCTGCAGAGACAGCAGGGAGAACTCCGGGCCAAGGTACCCTTTTGAAGAGGCACGCATGGTCGGAAAATGTGGGGTTCAAACCAGAGTCTCAGGCGTCCTTCATCAACAATCTGGTGGAGGAATCCAACCTGTTTGGTAAAGCTGTAGATGAGGCACTAGAGACTGAATAAAAACCATGAGACTTTGAAATCATTGAACCAGATAACTCACAGGCCTTTTAAGCAGCGAGGTGGCAGCTCTAATGTTACCCACGTTCCCCACACAACCAATAAGGAACGGGTAACACATGGTCCTCTGTTATGCTCACCTGGTCTCTGCGGAGATGTTGGGGCACGGTTGCAGCCCTCCCGGGGGTGAGGTCGCTCGGGTCCGACTTCGCCCTCTGCGCTTATGTGGTGACTGGTGGTAATGGGTGATGCTGCTCGGGACTGCTCCTGCGTGGAGAATAGGGAGCGTGAGTATGCCAGCTTGTGCGCCTGATCCCCTTCCAGACCCCTTCTCCCAAACTGTGGTACCCGTGGGATGCGCTGTCCCTGGAAAGTTCACCTGTTGATTAGTTTTGGCGAGCACTCCGTCCTGCTGCTTCTGGCAGGGGCGCTTGTATGATCTAAACAGAGTTCCTTCACTGGTCCCTTGCACCTGGTAGTCCAGTCCTGCTGTGACTACTCCACTATACTTCAGGTAAGTGTTCCTGTTTGCCTTTGTCTTTCCTCGTCTGTTTTTGGTGTATTGTAAAGTTTGTTGTCTTGTATTGCTGTCCATTACACTTTTGATGTTTGCTCTTTTGCTTTCTTCCCTTGCAAGTGATGTTGCTGGCCCGGCAGGAGCTGCGGAGCTCAAGGCATCAGCCAGAGAGAATGAGGAACGAAGCTGCAGCGGTACAGTAGCTGGTAACTTGTTAACTAGGGGGCACGCGGGGTTCAAATGCGGCGCGGCCCTAGGATGGATGTTCTAACCTTGTCTTTCTTCTTCTTCACAGGGTCCAAGTTCATGGGTGCGGAGTGCGGTGCTGCAGCGTCGGGATCAAGATCACTGGATGTCAGGAGATGACTGTGCAGATGAAGCAATGAAGCACTTGTTTCCTGGAGGTGAGTATGCAGAAGAACACCTGGTTTCAAAGGTAAGTAAACTGGTCCAAGTGGCCGTGAGCATCAAGTTGCACGCAAGTGCACAGTAACGCGAAGCACCGACTTTAAGGATGGAGCAGCTTATATAGCTGAGCTTCTAAAGCCACGCCCACCAGGTTTAGCCTGCCTGCCACACCCTGCCGCACCGGATGAGTCAACACGTGAAGACCAGGCCTAGGGAGCACTCCCGATGAGTCGGCACATGAGGATGTTCTCCAGAATGAAGGCTTTCAGCTCCTGGAAAGTTCTTGTAAAATAAAAGCACTCCTGCACTGAAATAAAGTGTTCCTGCTCACATCTCTATATGAGCCTGGCGCCAAAGGACTGAGTCGAGTCAGGGCACCTGTGTTTATGGGTCTCAAAGGGACATAAGTGAGTCAAGTAAATTATTGCCCCATCACTAGATGGTGTGTTTTTTGTGTTCTGGGGCCTTTGGCCATGACAGCACTCCCCCTAAAGGCCCTGGTTTAGTGGAGTTATTGCGGTGGAACTGCCTGATTAATCGTGGAGCATGGACATGCTCCCTGGGTTCCCAGGTCCGATCTTGGGGTTCATAACCTTTCCAGTCTATAAGGAAGTATAACTTGGACCGGACCATCTTAGAGTCTAGGATCCTTTTAACTTTGTATTCTGGTTCTCCTTCAACTGTTTCGGGATCCGGTGGAGTATCGATCCGCGTACCTGGTCTCAATGGTTTTAGGAGGAAGACATGAAACACTGGGTGGACCTGCATATGGGCCGGTAATTCTAATTTCATGGCCGCAGGTTTGATCACAGCCTTGATAGTGTAGGGTCCCAGATATCTGGGACAGAACGCCCGTGGTCCTTTCAGGGGGATGTTTTTGGATGCTAACCAAACCTTGTCTCTGACTTGGTAGTTGGGAGCCTCCCTTCGGTGTCGATCCGCCAACTGCTTCTGTTTCTCTTTGGCTCTGGCAAGATGCTCTGCTGCTTCCTTAAAAACCTGGGTGATGGTTTTGTGTAAGGTCGTTACATCGAGCATTTCAAATGATTCGAGTGGGTCGAAAAAGGATGTCGACCGTACACTATGTAGAATGGGCTTTGTCCCGTACTGGTGTGAATGGAGTTGTTATATGCATATTCTGCTAACCAAAGCTTGTGTTACGCTCACCTGGCTCCCAGAGGGGCGTCGATCGGACCCAGACAGCTGCGACCTCCTCCAACGTGAAGCGTAGTGCAAAGATGACAGACTGGACTGGACCGCCTAATCTTGTCTGCTTGACCCGTAGAAATATTCTCCTGCAAGTGGAGAAAGGGATTCAGCCACCCGTGGATTTTAGTAATGGCACCCCACTGTTCTCCCCACTAATTACCACTGGTATTCACTTTCTGGAAGCTCACCTTATGTTTGTAAATGATGAGCTCTCCATCCTGCGTGGAATGCAGGGGCGCGTAGATACCAGTTACTTCACTGGTTTGAGGGCGTTGGAAGAGTTCCGGATGAATATTGACTCCGAGGTTCCAGGCGAGAACCCGTAAGTATAAAGTTCAAAAAGTTCAATATGTCCGATCTTCACTCTTGTACATTCCTTTCTTGTGTTGCAGCTGGGTCCAAGGGAAGATTGTCTTGTGGCAGCTGACGGTGTTGAGGTAAGAGTCTGTATTACCCAACACTGTCCGGCAAAAGATGCGTGTGTTTAAATAGCTGGTTTCTCTCTCCTTACAGTTGCTGCGTAAGAAGTTGCGGTTTGTTACAGAATAATGCCTCCGGTTGTTAATCAGGTAAGTCTATGGTGGAGAGGTTGTATTTGTTGGCTCTCTCGGCTCACCTTATGTTTCTTATGTCCCCTTGATGGTGGAGTTCGGCAGAGAAAATGATGGAGGCTGCGCCGGATCGAAAAATGCTGTGAGGACTGGTGAGTATGGCGCGGCGCTGCAGCTGGCGATGCGACGCGTGTAGACTAATGTCCTTTTCAAGTTCGAAGATGTGATGGATCCGGAATTCAGGTAAGGACTGAAATAATATCGGTTTTCTAACCTTTCCTTCTTCTTTCTTCTATTGCTAGGAGCTCTGGATTCGAGACGGGCGTGGCTGAAGACTGGATGGTGACTGCAGGCACGGTGAGCGTTACGCTGCTGGATGCAGAATAACACGAAGCATGTGCTGCTGTTCGGGCGTGGTTTAAATAGCCTCCAAAGTAGTTCCAAGTAAGAAGTCCCTAGAACCACACCAGAGTAAAAAATAGTCCCTGTAGAAAAATAGTCCCATCCAGGCCTCACATTGGCTTGGATTCATTTGCAGCATGGTCTGCATGAGGTAAGTAAAGTCTATGAGCCTGGCGCCTATGGCGCCAGGACTGATTTCTGTTATGAGCCTGGCGCCTGAGGCGCCAGGACTGAACCCAGACAGCCCCCAGCCGGGGCTGCTGGGGTTTTATTAAATACCTGGATGCCTGCTCCTGGGGCTGATGGGCTTGATCCGGATGCCCGGGGTTAGGCATCATGACAGCTTGTCCTTCCAGGTGTCCTCGGTTTGTTGCAGCATACACCTTATGCATTGCTTGAGGGTCTGGTTAGTCCGTTCGTTCTGGCTGTCGGTTTGGGGGTGATGGCTTGTAGATAACCGTAGGTCGATTTTGGCAATTTTACAACACCTTTTTCAGAATGCAAAGACAAACTGAGTTCCTCGGTCTGATATCAATATTGATGGGAACACGTGGAGCCAGAGTAGAAGCAGTTGGGAGACCTTTCAGGGGAATAAAGCGGGCCATTTTAGAAAACAGATCTACGATGACTAAGATGGCATTGTATCCGTTACAGGAGGGAAGGTCTGTAATAAAAATCCATTGATAGCCTATGCCAAGGTGCTGGGGATACTTCTAAAGGAAGTAGCAGATCTGCAGGACTTTGTTTTTGGGATTTGTGTTGTGCACATGTGCCACAGGTTGCGATGAACTGGACAATGTCCTTTCACCAAGTTGGCCACCAGTAATTTTTCTTTATTTTAGCTTGGGTTTTGGCTATTCCCGGTTTCCCTTCTACTAATGAATCGTGATAGTTTGCGATGATCTGATTCTGTAATTTCTTATCCGGGATGTACAATCGTCCTTGGTCGTATGGTAGGTTGTCCACGATAGTATACCGGTCTCCCCTCCCTAGCCATTCCTGTTGCGCTGGTGGACTCATTAAGTGTTGGAGGTCAGATTTTAAGTTGTCTAGAGTGGTGGTTGCAGCAATCATTCCTTGGATTCGTCCTTCAGGGATGATGGCCACGGGGTCTGGTGTAGTGAATGCCTCTTCTCCCTCACTAATGCGAGACGGGGCGTCCGCTTTTCCATCGCGTATGCCGGGTTTATAGGTGATAAAGTCGTATTCCGCAAAGAAGAGAGCCCAGCAGAGTTGGTGTGATGATTGCCCTTCAGCGGTCTTCAGATATTGTAGATTGCGATGATCCGTGACAACGGTGACTGTATATCTAGCTCCAAGAAGATAATGTCTCCAGGCCTTGAACACTGCCTTAATTGCTAGCAGTTCTTTATCAGTGATTGCATAATTAAATTCATATGCGGAAAACTTGCGAGACCAGAATGCCACAAGATGCAACTGACTGTTTTGGTGTCTCGTTGCGACAAGGCTGCTCCCATTGCTATGTTGGAAGCATCAGTTTCGACCACATATGGTAGTTCGGGTCGAGGATGCCGTAGAATTGGTGCTGTGGCAAATGATTGTTTTAGCTCCTGGAAGGCTTTCTCTGCCTCTGCGGACCAATTAAATTGTTTATTTTTCCATTTTAAAGAGGTGATTGGGTGGGTGATCTGGGAGAACCCGGGAATGAACCGTCAATAAAAGTTGGCGAACCCAGGTACACTCTGTACTCCCTTTATGGATGTCGGTGAGGGCCAGTTAAGGATAGCATCTACCTTGCGCGTATCCATGCGTATGCCCTGTGGTATGAGAATAAAGCCGAGGAGTTCTACCTCTGTCACAGGAAAGAAGCATTTCTCCAATTTGGCATATAGCGGGTGTTGCCGCAGTTTCTCCAAAACTGCCCGGACATGGTTGACGTGGTCCTCCTTGGTGGTCTGATAGATAAGAATGTCATCAATATAGAGAAGAGCGCAGACGTCTAACAGTTCGCGGAGCACGTCATTCATGAAAAAATTGGAAAGCCGCTGGGGCATTACATAGTACAAAGGGCATAACCTGATATTCATAAAGACCATATTTCGTGCGAAAGGCCGCCTTCTACTCGTCTCCTTTTTGGACTCTTACTAGATGGTAGGCTCCTCGTAAGTCTAGTTTTGTATGTATCTGAGCGTTTTTGACTTGATCCAAGTGCTCAGGGATAAGCGGTGACGGGTATCGTTTTTTTACCATGATCTGGTTAAGTGCTCTGTAGTCAATGCAAGTTCTCCGGTCTCCCTCCTTTTTAGGCACAAAAAAGAGGGGCGAGGATGCAGGGGACTTGGACAGATGAACAAAGCCATTTGCCAGATACTGATCGAGGTAGGTTTTTAGATGCTGGTTTTCCTGTTCTGTTAGGGCGTAAATCCGGCTGCCGGGACCTTGAGCTCCAGATACCAGATCAATTTGGCAGTCATATGGTCTGTGCGGAGGTAGGGTGTTTGCTTGCTCTTTTTTGAAAGACATCTTGGTAATGCAGGTATTCAGGTGGTAGTGAACTGGTGAGGCCCAGTATGGTTTCTTTGTTCGACGAACCTGGATTGGTGAGACCTTTTAATGAGAATCCCTTGCTACAACAGGTGTCGGCACAGTCTTGGTGAAAGGTCAGAACTCGTTTACGCCAGTCTATCCTGGGATTGAGGGTCTCCAGCCAGGGCATTCCCAATATCATCTGGAATGGAGGAGCACCGATGAGAACGAAGGTGAAGTCCTCTTGGTGACCGTCCTGACACAGAAGCGCAACCTTCTCTGTGTAATGCGTCACTGGGCCGGATGATAGCTGCGATCCATCAACTGATGTGACGTTTTCCAAAAACTGCTTCTGTCGGAGAGGAAGGCCTATCCGGGTAGCCAGATCTTGGTTCATGTAATTTCCCACAGCCCCACTGTCAATGTATGCCTCTTTTTTTTCGACGGTTGTTTGAGGTTTACCAGGAGCACAGGGTTGACTAGATGTGAGGTCTGTATAGGTTCCTTTTCACCGCTCGACAAGTGGACCCCTATGCTTGCCGGGCGTTGGAGTTTCCAGAGTCCTGGTCTTTTTAACTCTTGTCAGTTGCTCCAACTGCTTTCCTGGGTGGTTTCACCGGGCATTCTCGGACGTAGTGACCTGCCTTACCACAGTACAAGCAAAGCTGCTTCTGTCTCCTTTTCTCCCTTTCTTCCTTGGTGAGTGGGCTCCGCAAGCCTCCGATTTGCATTGGCTCAGGCTGATCATGTGATTTTGGTTTGATTCTCATGGGGTTGCACATAGATCGACCGCCCCTCAGCCCAATCCATCTTCTGATCCTGCAATCTGTGATCGAGCTGCACTGTCAGGTCGATGTATTCAGCACATCTTTCCGGGGGATTTACTACTTGGGCTAATACATCCTTAAGTTCCCCTCGCAAGCCTCGGTAAAAGAGCGTAGTTCTTTTCTCCTCTGGCCAGTTAGTTTGTGCTATCAGACGATTGAAGGAAGTCCTATATGTTAGTAAGTCTTGATTACCCTGCCGTAGTGATAACAGTTCATTGTCCAGAGCCCGCCCTTGAGTATGCCGTGCAAATAGTTTCTCCATTTCACGCTGGAAACCTCTGAAGTCTCGAAGCAAAGGATCATCCTGGTTTACCAAGGGTATTGACCAGTCTGCTGCACTACCTCCCAAATTTGAGAGTACAAATGCATGCCACTCTCGCTTGATAATGCGGAATGCCCCCAGGTCTGCACAAGACATGTAGGCGACATTGATTCATAAAGATGGTGTACTTATTCGGATCGCATGTGAAGCGTTCTGGTGGGGCCAGGGAAACCCCCCACCCCCTGGAAGAACCACCTGTACTGGCGTGGGCTGTGGAGGCGCGGTAGGAGGGGCATACCCCGGCAGTGGGACCTGGCCTGCCTGTGCCTGGAGCATTTGCCTTGCTAGTTCATCTGTCCGCTCCCGGTTCACAATTGGATCCCTCCTTAGGGCATTGGTTTCCTGTCTTGAGGCATGAACTTCAGCCCGTACCTCTCCCAGTAATCGGGCCAACTGGTCAGTTTCAGAAGTTTCCATAACGCCATGGCAGAGATTCGAAGAGGCTTCCCATTCTGTTGCGCTCACCTGGTCTCTGCGGAGGCATTGAGGCACGTTTGCAGCCCTCCCAGGGGTGAGGTCGCTCGGGTCTGACTTCGCCCTCTGCGCTTATGTTGTGACTGGTGGTCATAGGTGATGCTGCTCGGGACTGCTCCTACCTGGAGAATGGGGGGCGTGAGTATGCAAGCTTGTGCGCCTGATCCCCTTCCAGACCCCTTCTCCCAAACTGTGGTACCCGTGGATGCGCTGTCCCTGGAAGGTTCACTTGTTGATTAGTTTTGGCGAGCACTCCGTCCTGCTGCTTCTGGCAGGGGCGCTTGTATGATCGGGACCAAGTTCCTTCAGTGGTCCCTTGCACGTGGTAGTCCAGTCCTGCTGCGACTAAGCCACTATACTTCAGGTAAGTGTTCCTGTTTGCCTTTGTCTTTTCTCATCTGTTTTTGTTGTATACTAAAGTTTGCTGTCTTGTATTGCTGTCAGTTCCACTTTTGATGTTTGCTATTTTGCTTTCTTCCCTTCCAGGTGATGTTGCCGGCCCAGCAGAAGCTGCGGAGCTTGAGGTGGCAGCCGGAGGGAATGAGGAACAAAGCTGCAGCGGTACAGTAGCTGGTAAATTGTTAACTAGGGGACGCGCGGGGTTCAAATGCGGCACGGCCCTAGGACGGATGTTGTAACCTTGCCTGTCTTCTTCTTCACAGGGTCCAAGTTCGTGGATGCGGAGAGTGGTGCTGTGGTGTCGAGATGAAGATCACTGGATGTCAGGAGATGAGTGTACAGATGAAGCGATGAACCACCGGTTTCCTGGAGGTGAGTATGCAGGAGAACGCCTGGTTTCAAAGGTCAGTAAACTGATCCAAGCGGCGGTGAGCGCCATGTTGTATGCGAGTGCACAGTAACGCGAAGCACCGGCCTTAAGGATGGAGCATCTTATATAGCTGAGCTTCTGAAGCCACGCCCACCAGGTTCAGCCTGCCTGCCACACCCGATGAGTCAGCACATGAAGACCAGGCCTAGGGAGCCACACCCGATGAGTCATCACATGCGGATGTTTTCTGGAATAAAGGCTTTCAGCTCCTGGAAAGTTCTTGTGAAAGGCGATGACGTGCAGGCTGGCTCATCTCGGGGGACCGCTTTAGTGAACTTGTCCATCGTGCCCCCTTGGGCCCCCGCCTTGGGTCTGCTAGGCATTGTTACTGTAGTGGACCTGGGTGCAGGGCCCGCTTATGAGTAGGGCGAAGGAATGGGGAAGGCAGGGACCGACAGGAGCAACCGTAGTGTCTTTTGTGCCGGCAGGCGCCACAAGGCGGCTGGGAGGCCACCGCAGATAGCAGAGAGTTACCGGCGGAGCAACGAAGCCGTGATGGCTGGCGTGCGCGGCTTCCACATGTGTTCAGGTTGCACGGGGGGCCAACGGGATTTGTCTCAGGGGGGCCCCTGTGGAGGCGGTGACAATGCCAGCGGGAAAGTGGGGTCGTCGGCGCCCTCAGGTGGGAGACGTCCAGGCATAGCGTAGGCTCATAGGAAGGATGCGTGGAAATGAAGCAATCCCAGGGCGCGGCCTGTTTTAGGGATGTCAATTTGATGCCCCAGTGTCAGCGGTCCGCTCAGGGCCGGCAGCAGCGCGGTTATGATGGAGTGTGCAATGCAAGGCACGCCGTAGCAGCTGGGGGGGCAGTCGAATGGTTTGTCGGGTAGGCGAGCAGACCGCAAACAGTACGGTAAGGGACACTTCCTTATAGCAGTTCTGGCGCCCAGCAGGGGCCCGCAAAGTCGCCCGCAGCGGGTAGAGGCCTCGCCTCCCATGCACTCCAGCTCCCGCTCACCTGGTCCGCCGCGGCCGCGGGGCGAACAAATCCTCTGTGTTGTCGGCGCCAGGGGAGGCCGCGAAGATCGCAGACGCAGCAGGTAGCATTCACAGTGTCGCGGCGTCCGCAGCGGGACACTCCGGCGGTCGTAGCAACTCCGCAGAAAGGCGGGAAACAGGAGGCCGCCGCCGCCGCCCCAGGGCTGAGGGGGGATCCGGGAGTCAGGCAAGCCAGGTAGATGGGCCGGATGTTAGGCAACCACCGGGGCCGGGTGGAATGCGAGGCCCAACTCCAACAAAGGTGCCAGCCGGGTCCCAGGAGGACCGATCGAGTCCAAAATTGCACAAAATGTCCAGTGCAGTGGCGAAAGCAGCACGGCCAGCCGATGGTCCTTCACAATGTCGGGGACCGCAAATGTGAGCAGATGAACGCCGAAGCCGCACGGAGCTGAAAAGCTAGGCAGCCATCTTGGGCTGCTCAACAGCGCAACCTCTGCAACTTCTGTTTTAAACGGCACGCAGCAAATTCAAGAGATGCTTTTCGCACCATTCAGATCTGATAAGCAGCCAAAGGACATGAAGCACGACATGAAAATACATGCGCACAGTAAAAAGTGTGCGGAAGCAAGTGATATGCATTACCCCTTCAGAAGCCCACTTAATATAATGGAATTTGAAGTTGTGTGAAAGCAATTGACACTCTTTACCCGTTCACTGCCTGGAAGCCCAGTTACTATAGTGGGACAAAAAGCAAACACAAACAACTCCTGCCTCTTGAGTTTGCATGTAGAAATGTTGTATGTTCAAGCAAAGCAAAGGAACACTCTTAAGCGTTAGGTCTTAACCTTCCACGTGGCAGAAATGAGACACACGTGTTAGACAGGCTAAGTCCCGTCTTAGATATAAAGCACAAGCGGATTGGGGGAAAGGATGGAGGCTTCGCATAGCAGTCAGCAGGCTCAAGTCTTGGGGGCGGGTGAGATAGCCATCGCAGGTCCCAGAGCAGAGATGGCCATCGCAGGTCCCAGAACAGAGGAAGCCGTGGTTGGTTTGTGTGCTGCAGATCTTGCTCTAAAGCGTGAGTTGAACGTGAAGTCTGGCTGTGTGCAATTTTGATACTAAGGGCGTTTGGTATCTTTCACCACTCCATAGCATAGATCAACATAATATACATCCCAGCTCACTCAAGCTGCTAGACTAAAATGATTACTTGTTCTGTTTTCTATTAATGTCAACCATGCACTTCACTTTGCTAACAACTCTTTTCATATGTATGTTAATGTGCTATGTTGTAGTTGCTGCTGCTATAGCATGTGTAATGAAAATCAGAGATTGTGGGATGTAGATGTGATATTAAAAATATATGAACCTATTATCCTCCTTGTCAGTTGCATTTTTCTGAGTGATGTTTCATAATGGTGTCTCTTTGAGTCCAAAATGACTTCAAATTTCCTGGCTGTGTTTTGTCAAATTGTGCTAATCGGCGCATACACTCAGGAAGGTTGTCCCAAGCACTAGGTCAACTGCTGGGGTACTTATTATCATAGAATATGACTTCTAATTCCATGTCCACTCCCCACAGCCTCAACTGAGGTGGAGGGAAGGAGACAGATATCAAGCTTGATCACAAGTACATTTTCAACACGTTTCATCAAATTTCTGAGATCCTCGGCTGACCAGGTATTCTCAGCACCAACAGGGTCAGTGGAATGGAGACCCCCTGCGCAGAGTTACTCCACTCGGCGCATGTTCTAAAGTACATCCACGCTGACAGTCTCCGCACCCAGGGATAATATATTAAAAAGGCCAAATTGCATGTGCCGAAGATGTCCATTTCGAACCACTTAGGAAAACAAAAGTTCACTCGCATAAAGAGTAGTTTCCACTATAACAGATATTCTCAACGCCTTTATGGTCTGTTTGTCAAGTTCTTATTCTGACGCCTCCTCCTCTTTACATCAGCTTGGTTTTCAAATGGATTAGTCAACTTAACAAAGGTTTAATTGTCCCTTTCACTTTCTTTATAACGGTTCTTTGCTTAGAACCCTGGCTTGGCCAGTGGGCAATCACGGGCGCTCCGGGGTCACAACTCAACAGTGAACTCAATGATTCTGGGGGGCAGGTCCGATTGCTCTGCTGCCTCGAGGTCTTCTGTCTCTCCTGCTTTGCGCGGCCCGGGCAGCCTGCTTTCGTCGGTCCCCTGCTGCCTGCACCACTCAGAAAAAGGAGTTAACTTTGCTTCAGAGGCTCTCCGGTGCTCGCCTGCCACCGGGGCCTGCCTCACTTTGTGGAAAGCTTTTGCAGTTTACACTTCTCGCTGTGCTACCTGTGCAATCAGGGCTTCCAGGGGAAGAGGCCTTCTCAGGACGGACAACTTCTCGACAGTAGTCTGGGCATCTCTGTTCCCCTCAAGATTCTGCATCTGCTGCAACGTTGAGAGATCACGATTACTCCACCTTCTGCTGCTACTCTTCTCTATAGCTTGCACTTGAAGGGGCCTTTTATGCCTCCCAGTCTCCCTAATGTGTGGGTCATTACTACTAAGAGGCTGGAAATTGCATTCTCGTACCTCTGCAGCCCACTTATTCATCTCAGTACTTTGGGAATTGTGGGACTTGGAGTCCACAATGTAAAAACTGTTTTCTAATGAAAAGATGAACACTAAGTTCCTTTCTTTCCTTATTTATATTCCCTAAAGGAGTAGTATAAACATTTAATGAAGAGTTTGGTTTTAAAGGGGATTATGATTTTCAGCATCTGGATTGGTGATATTTAAGGACGCACCTTTAATACTCCCCTGGAGATCATAGGAGCTTTCATTTCTATGAATGTCAGTGATTGAAAAAGGAGTTTTCTCACTCCCAATGCATAACTGGTTATGATGGTTTTCATCCCCATTGAGATAGTTATAGATTGGGAAAATAAAAGCTCTCTCTGACAGCAAGCCATTACATATTTCGGTATCCCTGATACTTCCTTCCTTGATGAAGATAAATACACCCTATGGCGTGCTCCTGTTCCCCTGGGGCCCTTCTCTTCCCAGGTGATTCTCCTGGCTAATACCACCCACAGGGTCAGGAAACGCCTGCCTTTCACCTGGTGTTGGAAAGGAGCTAGCAATTTCCTTCATTCCCAAGCTCTTTAGAATTAGGCAAGACTTCTGTTGACTGTTTCTGGCACTGCAAAAGACCAGGGGGGAGGAGGAGCACTGAGAGAAAGCTTTTTTTCATGCAAATATAATCACACCCACAGACATGGGTGGGCATTAAGAGAAGGCAGTTATTATTTAAATATAATTTGCAAATAACTATTAGCTGAATACATTTGTAAACGTCTATTTAGTTTTTCTCAAAGCACAATAGAACCAGGCTCTCTGCCAAAAGGAATGTGGCCTGCGCTAAAAATGGATCGCAGAGCAGTGTTGCGTCACTGAGGCAAGTTCTAGCAGAGCACACAAAGTAGATCACCAGTTGTCTGCTGTCTGTCAAAAGCCCATGCATGCTAGAAATGGGATTTTAATATACTCATGCACAACATACTGAATTATGAAACTAGGGTTAACAAAAATGACAGGACCAGATAAAAATGTCGAATGAATAAAATATGGGGAGAATGACTGGAAAATGTTTTTATATATAAATGTTCATAATGTAGCAAAATGATGAAAAAGCATGAGGTACAGTGTATTCTTGCATAGGCTAACAATATGTTAAGTAGCATGTCCTAAACAGAAATCCGACCATGAAGAAAGGAAGACTGGAGCATCCCTTGTATGGAATGATAGTTTTGGACGGAGCTATGCCCATATCCAGTGACCAACCTAAGAGTATATAAGCTCCTGTCTGGCTCCAGTCTGCAGGAGAATGGGACGGTTGAGGGACACCATTCAGGCAGCAGAGTTATTTGCTCCTATCCTCATTTCTGTAAAGAATACATTTGTTATCCTTGCAAGATAGACTCTTGGCCTTACTTCCCTAGAGGGGTGTTCTTTACTCTGGTATGAGCATGAAAAGGGGTACCCGTATAGTTAAGGGGTGCCCCAGTAAGTTGAGCTACCCTTACACTTGCCACCTGGAAGGAGACTTTAGGTATGGTCTTTTTGAGGACTCTGCATGATTCATCACAGTAGATATTCAAACTGCTGTGGTTTTTGTGGGCAAAGCTATTCAAGGTTCACAGCACAGACTGCTTACTCCTCTGGTGCAGGCTTCCCTTCATGGTTCAGTAACCACAGACAACTGTCTTCCACACAGTCCTATTTTCCAAGACAATTTAGAAGAGGACGAGGCAGAGGCCAAACCAAGAGTTTCTGCTACACCTGCAAAACAATAACTCCCTGTTTCAGGTGCCCTCCCATATCACCCTGGTAGTGGGTCACATAAAATAATTCACCCATGTAAGGGAGGGGATAACGTCGGACAAGTGGGTGTGAACAGTAAAACACAGGTATTGTTTTGATTTTCAAGAACAGCTGCGTGATCTTCCGGACAAGTACAGAAGAATACTTTTTGAACATCAACAGAAGCTGCAAGCCGAAGTAGAAGAAATGACTCCCAGGTGGGACAGGCAGTGTTGAAACATTTGCCTATGTTCCTTCTATCAACCCACCACTTTTATCTGGTTCTACCTGCTAGTTCATGCATAGAATTTGATTCTGAACATATTCATAAGCCACAGAAGACAAACATTACATATCTGGAATCGTCTTGCTGATGCTTGGATCTGCTTAGATTCACATGGGCCTGCTCATCCTCCGCATGTTGGGAGTAGAAGATACCATAGACCACATGTTTCATATGTGAGGGTTTTCAACACAACTCTTCAAATTCATATTTCACCATACACTTCATGCCACCTTAGGTCAGACAAATAACAATCAGAGGACTTGACGCATGAAGGATCATGGGTACAGTACACATCAGAGTAGGGATAGTATTAAAGATATGCCCCGTGACGGAACACGTGGTGAGCACAGAATGTAAACTCCAGGACTGAAATATCCTTTGTAAGTCCATGTCTGTTTCTAACATTGCATTGTTAATTCTAGTCATTAACGCACTGGTGTTTTAATAAAATCACAAGTGTTGTAAAGCGCAGATTGAGTGTCCGTCAAGTTGCTCAACTCATAGGAAGAGCACTTTTTGGGCAGCATTTGCTTCCCCTGGACGAATCCTTACCAAATTTTGCAAAAATAAAAAGTATATGGCCCCATCAGAATTTTTCTGGCAAGTTTGGTGAGGTTTCATCAAGGGGGGGTCAAAGTTAAAGGGGGGGTCCCAAAATGGAAAAATAATTTTGCTCACGCCTACAGCCCAAACGCTGGACGGATTTTCACCAAATTGCGGCAGGAGCGACGGCTTGGTCCCGAAAGCGTGCTCTTGTAAATTTGGTGTAAATCCGTCCAGTAGTTTTTTTTAAACCAGCAAAAAGTAGGTTGCAAATAAATGTGTGATATCTGGGTTCGGAATGCGGACTCACTTCCCTGTTCGGTCCGCGGACGGGCATCCGATTGCCTAGAGGGCGATGTAAGGTCTGCGGACATCGGACGCACCCCCACTGATTGGATGGTGAAAAAGCGTGAAGTCCTTCATATTTTTGGAAACGCCCGCCATGTTGGATTCGCGGCCAGCCCCCGGTGTCCGTGAACATCCCAGTAAAAACATATTAAAAAAAAAAACAACTTTACACTTGTCAAACTTATCAAATAATCTCTGAGGAGGTGAGGGATGATGAGGATGGGATGGTATACGGCCATAAGAAGCCAAAAACTGGTGTCTATTTACCCCCGAAGTCCGTGAACAGTCCGAATGTTCGAGTGAGGTCCTGTGATGTTCACAAACACTTCAGATGTTCGCGGACCTCTTTGCCTATTTCTTCATTACAGGGTTGGTGAAAAGCAGTTTTTGATTGCTTACGACTTTGGCGGCACTCAATAAAACTGCATGAAATTGGGAATGTCCAGATTCTGAATGGTTTTGGAAAGTGTGGAGTTGTTTTGTCAAGAAGGAACAAAATCAGAGTGGGGTACCAAATAACATAAAGTCTTATAAATGTGGTACCATTTGACGTCTCTGCACAAAAGTTAGCAAACCGATTCTATACCTAGATATAAATGTTGTTGCAAAGTTTGGTGGGATTCTGTCAAGAGGGGGCAAAATTAGACAAGGGGACCCAAAATATTGTAAAGGTTTATAAATGTGGTGCCATTTGGCGTCTCTGCACAAAAGTTAGCAAACCGAGTCTATATCTGGATATAAATGTTGTTGCAAAGTTTGGTGAGATTCTGTCAAGTGGGGGCAAAATTAGACAGGGGGGGTCCCAAAATATTGTAAAGGCTTATAAATGTGGTGCCAATTGACAAATCTACACAAAAGTTTGCAAAAAGATTTTAGATCTAGATATAAATGTGTTTGTAAAGTTTGGTGGGATTTTGTCAAGAGGGGGCTAAATCAGAGGGGGGTCTCAACATTTTTAGATGGCTTATAACTTTGTTGCCATTTAATGAATGTGGACAAAAGTTTTCAGAAAGATTATAGTCCCAACATTGAATGTTTGTGTCAAGTCTGAATGGATTTTGTTAAGTTTGGGATGATTTATATGACTATTGTATGTACATATATTTGACACATTTGAAAAAATAAAACATTGGCGGATTTCCAGCAAACACGTGTAAGGAGCATTGGCAAGGACCTTAAAGCATGGTTTTGCAAATGTGCCTGTGTTTTTATTTTTGGCAAGTGTCATAATGTAGGTACAAAAAATAGTAATAATCTTTTGGTGACTGAGGTATAGCCAGTGGCCAGGGGCCGTGGCCAGATTGTCCAGGTCATGGCAGAAGGTCATAACCCGGACAATCTGGCTACTGGCTATGACAACGAGGGACGACAAATGGGGTTAAAGTGGCCATGTCCACCTGGGACCGGCTAGGTGGTAAAGTTATTCGAAAGTGGGATAGGTTTGAAAGGGAAAAAAAACAAATGTGCTCATGGTATTATGGTCAAAGGGTTCTCTCTTCGCCTTCTGGAGGCTACCATAGAAAGGGAAGAGGTGCTCTGTACGGATCCCCGCCTTCCCTTTCCATGGTTGCAATCTTGGAAACAAATTTTCCTTCCTACAGTGGGACGCTGCAGGCGTCCCGGTGTAGGTAAAACATCTTTTTTTCTTTTTTTGCACCACGGTCCCCGCTTTGGGAATTCCGGGTGCTAATGACCTTCATCCCCCATTGCAGGGCCTGGAACGGGCGATAACGGTCTGTAGTCCTCATTATCCGGCCTCGCTGCGCTTGGGCTGATAACTTGTAGTGCTGGGCTGTTAGCCCCCGTTCCATTCTCTGGAACGGGGGATGAATGCCACATTATTCACATTAGCATAACACAAAATTGTAATGGAAATGTTGGAAAATCTTATTGAGTCTATGTACTTTACTGAGAAATGTAATGTAGATGGAGTCTATAAGATTGTTTCTTTAGTATTATTTTTTAATTGAAAGGTGGTTTCCGAAAGGAACCGTTCTTTTGTTTTATGATGTATTATTTTTTTTTTTTGCAGGATATGTTGGAACGTAAGGTGGGGAGGGAAATTGGGTAAAAGTCATCAAGCACTAATATGGAGGGGCAGGCGGACAGGGGAAGATGTTGCACGTGTGTTTCTTATATAGAAGGGGGCAGTGGTTCTCATGCTCCTTGATAACGGCTTCAAAAGCACTTTGAAATTGCTTCCCCCTGCAGAGTGCTGTGTTGCAGTATATACAGAGGACTGTTGTCTTCGAAAGATATGGATCTACAGCCTCTTTTATTGCTTGCAAGGTAGCTGGTGGGATTCTGTGTCCCACAGAAGTAGGCTGTGTGGTTACAGTATTGGTTGAGGAATATGAGGTGGAGGAACAACCTTTCTGAGAGCATTGCAGTGGTTGGATTTGGTGTGGCGGTGCATGGAGGTGGTCCCGTAGGAGACTGTCCAGGTAGTCCGCGACTGAGTTAGTGCATTTCACTTTGGTAGCTTTTGGTACATTGCCAACAGTGGTAAAGAACTACCACACCCATGATTCTCTCTGGGTGCTAGAGGTAGGCACTTCCTCTACCTCATGTTCTTGGTCCTCTTCCTTCTTTCTATCTCCTACTGGTGTAGACGTATGACCTGAGAGAACGAACAAATGTTAGTTTCTCTTTTGTCACCATATGAAACAGTTACTTGGTTGTGTCTGTTATCAAGCTATACATTGAACCTTCTTTTTCTTTTGTAAATCTTTGAAAGAGGTTTATTTACAAAAGAAAGAGAAGGTTCAATGTATAGCTTGATAACAGACACAACCAAGTAACTGTTTCCTATGGTGCCAAAAGAGAAACTAACATTTGTTTGTTTCTCTCGGGTCATACGTCTACACCAGTAGGAGATACTGTTGATTCATGTGTGTATTTTAGGTACATGTCTTGGATTAAGTCGAAGTGTGAATAGATTCATTTTTAAATATTGATGTATTGATTGAATTGTGTTTTATAAACCATAAAATATGTATTTTGTTTGAGAAATTCGATGGTGGTCTGCCTAGATCTATCTAGAATTGGTAGTAAAAGGTATGTCAGGGTGAGCCCGTAAACGAACTCACAACGTGAAGGAAGGAAGCTGGTGTGTGGGTATTTATGTATATTGTCTTGAATACAAAGACTGCAAGGCAGCAATACCTACCTTAAAGACACATGAAAGGGCTTGCACCAGTGAAGTAACTCAGTCGCCCACTTGAGATTACGCACCCCGGCCAAAGAGAGCAGGACGGAGAGCATGCCTTGTACAGAAACAAGGTGAGGAGAGGGCCAAGGGAAGGTTTGAATCCAAGGGAGGTGGGGAGAGACCCTACCAGAGACGGCCAGTCTTGAACCAAGCCCTCCTGTATTTCAGACTCAACTTCCATCGGAGGCACCACCCGGGATCGGGAAGAGGGTTTGAGGTGCATATCAACCAACCAGGGCTGAGTGGCGTCCCCGTGGATACCAGGTGGGCGTAACACCAGATGAATGATTCATCTGGTATTGTCATGGGTTTGCCTTCCTGGAATAAAGCATGATTGATCTTGGCCAATCAAGTCTGGAAGGTGGGGAGATCTGTCTGCCAGTATTTTCATATAATATTTTGAGTCGAGGTTGATAAGGGCAATCGGTCTGTAGGCTCCTGGTTGCGTTGGATTCTTCCCTGGTTTGTGGAATACCAGTACCTTGGCTTCATTCATGCAATGATGTGCTGTTCCCCATCTCTTTGAACGAGTTGAATAGCCTCCTCAAGAATGGGGCCAGGATAACTGCATATTTCCTATAGAAAGTGGCAGTGAATCCATCGTGGCCCGGGGCTTTATGTAGAGGGAGTCCTCCAATGGCCTTCTTTACCTCTTCTTCACTGATTTCCATGTCTAGGGATTATCTATCTGTGTCCGCTATATGCAGTATGGTCATCGTGCTTCAATATGCATCTTGTTCTTCGCTAACCGGATTGTCCGACTTGTATAGGGATTTATAGAAATCTTTGAAGACCTCTCCTATATCCTCTGTGCGTGTCTGCATCTCCCCCAATTTAATTTGGACATTTCTGATCGTTGGGTTGTTTTGTTTGGCTCTCAATTGTCTGGCTAGGAGTTTGTCGGCCTTATTGGCCTTCGTATAGTACCAGTGGTTAAGGTAAAGTAGATTCTTCTCTGCTCGTTTCGTACATATAGTTTCTAATTGGCCCTGCACGTGTCTCAGGGCCTTCTTCAATTTATTACTGGGGTTTAGAATTATTCCCCTTTGAATGGCGCTAAGATTCCCCTCCAATTCACTTTCCCATAGGAGTCTCTGCTTATCCTTGGTCGCCTTCAGGGCAATCGTATGGCCCCTCATTCCTGCCTTGAATGTCTCTGTGATCTTTTCTGGTATATTGTTCTCCAACATGGGATCTTTTAGTAGTTCCTGTGGAAGTCTCCACCTCCAAAGTGCCCTGTTTCTGCCTGGTAATGAGATCTCTACCCCAAGGGGGTGTGATCTGAGGTCTATTTATGGGTCCTAGGTCTATTTCTTGGACCTCCCCCAATAGCCCCACCGACACCCAAAAGTAATCTATCCTGGATAATGTATTGTAGACGTGGGAAAAGTGTGTGTACCCTTCCTGTTAGCCTCTTCGCTCCCTCCATACATCAGAGTGCCAGATTTTCCATCTTTTGGTGGAGATTATTTGTGGGCGCCCCCTGACCCTGGTCACGCTTGCCACTACTGTCAATGTTGGGTTGCCAGGCTAGATTTGGATCCCCTCCCTGAACTATCTCTCCTTTTACAAACTCTTCAGGTTTTCCCAGTGTCTCCCTCATGAAACCATCCTGTCCCACGTTTGGTGTGTACATAGAGGCTAGCGTTAATAATTTAATATTATTAATAATTTAGCATTTATATAGTGCTACAAACCCTCAGGCATCTCAGCGCTGCTTATTACCCACAGTGTGTCGTGCTCATTTATCGACCTCGGAATGATGAAAGGCTGAGTTTGGCCCTGCCGGGATTCGAACCTGCGTCAGCAGGCTCTGCACAGATGTCAAAGCGAGCGCTCTACTCGCTGTGCTATTGGACCAGCTGTGGGTATTCTTCGAGTGTCACGTTTGTGAAGATATATCTCCCCGTTTTGTCTATTATTGTGTCCAGTACCTGTATCTTCATGTTATGGTGAAATGCCATGTGGATTCCTGCTTTTTTTTCTTGTTGGATTGTATAGTGTGCCTATATCCCTTGAGGCGCAGTTTTGCTTTATATTTTGACCTGATGTGCGCTTCTTGTAGCATTAGAATATTGTACCCCCCACCTCCCTGCAGAGGAGACTTTCCACTTTTTTTATTTTTACTGTGGTGTTTAGGCCCGTCACCTTAAATGTTAAAATGTTCAGCCCTCCCATCTGTTTTTCCTTACTGGCATTCCTTCCTGTTATCCTGTCTCCATACCCATTCGTCTCTCCTGGCTGCCCCCCTCTCTACCCCCCACCCCCCAAACTTGATAACCTTTCAACTCCCCTGGAACTGTCCCGAGGAGGGCCCAGGTACCTAAGTTTGCACAGGTGATGTGCCTGACACGCCTAGCCCTCTGCATACTCGGGATTAACTGCGCAGGGAATCCTAAACCCGACATTCACACCTGTGTTCTCACCTAGAGTCCGATGGTGGTCCCCGACCAGGCTGCAGGTGCTAACTGGTCATTGGATCGATTGTCTCTTCTGCCCCTTTGGTTAACTGCTTCTTATCCCCCGTCAGGAATACTGTATCCCTGCCCGCTGGGGGGCTGCCGGCCATGTCGTCGTCCTCATTTCTTGTGTCCATTATGTTTCTTTTTTTGGTAAAGCGTCTTCCATTCCCCCGGTCTTCTTCACGGTTCTTCACTTGCTGTGTGTTTCTCTGCCTCTCTCTCTTCTTCTCAGATGTTTATGATGTGAATCCCTTCCTAACGGGTGGTCACTCTGTGCTGTTTGCCCTCCTATGCGAAAAGGAGTCTGACGGGGAAGGTCCATTTGTTTCTTATTTGCTTTGCTACCAATTCTTTCACCACCAGAGCCATCTCCCTTCTTTTTTAGAGCGTTACTTGGGCAAGGTCCTGGAACAACTGAATTTCTACCCCATTCATTCTGATGTGGTCCATTACTCTTGCTTTTTTTAATATGTGTTCCTTCTGAAGGTAGGGGGCGACCAGCACATGCGTGGGCGTGCGCCCAGTTCTCCCATCCTTCGAGGGCCCACCCTACGGATCCTGTTTATCAAGATTTCCTCTTCGTCCCCATTCCCCCAAATGTCCTTAAATATGTGTTGAATGGCTTCCTTGAGGTCTTTATCTTCCACCAATTCAACCATGTTTTTAATTTGAATGTTGGACCTGCAGGGGGCGGTTTTCCAGGTCCTCACACTATAGTTCTAAGTTGTGTCTGAGGCGTACCAGATGATCTTGTGTCCCGTTACTTTGCTGTGCTTCTTCCTCCACATTCTGGACCACCCTTTCAAGGGTGTCCATGTGTTCTTCTAATTTGGCTAGGTCTGTCTTTAATTCCTGGGCCGCTTGCTTCATTTTGTCTTTGATGCAAATTGATCCTGCACCGTCGTCATGCATTTCTCTTTCAGATCCTTGAACCAAGCTTGCATATCCTCCTTAGTGGCCGCCATTGACTGCGAGGGAGTCTGTTCCTGCTCTGTCCATGTTTCCCCTTGGACTTTCCCTTTGCTGGTGGTGAAGTTGTTGTTGGTCCACATCTGGATCAAACTTGAGTCCAGTCTGAATGCCTGGTTCTGAGGGGTGATCTTGATTTGTACATATACGCTCTTTAGCAATGTCACTTTCCCCAGTCTGTTTTTATCCTGCCTTCTCCTGCTGGGAATTATGTCCGTTCTCTCACCCTTTTATGGTGGGTTTGTGAAGCCTGTCATTGTTGTCTAGTGTCCTTTGTGTGTTTACCCTCTTTGTCGCTGCCTTGTACTTGAATGAGGGTGGGGTATGGGTTTGACCCTTATACTGCCATCTGCTGCTTGACTGAAGCTTGATCGAAATGTTACCAGTTGGGTAGGTGTTAGGTCTCTGTAAGTATACCTAGAGTCCAATATGTGGCATTGATGGGTCCTATTGCTCTCTCCCTTTCGTTTCCTTGTTATGGGTCCACGTTTGTGCTCCTTCCTGTGACCCTTTATTGGCATATGAGAGTGAGGGGGTGGAGTGAGTGTGCCTTCTCACCTCCTTTTGGCTGCGTATGTCCCACTCTCCAGTTTCTGGAGTGAAGTCTGTTGGCTCGTGGCTTTGGAATCCCGGTCCCCTCCCCTGTTGTCTTTTCCTTCTGTCTTGTTTGCTGGGGGGCAGGAGCCCTGATCTACCAATGCTGGACTCCTTTGCAGACTTCCCAGCCCTTGGCAGTTTTGGAGCTTTCCTGTTGAGACCCTGTCTGCGTCAGAGTTTCCCTGGTGCGCTGCCCTCCCATGCATGTTCCCCGTCTGCTCTCCCCCTGGGGATCTCCATCCTGAGCGAGGAGGTTAGGTGCAATAATGCATTGTGGGCGAATTGTGCTGATTTTCTTAAATAGCTGTGGACTGGTCACTGCGTCCCCTGAGCAGCAACTTAGTTTCTATGGCATTCCTGTCCCCTTTCCTTCTCTCCCTGCCCCACACTCGCCGTGATGTTTGCCGATTCCTTCTATGCCTACCTCTGGGTACTTTCCCAGGCCTCTGGCGGGTAGCTGTCAGCGCCGTGTCCGCTCTTGCTCTCTTTGCCCATATGGGGGGTGCCTGTGTACCCTGTCCAGCTGATCTTCACTGCCTTTAGCTGTGGTATCTTCAACTCTGACACAGGGCTGTGTTGTTGACCCCCCCCCCCGGCCTGAGTGTCCCATACCGCTGTGTTCCTGCTCCACATTATCTGATGGGGAGAATGTAGTCCACTTCTTCCTGCCCAGCCCCTCTACCTTGTCGAGGGACGCTGTGGCTTCTGGAGAGCCCGATCGGGCGGAGGCTGAAGGGTGCGGGGACCAGTCACTGTCAATCTTCTGTGTACCTTTGAGCGGGGCTGTGTCGGAAGCCTCCTTTTTGATGTACTTGGCAGCCCGCCTTCTTGTTCCTGTCCCTTGCTCCATGTTGTGGGCCCACGTAGTCCGTACCCGCCTTCTGTCTAGTTTCTCTGTCGTTCTGTGGTGCTCCTTGACTTCGCCTTGCCACTGACTGGTGAGTGTCCATTCTGCAAGGGTGTGGGTGTGGGCAGCAGACCACGTCTCTGTTGCCCCCGAGTATTACCACGTCCGTAACGTTTTCAGGCCGTTATAAGATGGCGGCTTGAATGTTCCCGCTGCGCCGTGCTTCTGGTCTCTTCCCGACTGTCTTATGATGTGCCAATGATTCCGGGTTAGCACCCCCAGCGGGATAGTTCCCGGCAGATATATTTTGGTTGCTTTCTGGTTACAATGCTTATTTTTTATTTTTTTATTGTTGCAGCCCGGCGGGAGAGACACTCGCGTACGTCTCCTTCCCGCGGCCGCCATCTTGGAATCCCCTAACAATGTTAAACATGTAATGACTAACTAACAATTCCAGAAGACTTACTACATACTTGTGCTAGTACAAACAATACATATGAAGATGCACAATGCATACAAATCAGAGACACATACAGGGAAACTAAAGTAAGGAAGAAAGAAACGGCATCATCAGAAAATGTTAATAACATTAAAGTTTATCTTCATGTATACAAATGAATTGTGTGTTTGAGGCCTGCTTATTGCCCCATGTATGTGCACCATGAGCTGAGAACAAACCCCAAGGAAAGTACTTTAAGAACATATGACAAGGTTAACATCTTGATATATAGCACCTTTTGAATTTTAATATTCTGACTGTCAGTGAACAGAACCACCTGGCCTAGATATGTGAGTTTTACCTGTAACCATAACTTCCCTTTAGCAATGT
Source organism: Ambystoma mexicanum (assembly GCF_040938575.1). Taxonomy (NCBI): domain Eukaryota; kingdom Metazoa; phylum Chordata; class Amphibia; order Caudata; family Ambystomatidae; genus Ambystoma; species Ambystoma mexicanum. The sequence goes on from NC_090926.1 coordinate 587,640,757, forward strand.
TTTTTCATTGAATTATTTTGCGAAGTTTGGGGTGATTTCGTTGGGGTGGGGGGGCAAAGTTATAGGGGGTCCCAAAATGTGTGGAAATCCTCATAGACGCAATGGGAAAAAAAAATTTGCTCACTTCTACAGCCCAAACCGCCAGACGGATTTTCACCAAATTTGCGCCAGGAGCAGCAGCAGCTTGGTCCCAAAAGTATGCTGTTGTAAAGTTGGTATAAATCTGTCTAGTAGATCTTTAAAGAAAATGGCCAAAAAGTAGGTAAATAAAAATGTGTGATATCTGCGTCCGGCCCGCAGACTCACTTCTGATTCGGGGTCCGCGGACGCCTCTGGACCAATCAGAGAGTGGCATGACGTCCGTAGACCTCACACGTGCCCGCTGATTTGTTAATTAAAAACATGAGGTGCATCAAAACTTTTGAAACGGGCGCCATGTTGAATCCGCGAACAGAGCCCGTGGACCGCAGACATTGCGGTAAAAACATATAAAAAAAACACAACATTGCACTTGTCAAACAAAATAATCCATGTCTGGGGAGGTGAGGGATGAGGAGGATGGGAAGTCATTTGGCCATAAAAAGCCAAAAATTGGGAGTTTTTTCTTCTCCTATTCCGCGAACATCCCAGATGTTCGAGGACCTTCCTGTGATGTTCACAGACATCCCAGATGTTCGGGCACCTTCCTGTGATGTGCACGGACATCCCAGATGTTCGGGGGCTTCCGTGCATATTTCTGCATGATAGGGTTGGTGAGAATGAGTTTTAATATGGCTTATAACTTTGGAGCCAATCAATGAAACTGCATGAAATGTTGCACTATCATTGAAGACCCGACCCTGAATGGTTCTGCAAATTGTGGTGCTGTTTCGCCAAGAGGGGGTAAAATTTGTGGGGTGGTCCGAAAATATTTAAAGGCTTATACATTTGGTGCTGTTTGACGATTCTGTACACAAATTTGCAAAAAAGATTTTGGACCCAGATTTAAATATTTTTGCAGTTTGGCGAGATTTTGTCAAGAGGGGGCACAATTAAGGGGAGGAGTTTGAACATTTTCAGCTGGTTTATAACTTTGGTGCCATTTCATGAAGCTGCAGAAAAGTTACCAGAAAGATGAGATTATAGACCCAACCTTGAATGTTCATGCAAAGTCTGAATGGATTTTGTCAAGATATGGCTAAGTTATATGCAATTTTTTGTACGTACATTTTGACACTTCTCTCACTGCACAATGCCTATGTGCTTTTCTAGGAGCACTGTTTAGTTTCTTTGTATAAGGGAAATGCAGAGGCAAAAGATGTGTAGTTCATTGTTATGTGGCAGTTGGTGTGTGGAAGTTTTATATGTTGATATGGGTTATATGTAGAGTTTTTGGAAGTGATTGCTGGATGGATGTGTGACTGTTCAAAAGCAGGCAATTAGGGAGTGTTAGAAATATAAATGAAGGTCTGTCCTGTGCGATGGTGTGCACGTGCCGTCCGGGTGTTTTAATGATTCATGGCCTGAAAAGGGGACTGCGGAGACCGCGGATAGTCATGCAGGTCCATGGATTATGGTCTTTATTGTATATTAGAGAAAAGTATTTGGGACAGAAAATTCTTTCTGCCCTTTTATTTTTTTTTTAGTATACAATTGTCCATTGGTTCCATTAGATAGGATATGATATGATGGTATAAGTAATTTATAACGCACCTGTCCACAAGTGTTTCTAAGTGAGACAAGACAAGGGAGGGAAGACTGAGGAAGGACAATACAAACTATCCTACTAGGCCTTGTGATCTTCAGATCGTGCAAGTGCGTCAGTGCCAAAGTGCAGGGTAGAGGGAGACGTGCCAGGGAGAGGAAGGGGAAGTGTGATCAGTGCAACAATGCTCTGAATAAGTGCATCCAGGGCAGCTCCACACTGGCTAAGTGCAAGGATGCAGGGGACAGTAGAGGTTACAGTTACAGCCCCTAAGTGCGCAGTGGCCAGGAAGCAGTGCAGGGGAGGCTGATCATGAAGGAACCTGGTACCCATTATGCTCAGAGGGTAGCCAGGCAAGCAGTCAGTATGGCAGACAGGTAGGTCAGCAGGGGAGCGAGGGAGGGAGAGAGAGAAAGCAGATGAGAATAAGAAGGTATTGGGCTGCTTCTGGAACTTCAAGTGGTCCGGCTCAAGTTTGAGAGGGGCAGGGAGGCCATTCCAAGAGAGAGATCTAACCCCCATTCTCTGCTTAGCGAAGCCTCTGACCTGCGGAGAGTTGGAGGTAGTTGAGGGAAGGGATTGAGAAGGAAGGTATTTTGGAAGAGAGAGTTGGATGTAGTTCGGGGTCCCGGCCCCAGAAAGCCTTGTGGGCGATGCAGAGGGTCTTGAACTTGATCCTTGCAGCCACGGGGAGCCAGTAGAGAGATTTCAGTGCTGGAGAGATACAGTCCCTGGGCTTGGGGCCAAGTATAAGACTTGCAGTCCTGTTCTGAATTAGTTACAGAGGGTGGAGAGTAGAGGAAGGCAGATTGAGAAAGAGGATGTTGCAGTAGTCCAGCCTAGAGAGAACCAGGGCTCTGGAGACAGTGAGCTTCTGGGGGAAAGTGCGAAAAGGAAGAATACTTCTGAGGAGGTGCAGCTGGTAGTGGGGTACGAGATGTGAGGAGAGGAGAGAGTGGAGTCGAAGATGATGCCAAGGTTTTTTACCCCACAGGAAGGTGAAGGAAGAGGGCCAAAGTATGGCGGCCAGAGGGGGAAGGGGCAAGCAGGAGCAGGGGTTCCAATGGGAAGAATCTCCGCCTTACTGGCATTAGGGCAGAGATCAATGGAGGCGCGCCAGTCCTGTATCGCAGATAGACGGTCAGGAATGAGCGAGAGGGAAGTGGAGGCTAAGGAGAGCCTGAAAGAGAGCTGGGTGTCATCCACGTAACACTGAAAGTTAGAGGAAAAAGTAGAGATCAGATGGGCCAAAGGGGCCAAGTAGACATAAAAGAGCCTGGGAGAGAGGTTTGAGCCCTGGGGGTTCAACACATGTGGAGATGGAGGCGGTTGAGAGAAAGGACCCAAGTTGGACCTGGGAGGCCCAGGCCAAGAGGAAGGAGGTCAACCAATCAAAGGCCTGACCCATGATGTCCAGGTTCTTACGGAGTGGATTGATCAGGATGGTGTGATTGACCGTGTCAGAGGCAGAGGAAAGGTCAAGGAGGATGAGGACAGAATACTGGTATGCTCGCATTCTTTCAAATATTTGATTGCCATTGACAATGCAGTTTCCAATTCTTTTCCCCTTGATCCTTTCTACTAGGAGGGCTTTTCGCCTGATGTCTCCGGACTTCTTTCCACACAACCTACTGGCTGTTGACAATGTGATTTGTAACTTCTATGTTGGCTACATTCAATCTGCCTTTATGGAGTGCCCTGCGGTTACCTAGATTAGGCCAACTCACCGGTTGATGCTGGTGTCTCCTCTGGACCCGCTTCCTCTGCTTCACTGCTCGTCATATCGTTCCATGTACGACAGCTACGGTCGACTTTTAGCAGGCCATACTGTTTTTTAATGGAGCTGCCTCTGCTCTGTACCTGCTCTGGTGCATTCCGAACATCGGAGTGGGATGTAGGATACAGAGAGTGTTTCCCTCCCTTGGGACAGCCGGTCTCAGCACCATTTCCTGCTGTGGGTCCTCTGCATCTTGGGCACCAGGACCTCAGCTGCAGTCTCCTCACAGCATCCCACTATCGGCACAGCGGCGACACCGTCCTCCGATTCACACTGCTTCTGATACTCCTGCTGCCTTCTTTCCAACCGCGCCTGAAGATCCTTTAAATATTTGAAGGTCCCGCTCAGGTGTGGGATATTACAACCACTAGACCACATACTACAGTCTGGTAACTCCATACCCCCTCTTCCTCGTCACAGTACTAAGAGCATTATGAGACTGGGAGTCCATAATGTTCTTAGTTGAATCAATATGCAAATCTTCTGTATCTTTTAATTCACTTTGTTTAAGGAATTGGGACCCCTGTTTAATGGAAGGTTTTACGGCAATTGGGGTTTCTTTCTCCGGTTTATAAACGGAGCCCCATGTAGAATCCGTACTACTAAAAGTAGTGGTATTAACTCCCTGCTTCTGATATACATCAGTTCCATATACCCAAAGAAGGTTTTTATATTTAGTAGCTGTTGGGAGGGGAGGTCTTTCAGTGACAATATTCCATTAAATTTTCAGGCATTCACAAAAACTCATCCTCAGAAGATGAGTACCACGTCTCTACTGATGGAGTCACCACATTCCCTTGATAGCCTTCTCCTTCCATTTGATATCCCCCACTTGCCCCTGATACCTCCCACAGGGCTAGGATCACGTAGCTTCGAGAGGAGGTTTTAGGCTTGGATTCTGGGATGACTGAGCAGGATTAAACGCAAAGGCCATTGTTTCATACTGCCGTGTCAGTATGGCCCCTTACACATTAGGTTTTTGTGCTGGGCTTGGTTTTTAGTATCCTCCCACTTGTTTAGGCAATATTATGATTGTTGCTTTAGTTTAGTTTGGGTTTCTCAAGGGCTTTGGTACTGGCAGTTTCAATGACGTCGACTCCCTCGCCGAGTTTCGCCACTTCTTTTCTGAACAGCTTTGATTGTGGAACTAGCAAAATCCTCTCAATTGGTCTTGCCATGCTGCAATCACCAGCCATCTCACACGTATCCCCCCTAACAATAAGGGACAGGATAAACACCCATGACACTTTACCCAACATGCTCTTGACCAGAGCCTATCATTCCTGGCCACAGCACACACGAAGAACCCAAACGTCGACCCTTTTTAAAGTCAACGTTTAACCAAACCATGAAACATTTGGTAGGTACACTTGCCCTGTTAAAACATGGCACCTAGAGTGAAACATTTGCTCCCTAGTAAATCCTGGAGCTAAGGGACAGCAAGCCAAACATCGTAGACTGGAGACATGCTGCAATACATCTGACATGATGATATTGTTGCACTAAGTTCTCCCTAGTGCTCGCCTGGCACAAATTCGAGGTTAATGCCACCCACTACGTTGCAGCAATCGCAGCAGCTTATCTCTGCAAAGCACTATTAGAAGCTGTTACACTGTTGCAACCCACTAACCAAATCAGTAATGCCTGAATCCGTAACATAAATGCAACGCTATTAATGTCCTCATAGGTAAGATAAGTACAATTCAGTGTTGCATCAAAGCTTAAAAACTGAAGCCACACGACTCTGTCGTCCCCCACAAAACACAATGGCCAGCCTTAAGAGCCTTCACCCCTGATGACCTTACCAAAATGCTCACATCGCTAAAACCTACTTCCAGCAAAGAAAACATCCCACCCGCCGGCATCAATCTATATCTGGCACCTTTCTCATTCCCTTACCCCTACTCCACATTTTGAATACCTCGCTCTGATGGGGCATATTTCCCAATGCTCTCAAAGCAGGATTGATCTGACCACTATTCGAAACCCATACTGGGGCCAGTACTATCTGTCGAATCATTGACCAACTGCCAGCATCAATTTATAGGTAAATTAATTAAGAATGCAACTCGTCGACAGGATCCTTGACAGGATTTCTAGGGCTACTCCATAACCACCTAACTACCAGTCTGCATTCCGACCCAAATGTATCACAGAAATAGCACTCATAGACGTCATTGATGATGATTCAGATTGTGCATAAAAGGGGATCCCGACCCGCTCATGCTGAGCCCCTCAAAGCCCCATTTTCTCCATCTTAACCTTCAGCGTGCCCATCCAGCTCCTAAGCTCACTCCTTACCCACCCAAGCTTATCCGTGCACCAGTATCTGTACAACACACAGGTGAATTTAGAATCAAGGACTGCCTCACGTTCATCCAAAAATTACTTAACCAAAGCTAAAGCTAAAACCGACAAAAGGGGAATTTATTCGGTTAGGTCACACCTCAAAACATAAGGCGCCCAAGGTTGGCTAAATATATGCACAAGTTGCCCCCCTTTAAGGGCAGTTCAAATTGCTGTAGTGCTCCTAATCATCGGGCCCAGAAATGAGACCATAACTCTACTATTGTAAAATACTTACATAAGCTGCCTTTCCGTCCAGAATACTGTTCAAAACAGCATGCATTTTATAAATTGTGGTGGCCTGTACACCTCTAGGAGCCATATAATCGCCAGACTTGAAAGCAAGTTTGCCCTTAAGGTGAAAACAAGGACATTTTCATTCTCCTGCTGTGCCCCAAACAACTGGAACAAGTTCCCGGTTTCAATTAGAACAGCCCCTTCTCTGCTTCAGTTTAGGAAAGAGCAAACAACTGTGCTGTTTGCCTGGATGACTTCATAAATGACTCTCCTACCACAGGAGAGGCATCTCCTGGTCTACGCTGCAAGCATACCACCATCCTACCCCCACACGGCATACCCTGTATGTACCCCCTTTTGTAGTCATTCTTTTTGATCATTGTACTGCACTCTCATGTGCCATACAATTACAAACAAAAACGGCTGAAAAGAGATGGGCAAAGCAAGCAATGCTACCGTAATTCAGGCTAAGTGGCTGGATGACGCTCGATTTTAACTTTAATACCCTGACCATGGAAGACTAGAACAGAAACCCTCCTGCTTGGCAGCAAAAGAAAATGCTTTAAAAAATCTTCTCTATGCTAATCAGTATCTGCCTGTCAACCTGTCCTTTCACCAGCCCCGAACCTTGGAGCTGGGATCCCTGCAATGTTTGCAGTCCACCAGATTTGAGAGTGAAAAATGCTCTCCAGGTTAGCGTGGACTGACAGGGCCTTGCAGATAAACGTTGAAGCATCTCATTGTGGTTATCTGCACACTTTCTTCGTGATTGCCGTTGATGACCCCATTGATTTTTTTCCTTCTCCTCCGAAGATTATATACTCCTAGCCATGCCACTACCTCCACTGATTTGGTGTTCCACTTGGGTATGGAATGAAGTAGGTTTCAATTTCATTCTTGCCTCCGAATCTCCTCAGAAATGAAAAGCCGGCATTTTCTTTTTTTTTTCTTTTTTTGCTCAATGGGAATATGAAAACAAAAAGTGGGGAAACAAAGCTATTTGGATGCAGGAAAAGGATGAAATTGCATCGGGCTCGAGGTGGGAAGGGGGAAAGAGGCTAGATACTATGTGAAATTGGGGATTTGGGTGTTCCTTGGTAACTGAGTTGGAGGTCGAATGTTTTCGCATAACTGTGCGAATACCGGGGGAATCCACGATTACAATGGAAGGCACGACCGGGAATGAAACTGTATCACATTAAACAAAGGGTGATTTGGGATGAGTGCTAGGGAAGGAAAAAGCAAAGAGGATGGGGGCACCTGATGAGTGCCTGTGAGGGCGGGAAGCATGGCTGCCGCATGTGTAGTTCAGTGACAATATCTGTGGAATCCCGCAGGAATCTGTAAAGAGTTGTACAAAAATAAATCATGGCTAGTGGGTGCCAAAGGAGCGTATTGGTGGAACATGTACCAGTGGCGAAGGCCATAATTAGTCGGCTGTAAAGAAAACCTACAGGTTTGTTTAGTGGCCACAAACGAAGGCCATGGCTAGTGGGTCCTGAAGAAACCTATTGCTGCAACATGCACACTGTCCTTTGGCCATGGCTAGTGGGCCCTAAAGAGACCATTTGATGCCGCGGCTACTGGTCTTGGTGAGTGGATTTGAATAAACTATAGCTTAACAAAACCTTTGAAATTCACTGAAAACACTTTAGTTAAGGGACAGTTAAGGTGATCATTAACGCAACAAAAACCTTGAAATTCAGCGGATGTGGAAAGTGATGATCTTAACTCTGCGTTTCCCCTGTTGCAAAGGGCATGAGAACATGCATAACAAATGGGATTCACAGTGACATACAAATTTAGAGGTTGGCAAGATAGCTGGGAAGGGTTGAGAGCTTGCTGCTGCGATCTGTGTATGATCTGAAAGTCACAGGCTCGAATCCCGGAAAGCCAAACTCATCCTTTCATTCTTCAGAGCTCGATAAATGTATGTATGTGTTGTATGTAAAGCGCTTCAGCGCAAGCGCTATATAAATAACACATCATTAGATCCTAGGGGCCATCAACAGGGGGGGCCGAGTTAAGGTGGTCATCTCTTTCCACATGTGCTGTATTTCAAGCGTTGTGTTCTGTTAAATCTGATCACCTTTACTGTCCCTTAACAAAGTTTTTTTTATTTTTTAATTGTGCCATGGCTTGAGATGCCCGTTCACAATATATAATCTTCAGAAAAAGAAATCTATATATAATAGTGAACACACACCCACACGTGTCAACACACACACCCCAACTTGTTGTTATGGGGGTTAAATTCGATTTTAAAGAATTTGAGCAAAATACATTTGGACTACTTGCCATTCAAGCAACAGACCCACTAGTGTGTGTATGCTCACGTAAATGACCCGGATAATGCTACTACTTGTGCTTTTACTTTCTCGCCTGAGATTTTTATACAGGGCAAAATGCGGTTTGCCCTTAAGGGATTTGAGCACATTATTTGCTTTGCCAACCAGTTCAGAGTATTTGGGTCAGGAACTCCGCCTGGTGTAAAATAGCCATCCCAAAAGCTGAATTCATGTTGAATAGCAAACCTAAAGCCGCACCGATTCGTTTTTTATATAGCTCTTTATGCCAAATTCCTGCCACTCCTGAAGGCTATATGAATAGGTGCAATTATAACCAAATATACATTTTTAGCCTCTTACCATATGAAGGACTGCGTCAAACATTGGTACTACATGCTGAATACAGAATGCACTGAGCTATCGTGCCAGCTGATAAGCATATAGCAGATTGGGACATGTTTAAGTGAACGCTGGAATTTAATTTTGGCAGCCATTAGACATTTGATGTATTTTGTATTTCTTTCATTTGTGTTTTTTCAACATGCCAGTGAGCACTTCGAGCAAATGCGTTATACAGTTGGATGACAATAGAATGTGGTGCATTCCCTTGGAGGGTGCTTTACAAAGTGTGAAGTGAAAGATGAAGGGTGAATGGTCTGGTGGAGGAGGGGTGATGTTTGCCAGTTGCGGTCTACACACAACATCGCTATTGCTTACTTAGATATGCAGTGCATACGTGAGAAATTGAGTTCTTAAAGGCCCCGGCCCTGGCCCCTCCATACAAGCGATACTAAAGAGGTTTTGTTTGTAGCTTATCAATTTTACATATACATCTCCCCAAGTATCGTATTTGTAGTAGGACCAGCTTATTACACTGTTAGAAGATGTCTCGAATCTTCAAGTGAGATTTTAGAACCGCATTAAAGACAAAATCAGAATTTTTTCCAGTCCTTAGTCTCGACCCAAACACTGCCGGAGTAGGTAATCATTTCAGTCCAATTTGCATGGAAATCTGACTGTGTCTTAAAAGGGAAACTGGGAATATCAATCTTAAACATCAATAATTAAAATTCTACCAACGATTTAAATCTCGTAATATGCATATCATTCTGGCACCAATCCTGTTGCTTGGTTTTTGGTTGTAATTTTTGCTTCAAAAAGCATAAATCCATGTCCCAATTTAGTTTCCAGTCAATCATCTCAAAACGTTTTTCTTTAAATATGTTAAATGAATTTGCAGATCTGACCTTTTGAAATTCATGTCCTAATATATTGAATAATTGACAGGCAGGGATTTTTAGTTCTTTAAGGTAAAGGAAGCACTGCTTCATTGCCCAAGACGCAGACGGAGAAGTGGAGCCTAATTCCAAACAACTAGCTTGGATAGGAGTTAATTGCAGGCGGCACAATCTACACCAGGTTTTCCCCTCTAGCTTATCTACCCATAAATCAGGATAACTAGATCAGCCTCAAGGTCATACAATATTTTCGACGCAAGGCTTTGTTTATAAGTCAACAGGATTCCCTTTCAGCTATAAACTGCCGTCTTTTTTAGTGCAGATATCAAATCTGTTGCTCTTAGACACTTGCTTTCCATCAAGACCTTACTGTATGTATTCTCAACAGCAACCTCCAAATATGTATATGGGCCTACTTATTCTACTACATCATTGCCCATTTTCCATATTTAGGACCCAAATACCTGATGCCCAATACACATAACCTTTGTTTTCTTAATATTGACTTTTAAATAATTTTGGAATAGTGACCAGTAAATTAGTGATTCTCTCCAATTCTAGTATGCTCCGACAAGATCACTTAATCCACATATGTAAGCATAGGTATGTGAACACCACCCAATTTAGTTGGAAAGTTTAGAAGCACTTGCACTTCTTTAGAAAAATTCAGCATGTACACATTAAAAAAACAAGGGTGCTAAAACACAACCTTGTTTTAGTGCATTCTCTGTGTAGATCTTAGTTGATGAAGCACTCATGCTGTCCAATCCGACTCTGATTGAAGTTTGACAATATAGTTGGATAAGCATATTCAGTAACCCAGTTGGTAAATTCCAAATGGATGACATTGTACTGTATTGAAAGTTGACATGAAATCAATAAAAAGTAAGTACAAAAGGAGGTGACCTCTAATCAAGGCTTTTATTCATTTATTTTTTAAGCAAGTTTAGATACTGTGGGGTAGCAGAGCCTTTTCAAAAACCAATTTTGGTAAGGACTAAGCAAGTCTTCTGCCTCTCTTTGAAGATCCTTCAATACGATGGTTGTTCGCAGGTGTTAAATGTTCTTCTTTCTTCTAAACCAACACTTTTCTTGTAAACCGGGATTAATGATTTCTTTCATGATTGAGGAATACAACACCTAGTTACAACCTTTAGAAATAATTGTCATTAGACCAGCCTACACCACTGTGTTTTTGTGTGTTTCTTTTTGGCAAGGCCATCAGTGTCTGTTGTACAAGACTCTTTTAGCTTTGTTATTATCTTTAAGACTATTTCATCCGTAAACATATTCAATTAATTTTACAAAGGTAGCGGGCGCCCCTCTCTCGCAAGAACAGACATGATAACCTGTTCAGTGGTTATTAACCACTTGAGAGTTCGCAGCCACTGCTTTTACTCACTGTGCCTTACACAGATGGGAAATATCCATTTGCATATCAGTCTTTGTCCCGCCCAGGGGCAGTCCAGCACCGAAATTCAATGGCAATTCCAATCTGAACGAGAGTACCACCAGCAACCCCATACACGTGTTTCACCCTTGTTGGGGATCATCAGTGAGGTGAAGCTGATGCCTCTCTAAGCACAGTGAGAGGGAGACCACGTCTGGTTGCCCCCAGGAGACCTAGGGTTACCAATCCCAGGTTCCTTAAAAAATAGTTTTACAAAGGTAGCGGGCGCCCCTCTCTCGCAAGAACAGACATGATAACCTGTTCAGTGGTTATTAACCACTTGAGAGTTCGCAGCCACTGCTTTTACTCACTGTGCCTTACACAGATGGGAAATATCCATTTGCATATCAGTCTTTGTCCCGCCCAGGGGCAGTCCAGCACCGAAATTCAATGGCAATTCCAATCTGAACGAGAGTACCACCAGCAACCCCATACACGTGTTTCACCCTTGTTGGGGATCATCAGTGAGGTGAAGCTGATGCCTCTCTAAGCACAGTGAGAGGGAGACCACGTCTGGTTGCCCCCAGGAGACCTAGGGATACCAATCCCAGGTTCCTTAAAAAATAGTTTTACAAAGGTAGCGGGCGCCCCTCTCTCGCAAGAACAGACATGATAACCTGTTCAGTGGTTATTAACCACTTGAGAGTTCGCAGCCACTGCTTTTACTCACTGTGCCTTACACAGATGGGAAATATCCATTTGCATATCAGTCTTTGTCCCGCCCAGGGGCAGTCCAGCACCGAAATTCAATGGCAATTCCAATCTGAACGAGAGTACCACCAGCAACCCCATACACGTGTTTCACCCTTGTTGGGGATCATCAGTGAGGTGAAGCTGATGCCTCTCTAAGCACAGTGAGAGGGAGACCACGTCTGGTTGCCCCCAGGAGACCTAGGGTTACCAATCCCAGGTTCCTTAAAAAATAGTTTTACAAAGGTAGCGGGCGCCCCTCTCTCGCAAGAACAGACATGATAACCTGTTCAGTGGTTATTAACCACTTGAGAGTTCGCAGCCACTGCTTTTACTCACTGTGCCTTACACAGATGGGAAATATCCATTTGCATATCAGTCTTTGTCCCGCCCAGGGGCAGTCCAGCACCGAAATTCAATGGCAATTCCAATCTGAACGAGAGTACCACCAGCAACCCCATACACGTGTTTCACCCTTGTTGGGGATCATCAGTGAGGTGAAGCTGATGCCTCTCTAAGCACAGTGAGAGGGAGACCACGTCTGGTTGCCCCCAGGAGACCTAGGGTTACCAATCCCAGGTTCCTTAAAAAATAGTTTTACAAAGGTAGCGGGCGCCCCTCTCTCGCAAGAACAGACATGATAACCTGTTCAGTGGTTATTAACCACTTGAGAGTTCGCAGCCACTGCTTTTACTCACTGTGCCTTACACAGATGGGAAATATCCATTTGCATATCAGTCTTTGTCCCGCCCAGGGGCAGTCCAGCACCGAAATTCAATGGCAATTCCAATCTGAACGAGAGTACCACCAGCAACCCCATACACGTGTTTCACCCTTGTTGGGGATCATCAGTGAGGTGAAGCTGATGCCTCTCTAAGCACAGTGAGAGGGAGACCACGTCTGGTTGCCCCCAGGAGACCTAGGGTTACCAATCCCAGGTTCCTTAAAAAATAGTTTTACAAAGGTAGCGGGCGCCCCTCTCTCGCAAGAACAGACATGATAACCTGTTCAGTGGTTATTAACCACTTGAGAGTTCGCAGCCACTGCTTTTACTCACTGTGCCTTACACAGATGGGAAATATCCATTTGCATATCAGTCTTTGTCCCGCCCAGGGGCAGTCCAGCACCGAAATTCAATGGCAATTCCAATCTGAACGAGAGTACCACCAGCAACCCCATACACGTGTTTCACCCTTGTTGGGGATCATCAGTGAGGTGAAGCTGATGCCTCTCTAAGCACAGTGAGAGGGAGACCACGTCTGGTTGCCCCCAGGAGACCTAGGGTTACCAATCCCAGGTTCCTTAAAAAATAGTTTTACAAAGGTAGCGGGCGCCCCTCTCTCGCAAGAACAGACATGATAACCTGTTCAGTGGTTATTAACCACTTGAGAGTTCGCAGCCACTGCTTTTACTCACTGTGCCTTACACAGATGGGAAATATCCATTTGCATATCAGTCTTTGTCCCGCCCAGGGGCAGTCCAGCACCGAAATTCAATGGCAATTCCAATCTGAACGAGAGTACCACCAGCAACCCCATACACGTGTTTCACCCTTGTTGGGGATCATCAGTGAGGTGAAGCTGATGCCTCTCTAAGCACAGTGAGAGGGAGACCACGTCTGGTTGCCCCCAGGAGACCTAGGGTTACCAATCCCAGGTTCCTTAAAAAATAGTTTTACAAAGGTAGCGGGCGCCCCTCTCTCGCAAGAACAGACATGATAACCTGTTCAGTGGTTATTAACCACTTGAGAGTTCGCAGCCACTGCTTTTACTCACTGTGCCTTACACAGATGGGAAATATCCATTTGCATATCAGTCTTTGTCCCGCCCAGGGGCAGTCCAGCACCGAAATTCAATGGCAATTCCAATCTGAACGAGAGTACCACCAGCAACCCCATACACGTGTTTCACCCTTGTTGGGGATCATCAGTGAGGTGAAGCTGATGCCTCTCTAAGCACAGTGAGAGGGAGACCACGTCTGGTTGCCCCCAGGAGACCTAGGGTTACCAATCCCAGGTTCCTTAAAAAATAGTTTTACAAAGGTAGCGGGCGCCCCTCTCTCGCAAGAACAGACATGACAACCTGTTCAGTGGTTATTAACCACTTGAGAGTTCGCAGCCACTGCTTTTACTCACTGTGCCTTACACAGATGGGAAATATCCATTTGCATATCAGTCTTTGTCCCGCCCAGGGGCAGTCCAGCACCGAAATTCAAAGGCACAGTGAGTAAAAGCAGTGGCTGCGAACTCTCAAGTGGTTAATAACCACTGAACAGGTTATCATGTCTGTTCTTGCGAGAGAGGGGCGCCCGCTACCTTTGTAAAACTATTTCTTAAGGAACCTGGGATTGGTAACCCTAGGTCTCCTGGGGGCAACCAGACGTGGTCTCCCTCTCACTGTGCTTAGAGAGGCATCAGCTTCACCTCACTGATGATCCCCAACAAGGGTGAAACACGTGTATGGGGTTGCTGGTGGTACTCTCGTTCAGATTGGAATTGCCATTGTATTTCGGTGCTGGACTGCCCCTGGGCAGGACAAAGACTGATATGCAAATGGATATTTCCCATCTGTGAAAGGCACAGTGAGTAAAAGCAGTGGCTGCGAACTCTCAAGTGGTTAATAACCACTGAACAGGTTATCATGTCTGTTCTTGCGAGAGAGGGGCGCCCGCTACCTTTGTAAAACTATTTCTTAAGGAACCTGGGATTGGTAACCCTAGGTCTCCTGGGGGCAACCAGACGTGGTCTCCCTCTCACTGTGCTTAGAGAGGCATCAGCTTCACCTCACTGATGATCCCCAACAAGGGTGAAACACGTGTATGGGGTTGCTGGTGGTACTCTCGTTCAGATTGGAATTGCCATTGTATTTCGGTGCTGGACTGCCCCTGGGCAGGACAAAGACTGATATGCAAATGGATATTTCCCATCTGTGAAAGGCACAGTGAGTAAAAGCAGTGGCTGCGAACTCTCAAGTGGTTAATAACCACTGAACAGGTTATCATGTCTGTTCTTGCGAGAGAGGGGCGCCCGCTACCTTTGTAAAACTATTTCTTAAGGAACCTGGGATTGGTAACCCTAGGTCTCCTGGGGGCAACCAGACGTGGTCTCCCTCTCACTGTGCTTAGAGAGGCATCAGCTTCACCTCACTGATGATCCCCAACAAGGGTGAAACACGTGTATGGGGTTGCTGGTGGTACTCTCGTTCAGATTGGAATTGCCATTGTATTTCGGTGCTGGACTGCCCCTGGGCAGGACAAAGACTGATATGCAAATGGATATTTCCCATCTGTGAAAGGCACAGTGAGTAAAAGCAGTGGCTGCGAACTCTCAAGTGGTTAATAACCACTGAACAGGTTATCATGTCTGTTCTTGCGAGAGAGGGGCGCCCGCTACCTTTGTAAAACTATTTCTTAAGGAACCTGGGATTGGTAACCCTAGGTCTCCTGGGGGCAACCAGACGTGGTCTCCCTCTCACTGTGCTTAGAGAGGCATCAGCTTCACCTCACTGATGATCCCCAACAAGGGTGAAACACGTGTATGGGGTTGCTGGTGGTACTCTCGTTCAGATTGGAATTGCCATTGTATTTCGGTGCTGGACTGCCCCTGGGCAGGACAAAGACTGATATGCAAATGGATATTTCCCATCTGTGAAAGGCACAGTGAGTAAAAGCAGTGGCTGCGAACTCTCAAGTGGTTAATAACCACTGAACAGGTTATCATGTCTGTTCTTGCGAGAGAGGGGCGCCCGCTACCTTTGTAAAACTATTTCTTAAGGAACCTGGGATTGGTAACCCTAGGTCTCCTGGGGGCAACCAGACGTGGTCTCCCTCTCACTGTGCTTAGAGAGGCATCAGCTTCACCTCACTGATGATCCCCAACAAGGGTGAAACACGTGTATGGGGTTGCTGGTGGTACTCTCGTTCAGATTGGAATTGCCATTGTATTTCGGTGCTGGACTGCCCCTGGGCAGGACAAAGACTGATATGCAAATGGATATTTCCCATCTGTGAAAGGCACAGTGAGTAAAAGCAGTGGCTGCGAACTCTCAAGTGGTTAATAACCACTGAACAGGTTATCATGTCTGTTCTTGCGAGAGAGGGGCGCCCGCTACCTTTGTAAAACATATTCAATTAATGTTAGTTTGATGAAACAAAGCGGTTGGCAAACTTCGTCAACCCAAACTGTTCCATATGTACTCCATCCAAGCTCTCCCACTTATTGGATTAACTTGATCATTTATAAAAATGTTTCTTCCCTGTCGTATGGTCGAATTTCTAGAACTGGAGTGGTTAGTCTTTTCTGTAGTGACTGCATCGTTCTGGGAGATTTACTAGAGTGGGTTAAGTATACAGAACTCCATCTTTTTGGACAAAGGAGTAGCAAGATCTTGTAGATGTTAAATTATGTTATATTAAAGGTTATTTATACCGCGCACTATCACCACCGGAGTGGTCTCCTGGCAGATCTGAAAGGGAAAGAGTGTGGTGGGGTGGGTTAGTAGTACTGAGTGGGATAAGAACAAGAGAGCTGTGATGTGCTGTTGGCAGCATCAGTTCGGTTAACACCGTTGGGTAAGCTTAAGTGTGATTATCGGTTGTTTGCCGTCATGTGCTGTTGTGCGAGACGATGTGTGGTTTGTTTTGTTGTTACGATGTAGTGAAGTGTGTGCAATTTGTTGTGCTTGGAGGGATGGTTGTGTGTGGTTTGAGTATGTTATATTATAGCGCGCCTATGCACATGTTTCAAGACACGACAAGGCAGTGGTGGCAAACAAAGGGGGATAAGACAATGATCTTACTAGGCCCAGTGACATTGAGATCGCTCAAGTGCAGGGGGGAGGACATGAGAGCAGTGCAGGGAGAAGGGGACGAGGAGAAAGTGCAGGACATAGGATCGAAAACATTGAAAAACAAGAAGTGCGGCCAGCAGGTGGCAGTGCAGGGGTTAATTGCAGACAAGTGTTAGATAGTGCAGGTAGGGGGACTGTAGGGGTGAGATTTTTAGTAGGGTTGGTTAATGGTATCACTATCTAGATGTGGCTCATGTTAATCTCTACAGTTCAATATAGCTGTGACTCATGCTGATTTCTGAAATTCTATCTAGATGTGATGCATGCTAATCTCCACAATTCTATCTGGATGTGACTCATGCTAATCTTCACTGTTCTATCTAGATGTGATGCATGCTAATCTCCCAAATTCTATCTAGATGAGTCATGCTGGTCTTCACAATTCTATCTAGATGTGACGCATGCTAATCTTCACAGTTCTGTCTAGATGTTACGCAATGCTAATCGTCACAATTCTCTCTAAGTGTGACGCAGCTAATCTTTACAGTCCTGTCTAGATATGATGCATGCTAGTATTACAGTTGTCTAGATGTGACAAGGTGCTAATCACTGCAGTTCGGTCTAGATGTGATGCAATGCTAATCTTCACAATTCTGTCTAGATGTGATGCGTCACTGCCAAAGTAGCAAGAAGCTATGGCACCTCCAGGGCGCAGTATTTAATTTGTTTATTGGATATTTGTAAGGCACTTAAACAACAAATGGTGTTCCAAGGAACCACAAGACAAAAAAGGGGAGGGGGGAGCAAGGGAGAAGATAACAATAGCAGTCCTAATAGGCCTTGTGACATTCGGATCATGCAAGTTCAGTAACAAGAATGTGTGAAGGAGGGGATGTGGGGGTGCCAGTCTGCGTGAAATGCAAAGTGCTAGGGTGGTAAGGTAAGTGCAGGGTAAGGCCCTCCCTCCCAGGCCCTCTGTACTGCACTGGCCACCCACTTTCCCTCCAAAACTCTGGACATCCTGTGCTTACTGCCATCTGCGCCCCACACTCCTTCTTTTACCTCCCTTGGCCACCCACCTTTCCCTCCATACTCTCCTCCTCCTCTCCCATTGCACCAGACAAGCTCTCTAGAGTTGTCCGCTCTATGAAAGTCTCTTCTAAACAGGTGCTCCCCTGCTCTTCCAGAACCATCAAATCAAAGACAACATTGCCTCTCTCACCCCAGCCCTGGCTTACCTTCGTTACCATTCTTTTGCCACTAGCTCCTTCCCACAACCCCTCACGCACCCTCTAGTGCACCCTCTTCTAAAAAAAAAAGCCATCGGCTGACCCTTCTTGCCCGCCTTACTATCGCCCTATCCCTATCACCCCTTTTTTGGCCAAACTCATTTAGAAGCTGGTCATCTCCCAACTGCCCCTCCACACCAAAATGGATGACTGCCTACATGACCACCAGTTCAGTTTCAGAGCCGTCAGAGGCACAGAAACTGCTCTCCTGAACACCTGTGAAGACCTACTCTCAAACCTGGACTCAAACGCTCTCTCTGTTCTGATCCTTCTCGATCTTTCTTCTGCCTTTGACACAGTCAGCCACTCCATCCTCATAATCGTCTCCATGATTCCCTAGCCATCACGGACTGGGCACTGTCGTGGCTGACCTCCTTCCTATCAAACAGACCGTCCCAAGCGCAAATGGGTCCTTTCCTGTCCTCCACCTTACTCTCTACTTGTGGCGTCCCTCAGGGCTCTGTCCTATTCCCATGGCTCTTCAACATCTACCTAGCCCCTCTGGCCCACTGATCTCCACCTTCTCCCCTCACTACCAGTGTTATGCAGATGACTCACAGATCTCCTTTAAGCTGCCATCCATCGCCTTCTCTCCTTCCTCTCTCATTCCTGACTGCTCTCTAGGCCTGGTGCTCTTCCAATGATCTCTGCTTAATACCAGTAAAACAGAGATCCTTCTCATTAGGACATCTCCTCTTTGTTTCCCTCCCATTCTCTGGCCATTCTCCTTGGGCACCCTCCCCTTTCCCACTTGTGAAGTAAAAAACCTTAGGGCCATCTTTGACTCCTCTCTCTCTTTCTCTCCACACACCATGGACCTTGGCAAGAAGGCCATCTTTCAAATCCACCTCCTCAGAGGCATTCTCCCTTTTCTCATCTTCCCCCAAAAGCTCAACATCTCCAGAGCCCTAGTTCTCTCAAGGATGGACTACCGCAACAGCCTTTTCCTAAATATGCCTCTTTCCTCCCTTCACCCCCTTCAACTAATCCAGAATAGGTCTGCAGGACTTATCCTTGGCCTCAAGCCCAGGGACGGCATCTCTCCTGCCCTATAATCTCTCCCCTGGCTCCCAGTGACCGCAAGGATCAAATTCAAGACCCGTTTGCAACATCCACAATGCTGTCTGGGGCCTGGGACCTCTCTGCATCCAGCTTTCCCTCCCTAAATACCTCACTGCTGGAGTTCTTAGGTCCTCTGGCGCTAACTCTCTGCAGGTCAGATGTTTTTCCTAGCAGAGAGTGATAGGTAGATCCCTTTTCTCTGCAGGTTCTTCCTTCTAGAATGGCCTCCCTGGCCCCCTCAGACTTGAGCCGGATCTTCTTAAGTTCCAGGAACTTCTCAAGACTTTTCTCTTCTCCTCTTCCTTCCATCTTCCCCTCCCTTGTTAGCGTACCTCTGCCGCTGGGACTGGGTCCTAGTCCCTTCCGAGTCATACAGGGTCTAGACCCCCCCCCAACAGTCCTCCCAGCATCAATTTGCCAGCACTTGCCCTCGGGCACCCTTCCACGGATTAGCCCTGGTCTGGTACACCCTGCCCATCGCATTACCTCCCCCCCGCCCTCCTCCCTCTGGCACTTGCCATCTCGGCCCCCTGCCAGCACTTGCCCAACCCCCCAGGATCCCCACTCCTGCACTTCTCCCTCTCCCCTCCTCCCCTGCACTTACCACCTTTGTCTTGCACTTGCACAGTAGGATTGTCACAAGACCAATATAACCTTTTTGTTGTTTTTCTTCCCATGTCTGCCCCCACACCCCAAATGTCTTGTGACGCCTGGAAACACTTGTGTATAGGTGCCTTAAAAATGTCAAATACATTTTTTTTAAAAGACGGAGAAATGGTATTGGTGCCACCCTGCCACCGGTCACACAAATGAAAGATGTGTACTTCTTAGAAATAGCAGATACTGCAGTTGGTTGTGCTTTAGTACAGTAGATAACAGCTCCTCTGTCAATGAAGCTTGCCGAACGATTGCCCAAAACATACGCTGCAGAGCAGGGCTACTGGTTAAGATTTTGCTGAAGGAGCCAGTGTCGTTTCAGACAGAAAGGGGTCATACCCAAAAGTTGTGAATCCAATTAAAGAAAAAAACAAGGGAACATTCCTAAAACTTCACCATTTCAGGCAAAACAGTTCACATACCTCATTAAAAGTCCTATATGGATTGTGCTCATATTTGCTGCATCTCTGATCCGCTTTGCTTTCCTCATTCTTGACCCTGGTGCTTTGCTTGTCGCAAGTGCGTGCAGTTCTTACTAGCAGACCATACCGTCAGTCATTATCTACTTTCTTTTAAAAGTTTTAGATGATTGACCTAACAGCTGTCTAGGTTGGAGCTCTTCTGCTATCTTGCCGTCTCATGTTCAATTACTTCTAACCTTTTTAATGAGGCTTTCTCAGGGGTAATAAATTATGATGTGATGTTGGTTGGATAGACTTTACAGGCATGCCCGTGGTGTCTCCAATATTTGACCTATTGTCGGCACACTCTAGAGCTCGAAAATGCTGTTTTAATCTGCTCTTGCGAAGGAGTTGCGTAATTTCAATATAAGTGTTAAAGGAGTCATAATTGGGCATGGGTATGAAGCGGAGCCCTTTTTGTAATGCCTCTGATTCATATTCTGTGATTTTGTAGTCTGATAGATTTATGGCTACTAGTTCAGAGGGGGGAACCTCCTTCTCACTCGACACCTGGTGATTCTGGGATAGGTAGGGAGAACCAACTAGATAAGGGGGATAGCGAGGCATTTTCCAACCCCTTTTTGTTTCACTAAAAAATCACAACCAAAAACCATGAGTCCTCTGTGTCTGTGTTTCATTCCTGACACCTCACACTGCCCCATGATATACTTCAGCAGATCATTATATTTGTGCAAGTTACTTACCAAGCGATGTTAATTAAAGGCATGTCTTTTTCAAACCATATTTTGGGAAATAAAAATGTGTTGAAGATACAGGGTGCAATATCCTTAATCTCTGCATCTGTAGGATGTACCAATCTCGTGGAGGGAGGTGATTATTGTACCGGTCTTCAAAAAAGGTGATCAAAGTAATCTGGCATGCTATCATCCAATCTCCTTACTCGACACCTCAGCCAAATGGTTTGGGCGAGTGCTGTATGGTAGGATCATGGATTGGGTCAATGAAAATCAGATCCTCTGTGAGTGCCAATATGGCTTTCGCGAAGGAATTGGCATGGCCAATCAGATATTGAACCTGAGCCTGATTCTCGATAATTGCGTCTGAGGCTACAAGGGAATGATTTACTTAGGTGTCATGGACCTCTCCACCGCCTTTGACAGCGTAGCCCACGCTAAACTCTGGGAAGTCTTGTGTGATTTAGCTATGCCAGACGATATAAAGCAAATTTTACTCCAGCGGAATTCAAACTTGTCGGCGAGAGTGAGAGTGGGGACTAGAGGTCAAACAACCCAGGCATTCCCCAGAACCAAAGGAGAGAGGCAGGGGTGCGTAATAGCCCCCCCCCCCTCCATTTTAACCTTAATATAAACTCACTTGCAAGAGAACTGTCTGGTTTAATGAGCGACGTTCACAGGGTAGTCGGCCAAAAGATATACATGTTGCTGTATGTGGACGATGCGGTCCTAATAGCCAGGACTAAACTAGCACTGCAAACATTGGTGACCGGGTTCAATAACTACATGGGTAAGAAAGATCTGAAAATAAACATAGGGAAATCAAAGGTCATGTATGTGGGTAATAATAGACCCCGGGACAACGCAATATTAGTGGAAGGCAGGAAGTTGGAATTGGTCTCTTCCTTTCGTTACTTAGGCAATCGCATTCGACCTAAGAGGGTCCACTCATATTGGGGAACAATCCTTGAAGGCTTCGCAAATCAATGACTCAATCTTGAGGTTTAGCTCAAGAATGAGCGGGCTCCCAAAAGAGCACATTCTCTGTATTTATTCAGCAAAAACGGTACCACTATTGACTTACAGCGCCGTGTTTGGGTTCATCAGCAGTCAACTGCTGCCCAGGTTTGCGAAAATCAATTCCTGATTGAAGAAAATCATAAGTGTACCCCAGGGTATTTGCTGCATGAAGAACTTAATCTAGATCATGTGCAGGACCTCATACCTCTTCAACCACTTATTTATTGGTTGCGTTTATGGGGAAACCCTAGCCTATCATTAACTGGAACCTTGATGAGAGATGCAATGACTTCAAATGGCGGTGGTTCTTCCCCTTGGTTAAACCACTTTTAAGACCTCCTTTTGTAAAACTTGTCCGCACATGACGACTGAATGAAGAAACGACGGCCAGCGAGGTCTAAAAAAGGGAGCTTGCACGCATTTTATTTCTTTTCGTGCAAACATCAGGAGAGATATGGAACTGCAAAAACAAGGCGTGCAATTCTATCATAAAAATTTAATTCCGATAACTCCCCGCACAAGTTATGCTTACAAGCTCAATAATCAGAGGAAAAGGAGAATTCTTCTCTGCTTTAGGACAAACCTGCTTTTTGCGCATGCACCATCATTTTCTTTGCTGAATAATAGTATCACAGGGTATAACATGCACTATCTACATCATTTTTTGTTCTTCTGCCCATATATCTTGCCTTGAGAAAGAGACTTATTTTCCCATTGTTGAGGGTGTGGAGTGTGAGGCACGTTCAATCAGCCTTAAAGCTTCTTCTCTCTGTCCCGGATTTATCCGTGGCACAGTGCACTTGTCCCATTTTGAAAATGCATTTTGATTATGTGCTCACTTGTTAGAAATTGAAACTTTTTAGATAACACGTTTGATTTCTAATGGCCTACAATCACACCTTGTATATGAATATTATTGTTAATTCTTTCTTGGATGATTTTCATATCTGACTCGGTGTATGTAATATTCCTGGTTTTAGTGTTGTGATCTTGATGGGATTCTAAGTTCCGAAAACATTTTTATGAACTAGAACGTATTCTCTAAAATCCACGAGACTCGATGTGAGTTGAGTATGTTTTTGAAGCCTTTAATATTAAAGATGTGTATGGCTGCAATTTTGTTGTTTGAGTTGCAAAGTCTGAATTTGTTTTAAGAAATAAAGTATTGATTGTAAGTGAATCCTGTTGACCACAAACATCCTACTTCCTCAGAATTGATTTCCTCTTGCTCCAAATCTGAGGAGAATCTCGCACAACGTGCATGATAGATTGGAAGGGTATCTCTTATGTAAACACTTGTAATACATTCTTCTCTCACCACGTGCCATAATACTTTCTCTGACACAGTATAAGAAAATACCTCACGCCTTGCCCAGAAATCGGGGTTGCTCTGCAGCGGATTAGAGTCTTTTTTACAATATTATGAAGTAGTTCCAATAGAAAATCGGATATCTTGCAAGCCAGTAAGGTGCTCATAGTAACCTCACAAATGGCTCCTTGATTAAGACCAGTGTTTTAAGTTGCATTGGTACTATGAACAGTCAGTCAGGAGCCTTGTTCACCCAGTCGCTTGATAAGGAAGGCTTCAGTGCTGTCCCAATCCAGACAAACCACCGCCCTGGAAATCTAATTCTAATTTAAATGTAAATCTAATAATCGGTGGATGCAGACGGGCCTGACCCGATGCATCCATTGCAGGGACTGAAACAAAGTTTTGATGCAGCAGGAACTAAACGCACCTCCTGGGTAGCCAGCATTACACAGTAATCGGGAGCTACCACTAGAGCAGGAGGAGACAATACACGCATGGTCATAAATCTAACTTCCACATTAGATACAAACTATAACATTTTGCCCATTTTATATGACCTGCTATCCTTTAAATATCTTTTAGATTTGTCTTAATGATCATGTACACACATTGCCAAATACACAGATTTTAATTTTACATAGGTGTGTTTGGCCGTGGTCGGTTTGTGGAGTCGAAAGTATCACCTGGTATATATACGTTGTGTGTCCAGGCTCCATGCGGATCTGAATAGCTCCCAGCACTTTCGATCTCTGTGTAAAAGCTGTGATAGAGCAGGTTCACCACATCATCCACATGGAGAGAGAATTTAAAATGGTTGAAGCAGGATTATCTGGCCTTTCACCTGGTGCATGTAAACATACTGTAAGTGTTCAAAATATAACTTTGTGGGACAATATTCAAAGGATAAATGACCACATTCCTTTTAATGTTGTTGGAAAGGTTGGTGGGGTTAGTAGACACTCCTGTCATTCCCTCACACCCACATCTACAAGAGTTGCGACAAGATCTGCATTTTGACAGACACTGAACTCTAGTTGTAGGGAACCGCTAGGTTTTTCTTTTTTTATTCATTTTTTTTAGCATCCTCTTGACCACTGTTGACGGATGTAATTCACTTCCCATTCCATGTAGAAGCAGCAGTGTGGCAGACGTGAACACAAGAAGTGTCTCGATTGGCCAGTTTGGTAATACAGAGAAATAAACTGTTTTGAGAGAAAGATGACAAAATAATTTTCGTTTGATCCTGAGTTTAAGGTGCCAACTGAGAATCTGGTAAATGGTATTCCCATTTGTGCTGAATAAAGGACTGGAAGGGGTTTGCCCATTTGAGCAGATACCAGCACAAGATCATATGCATTGTCCGCTCACTTATAGCAAAAATGAGGTTAACCTGCATAACTTTCTCGGGTCATTTTCTGATTTCCTTGGAATAATATGGTAGCTTGGTCTGGATCATATCATCCGTTTTTCTGCTCAATTCTTGCATTCACAAACACAACTGCTCTGTTCCCATTCCTTTAAATGTAAACTAAACTCCAGGACCCCATACAGGCCTCTGAGGGTGAACACTAGCACATAATCCTTCGTAAACCTCTATTATCAATGAAGGTCTTACTGTCTATCCTTATTCTGCAAATTCCTCTTGCTGTTCTGTAAGAGCTGAAGTGTATTTGTGAAAATCGCCAAATCATGTTCTGCTATATATCTCTGTAACCACTTAAAGTAGAACAGTCAGATGGGTCACATTCCAGCTATGCACAGCAGAAAGTATTGATAATCTGAAGTACATTTGTAATACGCAAGTGGGACAAGATACTCTCACCCAGTATAGTAGACTTGGCCTCTGGTTGTGCCACTATGTCACATGAGCCCCAAAGTGCTTCTGTTTCAGGTCTGGATTTCGCTCCCTGCCCTCGCTCACACTCCCAGCGCATGCCCTTGCTTGGGGTTACAAAATTCAAGTTGCAAGCTACTAGTTTGTCATAAGTCTCTCACCCCTTCAGTTCTCAACGTGTACTCGGCACACCATGTCTTATTCACCAAGAGTCACTCGCCAATGTATAGTGCCAAGCGCACATTTTGAGGTCTCACATTCACATGCCACAGGAGTGGGCAGGCTTGTGGCGTGCAGCAGTGTTGAGAAGTTACAACCATGCACTTCTCAAATAGAATGAATACAGATTTACATTTCAACCCTGTAGAAATGGTGTGTTCTTTTAAACGCCACACATAAACGTCATAACTGAAAAGGAGTGCAGATGGGATATGCAACACAAACAGAAGAAAAAATACCTGTTTTGAAAAATGTTCTTTTTGCATGTTCCCACCTTCGATTTCAGTGGGGCGGTCAGTATATCTGCCTATCCCGCCTGTCTTTTGAGGTAACGCATTTTATAGCTTCACTTAACTTCTCAGCTCATTTATTTTGAAGGCACTGGTGAACGCATAAGGCTACACGTGCAGGGGACCTGTTTCTTTCAGTCAGGTTTTTCTGAGCTGCTGTACTGCCCACAGACCACCTTACAGTGAAGTGCTCCAGGGAAACTTTGTAACTCCCAGTCTGTTTTGTCTGAAGATTTGGATGTCTTTTCTGATGTGCCTTGGGGAGGCTGGCAGAAGCAAAACATATTGAACATCTTTTTCCAGTGCTAACCCATGCACCATCATTTGTTTACTGGATAAAGCCATTTTGAGTCCCATACATTTACAATGGCTGTTACATGGAGTTTAATCCTTGTCTTTTGTCCATCCTGCAGTTCACAAAACTCCATATAAAGGCAAGCACTTTTTCTGAGTCCAACCTGGACTCAAGTGCCATTATGTCACTGAACTGGTCAGAACTTGGTTGGGGGCTATGTGGCCCCAATACACATCCTTTTATGGAAGCTGCTGATGCTGGGCAGGTGAGGAGTTTGTGGCTGTCCATGATTGGAAAGCCTTTGCTGGAATGCTGGAATGGTGCAGATCCTTGACATTATTGGGCTGGTGTAACCCTCAGCCTGGATTTTAGACAAGAGTAGCTCTGCAGCTGTTCTGTAGGTCTCCCTTTGGGACCAAGAGTTCGAAGGCGAGAACATTGCTGCAAAACCACATTGTCCAATCCATCCAACTGTGTCTTCTGCCTCTCTGTGACCAGGGAATGCATTGCCTCTCTGCCATTAGTGAACTTCGGCAGTATCCCTGGAGCAACCTGGAGACTGACCATTCACCGATCGGCCCGTTCCTTTTATAGTCACCTTCCTTAGCTTGAGCTTGAGACTCTGTAGATTGTCAACATCTATCCAGCAACATTGCTGCTGCTGCTCTCAATCGCAAAGAGGGGCCTTCCTTGTGCCTGTTTTTTGCCGCTGCCATGAGTCTGACTTGCTGATCCTTGACCAGGCTTACCTTGCTGCACTAATTCGCCTGACGATCCTCATTGTGGAAGTCGCTGTGGCTGATGCTCTGAGGTGTCTGGTCTCTCCAAGTGGCAGCATGTTGGACCATCTCTGAACCGGAAATTGGAACCACCTCACAGCCAGACTGTAATGATTAAAGCTCTTTAGTCATCTTGGGTAGGTTCCACAAGTAAGATTTATTCCAGTTACATTAAGATGGTAAACATGAACCACTGGGACCCATCGTCCAGGTTGGGCCTCGCTAACTGACATACATCGGAACCTTCACGACAGGCATTCCTGCACTCACAACCAACCAAACATAACACTTGGCATACCCAAGAGGGAGCACATATCGGAACTAAGGAGACGGAAAAAATGACTCCATCAATGACAACATTACGCTCAAAATTGCCTCCCTAACCCACAAGTGCCTCAATGGTGCTGCCCCACTCTACCTTTCGGAGAGAATTGTTAAAAAATCTACCTCACGCCCTACCAGGATAGTTAAATCATTATGTCTGGTCACCCCAAGATTAAAACTAAAAAAGGCGGGGGAGCAGCTTCCCTGTCCTGGCGGCGCAGCTCTGGAACACCCTCCCTCCTTCCTTGAGAGCAGACCAACCTTTCCCTCACTTTAGGCGAAATACCATAAACTGGCTTGTTGCCAAGGACCTCTGACATGCTTGGATTGTCTATATGTTGTTAACTGTATCTATTGACTCTTTGGCACTGTAACCACTGCCACCGACTGATATTTGATTCTACTTTGCACCTGTATCACTTTATCCATTGTATATGTATATACTATCTATTCTTACTATGCACACATTCATTGTAAACTTTGTAACTCACTTAACTGTAACTATTGTAACTCACAGCCTTGTGTAAATGCGCCCAGATACCTTTGGGTTTGGCGCACAATACAAATAAACAAACAAACAGACATCAACATTCTCTCATGCATTCCCTAGCACCTGCATTCACACCAAGCTCAATACAACACATCTACCTCCCTCACAGACACAAATCCACAAAAGGAACATACAAGGAACACACACACACAAGGCATCTTTTTTGTGAGAGATGAAACTCGGAACAAAGGCGGAACATACTGGTTGTGCCTCCAACAGCAGCCACTCGCCCGTACGGAAGGCGTCCTCCCGATCTACCCATACTATGTTTCACTTAGTCACATGAATAGGGGGGGTGCGCCCCCCAATTTATACCGACTGTGTCTCCAACAGCAGCCACACATTCTTACGGAAGGCACCCCCCTTCCATCTACCCATACTCTACTTCTCTTAGTCAACTGAAGGCGTCCCCCCTTTATTCACAGACACATCTGATTAATTTATCACCTCACTTTAACTCGGCATGTCTACATAGTATCCCTTGACCAAAATCCATTGGGATCTCTCCCAAAGGAGAGATCCCACACCACTCTTGTCCACACAATTGTGTTGCCGCTGCGTTGCCATGAGCCATACCTCATTCAAATATCCTTACCACACTCTACTATGCTTGCACAATGACACTTTAACATTTTGCCATTGCCCTAACAGATCCCAATGGAAACTTCTGTTGACCTGGACTCTCTTAGACAGGTCAAACTACCCATACTTCCCACTGACACATTTCTACTAAATGGGTCTGTATACCCTACTTTTAACGAGATAAGAATCACATCCTAAATGCCCATAGCTGTGATCAACTCTAACCTGCAAATTCTCAAAACACGTTAGTCCCTAGGAGTATTTTCACATAAAATCTAACCTTATCCATATCAGTTGCTTACATTAGTATCATCATAGTAGACACTGTGGGACTAGAAACCTAAAAGTCCATGCTGCGCCAACACCTAAAAGTCCATGTTGCGGCAACCACTATACAAATCCATGTCGCTCCCAGTAACCTAGAGCTAAAATTCCTCAAAAGTGTTAAACTAACTCACTCGCACTACAGTGCCACTCACCTCTCACCCCATCAGTGTAACTATTAAGCTAAAATCACTACCAGACACATGACACTCTGTGCATGGCACTCATTACCAGCATTATCCATTCCACTATATCAAGCACTTGTTACTATATTACCCATCCACAGGGATATATCATACCCGAACTGTCCCGGTGAGATCCAGCAACAAAACATTTGAAACTCCTCATACTGGTTAACAAAATACAGATAACATTACCTCATAAAACACCTGTTTTACAAAGGATACAGATTGTGCATCTATAAAGAATATAGATTGGGCGATGTGCAATGCGTGTAGCGCACACCACATGTCCTTCTTCTTCTAAAACACTACCACCTGCTTCACCAACAATGCTCGAAGAGAAGGAAAAAAGAAAAAAAAATTCAAAACCGCCGTAGCTTTCCCCTCATTTTCTTTTACATCCTCACGTCGGGGCCTGTGCACGGTAGCCCAGCTACTTTTAGCTAGGCTTAGAGTAAAACAGTACTTTGCCACAAAAAAATGTTCTGCAGACAGGACCTCACTGAACCTCGGCAGTCCTACTAGCACGTCGCCAGCCAATCGTTTTATCACAACAAACAAAACTTCACCATAAATTAGCAGGAAATCAACCCTCTCGTTAAGCTGCTGCAGTCATGGAGAGCATTAGCCTGCCATCTCCAATCACAACATCGCCCTGGTGACTCCTTCATAACCCTCAGTGTCTGGCTTTCCAACGAACATAACATATTTATCAGAACGCACCTTCACGCAGAAGTGCTTTCCTCGAATGCTATGCTGGGCTTCCCGTCCATATTCCAATGAGGCAACTGACCGGCCTGTTTGATTTCTACATGTAGTGTGCTGCTTGGAGTTCCAAACTATCGCCATTCTACTCAGCACAGCCCTGACGTCATCATTATTCCCATCATTGCAGTAGCCATCAGAACTTCCCTGTTGCAACCGCCCAACCAGCCTGCTCATCTCACACCATAAGTGGCTGGGACTGCGATGTTCAGTCCATGTGCAGGGCTGCACACAAGCAGACTCTTGAAGTGTTGCTGGTCCTCCTGGCTTTTTTGCAGCATTTGATTATCCTCTTAATCATCACTTTGCACTGACACTGTGGGACTTCTCTTGCACTTTAGTTCCACCAGCTTCCCTTGTAACAGTGCTCAGGCTCATTAGTTGGAGCGTACTGCAGATCTCCCTCTTTTTTTTTCTAGGATACCATAAGGCTGCAGTTCCCCCTGTCACTCAGGTGTACCATAAGGCTGCAGCTCCCTCTTTTCTTCTCCCGGGGGAGACCTGAAGCTGCGGCTCCCCCTTTCTCTTGGCCCATGGGTGACCCACTGTAACTTGAAAATCTACCCTCTTCTTCTCTCTTCGCCCTGGGTGATGGAACTTACTTGTGTGGGGGGTTCCTTTCCTTGTCTGCACCCCCCCACAGGGGACTGGTCACCTCATATCTTCTCTTTTCCACATAGGTTATTTTCCTTTCCTTGAAACCCGTCACCAGTGTAATGATTAAAGCTCCTTAGTCATCTTGGGTAGGTTCCTCACGTAAGCTTTATTCCAGTTACATTAAGATGGTAAACATGAACCACTGGGACCCACCACCCAGGCTGGGCCTCTCCAACTGACATACATAGGAACCTTCACGACAGGCATTCCTGCACTCACAACCAAACATTCTCTCAGACACATCAACATTCATTCATGCATTCCCTAGAACCTGCATTCACACCAAGCATGATACGATACCGACTAAAGCCTGAAACCAGCTTCGTCTACTGTACTAGGGTCCACTGGGGTATTGGACGAAAATAACTTATTTAAAAGACCGAATGCACAATTAGTGTGCATTCGGCCTGGTTAAAAAGACAGAATCTCAAAAATTCTGAGCAGGGGGAACAGGTGTATCTCCCACTCCCCTTGTTCAGTATTATGGGCTTCGGGGGTTGCGGGGGTGTCCACCGCATTCATTACTTCCCTGGCGGGGGACAATGACCTCCCCCTCCCCCCAAAGATCAAGTTACATAATGCAAACAAGTGGGGTTCGCAATTTTGTAATTCGATCTTTCGCGTCTCGATATTACAACGTACATCCTCCACTGGACCCCCATTGATGCAGCCAACAACTGAATTAAGTGTCCCTTGTTATTGAGTGCTGTACGGGTAGTCACCTAGGAAAGTGGAGTAAGGGGTGAGAGTGTACTGACTACTTTAAGTGCCCCATCATCCCATAGGAATTGTATGGGTGCAACGGCCAGACCATAGCACTACCCTTAGTTTGCTGTTGTTGGTGGAGTTCTAGCCTTGTATTCTCCTAACTCGCCACTCCCCAGGTAACACCTGGCATGGTGGAATGAGCTAACAAAGCTTGGCTTATTTATTCAGCAAGTGTTTTTAAAAGACATTTGCTAATCACCTGTTGGCTTTGGCAACACTTGTGCAGGGAAACGTTGGACTTCTTTCCCTCTTCTGAAACATTGAAATGTTTACCTACTTTTTAGGGATGGCTTGCTCAAGTGAGGTTCTTGCCTTGTAATTATAAGATACAGGTAATGGATTGCTTTTTATGCTCCTCTATTGGCTCTTAACTGTTACAGTTGTGCTTTATATTTGTTTGAAGAACCCAGATGTCCGTTTGGAAGGAAACGACTTGCAATTAATTACACATTTACAGACGGTGGAGGCATTCCCCTGATGGGTGCTTGTACATTAGTGCACAGATGTGAACAGCTTCAAGGGGTGAAGAAAGTGGGACATAGACCAGGGACAAAACAGAAACATATCCTAAGGCAGTGCTTCAAACTAAAGAGTACTGTATCTGAAGATTGTGGAAACTGTGCCGTTTATAAAAGAAACTTTGAGACGGCGAGCAAGCCTACTCCAAGATGGGCCAGGCTGGAGGCGACACCAAGGCTATTTTACAGCCTCCCCTTTTCCTTTTTTGTTAGGTGTTTTTCTAAAGTGGTAGGGCCAGTTAGTGATTAGGATTTGACGTGCACCCTTAGTTTTGGTTTTGCTAGGCAGGGAACTTCCCTCGTAGAAATAGGGCTAGATGGGCATTTTTGCTTTTTATTTTTAATAAATCTCTTAACAATGACCCAACATAGTCAGAGTCCTCCTTCTGGTTCACCACAAAGTTTATAAGCACAGGAGACTTCATGATTATCTAAAGTCTTTTCTTAGACTGGTCTATTTAAACCCACATTGTCTGTCATTTTCTATATGTGCTCTCTTCCTGCCTGGGCAACATATTGTTAACCTTTCCTCTTATGACCTTTTTGATGCTTACTTACAATTTTTAAAAGGGCAAAATCTGAGGTGCTTGTCAGTTACCCCTCTTATTATTTTTTTCTTCTCTTGTAGGTTAAGGGAAGCTGCTGCAATTCAATGTCATGGCATTTAACTGAAACATATGGAGTGTGTCGAGGGTTTATGGAAAATGTACTTTTATTAATGAGAGCAACCTTATTCATTGATGAGCTTTCATCCGAGACCCTGCTAAATTCTGCAAGGGATTGTACAATATTGGCACCTCTCTTGCCTGAATGAGGTTGCCTTCTCTTTTAAAAAGTTTCTGTAAGATAATTCCTAAAATCTAGACGATGCTGTGAGCAAAGAGAATGGGTCCATCTCACAAACTTTCTAGGTACCTCACTGTTATACATGGGTGTTGACTCGCTATAGAATTGGGTCAGTAACATAGCCTCACATTAGGGATTTGGATCACCTCTTTAATGCCTTAGTATTTGAGTTTAGTCAGTCAATGGGTGGCAGACAACATATCAGAGAAACTTACAATCGTGTGTGTGATTGCACGTTTGAACTTCTGATTATTCACTATAGCATCTCCACATCAATGTTTGTTGCGGTGTGATATTTATAGCTGTGATGTACCTGCTGCCTTGTGATGTTATGTATTACGTTCAGTAGTTTATGCAAAAATATTATCCTTTTCTCAATAGTGTTGAAAGACGCCCGGTGGCATGGCACGTAGCTGCACGTTCTCCTGGAAAAAGTGATCTAGGTATGTACCTCTCAACAGTCCGAGCTTGCACCACTATACCAACTTTTACTATGATCTCTAGTGTGTTGAAAGCTGTTTGGAGACCATTCCTCTCAACCATACAAAGATGCAACATTTTAATGGGCCGCAATCAGATTTCCAGTCCATAATAATAATTATTCTGGCTGAGAATAATACTGTATGTATCACTCTTTTGGCCTTCCAAAAGAGCCAGAAAGCTGAGGACGCCAGCAGTTTACACTTAGTGTGTTCTTTTAGATTGCTGTGCTCAGTGTATGCACCTTATTCTATGCCCAAAATATTTTGACCATTCGTGGGCTGTAGGTGTGTGCTAACACACCGATGTTAGCCTCTTAACACCCCAGGTGTGATATGTATATTTGCAACATTAAATCCCAGTAAGCTATAAAATCCACCTCTTCTATCTGACTGTTAAGTTCCTCTGCCCAATATATGCCATTGCAGAGGATCTAGTCCAATTGTTAGGAATTCAGAGGGTGTATATTGGAATTACACAGCGATACTGTTCATCTGGGACATCCACAGACTCTTCCCAGTATGTCAGTTTACAATTTAGGAGTTAACATATGTATTGATTTTCTCAGTGTGTCTATTACCCTTCAGTGTAGTAGCCAGTCAGATGATTGTAAGACTACCATCCTACATGACTCTTCAAATGAGGTTTTTTATTGATGTTCAGCTACATCTCTAATTAACCATTGACCCAACCTTTCTAATGGACACATTCCTGCTACAGATTTCTTATCTTCTGAAATATTTCCCTGATGCAGTGTACTCTGAAACATTTCTTTAGCTCCCAGGTAACCTGGAGGAGTGCAGATCCTGTTAAACTGGAAGACGTAAGGTGAAGGAGCACATGTCCAAACTTTACATGGTCTCCGCTAAAATGACTACCGTGATGTCTTCCAGCAAAACACCCAAAAAGGCTCCCGCGCCAAGCACACCTTCAGGCCATAATTCAAGATCTGAGAAAAGGGACGAAAGAAAGAAAACATATATATCACCAGTCTAGCAGTGTTTCTTCATTCCCTCTTCAACATTCCTTGTCTTTGCGAAAACATAGGCGGCACTGCTTGAGATGAAACCACTCCGAAAAACAAAAAAGGGTAGACACCTGAATTTAGCAATTTCTCACCTCATCTTTCACTTTGGTGGAATGGGAAACTTTGAGAAAATCTATGCTCCAAAGTAGCAAAAAACATAACACTAAAGTTGTTTTACCAAGTCACTAGTCTTTTTACGGGGGGTGCAGGATTTGGCTCTAAAAGAAGGCATGGCAGCAGATTATGATCGGCAGATGGGTCCTACAGATATTAAAGCAAGGTTACTGCCTGCCTCCTTGTCAATTGCCTCTCACACATCCCTATTTTGTCTCTTCCTCCTCCGAAATTTCTAGTCTTAGAAGAAATAGCTGAGGAAGTCGTAGAGTGAGACATTTATTTCATTGTTCTTTAAAATTCACATATGCTTAATGTAAATACAGTGCTATGGATTGATTTCAACATAAAGGAGATCACCACTTTGTTCTGAGGATGCATGTTTCTCCAGCATGGGGTCTGGCATGGATTCACATGCTCATGAATATTCCCCGTCGTCAGGCTGGGAATCCTCGGTAAAGAAAAAACCAGTATCAGTTTCGTTTCTGATCTGTCTTTCGTAGTAATAACCAATCACTGGTCTCTGCGTCATACTGACCACAGCCAATGACTGCCCTCTACCTAAGCACCGCCTCTGGCAGCCATCTTCAGATTTTTACCGCACGTTCATGTGTTGGGATCCTCGTGCTATTGCTCTCGAGCGTTAGTGCTATTTTTTCACGTTTTTTCTCAACAACTTCGTTTTTTCGGTCAAAAGAGCCTCAAGCTCCACCGACTCTCCATCCGATCAACGGGGACCCGTTTCGGATTCGTCTGCGCCCCTCAAGGGTGAAGATTTCGTCGAGCTACGCTTTTGGAGGACTCCAGAAGTTTCTCAGGCCCGGTCATGGCCCAGGAGAAGGGAAGCTCGACGCCCGGAAAGCTGTTCAGGGTCTGCCCTGGATGCCAGCTGCAGAACGTCTTCAAGGAGGACGAACACTCTTTTTGTCTTTACTGCCTACATGAGGACAAGACGCACGTGGAGAAGAACTGTGCGTTTTGCGGCAACATGTCGGAGCGGACCATGAAGGACCGCCATCAACGTCTCGCCAACTGGCTAGAAGGGAAGAGCCCGTCCGGCGAGAAGAAGAGGAAGAAATCCGAGCGGTCTTCTAAGACCTTTGAGGACGCCCCGGCGACGGGGGTCCAACATAAGGCCAAGCACCGCGAGTCCGCTGGCACCGGGAGCGCCGAACGGTCGGGCTCTATGGGCGCCAGGCAGGGTGCACCCTCCCCGGCACCATCAACCACGAGCCAACGCTCTGGGTCGGGTAAGAGGAAGGCCGAGCACCCGGCGAAGCTCCTGGAGAGGCCCCGGTCGAGCTCGAAGGCGGAGGGGGAGCGAGGCAGTGTCCCCCCCTCAAGGATAAGGCGGTGAGCGCACCTAAGGTGGTGAAGGCCTTAATCCATCCGGCCAAGCCCTCTATCGAAACTGTCGCGGCGGCCCTGGCTCAGCCTGTGGAGGCTACACCAGTGGTGGCGACCTCGGGGCTCAGAGTCTCCCTGCCACCTCGGAGGGAGTCCTCTTTTGTGCCCATCGATAGGACCCCCGTGAAATCCCCCGTGGGGAAGAAAAAGGGGGGGGCAGGGCGTCGTCGTAGATTCAGCCTCAACCTCGGAGGAGGAGCTGGTCGAGGTCTTAAGCCACGGCCTCGGCGTGGAAGAAGACCGGCCCGTTGGGATGGATCCCGACGCAGGGGACGACGACATCGTCGAGGGTACCAACGGGGCCCCTGATCGCCCGTCGGATTCCCCTCTGCCAGCGCCGCGAGACAACTCGGCGGCCATTTTGTTGGCTATACAGTCCTTATGCTCAGAGATAAGGACGAGACTACCGTTGCCGACGGAACCTCTCCCGTCGGGGGACCCAGAACCGGGACCTTCTGGTGTTCCCCCTACCAAGAGAAGAAGGATCCACCCTCCACCTCCTTTTCAGCCGTCGCGCCCCTTCCAGCCCTCCTCCCCGTCCACCCGAGGGGATGATACGGGGACGGACACGGCAGCGACGGGTACGGACGACGAGGTTTACGACGAGGATGTACCGTCGTCGCCTCCCACCAGGGCTTCTCCGCCCGACGAGATTGGATCGTTCCACTCTATGATCGCCAGGGCATCCGAGCTTTTCCAACTCTGCCCTGAGGAGAAGAAGAAGGAAGGTTTCCTTTATCAGCGGCGCGAGGCCAAGAGGAAGACGGTCCTCGCGGTGCCTCTATTGGACGACATTTGGGATGAGGGCCTCACCCTCCTCAAGAACCCTTCCACAACGCCAGCTAGAAGAGACCGGTACGAGAAAAAGTACCGGGTCCCGGACACGGCCCCCCTGTGCCTCCGGGCGCAGCCGCCTACCCCGGCGGACTCCGTCGTCTCCGCGGCGGCCAGGAAAAAAGCGGGGGGGGGTGCGGCCTCCACATCGACTTCCCCACCGGACGGCGAGGGAAAGAAATTGGACGCTATGGGACGCAGAGTCATCTCGTCTGCAGCGACGACGATTAAAGCTGCCAACGCCTTGGCTATCGTGGCCCGATACGACAGGGAGCTCTGGTACAAACTGGCTCCCCTGCTGGACTTCTTGCCAGACGACAAGAGGGCAGAGGCCCTGGAGATCCTGCAGGAAGGTGAGGTGGCTTCGGACCACGCCATTACCGTTGCGACGGACATCGCCGACACTGGGTTCCGCCAGTTGGGCAACGGCGTTTGCCTTCGGCGGCGTGGATGGCTCAAGGCTACGGACTTCCGTCAAGACGTTCAGACCAGAGTCCTGGACATGCCCTTCGATGGGAACAACCTGTTTGGGAAAACGGTGGACGATTCCCTTCAGGCCATTAAAGCGGACACCGAGACGGCCCGGGCCCTTGGAGTTCTGCAACAACGACGGAGGCCCTTTCGGAGCAGCGGAGGCAAGGGCACCTCCAAAGGTTCCAGCGGCGGTTTCTCCTCCTACCGTCAAGCAGCCCGCTCGTCGTCTCAGGAGGCCTACAGAGGACGAGGCAAGTCTGGCGGACCCCGCCGTCGTCGCCAAGGACAAGGCGCTAAAGCCTCGTCGAAGCAGGATTGAACCGGCCGGGGGGTCGGGCCCCCACCGAAGCACCCCGGTGGGAGGCCGGCTGGCGAGCTTCGTCAGCGTGTGGGAGTCCATCTCCACCGACCGTTGGGTGCTGGACGCCTTGGCCCGGGGCCACGCGCTCGAGTTTCAAAGAAAGTGTCCGCGCGTCCCCCCCGTGGCCAGGAAAGTACTTCACGTCCCTCAACTTCTCCTGGAGGTGAAGGCGATGCTCAAGAAGGGTGCCATTGAACGCGTCCCAAAGAGACTTCGGGGCTCCGGAGTCTACTCGAGATACTTCCTCGTGAAGAAGAAGACGGGGGGATGGCGCCCCATCCTGGACCTGTGACGTCTGAACAAGTTCATCAAGGCGCAAAAGTTCCGGATGGTCACCCTCCAGCACGTCCTGGGTCAGCTGGAGGAAGGAGACTTCCTGTCGTCGTTGGATTTGGAGGATGCCTACTTCCGTATTCCCATCTTGAAGGGGCACCGAAAATTCCTCAGGTTTGTGGTCCAAGGGCGTCATTACCAGTTCAAAGCCCTCCCCTTCGGTCTACGGTCGGCACCCAGGGTGTTCACCAAGTGCCTCGCACCGGTGGCGGCTCAGCTGCGCCGCAAAGGGATCCACGTCTACCCTTACCTGGACGACTGGCTCATCCGAGCCAAGACAAGGGAGCTCGCCGTGGTTCACACGGCAAGGACCGTCCAACTTCTCACGGACCTGGGATTCTCCGTGAACTACGCCAAATCCCACCTGGTGCCCGCGCAAGACGCTCTGTTTCTGGGAGCGAGGCTCAACATAGTGTCCCTTCTGGCCTCCCCGTCGGAGGAGAGGACCAGGACCATTCTGGGCAAGGTGCAGCGGATGTTGGTGGCCGACGCGGCCAAGGTGAGGTCCATCAAGTCCCTCCTCGGAATGATGTCTTCCTGCATCTACCTCATTCCCATGTGCAGGCTCCGGATGCGCCCGTTGCAGGAGTTCCTGGACACGCGCTGGATCCAAACGACGGGCAGCTTCGAGGAAAGGATCACACTCTACGAGAGTTTCCGACGAGCGATCCGGTGGTGGGGCACCCGCGCGCATCTGACGGCAGGCATGGACTTCCAGACCCCAGCCCACCAGGAGACAGTGACCACGGATACCTCCCTGGAAGGGTGGGGAGCGCACACCGAAAATCTGCACGCAAGAGGCCTTTGGCTCCCGACGGAGAAATCCTTACATATCAACGTCCTGGAGCTCCGTGCAGTGTTTTGGGCCCTCAGGTCCTTCCTTCCGTCCCTCAAGGGCAAGGTGGTGAGGATCTTCACCGACAACACCACCACCATGTTTTACATCAGGAAACAGGGCGGAACCAGGTCCCCAGCACTGTCCAAGGAGGCGCAGGACCTGTGGCATTGGGCAGTCGCCCAAGGGATGTTTCTGGTGCCGTTTCATCTGGCAGGGATAAAAAACACCATCGCCGACTCACTCAGCAGGAAGCTGCGCTCGTGCCACGAGTGGGAACTACGTCAGGATCTAGTGGATCGCCTCTTCCGACGGTGGGGCACACCCCAGATCGACCTGTTCGCGACGGCGACGAACTCCAAGTGCCGGAGGTTCGCCAGCAGGTTTCCCCAGGCGAGGAGCATGGGCGATGCTTTCTCGTTCCCCTGGGAGGGCCTGTTCCTCTACGCGTTCCCTCCTTTGCCACTGCTAATCCGGCTCGTCAACCAGCTCAAGAGGTCACGGTGCAGGATGATCCTCGTCGCACCTGCGTGGCCGAGGCAGATATGGTTCCCGGACCTTCTGGACTTGTCAGCGTCCCCGCCAATCAAGCTGCCGGTGGACGCGGATCTGCTCTCCAGGGAAGGAGGCGCCATCCTCCACCACGACCCGAAATCGCTGAACTTGCAGGCCTGGCTCCTGCAGCGCTAGAGTTTGGAGGATACGACATACCGGCCGACTGCAGAGAGGTTCTTGCAAAGGCCAGGGCGTCCTCGACTCTTAAATGCTACGGACACAAATGGAAGAGGTTCTCTGTCTGGTGCCACGCACAGTAGATTAACCCTCTACAGATTACGGCTCCCCAAGTTCTGCCGTACCTGCTGACGCTTGCCAAAGCTGGACTGGCACACGCGTCCTTCAAGATTCATCTTGCTGCGATCTCCCGATACACCAGAACCACGGGGCGGACGTCCTTGTGGTCTCATCGTCTGGTGAAAGAGTTCATGAAGGGACTGTTCAGATCGTTCCCACCGGTGAAGGCTCCGGCCCCGGCGTGGGAGCTCAACGTGGTGCTGACCAAGCTCATGGGACCTCCGTTCGAGCCTCTGCACTCGGCCCCGTTGAAGTTTCTGTCGTGGAAAACAGCGTTTCTTTTGGCCATCACCTCCGCACGACGGGTGGGAGAGATCCAGGCCCTTTCCTGCAAGGCCCCGTACTTCACTTTTCACGACACGAGGGTAGTGCTCAGGACGCACCCCTCCTTCATGCCCAAGGTACCGTCGGACTTCCATCTCAACGAACCCTTGGTGTTGCCTGTATTCTTCCCGTCGCCTTCGTCGCCGGCTGAGAGGACTTTGCACTCGCTGGATGTGGCTAGAGCGCTGAAGTTCTACGTGGACCGCACAAAGTGTTTTCGGAAGACGTCACAACTCTTTGTGAACTTTGGACCTGTCAATCGGGGGAAGGCTCTCTCGAAGGCTTCCATTTCCAGATGGCTCTCCGGCTGTATCATGTACTGTCATCGGTTGGCAAACCGACCGCTGCCTGGCCGTCCGAGAGCCCATTCCACCAGAGCGATCGCAGCTACCACGGCGTTCCTTTCTGGTGTGCCCCTGCTGGACATATGCAGGGCTGCTACGTGGAGGTCGACGCACACCTTCACGAAGTTCTACTGCGTTGATCGGGATTCCAGGGAGGAGTCCAGGGTCGGCCAAGCAGTGCTGCGCAACCTGTTCGCCTGAGGTGAGCCTGGTGAGGAGGTAAGATGCTTAATGTTGAGTTTGATGCAATGCTTAATGTTGAGCCTTTGCCACCTCCCGTGGTTGTGCATGTGTGTACTGCTATGTATTCTTTATTCATGAGCATGTGAATCCATGCCAGACCCCATGCTGGAGAAGGCACAAGTTACTTACCTGTAACTGTTGTTCTCCAGCATGGGTCTGGCATGGATTCACATGCGAACCCTCCCGCCTACCCCTCTGCGGCTCTTCACTTGGTCATACTGCCACTTCACGTGCTTCCAAATCTGAAGATGGCTGCCAGAGGCGGTGCTTAGGTAGAGGGCAGTCATTGGCTGTGGTCAGTATGACGCAGAGACCAGTGATTGGTTATTACTACGAAAGACAGATCAGAAACGAAACTGATACTGGTTTTTTCTTTACCGAGGATTCCCAGCCTGACGACGGGGAATATTCATGAGCATGTGAATCCATGCCAGACCCATGCTGGAGAACAACAGTTACAGGTAAGTAACTTGTTCCAACTGCAGGCTGCAGAAACTGGTCAACCATGATTATGTTGAAAATTCCATAACCATTAAGATGTTGTTGAAGTAATTGAAGTCTCATGACATTATTTTAGTTTATGCACACTTTCAGTGTAGTTAGTAAATCTCCCTTTCGATGCATACTTTTCATCATTGAATAACGTTACTCTTTCTCCGCACATATCTTGCCACTTTTTGTTGATTGTAGAGCACCGGCTTCACCTAGGTCACGGATGCATCCTTGAGGGGATGGGGCACTCATCTGCAGAAGTTGTCAGTGAATGGTCTGTGCGAAGGCCCATAGAAGTCGTTCCACCTAAACCTACTGGGACTCAAGCGCAGTTTGTGGTATTGCAAAGCGTCTTGCCATCAATTAGAGGTTTGACTGCCCATGTCCTCAAGGTTAACACCGCCACGCACTACATCAACAGGATGGGCGGCATGGGGTTGCTCAAACAGTGCAGGGTGGCAATGCTCCTGTGATTTTGGGCAATCCAGAAAGAGGTGCCAGTTTTGGTGTCTCACCTCACTGGCAGTCTGAACATTCAGGTGGATGTTCTGAGTGGGGTCATCAGTGGCTGGGTGGGGGGGATTAAGTGTGAGCCGAATGGGGAGATTGTAGATGATGTGTTCTCCATGTGGTCAACACCCCCCATCAACATGTGCAAGACCTTTTGCTCCTGTCAGTTTCTGGACTGGGACACTATGGACAATGCACTGGTGATTCCCTGGGAGTACAATCTGGTGTATGCCTTCCCTTTGTTTCTGCCGATTCCTTTGTTACTGAGGGAGTTGCAGCAGAACAACCACGATCTTGATCGCTCACGACTGGGCACAGACGACTTGTTATCCTAGACATGCTGCTTTATACTTACTGGAAGATCTACTGACCCAACTCCATCATTTGGCAGGGTGCTACATTCCAATGTCAAAATCTGAACCTTCATGTCTGATTTATTGAGAGGTTGGGATACAAGTTTTGGGATCTTTCAAAGGAGTTGTGATGCTGTCTGCGAGGCACCCATCCACCAAGTCTTTCTACGCTTGTCGCTGGTGAAATGTTATTAGTTGGTTCCGGTACAGAGAGTTCAACCCGTTGTTGTGCTTTACTGGTATAGTTTTGGTGTTTACAATTTATTTGGCTAAGCCACGCTTGAATGTTAATGGCTGTCTGGTGGCCCTCTTGATTTTCAAAAGGATTACTGAACAAGGATCCGATTTTCCATTGCCCAAGGTTTTCCAATTTGTAAAGGGACTTATTAATTTGTTTCTCTCTAAACCATTTGAGGTCCCGTCCTGGAACTTAACTGGTCTTAACATACTTAATGGCTGCTCCGTTTGAGCCCATGTATATTTGTCATCTAATACTCTTGGATTAAAAAAGTTGCTTTTCTGGTATATACTTTCTCAGTGTAATGTTTCTGGGGTGCAAGCTCTTTCGTGCTCCACCCCTTTTCTTCCGTTTTCAAGGATAAAGTAACTGTGGGACAAACCTTTTTTGCCTAAAGGAATCGCAGAATTGCACCTGTTGCAAAATGTACATTTACCCACATTTATTCCTGCACCTCATCCTTGTAAAACAGAAGTGGGACTCAATAGGCTGAACCCCAAGAAGAGTGACATTTTCTCCCTCTAGAATAAAGGAATTCAGGCAAGGGGAGGACCAAATATTTGTGGCGATCCCTGGACCCAAAAAAGGGAATACATGTGGAAAAGAGAACTATCAAGATGGGTCATTCTTTGGATCACAACTTTTTATTGACCAGCAACCAGGAAGTACCTGAAGACATCCATGCCCATTCAAAAAGCGTGGGGTCCACGTTAGTTTTGCAAAGTTGGCTTCAGTTTTGGAAATCTGTCCGGAATATACTTGGGCATCTATTTACTCCTCTGTAAGCATTCCCTGCTCCATTCCTTGGGTAACAAAGATGTCTCATGGGAGAATCCTTGCTTCAAAATCTATTCCTTCAGTCTGATTCATTCCTCTCACTTCCATCTCGGGAATATTGCTTTGGGAGTCTTTTAAAAGATGAGGAATCTGTGGGAGGGATATGTCCATTAGGAAAAGAAGTTGCTTAACTTCTGTAATGTTTTTTCTAGTGGACACGTTAATTCCTCTCCAGATTACTCATCGCCCTCCTGTCATCC
This sequence comes from Ambystoma mexicanum, assembly GCF_040938575.1. Taxonomy (NCBI): domain Eukaryota; kingdom Metazoa; phylum Chordata; class Amphibia; order Caudata; family Ambystomatidae; genus Ambystoma; species Ambystoma mexicanum. Next base: position 587,682,941 of record NC_090926.1, read on the forward strand.
CCTCTAAATTGCATTAATCCAATTACGGCTGTGATTGAGATTGTTCCCTCTTTTTGTCTGCCGCTGCGTGCCTTTCTGGGGGAAAATTAGGCTGAACTGAGGAAAATGGCAACAGCAACTCCTATCATTTATGCCTATGATGTTCTCTGGACAATGGAGTCAGTGACACAGCACAATGGCTGAGCCGGTGGCTAATAGAACATTTTCTGGATCTACCTGTCTCAGGGGGATATTTCAGAAAATGAGGAATCTGTAGGAGGAATGAACGTGCCCATCAGAAAGAGCATTACCAAAAGTGTCATGAAATGAACATGGATGAGTAGCGGCTAAACACCCTACTGATCCCCCAAACTTCTACAAACCAATGCAGATCCCAATTGTAAAGTTAAAACTGGCACAGCTAAGAGCTATACCTCCTTCTCATTTTGTTTTAACGTGGGCAAAGGGAAGGCTATACTCTCAGAAGGGATGTGAATCTGAGCCAGTAGCAACCCAAACAGCAATAGTACAACATTTCCAGAGTAAACTAATGTCCAGTCAAGGTTCTGTAAAAATATATCCTTTTAATTAAACAAATCAATCATACACTTAACTATTGAGAAAATGCTATCAGAAATTCAGCCCTGTAAAAGAAGACTGACGATCCAGAACAGAAATGTATAAGCATCTGAATATGTTTTCACGGAGGAAAAAGGGTAAGAAATGAAACGGTGTGTTCAAAAGGCTTTGCCATGCTGACAAAAGGTGCAAAAAGGTGTTAACCAGTCGCTAGGGTGTACTATGGGGACAGGGAAGTACCTGATTCCGATACTGGGCGGTTTGACGGTGTCAAACCAGGCTTCAAGGTGCTGTAGATGCAGCTCGACCCAGGTTCGGTTGTGGCGACTCATACTGGGTCAAGCGATGAGCTGGCATGGAATCGAAATGAGTGCTCCAAGGCATAAATTAGTTTTCAAAAATTGATTAGCAGTGTTTTCTAATTAAAATGTTTTTATTAGCAAACAGACCTATTTGATTAGCAATTTTGTACTAATATTGTTAATGTCACCAGAAGTTATTTGTACCCAAGACATGAAATGAGCAACAATACAGCAGTTTTGCGTACCGCTGAAATTTGTGAACGGAGGCCAGCCCTGCAAATTCGTTAGACTTCAGCTAGGCCTTCAGGTCGGGTAACTTAGTTTACCCATTCAATATAAGAGAAATACATTTGACCCATAGCATTGAGGCAACACATTTAAAATGTGGTTTCTGTAAAATGGTTTATGTCACTTCAAACCCACTTTATGCGTGGCACACTGCTGCCACCCAGAGGCCAGCCATGCACAGAAACTTGTATTTCATGTTTACTGCAAACAAAGTAGATGTGAAATAAAAGTTTCAAACCTCTCTTGTGAATGCTACTCTCCCTTCATAAAACCTACTTGATTGTTTGAATGGGCGAAACGACTTTACAAGCCATAGCTGAGTGTCTGTAAAATGTAAAAGGTCAGCTACATGAATGGACATAAATAAATAGATATGATAAAAAAGGCTTTCAAAACAGTTTGACCAGCTATCTACTGCAGGTGTTAATATGTAATACAATCAAAAAGCAAAGGGAGCTCTAGAGGCTAACTACAGTGTTTGGTACTGCAGTAGATCTTTAGATGTACAGATTGGATGTAACTTGATCACTACTTTGCATACACATTTAGTTTGCTTTGTAGATTTATTATGAAAGAGGAAAGGAAGAACTAAGCAGAGTGGATTGCGTAGCAGGCAGAGAACTGGCCAAACTAGGTGGAATATTGTAGTTTGTGGTCATCTCACTTTCAGGGTACCTGCTATAAAGCAACGGGGTGATAATATAGAATGTCAAGGCGTATGGGTTGAGCACCAGTTGCAAGATGTATGCAACCTGCAGGTTACAGAACTAAGTTTGCCATCAAAAGCATTTGATCATGTGATAATGTACATTTTTAAATGTTCACTAGTCAACATGATGCATCTTCCCCAACAAAATGAAAGTTGATACCTTGAAATTCTGATACACTAACCTAAGCTTTACTGTAAAGCATGGAGGTGATGCATGGTTTTACAGTTTCAATACTGTAATGATGTATTATTTAACAACTTACATTTTAGGAATGGAATTGCATGACTTTCCTTTTAAAAGATATAAAGTTCACGCATACTTGTCGGTGCCAGACAAGATAAAAAAAGCTTAAAAAGGATCATCCCGATTACTTCTGGTTTGCAATTATTTGAAAAAGAAACTCTTGCCTAGCACTCCTACACATGCATTTGGCACTTGAGTGGAGGAGAGGATTACTGCTGCACTTTCCCTCCATTAGCACTGATGTGAACAGAGAAAGCAGGGTGAGGAGAGCACTGACTGCAAGAGAGGAATGCAGGGTGAGCTTTGGTTTCATTGAAGAGGGCAACTTAAATAGCTAACTTTGCTGCACAAGTGTTCATTTGATTAGCAAACCTACAGAATTGCACAGCAAATAGCAATGCGACGCTGCTTATTTTATGCCTTGCTGCTCGATGCGGTTTGGATGCAGCATTCGAGCAATGCAGTGTGGATGGCTCACCAGGGTCAGTTTGGTCGAGTGGCTGGTAACTGCTGTTTCGGGTCGACTAGTGACGTGATGCTGGTTCGAGTCTATTCTGGTGGAAACAAAGCTATGATCCCGGTGGTCTGATGCAATGTTTGAAGAGGCAGTGGGTCAGCAGTAAACTGGTTGTTGAAGCCGAACAGGTGATGTACTCTACTAGGTGAGATGCAGCGAGCCTGTTCAATGAATGCAAAACAGCGGTTGTTCGAAGTTTCGAGAGAGTGCCAAAAGCAGCACAGGTGGGTTGCTTTTGTTAGAGTGCAGTGAACATAATTTGAATCCTGCTAGATGTGATGAAAGCAGGGATTCTGACTGTTCTGGCTCTGCTGTGAAATCTGCTGCAGGGGGGCTCTAGGACAAGGTGAGTGTCAGCTCTCCCACTCTAGGGAGGATTGCAAGTGGAGAGGTAGGCTTGGGTTCTCAGCAGGATGCACCCTCAAGGTGCCCTGGGAGTGGGTAGGGGGCAGAGCCTTCCTCTGCCTTGCAGCACTCTTTCACCCCAAACCCTGAGGGCTTTGGAAAGATCAATTCTCCCATAAGGTCCAAATGACTGAAGTCCTGGATGGTCCAAACGTGACTCAAAGAAGGGGTGAGAGGCCCCCTACTTTATAGACAAAATGCCACACAGGAGTGGAGGAAAGCAAACCTGCTTTAAGGGAGTCCAATCACGGTCCTTATGAAGTGCCCCTTGCTATCCAATGTGAAGGCAAGCGTCCACAGCCAGCACGATCCTCCCCGCAATGAGAGACAATGAAGGACTCTCCCAAGTCGGGAATAAAGCCAAGACAGAGTGCGGGTGAGCTTAAGTGGGAGTTTATCAATCAGAATAGGGCATGCAAAGAACTCTGCAAACTCCGAGAGTGCTCTGTCTGACAATAGCAAAGACAGGCGTATATATTTACAAAAAACGTCATCAGAACCTACATACTATAGGGGGCACAAGTTCGATGGGATTGGGTGGCGATGACTATAGGTGCTGCTGCGATGTGGTTGGCCTTGGCTGGAGGACGTCACTGGTCAGCCGCGTGGGTTGGGTTGGGCTGGGCCTGGCAGGTCAGCTGAGTTCATCTGGGCGGTGTTGTGCCATTGTGGCCAGTGTCAGAGATGAATGTATTTTCCTGACTTGTTTGCCCTATGCCATGCACACCGCAGTCATTCAGTCATTGCAATATTATCTTCTTTAGTAAATCTTTCAATAGTTTATTCTACAGGTTAATGCAACACAGGAGGAATGCACCTTGTGAGGGGTCTGATGGTCATTCGTCAGGGCATGGTTACCAGTGTCCTGGTGACCATGTCCATGGGTTGAGGGGCTAAGCTTCAGGGCATGGGACGGGCGGTACATGCCTTCCTGTTCTTGTTAGATGTTGTTATGAATGTGCCGCTGTGTGTTGCCACAGTATTGGGTGTCCTGATTGCACAGGGCCATAAGTCTAAGATGATCCGGTGGGTTGTGGGGTTTACGAGGGGGCGCCTTTGAAAGTGTGTATTCAGGCAGAGGTTTACTGCTCTGCTGTAAATAATGCAGGTGGCGGGCCGTGGCCTTGGGTGCTGCAGAGGGGGCTACAAATCTTTGAAGCGGCTCCAGTCTAGTTGGGGGAGGTGGAGCAGCGCGGCGCGGGCCTCTGCTCTCATGTTTGGCAGTCTTCGCAGGGTGGGAGGGAGAATGGCCTTGCACATATTCACAAAGGTATCTTCCTCATGTGTTGCCGGCTTTTAGAGGTGAAAACATCACAATCATTTGAACACTTTATAATATTTGTTTGAATCACTTGAAAATATACATTTCAACTTTGCTGGATGTGTTTCGATTATATCCAGTCTGAGCACCTTATTCGTACACTATGTTTTAACAACTACAGTATTTAGTCATATGCATATACATTTGCATTAAGTGAGGTAGTAGTGAGGTTGGTGGAGTACATAGAAAATAACCCGCCACCGTACGTGACGGTGGTGGCACATAAGGGGCTTACATATACACGCCTGACAAGTGCATTCTCGCGCATCCTTCACATGAGCCCTCTGTATGTTTACATTCGTCTTCTCGTGTACTCTAGCAGCATTAGTTTGGTTATGGCACAGAGCCATGGAGTGTAAGTTTTCCAGAGATACATATAACAAATATACCCCTGGAACGCTCTTTCATTGTTAGTACCCAACTGCAGTGGTGTGGGCTCGTCATCATGGAAGCATGCTTTCTATCATGGTTATACATTTTACAGGTTTTTGTAATAGAAGAGATTTTGTGGAGTAATGCACACTTTGCAAGTGGTCTTGGCATTAATATGTGGGGACTTTCTGCCATTGATGACCATTTTACCGTTCTTTTCATCGCCCAAGCCCGCTAGCCGGGTCATGCTGGGAGCGATGATACACTGCGGAAGGTGAAATGTTACAATGTTAGTATCTTATGTTAGCTCATGTCCGTCTTGTTTGTGGGAACGGGCTCACAGCGGATCTGCCAGGGTGCTGCGGCAACAGGGATAACTGGAACTCTCCGAGGGTGGGGGCCGCGCTACAGTGCGCTAAGCTCACACCATCTTTATTAGACAAAATGGTTTCTGAGGCCTAGCTAAATTCAACACGTGTGGGCAATGTCTTCAGCAGGTGAGCCATCCACCACCTGGGCCCTGGTGGTAAGGAGGGAACGCCCGATGAGCCATGGCCCTCACCTGGGGTGGAGATGTAGGCAAGGGGGGTCTTTTGGACCACTCCTCCCCTACATTTCCCCCCTTTCGTTACTTAAGTAACGAATACTTTAAGTCCTCCAGTCTTCTACATTCTGCTTCGTCCATCACTGCCTCATCCCATGCAGGTGTGCCTTTTATGGGCATCCATGCCCTGCACACCCCCCTTAAGCTCTCCCCTCTTCTGGCATATTCATCTGGGGTACAAGTCAGGTATATACATCCGCCATCTCCCTCCAAATCTACCCACACCTCCTGGTACCATTCTAGTACACGGGGCTCTCTAATGGTGATGTGCCATGCTTTATCTATGATATCCTTGTCGTGATAGATGGGCACTAGCTGATATCTTGGTGTGTCATCTGTTCCTGTTTGTACCTGCACTTCCTGCATGTTTTGCATTGTCCCACGGGTGTTGCCCATTGTCACCATCATCATTGCACCATTTGGTACTGCGTTAGCACAAACTCGAAGACCCACCTGGCACAGGCAAAAAATTAGAAGGAGAAATACCACAGCCGGCATCAAAAATTTCACAGTTGTTCCAAGCCATGAGGGGACCCAGGAGAAGATGTTATCGAACCACGTGCTGTCTTCTGCTCCACCTTCCATTTTAATTTTTTCTCCTAGGTTGTGGACTGCTTCAGTCACATGGGACAGGGAGCCGTTCTCTGCGTCTTCAGAAGGTACGAAAGTGCAGCAGGCACTTCCTATTTTTCGGCAAACACCTCCATCCATTGCCGTCAACAGGTCCAAGACATACCTGTTTTGCATGGTCATCAGCCGTAAAGCCCTTAGTTCCACCTTTATTACGTTGAACCCTTCTTCAGTGTCATTGGCCAGCTGAATCAATTCCCAGCGTGTTATCTGGAGCCATTTTACGTTTGCTCTTGCTTGAACACTTGAGATGAGTGAGGCAAAGAATGTTTCTGCTGAGCTGAATAATCGATATCTGTCTGGGATCTGAGCCAACAGTTCTGATGATGCCTTTGATATGTAGTTTGATGCTCGTCTGTTACGGGTCAGCACCTCTCCCTTGCTCCCGGAAGACAGGACATACATTTGTGACTCCGCAGTTGGTTGTGCCGCACTCTGTTGTATGCGTTCCTGTGTCCTTTTGCTCCCATCGATGTGGCTTTCTGGTATTACCATTAGGGCTGAGTGCAGAGTGGCCATTGAGCAGCTGCCACTCCATGACGGGGGGAGGTGCAGGTATGCCTGGTTGCCGCATACCCAGTACGTGTCCATCAGGGCCGCTGTCCCTTTTCTCAGATCTGGGATGGTGAGGGTCTTGTTACAGTTCTTGTTCGTCCCCATGGAGGTTTTCCCCTCTCCTTTAAAACATAATTCATAGTCTATTTCGTTCTGCAGTTTGAAGGGTTTTTCAATGGCGGTTACCCAAGTTAGTTTTGAAATGTGTTCCTTCCACACTGGTGTGCATGTTTCTTCTATCCACTGCAATTTCTCTGGTGCCACACCTCTCAGTGCTTCAGCTTTACACATTACTTCTTCATCCTTCCACTTGTTGTCCGAAAAAAGTGTCCCTTGTATTACAAAAAATGGTTCTTCCAGACATACCACCCCTGCCGTCTTTGGATAGCAAGTTTTCTCGTTCTGCACCATTCTAAAGGTAACTCCATGTGCCTGGAAGGTGTTCTTAATCCTGCATAACGTGAGATGAAGGAGACATTGGGCATCTATAATTGGCAACTCTTTGGGTAGCAATACTTTGGGTGTACCTGAAGCATGAGGAATGAGGGAGCAGACATAACAGCTCTCATTTGTTGTTTGTTTCGCTGTGGCACTCATATCCGCATACCATTTATTTGTCTGGTGGGGGTGTCGTGGGTCTTCCATTTTATCTAGTCCTAACCCATAGTACTCATCATACTTCCTCTTCCCTGCTTCCCTTTTTCGTCTGTTATTCTTGTTCCTCATGTACTTCCCAGCCTCCTGGGCGAGGGACAAAATAGACCCCCCTTTCTCATTCCCGCCCCCCTTGGCCCATGCATCATATAATATTTTGTGTGTTGCTAGCATCTTTTCCTTTTCGTCCTTGACGTTATCTTGCAGGTCGTTTAATATGGGGGCAGGTTGGCTGGTGGGGGCGTTATATAACCACGATATGGCAGACGGGTTTCGGTCATTTAAACTGCGAGCATTGTACTTAGACATCTTTGGCGGAGACACTGTGCTATTTTGCGGTCCACCCTGTAGCCCTTTCTTTTCTGATATGACAGCGTTGGATGGTGTGGTGTGATAACCCCATACAAGTTTAGTTCCGTCCCATACCAAAAAATCACCTTCCCTAGTATTGACACTTGCAGTTGTATTGGTCCCAGTAGTGCTGTTAATCCCAGTGCTGTTAATCCCTCCCCCCTCGTTCATCTCGATAGAGATGAACGCTACAAACCAATATGTAACCAGGCCAAACATTATTATAAAAAACAATGTAATGCACACAGATAATCCACACTCATACGAATATCTGCATCTCTCATTTAATAATTCTCTCATTCTGCTAATTCTATCCGTTGCAGGCTGCCCGTTAGATTCCATCGTAGCTCCTGTTTGAGATATAAAAGTGCATTAAGTGCATGCATGTAAACATTTTGTTGGCACTATCAGTGCCAATATATATACGGACAGGGAACGGAAGCGGGTAGGGTTTGTAGGGACCGGGATGCACAGACAAGGGAGTAAACACTTCATAATTTGATCACTTCATTAATTACATATAGGTTCCACAAGACAAAAAGACATTTTTTTTATTTTTTTTATTTTTTCAGTACTATCATAAAAATGCAAGTATACTTATCAGCCATTTGCCCATTCAGGTGCATTACTGCCACACACACAAGTTCATATTCAGACATTCTGCTCAGTTGCATCGTTTGCTGTTGTCTGTGCCTCCTCATCTACCTCCTCTTGCACATTACTATATGCTTTTCGTACATCTGTCAAGTGTACCCAGTATTTCAGGCCCTTTACTTTTACTGCCGTGGGCGTGCAGAACACTACCTCGTATGGGCCATGGAACCGTGGTGCATTCCATCGACGCACAAAACTCCTGACATAAATTAAGTCGCCCGGCATCAGCTGTAGCTGTTGTTCAGGCTCCGTGACAGACCCTGTTATGTTTCCCTCCTCTCTAGTGAAGGGTGGAGAGAGCTGCTTTGATATTGCGCGCGCTGCCCATGTCAATTTCTTCAAATAGTCTGTGAACTCATCTCCCAATATCGCAGCGATTCTGTGTGCATCTGAATGTTCGCGTAGTGGAGAGTGTGCTGTGTACATTCGTCTCCCAGTCACGATCTCGTGCGGGGACAAATGGTGGTCTTTGCTTGGCTGATTTCTCAGCTCAAATAGCGCGAGTGGCAGACAGTAAATCCAATTCTTTTTCAATGAAAAGCATAGTTTTGATAACCTGCCTTTTAACAGTCCGTTCATCTTTTCCACTATGCCATTACTTTGAGGATGATAAATCGAACACAATTTATGTTTTATTCCCAATAATGTAGTAACTTCCTTGAAAAGCTCATTTACAAAGTGAGTGCCATTGTCTGAGCGAATCACGTCACAAATTCCCCAGCGCGGGAACACTTCCCTCACTAGGAACTTTGCAGCGCTTTTGGCATCAGGTCGTGCACATGGGCCTGCTTCTACCCACCTTGAGAATGGGCATACAACCACGATCATGTAACGTGCTCCATTACACCTTTCTCCCATGTCCGCGTAATCAATATGTAGCTCTCTGAATGGGCCAATGGGTTTTGGAATTGTTCCCCGGAGCGTGCGTAATGTCATTCCTGAATTGTATATCTGACATGTTGTGCATTCCATCGCTAATCGAGATACGTGCTCCTGGAGACAGGGCACGAACCATTCTTCCTGTATTTCTGCTGCGATGTGCTGTTTGGTATTGTGTGCAGGGAAGTGTAGTTGTTGAAACGCAATTTCCAATAACTTGATTGGCATTACCACTTTCCCTGAGTTGTTTTGTCGCCACAGTAAGTCTGTCGCCGACTTGCTGCACCCTCGTTTTGTCCACATCAATTTTTCGTCTGCACTAGCTCCTTCCTGTAATTCTAGTATTTGTGATATAGGCATCATGTTGTAGCCTTCTGGGAGCTCTTCGTTTGTCTTGTGCTGCAGCATGTATTCACCTGCTTCATATTTCTGAAAATAGGAAGCCTCCTTGGCGGCAGCGTCCGCTGCCGCGTTTCCCAAGGACACAACGTCTGTGTTGGATGTATGTGCTTGGCACTTCACTATTGCTACCGCAGTAGGGTTTTGTAGGGCCTCAATTAACTCTTTCAACAATTCTGCATGCTGTACCGGTGTTCCGTCTGCCTGTTGGAACCCCCTCTGCCCCCATCTTGCTAGACCTCCATGTACTGTCGTCGTCATGTAAGCTGAGTCTGTATATATTGTCACTGCGCAACCCTTTGCTGCATGTAGTGCTTCTATGAGCGCAATCAGTTCTGCTGCTTGTGCGGAGTAATGTGATGGGAGGCGGTACTGCACTAGTGTTTCATACTCACCGTCTTCTAGCCTCACCACTGCCATGCCAACATGTTTCTCTCCCGTGTCCACGTCAATCGATGCAGACCCATCCACGAAGTACACTTCCCCCTCGCTCAGAGCGTTCTCACACACCACTGTGTCCTCCCCTCTTTCTCCTGTGTAAGTTGCACAATCGTGGTCCTGCATGTCCTCTAGTGTGCACGCTTCTGTAATGAATGTTGCGGGGTTCACTGTCTTGCACCTCACCGCATGGATATTGGCGCTAGACAATATGATCTCATAGGCTGTTGCCCGCCATGTTGTCAGTGTGCTTTTTGACCTCTCAAGTATTGCAAATAATGAATGTTCCACAAACAATGTCACAGGGCATCCCATTACTATTGTGGCACTTTTCTCAATCGCGAACGCGGCTGCAGCGAGTCATTGCTCGCACGCGAAATGGCCTTGCATCACGGCATTTAAAGTACCACTATAGTAAGCCAGAGGCTTGTGTTCTAGGGACGTCTCTTGTGTCAGTACAGCTGTCTTGAGTGTTCCCTTGCAGTGTGAGAATAGGTAAAACTCGCGTCCATAATCAGGATTTGCTAGCACTGGAGCGCTTGAAATTAACTCTTTTAATGATTTGAATGACGCGCTCATTTCTTCTGACCATTCTATTTTTTTATTTTCCTGTTGTGCTTCTTTGAGTGCTTGTAGTAGGGGTCTCCTATGCCGCATAGTCTAATATCCATGCTCGGCAATAGTTGCACATTCCCAAGAATTTCTGCATGTCTTTCACTGTTGTGGGTTCTCCTACTGATCTTATCGCTTCTACCCTGTCGGGGATTATTCTTTTTCCATCTTTTGATATCAGCTGTCCCAAGTATAAGACCTCTGTCAGGCAGTACTGTAGCTTTTCCTTGTCTACCTTGTACCCCTTATTGGCCAATAGAGTCAGGAGTGTTGTTGAATCCTTTCTGCATGTTTCTTCGTCTTGTGCACACACTAGTAAATCGTCTACGTACTGAATGATCGTACTCTCAACTGATAGGTTTCTCAAGTCTTCATGCAATATGCGGTTGAATATGCTTGGGCTCTCACAGTATCCCTGCGGTAATCTGCAGTGTTCATATCTCTTTCCCCCCAGTGTGAATGCTGTCAGGTATCTACTCTCGTCAGCCAGGGGGATTGAGAAAAATGCGTTTTTCAAGTCGACTACTGTGAAATGTGATGCCGTTTTTGGGATGCTGCATAATATTGATGCAGGGTTCGGGACCAAAGGGAACTCTTTCTGAATTACATCATTTAGGGGGCGTAAATCCTGTATCATCCTTCAAGACCCTCCCTTTGCTTTTTTGATTGGATAAATACATGTGTTACATGGGGAGTTTGAAGGCACTATTATCCCTTGTGCTAGTAGTGCATTTATTGTCTCTTTTATCCCTTGTTCAGCTTCACGGGACAATGGGTACGGTTTCACTTGGGGTAGAATTGCTCCTTGCTTTAGTTTTATTATCACAGGTTGTACTCCATGCAACAGCCCTACATCATGGGGGCCTGTTGTCCACAAATTATTTGGTACGATCCTCATGTCATCATCAAAGAATGACGGCGGTGCTCCTACCACTGCCATTAGTTGAACGGGGATTTCCCTGGCTTGAATCAAAATGTCACAGGGCATCGCTATTTCCATTACAATTTCACCATCCCCCTCTGCATCTGAAAAGAGATCCTCATCTGTTAAGTCTCTTAGGGCGATGTTGGCATTCGTGCACAGTACTGTACGCCACTCACATCCTTCCATATCTATTCCAATCACAGCAATCCTTTGCGCTGACACCTGTACAGCGTGCAAGTCTAATGATACCACTGATCCTGGTGCTGTGTCGGGGCACACTATGGGGCGGAAGAGGAACTCTGCTGGAATCCTCCAATCCATTCTCCTCAGCTCTGGAATTATGAGGGCCAATGTCTTTAGCCCTTCAATAAACATTTCCTCGTTTTCCGGCAAACCTCGTACTTCTTGTGTGGTTGTGTGGGCCTGTACTACCAACATTGCGCGCAATGGGCATATTCCGGGTGTTGAACACACTATACCTCTCTCAGTGAATGATATGGTCATGTTGAGTTTACTCAGGAGATCCCTCCCTAATAAATTTATTGGTGAGTGTTCATAATACAGTAAGGGTGTCTTTACAGTCTTACCCCCCACTGTTACATCCAATGCTTCTGTGTAAGGAACTTCAATTACAGCCCCAGAGAACCCCTGCGTCTCTAACTTCCGGTTAGATAACGGGAACCGGCCCTCTCTAATGCATGATTTCTCCCCTCCCGAATCCACCATGAATATGAACTGCTTGTCTCCTATCTGCGCCCCTACCAATGGTTCCTCTGCTGCATCGTAGGTGGTAGATAGAACTGGACACGCAAGCGTTCTCTGTGGGCTGTCTTATGCGGGGTGTCTCATCGCCCCCCTTTCATTGAAGACACTCCCTGAAACTACTGACACGCCGCTATAGGGTGCTGGTGCGGGGGCCCCGTTTGCTGTTGTCGCAAAAGGGTTGCCTGGCGTGTACTGCACATTGTCATTGTTTTGTGAGTAGTTCTGTGTTCTATACTGGCGCCCCTGTTGTTGCTCATTACTACCTTGGCCTGGGTTTCTTGGTGGTTGTTGTCCCATTGGAAGACCATATGGGCTCCCCGGGTGGGGATGGCCATACTGTTCTACCTCTTGGAACCCATTGTTGGGTCTGGCTCTGCACTCCCTAGAGTAATGCCCCCATCGTCCGCAGTTCCAGCAACTCCCTTGTGCACCTCTAGGGCCCTGCCATCCATTTCCTCCCAGTCCCCCGTACCCCGGACCACCTCTTCGGCCCCTGTACCCACCTCGTCCTCCTCGAGGGGCCCACTCCTGCCACTGCGACCCTCCGCCTGACTCCTGCTCATTCCACTGCCGCTGTCCTGCTCCAGCCCAACTAGTTGCCATCCTTCCTTGTATTGCTATCAGCCCCTCCTCCTCATCTCCCTCCCTGCTGTGGGGGAGTGCGGCTATAGCTGCTGCGACCTTCACCAACTTTGTCTGCACTAGTTTTGCTTCGTCTGCCAATCTCTTCTGCGCCACCTCCTTCTCCCTTTCCTTTATTCGCTTACAATGGTGCACTATTATGTTCTGAATCTCAGGCCATCCCTTCGCTTCAATACCTGCTATCTTGTCAAGCGCCTTTTGCACTTCCTTTGGGAGCCCTCTTTTTATAATAAAGTAAAATAGAGATGTCGATTAATACCAGGGCGTACCCGTTTCTGCTCTCCAGAGCAGAAGAGCAGAAAATGTAATCCATAGCATCTTCCCCGTCATTCATTGTACACTGCATTACTGACTGTAAGTCTGGTGTATCTGGAAACGTTTCCCGTAAGGCATCCCACACCCTTGCACGCACTGTGTTAAAGGAGGCCCCGTCATGGCGTTCGCAGTCTAATGTTACTCCCGGGAAACCGGCCTTGACCCATACTCTATCAGCCTGATCCCCCACTGCTGATACAAGCAAACTTTTCACATCACCTATTGCTAGGGGTACCCCAGCGGTGTGTTTCTCAAAGGCATATATCCATTTACTTGCCCCTCCCGATAACGGGGGCAATAACTTTAATAAATTGGCTTTATCCATCTGAGCCCATGGGATATAATTCAGCCTCCCTCCTCCCCTATGTATCAATGGGAGCTGTAGCCTTCCTTTTGTCGTTGCATCTGCACCAGTTTTGGCTGCTGATGTTCCCAGTGATGCCATTTTCCCCACCCTATTTCTCAATCGTCCCGCCAACTCATCGTCCAGTCCCTCCATCGAATATGCACCATCCAACCTCTCGCTTTCCCCTCCTATTGCCATACTCAACCTGTCGCTTTCTTCCAGGTCGCCCCTCATATCACATAGTAATTCCTCTCTGTCCCCTATAGGCCTTTCTTCATTATCAATACATCCCTCTTGTGCCCCTACTTCTATTACTCGTTTTGGCTCTTCCTCAATTCTGAACAGTATTTCACCTTTTTTCCACCCATCTTCAAGTTTTCTATTCTCACTTGGTGCTCTAGACGTGCGCCCTGATCTTACTGCATTAAGGGCTGTTCGTTCACATATGTCTTTTATCCTTGAAAGCTCATCTTTCGCTATCGATAGTCTTGATTCTTAATCATCTGTTAGTTTTTCTATGTCCACCCTCTGGGTACTTGCCTGGGCTCGCTCCCTTGTACTTTCATACGGCGGGGGTGCTGTTGGCCGTTGGGGTGTAGTAGTTGTCGGGGGAGGCACATAAGTGGGGTCACTGTATCCTTCTGCGGGCACAGGCTTGTTAAGTATCGGGTATAAGCTTATTACCTCTATAGGTGGCTCTACATTTCCTTAACATCTTTCTGTATCATCAGTGGATTGTCAGTGGTGGATGGTAGGTCAGCATTTAATGCTGGTGCTTTAGGCGGGGGTATCTCTTCAAATAACCTCCAGAGATCTAATATTTCCCTCCTATTGTGCAAATGTTTCTCCTTGTATTTCAAACAAATGCATGTGGCCACCATATCCAGAACACTTTTGTCAAATGATCCCCCTCGGGCCATATCTGGGGTAACCCCTCTCCCTTCAGCTCTGTTATCCATTAGTCATGATATTTCTTAATTCGCTCCGCGTACCCTAGTAAGTTCTTACAAATATGTGATAAGGGTGTTTCTGCCCCCATTTTTGTGCCCTCCTAGTACTTGTGTGTCTCTGTCCGCAATTATAATGTAGACGTATTACCAATATGATTTTTCGTCTTCTATTTCACATTCAATAATGGGCTCCTTTATGTTTTTCCTTGCCTGCACAATACAAAACTGGCGGTACACAGTCTCTATTCTATTCTCTTTGGGGGCCACATACAAGAGCAAATCATCAGTGATTTCGACAACATTAACCCGGAAATCAAAAAGGTACACACTCACTTCACCTTGTCATCTTCGAGAAGCTCTATCCGGCCACACTTACCATGACCATTCAATTACTATACATGTATAGCCATTTTACATACTCACAGCACCAAATTGTCTTCTGACGCATACGAGGTGCACACACCTCTCTGTAACACTCTATTCACAATTCAAGCTGCCCTCCCTTTCCTCCCTAGCCGGCTGTCCCTGTCCGTCTTATTCAGATATATGGATGCGCATATATATATATATTGGTCTGCTCTGCCCTCTTCTAGTAGAACTCTCTCTCTCTTACTTTCTCCCTAACGTTTTGTACTGATCTCACTTTTATTTCCCCCCCCCCAACCCTAAAGAAAAGAATAGGAAAAAAAGAAATAGCAGTCACTAATATATTCTCTGTGTCCCCCTTTGCCAGACACTTTTATCTTATTATCCACTTCTTCATATATTCCCAGTACTAGTCAAGATAGCACTATGCGGCGCTGCCTTCCACCCCCTTTCGGAGCTAGGTTCCCGTCACTTTTATCTCTTATTCACCTCTTAATCCTAATGGCCATATGCAAAGAAAAAGCAAAGAAAGTTTAGGATGATCCTTAGTAGATCTGCGTACCCCCTTTTCTACCCCTCTTCGTTCTCTGTCCTAGATCTCTTCCTCCATTCCCTTTACGATCGCTCGCACTCAATACTCACGTGCCCGTCTTGAACCGATAGTCTCCGAAACTGGGTCCGTCCAGGCAGTGTTGCCGTCCGCTCAACAGTCAGCCCCGGCTCCGGCGAGCGGTACTCAAAGGGGATTTTTCAACCGGGATCCCGTACCCTGTCTCTCTTGAGTGCGCACTTCTTAGTGTACCGGTCGCCGTTGGCGGGCAGCCTCCCGGAGCCGGCTCACTGTGCGTATCCCTTTTCGACCGGAGATTCTCGTGCCAAAAGGGGACGGTAATGTTAGGTTGGGAAAAAATAATAATAATCACGCTTTCGGGGTCACCACTGAAGGCAAGCGTCCCCAGCCAGCACGATCCTCCCCGCAATGAGAGACAATGAAGGACTCTCCCAAGTCGGGAATAAAGCCAAGACAGAGTGCGGGTGAGTTTAAGTGGGAGTTTATCAATCAGAATAGGGCATGCAAAGAACTCTGCAAACTCCGAGAGCTCTCTGTCTGATAATAGCAAAGACAGGCGTATATATTTACAAAAAACGTCATCAGAACCTACATACTATAGGGGGCACAAGTTCGATGGGATTGGGTGGCGATGACTAGCTATAGGTGCTGCTCCGATGTGGTTGGCCTTGGCTGGAGGACGTCACTGGTCAGCCGCGTGGGTTGGGCTGGGCCTGGCAGGTCAGCTGAGTTCATCCGGGCAGTGTGGCCAGTGTCAGAGATGAATGTCTTTTCCTGACTTGTTTGCCCTGTGCCATGCACACCGCAGTCATTCAGTCATTGCAATATTATCTTCTTTAGTAAATCTTTCAATAGGTTATTCTACAGGTTAATGCAACACAGGAGGAATGCACCTTGTGAGAGGTCTGATGGTCATTCGTCAGGGCATGGTTACCAGTGTCCTGTTGACCGGTGCCATGGGTTGAGGGGCTAAGCTTCAGGGCATGGGACGGGCGGTACATGCCTTCCTGTTCTTGTTAGATGTTGTTATGAATGTGCCGCTGTGTGTTGCCACAGTATTGGGTGTCCTGATTGCACAGGGCCATAAGTCTAAGATGATCCGGTGGGTTGTGGGGTTTACGAGGGGGCGCCTTTGAAAGTGTGTATTCAGGCAGAGGTTTACTGCTGTGCTGTAAATAATGCAGGTGGCGGGCCGTGGCCTTGGGTGCTGCAGAGGGGGCTACAAATCTTTGAAGCGGCTGCAGTCTAGTTGGGGGAGGTGGAGCAGCGCGGCGCGGGCCTCTGCTCTCATGTTTGGCAGTCTTCGCAGGGTGGGAGGGGGAATGGCCTTGCACATATTCACAAAGGTATCTTCCTCGTGTGTTGCTGGCTTTTAGAGGTGAAAACATCACAATCGTTTGAACACTTTATAATATTTGTTTGAATCACTTGAAAATATACATTTCAACTTTGCTGGATGTGTTTCGATTATATCCAGTCTGAGCACCTTATTCGTACACTATGTTTTAACAACTACAGTATTTAGTCATATGCATATACATTTGCATTAAGTGAGGTAGTAGTGAGGTTGGTGGAGTACATAGAAAATAACCCGCCACCGTACGTGACGGTGGTGGCACATAAGGGGCTTAGATATACACGCCTGACAAGTGCATTCTCGCGCATCCTTCACATGAGCCCTCTGTATGGTTACATTCGTCTTCTCGTGTACTCTAGCAGCATTAGTTCGGTTATGGCGCAGAGCCATGGAGTGTAAGTTTTCCAGAGATACATATAACAAATAGACCCCTGGAACGCTCTTTCATTGTTAGTACCCAACTGCAGTGGTGTGGGCTTGTCATCATGGAAGCATGCTTTCTATCATGGTTATACATTTTACAGGTTTTTGTAATAGAAGAGATCTTGTGGAGAAATGCACACTTTGCAAGTGGTCTTGGCATTAATATGTGGGGACTTTCTGCCATCTGATGACCATTTTACCGTTCTTTTCATCGCCCAAGCCCGCTAGCCGGGTCATGCTGGGAGCGATGATACACTGCGGAAGGTGAAATGTTACAATGTTAGTATCTTATGTTAGCTCATGTCCGTCTTGTTCGTGGGAACGGGCTCACAGCGGATCTGCCAGGGTGCTGCGGCAACAGGGATAACTGGAACTCTCCGAGGGTGGGGGCCGCGCTACAGTGCGCTAAGCTCACACCATCTTTATTAGACAAAATGGTTTCTGAGACCTAGCTAAATTCAACACGTGTGGGCAATGTCTTCAGCAGGTGAGCCATCCACCACCTGGGCCCTGGTGGTAAGGAGGGAACGCCCGATGAGCCATGGCCCTCACCTGGGGTGGAGATGTAGGCAAGGGGGGTCTTTTGGACCACTCCTCCCCTACAAATGTCATAGCCATAGTGCCTTATTCTGCAGCCTGTGGAGCAGACAGGAAGGAGAGAAAAACCCAGAGTAAATTAAGATGGAAAAACCATTCTTAAACCCACCTGTGTTCACTGGCTGCAATATCACCGCCCCTTTCTTAACCTGCAGCTTTAAATGCTCTATGGTGGGCACACCTGGCTCTGTGATGCCAGGCTCTCAGTGCGTCTCCAGCTAGGAGATCCCAGACCTGACGCAGCATGCGTTAACTTTCCTCCCAGAGAGTCCATAGAGGCATTTGTCTCATTCAGTGGAATACAGACTGGTAGATGCCTGAAATCCATGTATCCACCCATAGCTGTCTGAGCTCCCAGGGATGGTATTGGTATGCCACAAATCAGATGTGGCTTTAATAATTTTGTAAACTCCCCACCACGATACCAAAATGGGTATTTCTTATATTTTCAGATTACTCTACCACCAAGTGGGTAGTTTGTTTTCCAGCATCTCAACTTAAATACTATGGGTAAGGTGTCCTTTACTATGTCTACGGACCACTGGGCACAGGCGTAGTAATAATTGTTTTGGTGTAAGTGGTGCTACCAGGGCCACCTCTCTCCCTCGAATACGAGTTATTTGCTTTATCATTCGTATCTTGGCAGAGCTATGTTATAGAGCCCAATCTGAGCATGCACAGCCACCCATGGTTTGCCTTACCTGAAGTACTATTGTGCCTTGCCCATTTAGGTTTCCCTAAGCATCTACTGAAGAGATTTTAGGTTTGCTGGTATTGAGATAGGCAGCATCTGTGACAAATAAGGAGTTTGTGAATCAAGTTTATTTTATTTTGATTGCATTCATTCTCCCCACGAACGATAAGGGCATACTGTCTCTTCTTCCCAGATTGCTTTTCGTTTTCTCTATATGTGACACATAATTAAGGGATAAGAGACCCTTAAGATTAAGGTTGTAAAACATAGCCTGCGCGCTGAAACCCCTTCCCCCTGGATCTCCTCACACTGTCCGCATTGCAGAGGCATGTACTCTGACAGAGGAGGTCAAGGACCAGACTAATTGTTGCAGAATGCTTCACTTTCATTAACGTAATAGAAAGGGTTTGTCACCAGTATCGGATTCTCTGTAGAGGGTCAAGGGTGCAAAACAGTCTGCAGGAATGGGAAATTTAAACAAAGGTACACATTAAACACGTTTAACTGACAGGCACACAAGTATAGTCGCCTTACCATTAAATATACAAATCTGCATGGTATTTTATTTCTACAGCTACCATGAAAGACTTTGGAATCTTATATAAAAGAAGGACTGCATGTTTGTGTGTTCATCAAGAGGAACACATAGGTTCTAGAAAACATCACTGAAATACTATGACAAGGAAGTCACACTTGGAACCTGTAACATATCTGAAGCAAAGATGAATTTAAGAAACTACCAGCTCATGCTTCTTCAGGATCGTACCTCTTTGTCACTGCAACAGAACTATGCATCTTTGCTTCAAAAGGGTTTAATGTGGCTACCATGTGATTTCTTTTATTTATTTTTTTGGGGGGATTTATGTTTTTTGGTTTTTTTACGTACATTTGATCGAGTCACTTGGATTGACCATGTTTCCCCACCGCCCATGCTGCCACCTTGCTACACCACGACCCTCTCCCCCCCCCCACCCACCCCACCACCGTACCTATGTGTGGACAGGGTCAACTCGATCAAGCTGACTCAATAAAACTTGCAATGTGCAATAATGTCACACTGCAGACCCTTAAAAATGTTACTTTGCCTTAAAAACTAAAATCCTAAGCAAACACTGCAAAATGAAATTAAAGCTGTAGTCTGAGATGCAGCTTTTCCAAACCCTTCAATTTTTTTAAAACCTGTGTAATTTCTACTTGAATGTAATTTAACAAATATAGTGTTGTAGTGATAACTGTATTAGAGCTGGGTCTGTAATGGTGTGGAAAAAATAGATGTGTTCTGTGCATCCATTGCTTTTTTGAGGTGCACAGTTTTCTGACAGGCACATCCTTAATTCACTGTGGTGAAATGTTTCCATGTGCTGTTGGCATTCTTTCATTTGAAGTATAAGAGTCTTTAATGTGACCACTTATAGAACTTTGAGTAAATCATGGCATTTTATCCAATTTCTCCTGAAATTTGGTTTCTAAAATTCATCATATTGACCAACTGTTGAGGAGGTTTTTGCGCAACCCTCTTGTGTGGGATGTGTAATCCTCTAAACTAATGGTAGAACATTGTGTCACCCAAAAGGAAATACCAGACTCTTAATATAGTGAGTGTAGCAGAGTAGTCAAACCTAACTTCAAAGTGGGAAAAGGCTAGCAGGGAGGTACAATTAAACCCAATGGTCAACACAAAAGAATACACTGGAATATAATTATGATGGGGGAGGGGGGAAATAAGCCCTCAGGTTACATAGACCACATAGCGGGGCATAGAGCAGATGAAAAACAGTTAATGGCCACTTAATGCCTATCTCACTTTTGAAATATAAAGTGTAAGCCCCATACCTGGTGGCAGATATGATATGATTATTTATAACACGCTTAATACCCAGAGGTTTCTAAGCACGGGCCCGGGGATCGAACCTATGGTGCTCTGTGTCATCTTGCTTCCAAGGCGAGCACGTTGCCGCTGATCTATATTCTTTCTTGATGCAATACATATAGATTTCCAGAGGTAAGTTACACAGTACACCCCTAGAACATACAACACAAAGTAATAATTACCTTTCAGGGTCCAAGGCTACCACACAGACTTGCAAAAATGGCCTGTGCAGCTGGACAACGGTTGTGGGGACCAAGGACTGCCCAGACAAGCACATTTGGTGGGGTGTTGGGGGTACCAACAACCATCCAGGTGGCATTATCTTCCAAAACCAAGGATGAGGACCTTGATGGTAAAATGCGTAATATGTGGTAAGGGGTTGTAAAACCTCCAGGAAGACTGTCCCTGGTCAAAAGGCCTGGCCCCTGCAGATGAGTGCCAGAATCAAGATAAGGAATACTCTGGAAGGCCACTCGGCAGCCAAACATCTATAACGGAGATATGCCCACACCACTGCATCCAGCACGTATTGCCAGAAGAGGCCTTGAAAATTCAGAAACCACAGTTAATGCCAAGAAATCCTCTAGAAGGTACGCTAACCTGCTCTCCTTCCAAAATTCAAGCAGCGCTGAGCTCCAGAACTTTGTTTCCACATATTTGACCCTTTACTCACACGGGCTGCTTCTGCCAGCCGAATCCCATTAGATATAAAACAATGGTTTTGACAGCGAGCCTATTCTGCTGGACTCAGAAAAACACCAAACACCCCGGCCCACCTGCAGAGGAAGTGTAGCAGCCTGCCCAGTACCTGGAGTTATGATATGACATTCTTAACGTGCCCATACAGAAGTGTTTCAAGGCGCGACGAGGCATGGGAGGGGGAACAGAGGGGAGACGGACACCGATCTTACTAGGCCAGGTGTCATTCAGATCGAGCAAGTGCAGGGGAAGGGGGAAAGGAAAGTGCTGTACATAGGATAATAAATAACAAGATCAATAAAAGAACATCCAGCTGGTGGCAAGTGCAGGGGGAGTGCAGACAAAGTGCAGGTGGGGGGACTGTAGGGATACAGAAAACAGTCCGCAGGTGCAGGGGTTGCCAGGGAGGCAGTGCAGGCATGCAACTGGCAGGGCATGGGGTAACCCTGCAGTAACAGTATCAGCAGGACTTCAGCAGGGGATAGGGGGGAGAGAAAGCAGAAGCAAAGAGGAAGGTTTTAAAGTGCTTCTGGAACTGAAGATGGTTCTCCTCATGTTTCAGGGAGGCTGTTCCAGAGGGAGGCCCGAGACGAAGAAAGAAATCTACCACCAACTCGTTGCTTGGTGAAGCGACGGACCCTGAGGGAGTTGGAGGCGGATGAGTGAAGAGCTCGAGAAGGGAGATATTTAGGAATAGAGAGTTGAAGATATTGGGGCCCCAGGCCCCAGAAGGCCTTGTGGACAATGCAAAGGATTTTGAACTTAATCCTTGCAGCCACTGGGAGCCAGTACAGAGATTTCAGTCCTGGACAGATGCGATTCCTGGGTTTGAGGCCAAGGACAAGTCTCGCAGTCCTGTTTTGGATGAGTTGCAGAGGGTGGAGAGTAGAGGCCGTCAGATTTAGAAAGATGCTGTTGCAGTAGTCTAGCCTAGAGAGAACCAGAGCACTGGAGACAGTGAGTTTCTGGGGGAAGGAGAGGAAAGGAAGAATACCTCTGAGGAGGTGGAGTTGGTAGTGTGACTTCTTGGAGACGTCAGAGATGTGAGGAGAGAAGGAGAGTTTGGAGTCGAAGATGACTCGGAGGTTTTTAGCCTCACAGGTGGGAGCAGGGGGAGGGCCAAGGGAGGCCGGCCAGAGTGTGACAGGAAAGGAGGGAGTGGGTGTGCCGATGAGGAGAATCTCGGTCTTACTGGTATTAAGGCAGAGGTCATTGGCGGCACATCACTCCTGGATAGCAGACAGTCAGGGATGAGGGAAGGAGAACAGGAGGCTGAAGGTAGCTTGAAAATGAGCTGAGTGTCATCCGCATAGCACTGAAAGTTGGGGCAGAAAGCGGCAATGCGGTGGGCAAGCAGTGCCAGGTAGAGGTTGAAGAGCCAGGGAGAGAGGTTAGACCCCTGGGGGACACCACAGGTAGAGAAAACGATATCTGAGGACCCAAGTTGGACCTGGGAGGGTTGGTAAGAGAGCCAAGTTGGACCTGGGAGGGTCGGTAAGAGAGGAAGTCAGTCAGGCATGCAAGGGCCTGACCGGTGATACCAAGGTTATCACAGAGACAATTAAGCAGGATGGCATGGTTGACCGTGTCAAAGGCAGAAGAGAGATCAAGCAAGATGAGGAGACCGGGGGTGTTAGAGTCAAGGTTGGAGAGCAGGTCTTCACGGATGTTCAGGAGAGCAGTTTCTGTGCTTCTGGCAGCTCTGAAGCCAGACTGATGGTCATGAAGGCAACCAACAGATTCAGTGTGGAGATTAAGCTGGGAGATGGCCAGTTTCTCCAGGAGCTTTCCCAGGAAGGGAGTGATGGAAATTGGGCGATAGTTAGCCGGGCAGGTGGGATCAGCAGGGGGTTTCTTAAGCAGTCGGTGCACAAGGGAGTGCTTCAGGGGGGATGGGAAGACTCCAGTGGTGAAGGAGTGGTTGCAGAAGTCAGCCAGGGCAGGAGCCAGGGTGTCTATGTAATCCTTGATGGTTTTGGAGGAAAAGGGGTGAACCTGTTTTGATGAGTCTTTCATAGATCGGACTTGTCTAGAATTCTCATCGACGTAGGATAGGGGAAAGTCAGAGAAGGAGGGAGGCGCGGTGGCTGCAGAAGGGCCAAACAAAGAGCAGGGAGTAGAGGGAGGGTGGGAGGCGAGAGGAGAGGGAGGACAGGATGCCCTGAGTTTTAGAGATGAAGTGAAAAGCAGTGCCTTGCAGAGGGCCTGGGAAGGGACAGGAGAGGTAGAGACTGCAGTCTAACCCACTTGTCTAACCCAGTTGAAACCACTATGGAGTCTGCCAGCTAGGCTCATAAAGAGCTCATGAGGGCAGAACAGCCCTTTTAGACCTTCCCCATGATTTCCTTGAATAAAAGAAGCCCACTAAACCAAAATGTCAGAGAGCAGGATTTAATAAATTCATCAGTACCCCAATGGCTACCAATAATATTGGGCTGCTAGTGCTGTAAATTGACTTGCTCCCCTGGTGAAGCCAAAACTAAACCTTAGCTGCCACCAGCCTGTAAAAGCAATGTAGGGTGTAAAAAACACCCTAGGGCTAACAGGTGGTGTCTAGATGGCACCCCCTGCACTGGGCATCTTATTGGTGACCAAACATGACATGCCTTAAGTAAGGTAAAACAGATGTAGTGGCAGGAGGACTTTGGCACAAGTCCTCTGACTAGCAATATATATTAAAAACCCCAAAATAATGAGAGAAAAAGCAAAAAGAGTAGGGCTCCCATACAGTGAGACTGCAGAAACCCCCAAGAGGGAATTCTAAACTGTTTTTAAAAAAATAGTTTCATGTGTGGATCCCCACTACCGCTCCTTAGTGGTTTCAGGCTTGCTCACTTTGCCTGCATAATTTAGGAGGTAACAATTACACCACATCACTTAAAAAATCCTCTGGCTTCCATTCTTCACTCTTATCCTGCTCATCCTAATAGGCCAGACAGTGTGGCTTGGGAAAGGTGCATTTAAATTCAAAAATCCCACTATTCCATAAAGAATTATGCTCCGCCTTAAGAGCTTTACCTATAGATATTTAAGCAATTATCATTCCATCCCTCCAGCTTTACCGATAAATGGTAGGCTAGTGATTGGTCAAATATTCTGGAGAAATAGCTCTTCGCACATCTTCCAATACTGAAAACGTCTTCCCTGACAGACAAAATTAAGCTTTGTCGGTGTGATTCTTCTGGTGTTCATGCTACAATCTTTTTCTGGATTCTATCAACTGTATGCCAGTGACACTGAAATATACTTCAAAGTCCACGAACCCCCAATAATAATCCCCTTGTCTCAACATGCCTTTCAGCCATGCAGGAATGAAAGTGAAGAAACATTATTTCAACCCGTTGAAAACATAAATGGTCCACATCGGACACAATCTAATCAAACACATCATCTTCTAATGCCCTTAGAATTTAGGCACACCACCCCCCCTACCGAGAAGGCTAAAAGAAAAACTGAGTGTCCTCTTTCACTCAACCATGTCAATCAGCTCCCAGGTCAATGACCAGAACTAAAACAGTCCACTCACAAAGCCACCTCTTGAAGAAAATGGAACACGGATTTGATGCAAGCAGCAGCACTCAATAAACGTACTATTGCATTAGTCTGTACCTGGGCATACAAAAATACATAATCAACCAACTCCCAAGTTTTCCAGAACCGAGCAGAAAGCTCAACCATGTCGCTATAGCATTGAACAACCTGAAGGAAGAATTCATCTGGCGGCATGCTCCCTCATCCACAAGATGTACGGGGAAAATGGCCCCTGACACTAATGGGAACATTGAACACAACCAACCAAGAAGACCGCTAAGAGTCACCTCTGCAATGAAAATATGAGCTTGCCACGCTAGGAGAACCAAAATAGGAAACTCGTATTGGTTCATGAAATATCTATCTTGAGCGATTAACTGTCACTTAGCCCACTAACTGATTTGTTGCCTTGATTTATTTGTATGTGGCTGTGCTCTATACAATCAAATAAATATATGAACCTGCCAGATAATCATGGTGTTACCCTCTGCTTATTCCGAATTGCCATTTAATTCACATTTAACATAATTCATTTTATATCCTGCCAAAATCCCAAACAGTTTGAGGATGTCCAAAGGGATCGAGGGTTGTGACCTTTAAATATCTGCATAAAGCAATAGTATATTATTTTATTTTCTATCCCCTCGCCATCAGAATTCCCTATAGTAATCTGGTTTGTCCAGTTGTTGCGACTGGGAGCCTTGCCACACATATAAAATGGGAGATGAAGGAAACCCTTGGAGCATCCCAGATTACAGAAGGCAAAGAGATGAATCATAGCTATTTGTAGGTATTGATAAAATCTGAGTTTTATATATGGTCCTAATTAATGATTGAAATGGCCTCACCAGTCCAACCCTATTTAGGACCTCGAAGGGAAAGCCCCAGTGTGGTCTGTCGGAGGCATTTCAGCGTCCATTGCCGGTACGGTGTCACCCTCCTCTTCAGTCACTGCTCTGATGTTCAGCAGGCAATGAGCATTGTCCTTCAGGTGTTGTTCCCGAATAAAGCTAGTTTGATGTTGTTAGATGGGGTCTGGTAGGACCTCATTTCAAGATATTTAGCCAGAATCTTGGTATCTGAAATTAGTAGGGAAATGTTAGAAATTAACTGTATAGTGTGGGTGTTCTTCTCTTCTTTTGGAAGCAAGATTCTGATGGTGTCCTAAAGAGTGGGTGGGAGAGTATAGTTGTCCACGGCCAACACCTATTCTAGCTTGGCCACTAGTTCCTTACTAAACCTTTCATAAAAGTCTATTGAAAGAACGTCTGGACCGCTAGCCAGATCATAATCACTGTTTCGATATCTTCTGTTGTATAGGGCCATTGAGAGCCTCAAAATTAGTGCCCCACTGCGAGAAGCTCTGCACCAACGAAAGAAAAAAAGGCCCTGCGATCATTGTTGTCTTGAGTGTGGGGAGAGGGCAACCTCACTATGCATATTCTAACAAAATCTGGTGAAACGTGCATTGAAACCCATGTCATTTGTCACCAGCGCACACAGTTTTCCTTTATACTCCACAGATAACACTCCTTTTGTTGAATCGTTGGTAGCATGTAGGCCAGAGGTCAACTGTTCAAATAGCAAGCTACTAGTCGGGCATTAAGTCACTTGCACCTTATTTCTACACATGCACACAGCACACCATTTTGTACTCGCAAAGAGTTCATTATTACTAGCAATGGCACATTGTGACCCCTGTTGTAGGCCATCCAACTGTGTATTCTTGTCAAAGCCTTTATTTTGCTGTTTTATTTCTGGTCTTGCCCATGAAATGTTTTCTCTATTAAGTTGTCTCCAGAATTTGGAGGAGCTTTTGCATTTGTTTCCAGGCCTGTGATCTAGTTTTATCACATAGCAAAGTTTCCTGTTCCCTAAATGATTTTAGTTTAGATCACCACAGGGACATACATTAGGCTCCAACATAGGCTTTTAAGGTGTCCTAGCAGATGGCAGTGGAAGTTCCCAGGGTAATATTTATCATCCTGAACTCTTCTTTCGTCTGAGACCGCCATCAAAACAATAGTGGATCATGATCTGATAGAACCAGCTAGCTATAGAAGGCAACAGATCACATTTTGTATGAATTTAAAATGTAGAAACTACCATTAGAGGGGATTGGGTCCTCTGACGTATTCCATATCTATGACAGTAATCACCACAGCTGTGCTGCTTCGGAAAATCTTTCGGCGCCTGCATCAATGACTTCGATACGCCGTCCTCGAGGACATCTTCCGACGGCCGACGTCACCAGATGTTATAAGTAGGACGCACGACACCCATAGCCTCAGTTCCGTTTTTTCCGCGAATGTGTTCGCTTCAAAGATCTCGGGGCGCCTCGACTCTTTGGAGTTGCTGTTCTTTCGGTTCTTCGAACCTGTTAGTTTTGTGTAAAGTATTATCGGGATGTCTTCCTCTTCTTCCACCCGTGTCCGGGCTTCAGGAAATGTGGGGACTGCGGGTCCAAGATGTCGGTGATGGACTCGCACAACGCCTGCCTCTGGTGCCTCGGGGAGGCCCACGACACGGATGATTGTGTCGACTGCCAGTCACTTACGTCCAAGGCCTTGCGGGAACGTAAGAAGAAGCTGTCGGTCGGTAAGGTGTCCAAGCCCCGGAAGGCGAGGTCCACTGGGCTTTCGACGGACGATTCGAGGGGCGACTCTCCGCATCGTAGTCGTAAGTCTAGGGGGTCTCAGTCCCGGAGTGGGTCCCGCTACTCCTCTGCCTCTTCGAGGCACTCCCGGAAGCGCAGTCATCGGTCACCTTCCCTGTCCTCATCCGAGGACTCCGCCAGTCGGCGGGTTTCTAATCCCACCAAGCGTTCCTCTCCAGAGGAGTGGGCTTCCTTCAGGAAGAAAATGTTGGCGATTCTTGAATCGCAGGGCTCCGGTCCATCTGTGCCTCCGAGAGGGGTCGGTCGTGACCGTACTGGAGACACCGCTCGTACACCTTCGGGCTCGGGTGGTCGGCACGATTCGCGGGTGAGGTCACGCTCGGACAAGGGTAATCGTTCCAGTCATTCCCGTTCCAGGTCCCGGTCCTCGACGCGCTCGAGCCCGTGTGCACCTGTGCAATCTTCAAAGAAGACATCGACGCCGGTGGTGCCGAGGTCGTCGACGGAATCTCTCGAGGTTCCGCTTATGAGGAAGTCGTCGACGCCATCGGCGCCCAGGATGTCGAAGGACACGCTTGGGGCTCTGCCCTCGAGGCCTGTGTCGAAGCCGTCGATGTTGTCGGCGCAGCGCTCGACATCAAGGCAAAACATGTCTTTCTCCCCTATTCAATGCCCACTTTCCAGCCTATGGATTATATTTCCGAGGTGAAAGAGGGTTCTGAAGATGGGTTGGTTCCGGACACGGTACCAGATGAGATTCTTTCTGGTCATAGCCAGATTGAGGACTGCATGACGCCAGAGATATGGACAACTCTCCGGAGGTGGAGTTCTGTAGGCCTGAGCCTGGCACCCATGCCGAGTCATCGTACCGGCGCCTTATGTCGAGGGTCACAGACTACTTGGGTTGGTCGGCGCCCCCAGTTGATTTTGTGCAGGATGACCTTACAGATGTCCTCGATCAAGGTCCACCCACTGAGCCGGTACTGCCATTCCATATGGTTCTGCAAAGAAGGGTGGCAGCGGCTTGGACTGCTCCGGAGAGTCTCCCGGCAGGGGCAAGTCTTTGCCGCGAAAATACCGCCCAGCCAGGAGTGACCCTTGCTACTTGACCACGCACCCCACTCCGGAGAGTTTGGTGGTGTAGGTGGCTACGGCTCCAGCTAAGCAGGCGTTGTATCCTACCATCCCTCCTGATAGGGACGACAAGCGTTTTGATGGCTGGGCGAAGAAAGTGTTTTCTTCAGGGGGTATGGCTCTTCAGGCAGCCAACTCCGTATGTGCCTTGTCTCGTTTCACGCACACTCTGTGGAACTGTATTGCCTTAGCGGCTGAACATATTCCCGAAGGGGACGAACGGGATGGTTTTCTTGCTATTATTCAGGATGGCAAGGATGCCATGTGTGAGTCCGTTCAGTCGGGTTTGGAGATGGCAGACTGTGTCAGCCGGTCCATGGCGGCGAGCACCGTGATACGCAGATTTGCGTGGTTCAGGAAGTCGGGGTTTGCTCCTGATGTGCAAGCCAGGCTCCTTAACATGCCCTTTGATGGTGAACATCTTTTTGGCAGCAAGGCTGACGAGAGCCTTGAGAGGTTGCAGACCTCCAAAGCGGCAGCAAAGTCGTTGGGCGCTGCAGTCCGCCAACCTCCACCTTTTCGTCCTAGGGGACAGCAATGGAGGGGGGATTCCTTTCATTATTACTCATCCTTTAGGAAAACGAGAGGAGCTGCAAGTCAAAAGGGCCACCGTAAGAGTGCCAGAGGTGGAAAACAAGGTACTCGAGGTGCTAAGGCCGCTCGGGCTGTTGCCGCAGCCGCTTCTGCTCAGTCATGAGGCCCATGCTTCACCTGTTGGGGGAAGGCTGGCGCAGCATCTGGTAGAATGGCGTGCCATTACTTCAGATGTGTGGGTTCTGGAGATCATAGCCCACGGCTACTGTCTTCCTTTCCGGCAGAGGCCTCAAGACAATCCACCGGGGAATCTCTCTTTGAAGAGTCCGGATCCGCTCCTTGCGCAGGAAATTCAATCCCTGCTGGAGAAAGGCGCCATATAACTGGTGCCTGTAGCGGAGAGGAACAAGGGATGGTATTCCCCTTATTTTTTGATTTCCAAGAAAGACGGGGGTTTGAGACCCATCATGGACTTGCGCGGTTTGAACAAATTCCTCAGGGAGGACAAGTTCAAGATGGTTACTCTCTCTCAAGTCCTCCAGGCCCTTCAACTTCAGGACTGGTTGGTGTCTATCGACCTCAAGGACGCTTATTTTCATGTGCCGATACATCCAAAGCACAAGAAGTACCTGAGGTTCGCGGTTGGCGACTCGCACTTTCAGTTTCGGGTCCTGCCATTCGGATTCACCTCCGCCCCGAGGGTCTTCACCAAGCTCATGGTAGTGCTGGCAGCGCACCTCTGGAAAGGGGGATTCACGTCTACCCCTACCTGGACACTTGGTTGATCAGGGCGCGCTCTCCCGAGCAAGTCCTGGATCATCTGTCAGTCACCTGCCACTCCCTCCACAAGCTGGGCTTCTCCCTCAACTTAAAGAAGCCCCATTTGACACCAACTCAGAGGCTCCAGTACATCGGAGCTATGCTCGACACGTCCCTGGGGCATTGTTTTCCTCCCCAGGTGAGGGTTCATCACATTCAGCAGATGGTGCACAAGTTTCAGCTTGCCCAGAGTCTCCCAGCGTTCGAGTTCTTGAGATTGCTCGGCCTCATGGCATCCTGCATTCTTCTGGTGCCAAAGGCCAGGTTGCGGATGAGATCCTTGCAATGGGCACTCAAGCTCCAGTGGTCTCAGTCCTCCGTCAGGTTGTCGGACCCTGTTCAGGTGTCGTCCTCGGTCGCCCAGGACCTTCTGTGGTGGGCCGTCGAAGACAATCTGATGAAGGGGGCTCCATTTTGGCTACCCTGGCCGGAGGTGATGATCGTGACGGACGCATCCCTCACGGGATAGGGAGCTCATGCCAACGAGTTGACAGTCAGTGGTCGTTGGTCTCCGTCAGAGTCCAGACTCCATATCAATCTGTTGGAGCTGAGGGCCGTCAGGCTAGCCCTGAAGGCTTTTCTACTGACTGTGCGAGGGAAGAATGTCCTGATCCTGACGGACAACACGATGGCCATGCACTACCTCAACAAAAAGGGGGGGGCAGGGTCACTTCCTCTGTGCAGGGAGGCGATGCAGCTCTGGTTCTGGGCAATCCAGCAGGAGGTTTTGATCTCGGCAGTTCATCTGGCCGGAGATGAAAACGAGCTGGCAGACGCTCTTAGCAGGCAGAGCGTGATCTCTCACGAGTGGGAGTTGGCTCTGGAGATTCTCCTGGAGATCTTCGCTCTTTGGGAGACCCCTCAAGTGGATCTCTTCGCCTCCAGTGTCAACCGGAAGTGCGAGAGGTTCTGCTCGTGGGAATTTCCTCCAAAGGCAGCCTTAGGATACGCGTTTGTGGTGGAGTGGTCGTTCCTCTAGTCCCCGTCATCCCACAAGTACTGCGGAGGTTACGGAGGTTCGGTTCCCGGATGATCCTCATTGCTCCGTGTGGGCCCAGGGAACGTAGTACCCGGACCTTCTCGACTTGTCAATCTCCCCTCCACGTCGTCTTCCCTACCGAGACGATCTGCTCTCACGAGATGGGGGTCAGGTTCTCCATCCAGAGGTCAGATCCCTCAACCTTCACTCTTGGTTTCTGAAAGGTTGAGGTATAAGGATTGGGACCTCCCTGAAGACGTGATGGAGGTGTTGCTTTCGGCCAGACGGCCGGCAACAAGGTCCTTGTACCGTTGCCGTTGGCGTAAGTTCTGCGACTGGTGCAGGGTTAAGAATGTGGATCCTTTTGCATGTGACATTCCCATGGTTCTCTTTTTTTGCTTTCTTTGGCCCACAGGGGCTTGCAAGTGGCTACCGTTAAAGGTTACCTGGCGGCGCTGTCCATATTTAAGCGCTCGTCTGAAGAGTGTTCCTATTTTAAAATTCCTTTAATTTCTCAGTTTCTGAAAGGGCTCACTAATGTGTTCCCTCCGTCACCTTTCCAGGTGCCCGGTTGGGATTTGAACCTTGTTCTCCGTTTGAGCCTTTGCATTCATGCCCTTTGAGACTGTTAACTCTTAAAACTGTATTTTTGGTTGCGGTCACTTCCGCTCGCAGAGTGAGTTACAGGCACTTTCAGTTAAGCCACCCTTCACTGTATTTCATAAGGACAGGGTTGTCTTTAGAGTTCGTCCTTCCTTTCTTCCGAAGGTGGTATCGGAATTTCATTTAGGCCAGAAGGTTGTTCTTCCAGCGTTTTGTCCTCCTCCACATCCTGGTAGGTGGTGGTGGTGGTGGTGGTGGTCTAGGTCTAGGTCTAATTTTATGGCGAGCCGGAAAATACTAATCTTATTTCGGCACACACTTACTGGGAGGAGCACCAATTTTTTCGATTTGATCCTGACCCGAAATAGTCAAAAATCCCACACTTCAAGATTCAAACATTAATTACCCACTCTATCACCACACCAACTTCCCATCTCCTCAGAATTATGAGAAGTCCGAAATCATAATTTTCTTCATAACTCACATTGTATACATCACAGACAGAATTCATATTTACATGGTACCAACAGGCTTCTTATCCCCTTTAATATGAGTCTGGGATGAGCTCACTGGGACACACAATGCTCTTTTTATTAAGGAAAATGTAAACCTATGTTAATCAGCCAATGCTTCTCATGTGAGTTCATGGTTTCATATGTAGCCCACACCTTTTTTGGGGGGGGGAGTTTGTTTATCACCAGGGTCTGTTTCTACAGTGTCTGACGATCCATTAGTTGCTTTGAAGGCCATTTCTTGAGGTAGAGTCACCCCTAAAAAGGTCCTCTCTTTAGGCCACTAATGCACAGATAATGAGGAGGCCTGAATTTAAAGGTAATTTCTGCTGGCTAGCTTATCTAACTCTCTACAATTCCGTTCTAATTCTTTATATTTCTTTTGCATTTCACTGAAACGCAGGCCTGTTTTCTCCTGGAGGGCCCCAGCCAAAAACCTAAGGTTGCCGTTTCATTTCAGTGGAAGAACACGAGCTGCATCCATACTTCTGAAGTAACAGCTTTTAAATCGACAAGATGTGTTTACATATAATATTTCGCATTATATCTGTGCATGTTGTTTATAATACAATCTTTCTTTGCATACTGTTTGGACAGATATAAGTTCCCTTTTGGTATTATTCACACGTAGGCCACAGTTACATAGAAACCAGTGTTCATTTTTAAATAAAAGGAAATGGGTTTTCCCTTTAAAGGTTGTCATTTTATATGATAAAAATAAGTATTTTTGTTATGAACAAATGCAAAATGCTTGGCTTCACTTTGGATTTCTGGATCACCGTCTTGTGCTGTATAGAAGTCAATGTCCCATACTTTAGGGGCAAAAACCATTTCCAGCCACACATGTCTTTTCCCATTCATTGGGCATATCGAGCAGTTTTAAACTCTCAGGTATATTCCCTTTCACTGAGCGCCTGTCCCTTTTAACACAGTAGAAGGAGGCCCATTTCTTTGTCGGAAATCACTGTTTTGGACTGGCTTTCATATTTCAGTGGGACTCTACATTAGCCAGCTTCACTCGCACAATACGGGTTTAGCATGGCCTCTCACTCTGTCATTGTGGGGCTGTATTTGCACTTAAAACATCTTTTTATTAAACACATCGATAATAATACTCATAAAATGATCACATTACATAAAAGCTCCATGAAAAAACACCATGACAAACCATGTAAAGCAAAATTTTACACAAAGCAAAAAGAAAAAAGAAAGACACAAGAATATATAAATATTGTCACTTGGTTACTCGATCGACACCACGTGAAACTTCACATTGGAGTTGTATTGCCTTTTTTCCACACTTATTCAGATTGTTTACTAGACCCAACCCAACTTGCACAAGTTTCTGTCCTTAAACACACAATCGATGTAGGACATTCATCAGGGGTATATTGTTGCTTGTGTTCTATGGTGGTGATAGGGTCTTCTTTCCTACCACTTTACTCTTTGTCAGGTCTATTTAAGTGGTTTGCGAACCCTGTGGGTTAAAGACAACCTGTTAGGGTTTTTTAATTTTTATTGGCACATATCTACTATCATTGAAATCTTATAAATAGACTAAGATAGTTGTACCCCCGATCCACCTAGGGGGACTGGTATGCTTATCTCTTACCTTCCAGACTGTGGTGTCTAAGTTCCACAGGCTGCGGAATTTCCACCGAAAGGTAAATAAAATGGGACAAAGATTTCCATTTCTTGGGGAATATCTCTCCAGATGTCGTCTATTCTGTAAAAATAGGGTAAATACAAAGGATACTGTTTTTAGAAACGGAGACTATATGTTGAGACCATGGAATTCTTTTATCACCACCAACACGGTCTTCTTACCTGCGTTGGATGGAGGAAAAGAGTTTAGTTTCCTTCAATGTTTCCACTGATCCTTTAGGGCGGGGAAAAAAATGGCTCAAGCTCAGGTCAGAAGGCAGCTAGAAAGAGGAAAACCAGAGAAAACCCAGTCAGAGTGTAATTCAAAAAACCACTCTGTAACACTAGTACTATTCATGAAAGATGTAATGAGATTAAATAAGAGTCCCCTCACTTACTATTAGGCTGCTTCTTTGGTCTGTGTTCTATGACTGATCTTCTACAGTTGCTGCAAAGCTTGTATAGAATTGCACGTATCTGTCCCGGTGTAGATCTAAAAACATCAAAAAAGTATCCCATTTTAGTATTAGGGCTATTACTCTCACTGGTCTCACTTAGGCAAAGAAATCTATTGTTTTTTAAAAAAAAAACATTAAATAGTGTTTACCTCATTAATGGCCACCTACACGAATCCTGAAAATCCCCGCTCACCAACTACGCCAGCAGGGTGGCTGCTCTCTTTTAAATACGATCGTATGTGCGTGCGTGATGACGTCATCGCGTTTTATGTGTGGCGACATCATCATGCCGCGACGCATGCTGTCATGGTTTCTCTACTCGCGTGGGAGCCGTAACATGATCTATAGCCTCAAAGAGGCCATGTAGATAAGATAAGTTGTGGGACCCTTCATGTAATGTCGCAAAATCTGAATTGAAAAAATGTTCCTCAGTTATAATTGTTACAGGATGGTCATCAACAAAAATTGTTACTAAATCCAATATAGGATATTAGAGGAAGACTGTGGCAAAATTTCATATAGCATCTTCAAAGTATTACGACTTTCATTCTAACTCTGTCCTATTACATGAGGTAGCATTAACGGGTAGATTGAGCAACAAAAAACTTGCATCCCGTTTAGGCATTGTGCCATTCGATATTATCGTTGAGTCCATGAATGTGGCTCTGGGTCTGAAAGATAAGTTTCTGTTCAAGGCTTAGTAATTTTTTGTTTACTTGTTCTTGTGTTTTACCTTTTATGTGTTTCAAAATAGTCCAATTAAAATCACTATGTTTGTGATTGTTTTCCACAAAGTGTTTAACTAGTGGTGCTTGATCTACTTTATTTTTAATGCAGCTTTTGTGCTCAATCATTCTCGTTTTACATTTTCTCATTGTTTGGCCAATGTAAATGAGTCGGCATGGGCATCTGATGACATATACTACATTCTCCGTATTGCAATTGGTATGCTCGGTAATCTTCCATTCACTTTCAAGACCTATGTCTACTGTTGTTGTTTTTCTGGTCTGAGCGCACATAGTGCACTTCCCACACGGATAGTGCCCTATGACTGGTGGGAGATCCCATAGTCTTGTCTGTTGGGGTTCTCTTATTTTGGTACTGCCAATGTCGTTTCTCATCACTAGATTGCGTATAGTGGTGCTTTTTCTAAATGCTATGAGGGGTTTTGCACATTCTTTAGGCATCACTTTCTTCCAGTTCTTGTTTATAATACCCTTGATCTTATACGATAGGTTGCTAAAGGTGTTAACAAAAACCAGCGGAGTTTCCTTTTTTTCTCGATTACTGTGAAGTTGTTGATCTAAAAGGGCCTCCCTGTTGTTGTTAAATGCCCTTTTCGCTGCATCCTTCAATAGATGTTTGGGATAGCCTCGCTCAGTTAATTTCTCAATTAATTTGTTAGCCCCATCTTTGTAGGATTCACTTGTGCTGCTGTTTTTTTTGATACGCAAAAATTGCCCAAACGGTAGGTTAGTCTTAACATGTTGGGCATGGTGACTGTTGAAATGGAGGAGAGGGTTTTTGAATGTGTCTTTAGTGTAGGGTTTAATAAGCAGAATACCTCCATGATGATATATAGATATATCTAAAAAATTGACTAGAATGTTGCTCATATTCATGGTGAATTTCAGATATTTATTTTGTTCATTCAGCCAGGTGAGAAATTGATTGGCTTCATCCCTACTTCCCCTCCAAATAATAAAAATAGCGTCTATGTATCTTAACCAACACAAGATGTTATCTTGGTATGGATTAACGCTGCGATAGATGACAGTCTCCTCAAACATGTTGACATAAAGGTTTGCTAAATTGGGAGCCATAGCGGCTCCCATGGCTGTACCTTCCACTTGCATGTAAAATTGGCCCATAAACTGGAAAAAATTGTGAGCGAGTGCCATTTCAGTACACCATTTAATGAATGAGTTGGGAACTGGGTGATCATCCTCCCTTTGGAGAAGTGTTTCCTCTACCACCTCTAGGGTAGCACGTTGTGGTATATTAGTGTATAGAGCTTGTATGTCCAAACATATTAATAGATTAACGTCGGGATCAAACACATTTCCCTCTATCCTGTTGATAGCATCAGTAGTGTCTTTGACGTAATTCCTCATAGTAGGTATAAACGGTCTAAGATACAGGTCAACATATTTGGATAGGGGTTCTAAAAGGGAATTGATACCCGAAACAATGGGTCTTCCCGGGGGACTTTCCAAACTTTTATGAATCTTAGGCAAAGTGTAAAAGATAGGTATTCTGCCATTATTCCTCATAAGGGATTCTCCTCCTTGTTTGCTAATGAATTTCATGCCTATAGCTTTTGTGACTTTGTCTTTGATGATAACCGATAGTTCCTCGCTAGGCTCCCTATCAATTTTCCGATAGTGGTTGGTATCTGAGAGGAGTTTGAGACATTCTGCTACATAATCAGTTTTGTTGAGTACTACTATGGCTCCTCCCTTATCCGCTTGACGGATGATAATATTTTGGTTAGTGCCCAAAGATTTCAGGATGGCTTGTTCATTTTTGCTCAAATTAGAGTGTTTTGGGACCCCTTTGGATTCCAGAGTTCTAGTCTCTTCCATCACTTTTCTTTCAAAAACAATGGACTCCGGGGAGTGCGAGGAAGTTGGAGCACTAAATGTAGAGGGGTTTCTGAGGCCACTATGGTTACTGTTTTCACCAAAGGGATTCTCCATGAAGAACTCTTTGAGGTGGAATTTTCTCATAAATTGTTGGAACTCAATTCTAAATTCGAAAGGATTATGATATTTAGATATCACAAAATTTAAACCTTTGTTGAGAACTGCTGTTTCTTCGTCTGTGAGGGAAGTGGAAGAAAGATTAACTACCAGCCCCTGTGGCTCCGGGTTTGCATTCGATCCGGAGCCCACTGTCTTTGGGCATCGCTTCTTTCTAAAAAAGGCTGTCTTTGTCCATTTTTTCCACGGTTATTCCCTCTTGTGCCGCGTGTTCGATTGGATCTGTTGTCTCCTTCACCATTGGTACCACCCCTTCTGTTGAAATCCTCGTTATCCTCCGAGCCCCCACTTGAACTGTAGGAGGTGTTCCTAAAACGGACTCTCCGATTTAGTTTTCTGTTTGGTTGTTGTCCTGGTTTAGGATCTCCAAATTTGTAGTCTTTGTCAGTATATACAAAAGCCTTTTCATGTGTGAAGGTCTGTATATCTTTTTTCATACGTTTCACTCTCTCTGTGATTGTATCTGTCTTGAAATCTTGCATTTCTTTCAAATGTTTTTCTAAGCTGCTCTTGAACGCTTCTATCTCAAATTTCTTTTTGATTTCTTCTTCTAATGACTTCAAATCGATTTCAATTTTCTTTGTGGTTTCCTGTGCCGTTTCTATTATCAAGATGAGCCAATCTCGGCCGCATTTATTCGAGATATAACTCCATTTGAGTTTGAAGTCATTGTTATCCAAGAATAATCTTGGTTCATTTTTCACAATCAGTCCTTGTGGTAGTGCCTGATTTTTAACATATTCTAACATGATGATGGCATGAAGTTCAGTTCTTATTAACCTCTTCCTTAATTGGGCAAGTTCATCCTATTGATCATCTTTGTTCAGAATGTCTAGATCTTTATCAAGGCCCATTGTTGGTAATGATTCCATCAGTTTGCGCACATATTCATTGTTGTATGCTAAACATTTTTCGGATTGGGAGGCCATCACAGTATACTACCAATAAAGCCCCCAACCGTATCCTATTGTAGAAACCAAAGAATAGAGGAACAGAAGATGGTATGTTGGGTTATACACCTCCGAGGCCAAAAGGTCTCTGAATACACTATTATCAAACGGTCTGCACCGTGTAATGGGGGATCATACGCTTCTTACCACACGGTTAAGCTATATTCTCTTCAAAAAAGAAGGTATGTTGATATGTGTCTGAAAACCGACGAGTTCCTATGACAAAGGGTACATCTGTTACTCCAAATTTCTCTTATAAATCTTAAAACATCTTTTTATTAAACACATCGATAATAATACTCATAAAATGATCACATTACATAAAAGCTCGATGAAAAAACACCATGACAAACCATGTAAAGCAAAATTTTACACAAAGCAAAAAGAAAAAAGAAAGACACAAGAATATATAAATATTGTCACTTGGTTACTCGATCGACACCACGTGAAACTTCACATTGGAGTTGTATTGCCTTTTTTTTATATCTCGAATAAATGCGGCCGAGATTGGCTCATCTTGATAATAGAAACGGCACAGGAAACCGCAAAGAAAATTGAAATCGATTTGAAGTCATTAGAAGAAGAAATCAAAAAGAAATTTGAGATAAAAGCGTTCAAGAGCAGCTTAGAAAAACATTTGAAAGAAATGCAAGATTTCAAGACAGATACAATCACAGAGAGAGTGAAACGTATGAAAAAAGATATACAGACCTTCACACATGAAAAGGCTTTTGTATATACTGACAAAGACTACAAATTTGGAGATCCTAAACCAGGACAACAACCAAACAGAAAACTAAATCGGAGAGTCCGTTTTAGGAACACCTCCTACAGTTCAAGTGGGGGCTCGGAGGATAACGAGGATTTCAACAGAAGGGGTGGTACCAATGGTGAAGGAGACAACAGATCCAATCGAACACGCGGCACAAGAGGGAATAACCATGGAAAAAATGGACAAAGACAGCCTTTTTTAGAAAGAAGTGATGCCCAAAGACAGTGGGCTCCGGATCGAATGCAAACCCGGAGCCACAGGGGCTGGTAGTTAATCGTTCTTCCACTTCCCTCACAGACGAAGAAACATCAGTTCTCAACAAAGGTTTAAATTTTGTGATATCTAAATATCATAATCCTTTCGAATTTAGAATTGAGTTCCAACAATTTATGAGAAAAGTCCACCTCAAAGAGTTCTTCATGGAGAATCCCTTTGGTGAAAACAGTAACCATAGTGGCCTCAGAAACCCCTCTACATTTAGTGCTCCAACTTCCTCGCACTCCCCGGAGTCCATTGTTTTTGAAAGAAAAGTGATGGAAGAGATTAGAACTCTGGAATCCAAAGGGGTCCCAAAACACTCTAATTTGAGCAAAAATGAACAAGCCATCCTGAAATCTTTGGGCACTAACCAAAATATTATCATCCGTCAAGCGGATAAGGGAGGAGCCATAGTAGTACTCAACAGAACTGATTATGTAGCAGAATGTCTCAAAGTCCTCTCAGATACCAACCACTATCGGAAAATTGATAGGGATCCTAGCGAGGAACTATCGGTTATCATCAAAGACAAAGTCACAAAAGCTATAGACATGAAATTCATTGGCAAACAAGAAGGAGAATTCCTTGTGAGGAATAATGGCAGAATACCTATCTTTTACACTTTGCCTAAGATTCATAAATGTTTGGAAAGTCCCCCGGGAAGACCCATTGTTTCGGGTATCAATTCCCTTTTAGAACCCCTATCCAAATATGTTGACCTGTATCTTAGACCGTTTATACCTACTATGAGGAGTTACTTCAAAGACACTACTGATGCTATCAACAGGATAGAGGGAAATGTGTTTGATCCCGACGTTAATCTATTAATATGTTTGGACATAC
The DNA here is from genome assembly GCF_040938575.1 of Ambystoma mexicanum. NCBI lineage: Eukaryota > Metazoa > Chordata > Amphibia > Caudata > Ambystomatidae > Ambystoma > Ambystoma mexicanum. The sequence continues at coordinate 587,722,369 of NC_090926.1, forward strand.
AAGCTCTATACACTAATATACCACAACGTGCTACCCTAGAGGTGGTAGAGGAGACACTTCTCCAAAGGGAGGATGATCACCCAGTTCCCAACTCATTCATTAAATGGTGTACTGAAATGGCACTCACTCACAATTTTTTCCTGTTTATGGGCCAATTTTACATGCAAGTGGAAGGTACAGCCATGGGAGCCGCTATCGCTCCCAATTTAGCAAACCTTTATGTCAACATGTTTGAGGAGACTGTCATCTATCGCAGCGTTAATCCATACCAAGATAACATCTTGTGTTGGTTAAGATACATAGACGATATTTTCGTTATTTGGAGGGGAAGTAGGGATGAAGCCAGTCAATTTCTCACCTGGCTGAATGAACAAAATAAATATCTGAAATTCACCATGAATATGAGCAACATTCTAGTCAATTTTTTAGATATATCTATATATCATCATGGAGGTATTCTGCTTATTAAACCCTACACTAAAGACACAGACAAAAAGGCTCTCCTCCATTTCAACAGTCACCATGCCCAACATGTTAAGACTAACCTACCGTTTGGGCAATTTTTGCGTATCAAAAAAAACAGCAGCACAAGTGAATCCTACAAAGATGGGGCTAACAAATTAATTGAGAAATTAACTGAGCGAGGCTATCCCAAACGTCTATTGAAGGATGCAGCGAAAAGGGCATTTAACAACAACAGGGAGGCCCTTTTAGATCAACAACTTCACAGTAATCGAGAAAAAAAGGAAACTCTGCTGGTTTTTGTTAACACCTTTAGCAACCTATCATATAAGATCAAGGGTATTATAAACAAGAACTGGAAGAAAGTGATGCCTAAAGAATGTGCAAAACCCCTCATAGCATTTAGAAAAAGCACCACTATACGCAATCTAGTGATGAGAAACGACATTGGCAGTACCAAAATAAGAGAACCCCAACAGACAAGACTATGGGATCTCCCACCAGTAATAGGGCACTATCCGTGTGGGAAGTGCACTATGTGCGCTCAGACCAGAAAAACAACAACAGTAGACATAGGTCTTGAAAGGGAATGGAAGATTACCGAGCATACCAATTGCAATACGGAGAATGTAGTATATGTCATCAGATGCCCATGCCGACTCATTTACATTGGCCAAACAATGAGAAAATGTAAAACGAGAATGATTGAGCACAAAAGCTGCATTAAAAATAAAGTAGATCAAGCACCACTAGTTAAACACTTTGTGGAAAACAATCACAAACATAGTGATTTTAATTGGACTATTTTGAAACACATAAAAGGTAAAACACAATAACAAGTAAACAAAAAATTACTAAGCCCTGAACAGAAAAATATCTTTCAGACCCAGAGCCACATTCATGGACTCAACGATAATATCGAATGGCACAATGCCTAAACGGGATGCAAGTTTTTTGTTGCTCAATCTACCCGTTAATGCTACCTCATGTAATAGGACAGAGTTAGAATGAAAGTCGTAATACTTTGAAGATGCTATATTAAAATTTGCCACAGTCTTCCTCTAATGACCTATATTGGATTTAGTAACAATTTTTGTTGATGACCATCCTGTAACAATTATAACTGGGGAACATTTTTTCAATTCAGATTTTGCGACATTACATGAAGGGTCCCACAACTTATCTTATCTACATGGCCTCTTTGTGGCTATAGATCATTTTACGGCTCCCACGCGAGTAGAGAAACCATGACCGCACGCGTCGCGGCATGATGATGTCGCCACACATAAAACGCGATGACGTCATCACGCACGCACATACGATCGTATTTAAAAGAGAGCAGCCACCCTGCTGGCGTAGTTGGTGAGCGGGGATTTTCAGGATTCGTGTAGGTGGCCATTAATGAGGTAAACACTATTTAATGTTTTTTTTTAAAAAAAAACAATAGATTTCTTTGCCTAAGTGAGACCAGTGAGAGTAATAGCCCTAATACTAAAATGGGATACTTTTTTGATGTTTTTAGATCAACACCGGGACAGATACGTGCAATTCTATACAAGCTTTGCAGCAACTGTAGAAGATCAGTCATAGAACACAGACCAAAGAAGCAGCCTAATAGTAAGTGAAGGGACTCTTATTTAATCTCATTACATCTTTCATGAATAGTACTAGTGTTACAGAGTGGTTTTTTGAATTACACTCTGACTGGGTTTTCTCTGGTTTTCCTCTTTCTAGCTGCCTTCTGACCTGAGCTTGAGCCATTTTTTTTCCCCGCCCTAAAGGATCAGTGGAAACATTGAAGGAAACTAAACTCTTTTCCTCGATCCAACGCAGGTAAGAAGACCGTGTTGGTGGTGATAAAAGAATTCCATGGTCTCAACATATAGTCTCTGTTTCTAAAAACAGTATCCTTTGTATTTACCCTATTTTTGCAGAATAGAAGACATCTGGAGAGATATTCCCCAAGAAATGGAAATCTTTGTCCCATTTTATTTACCTTTCGGTGGAAATTCCGCAGCCTATGGAACTTAGACACCACAGTCTGGAAGGTATGTAAGAGATAAGCATACCAGTCCCCCTAGGTGGATCGGGGGTACAACTATCTTAGTCTATTTATAAGATTTCAATGATAGTAGATATGTGCCAATAAAAATTAAAAAACCCTAACAGGTTGTCTTTAACCCACAGGGTTCGCAAACCACTTAAATAGACCTGACAAAGAGTAAAGTGGTAGGAAAGAAGACCCTATCACCACCATAGAACACAAGCAACAATATACCCCTGATGAATGTCCTACATCGATTGTGTGTTTAAGGACAGAAACTTGTGCAAGTTGGGTTGGGTCTAGTAAACAATCTGAATAAGTGTGGAAAAAAGGCAATACAACTCCAATGTGAAGTTTCACGTGGTGTCGATCGAGTAACCAAGTGACAATATTTATATATTCTTGTGTCTTTCTTTTTTCTTTTTGCTTTGTGTAAAATTTTGCTTTACATGGTTTGTCATGGTGTTTTTTCATGGAGCTTTTATGTAATGTGATCATTTTATGAGTATTATTATCGATGTGTTTAATAAAAAGATGTTTTAAGATTTATAAGAGAAATTTGGAGTAACAGATGTACCCTTTGTCATAAGAACTCGTCGGTTTTCAGACACATATCAACATACCTTCTTTTTTGAAGAGAATATAGCTTAACCGTGTGGTAAGAAGCGTATGATCCCCCATTACACGGTGCAGACCGTTTGATAATGCTGTATTTGCACCCCACATGTCTAGGGCCTGGCCCTTTAGGATATGTGTAACCTGAGTAATCCCCCCCTGTTGTCTACCCGTATGATCTGTTTACTCTGTTGGATTGGTCTGTAGTTTAAGCCTGTAAGAACTATGTACCCTGCTTAAAAATCTTTTATCATCTTTGTAAACTGAGGAATAACTACGCTCTCTGCTTAGAAGATCTATGTATTCCAAGTGATGGCTTGTCTGTTTGAGCCTGTGAGAATTGTGTGACCGGAGGGATCGGAGCCGTTTCTTGATGTAGGTGAAGCGAGTGGCTGCCAGGGGCACAGGAGCTTTCAGCAATGGCTGATCTTAAAAACTACATTTTTCGTTTTGCATTTCAAGCAAACGGAGAGCTATTGGCCAGTGCAGGGCCTCGCTGTCACGTTGGTCAAACATATTTTAGCACCTCTGTTACCAGCAGTACATCTTAAATGGGAACCAGTTAGTCGTGGTTGGATATGCGCGTGCACACACACCGGCGAGTGGGTCATTTGAAGTGACTATTGTCTCTTATAAGAAGTGTGACTGTTGCATGGTTAGAAAGTAGAGTGATGAATAAAAAAAATATTCCAAACAAGAGCTACAAAAACTAAAAACATGCATCATTGTCATGAATTTACGGTCACTGTCTCTTTTAATAATTGAAAGTAGAGCTGTAAAGCTAATAAGAGATTTTTTTTTTGTTGCTGCATTCTGGTTCTAGTCATCTTCGATTCAGGATGGGGGAATACAATCTAGAACCTTAACTCTTTTTGCTCAAGATGGTATGATAATGTATACATTGTCAGGTTGGTTTATTTAGTCATTTGTGTACTTTTCAAATCCTCTGTCTAAAACTCACATTATTTAAGTTCTTGAACCCCAAACATGAATAAGTATTGGTAACATCTAGAGATACTAAGATATGCGTTCAAGTGCCTAAATTCCAGACTGAGCCTAAATCCTGGCTTCACCACTTAATGAGTGTGTTATTCTTGTCTAATCATTTAATCTTACTTTGTCTTATTGGCCAAAATTGGAACTCTCTAATAGTGATTCAGTTCTCAGTATCCACTATTGAAAAGCCTCACTCGTGGTTTACTAGGCCATAGTTTAGCATTGACAAAACCAACATTTGTGGCTTGTGCATAGTGAACATGTTTTCTATGTTGCAACAAATTCACCATGCAAAGAAACATTTGTTGTTTCCAATCGCCCTCAGGATCTTGTTTACAGTTCCAGAGACTGATTGTTTAGAGGAGTGGCATTAAATTAAAATGTATGAAAACGTGTCTTGGGATGAAAGAAATAGATTGCATGGAAGCAATAAACTCTTGTAGGCAGCATCATTGTGCAGAGCATGCTTTATTTAAACATTGAACGTATACATGAGATAATGAAAATTAAGTGTTTGCAGTACGATATACTTGTGCATAATTAATGTTAATAGTTTAATTACACGTAAATAAACCCAGCTTTTTGTTTACATAGTAATGATTGTATAATGCTGGGGTGGAGATTTGCATAGGGGTGTCGTTTAGTTTTTCTGGGTTTCAAATAGTCTAGAAGCTGCCTGTGGCAGGGGATGGGGGGGGGTGTCTGGGCAGGGCTCTCTGAGCTTGTAGGATCTATGTGACTTCAGCTCAAAGACGGATGTGCTGTTTGAGTCGGGAGTGTGATAGCTATTCTCACCACTCTTCTGTCTCTCTCTATCCTTAGGGGGCAGCCACGAAAGCCACGGTGGAGTTCTTGGGGATGCAGCACCAGCCCCCCTCTGCCTCCGGTGTGGGGTTGGAGGGGGGCATGCCTGGTGAGACTGAGGCAGCATGCTTGGAGACTCCCATTGAAGCACCCAGTCCCCAGAGCGAGGCGGTGGCCAACGAACTTCAGGAGCTATCACTTCAGTCGGGCATGACCTTGACTGTCACAGGGCGGGCACCGGAGCCGCCACTGAGCCAGAGGAAGAACGGTAAGGGACCTGGCATCACCAGAGAGTGTATTACCATTGCACACACTCCGTTCCCAGGATCTCGCCCTCACACACCTGAAGCTTCAGCATCTCATCCTCATACAGCTCTTGCTTCTCACAAGCAATGGCCCCAAGTTGCTCTATCGTCTCGCACTGACATGGAATACACTTGTCTCTCACCGTCACAGGATTCATGTACATTTCACTCTCACACACAGGAAACCATCTTGTGCTGTTGGAAGGAGCCACCCAACTTCTAACAAGCAGGGAATCTAAGTTTCTGGAGTTTCTCGCCATCACAAAGGGCGCCTGAGCATCTTGTTTTCACACAGGGAGCACTAGTCTCTCATCCTCAACAAGGAACTTGGGCATCTCAGCCTCCGACAGGGAGCCGAACGTCGTTGCCACACAAAGGGAGTCTGATTGCCTCATCCCCACACAATAACAAACATCTCATCCACCTACAGAGCCTGTGAGTCTTACCCTCTCACAGAAAACCTGTGTGATCATGTCACCTTCTTGCAGGCAGCGCTTGTACCTCAACCAAAGATCCCAAGTTTCACAGCGGCACGCAGTGAGAACTCGTGTCTGCTCCTCACACAAAGGCCCTGGGCATCTTGCCTTAACACAAGGAACGTGAGCATCGCACCCTCACACAGAGAGCCGGAACGTCTTGATGTAGCGGTGAGAGTTTACCGTATGTTTGGCGGGAGACTGGTTTAGGTGGGCACACTAAAACACTTTAACTTGTATCTATGCCTGTATCTCTCTCCACCCGCTCTACTCACTTTGCCCTGGGTCTTGAGAACAACCACAAATGATTGGTCAGGAAGGAAAGGTGATGAATTCAGGAATCACCCAAACCTTTATGAATGTAAACACTATTGTTATAATTTTTTTTAACTCTATTTTTTTTTTACAACATTAAATAACAAATAACACAACATACAGTCTAGCACTTCATGCTGGGAGTCTATGCCATCATTATTGTTCTGGAGCTTTGTCCTGGCCATCTTTGCATAGATCTTTGATTAGTTCCGCACAAGCATATAGTACAACTTCCAGACCGTCTGATACTCAATAAGGTCCTTCTCAGCTAGTATGGTGCCTTAGTAAGGGCGCTCTTCTTGGTTGCGCTTCGTATCCCACTGGGGTCATCTATGTCGTTTCCGTCACTGGGATCGAACAGTTCCTGTATCGGTGCGTTCCATCCTAGTATCTTGTCACTGCTCTCATTCATCCCACTATGCATCGCTCCGGTCCATGCTGTTGTGTCAGCTAGCGTCCATCTTTTCAGGTCGGTCCAGCATGCCTCTATGTTCGGGCCTGTATTATATTTCCATGCCATTGCGATCCGACGTTTTGCCAGAATGCTCATCAAGTCCTTCATTTTGGCTATGTGTGTCCTCTGTTTGCCACCTCTTGGAAACAGACCCAGCAAATAGGATTCCGACGGCCACGCCTGCATGTTAATTCCACCCCCTGCCACTCTTTTCTTAATGTTGTCCCAGAACTTTATTATTACTGGGCACGCCCAGAACATGTGGAGCATGTCTGCATTTTCTGTTGCGAATCAAGGGCAGCTTTGGTTTTCCTTATTCCCCATATCCCCATGCTAGATATTCTCCTGGGGGTGAGGTATGCCCCATGCGTGACGTAAAGCTGTGTCTGCCTGAATCTCCCATTTCTCGAGACCACCTTTGTATATCTTAAGACCCTTGTCCATTCTTGATCTGTGAAGGTTTCCTGGAGTTCCGCCTCCCACTTTGCGCGTGCCAGCAGGTCCCTTGAGTAGTTGCTTTTCAGAAGCTGTTTGTAAAGCCTGGGCACTGTGTGTACTCCTTCTGACACATCATATCATGCATCTAATTCTCCCTGTGTTTCAGCGTTCTCAGGTAGACCTGGCCATCGTTTTTTTTATCCTTTGGACCATGCTGTTGTGTAGCATGAACTGCCCATAGTGTACATCATACTCTTCTATCAGGGTTTGGAACTCCATCCATCGTCCCTCTTTCCACAAATATCCGACCTCTGCTACGCCTTTGGCTTCCCAATGTTTCCGATACATTTCTAGGACTTTGAGTCTGATGCTAGCCAGTCCTGCAAGGGGGATCTGGGAGGAGCAGGGGTCAGGATTCCTTGGATTTTCCACACCTTCTTCCATAGGGTCAGCCCTAGCCTGACCAGGGTGGGGGAGGGTGTCGTGGGGGAGGGTGTTGGTCCAGGACTTCTCCATCCATATTATTTCCTGCAAAAAAGAATGCCTCAGTGCCGGCTGGTACAGTAATGAGTCTATGGATGTGTCGTCCCTCAACCACTAACCACAAATTGTAGTTGCCTTGCTAGGTAGTAGCGTAGTCTCTTTGTAAGGTGTGTAGGGCTATCCTGTTTCTCCCCCTTCCCCCCATAGGAATCCCCTCAATATTGTGTTTACATTTTTGATGAATGTCCCATGTATGTTATGGGGTATGTTCGTGAAATAGTATAATAGTCGGGGTAGCACCGTCATTTTCAGTAGGGCTGCTGTTCCTTTCATTCCTAGCGGTAGTGTCTTCCAAAATTCCATGGTCTTCACCCTTTTTTCTAGGGCGACTTGTGTGTTGGCCATGTGTGTGTCCGTGCGGTCATGTTGTATGTTTGTCCCCAAATAACAGAAGGTACATGGTGCCCATGTAAGATTCAAATCTGGCAATTGGTCTGTGGGGACCCATCTAAGTTCTGCCAGGGGGTACAGGGTAGATTTATCTTTGTCAATGGAAATACCCGATAATTTAGCAAATGCGTCTTATCACTTCCAGCACATCCCGTAAGTTAACTTGTGGATGGGCAATAAACAACAGCATATCGTCTGCATACAGTGAGACTAGGTGTATGATGTTATCTAGTTCTATCCCGGTCTCCTTATATTCTGCTCTCAGGAAGGCCGCCAGTGGCTCTAATGCCAGTATGTAAAGCATCAGGGACAGTGGGCAGCCCTGGTTGGTGCCCCTGTATATCCTCCAAGCCCCAGAAATGTGTCTTCCTGTTTCACCCTTGCCCTGGGGTCTCTATACAGTAACCTGATTCATCTGTGGAAGCCCTTCCCTATTCCAAAGTGGACGAGTGTGCTCAACAGCCAATTCCAGTTCAGAGTTAAAGACTTTGACAGCGTCCAAGGACACTATCGTGCATTTCCCGGTCTGCCTTTAGTTTGGTCCACCACATGGTGCAGCCTTCGCAAGTTCCAGGTGGTGTTGTGCCCGGGGACGTAACCTGTTTGATCCGGGTGCATGTGGGTATGACCCGTTCAAGCCTACCCGCCAGGTCTGCTGTCAGGATTTTGCAATCTTGGTTAATCGTAGAAATTGGCCTGTATGAGCTGCAGTCTAGTGGTGATTTCCCCAGCTTCAGGATAGATATTATCGGCGATTCTACCGTACTATCTGGTAATTGGCCCCTCGTACTTCCAATAATTTAGGTACTAGAGTATGTTTGTACTTTTTGTAGAATTCTCTGGGTAACCTGTCTGGGTTTTGGTTGTCGGGAGACTGTTTATTACCGCTTCCAATTCCTCTGCTGTTAGGGGGGCCTTGAGTATCTGCACCTGCTCTTCGGGTAATTTCGGAAGTTCAATTTGGGCCAGGGCGTCGGCTACGTCCGAGCTATTGGCCTCCTGATTCCGCAAGTACAGTTTTTTGTAAAATTGCAGAAATACGTGGTTAATGCCCTCCTGGGTCCTCTCCTCCACACCGGGCCCATCTTTTATCGCATTGATTGGGTCTTACTTTTTGGCCTGCTTAGTTAACGAGGCTAGGAGCCTGCCTGGCTTGTCGCCCTCTGCATGCACCTTCTTGTATATATTTCCTGTAATTTAGGTTCCCCAACTTTTCCCAGACGTTATTGCACTGCAATCTTAGTGCCACTAATTGGGCTGTTTCCTCCCCTGTCATGCATGCCCGTGTTTCCTCCCCTTCTGTTGCCCCTTTTTATTTGTCCAAGTGCGGCCAGAATGCTCCCTTTAAGTCCTGCTGTCTTCCCAATCGCTACTCCCCTGACCACCATATTAAAGGCGTCCCATGCTGTCCCAAATCTGTCTACAATACCTGTATTAAGTTGTAAGTAATCTTATATTGTGTCCTGTATATGCTCCTGGAATTCCCCTTCCATCAGTGCTTTCGCCCTTAGTCGCCATGTCGGTATGGGAGCCTTCCTATGTGTGTATGCCCATGTCACCACTAACGGGGAATGGTCTGAGAGCATTCTAGCTCTATCGTGTGCACTTGTGAATTCACCTAGTGTTTCGTTACCTGTGAAAATGTAGTCGATACGTGTAAACTTTCCATGTGGGGGCCTGTGTTGTGAGTACCTTCTGTTTTTTGCATGTAGTCGTCTCCAGACATCGTCAAGTTTCAGCTGGCTGAGAATCCTCTGCAGTGTTTTAGCCTGTGGCGCCAGCTTTTTATATTTATTGTCCGACCTGTCCAGCAATGGGTTGAGTATACAGTTAAAGTCCCCTGCCCAGATGAAGGTCGCCTCCTGTATGGGATGAGTCGGGGTGCCAGTTTCTTGAAGACCGTGGTCGCATCATGGTTTGGGGCGTTGTCTTGATATGGGCAAAATCTTCCTCGGGGCCAGCCCTTTGAGAGCAAAAAATACCCAATTCAGCCCAAAATACAGGTTCTATTGTGCTGAGCAGTGAACTCATGCTAGTGACAAATGACACCTTCAATAAGTTTTAGTATTTATTCTAAACAGTGAGTGAATATACATTTTGGGATTCAAGTTAGAGAAGATTACAAAGCACAAAACTTAGAGAAATGCAAAATATAGAGAAACATAGAACTTAGAGAAACATAGAGAAACACAGTCTTACGCCCCTTCAATCAGCACTGGGAGACCCTGGCCCTCATAAGCTAGCTGTAACAAGCCCCGCTCAGAGGACAGCGCTGCTGGGTGCCGTCAGAGCTCCAATTCCGGGCACTTGATCTTGCTCGAACCAAGTCCACAGGACGATCTCCCACCTGAGTCATGTGAGCATGCATATTTTATAATCTCGTGCTGCCCATCCATGACGCACAGTTCCAGAACTTTCCCTGTGCAAAATATAGGTTGGCTCATGGAAAAAACCCAGCTCTGTAAATTTCCACTGTGCTCCTTCTTCTGAACCCCCCCTGGACCCCTGGAGCCCATCTGCGCGAAAGCTCAGGAATGTCTTATCAGTGCCTTCCCAGAGAAAAGGAAGATTAGCTTGGGGCCATGCAGGGCTACCGTTAGTGAGGCAGAGCAAGCTCTAAAAGACATGCACTCATAGCTTAGTGTTCATAGCGCTTAAGACTGGCTATCTAAGCGCTATATAGGTGCCATAATGTTCCAAACACTCCAATATTGTCTATTAGCTTACAGAGCTGGGGCCTTCGCCCTGCCTGTCTATCAACAATGCATAATGTGACCTATCACTCATACTAGGCCTGCATATTCCTTGTAGCTCACTACTGCATAATGGAAGTGCTACAACAGACTACTGTCAGCATTTTTGGCACATACTTTGAATACACTATTGGCTTTCAGCGGCTAATGCTGTCATCTAAAGCCCTGATTGGCAAGGTTGCAATTTTGTGTATCACTACAGGCGTAGGTATTTATTACACACACTTCTTTATTCTCCAGCATTCTGTGCACTATCACCATTCTGCCCTCCGAGTCCCGCTCCTGCGTTACCAACTGGAATGGGACATTGGGAGCAACCCAGGTCAGCACTCCTCTGGCATAGTTGGAGTAGGTGGAAGCAAACATTTGTCCACCCCATTTCTTAGCTATCTTGGACTGCTTTTCCTTTGTGAAGTGGGTTTCCTGCAACATTGCTATTTTCACTTTTGATCTGTTGAGCCAGGTGTATACTCTCAACCTCTTGACATAGTCATTGTGCTCCCGTACATTCCAAGTGACCACAGTTATTTCTTCTGGACACATTTTACCAACTTCTGTTCTGGCCCTTCGATACCCATGAGCCTACTTGCCTTCTTGCGCTTGCCTTCTGTCCTTCAGGCGCCTTGTTGTACAGTTTGTTCCATTTTTGTGTGTTGTGCCCAATTCTTTGTAGTGCTTGTTCGTAGCGCCGGTTTTGACAGGGTCCCTTGTCTTAAGGATACGTCATGGAGTTCTGTCTTTTCTTGTGTTTTGATCTCTTTGCCTTTTACGCCTTCATTATGTCCTTTGCATGTATTGTGTTCTCCCCTTCTTGTGCTACCTTCCAACCAGCAAACCTTAACTATTAACCAAGACCAAGCCACCTTCCCCCTGCTCGGGCTCCACCGCTTCCCTAGCTCTACCCCCGTTGCTTGGGACAGGCTCGCCGCAGCGTGATGCCTTGGAACTGGCATCTTCAACTTGTCTAAATCCGTGGGGTTCCTGGTCATGACGTCCATCGGGGCAGTCCTCGGGCTGCCATGCTCCTGTTTTGTACTTACTCTGGTCTGTGTTACATCACTGGTGTCATCCAGTTTAGTGTCTATTTAGTTCTCTCTAAATATCTTACGCTGGTGAATCCCTATTAATGTTCTCGTTCCTGGCTCTCAATTGGGGGATTCCTTGTTGGTCCATCCATTCATGGGTCTCTTCCATGGTTCCCAAGAGGTATGATCTGCCATTGCACAACACCTTTAGCTTGGCGGGATACAGTAACATGTACCTCACGTTTGCTGCTCTGAGGCGTTCTTTGGTTGGCCCAAATCGTGCCCTTTTTCGCACCAGTGCCGTATATTCTGGGTAAATTGCTATCTTAGAGGAGTTTCTGGTAATCACCCCTCCTTCTCTTGAGAATGTTAGTATCTTCTTGTGATCTTTAAAGTTCATAATTGTATCAATCATGGGCCTCGGGGGCACCCCCGGCAGGGGCTTTCTGGTTAAAGCTCTGTGGGCCCTTTCTATGGCGAAGCCCTGGGAGAGCACCCCAGCCCCCACCTCTTGGAACAGTAGGTTGTCCACATAATTCAGTGTGTCCCTGCCTTTCTCTCCATCTGGCAGTCCGACAATCCGCACGTTGTTACGCCGAGCCCTCCCTTCTGTATCCTCCGCTCTATGTTCAGGGGTCCGTATTCGTTCAAGCGCTTCTGACATTTGGGATTGGGTGGTTGTGATGTTGGTAGTGTTTTGTACCTGTTGCTCTGCCGCTCTCACTTGGTCTGCCAGGGACCTTGCATCCTGCCTCAGAAGGCCCACATCGATGATGGCCGAATACAGTTTATGCTCCAAAGGCGCTTTCAGCGCTGCTATGACTTCGAGTATGGGGCCTTCCTCCCGCCTCCCATCCTGTTGCACTAGACTTGTTGTGCTCATGCCGGTCTCTGTTGGGGAGGACTGGTTTGTGTCGTTTTTGCAGGCAAACGTGTCCATGCTGATCTGCTTGCCCTTCCCTCCTTTTTGTTTGTCTGGCATCTCTGCGCTACTTGCTTATGGTGTGCGCGTTCCGTTTCTGTGCGTCCCCCACTGCTGAGTTTGCTTTTTGCTGTTGCTTGTCTCTTTAGGCGTTGGAGGGCGTCACTCCCTCTTCTGGGCTCTTACATTGTGTTTTGTCCAGGGTTGATTATGCTGCCTCATGTGCAATTCATGGTGAAGCTCCCTCCCTTGCCTGTGTGTACTGTTGCCCAATCCCTGTGTTTCTTTTTGAGTTTGTCCTTATCTACTTCAAACTACGCGTATTGCTTGTTGAGCTTGCGTCGTATCCTGCGGGTCTCTCCCGCTTTATCTGGTTGCGCTCTTTACTGCAGTTTGTGCAGTCTCCTGGAGTTTATCTCTTGTGCTGTTTGGGGCTGATGTGTTGCACTGTGTCTTGGGTGCGGCCTTGGGGGCGTTAGACTTATCACCCCTCCTCTTGAACCTGTCTCGTCCCCTGCTGTGAGAAGCATCGAGATGATGGTTGCCCGAGGGCTGTGATGTTTCGCGCTTTGTTCCCTCTGTGATCCCCAACCAGCTTCTGCTCTGTTCCGTGCCGTTGCTGGCGAGTCTACGCAATGGATTGTGCTCCCACATTTAAGTAATTGTGGTTGCCATCTGGGTCTTCCTCTCCTCTTCGGGTGGATACTTGCTAGAGGCCTGTTGTGTGTTGAGCCTCCTCACGGAGCATCTGGAGCTCTACTAGAGGTGATCCCTCTGTTCCAACGTGGTGTGGGCGTCTCCTTTCTCCACTCTCCGCCTCCGGAGTTGCGCCCCACAGGCCCAGCCTCCCGCGTCTACCATATGCCAGGATCTGGTGCTGTTCCACCTCCTCGTGTCCTCACTGCATCTCCGGTCTCTCCGGTGCCTGGTGCTTCCAACTACCCGGTGGTAGCCCACTTGGGTTGTCTCCAGGTTCCTTCCCTGCTACTGTGCCTTCGTCGTAGCGGCGTTCTGTGCTCCTCGTCTTGTGCGGGAAGTCGTATGGTCGTGGTTGGCCCGTAACCTTACAGGCCTGCTGTCATGTCTGAGCCCCTCCGCTTCCGATCGGGGCTGTGATCAGGCTGCCGTGCGGTTCTGCTCCTCCTTCTGCTGCTCTTTAGGTCGGGTCTGACTCCTGTGCGAGGAGGCCTCCCCTTTGCTGGTACAACGTATGCCAGGTCTTGCCAGTCTCCTGCTTGCCCGTCTCTACTGGTCGCTTGTCCCAGGCCGTGCGGATGGGCTCACCGTATGGGATAAGGGGTGTGCAGCTTATGCTGGATTTTGCTGGTCTCAGGCAAGACGGGCGGACACGTGTATGTTAAAGAGCCCGGGCTGGGGGGCGGGGTCTTGCTTCCCTTCACGGGACGTCCACCCTGTCCTTGCCCTCACCTTCTCTTCGGTGTCGGCCTCCCGCTCCCCGGTATCTCGTTCTCTCTTCCTTCCTCCCTCCCGGTCTGCTTCGCCGAGGTTTCTGTGCCTGCCACTCTTATTACAGCTATCCGCTGCTTCTTTGTTGTCTGGAGTCGAGACGGCTCTCTGCTCACCCAGACGTTGCGTACCGGCCTCCGCTCGTGTTACACACACCAGCTCCTCATCTGGACAGGAGGAAGCCCTTCCCGATTTCGCCGGCTCTCCTCCGTGCTCCCTCACATCTGCGGCTTCTTCAATTTGTCGGGCGGTGTCAGTCTGCCATTTTGGTCGCTGACAAGCAGATTTCTTCCTGCTCCTGTGTGTTCGTTTCTCGCTGTGGTTTTTAGCACAATTCTTCCCTATTGCTGCTCACTCCTTCCGACACCATTCTTTCATCAATATTTTCCGTCAAATTGGGCCAGTTTGACCTATATTCCTGCAGGATCTCGCCAGAGCTCTGAAGTACTGCTGCCTCTCACATGGGCACCAAGCCACGCCCCCCGGAAATAGTAGGTTGCAATATATTTGAAGTAACAGAAGGATAAGCGGACAAAAGGTATGCCAGTGTACGGTCTCTTTAGTGGTCAGATATTGTATATCCATATACAGTTAAATCTATAGTACACCAGCAGTTTTGTTTTTTATATCAAGCCGCTGCATAAAAAAAGGTTAAAGATCACAAAAGGTCATTAAAAATAATATACACAGTCATTCAATCTGATTCTGGAAATATTGTATTTCAGATAAATTTATGCCGCTTTGTATTCAATTTGGAATATTATACTTACACAGTTAAGTGGTTAATACTCAGATCATTTTAGATATATCTCTAACAAGACATCATTATGAAAGTTAGTACAATTTATTTTATTGTTTTTTCACACGTACATACGCAATGCTAAAGTTTTGTTAGTAAGTTACTTGTTTACAACCATGGGTACAGTACACTTCATACTAGCGATAGTATTACTAACACGCCCTGTCGACGTCCGTTTTCGAGTTTCGAAAACAAGTCTTGTAATACTCCGCGACTACCACTAGATTTCGAACTATGCAGAGCATGTGAATCTAAGCAGATACAAGCATCAGAAATATGATTACGGTGAGTAATGTATCAAGTTCATTTGAGCAAAGTCAAACATTCCACAATGCCACCTGCAGCCATCGCTGGAATTTCACCTCCAGTTCAGAGCCACAACAGCAAGCCATTGTGGGTATGCTAACTTTATTCATATATATATATTTCTGAGGCTTGTGGAATCTGCTTAGATCACATGCTGTGCATAAGCCGACATCTAGTGGAAGCTGCGGAGTATTACAGTTTGTTTTTTGAAACTCGAAAATGGGCGTCGACACAGGGCGTGCCAGTAATACTATCCCTAGTGTGAGATCCACTGTACCCATGATCCCTCACGCGTCTAGAACCCTCAGATTGTTTTTTTCCGCCATACTGGTCGGAAGCATCCTGCGGAGTTCCTGGCCTTAGCCACAATTTTGCAAAAATATTTTAATATTTCCCCATCTCTCCACCACAACGTGGAGCCACCGAATTTCGACACTCGACGTCGGACTGGAGAAGGAATCAACCGTCAACAGCTGCATGATGGACTGGGGCCTCGGAAGGCCTCTGGCCACGGCCCAGGCCTTGGAAGGCCTCTGGCCTCAGCCCTGCAAGTAGGGAGAGTGGGGGATGGCACATACTCTATACTCTTTAATATATAGGTACATCTTCCATATATATTCCTACAATCATTAGCCCGCTGCCACAAGGTGCGTATGGAGGGTACCCCTTTTCCAATTTTGCCACAAGTGCAACCGCAAGTACCCTTGGGTTGATAGACATGCCACGTGCAACCTCTGCTTGCTGAGGGACCACCCCGAGGCGAACTGCAGAGCGTGTAGTAGGTTTAAACCGAAAACACTAAAGGACCGTTCGATCAAGCGTTGGGCCCACCACGCCGGGCGGCAAGAGGCCATGGCAGCGGAGGGCGCCTTCAGTGATGGCAGCGACGCCGTGCTTTCGGACGGCGAGGGCAAGATGGCGTCGAGAGACAGTCAAGCGCAAGTCCCCGACCTCGGAAGGTCGTCCGGCAGGGCGGCTATGGGGAAAACACCCGGCGACACAAGCGCTACCCACACCACTTCCACCAAACATAAGTCCCAGCGAGACTCGACACGCACATCGAGTTCTCGGAAAGAGGCACACAGAGAACGGTCCACCGAATCGGTGCACTCTGGGCGTTCTCGATCTAGATCGCCACATGACTCCAGGCAGCCATCCACTGTTGCCAAGAGTGCCTCGCTCCCTAAGGTAACGGAGGTTCGATCGTCGGAAGACGAAGCCGACCTCTATCCCCAGGCCGCACTTCAGGAGTCAGCGTCAGCAGACCGCTTAACGGCTGTTCCCGAGTCCCAACCTCCACACTCTAGAGATAGGGACACTACCCCTGAACCTCGACGCCAGACGAGGGGCGAATAAACACTCTTCCACCCACGGGGAGGGGGGAAAACAACTAAAGAAGCATTCTCTACCTTTTACCACACCTCAGAAGCAGTCAGACAGGCAAAAACAGACGGACAAGTCTCAGTCCTCTGTCATTTTAAAGACCCCTGCACAAACACATAGGTCCAGTCAGGACAAGACAGAGAAACTCTCCCAGGAAAGAGTCATTCCCAGCTCAAAGGAATGGTCTAGTGACGACATAGACAGAGTTTTGTCTAGGATGTCGTCTTTGGCAGACTTCTATGCCAAGAATCCTGAACACTTCCTCTCATATACCCCTGACGAGGCTTCACCCTCAGGTTCTAGGGACCCGATACCCCCAAGTAAGAAGTCCCGGGTTGAAGCACCAACATGGTCTTCGGACCCTTTCTGTATACAGCCCTACTCTCAATATAATGAGGCTCCACCCTTTATTGAGGATCCTGATTTTGGCATGTTTGGAGACCAATCTGGGACGGGCTACTCTGGGGATGATGAGGAACAAGAGGAGGAAGAGGACGACCCAGAATCCTACAGGGTAGATTCTTCAGTAGACAAAGATTGCCCGGTTACCGACTCCCCAGTCGACAACCAACCTCTCCTGAATGAGGGTCTGTCCAGAGCGGCAGAACACTTCCACATTGACACCCACGGAGCACAGGAAGAGAGGGACTTTGCCGAAGAATTAGTGTGAGAAAGGAGACCTGTTGCCCAGGCCATCCCTGTCCTTAAATCGATACAAAGGAGGATAGACCCTTCCCTTGTAAATCCCAACCTCACCAGGGCGGTAAACCCCAGGATAGAGAAACTTTTCAGGGCAGCCCAATCAGACCTGCTGTACATAAGGGGGCAACTGAAACCGGACTCCCTGGTAGTTACGAACACCCGAAAGAGGGCAGGAACACCCTTGTCATCGTCCGAAGCTCCTCCCGACAAGGAGAGCAAGAAGATTTATGGCTTGGGTAGGAAAGTAGCCTCCACTTCCGCCTACCAGGCTAGGATCGCCAACTCCACCACCCTACTGGCGAGTTACAACTGCCACCAGTGGGAGGAAGTCGCGGCACTCATAGACTCCGCCCCAGAACCCTTAAAAGGCCAAGTGGCACGGGTTGCGTCAGAGGGAAGAGCCGTGTCCTGTTGCATCTTAAATGCAACCTTTGATGCCGCGGATAACGCCGGCAGATTGATAGCAGAAAGCACTGTTATCAAAAGACCTGCTTGGTTACGCCAATCTGGGTTCAAACCCGAAACACAAGCATCATTAATAGACAAACCGGTGGAGACAGATCTACTGTTTGGGAAGGCGGTAGAGGGCACCCTGAAAAATGCCAAGGATGAGTACGAGACTCTCAAATCCCTAGGCCAATTAACCAACAAACCCCCAAATCAAAGAGGGAATGGCAATTTTGGTCGCCCACGCGGACTGAATTCCCAGAGAGGAAAAAACTATTCCCAGGGGCAGGGTACACCATGGAACAACAACAACCAGCAGTCTACCCAGAGTTATGGCAGGGCTAATGAGAGGACGTGGTAAGGGTAGAGGCAGCCCAGTAGAGGCGGCGGCACGCCTCCACCAAAACAGTGACGTTCCGTTCAGGGTCCCTTCTCACGCATCCCCAGTAGGGGGACGCATTACCAACTTCACCCAATCTTGGGAAGGGATCACATCAGACAGATGGGTGCTGTCCACAGTGTCCGCAGAATACTGCATAGAACTGTTAGAGCGTCCCCGAGACCATCCGCCATGTCAAAAAGTACACTCATTAGACCACCAGAAGATCCTCCTCGAAGAGATTGCCAATCTTCTAACAAAGGACGCGATAGAACTCGTCCCGGGACACCAGGTAAACAAGGGTATTTATTCAACTTACTTCCTTGTGCCAAAAAAAGATTTGACAATGTGCCCAGTATTGGATTTAAGGCCTGCAAACAAGTATGTCAAGCCCCAAAGATTTTGCATGACTACTCTCCAAGAGGTAATCCCCCTCCTGAAAAAGGGGGATTACATGGCAACATTGGACATGAAAGATGCTTATTTTCATATTTCCATGTTCCCAGCGCACAAAAGGTACTTGCGCTTCAAGGTGGACAGTCAGCACTACCAGTTCAAGGTACTGCCCTTCGGGATAGCCTCGGCTCCAAGGGTATTCACCAAGATACTGGCGGTGGCGGCGGCACACCTACACAGGGAGGCAATCCCAGTGTACCCTTATCTGGACGACTTGCTCATCACGGGGGAGACCCCAGTAATTTGCAGAACAAACATTCAAAGAACGATCGACCTCCTCTTCGAAATAGGTTTCTCCATAAATGAGAAAAAGTCAAGTCTGGTGCCAAGCACCTCCAAACAGTTCCTAGGAGCTGTC
This sequence comes from Ambystoma mexicanum, assembly GCF_040938575.1. Lineage (NCBI taxonomy): Eukaryota > Metazoa > Chordata > Amphibia > Caudata > Ambystomatidae > Ambystoma > Ambystoma mexicanum. The sequence continues at coordinate 587,741,208 of NC_090926.1, forward strand.
CTAAACACACAAAAGTGGTTGGCCTTTATATATATATATAGTGTTCTGAGGCTTGTGGGATCTGCATAGATCACATGCTGTGCATAGGCCGACATCTAGTGCAAGCTGCAGAGTATTACAGTTGTTGTTTTCGAAACTCGAAAAGGGACGTCAACAGGGCGTGCCAGTAATACTATCCCTAGTGTGACGTCCACTGTACCCATGATCGCTCACGCGTCGAGGTCCCTCAGATTGTTTTTTCCCGCCATTCTCTACGGACGCTTAGAGCGGAGTTCCTCTTTTGGCTGATAGACATTTTACGTTTACCTAATTACCAATAGTTCCTTCTTTCTATCCTTTATAGCACCGACTATCGACATACTGATGCCGGTGAAGGATAAGAAAAACGACTGTCGAAGGACTTCAGCGGCAGATCCGTTTCGGCCTTGGAAGGCCGCTACAGTCTTCGGCACAAGCACTAGGGAGAGAGGGGAGAGGTCATTATAGAATGTGTATGCCCCTTTTCTTGCACTACATTCGCCTACCTGCCACATCTTTTCGTTATGGACAAGACCCCCTTTACATTCTGCCCCAAATGAAATAGGAAATTTCCCTGAGTCGCTAAACACTTAGTCTGTAACTTGTGTCTCCCAAGAGACCACATCGAGGGTTCTTGTCGGGCGTGTAGGCTCTTCAAGCCCAAGACTTTGAAGGACCGATCTACCAAACACTGGGCCCACCATGCCAGGCAACTCGAGGCCATGGAAGAAGAAGGTGCTTTCAGTGAGGGCAGCAACGTCGCAGTTTCTGATGGTGAAGGCGATGGGGTGGCTTCGGCTACCCAAGCGCCGGCCCCTGACCCCGGAAGACAGGCCGGCGGCCTTGTTATGGGGACAACACCCAGCAGCAGAAACGCTAACACTTCATCTACCACCAACCCAGGCCGAGTCTCGACACGCGTTTCGAGTGGACGGCAATGCACGTGTCCAGGTAAAAGATCTGTGGAATCTCTTTCCTCTGGGCACTCTCGTTCTAGATGGCCACGTGACAGGTCCCGACCGTCGAAGGACGGTACAGAAGTCACGCGAATAACTCCCACTGAGGGCCGATCGTCCGCAGACAAAGCTCCGGTTCAGTCCACACCTGAAATTCGACGCTCTGCGTGCTAGGCCCCAAACAGTCTGTTTAACACACTTCAGGGAGCCAAAGTAGGGAGCAAGAGCCCAGGAAGAAGTCCTCAAAAACCCCAAAAAAGCCCTTTAGGCCAGTCTGAGCACGCACAGCCCTTCTTGACTGAGAGCGCCTCGTGGAATAATGGTGCTGTCCGGGCGTCGTAGCATTGCTCTGCACCCAGTGCTGGTCATTGGGCCGGCTCTCGGCGGATCCGAGATCCGCCACCAGATCTGTAGCTGGATCTCGGGATCCGGCCAGAGTCAGCACCCAAGCCCATGAACCGCGCTGGAAAAAAGAAAAAGAAAAAAAAAGCGTCCGCGACGGCAGCATTTGCCGTTTACCGCAGTTCTGGCACTGATGTGTAATGCACAATGCTCACTACATGTACAACTGAAAGGAATCAGTTGTACATGTAGCGAGCATTGTGCTTTACACACCAGTGCCAGAGCCACGTAAAAGTCAATGCCGCCTTCGCGAGCGTTTTTTTTTCTTTTTCTTTTTTTCGCACAACAAAATGAGCCAGGGCTCATCAAGGGGGTCTGGCCTAACTGTAGGGGTCCTGCGGCCCGTTAGGCCACGCCCCCTGACGAGCCCCGGCTCAATGGGCTACTGGCATCCCTGCCAGGCAACCTTTTGTAGGGATACAACACCCTCTCCCCAGGTGGGAGAGGGTGTTGATCTCTGCATTTATATTCTATAGGCTTGCCTGGCAGGGGACAGGGCCTCGCCTATTCAGCCTTAATGGTGGCGTTGCCCCTTGCCAGCCGCGTGGGGGCAGCGTCACCATTAAGGCTGAAGGGGTGAGGCCTCTGGAAGCTGAGAACGTTTTCCTGAAGACTGAAACTCCACGAGTTTTAGTCTCCAGGAAAACGCCCTCAGCTTCCAGCGGCCTCGCGTTTTCTCCATAATGGTGGCGCCGGCCCACGGGCATCTCCTGCTTAAAGGGATGCCTCGCAGGTGCGGCGCCACCATTACGGCTAAAAGGCATTTTGTTCTGGAGCCTGAAGCTTTCGCACACGAGCCAGAGCTTCAGGCTTCAGAAAAAAATCCTTTTTGTGTAGTGGCTGGGGCTGGCAAGGGAGATTAGTGGGCCCCACAGGGCCCCGCCTCAAAGGAAATTTCGGAGCCTGCCGGGGCTCAGCCCCGGCAGGCCCCGTCCCACTTAAAGCCCTGGCCGGCGGTAAAAGGCAATGTTACCGTTGTGGGCACTTATATTTCTTTCTTTTTTTAAAGTATTTATTTGATTGGATGGCCACTACCAACCCCGCCCCCTCTAGACCACGCCCCCTGTGCCCCCCCCCAACTCCTCCCCCACCCCGGCACTTGTGGGATCCCCCACCACATTTTTTCACATTCCCACCACTGTCTGCACCCAACCTCTCCGCAGGGCACCATGTTGTGGAGAGGTGGGGCGTGGTGACCTCGGTGTGCAGTGCCCCTGCTGGCCATGGGGAACTGCGATGAAAATAACAGACCGGGTCAGGTGCAGTTGTTATAGGCCGTTGAGCAGGGCGCCAACCACGATCCTCCTATGTGGGGATGTGTTTCCAACTGTATTAACGACGCTCCACTCGCACCCGTACCCACAGTCCTTTGCCCCCGCGTGGCACATGCGCAGGTGGACCCTTCCATTAAAAGTGCAGCCGAGGGGAGCCTCGGCCTGCATTACCTTACATCTGAAAAAAATACGTCCCTCACAAAACCCTTTAAAGTGGGCAGGGGAGTTGCACTGCATTCTATTCTGAGTTTCCCATTCTCGCAAAGGGAGCCTTAGCATCCCGTCCTCACATGGGAGCCTGGGCATCTTGCCCTAACACGCAGTATGAGCATCGCACCCTCACACGGGAGACTGAGCACCCGATCCTCAAATGGGAGACGGAGCAGCACATTGGCCTACTGCACGGCGACTGACCATCCCTCCCTCACAAAGGGCACTGAGCATCTTGCCCTAACACACGGCGCCTGAGCATCCCCACCCTCACACGGAACCTGAGCATCCCACCCTCACAAGGGGCACTGAGCATCCTGCCCTTACACACGGCGCCTGAGCATCCCCACCCTCACACGGAACCTGAGCATCCCACCCTCACACGGGCACTGAGCATCCCACCCTCACAAGGGGCACTGAGCATCTTGCCCTAACACACGGCGCCTGAGCATCCCCACCCTCACACGGAACCTGAGCATCCCACCCTCACAAGGGGCACTGAGCATCTTGCCCTAACACACGGCGCCTGAGCATCCCTACCCTCACACGGAACCTGAGCATCCCACCCTCACAAGGGGCACTGAGCATCTTGTCCTAACACACGGCGCCTGAGCATCCCCACCCTCGCACGGAACCTGAGCATCTTGCACGAACACACGGCGCTGAGCATCCCACCCTCAAAAGGGGCACTGAGCAGCTTTCCCTAACACACGGCGCTGAGCATCCCACCCTCACAAGGGGCACTGAGCAGCTTTCCCTAACACACGACGCCTGGGCATCCCCACCCTCTCACAGGGTGGGTGCCTGACCATCGCTCCTCCCACACAGAGAGCCTGACTATCCGTAGAGCCCCACGCATGGAACCTGAACCCTCCCCCCGACCCCCACACAGGGAGCCTGAGCATCCCCCCACCCGCACACAGGGAGTCTGGACGTCTTGTCCTCGTCCTCACGCAGGGAGCCTGTAGTTCTTGGCCTAACACAAGGTGCCGGAGCATCCAACCCTCACACAGGGAGCCGAGTGTCTTGGAAGTTGTACTCATTCACACAGGGAGCACTGATCTCGAATTTGCTCACAAGGAACCGGAAAAAAGAATCGTGTTGTCCGGTCAAAGGTTCGTATCCAAAAGGATCGAATGCCATAGGGTTGAGTAAATACGACCTAAAACAAAAGGGTCGATTTTTTTTTAAAATGTAGATTTTTGGGGGGCTTTCCGTATAGGAAAAAAACGTGTTTTTACCACAAAAAAGGGGATTTGGGGGCCCCCCCTTAAAAAAATAATAATAATCAACCCTTTTGTTTTGGGTCCTTTTGATTCGACACTATTGTATTTCGATCCTTTTGATTTGATACTTTGATCCATAACCGTTTGAGTGTCTCACTCTTATAAAAGGAGGGCAGCGACCCCTGTCAGGCATAGGAGCACATGCAACTACCTTCTTTAGTTTTCATACACAATTCTACTTCAGCATTTCACTGGTTGATGCTTTTATCAGCTTGACTCATTCGCAGTTTGTTTTTATGCACTTCCTCTTGTGGGTAAAAGGCACTGTTATTCTTGAACTTCTATAAAAAGTCTCCCGGCCCGTCACTGATCTGTGAGGCCTATCATTCTGTATCCTCGCACCCCGCCCCACGCCCCCGCACAGTGCCCAGCCACAGTAAGGCAGTCCTGATGGGAGCAATCAGACACTGGTGTAACAGTGAAACCTGATATCCACTCAGCATATCCGGCGGCACTGGTGAGTGGGCAAGCCACCACTAAAGCGGTCCTTCCACGGACAAACACCATTGCATCAGTGACATCCTTTGGCCAGTGATAGTAGGGCATTGCCTGAGGCCAGGGCAGGGAAACGACGACAGATACTGACGGAGCAGTGACTCTGTGGGGTGTCTGCTTGGTGAACAAAGCATGCTGCAGATTGAAGAATTTGGGAGCCTTGTTTATGCCCGGTCTGTCCTTGCTGTGCCTATAAGAGCACAGAGCGAGGACATACCCATCTTCTCCCTCGACGAATCTGGGCGAGCACTTCATATGTAAAAACATAGGAGTAAGTCGGTTTAACTATACAACTTATTTTCTATAATTCAAACCAGCATGGAAATCTGGAAAGTGTGGTTCCCCTGCAGATATCAGCAAAGTTGTTTGTCCCTCACTAGCTCTGTGAGAATTAAGCCTGTGGGGTGGAGGGGGGGGGGTATTTAATATATGCATGCTGCCTGCTAGTGAGGGGTCTGTGCTACAGTGTCCCCACTAAGCTACGCAACGCAGTAGTTCTCCCAGGCGAACTGCGGCAGCAAAAACCACATAAGGACACACCCAGATGTATATTCCATCGTCAGATCTCCCGCACCAAGGCAAACCATGAAACATTGGCGGAAAATGTTCACCACGTACCTAGACGCTATGGGCTTCACGAGATTGGTGGCCGAAAGAAAAGTGTGATTCTCTCCTCTCCTCCACAATATGGCGTTGGGAGGCCAGACAGTGGTTGATGGGTTATCTGCATCTACACCTCCAGATGATGGGTTAAATAGGCCCTTCCACTGAAGCAACGAGAAGCCTAGAGGAGAAATTCGGCAGAAAGGACAATTCCATGGTCTGGAGCCAGGTGCGATCATCGATACACAATTCCCCTCCAAGCACCTGCATGCCCACTGTCGATTGTGCGTTTGCTGTGGGCACTCTTGCCTAACCTGAGACCAAGAGCTTGAACATTGTCCTTTGTCTCTTTCTTCGTATATCATGACTTCCTTGGTCTCATCACGCCACTTTTTGAGGTTCGTTTCACTAAACTTGTTCCTCATCTGTCTATCATGCCTTCCTTTTTCTCATTACGCTAATTTTTGAGATTTAGTTTCACAAAAAGATGTTCTTCATTGGAAGGCATGAGACAGCCGCAAGTTAAGCAGAGCATTTATGTCTTTGGTCTCACCATGTGTGGTATATTGATATGGCCATGGTCCGCTGCCATTGTACCTGTGTTGCTGCTGCCTGGTAATATTGTGTGAACACGCTCTGCTTTCACAGGTGAGAGAATAGATAGGAATGGGGATGAGAGGTCATTGTATGGTGCTTCCTTCTGCCTGCAACTTCCTCTATACAGGAGTCCCTCTTGTTTGGTTCCACCACCACAGGCTTAACAACAATCTGCACGGGAGTCTCGATTCAATCGACCATTTCACAGTCCACCAAGGTCCTACGTGAACTGGCCTTGCCATGTAATTTTGCTACAAAGGTAGACATTAACGATAAAAGACGAGCAAACTAAAGGAAAAATGCTAGTGGTGAAAAACTATGCTGGAAGAAACCGTGGCCATAGCGCAAAAGGCTGAAAGAACTTTCTGTGCCGTGTAAAGCTATTGAGCGGAAAGCTTAATCACACAAGGTGAGCAGACGACCCAATAAGAGACGTTTCAGGGAGCTGAGGAAGAAGCTGCAGAGTAAGACCTCAACAAAAACCAGTGCTACGGCTGCGGAGACCCTAGTTGCGCAGCTAGTGACGCTGCGTGTTCGGCAAGTAACAGGTGTTCTGTCTGCAACATGCTAGGACACTTTGCTAGACGTTGGTGTCACAAATTCGATGAAGTGGCCAGCTGGACGCAGACACTGACATCGCTGGGGTCCGGCCATGTTAAGGAGAAGTGGTTCTAGCAGTGAAGCAAAATGAGTGCCCCTCTTTCAAACCATACTGCAGACTGATGGTTAATGGGAAGTCAGACTGTTAGGGGGAAACCAGAGGTTAATGGTCGCATGAGAATCTCTTTACTGGGGCACCTCGTGTGAGGTGGAGTTTATAGGACGATTGATAGTCAAAATACAAGCTGCCCTTTACAGTGGAAAATGGACTTGAAAAGGAAATGTCTGCTCTCTCTCGTACTCGGATAACCTGTCTATTGTGGCACGTGCAAGTTCACTGCACTGTTATAATGTGGCTCTGTGCCTACTTTCAGACAGGGTGTAGCTCCAACAAGACACTGCTAGACTTCCAGTAATAATTAAATCCGTGTTAACGTGCTGCAGAGTGGCAACGATTCCTTCTGAAATGGTTGCCCAGAGGAGTCCTTTGAATGATTATTTGTGGGTTAATTGACGTATTTACTTATATCCTATTGCCATTTACCAAGGCACAGCTGATGATTACTTCAATTGTTTAAAAGGACAATTATACACTCCAGTATGCCTTTAAAACTAAATGCAACAAAAAAGGAAATTGTTAGTGGGAATTCGATCTTTGAACTGACCTTTTGAAATATTCCCTGTCTATTTAGGCTACTTCCCTTTCGCATGACATAGGTACACAACCTCTGTCTTTCTGAGCTCAAAACTCTTTGGAACCCCAGGTGGTTGTCGTCTTAAAATCCGTCTTCCACGCCTCTATTGGAATTTCCCTTTCTTGGAGCCCCAACACCGTTCATATGTATGACTTGCATTGGTGATCTCCTGGGTTGACTATGATAACACCATCTATCTAGGACTGCCAGGATAGTTAATCACCCTCGAGCAGAGACTACGGAATGCTGCAGCACAGCTGCTCACCTCCACTGGTCTAAGAGGTTCGGTTGCCAAAGCGTTGAGCTCTTTACACTGGCTGCCAGCCCAAAGGAGAATTGCTTCAACTTGGGCATGATGCATATTGTGGAACAGGTCCCAAAGCTGTCAAACCCTACACTGGCTGCCAGCCCAAAGGAGAATTGCTTCAAGCCGTGTACATGATGCATGACGCATATTGTGGAAAATGCGCTGTACTCTTTACACTAGCTGCCAGCCCAAAGGAGAATTGCTTCAAACTTTGTGTAGGTTGCATGGAGTATATTATGTAATGGGCTTCAAGTTCATCAAGGACCAGCTGACTCCAACTGATAACGTTTAGGAAAGCAAGACTTTGCAGTAAAGGCTCCTCTTTAATGCAGCCTCTCCGGAACCTCCGTCCCAGAGATCTTAAATCTACATTAGATCACTGTTAGGCAAGATTGTATGCAGTGCCCTTTGGGTGCACTAAAACAACCCTGACCTCCTGGCAATGGGAACCCAACCTTTTGTATAAGTCTGTACTACACAGGTTGATAGCGTGTTGAGCAGCCAGGCTTATCTCAAGAGGGGTCAATGTGAGCTGTAGGGGAGTTACACAGAGATTCACAGTGACAAGTCTTCAAATAAGCACTTGCACACAAGCTTTCTTCAATAAACAATTATTAATTTATCAATCAGTTAGAGTAAGCCTTTTTCAGAAGGGAGCAATATAAAAACAACACACAAATACACTCCAAACCAACACACTCTTAGTTTCTAAATCAGTAAAGACCCTTTTGGGATGGCCCACAGTCACAACCTACACCCTCGGGTGACTTCACTAGCTAGGGTGCTGGAGACATTAATATCTTACTGTTGCATTTAGAACATTCCTAGGAATTGGTCAAAGGAAAAGGTTATTAGAACAAACAAGAGATCACAGATATTCTTAAGCAGGCAATTACTTTCGGATTCCCTAAGCAGAGTCATTCAGTGTAATAGGTTAAGCCAAAGTCAATGGGCAAAGGTTTATATGAGCTGAAGCACTTCTGGTAGGTAAGTAAGGAAAGGTGTTTGCACAATGTTTGAGAAGTCTGAAGAAAAGAAGAATTAATGCAGGGCCACAAGCTCTTTACACTTGTGAGTGGTAGAAGATGCAAGCAACTCTACAACAAGAGGTAAGTTCTCTCAGACTTTGCAGTACCTTTGGATTGAAGAAAAAGTGCAGCAGATGACTCCTGTTCCCGTGCTGCGCTGCAGATCTCACTGTTCCTGAGCATCAGTCATGGGGACAAGAGGGATGACTTCTGGGGACTACTGCACTGCAATGGGACGGTCACCGCTCGCAACCGGCAATCTTCAAACAAGTGGCACTTCGGTGTTTCATCTCCTCGCGACTACTGTAAATAGCAACACTGCGGTTCCTGGCTGTCGAGGTGGACCTTCCTTACTTCTGGGGTCCCACACTCTGTTGATGGGGCTCAGGCTCGGTCAGTCCTGCTTCCTGGGAGTCAGCAGGCTCTTCCAGGAGCTCTTGGCCAACTTAAAAGCAACGCATACAATCTGGTGTTCCTCTCCCTGGCTATTTGGTTTCCAGCAGCAACTCTGTGGAAATTCACCCAGCTCCGAGAATATGTCCAGGTGGCTTACTTTGGAGTTGATTGGTCCCACCAACTCAAGGGGAGAAGTCGCCCTTGCAGGGACTTTTCTTTCGATACAAATTTGGAGTTTCAGCACAGCAGCAGGACTTCACCGGGCAAACCAGCAGTCCAGGAGTTGCAGTAGGCGTCCTCTTCAAGTTCTTTCTTCTTTGGTTCCTTCATCCAGTGGTCGACTCTGCCTTCCAAGCCAAAAGCCTTGCCTTTTATTCAGTTCTCTCCCATTCATTCCAGCCTAGCTGTCAGTCACCCAGCAGGGTGGCTGTCCTTTCCGGACAGTCAGCCGGTCAATCACTACAGAGTGCATTTGGGTCTCCTAGGAGACTAAGCACAGGGAGTTTTGGGCACCTCCCTCACTTCCTACCCCTGCCAGACACCCTGGAGCCAGAGGCGGGCTTCACTCGTGAATCCCGCCAAAGGCAAAGCAAACCAAGAGACCAAACCTGGTTTGACGCGCAGAGTAAATCTCAAGAAGGACCTTGAAATGGTGAAAAAAGAAGACCGGGCCATTTTGACAAAAATGGCACCCTTGGGTGCTTTACTACAGCGGTGAAAGCAGCCCGTGGTAAGTGCACACCACAGTAGTTAAAAGTAAACCACTGCCCCCAGCCATTTAGTGAGGAAAGGGTAACATAAAAATGTTACATGAGAAGCTAGACAAAGGGGATACTAAGTAACACCTCCAGCACCCTATTGTAAGATAGTGTGTGCTGGGTCTAGAAAGTTACAAATGTAAGTAAAGTCAATTTCACTTTACTGCTCTGGGAAACTAGTTTATCCCAGAGAAGGTATTTAAACCTTTGTGAAATCTGGAAGACTTCCCTGTGCCACTGCACTGAAGGTGCTGTGCGACACAATGTAAAAGATGATGCCTATGGAGTTTGTCAGGCTCCATAACCAAAAAAAACCACAAAGTTCAGAAATCACATTAAAATACATGAGAGAGTGGGGGAAAGGGTCTTGCTCTGCAGGTTAAAAAAATCAAGTCCTCAAAATCTAGCAAAGTTGCTGGGGGTATCTAAGGTGGAGGAAATTGGCACATTTCTGAGAATTCTCCCTAACAATCACACTATTTTTTAAAAATAATTCAAGGCTTTGGCTTTCTTCAATTAATCTTGCGATTCTCTTGCTTTGAGTTACATGTTCCGAATTCTTTTAGTGCCAAGAAGCAACTAAGAAGTTGTCAAGCTTCCTTAACATAATCTAACATAACATTGTAGATATTTTTAAAAAAAATGTAAGTATGAGGCTCCAATTCGAAGAGGTCAAGTCTAACTGAGAAGTTACTCACAGGGCAGATATGGATATCAATTCCACAGGGTGAGGTTTGCCAGGCGGGGTGGATCTCCCCGTGTAGCACCGAGAGAATAGAAGGAAAGGGACTGTTCACAAAGCATCTCAAGCAAACAAGCACTTCTTGCAAGGTCCTTTCGTCAGACTGCCCCCCCCCACCCCGATTTAGTCGGGACTTGCCATATTTCTAGTACTTTATCGGTTGGCGGACATAAAGCCAGATTTGTTCTCTTCCCTTAGGAACGGCAGCATGATTTTCAAGACTCGGGAGCGAGAGTTGTAGCAGCAGAAGTGGGCTGTGGGGTTTTATGTTGCTTATCAGCCAGAGCTGTCTGAGTGGGGTTACAACAGGCTCTGGCATTCCCTGGAGCTGCTGTATTGTCAGTTTAGGGCTATCCTTTAGGCAGCAAAGACAGTGGGCCTGAATGTTGCACATTCCAACTCTTCATGCAAGGTGCTAATGCAGGGCTGTTCGTTTTGATGCTCCATATAAAGCCAAATCCAGAAAATAGGACTCACTACCTATTTGCTTTATTTAAGAAAAGAAAGAGCAAATGGCATAGATATAGACATGTACACCACAGTGGCTGCTTGTTTGAAAGCAAAACGATTTACTTTTTTCCAAAATGGCTTTTTTTTTATTTACCCCTATGCACAACTATGTGCTGGATGCGCACTTTCAGTAATGACAAAAGCAGGGTTTATTAATAATACACCCACCCTACGTCAGACTTTGTGCTCCTCCAGCACCAGTGTATCGTTACTTTGTGAGGCATAAAAGGAAGAAGAACTGTCAATCAAACATGATCCCATGTGCTGCTGGTGCCCCATCTCATCTATCTATTGCTTTTTGTTGATAGTTCTCTACTGTTGCAGCTGTGTTAAAATTTCTGGGGCAATAACGTGAAGCAGGCGAGGGATGGTGCCAGAGAATGGTAGAATGTCTGAAGTAAAATGGAGGCAGGAATTAGGGGGTCTCTAGCGGTGCTGTAGTTCCATCCAGTGTCCAGTGGTTGTATGCAATTGGTGGATATCCCAGATGGAGCGGATATTCATGAGATACTATACTTCGAAAGTTGGATGCCACTTCTTCTCTGGTTTCTGCTCATTCCTGTATCTCGGCTAATCATGCAGGTGACTAGACGCTGGCTAACACAGCCAAACCCATACTGTGTCTGGGCGCTCGATGTCACAGCTGGAATGGTGCCGGCTTCTTCCTGTATCACAGCAGACTCTGACTGCACAATGGTTGTCATTGCTACAGTTCGCCTGCGACTGCTCCTTCCAGTAATGTAGACCGTATCATAGTTTGACAGGCCACTGAGTGTTATACGCTGCACCAGTGTCTTCCTAATGGCTCCAGGACTCAAACTGAGTAGTTCTGTGAGTGACCGCATTCTATGGCACTTGCTGGAGTCCTGCAGTCATTTTATTTGATTGTGTAGAGGAGCAGATGGACTTGTTTTCCGTAGCACACCGCCCCCTCACCACTGTTATACTGGAACTGCAGGAGACCAACCTTATATGGTACCCCACTTGTTGTCCCTATGCCGCATCAAGTTTACGAGAGACGATATGCACTCAGACAACCATACTGAATGTATCCTTGCAGTGAAAGAGTAGAAGGATGTCAGCATGCACCAGTGGACATCATGGAGTGCTGAGTGAAATCTGATGAGGGCAAATTGATGTCATGAAGCAGATAAACGAAGATATACTGAATCGATATGAAAATATTTAAGAATGACGATGTAACTGAAGCAACAAGAGAAACTTGTATGAAATGATAAAGTAATCATATATGCAAAGAAGACAAAGTAATATGCTGACCAATACGTGTAAATACATAGTAACTCAAGATAGATGAGACATATAGAAGCTTGCTATAGAAGAAAATATAACGTGGCTAGGATGGCCATAATGGGAAAATGGATGTCGGCTCGAGTAAGATTCAAGCCAGCTACCTCAGAGATCAACTAGGGCTGCAGAGTAAGGAGATCTGGAGAAACAGTTTTATATGTTGGTCTGTGGTCAAGGATGCTATTTTTAAGGAATAGCTGCAAGGCACAAAGGGAGGAGGATGGATAAACCATGGACGTAAGACATATTTTTCTTAGATTAAAGAAGAAGAAAACATTTGCAAGAGCCAAGTATTGAACAATTAAGTGTATAAAGTCTATGCAAGGTTGAGTGACCGAGTGTCTAGAGGCCATGAGGAGCAAGAACACCCAGTATAAATAAATTAAAAGGCAGCAAATAAGAGATTGAAATTGACACATTTGTGGTCTCGTCACCCGTGATACAGAAGTCAAAAACAAGGGTTATTCATTAGGCTTTGGATGAAGATAGTGAAGTGACTACACTCCCTTCAACGTCGCAGAACAGGGAGCAGGCTACAAGGTCAACTACAGACGGGAAATTTTGGCTCATGGCCGCACTGATGAAAGATGATGGACTAATTAGGAAAGTGGTGAGTAATATGATGTCACTCAAGCACCTGGGTTTCGTTTCGCTCATGTGCTGCTAGCAAAGTCGAAGCTGGGTGAAAATGCCAACCAATCAGAGGGTCTATGGGGTAACCATCTATACAGTGTTGCATCGACCAATCCGCTGCCATTTTCTCTGCTATCATCTTTATTATGCTTATTTCGAGGTAGTTCGAGGCATGCTTTACAGATGAGAGGGAGCCAATAATGCACTAACCCTTATATGATATATAGGTACATATGTTCACCTAACCAATCCCACCCTTCAATAGGTTTGTCACGCAGGATGATGTCATCCATGACGCATATTGGGGTATAAAACCTTTATATAATCAAGTTTGTGTGCGAACATCAGTCTGATGTCTGTCAGTTTGCCCTGCTTTATTGTCTCAGGAGGATAGGTAACGAGCTCGCCTTTGAAGCAAGACAACATGGAGCAGCACATGTTCGATCCCCGGGTCCGCGCTTAGAAACCTCTGGGTATTAAGCGTGTTATAAATAGCCTATCATATCAAATTGAACTGAGAATAAAGTAGTATTATGCCATATTTATTGAGTCTGAGATCTTTATGGTTAATCCCATCTAGCACAACATAGGCTTGAATGTGCTAGAGCACAATTGTGATTTATACTGCGTACCACTGCCATTTTCATGGTCTCCAGGTGCTCTGGCAGATCCGAAAAGGAAGGGGTTAGTTAGTGGGATTGAGAGGGAAAAGCAATAGGCGGGCACACACCAGCACAGCATAAAACACCCATTGCCCTGTCACAGTATGGTATCTCTAACTCGTTTCTAAGATGTCTGCCTCGTTTTCCACTATGAAACGTGACACACAGAGGACATGAACTCATTTATGTATTTTACATATTGGTACGTAAGATGATTGAATCACACTTGACAAAGCCTTTGTTGAGCGAAAGGCCTTGTGTGTGTGTGGGTAACGCCCCCCACCCAAGTTGTGTGCTAGTTTATTTATTTTATTTATACCGCGCGTATGACAAAGCCCGGAGGTATGGGGGTGCCAACAAGACACATACACAAAAAATGTGAATCAGGAACGGGAACAAGGGAATCGGATCAGGCAGGGGCAATTCAGTGGTTTACTCAAATAGAAGGGTTTTCAGTCTGCGTTTGAAATGATGTAAGCTGGTGCAGGATCTAAGGTCCAGGGGATGGGCATTCCAGATCTGAGGAGCTGCATACAGGAAAGATCGTTGCTCCACATAAGAAAGATGATTTCTCATGGTTTCAAGAAGGCAGGTATTGTTGGATCTCAAAATTCTGCGAGCCGCTAATCGTGAAATGAGGTTAGCCAAATACTTGGGAGCCTGCCCAAAAATGCATTTATGCGTGATGCACATCACACAATAGGTAAATCCACTGTGAATAGGGAGCCAATGTAAGGGTCGCCTTGCAGCTGTGACATGTTCTCTCCTTTGCAAGCCTGCAACAAAATGTACTGCGTTGTTTTGAGTCACCTGTAAACGGGTCAGGTCGTGTTTGGATATGCCAAGCAGAAGGCTGGAACAATAATAATCCAGTTTGGCTCCTATAATTGCCCGCGCAACCGTGGCACGGCTAGCTGATGAAAGGAAGGGCTGTAACTGGGCCAGAAGTTTCAAATGATAAAAAGTGCTAGACACAAGACTGTTAACCAGACTTTTCATAGATAATTCTTGCTACTGCGACACACAACCCTCATGTTACTGCAGCAAGACCTTTACCCTGTCTTCCTGCTGGGCTTTTCAGCTACCTTTTTACCAGCTACCAAATGCTGTGCTGTATATATAATAAATCAGCATGTCCTTGATGCAACCAAAGCACAACAAAAGTCACTATTACTAGCTACACAACTTTTAAACAATGCCCTTGCTCCAACCTCTAAATATTAGAAGCAATGTTATTACATTGTTGCTCCTTCTTTCATCATGTAAGGCTCTGCAATGCTCTTCTAAAGTTGTCGAAGCTTAACTTCAAATAACACTTGTGCAGAACTACCAAACAACAAAATACTGCCACTAAATGAACCAGCTCTCTTTGTTTATATAATTTGTGCAGCCTAAACCTCTTTCCACGGTTGGCACGTTGCACTTGAATCCCAACACTAGCTATCGTGGCAATGTTTGTGCTCCTGGGAGGTGCACGAGTAAGTCTCTAGTCATGACACTGGCAGAAGCCCTGAAGTCTTAATGGGAATGCAGGTGCAGAATAGAATGCCCTGCCATAGCATAATTTGGCCAAGGTCCTGCAGGGAGGCAACACTGGTTGTGACACCCAATATGCAGTTACAGTAGGGCATTGATTTAAGCCATGGAGGGGGCAACATGACCAGTGAAGCGGTGACATACAGTGACCAATTACAGTATAGTTTTGAATTGGATCCTGGAAGGAGCCGACACCAGACTAGCAGTGCCATCAGTGTGCAACCAAAGTATGACATTTATTTTAATTGAGCATTAGATTAATAATACTTTACTGATAATAAATAGTCATCATACAAAATAATGAAGTACATACAATAATATAAACAACCATTTCTCAACATACCCATAAGAAAAATACAAATCAATATTTAATGTATTTAACCTATGTTCATTTTCTGATGAAGGTTTATATAAATGATCAATTTAAGTCGATTAAGTTAAGTCTATAGAGAAACGTAACGACAAGTGTCAGTGAGATGTTGCCAGAAAATAATCTTCCTCAAAAATGCACCAGCATTTAGATCATTGAAATGATGCACAAATCTAGAAAAGATTTCAAGCCTTTGATTTTGAAGAAAAGGGCTTTTTGTCATAATATGGTATGACTCCATTTCCCAGAAATTTTTACAGAATTTACAGATGTTAGTTGTGTCACGTGAGCTGTTCCTGATGCTAGTAAATTTCCCTCATAGATAAAAGTTCATACTCCTATGTCCCGTCCCCTTTCCTCCATACTTGTGGGACAGTCCGTCCTTCGGGACAGGAGCACTTTTGATAAAAAGCATCAAAATTGAAAAAATGTTGTCCTCCTTCTCTTTTTACGCGGGGTACCGCACACAGCTGTAACCCCACCCTCCTGAGCTCTGCCCTGCACATTGCCCTTCAGTCCTCTGTGCGGTCGGGACTGGACGCAGTTGCACCTTCAGGAGTTTTTTGTTCCCGTTGTCCTTCTCTCCTGCTCCGGTTCTGCGATCACGTAGTCCTCGGTCTATGCTGGAACGTCCGGGATTTGTGTCCTGTTCTTCATGCGAGCGTTGCTTCGCTAGGGCAGATCCCCATTCTCTCTGCTTGGAGTGTCTCGAGCCGGACCATCGTTGTGATTCATGCCTCTACTACGATTCCCTCTCCGTCCGGGCACTCCAGCGCCGGCTTCTTCGTTGGGAGGACGTTTTTCAGTGTGTTTCTCCGCTTCATCTTCAGCTTCTCATCAATAAAAAGAAGAGACGCCCAGTAAGTTCCTTACTTTTTAGGGTGCCCTGGCCGGGGGGCTCCTTTCCGGGGTCTCCTCGGTCTGGGGAGGGGCTCTAGGAGCTCTACCACCAGGATTTCCCCTGAGGTGCCTCGCAGGCTTAATAGGCGTACCAGAGTTTTCTCTGAGGATTCCCACGACGGACCTTCCAAGACCGGAAAACGTTCCGAGGTTCACCTGTCGGGTGCTAACCGTTGCCCCAGTTCGTCAGAGGCTTTGGACAACGGGGTTCGCTCCGAGGTCTCCGTTTTTGCAGCTTTCCACACAGACACCGGGGTATGCCCTGAGGCCTCCTTTTTTAGACCTTTCTGTACCAAGCCATGGCTTGACGCCCCTTACAAGGGAGCTATACATACCGGGACAAAACCCAAGGTTCCTCTTCTTGAGGCTAAGGTCCGTACCGACAAAACCGAGAGACCTGTTCCTTATGTCTTGTCTGTAAGGATGATTCCCCAGTTTTCCTGCGCTCATCGCGGTGATACCGGTTCTGTGGAGGGGGCAAAGAGGGCGGTTATGCACCTTAACGCCTCTGTTACTGGCTCTGCCGAGGTTCCTCCCTTGGAGGCTAATGTTGGGGCCACCTCCAAGATGTCAAGCAAACATCCGAGACCCCCCAGTAACGGCTCGACCGAGGATCCTTATGTCAATTTTAGTCCCCGGACCATCCTGAGGAGACAATTGCCTCAGCTGTACATGTGACACAGTTCTCTTCAAGCATCGACAAAATGGCGGCCCACCGCTCATGGTCCATGGCAGCCATTTTGGATTCTTCCCTTACAGCTACTTTCTCGACGATAGGTGCTGGGCATCTTAATTTAGGGGCTGAGCAGCCTTTTAAACCTCAGATGGAATGTAAAAATCTGTTCCGCCCTTCTTATGATTGGCATGCTCTGATGCCGCTGCCACATACTGTCTCACTTCCTCCTACTTCTGCTCTGCGGGTCTATGCGGATCGGATCGGTGGAGGGCCTTCCTGGCAACCATCCTCATTGGTTTGTTGGGGTATGCCCCATACAAGAGGTATCTGCCTACTCTAGCGCCTAAACCTTCATCAGGGGATGTATTTTTCAGGGGCTCATGCATTCTGACCCTATGAAAGAGTACTTTAAGGGTCTTTTCAAAGAAATCTACCCTGAACCTCCGGCTCCACCTTTCACCCAGGTGGCTACAGCGGCGCCTGTGGTGGTATCACCTCTTCTTACCGGTCCGCCCCCAGCGCTTCCTCCCCTACCCCCTCTGTCTTCCATAGAGAAGACACCAGTAGAACGGGATAGCACTTTGAAACCTGTGGCGGCAGACCCATCAGTTACCGATTCGCTGGATGACCCTCAAGCAGATCAGGATAGTGATGAGCAGCCCTCTCTGTCAAAGCATTCCATGACCGGGTTCTGGATATGATGGCCCTCCTTGACATTCCAGTACCTGAGGCCCCCGTTCCACAGGAAGGGATGCTTTCGGGAGCGTTCACCTTGTCACCACAAGAGCGTACCGGCCTGTTCCTCCAGAAGGACATTTTGGCTGAGGCCCGTAAAGTCTGGGATAAGCCCCACACTGGGCTGCATATCCATAAAAGAATTGACGCCCGATACAGGCTTCACACCTCCGAGGAGATAGCCTTGGCGTCTTGTCTGCTCCCTTCCTCGACGGTGGTAGCTGCGGCCACGCTTCAATCCAAGCTGGCCTCTGCAACCTCTACTGCTGCGGCTCAGATTCTCTCCAAGGAAGACAAAATTCTGGACTCCTTGGGCAAGAAAGTCTTTGCCAACTCAGCACTGCAACTTCGACAAGCAAATACAGAGGTCATCCTGGCAGCAGCTAATCTGAAGCTGTGGAAGGAATTGGCTGATTTCCAGGAGTGCATTCCTATGGATAGACTAGACGACTTCAAGGCCAGTTTGTCAGACGCTAGGGTGTTGGCACAGGATATCCTGGAGGCTGCGGCACACCATGTGGAAGCTTCAGCTCGAGGCCTGTTGGTGGGAATTGACACCTCCCGCCAGGCGTGGCTCCATGCGACAAAGTTTTCGAAGGAGGTGCAAGATAAAGTTCTGAACCTTCCCTTCGATGGAAAGGAGTTGTTTCATTCTTCTACGGATGACGAACTCACAAAGACCAAGGCGAGTACCCAAACCGCCAAATCTCAGTCCTGGCAAAGGTCCCAGCGAAGGCCCCTTATACTCAGAGGTCGGGGTCTCAGTCTTGATCCTTCTCTGGCTTCAGAGGGCTTCAGGACCGCCGGGCACGCAGAACCGACCCTCCTGTTGGTGGCACCCGTCAAAAACAACGTGGTTGGTTTTTCTCTCGGCCTTCAGCCTCCTCTCCAGGAGCAGGTAGTCTCCCTGCCGACAAATCTGCAAAACTATATTTTTTGTCGGTCGCACGAGACTCCGGTGGGAGGACGAATCTCGTCTCATCTGGAGGCATGGCAGACCATCATCGACGATCGTTGTGTTGTCCATCACTCGGGCGGGATTTCGCTTGCCCCTCCCCCATGCCCACTCTTCAAACCTCCCTTCCAACAGACGAGACTCCCTCTCTCAGAGCTGAGGTTCAGAAGCTTCTAGACCTCAGGGCGGTGGAACCTGTTCCCCTCGGGAAGCAAGGGGGGAGGGCTTCTACTCTCGACTGTACACGGTGCCCAAACCCAACCATGCTGGCCTGTGCACCATCCTCGACCTTTCCCAGTTCAATCTTTCTCTTCCCCAAGAGAAATTTAAGATGATCACACCCTGCCAAATAAAGTCCTCTCTTCGGAAGGGTGACTGGCTCAGTGTTGTGGACCTTCAGGACGCGTTTATGCACATTCTGATATGGAGGCCGCATCAAGTGTCTCTGCGGTTCTCCCTGGGAGGGGAGCAGTTCCAGTTACGTGTGCTCCCGTTTGGTCTCAGCTCAGCGCCGCGCTTATTTATGAAGATGATGTTGGTCATTGCAGCTTTCCTTCGGCTACAGGGCGTTCATGTATATACGTATTTGGACGATTGGCTCCTACGCAGCCCGTGTCCACAGACGGCATTGAGCAATCTCCAGTCTCTCCTTTAGCTCCTGTTCCACCTCGGGTTTTCGGTGAACTGGTGGAAATCTTCCATGATGGTCTCCCAAGACCAATCTTCCTGGGTTTTCGTTGGAACACGATCGACTCCAGGGTATATTTGACGGCAGACAGGATTGCAGATCTATTCGCCACATGTCCTCTATTCATACAGTCCGAGCACATGATGGCCTGGTGGTTCCAGAGACTTCTCGGCCTCATGGCCTCATGCGTACTCGCTCTTCCGCTGGCACGCCTCAAAATTAAGCGTACGCAGCTAGTTCTTCGGAATTCTTGGTGTCAGGCTTCAGAATCGGATTCCAAGATGATACCAGTTCATTCCTGCATGATGACGGACCTTCTATGGTGGTCCTCGATGAGCAATCTTACGGTGGGGCCCTCTTTTCAGGAGCCTTTACCACAAGTGACGATTACCACAGACTCCTCCCTCCTAGGATGGGGAGCAACTCTAGATCATCTCCAGGTTTTCGATCTATGACACCACAGGACAGGCAATTTCATAAAAATTGTTTGGAACTCCTGGCTGTTTTTCTGGCACTGAAAGCGTTCCAACCATCCATCACGAACCGGGTGGTCCGCGTCCACATGGACAACTCGGTATCCATGTTTTACATCAACAAGCAGGGTGGTACCAAGTCATCACCTCTTGTGGACCTTGCCATTCAGACGTGGGAATGGGCCTTCCAGCGCAGCATTTGGCTGTTGGCAGTACACATTCCGGGGCAACTCAACGTGACTGGAGACTCGCTCAGCCGACAGACAGCGGCCAGCTACAAGTGGGAACTGAACATGGAAGTCCTCTCTAATATCTTTCACCAATGGGGCACTCCAGAAGTGGACCTTTTTGCGACTGCCACAAACAGGAAACTTCCTCTTTATGCATCCAGGAACGGACTCTGGGCCTCTTCTCTAGGGGATGCTCTCGAGATTCATATGCCTTCCCGCCTCTTCCTCTGATTCATCGATCACTCTGCAGGCTCAGGAATACATCGAATTGCACTCTCCTGTTCATAGCTCCTTGAAGGCCAGCCCGATTCTGGTTTTTGCAACTTCAGCATCTTTCGATTTGTCCTCCGATCAGACTGCCGGTGATTCCCAACCTGCTTCACCAGTGCGATCAGCAGATGTGGCACCCCTCCCCACAGTCATTCAGCTTTGCGGCCTGTTGCCTGAATTCAAATCCCTAGCGCAGTTTAACCTGTCTGAAGACAATATGCGCATTATCCAAGTAGCCAGGAAACCTTCTACGAGGTCTCAGTATAGGAGCAAGTGACTCCGGTTTTGTCACTTGTGTTTAGCTAAGCAATTAGACCCCAGACATGCTACGATTGACACTGTCCTTTCATTAATTTCCCATCTGGCTGCTTCGAGCATTCATGTCTTATCCTGAAGGACTTACTTGTCGGCTATTGCCGCCTACCTGTCCACTGACGCCTGTTCCTTTTCTTTGATGAACGCAGTCATTAAAAGGCATTTTGCACATTTGTTACATCTTTTTCCACCTGTTCGCAATCCTCACCCAAAGTGGGATTTAAATGTGGTTTTGACCGCCCTATGCCATAAGCCATTTAAGCCTATGGCTATGATGGATCTGAAGTACCTTTCTTGGAAGGCTGCCTTTTTCATTGCAGTGACTTCAGCAAGGCGTGTCGGCGAGCTTCACCTGTTCCTTACCTTTCATAAGGATAAGATTGTGCTCCGCACTCATCCTTCTTTCCTTCCTAAAGTAGTGACAGATTTTCATTTGAATCAATCTATATCATTACCTGTCTTTTTTCCAAACCCGGCCTCAGATGCAGAGAGAGTATTACATAATTTAGATGTCAGACAAGCTCTGAAGTTCTATCTGGACAGAACTGAACTCGGGGGCACCTCCCAACTCTTTGTTACGTTCGGAGATCCGAAAGGGAAACCCGCTTCAAAAGCTACTATCTCCCGATGGATTGCCTCCTGTATCTCAGACGCCTATACCATTCAGGGCATTCAACCTCCGAAGGGCATTTATGCCCATCTTGTATGTGGCAAAGCGGCTGCTGTTGCCATCCAAAAATATGTTCCCTGGGAGACCATTGCCAAGGCGGCTACGTGGGCCGCCCCATCAGCTTTTTGTAAGCATTACTGCTTGGACCTGAGCTCCAGGGTCGATGCTCAATTCGGTCAGGCTGTTCTTAAAAACCTCTTTCAGTAATGAGTTTCCATCCACCCGTGTTACCTGTGGGGAGTGCTTCGGAATCTCCCACAAATATGGAGAAAAGGGGACGGGACGTAGGAGTATAGCAGTTACTCACCATAGTGACTACCTTACTTCTAGTCCATAGTCCCCCTTTCTCCATACGCCCGCCCACCGTCCCCTCTAATATGTATCCTCTATTAATGCTTAAATGGTCACATAGCTGCCGATAGAAAAGGACTGAAGGGCGATGCGCGAGGGGAGCTCAGTAGGGCGGGGTCCCGCGTAAAAAGTGAAGGACGCACATTTTTCAATTTTGATGCTTTTTATCAAAAGTGCTCCCGTCCCGTCCCCAAGGACGGAATGTCCCACAAGTATGGAGGAAAGGGGACTATAGACTAGGAGTAAGGTAGTCACTACAGTGAGTAACTTTGTTAGATCTGAATCTTAAAAACACAGTTCCCCCAATGAGCACCAGGAAATATTTTCAGATAACTGGAAGCAGAGCCCAATTTCTTTGATTCTGTAGCAAAACCAAGGAATCATTTATATTGATGTATTGAGGAGTTTGTGTTACACCAGTCCTATTCAAAAAGGTTATTTTTTATTTTTTACTGCTAAATAATTTGATCACAATTCCTCTCTGGTAAACTGCAATGGTATTTATTCATAAAACTCGCAAGAACTACAGACTTTGATTTGCCTGCCAGAAAATCACTCAACAGGGAATTGTTCGGCGGGAGTACAAAATGCTTATAAAACGCTAAATTCCATAAGTAGCAAACATACATGAACTTGTGGAAAAATGACCACTGACTATCCCAGTGGATTGGTGAATACTTTTATTAGTAGAAAGCAAGCAACAGGACAACATCAAACCAACAACAGTATGAAAATTCCATGCAATGAGGACCCCTGCCCCGTGCACCGTTCTTATACCCAAAGGAACACCTACATTTCAATTGAATGGGAGGCCCAGACTGGGAGGGGAATCTAACTGAAACAATGTTACAAGCGGGGGAACACAGCCCCACTCTACAAGTCTTAGGTACCAGCTGCATTCTCAATTGTAGTTGGTTATTTATAACCTGCTTAATACCCTGAGGTTTCTAAGCGCAGACCCAGGGATCGAAGCTGTGTTGCCTCATGTTGTCTTTCTTCCAAGGCGAGCATGTTGCCCCTGAGCTATCCTCGCGGTTCTCACATGTGGAGACAGCGCTATCTGGAAGGACAGCATTTAGTGGAACTGAATATACTCCTCAGGCACACGGTCTGAGTCACCGAGCATGCTTGCAGTATGGTGACTTCCGTCTGCTAATGCCGCTTTTCCTAAGAAAGCAGGAGCCTAAAACACTCTTACATATGCCAAAAGGAAAACGCGTCTGAAGCGAGAGATGTGAAGACGAGCATGGCTGCACACTAGGCAAAGAGCCTTAATCGCAAGGACATGCACAGTGTAGCCTCAGCTCACGCAGGCAAGAAACTATTTATTTAAACATGGCAGTTTGCAGTACCTAATCAATATTCTAATGCAGCAGTGTGCCACAGCAGTACATACATTTTCAATTCCAGACTTTTCCCCCACAGACACAAGGCCTAGTTCATATTGTACAGTTACAATGGGCCCACAGTTGGATAGTGATGCAGCTTTCTGCCAAATCTTCCCTTCAGTTGGCCCAGAATTAATTGTGTCTGCTAGGTGGGAGATTTCCAAACCATACATGATTGAAGCTAGAACTTTGGCTCTGTGCTAATTAATGCGATTAACGAGAACCTACCACACTTTCTATTAATAGATTTAATTTGCAATCCAAACTGTTCTGCTTTATTTTTCAGTCTTGTAGCCATATAGGGTTATGATATATGATATGGCATTTGCAACGCACCTATACACAAGTGTTTCAATGCACGACGAGGCAGGGAGGGGGGCACAAGGGGAGACCGGCAACGATCCTACTAGGCCAGGTGTCATTCAGATCGCACAAGTGCATGGGTAGAGGGGAAGGGAAAAGTGCAAGGGGGAGAGGGGAAAGTGCAGTACAGGGTTAGTAAAATACAAGATAAATAATAAGGGCCAGCTGGTGGCAAGTGCAAGATGTGTGCAGACAAGTGCTGGGAAAGGGGGTTGTAGGGATACAGAGACAGTCCCGAAGTGCAGGGGTTGCCAGGGAGGCAGTGCAGGGGAGAGTGGCTGGGTCAAGGACCAAGATTGGTGAGTGGCCCAGTTGCAGATTCAGTGCAGTTTCAGTGATTTAGCAGGGGAGAGGGTGAGAGAAAGCAGAAGCAAAGAGGAAGGTTTTGAGGTGCTTCCGGAACAGGAGATGGTTCTCTTCAAGTTTCAGGGAGGCAGGAAGGCTGTTCCAGAGGGAGGCCCCTGCTGCGGAGAGAGATCTCCCCCCAACTCGTTGCTTGGAGAAGCGGCTGACCCTGAGGGAGTTGGAGGTGGAGGAGCGAAGAGCTCGAGAAGGAAGATATTTAGGAAGAGAGCGTTGAAGGTATTTTGGCCCCAGGCCCCAGAAGGCCTTGTGGACAATGCAGCGGGTTTTGAACTTAATCCTCGCAGCCACTGGGAGCCAGTGTAGCGATTTCAGTCCTGGAGAGATACGGTCCCTGGGCTTGAGGCCAAGGACAAGTCTCGCAGTCCTGTTCTGGATGAGTTGCAGCGGGCGGAGAGTAGAGGCAGGCAGATTTAGATAGAGGCTGTTACAGTAGTCCAGCCTCGAGGGAACCATGGCTATGGAGACAGTGAGCTTCTGGGGGAAGGAGAGGAAAGGAAGGATACCTCTGAGGAGGTGCAGCTGGTAGTGTGACTTCTTAGAAATGTCAGAAATGTGAGGAGAGAAGGAGTGTGGGGTCGAAGATGACCCCAAGGTTTTTTGCCTTGCAGGAGGCCGGCCAGAGAGCTGCAGGGAAGGAGGGAATGGGTGTGCCGATGGGTAGAATCTCAGTCTTACTGGCATTAAGGCAGAGGTCATTGGCGGCACACCATTCCTAGATAGCAGAAAGACAGTCAGAGATGAGGGAAGGAGAAGAGGAGGCTGAGGGTAGCCTGAAAATGAGCTGGGTATCATCCGCATAGCACTGAAAGTTGGGGCAGAGAGCGGTGATGCGGTGGGCAAGGAGTGCCAGATACTGATTGAACAGCCAGGGAGAGAGGTTATATCCCTGGGGGACACCACAGGTAGAGAAAAAGATGTCAGAGAGGAAGGACCCCAGTTGGACCTGGGAGGGTCGATTGGAGAGGAAAGAGGTCAGCCATGCCAGGGCCTGACCAGTGATATCCAGGTTATCACGGAGACGGTTGAGCAGGATGGCATGGTTGACAGTATCAAAGGCAGAAGAGAGATCGAGCAAAATGAGAACACACAGAGTGTTAGAGTCAAGGTTCGAGAGCAAGTCCTCACGGATGTTCAGGAGAGCAGTTTCTGTGCTCTAGATGAGAAAGTCCAAATACTTAAGATCATTGCCGATCTCCATTTTGTCTATACCTAATTTCCAGTTGCATCTATATTTCTTGTTGTTCTTGGGAATCTTATTTATTTGTTTGATTTTGTTCATTGTCAATTCATTGTCTGTTGTATACTGGTGTAGGGCTCCTATAAGGCTCTGTGAGCATGATTGGGTGTCCCCCAAGAGCATCACATCATCTCCATAAGTAAACCAGCAGATTTGAAGCCCTTCTAGGTGCAGTTAAATGAAGGCCACTTTATCCAGATAGTCCCCCAAATCGGACACATAGATTAAATAGACTTGCCGTAGTCCCTTGGATGTTTGAATTTCTTTTGAAAGGTCTACCTACACATGTAATCTGACTTGAGTATCCGAGTGGAGGTAGATGAGGATGTTTAGTAGTCTGGTATTTGCCAATTTCACAATTTATATCAATGTAGAGAACGGTCTACCCGAGTCAAAGGCCAGGGATACATCATTACAAGAGGCAACGTGGGGGATGGGGGCGCATATGAAACAGTTTGTTGTATCAACCCCTTCCTGAAAACCGTTTGAAATTTGGACATTAGACATGTTTGATCGGCCCAGGTTTCTGGCTCCTTCGTGCGAAGATTTGACATTTACTTGAGGTACTGAAGGCTTCCAGGTGTACTCGGGGGTCCCCCACAAACCTGACTTGGTATCAGCGACACTGGTTGTCAGTCACGCTATTAACTGGGGCCAGCAGAATGACGTCAGTGCATGATCTCTGCTTCCACTTATAAAACCCTGAGGCGCCCACAAACACCCCCCAAGTTTTACCGCGTTCCCTACTGGGCGCGGTCCCCTTTGCTGTCTCTTTATCGACTGTTCTTCAGCCTTTGCAACTTCCTCTCCCCCTCCCGCCCCCCAGGAAGCAGTGGTTTTTCGTCACTTCTGCTATTGCTTTCCTCGTCCGTTGGGGAACCGCTGTTTCTTGGGGCACGCTCTTGCTCCGAGCTGGGGTGAGAATACTCGCGCAGTAATAACTGCTGCGCCTGGGACCTGCAGACACATTGCATAGAGATCGCAAGGCAACCCCCCCTCAGCCCCCTTCCCCCCAGCTCTCTGACTGTGACTAGTACCTGTGGGCTATGGTTTAAGCACACATCTGCAGCGACCACATTAGCACCACGAGCTATCCTGCCGGGATGCTAACCTGTTACTCGCAAGTTAATCACATACTTCTTCGGGGGATGCTTTAACCCACAGAGCTATTATAAAGCGATCTCTGCTGTGTAATGCAGATTACACCTGGCGCGCTGCAGCAGGCGCATTGACAACTTGTGCGGAGGATGTCGTCTCATACGCCCTGTCTCTTTGAACCCTCTCTACAGTTCTCCAGCTGAAGCTGCAGCAACGACGGACCCGGGAGGAGCTAGTCAGCCAGGGCATCATGCCACGTGAGTACCAGTTCTCCTCCTTTTATTTTGCATGCTGACAGGGGTGCACCTAGACTAACATTTCGGGGGTGTAGGTGGTGTGAGGGGGGGGCGGGACTAACCTTTCAATGTTGTGAGAGGCGCTAATACCAGAGACTGTGGGGGAGGGTCAAACTTACTTGTGTGGGGGCATGTAACTTCCCACATGCTAATCAGAATATTCTTGTGCAGCTTCAATGTTACCAGCAGTTAACTCTTCCCCTTCACATCTGCAACCATACACTTTAGAACTGCTGTGAGAATGAGCCGTCTAATGTCCCCTGCTCATCCAATCACTCTCTTGGCATGCAAGTACTAACCACCCCATCCCCCAATCACGATTTCAATTGCCTAAAATGTATACATGTGAATGCAGGTGCTAGCAATGAAACCTTTTACATACCTTTGTTGACTGTGCAGCCGCCGGCATTAGTTATTGTCTGCGGCCTGTCCTGCCACGGCTCTGGAGTTAAGCCAGGTCAAGGCAACATAAAATGTCAGGGGCTATGGGGGGTGGAAGAGGGGGGGCGGGCAGCGGGGCTAAAGCGCCTTCTGCCCAATGGCATTTGCGCCACTGCATGTTGTCACACTTCCTGAGCTTTTTGCTGTCCCAGTACTCTGCGGGTCAGGAATGTGGTGTATAGTCAGAGATGGTGGACGTGAATCCCAGTACTGTAATAGCAATGTGTGGTGCAAGGAAGGGGTGAGTTGCTTACTGTGTGCCGTTCACGGTACTGAGGCCACAGCTGGTGTTGCACTTCAAGATTAGGACACGTTGTTTGTATTGTACTGTGCTGGAAATGGAAAAAAAAATTACTACGGGGACGCTCGCATCCTTGAAAGGGGGGGGCGTGACCCCAGGCTAGGTCGCACAATACAGTACCTCTTCATAGAACCAAATCCTGCGATTTGCATAAAAGCAAAGCGCATTTTGGGAACATAAGAATGTCAACAATTTAAAGTTTAAAACATGTCTTATTCAGTAGAAATTGGGCTCTGCAGTTGTGATTGGTCACACTGCCCACCCTAAGAAAAAAGTGCCTGTACATTGCAGGACATATATACCTGTTTTGACAGCTGCATCAAGTATGTGAGGCTTTGGCTGTTTCTGTATTCAGTTTCCTGTGACTGCTGAAGTGTCTGTTGAAAAGTCGTTTGCTTGTGCATGTGATGATAACCCTGGCATCTGCCCATTTTGGGACCAACACATAGCAATAGCTCATTCCCTTTCTCTCCCCACAGAAAAGTGTAGAATGAGTCTTGCTTTGTTTTTGGCATAAAAAGGCCGCAGATTTATTTCCACAATATAATAAACCATACTGCACACATTAGTGGAAAACACTGAGAAGATGCGGCAACTGCTCCGTGTCCAAATAACCTGCTTCCCCCTTTCCTTCCCCAAGAAGTCAGAATAGACCCAACTCTCCCAACCTTTGCGTCCAAGCCCGTCCTGCCCCTGCAGGCGCTCCTCGGCGGGGAGAGTGCCGTGTCCTTGGGGGAAGCTGAGCCCTTGTTGTTCCCCCCCAGACGCCCCTGCCGCTTAGGCTCCCAAGGGGCGCTGGTCTGAGAAGAGCGAAGACCCTTCCGGCTTTCTCCTGGCTCATCCGGAGTCTGTCTCTTGTGTTTGTTCGGCCAAACACCGCCACACCGCCTTGTCGTCCTCTCTGCTTGTTCTGTTTGTAGGGTGGGTGGGTGGAAAACAAAATCCTCTTCTCCGTGTAGGCGAGCGGGCGTCCTTCTGATGCTGCTGGATGCTGGCTGCAGTGAGGAGCCCGCCCGCTATAAAGAGGGTAGCCCCTCCCCTTTTCTTTGCCCTTCGCGGGCTTTCTTCTTGTTTCGCCGCGCCTTTCCTTTTTCGCAGGCTTTTCCCTTATTCCACCTCTTTTTTGGCCGGCGTATCCTCTTTTTCCCAGGCGGGGGGAGGACAGGAGGAGGACACCGCCTGGGTTATCGGGGAGCCCCCTCCATTTCGCTCTGCTCCATTCGTCGTCACTGTCATTCGGCTTCCAGGGCGGATCCTGTCACATCTTTTTACCACTTTTGAGGTGCAGTGCTATCAGCCATTGTCAAATTGTAGTGCTATTTTTTTTTATCTTAGTGGCTGTCCGGTTTTCTTTATTTTGAAAATCTGGTCAACCTATCCAAACAATGTTATAATGTACACCGTATGTAGACACTGGTAAACACTGTGAAATTACATATATGAATTGGAACTAGCAACATAGTGTCAGAAAATAATCTTTCTGTGTGAACTCTATTACCATATTGCTAACAGAGTCTGTAATGTATCAATTTAAGGCAAAGATTAGCCGTGGTGCTTTCCAGCACTGGAGGAGGTCACCTTCTGTGATTGGTTCCCTTTCATATGGCGCAAGGAAAGCATTTTTAATTGTGGCTATTCGGTGTTGCCACATAATGGACACCATGTATGTGCCGAAACCATTTAATTGGATTACAACTGGAGGGAGATGGGATAAGCAGAGCGACACAAAGCTTGTAGGTGTTTGGTTATTTACCCACCCATGCTAATCCCCACAGCCATTCCCACTCATGCCCTGCCTCTCCCCACCCATAACACATCCTCCTGGGATCTCTTTGAGATTTTTAACAAGCAGTAGCATGGAAGTGTGTGCTCCAAGTGTCTACCAGTGTTTTTCAAGCCAGTCTGTGAGTTAATGTATTAAATGGAGTTGTACATCTGCTACTTGTGCCATAGAAATGTACCTTCAACCACTTCATTTAAAGTCAGTATGTGTGTCCCTCACTGAGGTGTTGTTTAAAATAAACATGGGCAAAGCCAACAGGTTTGGGTATAGGTATGAGGCTTTTGCTAGGCACTCTTTCATGCACAGGTGCTTGCACCATTTTGCAGCTGCCAGCATTAATGTCCAGACAGTAAGTACCATTACTGCAGTGCGTGGCAAATGCCTTTCCCATGCCTACACAAAAGCCCAAACTGTTGGCTTTGGCAACGCTTGTTCTCTTTTCAGAACAGCCTTGCTTAAAAAAAAAAGAACATTGATTTTGCGCTGGACAAAACTGTAGCAGATGAGACTTGGATGTTTGCCCATTTCGGGAAAATAGGAGTATGCCCAGCCCACTGAGCTGCAGTTCTGCTTTTAATTAAAATCGTGAAAGAAAGATATGAAAGTGATTTCAACGTGATAGTAGAGCCACATTCATGGACCAAACTGCCATAGAAGTAACGTGTGGACACTTGGCATTGCATCCTTGCCACCCTGGTCGGCGGACAGTTAACTGCAGCAGAGAAACCAGCAAACACACAGGCACTCATGTAAATGCCAGGACTTGCGCGCTGCCGGTAATGCAGCGCGTATACCTGGCTGTGGGAGCGCAGAGAGGCTCAGCGCGGATCTGATTTCACACCGGCGCAGCCCTTTGATGGATTCCGGTTTATCTCGCAGGCAGCTGAGATACCGGACATACGGCACCTGGTTCTCGGGAACGGAGTGCCGCTATGGCAAGATGGTTTTTGCCGGAGCGCCGCTCCGCTTTGTTCCGGCCCATTCCCTGCGCTGGCATCGTTCGCACAGTAATGGACATAGCAGCAGCGCCGCAGGACATGAATGGGCTTCGACTGAGGTACGTTGTCAGAACGGTCTCAGAGGTAGGGTTGGATAAGGTTTGAGGATCGCACTGTACACATACCAGCTTGAGTCGCACTGGTCGAGCTATGTGCATGTGTCTGCACTAACATTATAAGGTGCCCTGCAGCAGGTCAAGTTCATGGTTAGTTGGCAGAGTTCTGAGTCCAGGAAGTGATAGAAGAGATCTCCCAGGTCAGAGTTAATGTACATTGGCAGAGTGTGGATGTGTCCAAGTAGTGTAATGTTGGGGGTTGTGTGGCAGTTAATGTACATTGGCAGAGTGTGGATGTGTCCAAGTAGTGTAATGTTGGGGGTTGTGTGGCAGTTAATGTACATTGGCAGAGTGTGGATGTGTCCAAGTAGTGTAATGTTGGGGGTTGTGTGGCAGATGAAGATTGAGACAAGCCCTGCCTAACAACACGCAACATATCAACATAACTACAGGACTGTATGAGGTTCTCCATGCTGCAATAGAAGTGGGTGGTACAGACCAGGCATGGATTGGCAGGTTTCTATATGGCCGCAGGTCGCGGCGCTCCTGCAGGGCCGTGCCTGCCGGGTTTCACGTAGTTGAGCAGGATAGCAGGTGTTTCGGGGCAATCGGAACTGGAATGTTGGGGGCTTCAGGGGTCGGCACTGGGGTGCATTGTCGGCGCTGTACGTGGGTACCAACACGGAATAGCACTGGGGGCATCCTGACTAGATTGAGATGCATTGCTGCTTGCGCTCCATGCAGGTCTCTGCGCAAACACTGAAAAGTCATGGGGCGGCGCTGCTGCTGTTTGGGATTGTTGTACATTGGTAGAGCCGTGCTTGGGACCAGTAATTGAACCAGTGTGTAGATGTTGCATTTCAAGACTGGTTTGCACTGCTGGAAGGTGTAGAAAAACAAGGCAGACAACAGGACAGGATTGAGGTGCATTGACATATCTGTGCGTAGGTCGAAGTTCTGGAAGCGAGTTCCTTTTATTATGTGCCAAATCCCCACCGTGGTGGCATCAGCTTCTAGGCTCGTCTGTGGAGTGTGGCCCTGTGCCCCCGCCAGGGGTATCCAGACCATAGGCTGCTGGAAGGACGAACACCAACGTGGGGAAGATAATAGGCAGGGTGTAGGTTTCAATGCTGGAGATTAGCAGAGGGTGTTGAGGGTCGTGTATGAGGTGCATTGGCTGAGCAGTATGTAAGTTTAAAACTTGCCGTAGTGGAGCGTTACAGGCCATGGTTGGCATTTATTGTCAGGTCTGTGTACTAGAAGTTCCATACACCAATATTGAAGTGCATTGTTAGAGCTGTGTGGGCCCTAGTACTGAAATGGCAAAGCTAGCAGATAGCAGGGTCGAGGTACTCCAGGTGACGTCAGTGTATGTGTTATTGCTGTTGATGAGGAAATGAGGTGCACTAGCGGGCCTGTAGGCGGATCTCCTTCCTGTGATAGTGTGCTACAGGTCAGGAATAGGATACATTGGCGGAGCTGTGTGGCCCTCAGTACTGAAATGGCAAAGCTTAGCAGATAGCAGGGTCGAGGTACTCCAGGTGACGTCAGTGTATGTGTTATTGCTGTTGATGAGGAAATGAGGTGCACTAGCGGGCCTGTAGGCTGATCTCCTTCCTGTGATAGTGTGCTACAGGTCAGGAATAGGATACATTGGCGGAGCTGTGTGGCCCTCAGTACTGAAATAGCAATGCTTTTTGCATATCAGGACTGGTGTGCATTGGCAGGGCCTCTCCTCTGTTTCCCACTACTTGGAATGTAAATAGGTGCTTCATATTATGATTGAGGTGCCTTAGCAGAGGGGTGTGTGAGTTCCAGTACATACATAGCAAGGGCTCAGCAGTTCCGTAAAGAGGCACGTTTTCACAGCATATTGTGGAATGTCAGACTGGAATAGAAACGAGTAACTGCAGACCGCAATTGAGTTACATTGAAGCAACTGGATATGGGTCTCAGTGTTTGGATCGATGGCACGCAGAGTAGTGCCTCCGTGCATTCCCCAGTGTTTGTGGAATAGCAGCAGATCACGATGTAGGTATATTCAGTGCTTTACATGGGCAGGTACTTGTCGTCGATCCCGCGTACCTGCGCTTCTTTTATTTGAAAGACATATACTGGCCCTTCCCAACAGTAAGCAGATACTAGGGAAGAGGTGAGTACTTGCCCCTCTGTATTCACCAAGAGAGCGATTTAAAGGGCTGACGGACCATAATAGAGTGCTTGGGGTCTAACGTAGCATATGGTGCTGTAAGTAAGGATTGGGGTGCTTGGTAGAAGGGAAGTTGTGGGCTCAATACTGATCTAACAGAGGGATTAAGATGCGCTGGCAGACCTTAGGGCCAGTACTAGTATGCCAGGGGTCTCTGTAGACCAAGATTGGGTATCCCCCAGTAGTGAAATAGCAAGGGGCGGTGCTAATGAGGATTGAGGTGCTTTTGACGAGTTCGTTGGGGCACTGCAACTGCATGCAAGGATTGAGGTGCGTTGCTGGAGCTGTTTTTAGTTTAGGGCTTCAGTAGCATTAGGCTCTGCCTGCAGTGCAGGGTGGTAGCACATTGGCAAAGCTGTCTGTGGGGGCGCAGTACTAACATAGCACGGATGCTGAGGGGCCAAGATGTAGGTGTCTGTGTGGACCTGTCAGCATTTCGATGCATTGTTGGGGCCCCCGTGCTGCAGTAGCCGAAGGCATAATACCATAACAGAGGGCGCTGCAAGTTGGGATTCAGATGCACTGTCGGAGCAACACGTTTGGGAGGATGTGTCCCCAGTATTGCAGAAAGCACGGTCTGCTACAGGTCTCACCGGCCTCGCTGTGCTTGGTGCTTGAAGATTAAGGTGCATTGGTGAAATAGGAAGTGTGCTACGCATTGGAGTTGAAGTGTATTGTTAGAGATGTATGTTTGGATTTCAGTACTAGAATAGTATGGGGACTGCATGCCAGGTTTGAGGGGCGTGGTTTGAGATGGGCGCCAGCCTACTTGCTGGAATGCCAAGTCGGTGATTAGAGCTGCATGTTTAGATTTCAGTACTAGAATAGTATGGGCACTGCATGCCAGGTTTGAGGGGCGTGGTTTGAGATGGGCGCCAGCCTACCTGCTGGAATGCCAAGCCGGTGGTGCGGTCGATAGTTCAAGTGCATTGTTCGAGCAGTGCGCATTGGTTTCAATGCTTTACTAGTTTGGGTGCCTGGGTCTCTGTAGAGTAGGAGCGAGTGCACCGCATGTTTTCTTGCATGTTCTTCCTGTTTTTGCTCAGACTTCCTCTTGGCTTGTCTCTGTGACCGTTGAGTGCTTTGGTCCTCTCTCTCTCCCTCTCGGCGCAGTCTTGAACACTTTTCAAAATGGCCCTAATTTCCAGTGTAATTTGGCGACATTCCTATGCATTGTCTAATATTTCTGGAATGTTCCATTCCCTCCCCTTGTTTGCTTTTGTATTTCAGTTTCTGAAGACTACTCGTGTAATCTACTCCATTTTCTTTCTTCAGCATGTCAATTGTTTTTTTTTACTGCCGGCCAAGGGTAGCCATTTGGTTCTCTAAATGTTTTGCACTAATATTTAGGGTTAACCCCAATGCAAGCGCTCCCTCGCCCTAAACCAAATTGTATATCATTAAAGAAATATAGTGAATCTTCATCAATTGTTTAATCATACATTGGATTATGTGCTAGTTCAAAAAAGCATGTGTGTTAG
Source organism: Ambystoma mexicanum (assembly GCF_040938575.1). Classification (NCBI taxonomy): domain Eukaryota; kingdom Metazoa; phylum Chordata; class Amphibia; order Caudata; family Ambystomatidae; genus Ambystoma; species Ambystoma mexicanum. The sequence goes on from NC_090926.1 coordinate 587,774,874, forward strand.
TAAAGTGACAAGAAAACATTCAATGTCATGTGTAACCTAATATTAATATGCCGAGACTAAATGGCCATGAATTTCGCCTTCCGGGGCTTTTTCAAGGCAATAGTAACAGCTTGAATGCAATACATATTTATATGGGTATTGTCCAAATAATGGTTTTACAGATAAGAAGCTAATGAGGGCAAATGGGAGAAAAAGTTATTATTGGCAAACCACATGGAAGAAAATAAAAATAATTCATTAGTGAATGGTATGGATCTCACCTAGGAATATAAATGGGTGGCTGAATCAAGAAATTCGTTAAGTCTTGTATCGTAGTCCCCGTGTGTTTAATTACTCCACTACCATTGCAAAATCAAGCTGCACGCATTTTACCAGTGGTACTCACTTGAACCTCAGTTCCTTGGAGCAACTTGTGAATTTTCCAGTCACCATTAATAAAGATTGATCCAAATTCCTATAAATAATAAGAGAGCTGTTACTACTCTAACAAATGGTCCATCTCCAGAAAAAGCTATTTGTAGTTAAAATGCTCACTATATGAGGGATTCATCCCTTATGAACCGTGTCGGGTAAAGACTGGTGTCCTGCGTGTTCGTTTTGACGCCATTTTGGAGCGCAGTACTAATAGTAAAAGTGACGTCATTACGTGATCCCGATGATGGCGTCATCAGTAAACACAGCAGTCTCCACAGTGGAGAAATGTATGTCCACGGAAAAAAGGATAATTCATCATTAAAGTAGTTCTAAAACAATTAAGTATAGATATAGAAATATGGATACAACTAGATCACAAATATCAATTCCAATGCTGTTATAGAACCTTTTACAGACCGCATATGTGTTAAAATTGACTCCAAAGAAATGGTTGTACCAAATCTGTTGATGTGTATGTGTGCAATACCTGAAACCACACATAACACCAGCAGTGAACATGGAATACTTCCACCGTGAAGGCATGAGGATGTTTATGCAAATAAGTATAAATGAACAGCAAATCATTCTATATAATACTGCCACTCGGTGATATCCCCTAGTCCTTATATGCATTAAAACAATTGTACTAGGGATGCGCATTCAATCGTAACTGCTCCAGTCAATGCGATTTACAGCACAGAATACATGTTAATAATGAAGCAATTGGCCGTCCAGGTCAAACAGTCTCAAGCCTCGAGTTCAGTGTCCGTCTGAAATCTTATGTTCGAGATGCCAAACATAGCTTGCAGATATTGGGTGGAGTAGAGTGCATAACTACAATTTAGCAAGTTTTGATTTAAAAGCGTTATATACCTCTATCGACCACTCATTAGCGATCAAATCATCTGACTGCAACATTTCAGACATTTCTGCTACTTGCTATTTACGCCTTGAGTTTATTAAAGAACTACTAGTGTTAACAATGAAGAATGACCTATTTACTTTTGATGGTGAATTTTAAAAACTGATCAAAGGAGTGGCGATTTTTATGCCCCATCGCTATCGAACTTATTTATGGCACATTTTGAACAGACTTATGCATTGCCACTTAACCTGAGATGGCATGTTTGCAAATGGCGTCGCTATAAAGAGGACATTTTTTTAATTGGGGATTGTACACCGGAAGAGTCACAGAATATACTATCTTTCTTAACGCAAATAACTTTGGACTTGAACTAGTGGGTCAAATCAATGACAGACATTTCATTCTTGGATTTGACTATGTATATATATCAAGGTTAACACTATACATACACGCACATATTGCAAACCGACTGAGTTGAATACAGTGTTGTTTCCAACTAGTTGTCATCTGAGACTTATACATAACATTCCCTCTAAGAAATGATCAGGGCACGCTGCAATTGCAGTGAAGTCAATGTCTTTGAAAAGGAAATGGAAGTAGTTAAAAACAGGTTCAAGCAAAGGGGCCATGCGAGGGACAGCGTTGAAGCAGTGGCTCACAAAACTAGGGAGAAGATTAGAGAAGAACTCATTGTGGATAAAAAATGAAAAGGACAAACACACAGTATGCAGGATAAAGTCAGATTCATTACACAATATAGCAATGGGAGTGGCCATGTGTTTACAATCCTCAATAAACTTTGGCACCTGCTTAGAATAGATGCATGTCTCAAGGGCTACACTGCCCCAGTTATGAGTCAATTGAAGCCAACAGGGACCTGGCTAACTACTCACTGATGGGGCCCTCCGAGGCAGAAACATGTCTGGGGATGCTTATGGCCTCGTGCAGAAGGGATGTGACCAAGCATTTGGGGCTGGACTCCTCCTTTTTGGGGTGTGACCAAGACTGATTTGCATATGGTCTTTCCCCTTTTGTAATGACTTGGCAGGCTGAAAAACAATGGTCTGGAGGGTTGCCCAGAGCACTGCCAGAGGTTACGATTCATTCTAAACCTTCCAGCCATCAACTCTTTTGTTTTGCTCAGCAATCAGGGTGGAAAAGGAAGGCAAAATCTAAAAGGTCATCTCCCGCACACTTTTTCTAGAATTCGCAGGGAGAAAAACCCTCCATAACACTTGTGTTGCTCTGTGCTGTGCCCCGTTTTTAGTTTGGGCTGTTATGTGTCGCGCTTGCAACACCTATACACCAAAACTATTGCATTAGAGTACAGATGGGGAGAAATGGCATATGATGAGAGAGACCCAGTGTGTAGGTGTTGGTTATTTGCCCAACTGTTGACTGCCCATGGCCATGCTAATCCCTATGGCAGTTCCAACCCAGTTCCTGCCCCTCCCCACCCAAAACGCCTCCTTCTGGGAAATCAAAGTACCTACCAGTTTTTCAAAGCAGTCTTCTGAAAGTTAATGATTTAATTGAACCTGTAAACACACTACTAGTGTAATAAACATGTCAACCAGGACTGCCTTCAACCACTCGATGTATAATCACCATGCTTATCCTTCACTGAAGTCCTGTTCAAAAGGAGCATTAGCAAAGCCACCCGTTTTGGCTTGTGTAGAAGTATTGGGCATTTGCCAGGCACTGCTATTAGATGCCCAGTACTCGCACCATTTTGCACCTGCTACCATCAATGACCAGTTAATAGCACTACGGCTCTGCCTTTCCCATGCCTACATAAAAGCCCCAACTGTAGGCATTGCCAATGCTTGTTATGTATTCGTGCCTATGGCTTACCACCTAAAGGGGACTCTGCAGCCTCAATGCCAGTTTTTTCTTCTTCTTTTTTTCTACTTTTCGTCCCAGCTTCACAATACTGGCCGACGATGGGAGTAGATGTTGGCAAGTGTTGAGTGTTGATCTTATCTTTCCAGCAGATGCACTTCAAAACAGCAATATCAAGACAATTCTCCCATAACAGTATGACTATCGCAATTAAATATTCATGATGAAACGGTCCCATGAGATTAAATGTATAGGTCTGGTGGGAAAGAATGATTTAGCTTTCAGCCAGAGCTACTGCATCTAAACAAAACCCTCCAAAAAGGGCGCTTGTGCTCGGTCACCTAATGCCATAGATGATTGTCCAAGTTTCCCTTGGCAGTTCAGTGTATCTGGTAACAGGAAGCAGTTTGTGGGACAGGGAGAGTAGCAGGAGCTGTCCAGGCTTTCATTTTCCCAGTGGTTGGCCACCACCTCCTACTTTCCATGTGCTAATCATTGCCACCCCCACCCATCTATCTCCTCCAACTTTACCATAAGCTCACCAGGTCTTTGGCTAGTGGGCTTTGGGGGAGGATTGGGAGAACTGCTCAGCTGTCTCAGTGATCATTTGCACAGTACTCCTTGCCCATAAGGCCCCCTGCCTGAGTAGGAAGTCATGTGGGCTTGTCCACATTGAGTGAGCCGGATTATATTCTGAGACACGTAGTTTGGTGATCCTCTGTGCTGAGCTAGGCACTGTGCATTCAGGGGCATCTAACGCAGCGTGTAGCTTCCTCTGCTAGGGTCTGCCATTTACTGAAAGGCCTTAACTTGTTTGCCCTTACACTAGAATCTTGGCAAGATCACAGCTTTTTTTCTAGGCCTTTGGCTTATACTAGGCTAATTCCGAACACCTGGCAACTATAATGCATTGGTTTCCACAAAGCCCGCAGTTTCTAAGGGCTGGTTCCTCTCTCTAAGTTGTGTGCCTGTTATTGTACTTTCGTCAACGTCTGTGTCCTGTTTCTCTGCAACAATTTTCCAACTGCCCTCTCGTGCTCATTCTCTGAGCGTTCTTCAGCACCCAGTTCTGGTACTACTTTGGTCATCGGCAGTCTGCCTCCGTTCAGTTCAGGTCAATTTGCTTTATTCTGACATTTAAATAAACCCTTTCAGCTCACTACACATGCCAAAGAATAAAAGAACTTCTAACGATTAAAAATACCGTGAGAGAGTGTATAATGTATCCACCATCAGTTGTTGGTATGCAAAGGGCTCATTTAAAAGGAAGCCATACACAAATCCACATTAACCTACGGTATCTTTTGAATACCGTCTTCAATTTCATTTTCTATGCATTGTTTTTAAATGTTTACATGGTTTGTTCGCCTTTTCTCTTAGTCACAGTTTCTGTTATGATATGCCATTTGTAACGCGCCTATACACAAGTGTCAAGGCGTGACGAAGCAAGGAAGGGGGAACAGATGGAGGGCAGAGACAACGATCTTACTAGGCCAAGTGGCATTGAGATTGCGCAAGTGCAGGGGGGAGGGGAAATGTGGCAGGGGAAAGGGGAGGGGCCAGTGCTGTACATGCGATAAAAACAATAACAAAAAGTTGTATGTCTCTTCTGTACCCAGTCACATTTTCGTTCTTTTTATCTCTTAGCACCCAACTATTAGAACTCCCGCCCCCTCTCCATTCAGTGTCTTTCCCACTTTCTCGTCTTTCCACTTCATCTTAATTGTGGTTAACATCATGTTTTGTCATTTACTTCAAGTTTGTATAGTTGTGCAGGGCTTTGTCGATAAGCACTATATAAGCAAAAATAAATACAAGTGCCTTACTAATTCATGATTATTAACAATCCTACGTTCATAACAAAATAGTACAGAATTGTTTACGGTCGTTCATATAATACTTAAAAGAAAAAAAAAGTGATCTGTATAATATTAAGGGCCCTTAAGGATATTCCCAGAGGATAAGCCATCAGCCATAGTCTTCTGGACGCTAGAAGCACAACTTAGAAAGGTCACCAATTTGAATAGTTCTGAAAAGGAAATCTGGCTAAGAAGAAACCTCAGGGCCTCTCTTATTGGTTGACACTCGGGCGAGACCAAGTTCCCTCAGCTGGTCTTACCTTGAAGTGGCTCTGCCCCAGCTGCATGTTCTCTTGCCTCCCTAGTATTGATTTCTGCACTTTCGTGTTATACTGTTCATTGGCAGTGTTCTGTTTGGCAGTCCCCAGCTTTACCCTGTAATTGATTTCTTTCTTGTTGCTGTGCATCCTTCATTGAGGGTGTCGCCAAATGTATCCCATCAGCCGCTCTTTCTTGGTCCTGTGCTCAGGAGCGCTCCAGTTTGGGCTTGTGCCGTTTCTTCTCCCCTCTTTGCGTTCCTAAGGCGTCCTGTTCTCTGGCCCAGCCAGACCTGCGTGTCTCTGGTTCTCTCAGCATTGTGTCCGCCTGTGTCTGGTTATACAGAGAGTGACTACGGTATTTCAGGAGGGATCCGGTGCGTCTCTGGGTCTCTCAGCATTGTGCCGCCTGTGTCTGGTTATACAGAGAGTGGCTACGGTATTTCAGGAGGGATCCTGCGCGTCTCTGGGTCTCTCAGCATTGTGTCCGCCTGTGTCTGGATATACAGAGAGTGGCTACGGTATTTCAGGAGGGATCCGGCGTGTCTCTGGGTCTCTCAGCATTGTGCCGCCTGTGTCTGGTTATACAGAGAGTGGCAACGGTATTTCAGGAGGGATCCTGCGTGTCTCTGGTTCTCTCAGCATTGTGTCCGCCTGTGTCTGGTTATACAGAGAGTGGCTACAGTATTTCAGGAGGGATCTGGTGCGTCTCTGGGTCTCAGAGCATTGTGCCCGCCTGTGTCTGGTTATACAGAGAGTGGCTAGGGTATTTCAGGAGGGATCCTGCGCGTCTCTGGGTCTCGCAGCATTGTGTCCGCCTGTTTCTGGTTATACAGAGAGTGGGTAGGGTATTTAAGGAGGCATCCTGTGCGTCTCTGGGTCTCTCAGAATTGTGTCTGCCTGTGTCTGGTTATACAGAGAGTGGCTACGGTATTTCAGGAGGGATCCTGCGTGTCTCTGGGTCTGTCAACATTGTGTCTGCCTGTGTCTGGATATACAGAGAGTGGCTAGGGTATTTCAGGAGGGATCCTGCCTGTCTCTGGGTCTCTCAGCATTGTGCCGCCTGTGTCTGGTTATACAGAGAGTTGCTAGGGTTTCAGGAGGGATCCTGTGTGTCTCTGGGTCTCTCAGCATTATGTCCACCTGTGTCTTGTTATACAGAGAGTGGCTACGGTATTTCAGGAGGGATCCTGCGTGTCTCTGGGTCTCTCAGCATTGTGCCGCCTGTGTCTGGTTATACAGAGAGTTACTAGGGTTTCAGGAGGGATCCTGTGTGTCTCTGGGTCTCTCAGCATTATGTCCGCCTGTGTCTGGTTATACAGAGAGTGGCTACGGTATTTCAGGAGGGATCCTGTGCGTCTCTCTGTCTCTAAGCATTGTGTCCGCCTGTGTCTGGTTATACAGAGAGTGGCTACGGTATTTCAGGAGGGATCCTGTGCGTCTCTGGGTCTCTCAGCATTGTGTCCGTCTGTGCCTGGTTATACAGAGAGTGGCTACGGTATTTCAGGAGGGATCCTGCGTGTCTCTGGGTCTCAGCATTGTGTCCGCCTGTGTCTGGTTATACAGAGAGTGGCTACGGTATTTCAGGAGGGATCCTGCGTGTCTCTGGGTCTCTCGGCATTGTGCCGCCTGTGTCTGGTTATACAGAGAGTGGCTACGGTATTTAAGGAGGGATCCTGCGCGTCTCTGGGTCTCTCAGCATTGTGTCCGCCTGTGTCTGGTTATACAGAGAGTGGCTATGGTAATTCAGGAGGGATCCTGCGTGTCTCTGGGCCTCTCAGCATTGTGCCCGCCTGTGTCTGGTTATACAGAGAGTGGCTGTGGTATTTCAGGAGGGATCCTGCGTGTCTATGGGTCTCTCAGCATTGTGCCGCCTGTGTCTGGTTATACAGAGAGTGGCTATGGTATTTCAAGAGGGATCCTGCGCGTCTCTGGGTCTCTCAGCATTGTGTCTGCCTGTGTCTGGTTATACAGAGAGTGGCTACGGTATTTCAGGAGGGATCCTGTTCGTATCTGGGTCTCTCAGCATTGTGCCCACCTGTGTCTGGTTATACAGAGTGGCTACGGTATTTCAGGAGGGATCCTGTGTGTCTCTGGTTCTCTCAGCATTGTCCCCACCTGTGTCTGGTTATACAGAGAGTGACTACGGTATTTCAGGAGGAATCTGGTGCGTCTCTGGGTCTCTCAGCATTGTGCCCGCCTGTGTCTGGTTATACAGAGAGTGTCTACGGTATTTCAGGAGGGATCCTGCGTGTCTCTGGGTGTCTCAGCATTGTGCCCGCCTGTGTCTGGTTATACAGAGAGTGGCTACGGTATTTCAGGAGGGATCCTATTCAGCTGGGTCTCTCAGCATTGTGTCTGCCTGTGTCTGGATATACAGAGAGTGGCTAGGGTATTTCAGGAGGGATCCTGTGCGTCTCTGGGTCTTTGCATTGTGCCGCCTGTGTCTGGTTATACAGAGAGTAGTTACGGTATTTCAGGAGGGATCCTGCGTGTCTCTGGGTCTCTCAGCATTGTGCCCGCCTGTGTCTGGATATACAGAGAGTGGCTAGGGTATTTCAGGAGGGATCCTGTGCGTCTCTGGGTCTCGCAGCATTGTGCCGCCTGTGTCTGGTTATACAGAGAGTGGCTACGGTATTTCAGGAGGGATCCTGCGTGTCTCAGGGTCTCTCAGCATTGTGCCCGCCTGTGTCTGGTTATACAGAGAGTGGCTACGGTATTTCAGGAGGGATCCTGCGTGTCTCTGGGTGTCTCAGCATTGTGCCCGCCTGTGTCTGGTTATACAGAGAGTGGCTACGGTATTTCAGGAGGGATCCTACCCGTCTCTGGGTCTCTCAGCATTGTGTCTGCCTGTGTCTGGATATACAGAGAGTGGCTAGGGTATTTCAGGAGGGATCCTGTGCGTCTCTGGGTCTTCGCATTGTGCCGCCTGTGTCTGGTTATACAGAGAGTAGTTACGGTATTTCAGGAGGGATCCTGCGTGTCTCTGGGTCTCTCAGCATTGTGCCCGCCTGTGTCTGGATATACAGAGAGTGGCTAGGGTATTTCAGGAGGGATCCTGTGCGTCTCTGGGTCTCGCAGCATTGTGCCGCCTGTGTCTGGTTATACAGAGAGTGGCTACGGTATTTCAGGAGGGATCCTGCGTGTCTCAGGGTCTCTCAGCATTGTGCCCGCCTGTGTCTGGTTATACAGAGAGTGGCTACGGTATTTCAGGAGGGATCCTGCGTGTCTCTGGGTCTCTCAGCATTGTGCCCGCCTGTGTCTGGTTACACAGAGTGGCTACGGTATTTCAGGAGGAATGCTGTGTGTCTCTGGTTCTCTCAGCAGTGTGCCGCCTGTGTCTGGTTATACAGAGAGTGGCTACGGTATTTCAGGAGGGATCCTGCGTGTCTCTGGTTCTCTCAGCATTGTGTCCGCCCGTGTCTGATTATGGCTACGGTATTTCAGGTGGGATCTATGGCCGATCCTCCTTTATTGCAACTGATCGATAGTAAATGCAGGCTTCAGAAGCTCAACTGGTCCTGTTTTCTTTGTGGCTTGTACATGTGGCTTTTCGTTTCCTATTGTTAATCTTGGGCTACAACTGCTAGAATGAAGGTTAAAAAAAAGGACTGGTTGCGTTCCTCATTCCTGACACGAGACCACTCGAGAGCTCTGCTGGACCTACCCAAGTGGTGTCGTAATTAAGTCCATGTTTATTCCCTTAGATCCGGACACAGATTGAAAACGAACAAAAAAGTATCTTAATTTCCATATAAATTGCTGCCTGTGCCATTCCTTCAAGGAATCTGCAGAAAACGTTTCTTGGTACAGTCACAAATGGAACTGCAGCACACTCTGCCCAACCTTCCCCAAAAAATATTGTACCCTGCAGAAAGAATTCAAAGCACAAGGGTGTGATTGATTTTCAAACCATGACCTCATTGCAGAGGCTTGGTTTGCTTGTTACTGGTCTAATGGTACTCTGAATTCCAAGAATGGCTGCCACGTACAAACATTGGCACAGGGCAAAGCATCTCCACGTCGAAGAGGCAAGTCACAATGCACAGGCCTCCCCGCACCCTCCCGTCCGTGAGATTCAAAAACAAGAAATGGCATTGCCCCAGAAAGACTGCCAGTTCCTTTTAGGACAGGGTGGTGCAAAGGCACGGGATCCGTTGGCACAACATGCTAGAATGCTACCTGTCGCTGGGGCAAAACTTTAAACTTTCAGATTGCCACATTTTTTACAAAAATAAATTCACTGGCAAACAATTGCCACTTGGCGAGCACAATCTGGCAATAGAGACTGGCTGACGAGCGCAGAAAAGAAGCCCAGGGAGGTCAGAATCTGTCGCCAAGGTGAATTAGGAGAAATAGAACACGCGAAACCCTTTCTCCTACACTGTCCTGCTTACAAAGATATTCAAGACCATTTCCCCACATTTTTCGAGAACAGGGAAGTCTTTGCAAGTGAAACTGAACAAGAACAGCTCTGCTTCATCCGTGGACAAACGGCAGAATTAGCTGAGAGAAGAGCAACATTGGTATGCGTGCCGCTAGAGAAGACGGTGTATAAAAGCAATATGGTCTTTAGAAAAATGCTGAAAACCAAAATGATCACTACTGAGCAGAATGTAACACTTATGTAGACCATGTATTTACTTAGGCAAAATGTGTCTAACTTGTCATTGAGCTGCATTGGACCCCACGCCGAACCCGCACAGTGATTTTTAAACCGTGCACAGCATTTGCAGTAGCTCAATATTTTGTACCATACCATACAATTCTATGCAATACACAATTGTGTTATAAGTGTTTGTTTCAAAATTTTCCAAAAAAAAGTTGGATGCTGTTGGTCCAGTTTTGATGCCTTTTGTTGGACTAACTGAAAAATCTATGCTGAGATGGACCAAAACATTTACTTACGAAGTTCCACTGACCTTTTCATCAGGTATTGCAGAGTGAAATGATTTGTAAAGGAAAGCCACAGCACAGATCTTTCTCAAAAAAGGGAACATTTCATTGGCTGGAGGAACAGAATGAATGGAATGTGAACCTGGAATTGCTTTTTTTAAATCTAAAATGCCATAATCACTCCTGGAAGTAGGAGACACAAGGACTTGAAAACAATACGCATTCTGAGAATTGCATTTACATGGGAAGTAGATATTCATAAGGAAAAACAAATGCCAAACCCAGCCACTGGCACATGGTCTCTCAAACCAACCCCCGCAAAAGAGCACTGCAACAACACATATTTTGCATAAAGGTTTTAAAAAAAAACTGTTACTCGAAAGGGCCGTCTAGAGTTCAGTTTGAAAATTATTACCAGTCTAAACCTACTTTCTTCTTTAGGGGCAAAATCAATCCTACTTTAAGTTGCTCTGGAAAATGCAGGCAGATGAGTAGGCCATGGTAATAGTGTAAAGCGCATATACAGGTAATCTGCTAATGTTGAGGACATAAACATATTTGAAAGCTCCCATAATAGATCTTTAATTATAGGCCGTATTGAAACCTCTTTATTTAAAAGCAGAGAGACCATAGTAGTATATGCTCTAGGCGGATTATGGTACTGAGTTTAAGGCATTTTTTTCATATTAAGTGCAAAGATTGCTACCGTCTAAACTTGTGGATGGTCGGTCAGGAATTGTACATTGCTTTATACCCTATAATGATTAGGTGCTCTGTATAGTAGTTGGCTCTTAGATTTAGCACCCTTAATCAGCAATTTGCGTTTGATGTAATGTTTATTCAATGCAGAATATGTCAACTTGGGTTTTTTGGCATCTCATAATTTTCATTTAACTAGTAAGAATACCAAGGAGTGTGATTGTTTTTTCTGTGCAAATTAAGAGATTAGGGAATTAATATGATATGATCGTTTATTTATATAGCGCCTATACACAATGTGTTTCAAAGCGCTTCAAGGCCAGGGAGGGAACAAGGGAAAATACAGCCACATTCTTACAGGCCATGAACAGTAAGGATGCGAAATTAACTATCGTACTCGGCCTGACGACATTTCAGATAGTGCAAGAGCTAAGACATAGATAAGGAAGGGAGGGGGAAAGTGGGAAGGAAATGGAAACAGACAGGCGACTATCATACTAGGCCTGACGACATTTCAGATAGTGCTGGAGGGGTGATGGGGAGGAAAAAAACAGTAATGGGAGGGTGGTGTAAACAGACGAGGTTGCTATCATATTAGGTCCAGGGACAATTCTGATAGAGTAAGTGCATAGAAGAAAGTAAGGGGAGGAGATAGGAAAAGGGAGAAGGGAAAGGAGGAGAGAAAAGAGAGTAAGCAGTCAAAAAGAGTGGAGAAGCAAGAGTGGAGAACGAATACAATTGCAGAACTCAGTAGTAACACATAATGTTGCAAGCCAGGATACAAGATGAAGATGGGAACAGCATGATTCAGGGTCACCATGAGTACAAGATGCAAAGGAAGTCCAGCATGAGAGTTGAGAAAGAGTGACCCATCGTGAATGAATGAAGTCCATAAAAGTAAAATCCAGCATTGGCCACAAGACAATGATTGTGAAGGAAGGCACCAGGTGGCCGGGGCTTGCTAAGTGGTGAAAAAGAGCAGCAAGAAGGAAGGTACCAGGTGGGCGGGGCTTAGGCCAGGTGACCTAGATCCACTTGTACCTGCTCCCCATCTGCCAAAATTACGATTTTTAAATAAATCACCTTTGTGCCTGACATTTTCAGAACTCCGTTTTCATAGTGTATTTCTTTTTCCTGCACTTCAGAGAGATGCCACAAACTTGGTGATCCTGATAACTTTGTAGTCCCTGAAAGGCAGTGTGTACGGGCCAGGAGCCCTGCCTCCAGAATGTGCTCTTGCAAAACATTAAATAAGCAGGACAATGCATAATCTTCTACTCTAACATCGCGGTTGCTTTTCATTTCAACACCCTGGCATGAATGGCAGTTCTTTATGGTACTTGCCCAACTCGCCACAGTGGGTTCACCACATTTGGTGAATGGCCATTTTACCACAGTTTATGCAGTACTTTTAGGGGCATGGCAGAATAAGTGGATATTGTAAAAGGATTTGGTTTGTTGTGCGAAGGGGGTGTATCCGGGTTTATGTTGGGGAGCTGTCCCCAATGAAAAAAAATACAGGGAAAACTGTAGTGAAATGACCGCCATCCATAGTGAGTTGTCACAGATCCGTTCTCCATGTGGAGGGAGGGTGCCCATTTTGTGGGCTACCCAAAAGATCAATATTTATCTCTTACAAACTTATATTTTTCATGATCCATTAGCAGATGTGAGAAACCTGAGGCGTTTCTCTCACGCTGTTCCAGGGAATCCCTGACTCAGGAGGCCAGGGAAGGGCCATCACTCTTGGATACCAACCCTGGGGGCAGACAAGAGAAGGAGGATCACCTGGGAAAGGGGCCCTGGGAGACTTTGGGAGGAACGCCCTTGGGCGAGACACAGTATATTCCCTGTTCCAGTACCTCCCTACCCAACGTCCCCTCTGTCATTATGGGATACTTTTGTCAACAACCCATTTGTACACAACACTACAGTTTCCCCCTTCACCCTGACGAAAACGCACATGGGTTTTCCAGTATTCTTCGGAAAAACGCCAACTCCCATAATCCCTCCCCACTGTTCTTCCATAAAACCACTGGAACGAGGAGAACCACCACGGACACTGAAGACACTCTCCCCTTTCTAGATCAGACTCTCCCACTAATGAGGCCAGGCAAAGTCAGGCCTCCCTTCACAGCCACACACATCTGAATTTAATCGCTACTCCCAGGAAGTATAAAAGGCGGCGCAGGAGAGCACACTTTGAGCGAACTGGGGATGCTGCAGGGAGCAGAGAAGCTACAACTAAGGAGCCAGAGCTGGAAGAACTCTAAGACTTGGAGGCGCAAGGAAGGCCAAATCCCTGAGCTGGTGAGCACCAGGGAGGCTGCAGAGTGGTGGGGAGCCTATGCCTCCAGAGGGCCAACCCAGGGGCAGTCGGAACTACCTGACAGTGCCCTACCCAGAGATCGTCCCCTGAGTCAGACTCAAAGACTCAGGCCATTGTGGGACAGGTGGGCAAGGCCCTGACCTCACAAGTCCCATTGGAAAGCCGGGTGCACTGTGGGACTTGAAGTTTAAAAGACATTTATTTTTGACAATTGTGTTTAAAGGGTCTGAGCCCGGAGGAGGGAGGCCAGGTTTAATGAGCCTTAAGAACCTAAAAGCAAGGCGAGAATGTCTGAGCCCGGAAGAGGGGGACCTAGGGTCTGCGGCCTGGCAGAGGGAGAGCCTGAGAGCAAGAAGGTCCGCCCCTGGCAGAGGGAGACCCTGAAAACATGTTAAAAAAAGGCCCACGCCTCACCGAAAATCTTGGCTCCTGCTAGAAAGCCAATGCAGTGAAGTCAACACAGCCAGTGAGTCGGGGAGACTGTGAACTGTGGCCACTGTGAACCCAACGGAGGGTTTCCCACATTAAGTTATTGGTCTGAGCCCGACTGAGATAGGCTAACGTTGAGGGCCCCAGGGGAGGCTGGCCTGAGGTGTCAAAGGGTTCATATGAGGGTCAAGTCAAACCCCTTGTACAGTGAAAAAGTCTTTGACATATTGTGGAGGCAAATGTAAACCCGACAGAGGGATGCCTGTGAAGTAGAGTAATCAGTAACCCATCTGAGAACATTGTGATGATAGAACTGTGTGAAGCCTGACTGGAGGCTCAGGAAAAAGCCTGACTGGGGGCTTAAGGAAAAGCCTCAATGGGGGCTGAGACCTGGTCTTAGGCAAGGGAAGAACCTAAGGGGTCTAGAATGACTTTCTTCTTGAACTATGGAAAAGTGGAAATGTGGACCCGGCAGAGGGATGCCAGGAGAAAGCTAAGGGAAGTGAATCCCTCATTGCGATGAAACAAAGTGAATTGTGTTTGTGCGTCAAATGTGAGCCCAGCTGAGGGGGCTCCCGGGTGATGAGCAAGTCACCCTATTGGAATGTTTGAGAAATAACTTTTTTTGTTTGAAGGAATTGTGAAAAGGTTATCGTTGCCCGATGGAGGGGGATCTCGGGTGAAACAAAGCTACCCTACAAACTGTGAATAGAAGGAACTATTTGTTTGTTTAATTCATCAAGCCCTCTGAATCAAGAGACTTTTTGGATAACTTGAAAGAAACTTGGGCACAGAAGGTCCTGATATCGTTGAAAGGAACTGTAACCTCGTGCTGGAGAAGCTCAGAAGTGTGCTCTGCTGGAGTGTCCCGCCTTGTCCCGTGCTGAAAACGTGGGGAAGGGAGACACTGGGCCTTAACATCCTGACTTATCATTTTGTGAACACTTCTTTCTTTTCTTGTGAACATATCACTCACTCTTTTGTAGCATAGCTGTAAGGATTGGCAATGGCTTTTCCTAGTATAGGTCCTTTTATTTAACTAGACTCCAGTAGGGCTGTATAATTATTATTTGATGGTAGTAGCTTGCTCCCATCTTAGATTTAGGTTTAGATTAGGCGTTTATCTCACCCACTTTACTGCTTGATAAACACCCTTGAACTGTGATCAGTAGTCTGTCTTACTTTGATACCATGCATTCCTTACACGGACAACTTGTATTGGTAGATACAAATGTGGATCTCACTGTTGTACTCGGAACCTATAACTGAAATTAGATTCCTTTTAAATTAGTTGCACCTATAACGATCAGTTATACTCTTCACATTTGATTATTTAAACATTTTCCTGCTATGCAGAAGTAACAGGGATTGGTAAGGTCAGAGAAGGATGGAGGGTTAATGCACTCTACATGAGCTTTAAAATGACCTGTAATAAGTATAAGGTGGTTTATATCGTACTACTGAATAAGCCTGCGGCTGGGAAAGGGTGTGGTGTTTGGCGCCTTAGGGAGATTGCAGAGGCACCTTGGAAGCCAGGGAGAATTGTGGCCACGCCCTCCTTCCTTCAGTACATCAACATCCCCCACACGGGTAAAGCCCGCGGGGGGGAAAGGGCGCAGTGTTTGATGCTGCATGATGTTTGATGCTGCATGATGTTTGGCGCTGCAAGATGTTTGGCGCCGTAGGGGGTCAGAAGGGAGTCTTCCTACTCGATAAAGAACTGAAACTAAAGATCAGGCCCATGCCCCAGGCGAATCCTGGAGGTGTAAGTGAAGGCAGTTTGCACTTAGTATTATTTATATTGTGACTCTTTGGATTCCGCTGAGACTTCCCAGAAAAGAGCTGTGGAAAGAGCTGCGCACTTGGCAGTGCAGCCAGGTGGACTTCTGGCTTTTAGTTTTGTTCCCAGTTTCATACTCTAAATTGTAAATACGTAAGTCCTGCTTTTTTATCGGCTGACTGTTTCAGCACAAGTATAAGCGCCCAATAGGTAAAACATACTATCAAATATCCCGACGTCTATTAGAACTCGAATTGAAATTGGAAGTGGACTGAGTGTGGTCCTGTATATTGGACCTGTGCATTGTCCCCTAACCATCGTTTTTGCAAACACGAATATGTCCACCTATTTATACTAAGGACTTGGAGATCTACGCCTGTGTTGTGTTGACTGTGTTGATTACAGGATAGAGGGCTGGGAGGGTGGGGTGGGCTGGGGATGGACTCTGAGTGCCCCTTAAGTCGGTGGGATGTGTCCCTCCTTCCTGGTATTTGTTATAGCTCGCATATATCTCTGCTTTTTTTTGTCAGAAAGTTTGACTTCTATTTTTTTTTCCCATAATGCTGAATTTGTTTTATTGAGGACACTGCTTTTCTTTAAATAATCAGTAAGCTTCTCCCATACAGGGGATCATGTGAACAAGTTTTTGATAGCATGTTATCCCTTTACTATATTGTCACACTGTTGTTATTGTCATTATAATACTGTTGTTATAGCTATCAGGTAGGATACAATTTGCGTTTCTGTAGGTTGGATTGCAGTGTGCCACAGAAGGTTAAGAAGAAGAGTGTTTTGAGTAACTGTAAATTACTCCCTTTGAGTACTCAGCAACATTGGTAATTACTGGTCTCAATAAGTGGCCACCACTTCCATTTCCCGGAATGTCCGGCAAAAAAAAAAAAAAACAATGTTTAAGCCAATCAAGGGAAGTGAATCTTATATTTGAGATCCAAGGGGTTAGTCAATGATATTGAGGGCCCAAATGGTAAAACATGTCCTTTTGCTAAGAAAGGAATCTCATTATTTTAGTTTATTATTTATAAAGCGCACCTAACCCTGAGGTAACTGGGTGCTAGAGCTTATGACAGAGTTACAGAAACATACATATAGATTACATAGGAGTGATGTGCTTGTTGACCAAAAGTTACAGGTTAATCGAATTGCATATTAATACAAATAAGAGCGTAAAATTGTCGCCGGTAGTTACAGTTTGGGCGACAGTGCAAGAAAACTATAGTACATTGTGAAATGTGTTAGGGTGCATAGGTTTCAGCAGAGAAGGATCGTGATTTACCTGGGGCCTCATTATTGTTTCTTGTCCAAGAACCCGTTATTTACTTTATCTCTGAAAGACCAGAAGTTAGGTTCAGCTCAGATAGTAAGGGGGAGAGAGTTCCAGCATTTGGTGGCCAAGACTGGGAAGCTCGATCCTCCAGCCGTTTTTAGTTTGTACCTTGGGATATTGAGGCAATGTGAGTAGAGGGATCTAGTAGGTCTGGTGGGTTGGTTTCTAGAGAATTTGTCAGCCAGATATTTGGGGGCAGTGTTTGACAAGCATTTATGAGTGATAACTGGGGGGTGGAGCGAGATTCTGTCACGCACCGGGAGCCAGTGGGTATCTCGTCTAATGTTGAAATATGGTTAGACCGAAGGATGTTTAACGCTGATCTCAGGGCGTTATTCTGTAAGACCTGCAGTCTATTAAGATAACGTTCTGTGGAGCCTAAGAAGAGAGTATTAAAATAGTCCAGCTTCGATAGGACTAGTGCCCTGGCTAACCTAGTGCAGCTGTTGGAGGACAAGTATGGTTTGCAGGCATTAATCAGTTTATTGGTATAAACTGTTGTTGAGGCAGTGGCATTCACTTGTTTCTTAAGTGGAAGAGTGGAGTCCAGATAGACGCCTCCATGTTTTGCCCTCCTTGACAACTTTGATGGTGTTCCCGTCACTCTTGAAGGACGTGTACTGTGTGTCAAGTTTATTTAGACGTGCTTGGGATCCAATGATTAAGAGCTCAGTCTTATCATTGTGACACAGACTATGGACAGCCACCCATCCCTGAATTTCAAGGTAGATTCAGTTTGGAATCATTTTCATAGCATCCAGTAAGTGTAATGAGGACCTGGATGTCAATCTGCGTAATTCGTGCAGGTGACACCCATGTTATCAAGACGATCAAAGAGGAGCTTTGAGAAGAAGGTGTAGAGTGTCAGAGAGATGCATGAGCCCTCTGGTACTCTGCAGTAGATGGGGGACTGGAGCAGCTGAAGCTAAGGGTGCAAAGACCCTGGTTGTTCGGTTTGAGAGAAATGATTGTATCCAATTAGAAGGGTTTGTGGAGAAGACGACAGCTGTGTTCAGGTGTTCTGTAAGGATCTGGTGGTCGACAAGATCAAACGCTGCAGAAAGGTCCAATAGCAAAAAGATGGCCAAGTTGCCTTTATCCTTGGCTTCCTCCATTTGGATTTTTAAATATAGGAGGGCCGTTTCTGTCCCGTGACTCGGTCTAAAGCCAGATTGGCGGAGACATAGTAGGTTGTTATCCTCTAGATGTTTTTGAATTTGGAGATATGCTACTCTATCCAGAATTTCTAAGAGGAAAGGGACAGTTGTAATGGGCCTATAATTGGTTGGTATGTTGGGGTCTAGGTTTGGATTTTTAAGGAGGGGCACAACCAAAGCCTCTTTGAGGTTGTTGGGGACCGAGCTAGTGTTGAAAGAGGAGTTAATCACAGCAGCAATGAATGGAGCCACGTCTTTGGCTCCTTCCTTAATGACTGGGGCAAGACAGATCTCTCCCTGGCATCTTGACGGTTTTAGGCCTAGGATAATATTTCCACTTCTTTCGGTGTGACTGAAGAGAAGAAGAAATATTATGAGCGGCAGGCTTTAATTGTGTGGCCGCCAATGGGAACTGTGATTACCCATTGATCTCATTTGACAAACCTGTATTATCTAAGACAAGTGATTGTAACATGTGAGCATGCAGGTCAAGTAAGGATCTGTTTGACACCTTTGATGTGGGCTGTGCGAAAAACAATGTATTGCCTATTGATGGTAGGGGTGGAGATGGCTGCCAAAGCAAAGTAAATTGTATAATTGAGTGTCACTCTCATGGGGGAAAGCGGGCCCTCTGATCGAGATATCTGAAATAGAAGTTGACACTGTAACTGAAATTGAAGACCCTAGCATTGAGGTGAGAAGTGAAGTGAATCGTGTTGATGTGTGTGAATGATCTAGTGAATCCCCTTAGCAACAAATTCTCCACCCTTGCGGATAAAGAACATCTAGTTCTCACTGCGGCCAAGGGCATTAAGAGAGCTTATAAGAAGAGGCTTGTTGCTAAAAAATAAAAATGCCAAAGGTAGGAAGGAAGACACCAAGTGGACTTCCAGCAATTGACTCCAAGGTCTCAATGAAAAGGAATGTGGCCAGTGTGACAGAGTCATCCCCTGACCATGTATACTCTTTTGACATAGAGATCATGGGCTTGTTAGCAGAAATTAGTTCACTGGTTGCAGATAAATTGGGCAGTTGTCAGAGAGACCTGGTTGGTGAGATTAAAGCACTATGGGACAATATTGTCACTTGTCGTCTAGGATTGAGTTTAAAGAGCCCAAAGGAGTATTTGGGCCTGGCCCTAACAGGGCACGGCCTAACGCTCCACAGGATAAAGAAGACGACTCGGCATTGACTACCTTGCTAGCCCTGAGCACATTGGGGGGTAGGTCTAGGGGTAGTAGTAACCGAGGTCAGTTATGCCGGACCAAATGCCAGCGTTTAATACAAGTCTGGTAAATAAACGCAATCCTTAACCTGCTTGGGGACTCCTGTGTATAATGGAGAAGGGAATTCCTGTACCACGGATGACAAGGGCCATAGAGATGGGCTGAGGGATCGCTCCGGGAAACCACCCTTTGTGACCAGGACTCTCAAGAAATATATAGGAGGACAAGGAGGCATTGAAAAACAAGTGCATCTATTGGATAAGACATGTTAAGGAATGTCTGTCCATAATAAGATCAGATATATTCAGATGTTATCGAGATCCAGTGCCTTATCATTGTGCCGACTATATTCAGGTGTTCTTGCAGTCCTGGAATCTGGTTGATGGAATTTTGGCAATAGATTTTCAGACATTTCCGCAAGAGCGGACCTCGATCTCAATTAGCCCCCATATATAACAATCATGAAAAGGCAGATTATAGACACCCATTCCTACTGCTAGCTTGGTGGTCTTTAGCTCCTATTACATCACAAAAGCAGGGGAACCCAAGGATGGAGTTTATGGGGATTTGGAAGAGGCAGGCTGACTTGGTCAGGGCTCCATTTACCCTACGTTAGATATTGCCAGTCACTTCCTTTCGATGAATAGCAAAGAATTTGGAGGACACATCCTGGACTGACTTTTTGAGGAGGTTTCAGGTGGTCCTCTTACAAGAAACGTGGGCCATAGATACGGTGGATATGCAGGGGTATCAAACCTTTCATGTTCCTGCTAGAAAAGGTCCTAAAGGTAGGCCAAGTGAGGGTCTCCTCATTTGGCTAGAGCTGACATTAAATTGGGAAGTGACGGTGCGTGCAACGGGTATAGGGGAACTCCAGAATTTGGCTATATGCACTGGGGATGATAATTGGATCCTCCTATTTAATTTTTATAATGGACCATCTGAAGCCAGGTGACCAGAAATGGTAGGAAAGATTCAAGAATTGATCATTTCTTGGGGGTGGGAGTCGAATCATTTAACCTGCACAATTGTGGCTGGTGATTTGAATATAGAAGTAGAACCTATAAGGGAGCTGGAGGCGTTGTGGGAAGACCGGGATATTGCCTGGGATTACCCCAACCCTGATAGCCGACTGCCCAAAGCGGGTGCATCAACTTTCTATGGATACAGCCAGTTACCTGAACAATATGGAGCACAGAGCCTGCAACGGTCGGTTCTTAGAAGACCAACCTGGACAACTGACCTTTATCACACATAACTGTGTGTCTATTATAAATTACATTCTGATGTCGGCTAAGGATTGGGAATTTTAGAATATACGAAAGAGTCAAAACAACCATAAAGCTTTTAGCGTATTGATCCAGCTCAATAAATTCATCAACCCATCATGAGAGGAACTTGGGATGGTAGAAGCTATAGCTCTCACCGGCCATGCACGGAAGTCAGTGAAGTGGATTAGAGTGATCGAGCAAGATCTGAAGTCTTCCATATATAATCTAATACTGGAAAATCTTGCAACTATTTGCACAGACAGTACTTTCCGATTGGGAGATACTGACTGAGTGTAGTACAAGAGAATTTGGTCCCTCTTTTGACTAGTGTGGCCTCTATAGTTGAAAAACTTGCAATAACCAAATCAGGCTGGTATGACAGCGCCTGTAGAGATGTAAAGAACAAGGTAATGGTTTGTGTAAAGGCTTCCAGGGTGGTGATAAGCTACAACTCTGAGCGTATAGATCTGACTATAAATCTATAGTAACAAAGAAAAAGAAAGATTTTGTTACAAAGATGGTAGACACTTTTACAGGCTTTTGAAGAAGGGGACTATATCTCCTACTGGAAATTGATTGTGTGTAAAGAGGGGAATGGGGAAATAAGCCTAAAGTGTTGTATTACGGCTGGAGTCTAGCGAGAGCATTTTGCAACCCTATACAGTATATTTTGAGTGAATCAGAATGGGACACTGAACTCCAGTATAATAGTCAATCCTGGTAATGAGATTTTCTCATTCGTTATAGAGGAAGACAGAGGGCCATTGTAAGCCAAAACAGTGGCAAAGCATCTGGGCATGGTGGGATATAGTTGACCTCTATAAGAAGGAGGCAGTGGTTTGGGGGCCAACAGTCTGCAAAAGATTGGGCATAGAGCCGGTCTCTTTGAGAAATGTAATAGTTGTACCGATATATAAAAAGGAGGGAGGGACTTAACAGTCAATTACCGCCCTATTTTCCTTCTTGATTGCGTGGGGAAAATAAATACTAAGGCAGTTTTGCTTCACCTCCAATTCTTGGTTGAAGAAAACGACATTATTAGTGACCTACAGGCAGGGTTCCAAAAACATAAGAGTACTGTCGATCAAAGCTTCCAGCTGTTCCCATTGGTCTAGACGTACACTGTGTTGTTGAAAATAAAGCTGCATGCTGTATTTGTGGATCCCAGGAGAGCGTTCAACAGTATCTCAAGGGAAACCCGTGGTGGATTATGAGGGAAAGGGGTACCCCTCTAAAAATGATCTCTGCTATTCAGCTATTGTATACTGATAACAAAGCAGTAGTCTACTTTGAACTAGCCAGAGAATTAACTGAGTCATTCGATGTGGAGAAGGGGGTAAGACAAGGCTGTGTCATTGAACACCTACTTTTTAATATATACATCGAAGAAGTAATTAAGGTATTGAGTCAGAGATGTATGGATTGCCCTAAAATGGGCAAAGACCGTTATCCAGCTTTATTTTACGCTGATGATGCAGTGATATTGTCTACTTCACCACAAGGATTAAGAACGACACTGGACATATTTTTAAATAAATGTGAAACTCTTGGATTACAATTGAATACTGTAAAAACAAAGATATTGGTGTTCAAGGCACAGTTTACAAAGTGTAAAAACTTGGATATCCTTGTACAATAATGTAAATTAGAACAGACTATGTTCTACAATTATTTAGCAATTAGATTCCATGAGAACTGTGGATGATCTTTTCAACTTGCCAAAGCCTGTTCTAATTTTGGAAAGTTTAGCGGGGCTACCCACTCCTTTTTTGAAAAACATGGGAGAGGGGCCATTTCATCTGCTTTGGAGCTACACCGAAAGCAGGCAATAGCAGCTTCAAACTTTGGTGCAAGGCACGCTGTTGCGCCTTAGCCAAGATGGCGGCTTCCCAGTGAGCTCCACAGAGTTGGGGGGATTACCGTGTAAAAACTAGCTCTTATTGGAATCTCCCTGCATGAAAACAGAGTCGATCACCGAGTGAAGAGTGAGAGCGCATTTGCGACGAGGCACAAGCAGATGGGAAGTGCTGTGAACTGCAATAACGGGACCCAGTATGCCGATTGATACGCAGTTGTGGATTACACAGAGAGGACCCGGTATGCCGGCGAGCAGCTCCTGATCTCTCCGACCCAAGTTTCCCTTATTATGTAGGGTGCTCAGTGAAGGCAGCGGCTGACCTGAACATAGCGCCTGACCGGAAGTGGAACTTGGCGTAGCTGTGCTCCTGCTCCGAAGCCGGGGCTTGTAACATGGCCCGTGTTGGGTGCACGCAGGACACAGCAGTCCCAGGATCACCGGAGCCCAGATGCAGATCGAAGGAGCCCAGGCCACACCGCCTATAGATCTCCAAGGAGTGATGGCCCTGGTGCAGTAGGGGATTCCTAGGGCACAATGGCGCTTTAAGCCCTCCTCATTAGAAGACACAGCATTCTGGATCAATATAGCGCAGCATATTGACTGCTAGTTTACTATGAATGAAGTGTCGGTAAGTACACTTGCCACCCTGTGGCAGGCGTTTAAGGTGTATATCAGAGTCATAGCATGTCCACAGAGTTCGGTGTACTGCTGCATATTAGAAGGGAAATAGCGAGACATGAAGAGACATTGGCGCAGCTGCAGAAGGGATATCTCGATAATCCATCTCCCCATTAAAGATGCCAGATTAAAGAGGCACTAGATAAATATCGATACGCTGTTTATAGGGAGCTACAGTACTTCGATAAACCCGCAGCAGCACGGCAGTATGGGGAACAGGACTGACCGGGGAAATTACTTGCGCAGGCAGCCCGTAGTGATAGGGGCAGTTCCTCTATTCTGTGTGTGGCTCGCCCGGGTAGTTCGATAGCCAATCCGGTAGATGAGGTGAATTCGATAGTCCGTGATTTTTACAGGGATTTATACTTCCAAAAGAGTGTGGCCACAGTGACGGAAATTGATAAATATCTCGCCGGGACGCCCACAAATCTTCTATCCACAGATGCGCGGCCTGCACTGGAGGTGTCGATAGGTTTGGAAGAAATTAAGATCGCCATTCGCGATCATCCGAGCGGAAGGCTCCTGGGTTGGACGGTCTCGGAGCCGAGTTTTACAGGGAATTTGTGGATGTGCTTTCCCCCAGGCTGATGTTGGTATGGGTTGAAGCCTTGGCGCTGGGTACTCTCCCGGAGTCCATGTGTGAGGCTATAATTATTTTATTGCTCAAGCCTGGCAAGCCTTCGGGCGACTGAGGACTGTATCGACCGCTATCTCTAATAAATACGGATGCAAAAGTGTTAGCTAAAATATTGGCAACTAGATTGAACCCTGTAATGCCACATATGGTGCATGAGGATCAAGCCGGGTTTGTGTTGGGAAGGTTGATAGCGTACACTATACGCCAGATATATAATGTGCTTGTTCAAATACTGCAGGATGCTCAAGGGTTGGCAATATTGCTAGACATGTAAAAAGCATTCGACACAGTATACTGGACATTTCTGTTTAGGGTATTGGAAAATTACGGGTTTGGGCCAAATTTCCAGAAATGGGTGAAACTCCTGTACACACAACCATTCGCTAGGGTTTACGCAAATATGGTGATGTCTCTGATGTTTATACTAGAAGGCGGCACTAGGCAGGGGTGTCCATTATCGCCCCTGCTATTAGCCTTAGTTATAGAACCTCTGGCAGTCCTCATTCGCACTCGTTATAAGAATGCTGGGATCACTATTGCTGGACGAATAGAGCTCATTACGCTATATGCCGATGACATGCTGATGTATATCAGGGTCCGCAGAGCACTTGCAGAGGATAATATCTGTAGTTCATGAATTTGGGAACAACTCCAGACTTTGCCTAAATAGTAATAAATACGAGGTTCTCCCGTTAACTAATAATACACAAGAACCCGACATCTTGTTCGGCCTACGCTGGTCCCCCTGAACATAAGGTATCTCGGTGTTGAGATTGCGTGCACACCCACTCTCACCAAATTGCTCAATTGCGAACCCTTGGTTTCCTGCATTAGCACTAAACTGGAGCGCTGGAAACAGCTTCCCATCTCATTAATGGGGCGGGTGGCACTAATAAAAATGACTGTACTACCCAAGCTTTTCTATCTATTTTGTAATATACCGCTATGGCCGGGTAGACCTTTTTTTCGACAACATTGCCCAGATGTGCTCATCATTTGTCTGACGGGGGCACATTCGTGTAAAATGGCAGCGGCTTACACTACCATATATGTTGGAGGGCTTGCCGCACCTGATTTTGAGCTATATTACTTGACTGCACAGGCTTACTATGCAATATACTGGATGGAAGGGGGCCCGCAGTCGTTGCATGCTTGGTTGGATAAGCAAGGGGCCATGTCATCTCCGCTGATGTATACAATTATGGGACACATATATCACCATACCTATCAGCTGGGCCCTGTTCAGGCTACACAAGTGGCATGGGCCAGATTAGTTAAACGCACTGGAAGCACAGTGCTGTACAATCGGGATATGATCGGTCTGGGCCCCACGCAGGGTAGATAACTGGCGGCGCACTGGCGGAAGGCCGGCTTATCATATCTGGGTGACTTATTATACAAGGGGGTGTTTATCTCCTGGGATTTGGTGAAGGTGCATGTTGGTGATACACTGCTCCACAAACTCCAATATCTTCGATTGTGGTCAGCTAGAGCAGCGTTATGGCCTCGGCTACCATAGGAACCTGAAACACACCCATGCCTAAACTAAGTGCTTTTGCCTAATACAGGGAAAAAAAATAAGTGGCAGCACTATAAAAATTAGTGCAGCTGTCTTGGGGGCACCCAGATGGTGGACATAAGGGGGATATGAGAGACCGATCTTGGCATCAAATTCTCTGATACTCATTGGTCTCAAATATGTATGTTGACGAAGCAGGTGTTGCTGAATAGTAGACATAGATTGATTCATTTCAAAATAATAAATAGAATACACCTGACCCAGGCTCGCCTCAAGATGATGTACATCTCTCTGGAAGGGAGATGCCCCAGGTGCAGCGCAACAGAGGGGGATATTGTGCATATGTTGTGGGCATGTCATGCATTAGTGTAGTACTGGAAGACACATTGTCACACTATAGACGACATTATGGGCCAGCCTTTGGACTGGGAACCTACAGTGTGTTTGCTGGGGTATGTTAAAAAGCTGAATCCCTAAAGCGAAAATCTGTTGACCTAAGTCTTAAACTGGCGAAAAGGGCCATCCTATTGCGCTGGACATGGCAGGAGGCCCCTTCACATACCGATTGGCTCAATGATATGATCTGGGCAAATGATAGAGGAAACGTTCGCCAATCTCCAGATCCCGTCCTGTCGATCCCGAGACAGCTGGGGTGACTTTTGGCGATACTTGGAGCGCTGTGATGCAAACAAAGATTTTCTGAGCAGTGTTGTAATGTACTGTATGTACTACCATGTTTTGTGCTGGCTGTTTACCAATGATCGTTTATATTTATTGTTTTTCCCCTCATGTGCTGTAAACTGTGATTCTGTGCACTGAAAATAAAGTTTAAAAAAAAAACTTTGGTGCAGAAATTTGGTGTTATGGTACTACGCGAGCATTGGAGAAAATGGAAAACAAGTTTCTTAAAAATGTACTATTATTGCCACAGAGTTCTCAGTCAGCTCTATTACACTTGGAATTGGATATCAGCCCGATAGGAGACCTGATAGCCGTAAAACCAGTATATTTACTGGCTTAGGCTTTTGAGTTTGGATAGCTTAGGGAAATATCGAGAAGCATTAATACATCTACTGAGCTTGGAGGGGGGGGAAATGTATTCCAGGGGTAGTACATGTCAAGAAGCAATTAATAGGGTTGAATGAAGCTGCCCGAAAAAATTAGACAAATCTTCTTGGCCCAGTACAAAAAAAAACAATAAAAATGAGGGACAAAGAGTTGTTAGAAGCGGCTAGAAACCTTAGGTTGGGACCAGTGTACATTGAAAGTGAATTAGAATTTGGCTTTGAATGTTACCTTCACCATACACAACCACCATATGAGAAAAATGTCTATATTCGGTTTAGGATGAGAGTGCTTCCTTTAGCAACCTTTACCGAAACCAGGGTTCAAGGTGGATTAAGCATATGCCCGTTATGTGGCTCAGGCATGGAAATCTAGTATTCATTTTCTGTTTATTTGTGTTTGACCGCTTTTTAGGGCAGATAGCCTACGATCTACCATTAAAGCGATACAATTTGGTAGCTCTTCCACAGAGCACTGTATTGTATTCTCAGTAGCCTGCTATATCCATAGGGCTTGGTTGCTCAGGTTGAAGTTATTGGACAAGGGCAAGACTGATGGGAGCTAAAATTGTCTTTATATAGTGTTCATATTTTAGGGTGCAGTGGATGGTGTAAATTCTGGTATTCTAACGGGGCTGCAAGTATACCCTCCTCTTTTTCTTTTAATCTTTTAGGGATACGTTTATTGAAAATGGTTTAAATGTGTAAAATGATTGTTGGTTTTATCCTATTTTTATGTTTTGTATATTTATTTTTACATGTACTTTATGATTTTTATACCAAATAAAGTATCAGAACTAGAACTAAATAAGCAATGCCTTTCCTTTAAAATGTGATGGAAAAGCGAACCAGTCAATTGTAGGCACATAACTAGACAATTTGTGGTAGCTAAGCTGAAAATGCGGCAATGTCCCGATCCAAAATTCCGTTCCAAAAACAATGCTAAACCAGAGAAGTGGACAAGGAGTAGAAGAAATGGACCAAGAAATCACTTGCAGTGTAGTTAATTTTAGGATAATACTGTAATTTTTTTATTTCAATACTTATTCATTAATGATGTCTTTAAAATGCTAAGTAATGCATTCACAAGGAATATACTAGTGTTTCAGTGTTTCCCAAAATCACAAGTCTTCACTGCAGGAGACAGTTTATCAGTCTTGCAACTTGTATTTGACCCACCCCTCTTCTGTGTGGGGCTCTGGAGGGCAACAAAGAAGGGTCTTGAAGTAAAAGTTATTTGATCCCTGCCATCACACAGCTTAATGAATCTCTGCTCATATTAGACTGCACCTACTGCATAAGGAAATTGAAGTCTAGGCAAAGGGGTGAATTAAAAATGGTCAAATATATTAAAGAAATACCACTGAAAGATGGGTGAAAATCGTAGCAACTGAAATAAACGTTGCACTAACTGTTTTATACAGTTAAATCTGTTCTAGTTTGAAAGTTTAGAAAAGGTGCAGATATATTTTCAAGGACCTCCAATTTTAAATTTAGGAGATTTTTCCTGGCAAATGCTGCATGTAACTTGTGGTTATTTCGGGAATCTGGCTTATATATGAGAATACCGCTGGGATAGCAGTAATGGGTGTGGATTCTCAGAAATACCAAGTGCAGTATTTCGAAAAATCAACATGCAGTAATTATTTTTTAATCCATTCCCACTCTTATTTTGAGAAAGGAAATGTATTCTGAATAGTAGCGGATAATGCCACTACTGTACAAGTTTGAAAAAACAGAGGTCAAAACTGACCCCTTGCATTACATTGCATTACATGCCCTTTCCCCACCGTTGGTGACATCCTACAGATTTTATTTACACAGTGAAGGGATCTGCTAGTGCAAAAAAATTCAAAACGTCTTGGGTGAAGTAAAAACGTTAAAAAGTTTTTTTGAGGCATTTCACCACATAATTTGGAGTTCTACAAAATGTTTCTTTAAGTTGTACGGCAGCAGTGGGAATGCAATCTATTAAGGTTGCTTTTAGTGGGGTAGCTGAGTTGCACAGTCACAATCTTTAGGTTCTTTTGGTGTGATGGGAACAGCCTATAGTGTGCTCACAGAGAGGAGACCGAGGTTCTCTGTGGGACCTGGGGAGTTCCCAGGAAAGTGATTCACTCAGATCTATGTGAATACTGCAAAAAAACAACACTGAATCACAAAATACCAATTTCTTTAATTTTCTTTTTTAAACTTTTTTTTTCTCCTTTTTTAACTTTTTTTTGGTTTTACTACTGTTTACCGCTTATATATGCAGTGGAGACCATCCCCACCGCAGTCCCCCAGTACCCCACAACCTTTATCTACTTAACCCACCCACCCCCACATATATATGTGGTAAAAAGGGAGTCTCGAATTTCGGTATTTTGGCATTCGATATTCTGGGCATTCTCTATCTCTGCATGATCCCATTCACTGCGTGGAGTGGCAACTCGAGGATTCCACCAGAGTTACCTTAGTCCTAACCGCAGACCCTTCTCCTGTGCCCCTGCAAATCATCCTTTTTAGGAGTGAAGGAGGGTACCCAATGCAATCCACCTATGAGTAAAACTATATAAGGGGGGGAACACACCATGAAATAATCAGCCCCAGAAAATGTTTGCCATGATCACATTACTGGAGAACAGTTTTCCAACCTCTGTGTGGTGCCTCGTCAACTGGAAAAATGGCTTATTAATTTGGTGACCACTAATCAACTGGGTCGCAGGGTTCAAAACGCCCTGTCGTTACTTTAAATGCATTTGTTACTTTAAATATCTTCGTACCTGTGACATTTATTGTTTATATATTTAGTTTTTAGCGTACTCCCTAGGAGATCAAGTGGACCAAACCATAGTGCACATTTCAATACTGGAAACACTTTGTGTATAGGCGCCTTATAAATATACAATAAATACAAATACAAGAAATGTGTCACAATAGGGAAACATCATTTTGATGATAAATATTAGTTTAAATACGGATATTATGATTGTTATACGTTTTGTATTTTAATTGCTTGAGGTCATCAAAATAGAAGCACCAAAATAGAGGGCAACTCCGAAAGTTATTTGGGGTGGAGGGGGTGGGAATCAAGCCCAGCTCTTTGGCACCAGAGGCTAACACTCTTGCCAATCAACAACTAGTCTCCTGAAGATAAAGACTAGAGAAGCACGAATGAGCTTCAGCCCATCTCCATTAATCACAATGTGCTCTGCTACAAAGGACC
This sequence comes from Ambystoma mexicanum, assembly GCF_040938575.1. NCBI lineage: Eukaryota > Metazoa > Chordata > Amphibia > Caudata > Ambystomatidae > Ambystoma > Ambystoma mexicanum. The sequence continues at coordinate 587,804,207 of NC_090926.1, forward strand.
ATGGCAGCTGCCAGTACTTATAAGCAACAAGATGAGATTTGATGCTCGATACTACAATAATACGAACTTTACAGTAATTGCATGAAAAGGGTGCAAACAAATTTCATTGTGAACTAAAAAGCGGTATTGCATGGCAAAGGTCCTGTGCGCCTCCAATTTTGATACAAAAGGGACACCAGCGTTGGCCCTGCCACGCCACATCGCAAGAGTCTTTTGCATCTTCACTTTGGATGAACAATAACCCATATCCGTCACCATGCACCCTGCTCAGCAAAATCATGTGCATGGGTTGAGAAGCTACTGTCTAGAGCCACACCATGGAGATGTGCAGTTACTGTCTTTAGTTATATTGACAATAGCTGGGGGCGGGGGGGAGAAATCAAGCAGAAGTCACTTGACAAGACAATGGGTCTCATTGGGACAAAGGGTGAATAGTGAGTCAGAAGTTATTGCACGTGTTGAGGACAGGTACTGTAGGTGCCGCAAGTGTGTACAATGACTGCAAGCAAACAAACCCAATTGCAGCATATGTAGCAGAAATGCTGAATTGCTTGTAGCCACCATACTGCTACCTGATCCCAAGATGATGGACATGCTTTCTGCTTCATTGAGGCCTAGCAAGGGTGAAATCAGATGATTAGAACAAACCAAACACCCGAGCATAAATGACAACAGACGTCTTACAATTGAGGAGGTTGACCCATTAGGCACACACCAATCATCTAACCTTAAACAAGTAGGGAGTATTTCCTTATTCGGGAATTTGGCTGCCCACATGGCCTACTTGACTCTTAACTTTGAATAAAAAAACATGTTTTTGTGAAATCACAGTTTTGTGTTACTTTATAGGAGACTTGGGATTCTGTAGATTCATGTTTCAACCTTGTTCACGTTTCCTTGGTCTTCCTTTGGAAAGACTGTATTAAAGTAAACATTTTAAGAGAGGATCTGTCGGTCTGATTTTTGTAACTTGTAGGCTGCAGCAACCCTAGGTGTTTTTTGTTCACAAGGTTTATAATGCTCAGCATTATATGCACATCTTGTAAATAGTCCAGACACGCAGACCTCCCTCACGGTACAAACACAGGAGTTCCTGTAATGTGATGGATGGTCCATTTAGTGAACTGCAGAATAAGGTGGACCTCTTACCTATACTTTTCCCTGGGAGGATCATGCTGCAGTCGGCACACAACAGTGTCTACCCTGATTTGGGAAAATATCATTTTTGCAGGACTACTACGTTTGGTTGTGGTCCAGCAAGGGTACCTTGCAGTCTCGTTAAGTGGCATGAACAGACACCCTTATCTCGCAAAGTCCTTATAAGACTGTTTAATTGACAACTAGTGATGCAATGGCCTAATTTGCTATTTTGATAGCCATGGTCCAAGGATCTAGGCTCGTGGTCTTGAGCGGTGTGGGAAGAAATTGGCTCAGGTTATGACAGTTGGCTATTTAAAGCAAAGAATCAGCAATTTCTAAAAGGTAAATAACTAATTTAATGACGCAGTATAAGTAGGAGGATCTGAGAAATCGGCATCACCTAGGATCGTGTCAGGGAAGTTGTAATTCTATCTTGTGAAGTGATTAAGCACAAGGGCGTGTCCTGCATGTGAAAGGGACAATGCTGGTGTCCTCTTGACTCTTGGTGGGTTGCAGATCTCTTGTGATCACAGGGTTAGCAGGGAACCTTATGTTTCCATTTTTGCCTCATACAGAAACGTGTATAACAATACCACCCACAAGGTTAATTTCAGGCGAGGACGAGGTCATTAATCAAACATTTGTGTCAAGTGTCATCTTCAACTGGCTTGTACCTTGCCATACGTGTCTCTGACAACTTTAACTTCCCTTTATTTAACTAGACCACACCTGCGGATACTCGCCCTACCCAACTAGGAGAAAAATCCTAATACAAACTGCACACAAACGAATCCAGCTCTTGTGTGCCATCGCAAACCTAACGAGAGGCTGCATATGCTGCACACCCCTCAAAACACTTGTCCTGGGGGTAGCCCGTTGCGTTTAGTTGAGAAATGGGTAGCAAAGACAACCGAGTATGCGTTAGGAAATGTATTATTGTAAGATGATTCAACCAGGACTTTTTTGCTGCAATTACGTTTCCTTGGAACTTATTGCCAGCTGTTCTATTGCGAAGTTCCTCCCTCTTGGAATTATGGAAAATTCTGTCAAACATATTTATTTGGACAAGCTTTCTCACATTTTGTTTAGCTGTTATTTCTGACGTCTATAAGTAGGTTATATTGAAGTTCTATTTTATTTCAATTCTATTCTTTCTCACCTCTTTTTATTTTGCTGTGCGTTGTTGCCTGTTAGTAAAGCCGACTTCTGTTGTACTGTGCCCAGCTGCGTTTGGACAAGGGAGCCATTTAGAAGAAGTCTTGACATTAATCAAGAGGCCAGTTTCTGCGGAGCGTTGCGCGTGGTTAGCAGGTATAACCTCAGGTGATGATGAAGTTCTTCATGTCCTGGAGGAGGAGTTACATGTAAGGGCAGTTCCAGATTGTGCCCACAGCAATTTTGCGGACCGCCTTTTCACAATAAAAGGAAAGTGGGGTGTGAGAGGGGCAGGTGTCACTGTGGGGCCCTCTCTGAACGGACCCCATGCCCTATGGACGTCTTACTGTATGCTGCCAAACCAGCACCGGGGAACGGTAAAAATCTAAAGGCACAAAGAGAGGCGAGGAGGGGACAGGGTGGGAAAAGGCTATGGCCGTGAGGAGGGGGTGCGGGGACTAGCAATCCTGAAGGGGTAGCGGAGAGTAGGTGTACATTGTCTTCTTGTTCTGTGGAAAAGTGTTCTGCTAAAACAAGACCCTGATCCCCGCCTTCTGTCTGCACATGCAGCCCACTGGCAAGTTCTTTCACTGTGCATGATGCAAACATGTAGAAGTGTAGAGGGTTGGGTGGATTGGTTTCTCCACCATTCAGATTGACAACCCATAGTTCCCCCTTTCATGGGGGTCCACCTTGCTAGCTCTTCTTCGCTGCAGGGCTGTTGGTAGAGCTATTGAGGCAAAAGCAACTAACAGTGACAACTCTTCAAGCACGAAGAAACCGAGGTAGCAGATGGATACAGGCTTGCAAACATGCCTCCAAGATCTCGATCTATTCTCGCAGTTCCATTGAGGCCAAACAGGCGAGCAAGCAGCTTCGCCATTCTGGAATGTAAGCTGTAAACCTGGTAAGGAGCCCACAAAGAAAGTCCCTCCCTCCTGGAATGATCACTCTCCGACAAAGTTCAGTGAAGTTAAACACAGCTGGCTCTGGCCTTGAAGACAAATTAAACTCCATTCCCACCAGTAGTAGCACACCACGTGCACTGCAACTGCTCATCAAATCTGAGTTCTAATGTTAGTGAGACGAGCAGATTGACATTCAAACAGCCTCTCTAGCTTTGCGCCTATACGAGGGCAAACCAAGGACCCTCTGCGGTTCAACTTTGATTGGTCCACATGTTGAATGGCCAGGAGCAGATTTCTATCGTCACCTTTCAGGGGGAAGGACTGCGAGCCCCTGATGAGATTTGTGGAGGAAAAGATACCTACAGTAATTGAACATGCAGAACCAAATTCTGATATTGGACGGGCGTGGATTCCTTTTTGTTCAGAGTGTCACTTGACAGTAAAGTTAGCATCATTGGTTACAAACAAGCAAAGGGGTGTTGCATCTTGTTGTGATATGCAAGTTTGGGAATTGCACTCTGTACCATCTCTGTGACTAATCGTGGTTCATTTGAGGGAACCAGAACTTTTTTTCAGAAAAGGCAAACTGTACAATTTATGAAGAAACATCTGTGTACGTTTGTATGAATGCATGGTGTCTAGAAGTGCGCATGTAAATGAGGGTATGTTGTATGGCCATGCGTGTGATTGAGACAGTGTACGCTGTATGAATGCATGTTCTTGCATTTGTGCCATGCCTGGGAGCAGGGCATTGGTGCAGTGGCAGCCAGTTTGGACATATGTTCTTACTGTTTCATAGCATTTTTTACTGCCATCAAGGGCAAATCCAACACACGTGTTCTTTTGTCGCAATACTGGCCTTCATTGGTGGAAACAGTGTGGGAAACTGGCAAACCAAAGAGGAGTATGTTCTTGCATGGGAATGCTGGTACATATATTGGCCCGGCCGGCATGGATAGGTTTTCTTATAGTATCATTACTGTCATTATGGTAACAAATTGAAGAAGGAAGAACCTCCTCTCAAACAGTGGAATAGTGATTTAAAATGCGGGTTTACCCATCAATGATTAGTATGTCAATTCTGTGGAGAAGGTTCTCCACAGAATTGACATACTAATCATCCCCACCTAATCCATATTTGATCCTTTCTACAGCTGTCTCACTGATGGGTAAGCCCGCATTTTAAATCACAATTCCACTGTTTGAGAGGAGGTTCTTCCTCCTTCAATTTGTTACAGTGAAACTTTGTATGGAAATAACAGAGGACTGACAGGCCTTCTACTGAGTCCAGCCATATAGGCTTTTCCTTATGTGATTAAACTAACCCGCAACACGCTATTAGTAGATCTATTCACGCCCGTGAGAATTCGAATAACATTAATATGGTAGGCTAGCACACCGAATTCTGGACATCCCCAGGAGTTCCTCTCCAGCACTAGGTAAGCGCTGCTGCTTTAATAATACACATGCCACTGTACGCTGACTGATTAATTAATAGCTAAAGCTAACATCTAATAATCTTTTCAATGCCACCTCTGGTACGAGCAAGTACTTCACGTGTTTACGGGTACATCTCATATAAGAAAACAGGTAGATGTGCACTAGTTTAACATTGGGTGAATCTGAAGATGTAGTATTATAGCGACATGTTTTCAATCTACTTCCTGACTGATTGGTAGAACCACTCACTTGTGATGTCATTCACGCATGCGTACGCTGACGTCACCATGAGGGCCGCAGATACAGTCCAGACAGTTTTCTTTCTACTGTTTTGAAGTCACCCTACATACATTATGTCCTTGTGCTTAGCCACACCATTGATATGAATATACAATCCAAATTATCACAACTAGGACTTTGACCAGAACTCGTGGATGACATCATCTGCGCATGCGCACAATGACGTCATCACGGGCAGACAATATTAACTAATGCGGCCATGCCTAATGGCGGTTGGTGAAGCGCAGGATCCACTGCTCCACGGGACTCCAGACCTTTCTTCTTGTTTGAACATCAAAACCAAAGAATTCCCAAACCACTGGGCTACCCCTGACTTCCATCAGAAGAGGAGGCACCAGTCATTCCGACTTTTTGTCTTTGTAAATGACTACCTGGAGAATGGGTGCAAACATTGGTAAAGAGTGACAAGGAAGACGAATTCCACAACCCACGACTTTTGTTGGTTTGAAGGTTTAGTCCAATCGACCCAACAACGCGCTAGCACCACCCACTATTTAGAAGCAATTCTTGCAGACTTATTAGATCCGGCTAAGGATTAGCATGAAGGTCTCCATATCATCCCTATTTTGAGCTCTCCATATCACAAGAATCATTTATGCCCCTGATGAAGTGACTTACACTTGAAACGTGTTGGGCCTACTTTGCATCATCATGAATAAAAAGAAGATTTTTGTGCTACTACATTGATTATCATTTTTTGATTTGTTCAATTCCTGAAAATGACACATTGTTAATATTATAAACACTAAGATTTGTGCAAATAAGCATTATTTGAGTAACTGTCTTAAGTTATTGGTCTGGTTTTCCAGACATCTGATAGTGTGCAGGAAATATATTTATTGGTCATGCAGATTTTATGAACTGCATCAGCTTACATGGGGATAATGGGGCATCTGTATTTTAGGTGCATATTTGCATTTGTCTGCATTATGTTTTGATGGATTTGTTAATATCTGTAATTAACTTCCCCTTGACTTGTGTCGACTCGTTTCCAGGGGCCACAGTAATGTAAAAAACTCAAAAATAACGACATAGGTCAGATCCTAGGGTTCAGGTGCTTATGCTTCACAAAGGCTGTGTCCATGAGGAAGGGAACCACTCGGCCACTAGAGCCTACTCACTGCCTGATCCCCCTGCTAAACCGTCCGAGGTAACTGCATCATCAGCATGATATGAAACCATCATGCCCCCCCCCCCCCATCAAGACATCCTTAAAGAGAGACCAAGAACAGGTCTATGCATGTGGAAGATTTATGTTGAGTAGAATAAAAGGTGTATCATCTGTCTGAAGCGTGATGCACCCACCAGGGGTCTACCAAGTGCCACCAGTCTAATAACATTTGTATCTCACTACTAGCACTTTCCTTTGCATACAAGCTGGAGCCCACTGATTTGTCTAAAGTGGCATCCGGTGTTTATTAAATCACTTCCCTACACTCTGGCATGTTCAGAACCTGCCCAACTGTCTTAAAACATCCCCTTGCACTTCATTAGGTTCATAAATGTACAACAAAATCATTGGCCTATTCCCCAATGTGACCTTCGACTGCATATCACCTTGCAGTGTCCATTTCTAGTTTCAATAATTGCCCTTATTTAATTCTGAAAAGAATGCAAACCTTCTGGTACTTCCCCTGAAGCAGCTGGAAATGTCCCTTTAAGAGAATCTTTACTGCCAGAATATTTCAACTGATGTAGTGCTACTGGGGAAAATCCCTTGATTACATACACCTCAGAGTTGAACAACGGGGTAGGTGGCAAACCCTAAATAGAAGCTGCTGGAACTTTGGAAGAAATCCTAGAAGCCATTAAGCTAATGCACGAGGGTGCAGACCCAGATTTATTTCTCCAATCTAATTAGACTGGCCATTCAGCAGGGGGCAATCTCCTGTCCTCCAGACATTTGGGATATTATCCAGATAGATGAGATTGTGAAGACTGTGCACTTTGCCCTTACTGTGTTTCCAAAATCTGCACAGACTGGGCAAACGTCCACCAAACTTCCCTACTAAAGGCAAACCTCAATCTCCTTACAAAAATGTATGCTTGGCGTTTGGGAAAGCACATTGCCCTGATTATCCCTAAAAATCATGGTATATTTATAGTGGGGCGCAATACGTATATAACATAAGGGAACTGACAAATGTGATCCACCTTCACATGCGCTCCCTGAAGCCCTCTGCAGCTATCTGTATTACTGTGGAGAGAACCTCTTCCAGGGCAAGCTGGTATTACCTTGGGGATCTCTTACATAAGATCCAACGTGGCCCTTGATTCCTAAGCATGCTTAAGGTGCTCTATAGCAAAGCCAGGGCACAGGTAGTGGTCAATGGGGATGACATTCAGAGTTCTAAATCGAGAGGATGACATGGCAGGGCTGCCTCCTATATCCCCTCTACTCCTACATCCCGTCCCCTTTCCTCCATACTGCCGCGGCGTCCCTCTCGAGAGATGGGAGCGGAACCAGTTTTATTAGAAAAATGTTCTTTTCCCCTTTAAATTTACTTGCGCGTGGGGGCGTGTCCCCGTGAATATTCGCTTCCCTGACTCCACCCTCTGGCACCACACCCCAGTCCTCTTTTCTGTGTCGACGGGAGCGGATCTGCTTCACATGTGCTGTGGTTGAGGCCCCTTTTCCATCATAATTGCATGCGTTTCCAGTCTACCCCGGGGACATTTGTCCCTCTGTTTATTACTTGATTTTTTCCCTAAAATTGTTTAACTTCCTGGAACTTTAATTCACACCAGCCTCAGGTGCCTCGCTCCTCCCCGGCGCATGTCGGCCGTGGCAGGCTTTAGTAGATACCTGTCCTGCAAAGGATCCTTTCTGACGTCGGACCTGCATGCACTCTGTCTACGCTGCCTAAGCGAATTACCACGACAGGTACGGCTGTTCCTTGTGCAACGCACTAACTCCCCGTTCTCTCAAGAATCGGCTCGCAAGGTGGAGGGAACTGTTCTCCAGGTCTCCGCCTGAGTATATCAAGGAGTATGTGCTTAGAAAAACTAAGGCCAAGGTAAGTATTCTGTTCTCAAAGGCACCCTGCAAGGTCCACCACTTCCAAGCAGCCAGGTGGAAAGGGCCAATCGGACCCTATCATCAGACAACGTAGCAAGGTTCACAGAGCTACTAGCTGCATGGCTGTGGGGGGGGGGGGGTCCACATATCCTCCCGGTTCCAGTGCTGAGTGGTCAGAAGGCTCTTTTATAGGGAAATATCCCATGGGGCTACGCACTAGTAATGGGCCTATGCCAAAGGGGGCTCCTACACGCATTAGCACTACCGGCTACATGTCCAAGGGCAATCAGCCTACCAGCTCCATGCCTGAGGTACAGGCCAGGTCCGAGCCTACACGCTCAAGCAAACGGGCAGAGGCCAGAGCCATTTCTACGACGCACGCACAGTCCATGAGTGTCAGTCCAGGACCAGATAGCGGCACAGACAAAATGGTGCCACATGCGGGCGCACGCATTCCAGCGAACACCAGAGGCAGGAATGGGGTTCCATTGCCACGCCACAAGGGATGTGGTGCACATCCTACCCATTGCCCTCTGGCTTGGGGCGCTACACAGAGGTGAGTTTCTCTCAGGGCAGACACAGCGTGGGAACAGCAAAGCCCTCCACGCCTTCAATGCCTGTGCAGAAACGCACATCTCCAGCATGCAAGGAACGATTCTTGAGAAATTCCTCACCCTAATGAAGTCTCCTAAACTGGATGGCATCCTGAGGGGAATTATCAAGGACATGCTCCGCCTACACCTTCACAGTGTTCGGCTCCAGTCCAGCTGCTCCCTTTGTCATGACAACTTCCCCACCTTCCTTACTGTCACAGTCACGACCCCTCCAGTTGATCTGGAAACCCCCAGGACCCTGCGGATCAAGGGGACACATAGACAAGGAGGACGATCCAGACACCTCATTGTCAGCAAGAAACTTCCATGATAGGCTAGCGGGATTGGCGGAGTACCTGGGCATCCCTTAGGCCTCAAAAGGAGCAGCCAGAGCGGATGTCCTGGTGAGGTACTGACCATAAGATCAGCCACCAGATAAGGCATCCCACTCCAAAAAGACGTGGAGGCCTTAGCAAAATAATTCGGGTCCAAGCCCCATTCTACGCAACCCACAAAGAAGTGGCTGGATGCTAAGTACAGGCAGACAGAAGGGGATATCTCCTCTTATCGGTTCACCCTCAGCCTCATTCATCTGTGATAGCGGCGGTCTCAATGTACACCAAACCACAGACATCTACATCATCCTCATCTACCTCTGCCTTATTGGGCAAGGAGGATAAGGTTCTAAAGGCCTATGGGAAAAATAAGTGTACACCAACGCCGGCCTACACCTGCAGACGCTCTGCTGACCACTGCAAATCAGAGGCTATGGAGGGAAATTTCAGATTTCCTTCCTGATCTGCCATTACACAAGCAAGCCTCATTCAAAGCTGGTCTAGCAGAAGCTGGGCTTGTGGCGCAGGACCTAATAGAGTCGACTGTGGCGCATATCGACACGGCTGGCAGGGCCATTTGCATGGCCACTGACATGAGCCAGACAGAGTGGCTAAAAGCCACAGGTTTAACCCGGACATACAAGACCACATCTTGAATCTTCCGTTTGAAGGATGGTACTTGTGCCATTCTTCCACTGATGAGCAGTTGGACAAGAAGAAGAACAGATCCCAAACCGCCAAGTCATTGGCAATTCTGGCAAAGTCCTCTCCCAAGCCCTTCGGGCAGGGGCAAGCCCGTTCCGACAGGGAAAGCACATTCGGTGGGTTCAGGGGGGTTCAGGACTTGAGAGCTAGGCAACCTGACAGGTCCCCCAGTCATCAGAGGTGCAAACAGCAAAGGACCTACCACAAAGGCTTCTTTCAGTCCCCCTCTCGGGCCCCTGCTTCAGAGGGAAAGAAGCAATGACGCTGTAATCAGTGTCCACAATTCTCCAGTGGGGGGGCAGGCTTGCTCTACGCATTGTCCTGTTGGACTCTTTGCGGATCTATGGTTCCCATCAATGGTTTCCCATGGTTACCGCCTCCCCCGGTCTCCCCTACCCTCCCTCAGATTGGGACACAAGCTATCCTTGCGGAGATCCACTCACTGGTAGTGAGACGGGCTGTAGAGGAATCACTCTCTCGCAGAGAGGCTGGGGGCTTTACTCGTAGATGTTTGCAATACAGAAGAACCAGGCAGGCCTGCAAGTGGTTCTCGATCTATCCTTCTTAAACCTATCCCTACCCTTCCAAAAGTTCAAGATGGTTACGCCAGTTCTGATAGCTGAGTCTTTGTGTGGGGGAGACTGGACAATGTCCCTGGACCTGAAGGACGCATACCTACATGTCCCAATATGGCAGCCCCACTGCTCGTTCCTCCGGTTTTGAGTGCTGGGTTCCCACTTCCAGTACAAGGTTCTTCCATTAAGCTTCAGTTCAACCCAGAGGGTATTCACGAGGCTCATGCATGCGGTGTAGGAGCTGGTCAGGTCGGAGGGCCACCACGTATACCCTTACCTCGACGACTGGTTAGTCTGAGCAGAATCACCGGGGGAAGTACACTTTCCCCCTGACCCCACTGATACACAACGTCATCTGCAAGATCACAGAAGCTAGTCACTTGCAGTTGATCCTGATAGCATTGCAGTGGTCGGCCAGAGCATGGGTTTCAGACCTCTTAAGGCTCTCGGTGCAGGCCCCGGTGCCCCTTCCAATGGGGGGCAATGCCGCTCTTCTCCCGGGGGGACAGGGAACAGTGGTGGACCACTCCCAGGAGAAATCTGCCGTTCCAGCCTGGTTTTTCTACTGGGCCAAGGAGAGAGGTATAGACCCATTAATGTGCGCACTTGATCAGGTGCTATTGTTCTCGCTACTTCTGGCAGAGTCAGTGGTTCAGGTCAACACATGCCATACCTACCTGGTGGTGATATGGGTGTACAGAAATTCAGACGACGTCTCATTCTCCACTTGCAACCCTGTGGTCAAGAGGCATCTGACAGAGCTGACGAGGTTGTATCCCTCTGCTAAACATCTACATCTGGTCTGGGACCTCAACATGGTTCTGGGCGCCATGGCGCATAAACCATTCAAGCCCATGGCGTCCATCGACATTAGATTGCTCATGATCAAGACGGTGCTGCTGGTGAGTCAGTGTGCAGGACCAGCGAGATTCAGGGCCTAGTGGCCTCGGAACCCTATACCACATTTCATTGCGACAAGGTGGTGCTACGTACTCACCCCTCGTCTCTCCCAAAGGTGGTGTCTTTGTTTCATCTCAACAAGGAAATAGTCCTACCAACTTTTTTTCCTAGCCCAAAGGATGATGCAGAATAGTGTACTGAACGGTCTTGATGTCCAGAGAACCCTCAAGTTCTACCTGTACAGGACAAAAGGCTTCCGCAAGTCAGATGCTTTATTTATCACCTTTGGGGGCACAATGCCAGGTTGTCGGGCATCAAAGGCGTTGATACCTAGGTGGATGGTGGGGCCATGCATGAGGCCTACAAGGGACAGCAGAATAAGGTTCCAGCAAATCTTCACGCTCATGCGGTCAGGGACAAGGCAACGGCTGTAGCCTTCCAGAGGCATGTGCCATGGCAAACAATCGGCAGGGCAGCCACCTGGGCTACCCCTTTGGCATTCTGTAAGCATTGTTGTCTAGATGGCAGTGCACGCTCAGATGCCGCCTTCGGGCAAGTGGTCCTGAGGAACCTGTTCTCTTAAGGTTTTCAACGTCTCATCTCCATGGCGCTTCAATCACTGGTAATCGCTGTAGCAGTATGGAGGAAAGGGGATGGGACTTAGCAGTAATTTTAAGTTACTCACTATAGTGATTAACGTACTCCTAGTCCGTAGTCCCCTTTCCTCCATACGTCCCACAATCCTCCCCCCTTAATAAAGCAATGTTGTTAGGCAGTTTTAATCTAGCCGATCCATCAAAGGGGACTGAGGTGTGGCGCTGGAGGGCGGACTCGGGGGAGTGCATGCCCACGGGGCAACGCCCCCGCGTGCAACTAAATTTAAAGCGGAATAGAGAATTTTTCAGATGAAAAAGGTTCAATTCCCATCCCTTTTTTTTGGACATATTTATTGAACCTCTAGCAATTCTAATCGAGCAAGACGACCATCAAGAACGGGGAGGCCCCTATCGCAGACATACCGTTTTATGCCTATGACCTCTTAGTACTAGCTTCAGAAACCAAAAACTGCTCCGATTTATTTTTTCAAGATTGTAGACCTTCCCTACCAGACCGCTCACATCTTTTTGACATGCTGTAGGCCATGAACACCTTCCAATTTCCAGGGGCTACAGAGTAGGCACTGACGTCTGGTAACTTTGAAATTGTAGATTGTCCCTCTGTGGCGACAAATACCGTGCCTTTGATTCTAAACTTTATCAAGCAAGATATGGAGATTTTCTTAAACTAGCATCCACAAGAACTGCTCATTAAGCAAGCAAGGAAGGAAATATTTCTTTATAACCAATCTCTTGTAAATTCTATCAATGGCTGCATCGTTTCAGCTCATTTTAAGACTACAGAAGATGGGCTTGCTGGGGAACAGATGTCTGTGCTTGAAATGCTCTAGGATCCAGTTGCCTGGCTCCTCTACCTTTTCCTCCTCATGCCTTCCCGTGCATCATATCTATCCCTCCGCTTCATACCAATTATCTACCCGACTCTTCGTCTCCCTACTACTACTGAATGTTCCATCATAATCGTCCTTTGCCTAAACTATAGCAGAAGGCGCTTTACAAATCATGAACATAACATGACACCGTGGAAGACTCGGCCTGACCAACGTGGACCCTCTGCTCAGAAGCACTTGCCCAGGGTTTGGTTAAAAAGAAAAATCCTTTTGGTAACCATGACATTACTGAGGAATCCCCTTTGCCCACCAAATAAATCAGTTGTTTTAACTCGCTTTTCAGCAAGCTGACAAATTGGCACTTTCGGACTGTTGCCTGGCTTGTTAGAACTGTTAGACAGATGCGCTAAATGGCTATGACCAGCCATATAGAGAAGTTGCATACCAGATACTTCACTCCCTAAAAATAGGCAAATCCTCCCCATCACCTAGGAGTCTCCCATTTCTACACCCACGCAGTTCCAGTGGTATGTTATCAGAGTAGTGGCAGAGAAAGAAGCTCTGTTGATACTGCCTGATCTGAAGAGTAACTTTAAGGTACAAATGCATCCTTTTAATGTGCATGAAATACTAGATTAAAAGTAGAATGGGTTACAAAAAGATACCAGTTGTAGAGTTTAAATATATATATTTTACCCGTCTAAAACAGTCCCCCTTTGGTAATGGGAATACATGTTTTGCTACATAGAAAAACCTTTTTACTCCCAACTTCAAAAATAGAGAGTAAAATACTCAATGTTATCTCGTGCACTGGCTGCAATACATAAAAAGAGGAACTCTTGCAACTTTAGACAGTTTTGGCAGCAGTGGTTGTGGCTGACTGATGTCAAGCCTGAGACAGAACCGCCACATCTAGACCTGTCTTTAAAAAAATATATAATGTTGCAATTCAAGTGCAAGCAAACTGGTGAACCAGTCTAACATTGTGCCTAGAGATAACACCACTGACCAGCCCTGCTTACAGACACAAGCCATAGAAAAAGACACACTATCATTTGATTCAAGCCCTGTGAAAGCAAACCTAACTGTTAAAATTCTAGCAGAGAAAGTACCCTTACTCTGAGAAAGTGCTGCAGGCCCTCGAGGGATAGTAGGAAGAGATCCTGCTTCCACTGCATTCAAATGACAATGAATCCCCCTATTTAACCCACTGCTTGCCACATTGATAGAGGAGTGTTTGTTTCATCTCTCATGGCAGGAAATTACAACAGAAGCATGGGCACTGACAGAGTTGTGAAAGGATACAGCCTGAAGTTCCTGCGGTTTGCAGCTCAACTCCACACTGCAGCCTGTGCTATTCCATCATCACATTTCAGACTACTGAAACAGATCTAAGCCTTGAAACACTTGAAACCTTTGTGTATAGGCGCGTTACAAATGCCATATCATATCAAAAATAAATGGCGAGAGTACCAATCAGACCGTGATTCAGTCATTCAATCATGTAATTTTCGATTGCAAAGTACGCCTTCCTTCAGGAACCTTCAGACGCTTCAGGCATACATACAGTAGACCTCTGTTATGTAAAGAAGTTTGGAAAATATATATGCTAGTCTTTGTTTTTGAGTGAATCATCTGCTTTCAGTTGAAGTTTATACGGTTTTGCCTCAAGTCAGCACCAAAGATTTTTCTTTTCAAGTGCCTGCTAGTGGTGGCCTGCTTAAGAAGGGAAGGTGTTCCTCGCTCTTCCGTAGATAAGAAATTAAAGGCACTTGCCTTTCACACAGTGTCACAGGAATCCTTCCTTCACAGGATGTTGCATCATATGTACCGGTCCATGGAGTGGGAGAGGTCTCCTCTTTACCGCACTAGAGCAATGCATACTCTCAGTGGCATTCTAACTATAGAGCAAAGGCAAATTGTTTCTTCTGCAAAGAGGTTTTCTTCACTTCTCCAAATGATGGTCTCGCCCGAATTGATCAGTATCTGTCAGCAAAGACAATAAAATTATTAATTGGAATGTTGTCATTGTGCATTCCTTGTTCCCCTTATAAGGCTGAAACAGAAAGTAAGTTCCCAAAGGTATGGCAACACCCGTTCCCTGCACATTATCTAAGGACAGAAAATAGCCAAAACAAATCATTAATATGCCAAAAACATACAGTTTGAAAGAAATATTTATGAAGTAAATGATACATCATGTGATATTCTTGAATACATTTACAAGTACACTTCACAATCAGAGTGATTCAATATAAAACCCAACTCGTTTCGAGATGATCTCTTCATCAGGGGCACAGGTCTTTGTAAATGCTATAATTTAATAAGAGAAAAGACTAAAGTAAGTATTTGTCCAGTTATAGTTACTTTTCATAATATATTTATCACGCACCTTAAGCTTGATAAATCACCTCATATGTGTTAGGGTTCAGTTGATATTTGTGCACTACTATTAGTTACCACTCGAGTACTCCTTGGAGGGATCAACCATAGTGTTGAAAAGGAAACTTAAATGGAGAACCAACAAATGGTCATTTTCAGTATGAGGGTTTAACTGGTAAATGGTATTGTGTATTACAAAATTGAAATATATTCTTACCACCACTAAGGTCATAGCGTCTAAAGAAAAGGTTGATAGGTATCACATTGTATTGTAGGGCACTCAATGGATAAGAAACATAGGGCCTCATTATGACTTGTGCGGAATGGGTTTAACGGCGCTGGTAATGGTGCAGGCGCGTGAGGGATCATGGGTACAGTGGACGTCACACTAGGGATAGTATTACTGGCACACCCTGTGTCGACGGCCATTTTCGAGTTTCGAAAAACAAACTGTAATACTCTGCAGCTTCCACTAGATGTCGGCCTATGCACAGCATGTGAATCTAAGCCGATACAAGCATCAGAAATACGATTACGGTGAGTAATGTATCTCAAATATATGGACAGTCTAGGTGCCAAGAATGGGTTTTTCCCCCTGCACCGCGACTAACAACTACCCTAGACATTAGGAAGCGTGACCACTGAGGCACGAAAAGCTGCCCATTGGCTCCCGCTCAAGGACAGAATCAACTTCAAGATGTTTGTTTATTGAGTTTATATAGCGCTTTACGCCAAAGCGCTTTACAGAATAGCAGGTACAGTAATGAATGAAGCATAATATACAAACGTGAAACAAACCAGTGATGTAGTATTTAGAACAATTTACAGAGAGGAGGGGGGAGGAGGGAGAGGACGGGGGGCACCCTGGGTAACCTCCAACGCACTAAGGTGGTTACAGTATCCAAATTGGGGTCATCAGAGGGTGGGGGGGGGGTGGTTTGGCAACGGAAGGGGGCAGGCGTGTGAGGGGGGGGGAGAGGTAGGGAAGGAGAGTCGGGGGGGGAGTGGAGAAGAAGGGCTTTGAGGGAGGAGACGAAAGACGGGTAGGTAGGGGTGGAGCGGATAGAGAGGGGTAGGGAGTTCCAGTGGAGGGGGGCCAGGAGTTGGAAGGAGTGGAATCGCGAGGAGGCACAAGGGGCTGGGGGCACGGCGAGATGGTGGAGATCAGCTGAGCGGAGAGAGCGGAGGGAGAGTAAAATGAGAGGAGGGAGGCAAGGTAGGGGAGCGAGGTCATGGAGAGATTTGTAGACAAGGCAGAGGAATTGGAATTTCAATTGTGAGAGGAAGGGGAGCCAGCCGAGTTGAGAGAGTGAGGTAGAGATAGTCTAGAGGGCCAAGAAGACCTAAAGTGTGGATAGAGGAGTGGTAGATGGATTTTAGGGGAGTCAGGTGAGAGACAGGGAGTCCAAAGAGAAGAGAGGAGCAGTAGAAGAGACAGGAGAAAATAAGGGAGGAGATTAGGAGTTTAGAATCGTGAAAGGTGAGGGAGGAGCGGATCTTACGGCTGTTGAAGAGGTGGTGCCGACAAGCACGAGAGGTTAGGTAGATGTGTTTAGAGAAGGAGAGAGAGGAGTCAATATGGAGGCCAAGGTTGCGAGCGTGGGTCGAGATGGGGATATTGGAAGGGGGAAAGTGGGTGAAGGGGGGAGGGGAAGGTGAGAGTGTGTTGGGAGGGAACAAAAGCACTTCAGTCTTGTCAGTGTTGGAAAGAAAATGGGATGATATCCAATTTTTTATGGCCGTAAGGCAAGAAGAGAGGGTGTGGTGGAGGTCCGAGGTGAAGGAAGAGAAGGAGAGAAAGAGTTGGGTATGGTCCGCATAGAAGTGGTGGGAGATGCCGAAAGAAGAGATGACGGGGGTGAGAAGGGAGGTATAGAGAGAGAAAAGGAAAGGTCCAAGAACGGAGCCCTGGGGAACACCATAGTTCAGGGAGAAGTTGGAGGAGGTGCGGCCTCCCCAGGAGACAGTGAAGGATCGGCTGGAGAGGTAAGAGGAGATGCCCCAAACATGCCCCACCCTACCTTGTTCAAAAATGTAAAAAAAACAGCCTCAAAAGAGCCAGGGGTTGGGGGTGGGGGAATCAGATTCCGGGTCCGTGCCTCCACTCTCTGGAACAACCCCCCCTCCTCCCATCTTCGAGATGAACCTTCCTACAACATCTTCAGGAAGACGCTCAAAACCCACTTCTTTATCTGACATTCCTCCACTCCCACCCCTGCATTCACTGTATTTAATGTATGCGCTTTCTACTGTATGTGTATTTACTTGTTGTTGACATCTGTGCCTAGATGCCCAAGGGCTTGGTGCGCTTTCATAAATGGTTAAATAAACTATTATTGAATGTTTTCGTTTTATGAGATTAATTCATAATATACATTGCTTAATAGGTTTGCATTGTATGGGGAAAACTCCCTTTGCCCCATATAAGGCTGCACATGAGTACTCTAATGGTTATTTGGAAAATTCGTCGAAGCAGCCATTGAGGCTTTTTATGTCAAGACACATTCAGGATGTCGCAGAAAGTGGACAAATCTACAAAATATTCTTACTTGAGTGAAGACTTTTCAGAAAGGGGCACCGGAGGTCAGAAACATCTCCTAAACATCAGTAAAGGGATGGGAACAAAGGTTGGACCAACCTGCTAAACAACTGGAGAATGTTGGAACTCCGAGGAACACATTCGCCTCTGAAAGTCTTCCATTAACAATGGAAAACCTGTACCGAATCTCCCAACCCACTCAGACCAACCACATCGGAGATTATAACAGAGTAAGTACCTGTGATGAGGATGTATGGAAAATCTCTTTCCACAATCTTGCGTCACTGATATTGGCTCCTTAAGTACACTTGAATTGTGTGGTTCCTGTAGTATTTTCTGTGTAAAAATCTATTTAGCAAAAAAAATAAACTTATTTTAGTCGACTTTCAAATGCATCCAATCAGTTAGGGAACTTGGTTTGAAGGGGACCCTGTCTCCCTCCATCAAAGTGTACAGATATATATTTGAATTTTTGAAAACTATCTGTATTTTTTCAATGATAAATATTTTCAGTATGTTAATGTCGACCAGGTAAGTGATCTGAGTTAAGTTTAATGCATTGAATGAAGCCATTTGATTTGTCTCAAGATTTAATGTACATCCATTAGAGGTTCATCCATGGATCTAATCTTTGCCAACCATTAGACTGACTCCTCTACTTCTGCATTTCATTTCCACTCTCCCAACCATCTTTTTCCCCTCTTTCTTTATATCATTCCCGCAATAAATCCTTGTTTCTTCTCGTTTTGCTTTCTGCATGGCATCAAAACTACAAAGATCACATATTCGTTATCTTCCAAGGTTCATTCTTCACTTCCTTTTGCTGATGCTTTTTCTTCTCTTCACCCTGGCTCATCTTCTCTTAATTATCTACGCTGCCCTCCTCATTGGATTCTTTCTCCTTCTCTTCCTCTTGGTTCTTTTCGAAAACCTCCCCAACCATGACTTATCCCTTCTTTGCTAAGTACTTGCAGACACTTTGCTTATTTAAATTGGAAAGTTGTTTGCAGAAATCCCATTCTTAATCTGATCTTGACATTTTGTCTTCTCTTTAAGCTTCTTGGCCAAATCGATTTTGTGCTAAACAACTTCACTGTCAGTCTCTTATTTTTACATTTTCTCCTCACCGGTGTCTTCTCTTTTTCTCTTAACACTCTAGTCCAATGAACCTCTTAATCCTTTCCTCAACTCCTCTTTCTGCTTCAAATGTTGCTTCTTATTTTATCTCTGAGATTAATAATCTTCTCATCTTTTCTCAGTCACTTCTACCGCCTCTTCTTTTTCACCAGTATTTTCCTGTTTTACCCCCACATGATGAACACTAACTATATTTTTCTTCAATGTGCTAATCTGACTGCTGCTCCTTTTAGACCGTCTTCTTTTGCTTCTTGTTCCTCTGATAACCCTCCACTGGCTTTTGTACTTCTCCCTTCAACCATGTCCCTATCATTCAAAATATTTCTCTTCATTTTTCTCTTCCCTCTATCACCCCTTTCTCTTTCCTTCCTTCCCTAAATTTCCAGTCTCAGCTCTCCTTGTATCTGGAGTCTAATTTTCTTCCACCTGCTCAAATCTGTGTTCCGGCCTGCTCACTTCACTGAAACTGCTCTTTTGCATGTCACAAATTTTCTTAGCTCTTCTGATCATACAAAACAATAGTGTACCCTAATTCTGCTTGATCTATCTGCTACATTTGACACAACGGATCATTCAACACTTTGTTCCTCTTTTTTTTCTTCCTCCTGGTATATCTATTAGTGTTCTGTCTTCATCATCTTGGCTCTTCAATTGCGCATATTCTGTATCATGGACTCTGGAGTAGTCTATTTCTCTGCCTTTCACCCTGTGGAGGTTCCACAAGGCTCAGTTCTCTGCCCTTACTCTTTTTGTTATACACTGTCCGGTTACTTCTGCTCTTCAGTCATTTGGCTTTTGCTCTCAATTCTATGCGAAAGACTTTGAGATCGTCTTCTCATTTTCCAGCTTTTCTGATGCATTTCACTCTTCTGTTTGTGAGTGTCACTTGGCGGTATTGCATGAAAATACTATTTAAAAAACGAATGGTAGAAATGATCGGACTTCGTTGTACCCAAATTACGTACAGCCGAAAATGGCGATCATTTCAACAGTTCGGTTTTCATTATAGCGAACAAGGGAAGAGGAGTGCCACTGCACCCTTGTTTGCTATAATGGAATCAGAGGTGGGTGGCATGGGTGTCACCCACATCCAAAACAAAGTATTGAAAAAAAAGGACCCTGTAGTGCCGGTTCCCATCCACGGAAGTGAAGGGAACTGGCGCTGCGGGGACTCAGCGGCACACAGCGAAGTGTGCTGCCAAAAGGTAAGTAAGGGGGTGGGGGAGAGATGTATACAAAGGCAATTTAGCTGTGGGGTTATTATTTCGAATACAACATTTAGAATTCGACATTTTTGTCTTTGAAATGTTCGTATTTGAAATAATAACATACATCCTCTCTTGGTTGTCAAACCTTGGATGCTCTCGCACACTTTTCACCCTTTTAAGACAGAATTCCTTCTTTGGGGATTCTAGGGCCACTTTTTAGAGCCCCTCAACTTTTTTCTTTGTCGCCCTTTCTTTTTGATCACTGACTTCTCCTGAAGTCCCCCTGCAAATGCAACCCTGTTTGCCTTAAGTAGGTTTTATGGTATTGGGTCCCCTCCCCTCGAGACCCAGTCCCAGGGGTACCTCTCTGGCACTCTTATTTAGGGAGTAGGTTGGTGGCAGCGGTACTTTCATTTAAAAAAAATAAAAAAATCCTGCTCTCTGCCATTTTCTATTGTAGGGCTTCCTTTGTTCAGGGCAATCACGTCTTTGTGAGCCCACATGGCATAACAGGTTTAACCTACTGCTTAAACCATATTGGTTCTGGCAGGTTTATACCACTGTGGTTGGTCATCAGACTCTTTGCCCCAGGTCCCTCTAGAGGCCAGCCCCTTTTAGCAGTGATAATTAAGGCTCTGCCTGGTCCTTGCTCTCCCTCTTGGCTATCTGCCCTGCAACATGGAAGAAGCAGGTTTACCAACCTGCTAAAGGAGTTTTCTTTCAAATTCCCGTCTTTTTTGCCTCTCAATTGGTCATACCGCTTAGTGCCTTTTTGTGTTTTCTGCTCATTGGTGTCCAGCCCAAATTCCTGGATTCTTCTGCTGCCATTACCCCCATTTTCCCAGAGTCTTCCTTATCGGATAATTCACTCCTGGCTTTGTCCTTGTTGTGGGAAAGCAGTTTATTTTCCATCGTGGGGCTCTTCTGTGGCTCTGGGTTAAAGCCCCTGGGCACTGGATGCTGTAAACCGCACCTAGGAAAGAAGCCTGTAATGAACTGTGTTGTTTTGCTGTGCTGAGACAGTTTCGCTGAAACTGCTGCTCTAAGTACTTACCTCTAAGTCATGGAGTGGGCTATTATTCAAGATGCTCACCCTGCTCTGGTCTGTGGTCAAGATTCTCTGAAGGTGAGTCTCAACCGCGTTTCCTATTGACTTAAATTGGGGGTCCTCCTGCTTTTTTGCAACTTCTCCTGCAGGCTTCCATTTCTGCATATAGTATCTGAATAGCTTGATTGTGGTCTCCTCTGGCCCTCCCTGCGGTTGATTTCTTCAGAATCCGCACCTGTGGGGTTCATCACTTAACTCCATTTACCTCCTCCAAGCGATGGCCCTATGGACTTTGCCCCTTTCAACTAGTTTGTAACCTTCTAACTGTCCTGGAACTCTCCTAAAGTGACTTTGGCAGTATTTACCTGCCCCTGGACATTTTTGCTGTACCCACAAGCGATTCGGGGAGTTCTAATTTAAGTCTGGTTTATTAGTAATTATCACAGGGTTTCCATATAAATCCTACTCTTAGTTCCTGTAAAAGTGAATGCTTGCTATATTAGATCTAATTTCCATAAGTGGGACTTTTCTGGGAGTGAAATGTACCAGTAATTGTTGATAAAATGTAGCCTTACTTTTTTGGAAGCATTGTGCTGTGTACAGAATTTGTTTTCCACCCTCTAGTCCTTTTATTGATTAACATGTGTGGAGGGTGCAATATTGCCATCTACTATCCATCCATACAAAAGTCACTCACCACCTTATTTATATACATCCAGACAACACCCCATTTCTTACTCGCCAAGAGTCTATTATCACTAGCCAATGGCTAGTGAAGTGTGCAAATATTGCACCCTGATATGTGCATATGTATTATTTTCATACTAGGGCCCAAAAGGGCGAGAATTAATGTGGATGGTGGGGGTTGGGAGGTGGGGGGGTCCTTTAGGATAGATTTTACTATTTGTTAAAATGACTGGTTCTCTTTTCTGCCTACAGATTGCCTATGTGTTGGGTGGTGGGCCTACCATGTATGGGATGGGTCGGTTACCAGACATTAGGTCGAAAAAAATTGGTCGACCAGACAAATGGTCGAACCAATTTGGTCGAAAACCAAATGGTCGAATTTTTTTTTTTTTTATTTTCACCTTTTTTTTTTTATTTTCACCTTTTTTTGGGGGGGGGGGGGTCCTCCCAACCCCCTTTTTTTTCTAAAAACCCATTTTTGTAAAAAACGAAAACCCGAAAAATAAATATATAATTAAAAAAAATTCGACCATTTGGTTTTCGACCAAATTGCGTCGACCAAATGTCATTCGACCAGTTTTAGGTCGACCAAATGTCTGGACACCGGATGGGTCTATAGGAAACTGTGCTTAGTGTACAGGCTGTAGGGAAGCTTACCCACTTTGTTAGGCTGTGTGGTTTCAATGTTGTCTCTGCCCTCTAACCCCACTGTTATTTTGCGTTGGGTGCCTATCAGTGGTAGCTGGCCCACATAAAGGCATTGTGGGTACGTATAGTGCTAAAAGACAATACTGTGTTCTTTAATACCGTTTATTATGTTCCAAGTACTCATTTGACTAGTTAGAGATCTACATGTGTAACATAATAAATGTATAATACATTGCAGCCTGCAATATCTATATACAAACCTGGAATAAATGTTCTTATTACAGGCAAGGTATGACATCAGAACTGGCCAGTATTATTAACATGGCATCACAAGACTGAGTAAACAGTTATTAGGCTTCAGTTTTGATGTCACAATGTCTGCCGCTTGAGCCCACAGAGAGAATTCCAGCTGTCAATGCAGCACTTTACTAAAGCCATGACAAGATTTTCAAATTCCTTGCTTGCAGAATAGTTTTAGGTGTCACTCTACAACCATGGAACTGTTTATGGTAGCATGCCTTATTTGTGCACTGCTGGAGTTTAACACATGTGAACAGGAATCTGCATGTTACTTCCTATTTCAAAGCATACAATTTTATTACTCTGCTACAACTATTTCTCTGCATCACATTAGGTAGCTGGATATTTGCTTCATTGATTATATGGATCACCAAACGGAAGATCGCTCACATTATATTATGCAAGAGATAAGGTGTTCAAGGGAATGATGGGTGTGGCCATGTATTATAAGGAATAAAATACACTCTATCATACATAAAAAGGATATTGCAAGCCACCTTGGAGTTCAATTATCTTTATAAGGGAACTCTGCCTTTGGATCCGTTCATCGATTTGGTCACAAAACTCCTCAGTGACTTAGAACGTACGCTAGGGGGTATGTTGTCCCTTTATATATTGGTTTAATGTATTTTCTAGACATAAGCCTGTGGACTAATTGTACCTTTGTGCCAGCCTGCTATCTAGTCAGAGTTCCCTTGTAAAGGCAGAGTTCCCTTATAAAGAGTTAAGCTTTGTCACTCTGTCCATGTTACCTACCTTAAGAGAGGTTTGGCTTCCCTTTCTTGTCAGGTGTGTGAGCACCCCCATTAAGGCAAATGGCTGTAGATCCCTCAGCATATGGTTGTTCAAGAACTGCTTCAAAACCCTTCAAAATTGAGATTGTTTTCTTCCTGCCACTTCCCCTTATAATTGTCCCCTTCATCTATTTATTTTTTCCCAATTCCCTCTCCATATCTGTTTCTGCTTTTGACTGACACCTCTTAGATTCTTTCCTTTGTTTTTCTCATATTTCTACTTTTGGTCAGTCCTGTTGCAATCAGACTGCGAACACTCTTATTCTTACTATGGTATTTTCACACATTGATAACTGTTTATCTCTTCTTGTTGGGCTGCCTACATATTCTCTTCCTCTTCTCCAGTTTATTTTAATTCTGCTGTCCACTGATTGTTTGCTTCCACCCTGCTCACATTGCCCATTCCCTAGCCACACTTTATTGGCTCCCCTTTCTCGCCAGGTTTCTGTTTAATTTTCAAGTGTATACATGGACTTGTCCCCTTATCTTTCTTCTGTTGTTTCAGCCGGTTTACCTACTTGTACACTTGTTCTTTCTTGTTTCAGATGAGTGTTCCCCGTCGTCCTTTGTTATCTTGCTTTTGCTCTTTTGCCCCACTGGCTCCTAAACTTTAGAATAATCTTTCTTTGCCCATCTGTTCCTCTCCTACACTTTCTTCTCTCTGCTCTTCCTTTAAAGCATATCTTCTGACATTTCCTGAATGAAATTTCTACTTCATGTGTGTTCAATTTGTAATCTCATTTTTTGTAACCATTTATTTAAATGTGTACACCGCTATGGCGAAAGCGCATTTTAAATCTAAATAAAAAACACAAGCCTCTGACAGTGGCTTTAGTATAAGTAACATTCTTTCTCGGGAGGAAGCAAGACGACACGGAGCAACACAGGTTCGATCCCCTGGTCCGTGCTTAGAAACCTCTGGGTATTAAGCGCGTTATAAATAACCTATGATATCATATTGCTATCTAAAATTAGGTAAATACTCCCAACATCAACAAAGCAGTGCAGGCAGCCCCATGTTGCTGCCTGCACTGCTTTGTTGATGTGTTCAAACATGAGACATCACCCATACTCCTAGAAAATTCCAAAATGAGGGTGTAAAATACTCTCCTCAAAATCAGATCCAGAACCCTGGTTGCAATCCATTGCCCTGGCCCTCACCTGTCAAGACGTTTACATCTGTCGCTACTTGAACAATTGACCAGTTATCTGACTTTTCACAGAAAGTAATGGAGTCTTCTTTTGCACCATACCAGCATCCCTACTTCCTTCACGAGAAAGTTTTAGATCCATGTTATGTTATTTGTTATGTTATTTGGCATTTAGCGCACTAAATATCATTGGTATGATCTCAAAGCGCTGGTAGGTTGAACGCCCTCAGGAACCGCAGTTCAGGTCAGTAGAGAGAGATAGTGTTGTAGGGTGCGTGGGTGCACTAGTTGTGTGCAGCTGGATTAATTGCCGGATGGTAGCTGCATTCTAGCATTAGGTGTGGTGCTGTAAATATCAGTTGAATGTGTGCACTCTGGTGAGTGGACACCTAGACTGGTTTCTGGCTGCGTTAGGCCTGAAAGATGCTTATGTCAGCAACAAGGCTGGAGTGTCATGGGATAGCTGCGCTTTATTAGGGTGATGAGGGGTTCATGGGGTAGTGTTCGTATGTGAACAGCTAGGCCAAATTTATCGAGGGGGGGGGGTATAGCTGTGTTCTAGTTGTGATGGTGTATAGTATAGAGTAAGCGTAATGATGTGATATGATACGATGGTTCATCTATAAGGTGCCTGAGACCAGGCACGTGAACAGGATGGCGGGCACCATCACATACTGACACACAGTGACATGAACAGGGAGTCATTTAAACCCCAAGAGAAAGTGCTGGTTTTCAGCAGACCTTGCCACTTTAAGACCCATCCCTCCATCGTGAGTTCATGGGCGAGGCGATCCCTCCATCGTGAGTTCAGGGGGCGAGGCCTGTGATGCATTGTGTGGCAAATAGTGCCCCCAACACCCCTAAAAATTCCACAAAGCCCCAGTTACACCTGGAGGTACACGCTTCGCAATCTGCCTGGATCACTTTGTTGGAATAGATCAAAGGGGGTCCTTTGTGGTGGTCTCAGTATTCTAGTCTGCTTGCTGTAAATATATTTTGTCTCCCCAAAGTCCTTTATACATTCAAGACAAGGCAAATAATTTAATATCCTAGCATTCAAAAACCCCTGCAAATTCTCTTTGGATTGCAGAAATACACCCATCGTTCACCACTGTCTTGAGACATGGCTATGTGCTCTTCAACATGAAATTACTTAGTCTGGGATCTCCCATTTATCCTCAATATGGAACCTTTTTGTGTCCAGTCAAAGGTCTCAAGAGCGTGCAGTTTGTCTCCTTTATGGTAATGGACCACTCCTCCTTGGGGATTACTTTCATATGGACTCAAAAGGAAAGATCCTTGAAACTTTTCATACTCTACCTACTCTCTCAAATATAGTGGCAACATTCAGGAAACCTAGAGGGGACCGCATTGTTCTGGTGGCCCTCTGTTGGCCAAATTTGATATTGGTTCTTCAACGCGTCATTCCTACTGTTCAAATCCCCACCTGTGTCCCAGATTGAACATAGCAGCCTGATTCCCAAAGTGCTAGTCTGTGCCCATTTCTGAATTTCCAAACCAAACCTAAAGAGTACCATAACTGCTAGAATGCTCTCTACAAGACATGGTAAACACTGTTGAGGTTCAAAGGATCAACGTCGGAAGGAAGACCTCTGATAAGAGGGTGAAACATTTTCTCAGGCTCCCTCCTTCATATAAGGCCTCCCCTTCAAAGTACAACAACCTGTCCACTACAGCACCAGGCTAAGGGAGACAAGTCTAGTGAATCTTGATGGGCAGAACAAATTTGACTGGGAAAGCACATATCAAATTGGCGATGGACAAAAATGTCTTTCACTAACAATAAGTCGACACAGTGGACAAGTCTTTCATCCCTGCCCACGTGAGACTCGTTCCATGGGCCCATTGAATTTGTCAATGGTGAAGGTGGCTGCAATCCCGTCACCTGCTTTGGTGGTGACGATATTGTCAGCAACTGCTGTCAACGTTTTCAACCACATTAACAAATACCAAAACAGCCCATTAAAATAATTTCTCCATTACCAAAAGACAATTCCAAAATCTATACATTTTATTGTTGTTTTTGTTTTGGTTTATTGGATAAAAATCAATTCAACCTTTAACAATAGTACACATATACATAAGTAATCAATTAGAGCAAGGCACAAAAGAAAAAAAAGAAAAATGTAATAATCAATAGCTTGATAAACTAAGAATAAAGAGAAAGAAAGAGAAATCCTACACAAACTAACCTAAGGAATTGAACCTAAAAAAAGAGTACATTCTAGTCAATGTTACAATTCGTGTTCAATCATATAAAAAAGAAACAACCGCATATACAATATTTGTGGTTGATCCTGACAAACTAATTCCACATGTGGTCCATTGATAAAAAGTAATCATGTGTGAACTTTACATGAATGAACTTTGCAAACACTCTTTCCCTTAAATGCTTCAAGGCTTCAAACATTAACAACCAATGCTTAGTAGTTTCTCTCTGTTTCACATCTTTGCAAAATCTACAATATACAGCCTTTTCTTTAACCAGACCATATCAAAAGTGTTTTGTTTGGCCTTATCAGGTTTAAGCGGAATCTCGGGAAGGTGGAGCGAACTACTCTGCCAGAATAAAGCAATAAGTATGGAACCAAGATACCTTGTTTTGTTTTTTGTGATCTCCTTTTAGGTGAGCTAGCAAGGGATATGCATGAAATTCCAACACCTTATTAGCCCAATGCGCTATATATAGAGCCTTCTTAACTTTATCTGGGATGCCCGTAAGATCTAACACAGAACACACCGTCTCTGCCAATAACAATAGGGCAAGCCCCCTTTATTTCGGACAAAGCTCAGAGTCCACTGTGCTCGCATGCTTCCCCGAAATCCAGCATCTGAGAATTTGCTGATGGTTCTAGCATCTTCCTATAAAATGATAACTAGCTCCAAAAGGCTCTATCCTTCAATGAAATACTGCCCAGCCCATATCGAATTATTGAATGCAGCGTGGAGGATGGAAGGCGAAGGACTCTTCTCCAGATCAAGGCTTCTAAATGAGGCAAATAATCTATCAGGGCTGGATCATATATTTCAATCCCATTAAGTAATTATGGGACAATCTTGTCCTCAAAAAAAAACGCAGACAGGGCAGTAGAGAAAACTTGCCAAATTTAGAATCCACCCTGTTCAATTGGTTCGCTAACTTAACAGCCTTGGTGCGGGGCCATTTATTTATTTGTTATTTATACCGTGCTTGGAGACGAGCCTGAAGGCATGGTAGCGCCAACATGACCAACCAACACAGAGGGGAGTTGAAGAAGGAAGAAGTGGTCATGCAGAAACACAGTCAGATTGTAGGACAGAGGTTACTCAAATAGATGTGTTTTCATGAGCAAATAGAAGTAAGAGAGGGTCTAGAATTTATCATGAGGCCAAGATAAAGAAAAGAATCAATCTTCTCCACTGACTCTGCTTGAACATACCACTTGAATGGAACTTGTTTCTGAGTGCTCGATAGTTGTATTACCTTTGTTTTTGCAGAGTTGATTGGCAATTAATTGCCATTGACAAAGGCCTTTAAATTGTTTTTTTTTTTGGATAGTCAAGGCCACAGGCTGCAAATATTGGTCTAAGTCTGCCATATACAATTTATTAAGGCCGGGTGCTAAAACGCATCCCTGCCTCACGCCTCTATAGGTTTTTATCAGACGAGACAAATCGCCTTGATGATTTAGGCTAACTTGTATACTGGAGTGGTTATGGAGAGCGACTGTCAATCTCAGAGGACCAGGGGGCATACCCCATTGCTGCAGCTTGCGGCACAGCAACGTGGGGTCAACCGCGTCGAATGCTGCTGCAAAGTCAATTGAGGCGAAATTCACTGGGTTACTCCCCTTTGACTGAGACCTGCCATTCAATTGGGTGCCCACCCCCTTCCTGAATCCCATTTGCCATTAAGATATTAAGTTCTGGCTAGTGGCCCAAGATTCCAGATGTTTTAACAGGAGACGATTTGAGTCCGCATCACGGATGGCAATCTGGTGGTACTTGCTTGGATTCACTCTCTCGCCCCTCTTATATATAGGTATGATGTGGGCACTATCGCAAGTCGAAGGAAATTGCTCAAATTTCATATAATCTGAAAATAGAATATAAAGGATTTGCGCACAGTGTGACAGGTTTGTTTTAAAGAGACGGTTTGAGAGCCCAGTTGGGCCGGGGGCCTGTGAGTTACTGATTCTCCCAATTATATCTGTAAGTTTATTCTGTGAAAGGCTGATGTCAAACTGGGCACCATAAGAGGCTGCCTTAGTCGTCTCAGAAGGCGCTGGATTGTGCTGTGGGGCATAGAGTGTTTCAAAGTGTTGTACACAGGCCTCCTCTGTTACAGCATTCACCAGCCTACCCACTTGGATATTTCCTGTAGCGTTAATCAGGGTCCAGAAGGACTTTGAATTACTGTGAGCCAATGCAGATAGCATTGTTTCTGAGTCCAGTTGAAGGCGATGAGCTCTAGATGAAAGGAGACAATTTTTGTGCCCCTGATATGTTTTCTTCATATTCACCTCTTTGGACTGATCAGATAGGCAGGAGGTGTTTTTATTATGCCTAAGTAGGCGTCTCAATACTCTTCTTCTATTGACCACCTCCCTAGTGCCGGTCCTAGGAAATCTATACATTAGAAACCCTGGAGCATCAAACTTTAAATTTCAGAATCAAGAATCCGACCAATGCAAATCAGAAGAATCAGAAATGGGAGATGTAAGATTCAAACAACTTCTTTGAGGGATCTCGAGAGCAACAGCCCCCATGTGGGACTAGAATTTGTGTCCCATTAAAGATTGCTGGATAATTAATAGTAGGACCATGTCCATTTCAACATCTAGCAATCCGCTTCAACAGCACTGATAATACTAAGTGCTAATCACCTGTCCGCTTAACTGCTATTGTCCATACAGGTTTGGCAGTTGCTACAGACAATGGTAGCACAATTGGATATGAAACTTCGAATCCCCAGAGCTTAGCTGAGTAGCCCTGTACCCTGATCACCTTTACAACCTTGGCAAGCTCTGTGATCAGCCCCACAAGATACAGAGGACCTTGTACATATGAATAAAGAGGAAGGAGAGCAACCTTTTTGACTCAGAAATGGAAACTGATCACAAGGACCTAACTGCCTTCTAGCCCATTGTTTCGAGGACGCACGACGCCCATAGCCTCAGTTCCGTTTTTTCTGCGAACGTGTTCGCTTTGTGAATCTCGGTACGCCTAAACTCTTTGGAGTACTGTTAGTTATCTCGGTTCTTTGAACCTGTTCGGTTTTTGTGAAAAGCCTGTTCGCGTCAATGTCTACCTCGTCTTCAACCCCCCGTCCGGGCTTCAAGAAATGCAGGGATTGTGAGTCCAAGATGTCGGTAACGGACTCGCACAACGCCTGCCTCTGGTGCCTCGGGGAGGCCCACGACACGGACGACTGTGTCGACTGCCAGTCGCTCGCGGCCAAGGCTTTGCGGGAGCGCAAGAAGGAGTTGTCAGTAGGTAGGGTGTCTAAGCCCAGGAAGTCGAGGTCTGCGGGACTTTCAACGGATGATTCGAGAGGCGACTCTCCGAATCATCGTCGGAGGTCAGTGGGTCTCCTTCCAGGAGTTGGTCTCGCCACTCCTCGCCACTTCGAGGCATTCCCGGAAGCGCCGGCATCGGTCGCATTCCCTGTCCTCTTCCGAGGACTCCGCCCGTCGGCGGGTCGCTTATCCCACCATGCAAGCGACACCGGAGGAATGGGCTTCCTTCGGGAAGAAGATGTTGGCGATTCTTGAATCGCAGGGCACCGGTCCGTCCGTGCATCCGAGTGGGGTCGGTCGTGATCGGTCGAGAGACACCGCTCGTACGCCTTCGGGCTCGAGTGGTCGGCACGGTTCGCGGGAGAGGTCCGTTCTCGCCATGCCCGTTCCAAGTCCCGGTCCTCAACATGCTCGAGACCGCGTGATCCTGTGCCGTCTTCGAGGAAGACGTCGACGACCTCTCTCGAGGCTCCGCTTTCGAGGGGGTCATCGACGCTGTCGGCGCCTAGGTCGTCGAAGGACACGCTCAGAGCCCTGGCTTCGAGGCCTGTGTCGACGCCGCCGCTGCGGCCGACGTCGACGCCGATTCTCTCGGCGCCAATTCGTTCGGCGCCCTCAACGCCTTTTGAGGCGGTGGTGTCAGAGGGGCCCTGTGGCACGGGGGTAGCCCATAGAAAGGCTCTGGTTAAGGTCAGGCATAGCTTTGGTCCCCAGGTGTCTTCCTCTCACCGCCTGGAGTACATTTCAGAGGGTGATGAGGGCTCTGATGAGGGCTTGGTTCCGGTTACGGTGCCGGATGAGCTTTTCTCATGCCATAGCCAATTTGATGACCTGAGGCAGTCACTGCATGATGCCAATGGACTGAACACTCATGCCGATTCTTCGTACCGGCGCCTTATGTCTCGGGTCACCGAGTACTTGGGATGGTCGGCTCCCCCAGGGGAGTTTGTTAAGGATGATCTCACAGACATCCTTGATCTTGGTCCCCCCACTGACCCGGTACTGCTGTTTCATATGGCTCTGCAGGGAAGGGTGGTGGCGGCTTGGACTGCTCCGGAGAGTCTTCCGGCAGCGGGCAAGTCTTTGTCGCGAAAATCGTCCAGCCAGTAGCCACCCCTGCTACTTGTCCAGGCACCCCACTCCGGAGAGTTTGGTGGTGCAGGCGGCTACGGCCCCGGCAAAGCCGTATCCTACCATCCCTCCGGATAGGGACGACAAACGTTTTGATGGCTGGGCGAAGAAAGTGTTTTCTTCAGGGGGTATGGTGTGTGGTTGCGGAAGTCGGGGTTTGCTCCTGATGTGCAGTGCCGGCTCCTCAACATGCCCTTTGACGGTGAACATCTTTTTGGCAGCAAGGCTGACGAGAGCCTTGAGAGTTTGCAGACCTCCAAAGCTGCAGCGAAGTCGTTGGGTGCTGCAGTTCGACAACCTCCGCCTTTTCGTCCTAGGGGACAACAATGGAGGGGAGGTTCCTTTCGCTATTACACATCCTTCAGTAAAGCGAGAGGAGCTGTCAGTCAAAGAGGCCACCGTAAGAGTGCCAGAGGTGGAAAACAGGGTACTCGAGGTGCCAAGGCCGCTCGGGCAGTTGCCTCTTTTCCCTCAGGCAACGCCGCAGCCGCTACCACTCAGTCATGAGGCCAGGTCCCACGGTTCGCCGATTGGGGGAAGGCTGGCACAGCATCTTGTAGAGTGGCATGCCATTACTTCAGATGTGTGGGTTCTGGAGATCATAACCCACGGCTACTGTCTTCCCGTTCGGCAGAGGCCTCACGACAATCCACGTGGGAACCTCTCTTTGAAGAGTCCGGATCTGCTCCTTGCGCAGGAAATTCAAGCCCTGCTGGAGAAAGGCGCCATAGAACTGGTGCCTGTAGCGGAGAGGAACAAGGGATGGTATTCCCCTTATTTTTTGATTTCGAAGGAAGACTGGGCATTGAGACCCATCATGGACTTGCGCGGTTTGAACAAACCCCACAGGAAGGACAAGTTCAAGATGGTTACTCTCTCTCAAGTCCTCCAGGCCCTTCAACTTCAGGACTGGTTGGTGTCTCTCGACTTCAAGGACGCTTACTTCCATGTGCCGATCCATCCCAAGCACAAGAAGTACCTGAGGTTCGCGTGTGGCGACTCGCGCTTTGAGTTTCGGGTCCTGCCGTTCGATTGACCTCCGCCCCGAGGGTTTTCACCAAGCTCATGGTGGTGGTGGCAGCGCATCTCAGGAAAGGGGGGAATTCACGTCTACCCCTACCTGGACGATTGGTTGATCAGGGGGAGCTCTCCCGAGCAAGTCCTGGATCATCTGTCTGTCACCTGCCACTCCCTTCACAAGCTGGGCTTCACTCTCAATTTAAAGAAGTCCCATTTGACGCCAACACAGCGGCTCCAGTACATCGGAGCAGTGCTCGACACATCCCTGGGGCTGTGTTTTCCTCCCCAGGTGAGGGCTCTTCACATTCAGCAGATGGTGCACAAGTTTCAACTTGCCCAGACGCTCCCGGCGTTCGAGTTCTTGAGGTTGCTCGGCCTCATGGCATCCTGTATTCTTCTGGTGCCAGAGGCTAGTCTGCGGATGAGATCTTTGCAGTGGGCACTCAAGCTCCAGTGGTCTCAGTCCTCCGGCAGGATGTCGGACCCTGTTCAGGTGCCGCCCTCGGTCGCCCAGGATCTTCTGTGGTGGGCCGTCGAAGGCAATCTGATGAAGGGAGCCCCATTTTGGCTGCCCTGGCCGGAAGTGACGATTGTGACGGACGCATCCCTCACGGGATGGGGAGCTCATGCCAACGAGTTGACAGTCAGCGGTCGTTGGTCTCC
Organism: Ambystoma mexicanum; assembly: GCF_040938575.1. NCBI lineage: Eukaryota > Metazoa > Chordata > Amphibia > Caudata > Ambystomatidae > Ambystoma > Ambystoma mexicanum. The sequence continues at coordinate 587,836,951 of NC_090926.1, forward strand.
GTCGGTGTCCAGACTCCATATCAATCTGTTGGAGCTGAGGGCCGTCAGGCTAGCCCTGAAGGCTTTTCTGCCGACTGTGCGAGGAAAGAATGTCCTAATTCTAACGGACAACATGGTGGCCATGCACTACCTCAACAAAAAGGGGGGGCAGGGTCACTTCCTCTGTGCAGGGAGGCGATGCAGCTCGAGTTCTGGGCCATCCAGCAGGAAGTTTGGATCTCGGCTGTTCATCTGGCCGGAGACGACAACGAGACGGCGGACGCGCTGAGCAGGCAGAGCACAATCTCTCACGAGTGGGAGCTGGCTCAGGAGATTCTCCTGGAGATCTTCGCCCTTTGGGGGACCCCTCAAGTGGATCTCTTCGCCTCCAGTGTCAACCGGAAGTGTGAAAGGTTCTGCTCGCGGGAATTTCCTCCAAAAGGAGCGTTAGGAGATGCGTTCGTGGTGGAGTGGTCATTCCCACTACTGTACGCGTTTCCTCCAGTCCCCGTCATCCCGCAAGTACTGTGGAGGTTACAGAGGTTCGGTTCCCGGATGATCCTCATTGCTCCGGCGTGGGCCCGAAGGACGTGGTACCCGGACTTTCTCGACTTGTCCATCTGCCCTCCACGTCGTCTTCCCTACCGAGACGATCTGCTCTCACGGGAGGTTGGTCAGGTTCTCCATCCAGACGTCAGATCCCTCAACCTTCACGCTTGGATTCTGAAAGGTTGAAGTATAAGGATTGGGACCTCCCTGAAGACGTGTTGCTCTTGGCCAGACGGCCGGCAACAAAGTCTCTGTACCGTTGCCGTAAATTCTGCGACTGGTGCAGAGTTAAAAATGTGGATCTTTTTGAATGTGATATTCCCATGGTTCTGTCTTTTATGCTTTCTTTGGCCCACAGGGGCTTGCAAGTGGGGACCATTAAAGGTTACCTGGTGGCGCTGTCCATATTTAAGCGCTTGTCCGAAGAATATTCCTATTTTAAGATTCCTTTAATTTCTCAGTTTTTGAAAGGGCTCACTAATGTGTTTCCTCCGTCACCTTCTTCACCTGATCCAAGCTGATAACTGCTACAGAACCACACTATACTGGACCGGCTCGAGCTGATTCCACTGTCTCAATGTCCATGATATATTGGAAACCACCAACTTGAAACATCTCAGCACTGTTTAACCCATTTATAGCACCTACCAGCCCGGCTCAATGCTGTTAAGTTCTAAGAACAAGCATTTAAAAGGAAGTGTTTCTGTCCCCATGGCATTGCTTTAAGGGTCCTAGTGTCTAGTGAGACTCCACTCTACTTATTTGAAAGACCTCTTCAGTGAACCGACATTGCCTGAACACCCTTCTGTTCAGACCCAGAACCCCCCTCTCATTATAAGTCTCCATATTATGCATCCTACTTGACAGAAGTGGGTTACAGTGTTTTTGATTAGTGTTTGTACTGTTAGTTTTATTAAAATATCCTATTTTTGTAAAACCTTGGTTGGACATTTTATTTTGGCACCACAGTACGGTTGTTTGGTTGCCTTATGTGCTACTCCCATCCCCCCAGATCTCTGTAACCTGCCCTTGGCCCATGTTACCTTAAAGAGGCAACAGAGGTGTACCTTCCCAGCTGTGCCTGTTTCACCTTTATGATTAGAGTCACTGCTGGTTTAGTAGTAGTGTGTGGCAGAGTAGGACTTAGATTTATTATCCATCCCTCTTCGCCTGCAGAGCAGTTGTCATTTTGTCAAAGAAACAAAAGCATACACTCAAGATATTTCATCTTCAGAAAGCCCAGTGACACATGGAATCATATCCCCGACCAGAGGGCCGACCCAAAAGTTCAGGATGGTAACATTACAGAACATCATCTCTGTGATGAATCTGATGGTATCCTCACTTCTTTCACTGCGGTGGCCTTCTCCCATGTGGCCAGTGGAGGCAGCTGCTACCTGGTCCTGACCTTGAGGGTGGTTATATAAGGGATGGGATAATTCCAGTGGAGTCACCACGGATACCAAGATGGTGACATCCTCCCATGTGGCCTGGCGAAGGCAGCCTCTACCTAATTCTGAACCTGTGGGCTGTTTCATGAGGGAGGATCACATGGGCGGGGACTCATACCGGGGCAATGTCATGACACAACCATGACACTAACTCACACTGCTCCAACGTTGCACCTTTTCCTTCTAAGGTTCCTTATTGTAAACCAGTAAACAGAACTATTCCAATACAATGTGTTTAAAAACATCTAGGAACTTCAATTCCCAGAATTCTCCAAGTACTGAGACGAGGAAAATGCAGGAGTGTGAACCATGTACCAGGAACTTGAACCGAAGTGAGCAGTCTAGTTGTTTTTGTGAAGCACCTGTGTGCGGGACATTTAAACCCAACAAGCACACTGTTCGAGGAGGCGAAAAGGAGAACACCTTAGCTCCTGTCCAAGAGTTCATGAACAGTACGACTCGCGTGGTAGAGCAGAAGAGACCGCCACGGGATGGACGCAGAAGCAGAGACTGCAGTGCCGTTGAGACACTTGGAGCCGCGAGGAAGGTCCTGGGCTCTCAGCGAGTCGAGAAGTTGGCGTTCTTCATTTTGGATCCCAAAGGGAAGCAAGACGCTCAATCATCGGAGCCGCTAAGGTAGGCTGGAAGAACCTCTACAGCGTCCAGATTTTAAAGCGGGCAACAAAACCACTATGCATAAGCGCAAACCAGACCAGAGACGCTCGAGAAATCCAGTGAGTCTACCCGAAGCTAGTTTAAAGGACTGTCAAACTGAGCACTGGACCCACCACGCCATGCAGGCCGAGGCCGCCATGGATGTTGAGGGTGCCTCCAGTGACGGCAGCATCAGAGTCATTATTGATGACGGCAAACGGAACCTGTCAGATGCCCACGGCCAAGCTCCTGACCCCATAAGGCAGGCCGCCTGCTCTGCTACAGGGACGACACCTGACAGCACTAGCACGGACAAACATACCCACACTAAACACACAACCCACAGCCACAAGTCGACTTCAACGCTGACCGGAAGGCCACACATGGTGTCAAGGGGGAGGTTTGAAAGTTCCCTGTCCTCTGGGTAATTGCCCCACGACAGGCCCCCGAAATCGAGATAAAAGTCTGATTCTGACGCTGTGTCCAAAACAACAAAGGCCACGCACGTCGACGGCCGAACGTCGAAAGACGTGCCGACAATCCGTACTCATGCTGATAAACGACAGTCGAAAGACGCTGCAAAATCCCCTCAGAACTCAAAAATGTCTGAACTCATTAAAAAACATGTCCCGGATGAACTTCGAAACACCACAAGTCATAGGTCCACAAGTCCTCCAGACAGAAGGAGACTATGACCCAGGGGGATGGAACCATTTCAGGGGTTTTGAGGCACAAGAGACAGCTTACACCCATCCTACCTCAGCTGTTGTCCCATCACCTGTTGTCCCAAGTTCATCCCAGTGGTCTGCAGAAGAAATAGATAGGGTCATGAGACGCATGTCTTCATTAGCTAATTTCTTTGACTGCCACCCAGAGGTTTTAGAAAATCTCCAAGGGCACCCAACCAGCTAGCGGGGCTGCACTTACATAACGCCCTGCCAAAAGACCCCGTACAGACACCTTACAAGCAGCCACCCCTCAGCAGGACCCATATCAGCTTTCATAATAGGACTCCACTCAAAGCTTACAGGACACTGGAACATACACGGACACCGAGGACCAAGGAGACATTGGGGATGTAGACCAGTTTTATGACGACGACGACGACGACGACGATGAGGATGTCCAAGTCATACAGTCTCCGGATCATTCAGACCCACGAGTGGCAGACTCACCGGTCGACAACTAAATCCATTATATGCTCCTAAAGGCAGCTGAACATTTCCAAATAAAATCACAGGAAACCCAAATAGACAAAGACTTTGTCGAAAACATCTTGGGAGACACAAAATCCGCAACCCAATTTATTCAAATTCTCCAGTCTGTACAGAGGTGAATACAACCCTCTTTAGTAACTCCAAAGTTAACACAGCGGTAAACCCGTGCATTGAAAGTCTTCCGACCAGCTCCCTCAAACCACCTCTGCACCAGGGGTCAGTTAAAACCAGACTCATTGGTTGCAAGAGCGGGAACACCTCTAGCCTCGTCAGAGGCACCCACAGACAAAGAAAGTGAAAAGATATATACTTTCGGTAGAAAAGTCACCACCTCGGCAGCCTACCAGGTGAGGATTGCCAATAACCACATTGCTGGCCAGCTACAGCTGCCATAAGTAGGACGAAGTAGCCAAGCTAATGGCCTCAGCCCCAGAGCCCCGTAAATCACAACTCTCTCTCACTGTGGCAGAAGGGAAAGCTATTGCTAAAATCTAGATGCAGCTGAGAACGTGGGGAGGATAATAGCTGAAGGCACGCTTATATAATACCACGCATGGCTACGCCAATCTGGCTTTAAACTCAAGACACAGGCTACTCTTCTCAACATGCCGATAGAACTAAATGTCATGGTCGGCAAGGCAGTGGAAGATGCCCTCAAAAGTGCCAAAGAAGAGTGCGATACCTTAAAGTCACTGTGCCAATTTACCAATAAACACTCCGGTCAGAGAGGGGGCTATAATATTTGTTGCTTTTTGGGGATAAAATTCACAAAGGGGGTCTGGGTACAACCAGGGTCAGAGCTCGTCCTGGGGCTCACCACAGGACCAGTCCTCACAAGGTTTCCAGAGAGGCCAGAGAAGATCTTGCAGCAGGGGCAGATCCTCCTCTTCCAGAAGCGGCTCTGCACACCCCAGACAATGACCACCCGCTGCAAGTCCCCTCCCATGCCACTCCAGTAGGACGACGCATAACACACTTTACCCATGTATGGGAGAGAATCCCCTCTGACAAATTGGTGCTTCCAACCGTGGCGGGCGGTTATTGTATAGAGCTGCTACAGCGTCCCGCTTACCAACTCCCAAGACAAAGAACCACCTCAAAAGAAGAACAGCGCATTCTACTGGAAGAGATGGCAGCGCTGCTATTAAAGGACGCCCTTGAAATCGTCCCGGCGAACCAAGTAAACCAGGATATCTAGTCAATGTACTTCCTTGTGCCCAAAAAAGATCTCCCAATGCGCCCTGTTTTAGATCTGCGTCCTGCAAACACCTAGGTCAAGCCCCAGAAATTCATCATGACAACGCTACAGGAAGTAATCCCACTGCTAAAGGGAGGGGACTACATGGCAACCCTGGTTATGAAATATGCTTATTTTCATATTTCATTGTTCCCAGCGCACAGAACATTCTTGCGTTTCAAGATGGCAAACCAGCACTACCAATTCAAGGTGCTACCCTTCGGCATAGTATCCGCTCCAAGGGTATTCACAAAGGTACTGGCTGTGGTGGCAGCGCCCCTATGTAGGGAGACAATCCCAGTGTATCCTTACCTGGACAACTGGCTGATCACAGGGGAAACCCCCCCAAATTTTCAAGCAAAATACCCAAAGAACGATCAACCTTCTTTTCCAATTGGGTTTTTCTATCAACGAGAAAAAGTCAAGCCTTGTACCAAACAGTTCTTAGGAGCTGTCATAAAAACAGATGAAGGTCTAGTCTTTCCATCAAAGGAAAGAGTACAAAACATATTGCTGGAAATATCTCAGTATCTAGCCAGTCGCTAGATAACCGTACGCAAAGCAATGCGCTTGCTCAGAAGAATGGCATCAAGCCTTTACCTAGTCCCACACGCACAATTGTGCATGTGCCCGATGCAGGTGTAGTGGCCGAAACAGTGTTCTCAGGCAAGCGGTCAATGGAGCGATCTAGTGGTCCTTTCGCCAACACTAGTACAAGCTCTACGTTGGTGAACAAATGAGAAGCTGTTGAAGGGAAAACCCTTCCACGACCCAGCGGTGCAAGCGATTGTTACAACAGACGCATTCCTCACTGGGTGGGGGGCCCATCACCTTCATCTCACAGCACATACTCTTTGGACCCAAATCACAACCCAGGTTGGAACCTCTAGCACTACTCAAAGTGCTCCAAGCCTTCGAAGCACATTTGACAAATCAGTCCGTATAAATTCTCACAGACACCACCACTGCAATGTTCTATATAAACAAGCAAGGGGGCACAAATTCTCCAAATCTGTCCAGGCTAGCACAGAAAATATGGAAATGGGCACTCAAATTGGGCATGTTCCTAACTTCCCAACATGTTTCAGGGGAACTCCACACACTAGAGGACTCTTTAAGCAGAGATCCTCTACCAGAAGAGCACGAGTAGCAGCTTGACAGAAATGTCATAGTCCAAATTTTCACACAGTGGCGCTACCCCTCACTAGACTTGTTTGCAACAAGAGAAAAAAACAATGCCCAGACTTCGCGTCCAGGTTTCCCCAACCCGACTCCAAGGGGGAACGCTCTGTGGATGAGTTGGTGAGGGAAATTTGCCTACATTTTTCCCCAACTCCACTAATGAGCAAAGTAGTGAACAAGAGTCACAAGGGACAAATGACATTAATCCGAGTTGCTCCTATGTGGGTGAGACAACCTATGTATCCACATCTGCGCAAACTGGCGATGTGCGACCCGATCAAGCTCCCGTGCCCGTTCACATTGCTCTCCGAGCACGGGGTGACAACATTACACCCTCAACCTCACTCTTTGAACTTGGCAGCTTTGCTCCTGAAGTCATAGAGTTTTGAATTGTAAATCTACCTCAAAGGTGTCTCAAGGAGGCAAGTAAACCAGACATGGTTATTTTGACAAGTGGCGAAGATTTGTAATTTGGCGCAGGTCAAAACAAATAAACCCAATAGAATGTACTCCATCACACATTCTTCATTACATGCTTCACTTACCAGACTCAGGGTTAGTATTTAGCTCAATAAAGGTTCACCTAGCGGCTCTATCAGCATACACCACCTCTCAGAGTAAGGTCTCATGGTGGAAAATCCTTGTCATTAAGGTATTCATGGAGGGAGTAAAGAGACTCCACCCTCCTATTTCTAACCCGCCACCAGGCTCGGAGCTCAATGTAGTACTTACAAAGCTCATGGGACCCCCTTTGAGCCTATGCATAAATCAAGCCTTAAACACCTCACATATGAGATGGCTTTCTTGGTAGCTATCACCTTCATAAGGAGAGTCAGTTAACTGCAAGCTTTGTCAGTGCAAAACCCTTTCTTTGCGATCCACAAAGACAAATTGGTATTAAGAACACACCCTAGGTTTTCACCTAAGTTCATGTCAAAGTTCCATGTCAATCAGCCCATTGAACTACCAGCTTTCTTTCAGAATCCAACAAGCTCAGCTGAGAAAAAACTCCATACACTGGATGTTAGGAGGGCAGTCCTCTACTATGTAGACAAGACCTGACCGCTAAGGAAAACAGACCAACTGTTTGTCTCCATAGCTCCACGAAGGGAGGTAGACTGCATTTCCAAAAACGCCATTCCCAGATGGATAGTCCGATGCATACAGCTCTGCTAGCCAGAATACCACCAGGTTGTGCTTAAGGTTTTCAGTGATGAAAGACCTCTGTTTCAGTATACACATTACAAAGGACCTCAGCGATGCAACAAGCAAGAAGCAATCTTGACAACCCAGCAAGGATCTGCATGCGACGATGATGATGGAAACGAGAGTTCAGCTACAGCAATCCCACTTTTCCTGTTGGTGAGGAACAGAAGAGCTGCAGAGCTGGTGTCCCTCGACAAAGGGCACCCAGCAAGTTGCTCATCAATGGAGGCTGCACCAAGTTCTAGTACAGAGGTTTTGTCACTCCAGATAAGCTACAGAACATTGAGCTTCCATAAACTTGGCGAAGATGTGAAACAAGTTTCCAGGACAGTGAGATAGAACGCAGAATTTCCCCTTCTGAATGTTTATCTTGGCAGTACTTGTTGCAGCAGCTTCCTGTTATTCCTCTAATGTCACTTGTGCATCAGATTTCAAGTTCAGTGGTCAACCCCCTGCATGGTCCCTGATGTACAGAAACCTGGGCTTGGGAGACCCCAGCCCACCTATCACAGGACCTCCTGCATTAAAAATCTTATTGAATACTGTGGCAGGTCGGAAGGGGGCGGCCACTTTAGCGACATATTTTTAATGGTGTTAATGGTCATTATTAAGATAGGCTAAGGCCTATATTTACCTATTGCTAGATGGGTGTCCCTGCCTATGTAAGTAACTAAAGGTGTTTGTCAGGAAGTCCCAAAGGAATATGCTCACGGTCCAAAACTAGTCCTAACTGGCCCTGCCATTATATTAACAAACTTAAATTAGACCAGGAGAATGGTTGTCTTGTATGCCAATATATCTTCTTTACTCCAAAGTTATCTTTAGTATGATATCTTTAAATAGTCTCTTGGGGGTGCTGTTGCGCAGCTGACAAAGATGGCTGCGTAGTCTTTGAGCTCTGTGTTGCGATGATTCTTTTTCTCACATGGTAACTGCAGATTATAATGAACTGGGCAGTAGCTGCGATCGGAAGTCTCTTGGATCCGACCTACAACTTTGGGGGCTGATTCTGTGGGGCCCATGTGGGCTGCTGAAGTCTGTATGCTCAGGGTCGAATGCGGGTGGAAGCGCTGGGCCTCCCGTCACAGGGGTCGCCTCGACTGGGGGGCTCTGCGGCCCGCCAGCGGTGAAATGCTGCGCTCCGCAGTTCCTTTGTGACCACCTTGAAATCGCTGGCCGGTCTGCTGGGGTGACTGGCTCCTGCAGTGAGACTCGGCCGGGGACACGCATGTGAATTGGCCAGTGGAGGTCCGCTGCAGCCGAGAGCGACTGGCAGCAACATCGAAGGTAGCGAGGACCAAGCACCATCAGTGAACCGGGCCTCTGCGGTGAGCTGTATAAGGGACAGGAGTACATCAGAGGTCTGTCAGGGGGGGCCCAGCTGCAGCCTTGTGAAGCCGACCGTGGCAGTGTGAACAAGGGGAGACTGCAACACCATTTATGAACCGGGCTGCCGCGGTGAGGCACCTAGGGGAAGGAAATATTAGCCGAACACCAGGCTCCCTGAGTGCAGCCCACTTAGTCTGCCGGTGTCATGGTACATTCCACCTACCACTTGCTCCTCTCCTACTGGACCACCTTAAGCGGATGTAGCAACAATTGACACGATGAGCACGAAGAAAGTCGGAAAAGGGTCTAACACCTGATCCTACCGCTGCAAGGTACACAGGACACTTGAATATTCTGGGTACCACACGAGTTCTCACTCTTAAATGTTGCAGCTGTGCTGACACTTCCCAAGGCCAGGCCAGTGTCGCAGAGCACCTGGAGGGTGCAGCTACCCCTCTGAATACATTTAAGTGCAACATAGCTCTTCTGGTGCCTGCTGCCCTTTCTGTATTGCTCGAAGTGCTGGGCAGTGCAGTGGTTGACACATTATAGACCGCTTTTTCCTCCCCCTACTGTTGCGGCTTGCTCCCCTGGGGAGACCTAACCCCTGAGGGCATAGCTAGTGCGCGCACAGCTCTAAAGATCCCTACCCAGGAGACACTTATGAATTGCTCTGTCTGTTGTAAGTTAGCTCTTTCTGGTCTCACTGGGACCTGACCGGCTCCCAACTTGACGAAGGGGGCCAATGGCGCTAAGAAAGCAGGGGCTATGGATACATTCACCAGGGCCGCCCGATGGGAACCAGAGGTGTCGCCACAGCCTCATCCTGCGCTTCACCCAAGTAATCCTACTGTTCCCACTGACCTACAACGGATGATGGAAACTATGACCAGGGGGTATGCAACAGTCCATGAAAGACGTGATGACTTTACTGCAAATGTTACGTCTATACGTGCACAATTAGCAAAGGATGTACCTCATATTAATGAAGCTGAAGACTGAATTGGGGTCACTGAGGACAACGTACAGGGTCTGCAGGCAGCAGTGAGTACACTGACGAAGGACATGGACGTCGTCAAGAATAAATCTGAGGATCTAGAATCCCGATCCCGAAGGAATAATATCTGCATCGTTGGGGTTCCACCTGGCAGCATGGAGCAGGCGGTTGAGCAGTTGTTGAAAGACCTTCTTGATGGCCCGCAATTGGCCCCCTTTTCTGCAGTGGAAAGAGCGCTCCATGCATATGTTCCCTCGCCTAAACCGAGGGATTGACCACGTCCCATTATTGCAAAGATTCTAAGCTATCGAGACCGGGATCAACTTCTTGAACTGGCCTGGAATCTTGCCCGACTTTTCAGTAGCAGTTCAACAAGAGCAACATCAGTTTACCAGAGTCAAGAAATTACTCTTACTCTGGGAACGCAATATCCTTTATACTATGCTGTTCCCGGCACACCTCCATTTCAAGTTCTGAGGAAAGTTTGACTTCTTCACAGACCCTGAGGAAGCCGTGTAATTCATTGAGGCCCATATCCCCTTGCCAGACCAGAGGGGTGTGGAGGCCGATGACCAGCTACCGGTTTGACAATTTCTCTCCATATGTTCATAAGTAGTCCTGCCATGATTATGAGGACATTGTACTTATTATTCAACTTAAGTCACTATTACATCCGGCCTAGTAACAGCTCAAGTTCACCCACAAAGGCAACAGTAAGACCCATTGCAATTGCTTGGTATTTGTTGGTGTGGTTATGTTTATGGTTGGTTAGAGGGAATTGTGATGGGAGGAAAAGAGGATGAGGGGGCTGCTACACTGCTGGTGGGGGGTGGCAGTGAGGGTGGGGGAAGAGTACTGGGTATCTGGGTGGTTATCTAGTGTCACACAAGTGGTGCAGTGGAACCTGTGCACTTAGTTGGGTTGGCCGAAAATATACAAAATATCTTTGCAAGCAAGCACTCGCAGACAATGATATGGGAACTGGGGATTTTGGAAGATCGGGACGATCATGACAAATTATTTCATAATATAATTATACTAATGCAATGCAAACCATCATGATGAGCTGGAATGTTAAGGGGCTAGGGAATTTCACCAAGTCACGGAACATTATGGCATATGTAAATAAAGACAAAACCAAGAAATTGCTAATGCAAGAAACATACCTTCTGTCAGATACACGTCTGGGTGTTGCAGCCCAATGAGGAACTAACAGATACTTCACATCTTACTCCATAGTCTTGGGGAGTCATGATGCTAATCCATAAATCAGTGGGCTTTTCTGAAAAGAAGGTGTATGTAGATACCGAGGGATGTCAAGTGATTGTCCTGTGTGTTATAGAGGGGGTGGAGCTATTATTGGTGAGCATGTATGGCCCGAATAATGATACCCCGGAATACTTTGATGCAGTGGCAGGCATACTAACTGCGCATGTAGGGGTCCCTATTATCCGGGGAGGTGATATGAATTTAATACTGGACCAAACTCTTGATCGCACGGGTACTGCCCCCAGGACTCGGTCCAATGCGGCATGAGCCCTTACGACCATATGGTCTCCCTATCTTTGAAAGACATTTGGTGGTTGTTACATCCAAATGATTGGGAGTACACCTTTTTCTCTCTGTGTATGATATGTCCTTGCGCATCGTTATGTTCTTAATCTCTTCCTCCTTGATTGGCAATGCCATAAATACAGATATTTTTCCACAAACTCTCTCAGACCACTCCCCGGTGGTGCTGGCTCTGGATCTGAATACCTCGAACAATCTGGGCAGCTCGTGGAGATTTAAACAAGAAGCTCTGGGAGATATTGGGCATCATTACACGGTGTGCGGTAAAAATCGACATTTACCGGCATGGCGCTATTAACGTGTCCGCCTTGGCAAGAGGCCGCTAATAGCGTACCATTACGAGTACGCCGACACGAGCATAGCGCTATGCCGGTAATGACCCTACCACCATGCCGCGAAAGACCCTAAAAAGACCCTTAGCGGCACCGATAAAAGCGCTTATAACACTTCCGACCTCCTGCAACATGCAAACAGCGGTCACCGCTAATAGCGGCCATCGCAATTAGCGGTCACCGTTAAATAGCGGAACCGGAAATAGCGTCATCGCACAGGAACGGGAAAGAGCACGGCAGCCATCTTTAAAAACACAATCCATTGCCATCCTCTGCCCCCTGGACCTGTTCCGAGAACTGTGCCATTCCAAAGCCTCAAGGATTCCCTCGCCATGCCTAAGGCTATAAAAAAAACAACCGACCGCCAGCGCAAGGAGAAGTTCACCAACGAGGAGCTAACAATGCTGACTGAGACCCTTGCAGCGAATGCCGACATGGTATTTTCAAATGACATGCGAACGGGAGACCCTGATCCGGAAGAAGGCTATCTGGGCAAAGGTTGCCCTGAAAGTGAGTGCGGTGGGCACCACCACCCGCACTGTCCGGGAGTGCAGAAAGTGGTGGGACGATCTCCGCCTCCGGGTCCGCAGCATCCTGTCTGCGAACCGCAACATGGCCATGGCCACAGGAGGTGGAGCCGATTTGCCAATAAAATTGAAGGAGTGGGAGGAGACCTGCGCCAACACGATTGGTGTTGAATCAATCGAGGGAGTCGGGGGGCATGGTGTGGCCATTACATCAGATGGAGGTGAGTGTACACATGAAACTATGCACTGTGAATGTTGAGCCCAGATTCACCTCATGGATGCGCCAACATCCATACATGCATACAACCCTGGCCATGTCAGTGTCAAACCCAAACACACACACATGCACGCATCACCACAGACAAGTGCCACACAGAACCATGCATGGATGATCCATTCAACAGACCCATCACCTGCATCCCTACCAATGAAGTCCCAATGCGCACAACAGCATGATTAACATATTCTGCATGAAGTACATTGAACCGCCACCAATGCCATCCCCCTCTTTGTCCCCCACAGGCTCACATACAGACAGTGAAGAACCTGGCACTGCGACTCAGGCACCCCCTGCCAAGAAAAAAAAACAGGACACAGGGGACACCCCCACTACATCAAGGGGCAAAGGGAGAAGTGTTCCCATGCAGAGTGCCAAACATCGTCGGAGTGCCACTGCTACCATACCGCAGTCCACACCAGCAACAACTGCCACACCTTCAGATGTGAACCCCCCACCACAGATTCCAGCCACGGAGGGCCATCCCTCCGCTGCCACAAGTTCCACAGGTCAGGCGGCAGCCACAGCACCACTCTCAGATGTGGAGGACCCAATAGAGTTCTCCATGGAAATGCACACCCCAACCCCCTCAGGAGCCCCAGAGGCAACTCCACAGCAAACACCAGGGTCCAGTGTCCATGGCCAGTCTGGCGAGGACAACACGGGAGGGTGCAGTAGCCCACCGGTGGCTACACCAGATGTCCTGGTTGCAGAGGAAGGTGCAGCAGCCACACCACGAGCACGCCACAGTGCCCTCGGCCTGGCCAGGAACAGGCAGCGCCAAGAGGACATTACTGTGCTGGTTGGGCAGCATGTGGAAGAGGCTGCCCGTCTCAGGGGGGAGATAACAGAGACTGCCAGGCACTCAAGGGAGGCGATTGAAGCCTGTACCAACAGGCTGTGTGTGGAGATTGGCCAACTCAGGCAGGTCCTCACACGTATAGCGGACGCAATGGACCGCCAGTTCCCATCACCACCACAGGGACAGACAGCCACATCACCATCCGCTAGTTCGAGGCAGACAAGCTCCCTCCGCCGCTCCACGCGCACCACGAGGCGCACATCAACCCAGCCTCCTAATGCTGGTGGTGGCAATGGGGAATAGGGACTGCAGGGTCAACCTTCCACGTGTGCAGCAGAACAACATTGTGCCAGACACATAAAAGGTTATTGTCGGGGGGAGGGGGTAAAGGGTGTTTCGGGACTGTTGTGAGGGGAGGGGGGAAGGGTGGTGGGATAGTTGGGGACGTGCACTTTTACATCTTAAAATGACTTAATACACTGGTGATTAATCAAAACACAGGCTTGGATTTCTTCGTTGTGTATGTGTACTTTATTGGTGACAGGGTCCATTGTGCGCTTCAACACAGACACCAGTGCATTACTACCCATATCCATCCTACAGAGTGAAACCATGTTACTCAGAATATTTGGTTGATCAGATGCTGTCTCACATCACATCCCTCCTGGCCATCGCCTCTTGCATGACCTGCATCCCCGTCACCTCCGTCCTCATCACCATCATCATCCTCATCAGGTGCTTGTATTTCAACGTCAGGGGGCAGTGGCACATTCCGTCTGATACACATATTGTGCAGCATGACACATGCCATGGTGATCTTGGCCACCTTCTCATGGCCATACAGGAGAGCGCCACCAGACTTGCTAATGCACCTAAACCGTGTCTTCAAAAGGACAAAAGTCTGCTCAATCACGACGCGGGTACGGGTATGTGCACGATTGTAGTCCTCTTCGTGCCTGTTCTGTGGGTTCCATACAGGGGTAAGGAGCCACCTCTTCAGGGGATATCCGGCATCACCTGTATGGGGGGAAGAATGGGGACCTGTTACTGTTCACCTCAAGAGCGGCTGTACATATCACACAAATCGACTTTGCATTGTGATTGAAATCCACGATTACCAGCATGCATGCAGACGATCTGTGTGACTGCAATGTGCAAAGGTGAGCTCGACCCTGCAAGTGGACATGCCCCATTCATGCCTCCGAGAGTAATTGACATGTCCTGGATGAGGCCAGGTCTTAGCTGTCCCTGGGTCCAGGCAAAATTGGTACCACACTGCTAGTGTACTGCCATTCCAACATCGATGCTGCCATGTGTGTGAAGCATCACTTCAGTGGTGCTATAGGTGCGTGTTTCAATGCTATGGCTAGGGGTGATCCCTTTGCATGCATTCAAGGGCACATTGCTTTATTGATGTTGTGCTGCGCTAATTCTGTATAACTATCTTGACGCCATGTTGCAGATTTGTGTATTATGTGGTGTGGCATGATGTGCAGTGTGGATGTGGATGGATGTGTGATATTTGGAAACCTGGATTGTTCTCAATGTTGTGCAGCTTCAAATTGCATGTGGGTTCTTCTCAAGTACATTGTGGCCTTCCCTGATGGACATTGGCGTACATCTGTATGTCCATTTGTCCTACGGACGGCTGTCTACACCCAGTTGGAGTATGTATCCCCCCTCCCCCAATCACACCCAGTTGGAGTATATATCTCGCCCCCCCAATCACATCCAGTTGGAGTATGTATCTCTTCCCCCCCCCCCAATCACACCCAGTTGGTGTATGTATCTCTCCCCCCCCCAAATCACACTGCCATGTGCTTGCCCTGATACTCACCAAGTAGCCACGAACGTTGTCCGGCTAGTCGCTCCATGTAGCGTGGTATGGTTGAGTTCCGCAGGACCATTAAATCATGGGTTGATCCGGGAAATCGGCAACAACAATGTGTGATTGATTATCTTGTTTACGTCACATACCATTTGGACATTGATAGAGTGGAATTGCTTTCTGTTTCGGTGACTACTTCATTGTGATGTGGGACCACCAATTCCACATGTGTACAGTCGATGGCCCCGATGCAACTTGGGATGCCTGCCAGTGAATAGAAGCCAACTTTGGTGTTTGCGATCTCCTGGGCAGTCCGTGGCAGGAATATGTGTTCATGTGCATGCTTCAGGAGGGCATCGAGTACCTGGTTCAGCGTGCGTGAGAATACTGGTTGTGAGATGCCATGCCTCTGCCCCACTGTATGCTGGTAGGTGCCTGTGGCCAGGAAGTGGAGCACGGTCACCACCTTCAGTAGAGGGGGGGGGGGCAGTTCTGATGTCTATGAGGCTCACAATGTTGTCATGTATCATGTCCACGATGCTGGTGATGGTATCCCGGTCCAGACGGTACAGGGTGTATATCTGCTCAGGGGTTAGGTTAAATGGACTGGCTCGGATCCTGGGGATTGGTGGCTGCCTCTGTGGTATTACTAGGTGCCCTAGTGGTGCTTGCTGCGCCTGTCTTGCCCTCCTCCTCCTCCTCCTGTGTCTCCTCTGTGCTGCCTGTTGTTGTTGCTGCTGCACTGCAATCATATCCTCCAGCCCATGTAATGCTGTTAATATTGGAACCATCTTGGTGTGGGAAGAGGTGTGTGAAGGGGTGTGATGTGTTCCTTTTGTGCTGGCACAGTCTACATTGCCTCCACCTGTGTGATTGTGTCCACCTGTGGCAGGTGGGAACACTGCTCAGTTCTCTTAATGGGTGGTTCGCGATGCCGGTATTAGCGCCATGCCGGTAAGGGGTTTTTGGGGCTTTACCATGCCGCTATTTGCATGCCCGCATGGCTTGTGATGGTGTGCTATTAGCGACATGCCGCTATTTACGGGATGTAGGGTCACGCGCCCGCGGACTAGCCGCTATTAGTGGCACTGTACTTAGCGGTGCCGCTAATAGCGGTATCTCGGGTCGTAATTGGGGTTGGGATTTAACGATACCGGTATTCCATTACCGGTAACGTTAATCCCTTAACGCACAACGTGTAATGAGGCCCATTATCTTTAAAGGCAGACATCAGATCCGACATAAAAACTTTTTTCTCCTGTAATACAGTGGAGGCTATCTCTAAGAGCACCCAGTGGCAGGCATTCATGGTCTACATGAGGGATATGGCTATTTCCAGAGAAGCAGGTGTTAAAATGGCCAGGAGGGACTTACAGGAATGTGAAGCCTGATTGAAGGCTCTGGAGACTGAATATGCCCAGACCCTCCTATATTAGTGTCAATATGAACAGAGTTGGAACAGTATAGATCCCATGCTACATGAGAGGTTATAGTTTCACACCAGTAGTGGCCCGAAAATATGGCAAGGTGTAGAGACCGGGTAGATTACTAGCAAAGGCTGTAAAGGTGGAAAGGGGACGAGCCCGTATTGACTGCATTCTCGACAAGCAAGGGGTGACCAAATGGAAAGACAATGACATCCTGGAAGTCTTCTGTAGTTTCAATGAGGCTGTATACACAGCGGGTCCAGCTCACGGGGATTGAGCATTACATGCTCTACTCAAGGACATACGGTTATCCCGGTTGAGTGGTGGGGCTGGGGACCCAATAAATACTCCCTTAACGACAGAGGAACTGACGGCAGTGATCAGGGAGTTGCCTAAAGGGAAGACTCCTGGTCCCGATGGACTGTCCTCAGAGTTTTACCAGGAATACAGCGGCCTACATCGCCTCGAAATGTAGGAAGAATCTCTTGAACACTCAATACTCCCTGAATCTCTACAAGAAGCTATTTTAACTGTCCTTCCCAAGCCAAACAAACCAGCTAATGAATGGGGCTCTTATCGTGCCCTCTCATTGATGAACGTGGACTTAACATTGGTGAACCGCCTGCTTCCTTTACTGCCCCACATGATCCATCGTGACCAGGCAGGTTTTGTCCCAGGCAGATCCACTTCACTTAATATACAGCGTCTGTTCAATGTATTAGCTAGGATGAACTCGACAGCCGTGGCAGTGGCAGTGACAATCGACGCCCAGAAGGCATTTGATATGGTCTCATGGGAATACTTGTTTTTAGTGCACGAGAAAATGGGTCTGGGGACTGAGATGCTCCGATATATACTCCTGTGCACCCTCTCATTGGCCAGGGTTCGTGTGAACTCCGACCTCTCAGAACTAATTGTGTTGGGAAGGGGCACTCGTCAGGGCTCCTCTTTGTCTCCCATATTGTTTGCTCTGGCCATTGAGTCTATGGCGGACTTCATCCGGGACCGCCATATACAATGCGGGATATGACTAAAAGGCCCACCGGAAATAATCTCTCTATACGCAATCGATGTCCTGTTATACATTAGAGACCCCCAGACAAACCTTGACCCGGTTATTCGAGACATCACACTTGTGGGTGAGTTCTCAGGCTTTGTAATAAATTATTCAAAGTCTGAGGTATTTCTCTTAACTGAATGCACGAGAGAACCTAAAGGTGAATATCCCCTATGCTGGGCTCTACATAAAATAACATATCTGGGAGTGACGGTGACCAGGGACAAAGCCGCTCTTTTACAGGAAAACTATCTGACACAAGCACAACAGGTAGATATTAAATGAGCGAATTGGAGGTCACTTCCCATTACACTGGCTGGCAGACTGACACTGGTTAAGACGATTCTCTTGCCCAAGTTATTACACACATTTGTTAACGTACCTATATTGCCTGGCAAGTGTTTCTTTGTTAGACTGCATACCTTGCTGGTGCAGTTTCTTTGGCACCCTGTTGCTGTCCATAAAAAATGGACAGAAATGGCGCTTCCATATGATAAGGGAGGTTTCATGGCGCCACATTTTGGGGTCTATTGACTGGCAGCTCAGGCCCAGTTAACAACCTACTGGTATGGAAGCGACACTCAACCACTTCGTGTTAGACTTTAGGAACTAGCTGCAGGGGAGGCTGGTCTTGGAACCTTGATTATAGATCCTAAATACTACTACGGCTGCCCGTATCATCCGGTGTTGGCTATGGTTAGCGCCTGGCAGATGATTTTTGTCAGAATGGGCATCACCCACCCATACTATAAATGGCTAGCTACCGTTGTGGAAAATCCGGAGTCTGGGTCCTACATGGTGCGGATCGCTTGCAACACGTGGGAGGAATTGGAATTTCGGCAGATGGCCGATATATTCCCAGAAGGGAAATTTCATACTCTCTCGGATTGGTCCTGGATTGCCGGGAACTCGGCATTGAGCTTGGGGCAGCTGTAGCAGCATGGTGGGAGGATTACCCGTCCAAACCCTCTGAATATACGGAGCTTGCGCTCATCGCCAATTCAGCAGGCTGTCGTAAATTGCTTTCTACACTGTATATAATGGTGTTGAGTGGGGGACAACACCCTGCTCCTAAGGCTAGAACCCAGTGGGTGGATAATTTTGGCATGATGTTAACCGATTAACAGTGGAAGAAAATGTGTCTCCATACCAAAAAGGTATCACTGAATGCTAGATTTAAACCTGTGCAGTTCAAATTACTTAACAGACTGTATTACACTCCTGACAGATTGTGTGCAATGTATCGTAGGTGTCGTTCCCAAAATGCTGATCATATGCACATGTTTTGGCGCTGCACCAAACTGTTGAGCTTTTGGGATGAGGTCCTTAAGATTGTGTCCGAAGTGGTGGAGTCTCAGGTGAAGCATTCACCTGCGTGTGTATTATTTGGGGTATGGCCAGTGGCACAGAGTAATCGCCTGGCGTCCTTTATAAATATGGGGTGTACGATAGCGAAACAATGTATACTCCTGAAGTGGACCAGAACCCACCTACGGCCAAGGGATGGGTGAGTGATCTCACCTAGGCTCAGAATTGCGAGCAGACATACGTGGGTTTGTTGCCCTGTACCACCAGGCCCAAAGACGTATGGATGGAGTTTAGAATGTATTTGGCTAAGCAACCCCCAAACTGGTATACTGTTCTGTTATGTGGTAGCTGACAGGAAAATTGTGTCCCCAACATCTTGTTATGACTTTCTTCCCTAACTGTTTTAAGGCGTATTGGACTGATTGTCTCCAGAGCTGTGTAATAATGTCCTGAAATGATGTTAATATCTGATATTCTATGATGTTATGTTCACTTGCTTGGTTAGCCTAAATAAAGTCTAAAAAAAAAAAGAAATAGTCTGTTGCCACCTGCTTGATAAATTCATGTAATTCTTTCACAATACACTTGGGTTGTATCCCCTCTTTAGGGACAGTTTTTCGACACACTTTGTTAGCACGCTTTGTTATACTTTGATCTAAGGGTTTGTGCCTTTCTGACTCTTGTAACTCAGGCCTTCTTGAGTTGGGTATATTTCTTGTGACTTGACCTTCCAGCTCATTGGATTATCTCTGCTTGTATCTGGTTCACTTGATTTCTCTTCACATTCATATTTATAGAACTCTCTCTCTGGTTTGCTCCACTCTTTACTTTGTAAACTATGGGGTACTTTCCACGGTATTTGTGACCAGTTCTCAATTACTTCTCTTTCAGGCTTATTCATTTTTCTCTTTCTCGCATTAACAAAGTTCCACTTAAATGGCTATATATTCCATATCTCATTAATTTCACTTGGACAAGTTTCTCCTGTTCCCTAATGATGCCCAGGCAGCCTCCCGATTCTCATGTTATCTCTATATCTGCAGGGGAACACTATCGGGATCATGCTTCTGAATGTTGTTGGTATCCCACTCGGTCCTTTCTTTCGTTGCGGCCCACTATTGGTGCGGGCAGCATGGCATCTCAGTGGCTCCCAGCTGGGTGGTTTCAGCGCTGTTTGACGGGTGCACGGCTCAGCACGAACTTGTCATGGTCATGCCACCAACGGGGCTAGGACTTAGTTCTTCTCTGCCCAAAAAGGCCAGGTCTCCAGCGTTTCATTCTGGGGTTTAGCACTTAGAGTCGAGAGCTCTGCGGCTCTCCTTGACTGTGCCTCCTCCAGGCGTCACCCTGTCAGGGAGCTTACCCGTGCATACGCTTTTTGCTCACTATGTGCTTCGCCTGTGTGCTCTCCGTCTTAAGTCTACTCGTCTCAGTAATATGTACGTCTCTCCTTAAAGAGACAGATCCTTTTCTTTGTACATAATATATATCATTTTTGTCTTCAACCAAATCTCTGGATCTTAAATATGATACTATGGTGGATGGGCTAGGGAGTTCCTCACAAGAACAGGAGTCCTTATCCCCTAAGGGGCAGACTCTGTGAGGTCCCACTTGCTCAGGCCCCTAGGGAGGGCCTTGCAGAGCGGGCTCGCCTCCTTAGGCTCAGAGGGGGAGGCTCCCCCTTCGGGAGAAGGGGTGAATACCCTTGATTTGTCACAATGCCCAATCATAGATAGCCAAATCAAGTACTGGTGTGACCTCACTCTGGTGTGAATGTTCATTAAGAGGGTCTAGGATACCCTACGTCGTCTGAACTAGATCTCAGGCTCATAGTCTCCCTCCCGGGCTGTGGCCAGAGACCAGGAAGAATATTATTATATACTGTAATGTCCTATCACTGCCTTTGGGAAGGATGACCAACAAAGATGGTGAGCCACAAAGACGAGGTTTAAACAATGTGTTTTACCATGCTTGCTAACATACTGGTCAAATGACTTGTGGTAAACCAATATAGGTGTTCAAGTGTGCACCCAAAAGGTATACAAGTAAGGTACCATTACCACCAACCTGTCTGGGCTATATGTAGTACTGCAACACAGTAACATCTTTGGGGAATGGGGTCGCCCTTCACTGTAGCCCGCACTAACACAATGTTAAGGATGGGACATAGTGTAGCAAAGGAGAATTGATTTTTTTGTGGCAGAGGGATTAGAAGAGGAGAATGTGGTCTGTTAGGTGATGGTGGCCTGGCAGAAGCGAATGTGAAGACTGGTACATGATAGAGTAGTGGAGGGGAGTTAGAGGGCACATTGTCTAATAAGTGGTAAGAAATGCTGTGCTAATTTTAAGGTGGGAGAAGGTGAAAAAGGAGATGATGGTGGGGTGGGGCTGCTTTTGGTATAAGAAATGCCTTTGAAATGATAATAGGAGAGATCGTTTGATTAGGGATGGCAGTGGTTGGGTAGCAAAAGGTAAAGATGGCATTGTGTGGATAATGTAAGGGGAGTTGTTGTAGTTGTGGGGGTCTAGTCTGGTATGACCATGGGGTGAAGGTTAAGTCTCATGTAAATAGCATTAGGATAAATATTGTTGCTGCAGGTGATGGTTGTGGTTTGTGGAGTGATGGTGCAGTGGGGATGTTGTGAGATTTGATTTGAGCAGAGGTGTGCCATGAGATGAAGCGGTGCATTGTGTGGTTGTGGGGTGTTGGTCTGGGAGTGTGATTTGTATAGGCGGATCTGAAGATGGATGGGACGTATCGGTTTTATCTGTCAGACAATTTTAAATGAAGTTTGAGGCATGCAATTTTTTGAGTTGTAGGAAAATGGAATCTGGTGAAGTGTGTGTGTGTGGGGGGGGATTCTAAAGATAGGACATGTGGCAGAATGGCTGTGGGGTATGATGTGTGGCGAGATGGGAAGGGGACGAGTGGTATGTTGGGTGGTTGTGGACATAGTGTGCCTTAGATGGTTGTGTGGTGTGGTGATGTAGGAGTTCAGAGTGTGGGGCAGTATGCAATGAGAAGTTTGGGCCTTTGTATGTGAGTAAGGAGGCAAGTAATGTAGATCTGACGATGGTGTCTCTAGCAAGCGGTTTGATCACACAAGTATACATCTATGCCATTCTTTTGAAACTGGTCTTACGAAGTACAAAATGTTCTCATGTGCTGTCCTGCAGCAAGGGCACAGAAAACCATATTGATTGGGTACCGCTTAAGTGTAAATGACAACTGCTTACTCTTAAACAAAATGTTTCTAATTATTAGGTCCACACTGGAAATCCCCATGCACTAGGCATTGTGTTTTACATGAGATTCTGCCAAGCTACTTGTCAGAGACTGGGTGAACTTCCACTGGCTCTACCATAAAATATGCTTGTTCAATTCCTCCTGTGGGTTTCTTTGAATTATGCAATATATATGTATATAGTTTATTTTGGTATCACCTTGATGTTTTTAATGTATTGTTGTATTGTTAACATTGAAAATAAAATTAAAAAAAAAAACAAATTATGCAATATACATTTGTCTTTGTATTCCAAAAATGAAAGTTACTTCTGTTTTTTTTTGTGTGTGGAAAAAACAGGCTATTATTTCATGTAGTTCCAATGCATTTCGGGCATGAGTCCTTCTAGGATCTGCCTGCAAGTTCTTCTAAACTGTCCTTCACTTCTACTAAGTTAAGCTGTGATTGTTGATGCATGGTCCCATGCTCCCTTCTATGGATAATGCTCCTTTCTCACTGTAGAAAACGCAGAGTGTCACTCTTCGGCTCGTCAGCACATTTTGCACAGTTCTCCCTCCCTGATTTGGGCAGCATTCTTTCTCTGAATCTGATTTTGTCTTTACTTCTTGCAGCTCTGAAGAGTCCAGCAGCATTTCATGAGCAGCGGCGAAGCTTGGAACGTGCCCGGGTAAGGAGCAAGATTCGAAGATGCTTCTTTCTTTCTCTTTCTTTCTTCTTCCTTCTCTCTTTTTCATTCTCTTTTGCTCTTTCCTTCTTTTTCTTTCTTGCTCTCTCTTTCCTACTATCTCCCCTTCCCATGAAGCTGTTCTTTAGCCCACATTCCAAAAAAGACCAACCGGTGTCACTGCAGCAGTCCTTGCCTCCCTTTTGAGGTCTTAGAACTTGACGTTTGAGAAAGTAATCATCTCCACCGCACCAAACTCTGGTATGGACTTATTTTCTGCAGCCAGAAGATGGTTCTATGGAGAACACAGGCATTAAGTAACCATTGTCGCAAAGGAAGTCCTTTTCTTTTACTCACTACGTACCTAAGGCAAGTTTAATTTTTCTTTTTTCCCGCTCTTCTCCCTCTCTTCCTTCCATTTATACTCCGTAAATCCAGTGCACAGGTCGTTCTCGGCGATGGATCATCACACTCTTTGTTTATAGTGTTTGGGCCCATTTCATTGATGGGACAACTGTGCACTCTGTGACGCATTATTTTACAAGTCGCTCAAGGTTCTGCTCACGCAGTGGGAGGACATTGTTTGCTCATCAGCGCCAGTTCGGCCTCTGAAGCTTTGTGAGATCCAAGAGGGTAATTACAGCTCTTTTTACTTTGGCACCCTGTCAAGGCTGAAGGTTTGGCTGGGCTTCCCTGGGTTAGCCGAGGCGGGAGGGCTCCATCTGGGTATGTTGCGGTTAACCACCTCAGTACTAGGGTGCGCCCCAAGGTCTGTGAAGAGGTTTGTAGCTGAGTTTACGCTGAAGGCCCGCAAGGGTCTAATACCAGGCTTTGGCTCGAAGGGGACTTAGGGTTCCTGACAAGGCTGGTACCAGGTTCATGCCGGGGACCGGGGAACAGCCTTTACCGGTCGAGCCGGACGGCACCATGGAGCATCCCTGCTTCCACCAATGGCAGAGCGACCAGCGGATCGCAATGACACTGTGCACCTAAGGGAGTGTCCACTGAGTAACAATATAGTGCTACAAGCGGCTCATCT
Source organism: Ambystoma mexicanum (assembly GCF_040938575.1). Taxonomy (NCBI): domain Eukaryota; kingdom Metazoa; phylum Chordata; class Amphibia; order Caudata; family Ambystomatidae; genus Ambystoma; species Ambystoma mexicanum. The sequence continues at coordinate 587,860,830 of NC_090926.1, forward strand.
AGCGGGAATGGACAATGATCAAGCGGACAAGCAAAGCAGGACATAGTTCACCAACCTCAAATGAGAGCTGAGCAAGCAGATCCTCCAGAAGACCTTTACCTCCTGGAGTCTCCCCCTGGTAGATCGGTGCGCAATAGCACTGAAGAGAAAGTATCATCATTACACCTCATAGGAGGGACCAGGGAAAAGGCCACTGCGAGATGCATTATTGATCTTATGCAACAAACCTTTTGCTTATGCATTTCCCCCTCTTCTCTGATTCCGAGAGTCTTGCAGAAGTTCAGAGCCTCCAATCCCTGCAGAGTTTCCTAATAGCACCACATTGGCCGCTGAGTCATTGGTTCTAAGACTTACTGCTAATGGCAAGTGGACCACTTCTACACCCACGCCCCCCTTTCCAGACCTGCGTTGCCCATGGGGCTTGGGGGCGGAAGATAATTTATCCTTTTTTAATTGAATTGATATTTTATTTCTATCGCGCTCATACACAAGTGTTACAGAGCGCGACAAGGCAAAGGAGGGAAACGGGGGAGAACAAAACAACGATCTTACTAGGCCCAGTGACATTGGGAACACGCAAGTGCATGGGAGAGGGGAAGGAAAAAATGGATGGAAGAGGGGAGAAGTGGAAAATGTGGAGCAAAGGAGAAACAGATAAATAATAATAAATACATAAATAATAAAGGCAACAAACAGTGGTAGTGCAGCCAGCAAGTGGCAAGTGCTGGGTTTAATGCAGCAGACAGGGTAGGTCGGATAAGTGCAGGAAGAAAAAAGGGGGTAATGTATGGGTACAGATACAGAACCCAGTGCAAGGGGTGGCCCGGAGGCAATACGGGAGGGTGGCAGGGTGAGCAGGTACCTGGGCCTGGAGGACAGAGGGTGGCCAGGTGCACAGTGCCAAGAGAGAACAGATCAGCAGGGGAGAGAGGGAGCGAAGGCAGAAGCAAAGAGGAAGGTCTTGAGGTGCTTCTGGAACCGGAGATGGTTCTCCTCAAGTTTTAGAGTGGCAGGGAGGCTGTCCCAGAGGGAGGCCCCAGCCAAGGACAGAGATCTCCCCCAGCTTGTTTCTTTGAAAAACGACTGACCCTGAGGGAGTCAGCGGTAGAGGAGCGAAGAGCTCGAGAGGGAAGGTATTTGCGGATGGATAGCTGAATGTATTTCGGACCCAGGCCCCAGAAAGCCTTGTGGACAATGCAGAGGGTTTTGAATGTAATCCTTGCATCCACTGGGAGTCAATGGAGATTTCAGAGCTGGAGAAATACGATCCCAGGGCTTGAGGCCAAAGACAAGTCTTGCAGTCCTGTTCTGGATTAGTTGCAGAGGGCGGAGAGTAGAGGCAGGTAGATTCAGAAAGTTGCTGTTACAATAGTCCAACCTAGAGAGAACCAGAGCTTGGGAGACAGTGAGCTTCTGGGGGAAGTAGAGGAAAGGCAGAGTACCTCTGAGGAGGTGCAGTAGGAAGTTTGACTTTTTAGAGACATCGGAGATGTGGGCGGAGAAGGAAAGTGTGGAGTCAAAGATGACCCCATGGTTCTTAGCCTCGTAGGTGGGGTAGGAGGAGGGCCAAGAGAGGCCAGCCAGAGAGTGAAGGGAAAGGATGGTGAAGGTGTTCCGATGAGGAGGATCCCGTCTTGGTGGCATTCAGACAAAGATCATTGGCGGCACACCAATCTTGAATGGCAGTTAGGCAATCGGAGATGAGAGAGCGGGAGGAGGTGTCCGAGGGCAGCCTGAAAATGAGTTGAGGGTCATCAGCATAGCCCTGGAAATTTGAGCAGAAAATGGCAATGCAGTGGGCGAGAGTTTCTAGGTATTGGTTGAAGAGCCAGGGCGAGAGGTTAGACCCCTGGGGAACACCACGGGTAGAGAGGAAGATAGATGATAGGAAGGACCCAAGTTGGACCTGGGAAGGTCGATCAGAGACGAAAGAGATCAGCCAGAGCCTGATCAGAGATACTCAGGTTATCACAGAGACGGTTCAGCAGGATGGTATGGTTGGCTGTGTCAAAGGCAGAAGAGAGATTGAGTAGGATGAGGACAGAGGGAATGTTAGAGTCAAGGTTGGAGAGCAGATCTTCACGGATGTTCAGGAGTACAGTTTCTGTGCTTCTGGCAGCTCTGAAGCCAGACTGGTGGTCATGGAGACAGCCAACAGAATCGGAATGAAGGTTAAGCTGAGAGATGGCCAGCTTTTCCATGAGTTTGCCCAGAAAGGGAGTAATGGATATTGGGCGATAGTTAGCAGGACAAGAAGGATCAGCTGTGGGTTTCTTGAGAAGAGGATGCACAAGGGAGTGCTTGCACACAATCTCTTACATTTGCACTCTGGCACCTGAAAAATTGATCTGTGGTCACTTGGGATTATCAGTTGATAAATGTGGGCAGCGTGCAAACCACCTACTCGATCCCAGTGCAAGGGAAAAGGGCTTTGTTTTTGTCATTGGATGGTGGGGAAAGTCAAGGAATCCTTGCAGATATCCATAGATTACCTCTTTTCCTTGTTAAGTCTGGTCCATTCAGGGACTCTAGCCTCATCGTACAGAATGCATCTGGCAGCTTTTGGGGAATACTTCTAAACTAATGACAGACTAGTCTCCTTTGTCAATCCAGTAAGGAAACAACACTTCAGGAGACGTATCCATCTCTTCCACCAGACACAATGTCCTGTTCCGAACTGGGATCTGAATATGGTCTTGATGGCTCGCACACACAAAACCCTTCAAGCAAATGGCATCAATTGAGTCACGACTGGTGACCTGGAAAACAGCTGGCAATTTACTCAGCCTGTCGTATCAGTGAGCTACAGGCTTGATCTATTGATAAGCTCTACCTCTCCTTTCACACAGACAAAGTAGTCTTAGGGACCCACCCTTCATTTTTGCCAACGATGGTCTTAGACTTCCACATAAACCAGGACATTTCTCTACCTGTATTTTTCGCATAACCACAGACAGAGGCCAATAAAAGTCTCCATTGTTTGTATTTTGGAATGTCCTTGAGCTTTTATCCCGAAATGACCTACCGTCATCCTCCCTTGTGCCCCTGAGAAGTGTACTACACGTGGCCGCACGCCTTATGAAGGGTCTTCGCAGATACAACCACATGACCACGCCCTTCATCGACCTTAACTGGCTCCCACTGTACACGCAAATTACCTTCAAATCTTTCTGCATCATCTATAAGGCAGTCGCCCTCAAGTCCCCAAGCTACCTGGTGGAGAAACTCAGCACCTCTGGTGGACAGCGCAGCACCAGAAGCCAGAACACGTGCAGACTTGAAATCTGCCGCTGCAAAAAGAAAGGACCAGAAAACAAGCCTTCTCTCCCTAGGGTCCAAGACTATGGAACCTCCTCCACTTCAGCATCAGACTCTCCCCCTCACTCATCCAATTCAGAAAAGAACTCAAGACACACCTCTTCAAGTAGTCTCTCCTCCTGAACACGTAAGCAGTCACATCACCCCGTCCCCGTGTCACCTGACTCGTTTGACACCGTCTGCCTCTCTCCTCCCTGCCACCATGTACAGCTGTACCCTTCCTCTGTGCCACTTTGTATGCTACTCCCGCTTTTTATCTGTTCTGTTGCTACCTTATGTTTCTGTACTGGTGTATACCTTTGTAAAGCACTCAGTTGCTTCTCGAAGATAGGTCCGCGATCAATAAATACCATAATAATAATGACTCATTACAGGACCTCGGACAGACTGTCACCTTTGGTGGGGGTACAGCCAGACAAACCAGCAGCTAAAGCCGTTATCGTGAGATGGATAGTCTCATGCATTTCTCACATTTACCAAGGCAAGAAGCGATCCCTCCTCAAGGCCTGCATGCACATTTGACGAGCAAAAAGAGCACGGCAGTAACCTTCCGATGCCCTGGGAGGGCATATCCAAAGCAACGACATGGACCTCTGCTTCAGCCTTCTGTAAACACTACGCGTTGTATTCTAACTCCAGGCTGAATGCCCTATTTGGACAAAAAGTCCTAAGGAATATCTTGGCAACCGTGTAAATTACATCCTCCCTGGGTTAGAGTAGTGCTTCATACTCTCCCATAAGTATGGTGGAAAGGGGCCAGGACGTAGAAGTAAGGAAAAGTTGCTTACAGTAGTGACTACTGTACTCCTATTCCAATGTTCTCTTTCCTCCATACGCCGCCCTCCATCCCCCCTAAAGTAGTTAGATGGGTCCTCACGGTCCTCTTGACAGTTCAAGGACTGAGGTAAGGAGCGTGCGAGGAGGGGATGCTTGCTTGGGCTTGCCATGGCTCCGGTCCCGTTACCACTCTGCATGTACTCCTATACATATGGAGGAAAGGGGAAATTGGACTAGTATTACAGTAGTCTACTGTGAGTAACATTTCTTGCCATGATCTTCTTTGCGAAGGTATCGGAACTAGTGATCAAGCAGTGAGCTGTGTCTGCCAGCCACACGAAATTGAGAGCTGTTGTTCTTTTTATTTTCTTTCTTTTTTTATGATGTCCCTTTAGAATAGAACATTTCTCAGAGATCATGGGTCACATAACTGGATCGTTACATTATGCTATTGTTGTGGGCATTTTAACGCTTAAGGCTTGTTGAACTTTAATTACTGTACAGAGCATTGTAAACAAATTGCTAAAACAATAGCTAGGTGTCTGGATTCTTTTTTTTTATTAGTCTGCTTTTTCCAATTTGATGTATTTGTGCTTTAGCTTTTATGGTCACACCGTGAAATTCACACTACATTTATTCAATATGGGTTGGCTTGTTACTTCTTTACAGACTGAAGACTATCTCAAACGGAAAATACGCTCCAGGCCACAGCGGTCCGAACTGGTCAGGATGCACATACTGGAAGGTACGTTACCGGCAGAACAAAAACCAACCCCTATTTTTGAAAATGTAAATCTGATCTGAATCTCTATTTCACATCCACCACTATGTTTGTAAGTGGACTAGCCTGTTCCCAGTGATCCCTATCTCCTTGCTCACCTGCCTTTAATATGCAAGATGGGACCATTCCGTCTCGTGAGCTCTGTGCTGTCCCTGCCTTTAATATCTAGTGCTTTATAGGTCTCTGCTCCTCCTAGCCTGGATATCCGAACTGTACAAGCTAACAGACTTGAGAAGTATGTGTTTCTCAGCCCTCCGTACCCATGACTGGAGAAGACTTTCTCCAATAGCTCGAGGCTCTTTGTTTCTATGCTTGTGTTACCTGGAAGGGATGTACCTGTCTTCAATAACCTGGTGCTGTGGGCTACATTACTTTTAATGCAGCAGGATCCTATTACCCTAAGGCTTTGTACTCCCCATTATTTTAATAGCCACGGCTAGGTCACCCTGTCCTCGATGATCTGGACTTGTGTGCTACACCCATACTCACCCCCATTCCCTTTCATACCTAGGACCAGATTAGCTTACTTTCCCACCGTAGTGGATTTTGGCCACTATGGTGACACTGTGGTCTGGAAAGATGTGTATCAGTTGTGTCTGGTATGGCCAATTGGGCAGCAGTCCTCATTTTATCCTCTCTGAAACATGACTGAAACCCTCTCCCTTTGCCGGTAACAGTGCCCACATCCTAGCCCATGGCATTACTCTGTCGATTATGGAAGCCACTGACAATCGGATGCATTTTTTCCTGCTATCCAAAGGTCTGACATCTTCTAGAAGCTGCTGAGTGAGCTCTTGGCAAAGACCAACAATGTCTTTAGGAAGCTTCCTTAGGAACTCTAGTTTTGATTCTGACATAGCTCCTCTGCTCCTTACAGGGGGATCCTGGGACTTTCCAGGCCTTATTCTCCCCAACCCCTGCATACACCCACTCAATGACATGTTATTAATATTTTCCCAGAGACCCTTCTTCAGATGTGGGAGCTCTCCCTTCCCCCAACAAAGTCCTAGTGGTTGACAGCGGAATCATGTGGCAATGCCCGATAACTTGTGCTCCTTTTAATTTGCTGAACTGTAATTCCCCTCCCACTAGGTTAAATCCCCACTTTGTTGTGGTCTGCAAATTGTCTGCCCTCATTTATGGAGTGGAAAAGTCTCCTACCTCCTCATGGTGCTTCATTTGATCATGGCCACACTGAGAGCAGGGGCTGCAATTTGCCCATTCTAGATTTTTCTTTGTCCCCGTAAATTCTACTGATCTCCCCAAGACAGGTTTTCCTTGGCACTGTGAGAAACCAGAAGGTGTCTCACCCGCTAGTATCTGGGGATCTGTCATCCAGGTGGCCAGGACACGGCCTTCGCTTTTGGATCCAGTTCCTGGGGGTGGACCAGTGCGGGAGGATCATCTAGATGAGGGGTCTTCTGGAAGTGGGACACCGGATGGCGGGATGCGGTATCCCTCCCCCTGTAACACCTTTACCCCATCCTACCAGGTAGGATATGTGGGAACTTTACCCCCGCCCACTTTCCCTTCACAAACACTACCACGCGACAGCCCGCTCTGGGAGAAAACAGACTCACACCCGAGCAGTGTACCTGACATGTCCCACTACTATGGTCAGGCGATATCAGGCAATTACTGACAATCACTCACACCTGACTTCCATTAAACTTCCCCACACGGATAAAAGATGGAGCACAAGAGCACACTCTGAGCGAGTGAAAGCCCACGAAGGAGCAGCTGTTTCGAGAAGGCAGCTGAATGAGTTGAGAAATACGGTAAACGAAGAAGGGTTTGTTAGGAGGGAAATACCCTTGACCTTTCCGACAGGAAACAGTTACTTTCAAAACCATTGTAGATCAGAAAACATAAGGCCAGGAAACCAGGCTAAAGAATCCTGCATTCTCCAGCATGGATTCACATGCTCATGAATATTCCCCGTCGCCAGGCTGAGAATCCTCAGTAAAGAAAAAAATCAGTTTCAGTTTTGTTTCTGAACTGTCTTTCTCCTAATAACCAATCACTGGTCTCTGGGTCATACTGCCCCCAGCCAATGACTGCCCTCTACCTAAGCCCCTCTTCAGGCAGCCATCTTCAGATTTTTACCGCACATTCAAGTGTTGGGAGTCCTCGTGCTTAGCTCTCGAGCTTTTACTGCGTATTGCGTTTTTTCAAAGCGTTTACTCTTATTTTTTCGGTCAAATTGAGCCTCAAGCTTCACTGATTCATCTTCCGATTAACGGGGACCCGTTTCAGAAATCTCTATGCCCCTCAAGGGTGAATTTCCGTCGAGTTTCACTTTTTGGAGGATTCCAGAAGATCTTGGAGGCCTACCCGTTGTGGTCATGGCCGAAGACAAAGGAGACTCGACACCTCTGTTTAGGATCTGCCCAGGATGTGGACTTCAGAACATCTTTAAGGAGGATGAGCAGTCCCGGTGCCTCTACTGCCTGTACGCAGATAAATTGCATGTAGAGGAGGCCTGTGCGTTCTGCAAGGACATGTCCTCCCGTACCATGAAGGACCGTCACAAGCGGCTGGCTGGCTGACTGGCTGGAGTGGAAGAGCCCGGCGGCAGGTGAGCCCCGGCAGCGTACTTCTCCCAAGAGAAAAATCTGAGCAGTCTTCTAAGACCTTTGAGGGCGCTCCGGCGACAGGGGCCCAACATAAGGCAAAGCACTGTGAGTCTGCGGGCACCGGGAGCGCTGTTGGTATGGGCTCCTCGGCTGCCAGGCTGGGTGCAGCATCGCCAAAGCCGTCAACTACGAGCCAACGCTCCGGCTCGTTGAAAAGGAAGTCGGACAACCCAGGTAAGGTTCAGGAGAAGGCCCAGTCGGTTCTGACGGAGAAAGCCAAGGGGGAGCGAAGCGGTGGCCCATCCCCCACAGTGAAGGCCTCAGACGCGCCTACGGTTGTGAAGGCCCAGATTCACCAGGCTAAGGCTTCTATTGAGGGAGTGGTAGCGTCCCTGGTGATGACCGTGGAGGCAGCCCCAGTGGAGATGGCTCCCAAGCCAAGAGTTTCCCTGCCCAGCCGGAGGGAATCATCTTTCACGCCCATCGATAAGACCCCAGTGAAGCCCCTGGGCGAGAAGGGGGGGGGGGCACGATAGTCCTACCGGACTCCGATATCCCCTGCGAGGACGAGCTTTCGGGCCTCAAGGCAGTTCTTGACAAGAGGTTCGTTGGGGTCAGATCCTACGGGAAGGACCCCGATGAGGCGGACGTCGAGAGCAACAAAGGAAACGACGAGGGATGGTAGATCGATGAGGAACCGGAGGACACTACGCCGCTGCCGACGCTCCCGTCGCAACCGCTGCTACCACCGACGGACAGGTCGTAGGACATCTTACTAGCGTTGCACACACTGTGCACAGAAATAATGACAAGGATGCCTTTGCCTCCGGCGGACAATACAGCGCCGCCTGGACTGTCCATGAGCCCTCCATCCAAGCGGAGGCGGGTCCATCCACCCTGCCCTGCCATTCTTCACCTCCATCCCCTCCACCGAGGGACGAGACGGAGACCGAGACTGTGACGATGGGAACGGACAACGGCTGCGATGACAGAACTGATCTCCCGTCGCCCCACCCCGGGCTTCTCCTCACGACGAAATTGGCTCCTTTCACTCCATGATGGCTAGGGCCTCCAAGCTTTTTCAGCTATGCCCCGAAGTGCAGAAGAAGGAGGGATTTCTTTATCAGCGACGAGAGGCCAAGAGGAAGACCGTGCTCTTGGTCCCGTTGTTGGACGACATCTAGGACGAAGGGCTGCGCCTCCTGAAGAACCCATCCTTGGCCCCGGCGAAGAGGGTCAGGTACGAGAAGTAGTACCGGGTTCCTATCTCTGCACCTATGTGCCTCAGAGCGCAGCCGTCCCTGGACTAAGTGGTCTCCGCAGCGGCCAAGAAGAAATCTGCTGGGGCGACAGCGTCAACTTCCACTTCCCCGCTGGACGACGAGGGAAAGAAGCTGGACACCATGGGACGTCGAGTCATCTCGTCGGCGACGATGACTATTCAGGCGAGCAATGCTCTCGCTATCATGGCCCGCTACGATAGAGAGCTGTGGTTTAAAATCGCCCCCCTCCTGGACTTCCTTCCAGACGACAAGAGGGTAGAGGCTCTTGAAATCTTGCGAGAAGGTGAGGTGGCTTCGGACCACGCCATTACGGTGACCACGGACATCACCGACACCGGCTTCCGCCAGATGGGCAACACCGTATGCCTTCCCCGGCGTGGTTTGCTCAGGGCCACCGACTTCCGCCAGGACGTACAGGCGAGGGTACTGGACATGCCCTTCTATGAGAGCAACTTGTTTGGCAAGGCAGTGGATGAGTCACTGCAGGCCATCAAGCCAGACACCGAGACGGCCTGTGCCTTGGGCACGCTCCATCAACGACGGCCGTCCTTTCAGTTTCCCGGAGGCAAGGCGCAAGGTGCCTCCAAACGACTCAGTGGCAGCTCTTCATACCATTAAGCGGCCTGTTCTTCATCCCAGGAAGCCTACAGAGGCCGCAGCAAGGCCGGAGGACATCGTTGTCGTCGTCAAGGGGCCCAAGGTGGTAAGGCCTCGGCGAAGCAGGACTGAACCAGCTGTGACATCGGACCCCACCCGAGCACCCCGGTGGGAGGCCGGCTGGCGGACTTCGTCGGCGTGTGGAAATCCATCTCATTCGACCGTTGGGTGCTGAATGCCCTGGCCCACGGACACACTCCGGAGTTCCAAGGGAAGTGTCACCGTTTTCCACCCGTGGCCAGGAAAGAAAACCACATTCCTCAAATACTTCTGGAGGTACGAGCAATGTTGAAAAAGGGCACGATAGAGCTTGTCCCAAAGAGGCTACGGGGCTCCGAAGTATACTCGCAGTACTTTCTCGTTTGAAAGAAGACTGGCAGCTGGCGGCCCATCCTAGATCTCTGCCGCCTCAACAAATACATAAAATCCCAGAAATTCCGGATGGTCACCCTTCAGCACGTGCTGGGACAGCTGGAAGAAGGGAACTTCCTGGACCTGGAGGATGCCTACTTCCACATCCCCATACACAAGGGGTATCGAAAGTTTCTGCGCTTCGTGGTCCAAGGGCGGCACTACCAGTTCGAGGCCATTCCCTTCGGTTTGAAGTCGGCCCCAAGGGTCTTCACCAAGTGCCTGGCACCGATGGCGGCGCGGCTGCGCCTGCAGGGGATCCACGTCTACCCTTACCTGGACGATTGGCTAATCTGAGCGAAGTCAAGGGAACTCGGCGTCGAACACACATCGATGACCGTCCGCCTGCTCACAGAATAGGGGTTCTCGATAAACTATGCAAAGTCCTGCTTGGTGCCATCGCACGACACTGTTCCTGGGAGCCAGGCTCAACACAGTGGCTCGACTAGCTTCACCGTCGGAGTAGAGGATAAAAGCCATCCAGGACAAGATACAACGGCTGTTGTCCATGGAAGTTGCTAGGGTGAGGTCCATCAAGTCCCTGCTCGGTATGATGTTGTGCATCTACCTTGTTCGACTGTGCAGGTTGCGGATGCAGCCACTGCAGGAGTTCCTCGACGCCTTTTCGATACAAGTGATGGGAAGCTTCGAAGACAAGTTCGCCCTCGACAAGTTCCGTCGGTACGATCCGGTGGTGGGGAACCCGCGCGCACCTCGCGGCGGGCATGGACTTCCACACCCCAGCGCATCAGAAAACGGTGATGACGGATCCTCCCCGGATTTATGGGGCACGCACACCAGAGATCTCCACGCAAGAGGCCTTTGGCTCCTGGAGGAGAGGTCGCTGCACATCAACGTCCTGGAGCTCTGGGCCATGTTTTGGGCCCTCAGGTCCTTCCTTCGGTCCCTCAAGGGCAAGGTGGTATGGGTCTTCACCGAAAACACCACCACAATGTTCTATATTCGGAAACAGAGGGGCACCAGATCCATGGCTCTTTCCAGGGAAGCGCAAGATATGTGGCACTGGGTCGTCGCCCAAGGGATGTTCCTGGTACCTTTTCACCTGGCAGGAGTAAAGAACACCGTTGCCGACTCACTCAGCAGGGAGCTGCGCTCTTGCCACGAGTGGGAGCTTCAGCAAGATCAAGTGGATCTCCTATTCTGACGATGGGGCAATCCCCAAATCAATCTGTTTGCGACGGTGACGAACACCAAGTGCCAGAGGTTCGCCAGCAGGTTTCCCCAGCCGGGGAGCATGGGGGATGCATTCTCCTTCCCCTGGGACGGCCTGTTGCTCTATGCTTTCCCACCGTTGCCATTGCTTCTGCGACTCATCAGTCAACTCCTGAGGATGATCCTCATCGCACCGGTGTGGCCGAGGCAGATATGGTACCCGGACCTTCTGGACATGTCAGCGTCCCCTCCAGTCAAGATTCTGATGGACGCAGATCTTCTCGCCAGGGAAGGAGGCGTGATCCTGCACCATGACCCAGGGTCGCTGAACTTGCAGACCTGGCTCCTGCAGCACTAGAGTTCAGAGGCTACGATATCCCGGCGGACTGCAAGGAGGTACTTGTCAAGGCCAGGGCTTCCTCTACTCTTAAGTGCTATGGACATAAATGGAAGAGGTTCACCGTCTGGTGCCATGCACAGAAGATCAACCCTCTACGGATTACGGCCCCTCAAGTGCTGCCGTACTTGCTGTCGTTCGCCAAGGCGGGCTGGCCCATGCCTCCATCAAAATTCATCTGATGGCTATCTTCCGCTATACCAGAACTCCGGGGCGGTCGTTGCTGTGGTCTCACCGCCTGGTGAAGGAGTTCATGAAAGGACTGTACCACTCGTTCCCGCCGTGAAGGCTCTGGCGTGGGAGCTCAATGTGGTGCTGACTAGGCTCATGGGTGGGCCATTCAAGCCTTTGCATTCAACACCTCTGAAATTCCTGTCGTGGAAGACAGCGTTTCTTGTGGCCATCACCTCCTCACGGAGAGTGGGAGGGATCCAGGCCCTCTCCTGTAAGCCTCCATACCTGACATTCCACGAGACGAGGGTCGTGCTAAGGACGCACCCCTCCTTCATGCCCAAGGTGCCATCGAACTTCCATCTCAACAAGCCCTTGGTGTTACCTGTTTTCTTCCCGTCGCCGGCTGAGAGGACTTTGCACTCGCTGGATGTGGCTAGAGCACTGAAGTTCTATGTGGACCGCACAAAGAGTTTTCGGAAGACATCACAGCTGTTTGTGAACTTTGGCCCTGTGAACCAAGGGAAGGCCCTGTCCAAGGCTTCCATTTACAGGTGGCTCTCCGGCTGCATGACGCACTGTCATCGGTTGGCAATCCGACCGTTGCCTGGCCATCCGAGAGCTCATTCGACCAGAGCGATGGCTGCAACTACGGTGTACCTGTCTGGTGTGCCCCTGCTGGACATCTGCAGGGCTGCTACGTGGAGGTCGACGCACACCTTCACAAGATTCTACTGCGTCGACTGCAGGATTCCAGGGAGGAGTCCAGAGTCGACCAAGCAGTGCTGTGCAACCTGTTCGCTTGAAGGTGAGCCTGGTGAGGAGGTAAGAGATGCTTAATGATGAGTTGTTGAAATGCTTAATATTGAGCTTTGCCACCTCCTCTGGTTGTACATGTGTTTACTGCTATGTATTCTTGTATTCATGAGCATGTGAATCCATGCCGGACCCCATGCTGGGGAAGGAACAAGTTACTTACCTGTAACTGTTATTCTCCAGCAAGGGTCTGGCATGGATTCACATGCGAACCCTTTCACCTATGCCTCTGAGGCTCTTCTCTTGGTTCTACTGCCACTTTACGTGCTACCAAATCTGAAGATGGTTGCCAGTGGAGGGGCTTAGGTAGAGGGCAGTCATTGGCTGGGGGAGTAGGACCCAGAGACCAGTGATTGGTTATTAGAAGTTCAGAAACGAAACTGGATTCCCAGCCTGATGGGGAATATTCATGAGCATGTGAATCCATGCCAGACCCATGCTGGAGAACAACACTTACAGGTAAGTAACTTGTTCCTTGTGTGTCAGAGAGAAGTCGGAGAGAAGCATCTGCCGTTTTGGTATCATCCTTGGCTTCAAGAACAAAGTAGCGCCAGAGAGATCAACACAGCTGGGAAGTTGGGGAAGCCGATGCAAGAACGGTCTGTATTGTACCAGCACACTCGTAATGAGGCCCATTGTATAACGAGCGCAGAAACGAACATTGCTAAATGCGTGTGATGAAAGACGCAAGTAAACCTCAATTGCTGATCAGTGTTTGAACTTTGAGAAGGAAAGATACAAGAACAGTGACAGAGTGGTCCGGCGCCGCGTAGGTGCTCAAACAAAGGTCTCTGTAAAGGTATTGAGCTAAGAGGTGGCAGAAACAAAAGTAAGAACATTGTGTGAAGTGAATCGAAGTGGTCCTGCGACGGTTAAGTAAAACCCATTGCACATTCGAAAGTCTTCAATTTTTGATATCAAGAGGAAAACTTAGAAAGGGAGATTGCATGGTCTGAGCCCGAACAAGGGAGACCAAATGTGAATATTGTGCTAGAAGGATCCGAGCTCGAACAAGGGAGACCAGTTGTGAACATTGTGGTAAAAAGAGAGAGAGACCCATGATGAATATTGAAAATTAGACATTGTATATGTGAAAGCTCTGATGAGAAAGAAACTTTGGTGCTTATTTGTTGCAATAGGCCGTCTGCAGTAAGAGACTGTTATTGGAAAAGAAGCTTTGGCAAAAGGACTTGATACCTTTACTTTGAAGAGAAGCCAGAGTGTGTGCGAAGCTCGAACATTCCGCCTTGCCACCTATTAAAAACGTGGGGAAGGGAAGCCAACTGCTCAACTATCCTGACATATTATTTCTTGAAAACATTTCTTTTTGCATACACAATTGTCCCATACCCTTTTTGTATTTAGAAGTAAGGATTGGGAATAGGTTTATTAGTATAGGCCCTTTTATTTTGACAGACTAGAATAGGACTGTGTTATTTTTATTTGATGGTCGGAGCTTGTTCCCATCTTTAGATTTAAGTTCAGATAGGTGTTCAACCAACCCATTGAAGTTCTATAACCACCCTTGAACTGTCTGTTTTCACTGTTTGATACCATGCCTTCCTTACAGCACCCTATGGTCTGAAAACCCACTATCCATCCCTGAGAGCCCCCTCCCCAAACATTTTGTTTTGGCCATCCATTCGTCTATGTGGACAATGATGCATGGCTAGAATGATGGCCATTTATAATGGCTTAATCTCACACTGAGCCCACACAGGCAACCCTGGTTTTATTTTACAGTGGTGTAGACTGTTTTAAAGACCTCCGAGAGTTTCCATTTGTCCAGTGTAGACGGGCAGTGTGTTTTTGTGTTTTTTAGAGCCAGCCTGATTGGCTTGCTACTGAGATCTTTGTGTGCTACACTGTGTTGTGATTGGAGGCCTGGCTTTGGCCAGCTTCTGAATGAAAGAATGTATTATCTGTGGGAGTCATTGTTTATTCAGGTAGCAGCCCAACATACAGGAGTCCAACTCGTCATGGCTGGCATACAGCATTTTCTTGCAGCCATTTTAGGTGGTTAGGTTACTTTTGTATTTATTATTTTGTGAGTTAGTGAAACCGTGAGGGGTGTAAAGGGGGACGTTATGGGGCCTAGCCCCCATACAAATGTGGCAGTAAATGCAGGCAAACTGCCTCGTCGAGTTGGCCTCCTGCGCGTTGTACCAGTTCCATGTATTCCTTTGATGTGTACCGGATTTTCGAGAAGACTATTGCTGAATATGGGCTGCTTTTGAGGACCATGGAGTGGCCATACTGGTTGTATCCTAGCTCCTTTGGCCTTGTGCCCTGCTCCTTCTCTGAGGGTGGAATCCCATCATGGGCTATTAACTTCCTGCTATCCTCTTGATCTGGTTGTATAATCTATTGGCAGTTTATTTTTATTTATTTTCCTCAGATTTGTTTTTCTCCAATTGTTTTGCTGAGACCATAGATACCCACCTGTTTTTCCTAACCCGAACTCCCTATCTACATTTAGTGGGGGCAATTCTATCAAATAAAGTGAGCGAAAATGATTCAGGCAAAAGAAATCAATAGACCTACTTCCCTTTATCTTCCTGTTCTGGCTATTTAGAAGGTTTTCTTGGCCTCTGCAATGTTGACTCCCTGACAATGCCTTTTGTCCTAAGTGCCTAAGGTGAAAAGTCTTCCTGGCCTTTAAGTCGGATTGCTTGCTCCTGCCCCACCCCAGCTCTGTTCTTTGGACTTCCTGGGTCACACCCAGGCGTTGCCCCCGTTGTGGAACTATTTCATACTGGCTGGCTTCTACCTCCTGTCACCGTCCACCTGGATGCTGATGCTTCTGACTCGTGGGTCGTCTCATATGATGTTTGTTGCACCTTTCGGTCATCTAGAACCTTGCTGAGGTGTGGGTTTGAGTCCCTGCTATTTTGTGTCCCCTGTTACAGTAAGCTGGTTCTAAACCTGACACCTCGCCACCTGTGCAACTACCGTTCATAGGCTGATTTCTTCAGATCCAGTGCCCTGAGTACTTGTCCTGGAGTCTTGACCCTGGATCCATCTGCAGAGGTCCACTGGCTGCTGAGTAATGGGGCTTGAGCCCTCTATCCTACCGTTGTTTCCTATTGCTCGGAGTGGGCTTTGTGATCCGTTTGCAACCAGCTCTTCCTGCTCTGCTGGTTTCTTAATGAAGGACTGGAACTCTGCTTCTTGGTGGTCTTCTCTGCTGTCCCCTCTTGCTGGTTGGCCCTTCTACTGCACATGTGGGGTGACAAGAGCACTTTCCTCACTTTATCCTTTAATGGTGGCAAACCTATGGGATTTGGCCTGATTGATTCCTAAGAGACAGCTTTTGAAAACTCTTTAAACTCCCTCTTAGTACTATACTTCACTGAACCAATATGTTTTTTATGTCCATCTCAATGGGCTCTGGAGCTTTTAGTACACAGTCTGGGATTTCTGAGTGTACCAGTGATATTTATTATAGGTTTTAATATAATAACATAACTACAGTTCACTCTGTGCCTGTAAAGCAATAGTGTTACAGTAACCGCTACTCTTTTCATTGTTTCTGTCACACACCTGTTCTCCTTCTGCAGACCCACTGCCCTCCTCTGTCTCCTCACCTGAATTACTGGAGTCCGATCGGTAGTAGTCCCGACTTTGCCGGTATTGGTGCTCCACGTTGTTCTTTCGTGGTGAAGACCTGTCTCGATAGGAAGCCACAGTGACCATTGGTGAGCTGTAGCCTTGTGGCTCCTCCACTGAGGCAGGAGAGAAAACGAGGGGAAAAAGACAGAGGCTGAAAAAAACCCTTTGCTGAATGTGGTTGCATTTAGAAGGAAATTACTGGCAGTCGTAGTTTTGGAATGATGAGCTGTTATCCGGATAGTCTTTGTTGCGGCCCGCAATGATCCGGAGAGAGCCGATGGCAGTGTGGGTTGAGGAGGCTGCAGTGATGAGGAGTAAGCCGAGTGCAGCGTGGAATTGGGAGTGTCGGAATGAAGGAAGCGTACTGAACCGTAGTCCAGTCTGCAGAAACAGCCATAATACCGAACAGCTGCAAGAGATCCACCTCACTGAAAAAGGGAGGAAACGGAAAGCGGCGGGGGGGAAGCGCTGCAAGGAGAGGGAAGGCAAGAGAGAGTGGCACATGGGAAGAAAGCCTGTGATACAGCGGAAAGGAAAGTAAGCGCACGAAAGGTAGAGTTACTGAGCGTTTCCAAGCGAGAAAGCCAAAGAGCGTAACTCAGAGGTTGCAACGCAAGGAATGCTGGGAGGACGCGGGTAATGAACCTCCCAGCCCGCAGCGAGACAGAAAAGACTAGACCGCCACCACACCAATTAGAAGAACATGACAGAACCTTTAATGGCCGCCCCACCTATACCTATTCCACAGCCTCCAGGGACTCGGGCGCATGACATTTTCTACACGTTTATTAAGGTGAACATGGACTGATGATACTGTGTTTGCTGCCTATTGTGTTAACCCATTAAGGCCTAGTTTCTTAAATATTCTAACCCATTTCTTTCTTCCCAATTACAATATATATATATATATATATTTCAAAAATGAACAGCAGACACCATTCGGGCAAGCAGCACTCCCATATGTGAATTCAACAGTCTCTTCCAATTATTGCAGCGGACAGAAACCAACTCAAACGGCACGGGTTGAATAATAAAACAACCTTTATTTGTAGAATTTGCCTTTATTGCTGTTTTCTTACATACTACTTTATTGGCATATCTTTGTGTGTGTACCTATTTGACTGTTTTAACTCATGCAATACTAAAATGTCTGTATATATTTAACAGTATTTGATGTGGGGTCTTTTTAGTCTGTATTTGTCTTCGGTAAATTGTACTTTGGTCACACACTCCCTTCAACCAAGAGGGAAGTTTGACTGCTCTTCCGCTTTACCATTTGATTGAGGTTTGGTCTAACTTGGCAGACATCCTATTTTCCCATTTAGGTTAGGAAGTTTCACATGCCTTGCCAAAAGGGCATGGAAAAACCTCCCTAACGGAGACCAATGTCCAGAGCACAGCCATTTCCAGGTTTCTGGGTTCATGTATTTGTTTTTAGATGGGACACTCTTGATGATACACCCCCTGTTGCTGCTCTGGTGTTCCTGGTATTGGTGAGGCACTATAGCTGCTGGACTAATGAAGGCTAAGTTCTCTTCACTGACTAGGACTGTATCATCTCTCTAGTACCGCTCAGCCCTTATCTAAATGAAGACATATTGTTATTTTTCATGGTCTGCTGGAGGCTCAGCATTGGTATTGGTATTGTGCAGCCTGTTTGCTCCGTTCGGGAAAGCAACCTTATTTAATGGCTGACATCCTTACTTGCCGGTTATGTTTTCTCAGAGATAGGAAACAAGAGTATTCTCTGCATGTAGTCTATCCCCAACATACCAGAAACATTGGAAGAAGATATTTTGAAAAAACAATCATAAACTTGTCTTGATGGAAGAATACTTCCTTCTTTAGTGTGCATGCACTGGAAATACACCGTAAAAGTTCTACAAGATCACTAATAATCACATTATTGGATAGGTGCTAATCCTGTTTAGATCTAATTAAAGCACTAGGCCACTATCAATGACAATGGATCTGCTACCATCTTTCTACACTGTTAGGACAGTTTTTCTAAAGTCCACCTAAGTAAGACTGTATAAGACTAACCCGTGGGCAATATAGAAATTCCAATTCTTAGTATAGACCTGTACCACACAAGGTACTGGTAGGTTGCAGAGCAACCAGGCTTACCTTAGGAGGGAGAGGGGGATGTAGGAAGGTATAAAGAACTTGTTGCATACATGTGGTCCAAAGAAACACTTATAAACAGATATTTTGAAAAAAATAATGGTTTGTTGTATACATATATATATGCAGGCAAAGGGAATTCTTTAAAATTGCAAGTACTTGTCTAACTCATAAACACAATATAAAAACCAACATAATACTTATGTTTAGTAAAGCAAAGTATATAACACATTTAGAATACAAGTATGCAATTCAAGGTGAGTAAAGCCACATGATTAGACTTTTAGAATGGCAGTATGCAATTCAAGGTAAGGAGACACTATCGGTAGTAAACCGTTAAGATTATTCTGTTCCAAACATCACATTCTAGAATAGTGGAACACAATTCAAAGGTAAGTAAATAACTTTGTAATGCTTTGCGTTTCAGAATGACAGTATGCACTTCAAAGGAAAGTAATGACTTTGTCACACTTGTAACTTATTCTGTTTCAGGAATAAGCATTTACAGCACCAACACATAGCAAGTAATTACTTAGCAACACTTGTTCTTTTTTTTAATTATTTTATTTGTATATGGTTTATTCAAACCTTTACAACAACAAAAAAAAATACGAATTGAGTTAATACAATAGCACAAAACGTTTTAAAATGCAATACTAAATGTATTAACAATGTGTTAAAAAGAAAGTAAAACCAACCATCAGAGGTGAGCAAGCTATCACCATTATCTCCTCATCCAGGAATCTCCCATGATTTTATAAAAGATGCTACAGCGAGACCGGCAGACAAAAAAGGGTGTACAGACATCTTTTCCACAGGTTATTTAAGTCTGACCAACTTGTATGAATTTTCAAAAATATGTCTGTCTTTCAAAATGAATAGCCGGACATTCCATAAACAAATGTTTGACTGTTTCCACAACCTCATTGTTCTTACAAAACCAAGCGGCTTCTGAACGATCTATCAGCCCTCTTCTTAAGAGTATCTTCCTCGTGAGCATTCCACCGAAATCTCACTATAAGGGAGCGGTAATGCAGTTTTGGGAACAATATTAAATACAGAGCACTGGTGCCCCTACTTTTATATTCATGGGATAGATGCTGCAGAGAGGGGTAACCATGAAAAAAGACGATAGTGTTCGTCCAGTCCCTTTTGTACAGAGTCTCTTTAACTTTCATTGGCCTTGATGTCACTAAGTCGATGTCCACTTTAAGATTGCCCAAAAGCGATTCACAATAAGTTCTCAATTGCCTAAGAAAATGAAACTAGACAGATCAAGTTTGGTCCATGGTTTGTAAGACGTAATGTGCTTCAGTATACAATGAGGCGGTGAAAGATGCGACAATCTTTCGGTATAGAAACGGAGAGAGAAGCCCTAGCTCATATTTTATTGCTGCCACCAAGACAGCATTGGAGATTTTCAAAACTCATCTCCACATCTTCCCCTCAAGAGTGTACAGCCAAGAATGCAATTCCATCGGCTAGAGTTCCAAACCGTATGTCAATTTGGCAATTGCTTTCCCCGCATAGGATTGAATGGCTGCCTTTATAGTAAACCTACCAAATTTTCTATCAATCATCACAAGCTGGTTAGCTAAATTCTTCGCTTTTAGAGTTAATGTAGCCTGTATATCTCTCACTGATGGATATGCTGAGATGTGGTAACGCAAGTATGTTAGACTGGCCGTGCTCAATACAGGAGAGTCTCGAAGGAGCCACAAGGGGCACCCTCTCCGAGCTCCAGGATTTTAGTTTTTAAGGGGTTGATTATTAAACAGTCCTTCTGCATAAGTAGAGAACGCTGAGAGTAACCTCTGCATCCCAATCCTGGAGCAGTCGATAAGTAAGAAATCATCTGCATAGGCCAACCATGACGTCTTAATTTTCCCAAACTTGGGGGCGATAAATGCGGCTGAATTCAACGTCCCTCCCATGTCTGATAAGTAGAGATTAAAAAGACAGGGAGCTAAAACGCATCCCTGCCTTAGACCAGAGTCTGTTGTAATTCTACATGAAAGGTCCCCAGCTTGATTCAAGCACACATAAATACCAGAATTGTCATGCAAGCCAATGATCAGGTGTAAAAGACTACTTGATAGGCCACATTTCTGTCATTTTAGCCATAGTCTACAACAGTCTATCCTGTCAAAGGCCGCCGATAGGTCAATCGAGGCCACGTACATATGCAAATTCTGGGCTGCACATGTCCTCTCCTGAAACTCTGACTACCCCACTAATATTTGTGGAATATCCCCTACGGAAGCCGGTTTGAAGCCCATCTAGTCTTCCTGTTGCCGTAGCCAGTCCTCTAGATGTCGCAACAGAACTGCCGAGAAGATTTTACCTTCCACATCTAGTAGGGCAATAGACCTATAGTTCCTGAGGTCCGACTTGTCCCCTTTCTTGTAAATAGGGACGACATAAGAAGATCTCCACGATTCAGAGAAGCACTCCTTGTCTATAACACTAGAAAACAAGAAAGAAAGAATTATTGCCCAACTACTAGGATCTTTTTTCTTTTAAACGTTACTTGTTAGGCCGTTGGGGCCCAGGCCCCAGAAGATTTCACCTTCTTTATAAATGTACACATTATATCAGAGTCTGGTTTTGGGATCTGATATCCTGGACAATTTCTACTTGTTTAAACTGTGCCATGTCCAAGGAGTGCATCCTATTAGCATAGAGATCCTTTAAAAATTCTACCCAGGAATTCTCTGGGACTGCGTTCAGCTGATCGAGAGGTTTAACCAGATCTAATGAGTTTGCTACGTCCCAAAAAGAGCAAATATCCCTTTTTAATTAAGAAATGCACCATTCCCTCAGCGTCACCCTTTAAGAGGGAAGCTCTATGTGGTGTTTACACAAGCTTTTATATTTTTGTTTTAGTTCTATATGTTTATGGTTTTTCACTTCTTAGTTATATTTTCAATACAGAGGCCTTATGCGTTATCAGTACTTCCCTAATCCAAGGCAACAATGTTCTCAGAGGCAGAAGGGGGACCCTGATGTTCCATGGGCCAGGTATAGGCCGGTCAGCATAAGGCACGACTGCAGGAAAGTCAGAGTTCTACAGGATTTCTCAGCTAACAAGTAAGTAACAGACTTTAGAAGTGGTGAAAAGTGTTCAAGGACCGTAGAAGGCTCCCGAGATGCGCTCTTATGTTAGGCTGGTGTGAACTCCCAGCTTCACGAATCGCCACCCTAGACACACAGGAGCAACACAACGATTTCAGCCACACAGTACCTCAGCAGTGAAGAAGAGCTTGCAGACAGACGCCTTCACGATGCAGCAGCACAATCCGGGAGGATAGCGCAGGGGCAACGTGCTCGCCTTGGAAGCAAGACTATGCGGAGCAACACAGGTTTGATCCTTGATCCGTGCTTAGAAACCTCTGGGTATTAAACACGTTATAAATGGCGCATTAAAATTTACAGGACCCGTTCTCTGGATTCCTGGTCATGGTGACAAACTAAAGGACACTGGATGGGAAATTGCAGCAGCAGTCAAGAGGAAAGGCTCTCTCAGCAAAAGA
This sequence comes from Ambystoma mexicanum, assembly GCF_040938575.1. Taxonomy (NCBI): domain Eukaryota; kingdom Metazoa; phylum Chordata; class Amphibia; order Caudata; family Ambystomatidae; genus Ambystoma; species Ambystoma mexicanum. Next base: position 587,882,459 of record NC_090926.1, read on the forward strand.
TTCTTCCGTGCTTCTCCGGGCTCTGTGGATTTGGTACCCTTTTCAAGGTACCAGATGAAGAACTGTCATCTGATCGATTTGTCTCGCTATCTTGGTCCAGCACTCTTGTGAGGGGACTTGAAGGAGTGGAATCTTACTTCTGGAAGTCCAGCAGTAGTCCAATGAAGTTTCCAAGAGATTCGTTCACAGGAAGACGTTGCACAGTACTCATCCTCGAGGTCCCAGGGTATTGGTGGTTTACAGCCCAGGAAGGTCACAGGTCGTCGTGGGATGGCTCGAAATGCAGGTCTTCTTAGGACTGATTGGTCCCACCAGTCCAAGTGTCGGAGTTGTTTTCGAGACTCCTCTGTTGCAATGGAAGAAGGGGTCAGCACAGGCAGTGGTTGAACAGCAGGCATCTCTGGTCGCTGGAATAAGCTACAGGTGTCTTCACTTCTTCTCCCTCATCGGATTCAGCTCCAGTGGTCAACATGTCTTCAGCTTCCAGATCCAGGCCATTTATCCAGGAACCCAGCCAATCAGCACACATGCTACATTCAGCTACACAAGGATCCCAAGAGAAAATAAAATGGGAAGCCCAAGGGGTCCCCCAGCAACACTGCACAGAAAGTGCTGTGTGCTGCAATAATGAAATGTAGATGCTCAAAACGTTATAGGAAAGATGACTCCAAAAATTAAAGTATGGAGAGTCACAAAAATGACTTCCATGAAAAGACTACAAGAAAGGGTGAGTGGGGGGAAAAGGGTTGCCACTTACTCTGGAACATAGACAAATTATCCACAAGTCTAGCAATAAATGCCAGGGATCTTACAGGGGGTGGGGATTTAGCATGAATATGAAAATCTAACCTAACAGACACCTCTGCAAAGATTGTCCTTCAATAAGATGAAAGGCATAACGTACAAAAGACTAAATTCAAATCTGACTTTGATTAAATATTCAGTATCCAGTCAAATGCTTTGATGCATTGAGGTCTACTGAAAACATATCTATATAAAAGATTAAACAAATTTTATTTAAAAACATTTGAGGTTGCTGTCTACAGAAAGTTAAAACCTATGCACTTTGGAAATACCAATTTTGTTTTAATTGTGTTTTGGTCGACTGAAAAAACGACCATTCACATATACATACAGAATTAAAAAGATAAACAGAACACATCCATCAGAATAAAAAAGTAGTAAAGTAAAAAAAAAAGAAACCCCCAAAAAATCATAATAAAAACAAAAAAACAAACATTTGTCACACATTTCATACATTATTTCGAAATTAAATCAAGCTCCCTCATAACTTTCAAAACTTCTAGTGTTCTTCATGTCCAGATATCAGCATCTCCAAAAAAGAAACTGAGGATAACCATTTATCCTGATGTACAAAAGTGACCGATATTTAACTCGCAAATCCTGTGTCCCTCTTCCTTCAAGCATTATATGTCTAAGAGTTTGAATCTTTTGATCCAAGTATAAGGGACACAAATTATCTTCATAAAGATCCTTAAACCTGGTACACTGAAATTGCCTCGCTGGAAGTAATTCAAGACAGAATCGTAAAAATTCCGAACGTCATCGAGGGCTTGGAAAACTGGTAGGTAATTAGACTGGTAGGAACCCTCTAGGCTTATCATATTGAGACAGTGGTTTAGCCAACACCAAATCATGCACAAGAGAAATCCTGTGAATCCAATCACCTCTTTTCATCGATTCTTTGACACTTAATGGATTAGAGATTAAATCATCTTCAGAACGGTCACACATTTTTTGAATTTTCAACGCTTCTCTCCTAAATTACATCAAGAATGGATTGCTTGCTGCAGTAGTCATTGACCCAATGTCTTCAATGGCCCTCCAGTCCATCTAGGCTCTCACCGATTGCAACCCCATCTCATATCTTAGACTCGTAATGGGCAGGCTCTGTGGCAGACTTAATACACCTTTCCACAGTTTTCCTTCCAAACGAGATCAATCTATTAGACTTACTAGCGGATTAGCATCCAGATCATAAACTAAAATCGGGATAACCTCACCCATGTAAAACTAAAGGCACAATAGAAAATGTACAATATGTATACAGTATCTTCTTCATCTGGATGAATTTCACTTCCAAGTCATGGATTAAATTAGACATTGCTGGAAAATTATTGCAGTTTGAAACCTAAGTATAAGACTTCGTTCGCAACTGGGGCATCGCACCCATTCATAGACCATCTATAAATTGTCAATTTCTTTAATGGCCTCCTGAACTTAACAATTTTAGACTTAGCAAGGTTTATCTGTAGGCTATTTTGTACAGCATAATCACCCAAAGCTCCTAGCAAATTCTGCAGGCCATTGGGTGTGTAATCGAGTAGCACTATGTCATCGGCTTAGGCTATCCTATTCAGTCTTTCTAAGCCTATCCTAGGACTAGCCAAGGCTGCCTGATCTAATGATTCTGCAAGATCTGCAAGATAGAGGTTGAAGAGACACGGAGCAAGTATGTATTTGTGCCTCACTCCCCTATCTACCACAATGGGAGCAGACAGATTGCCCTGCATGTCTAATCTGACCAACACTTGTGAACGTTCATGTACATTTAAAATAATTGACAGCAATTCAGGTGGAAGCCCCCATTTCAGCAATTTAGACCAAAGATGCACCCTATCCACAGTATCAAATGCCTTCCTAAGATCTACCCAAGCACAGAGCAAAGTGGTACTCCCCCTTAATAAATGATCTGGCAGTCCCTATACTGAAAACTATACCATTTAAGGAGGTAGACAGACCCCTTTGAAATCCAACTTGATGTTTTGACCAAAATACCCCTTGTTTCAGCCCAAGACTCCAAATCCCTCAACACAGCACCAGCAAAGATTTTCCTGTCGGCATCCAGAAGGGCGATCAGACGGTCGTTGGAATGGTACAGCCGATCACTCTTCTTGTAGATTGGAATTACAATTGCCAATCGCCAGTAATCCGGCAGACAATTTTCTTTCAAGATTTCTTTAAACAATGTCAACAAGAATCTCATGTTTCATGGGAATGAGTACACAGTTCCACGGAACAGGCGGATTGGCATCTCCAGGAGACCCAAACTGTTTATTCGGAATAGGATCCTCATCCTCGTAGGCAATCCATTGGTTTGCCTACGATACGCTGGACTCTTCAATGTTACCGATTCCATCTGTTTGGCGCTTGTGCCTTCTTTCGCTGGTATTTGAATAAACTTCATACATTTTGATTTTGTGGCATTTGAAATCTTCTGATTTTTAGTCTTACGTTGAATCTCTAACTTATACTGGAACTCCTCTGATGGTTGATTCTTTTTGCACATTTTCCATTTTTTCACAGACCTCTTCAATTCAGACACAGCTATTCCATTATCAATAATCTGTTCACAGTCGACAAACCCATCAATCTCCACCAGAGGAGTCTCGCAGGTCTGGGCTAGCCTAATAAACTCCTACAGAATGGACTCAGATAATGGTGTATCATCCAGACATTTGTCAGGCCCAACCTCAGAATCTGGTCTCGGCTAACCTTGATCAAGGGAGTGTTTTCTCTCTCAGGCGAATGATATTGTTCAACAACTCAACAGACTAATCTGCAAGAGTCTTATGTCACTATGAGTCAGAGAGGCCAATGTTCTGCTGTTGTATTCCCATCTTTAATTATTTTAGAGTCTCAGACAAATTTCCATTTATAGCTGATCTCAAGCCCACCAGGGTGGAATCACAACCAGCACCTCCCTTGTTGGCTCCAAGAGGATTCCCGAATGGACATGCACCTCTGCTTTCAAAAGTTCAATAACGTTAACAGGGAATTGAAAACAAAGTGTCATGCTGACAAAGTATCTTCACTGACCACCTTATGATTTTCCCAACAATCCCCTTGTGCTGCAGTTATGATATGATATGGCATTTATAACGCGCCTATACACAAGTGTTTCAAGGCGCAACGAGGCAAGGGAGGGGGAACAAGGGGAGGACAGACAACGATCATACTAGGCCAGGTGTCATACAGATCGCGCAAGTGCATGGGATGGGGGAAAGGGAACAGTGCGGGGGGAGGGGAAAGGGACAGTACAGTACATGGGAATAGAATAATAACAATAAGTAAAAGTAACAGCTAGCAGAGGGCAAGTGCAGAGGTAAGTGCAGACATCAGGTGTCAAGTGCAGGTAGTGGGACTGAAGGGATACAGAACAGTCCCGAAGTGCGGGTGGGGTGGTGCTAGGCAGGCAGTGCAGGTGTGTGTGACTGGCGGGGGAGGGACCTGGCCCAGGATCAGAGGGTGGCCAGGTAACCAGCACAGATTCCGTTTCAGCCAGCAGGGGAGAGGAGGAGAAAAGGTAGAAGCAAAGAGAAAGGTTTTGAGGTGCTTGCGGAACCGGAGATGGTTCTCCTCAAGTTTCAGGGAGGCTGTTCCAGAAGGAAGCCCCAGCCGAAGAAAGAGATCTACCACCAACTCGTTGCTTGGAGAAGGGACTGACCCAGAGGGAGTTGGAGGCGGATGAGCGAAGAGCTTGAGAAGGAAGATATTTAGTATGAGAAAGTTGAAGGCATTGAGGACCCAGGCCCCAGAAGGCGTTGTGGACAATGCAGAGGGTTTTGAACTTGATCCTCGCAGCCACTGAGAGCCAGTGCAGAGATTTCAGTCTGGAGAGATACGATCCCTGGGCTTGAGGCCAAGGACACATCTCGCTGTCCTGTTTTGGATGAGTTGCAGAGGGCGGAGAATAGAGGAAGGCAGATTTATAAAGAGGCTGTTTGCAGTAGTCCAGCCTAGAGAGAACCAGAGCTCTGGAGACAGTAAACTTCTGGGGGAAGGAGAGGAAAGGTAGAATACCTCTGAGGAGGTGCAGCTGGTAGTGTGACTTCTTAGAGACGTCAGAGATGTGAGGAGAGAAGGAGAGTGAGGAGTCAAAGATGACACAGAGGTTTTTAGCCTCACAGGTTGGAACAGGAGGAGGGCCAAGAGAGGCTGGCCAGAGAGCAACAGGAAAGGAGGGAGCGGGTGTGCCGATGAGGAGAATCTAAATCTTACTGGCATTAGAACAGAGGTCATTGGCGGCACACCACTCCTGGATAGCAGACAGACAGACAGACGGAGGTGAGAGACGGAGAAGAGGTGGCCGAAGTTAGCCTCAAAATGAGCTGAGTGTCGTCCGCATAGCACTAAATGTTAGTGCAGAGAGTGGCAATGCGGTGGGCAAAAAGTGCCAGATATAGGTTGAACAGCCAGGGAGAGAGGTTAGACCCCTGGTGGACCCCACAGGTAGAGAAAAAGATGGCGGAGAGGAAGGGCCCAAGTTGGACCTGGGAGGGTCGGTCAGAGAGGAAAGATGTCAGCCAAGCCAGGGCCTGACCGGTGATACCAAGGTTATCGCAGAGACATTTGAGCAGGATGGCATGGTTGCCAGTGTCAAAAGCAGAAGAGAGATCAAGCAAGATGAGGACACAGGGGGGTTAGAATCCAGGTTGACGAGCAGGTATTCACGGATGTTCTGGAGAGCAGTTTCCGTGCTTCTGGCAGCTCTGAAGCCAGACTGATGGTCATATAGACAAACAACAGATTCAGTGTGGAGATTAAGCTGGAGGATGGCCAGTTTTTCTAGGAGTTTGCCCAGGAAGGGAGTGATGGAGATTGTGCGATAGGTAGCCGGGCAGGAGGGGTCGGCAGAGGGTTTATTAAGAAGAGTATGCACACAGGAGTGCTTCAGGGGGGATGGGAAGACTCCAGTGGCAAAGAGTGGTTGCAGAAGTCGGCCAGGGCAGGAGCCAGGGTGTCAATGTGATCCTTGATGGTTTTGGAGGAACAGGGGAGAACCTGTTTTGACGAGACTTTCATAGATCGGACTTGTCTCGAAACTTTGTCTGCGGAGAACAGGGGAAAGGCAGAGAAGGATGGAGGAGAGGTGGCTGCAGAAGGGCCAGAGGAAGAGCAGGGAGTGGGGGGGGAGAGGAGGATAGTGAGGACAGGATGTCCTGAGTTTTGGAGATGAAGTGAGAAGCCAGTGCCGTGCAGAGGGCCTGGGATGGGACAGGAGAGGTAGAGACTGCGGCGGGATTGGCCAGTTCCTTGCAGATTTTAAAGAGTTCAGCCGAATTGTTAGATGCCACAGAGACACGGGCTTGGATGAGAGCTCTCTTCTTGGTGAGGACAGAGAGGCAGTATTGCCTTTGGAGCAGGTAGCAGGCCAATTTGTCAGAGGATGTACGTGAAGCAAGCCATTTCCTCTCGGCCACTCTGCACTTGTGTTTAAGGGTGATGAGGTCTGAGTCATACCAGGAGTTGCACTTGGGTTTGGACTTCAAGTGGATTCTCATGACAGGGGCAAGAATGTCCAGTGTATCGGATATAGCAGAGTGGAGCAAGGAAAGGGCTGGGTCAGAGTGAGAGTCAGCCAAAGGGGGTGGTGGGGGTGAGAAAGTGGCAGCGAAAGCCTCAACTGACACATGCTTCATGGGTCGGATGACCGAGAAGGTGGGTGGCAATGATGGTAGTAGCTTGGCCTGAGGGGTGGAGAGGGTGAGATGGGAGGAAAGGGGAAAGTGATCACTCCAGGAGAGAGGCGTGGTGAGAGGGGCAGAAAGAGGAAGGTTTGCGGAGATCAGAGCAACAAGAGTGTGCCCTGCAGAGTGAGTTGGGCCAGAGGGGAGAATAGAGAGTGAGAGAGAGTCGCAGAGTTGGCCTTTCAAGAGTGAATGAATGCTCATTAGGATTAACAAAGCCATGAGGCATCCTATTAATTGAAATGTGACTCAACACAGGGGTGTGGGAAGGGGAGCTAGGTGATTGCGCTATTAATGAAGATCCAGGATGGTCATTACACAAAATCACTATGCGACTTTGCAGCTACTTGGGAACCCGTAATGATGGAAATCTGTTCCTTTACTCACAACACAATGTTAATTATCACACAGACTCTTACATTTCATTTTCCCAAATAAGTCTGTAATTTTCCTCTTTATAGAGGAGCATGTAAGCGTGTACTCTAAACAGTTCTCAGATGCGCCCTGGACATCCAGTCTGACAGTCTTCGATGGAAACACCCCTGCCTCATTAATATGAGCTGGGACACCGGAATAGGATGAAACTTGATTATCCGTTAATAGCAGAAGCTGAGAACTCGAGATTTGCGGGAGTCATTCAAATATACTCCGGGGGAGGTGAGCAGGCAAAATCCCCTGAGCAATTAAAACATCCAACTCCGGCACTCTCAGATCGTCCCACATCGGTCTGCTCCTCAGGTTATACACATACGACATCAGCCTACTATCCCAAAGTAGTTTGTGAGGTTAGGTCACTTCTTATCCACACTCAACAATTTAATTCCAATGTTTTAATTCCAAACCTCAAAGGGCAGTCTGCGATGCAGTCACAGTGGAATAGCAAAAAAACCAAAACACTTGGTTCTTTGGAAATAAAATCAAGACACAACATGCAAAATAACTACGGCTCAAAGGGCAATACGCCCCGTAGGCGCCACAGTCACCTCAGTCCTATTGAGTTTGCGAATTAATAACTCTACAAGGGCCGGGAGGCCTGTTGGTCAAAAATTGTTAAAAAACACAAAATCTCTGGAGCAAGCGAGGGCTACGCCGGCAGAGTAAAATGGGTGGATCATTTGGCCACTATCAGATTGCAGGCGGGGCGTCCATAACCATACTTCACTTGGCCCCGCAGCCACCTCCGACCTAAAGTCCAGTTGTATACAATACTATTGTGGCCAGCGTAACTCACCGCCGTCTCTCGCCTGAGACTTGCCGTAGACTGCCAAGACCTCCTCACGCACACGTCCGCCAACACTACGCATTAGATGTGGTTGTTAATTGCTGTAAACTTCACCTACTCTGAGCAGAGAGGCTGTAGAGAGACTCTCGGGCACCAAAATAACAGTCACCACTGCCAAGAATGCAAACACCTCATGCACACCTCAGGAAACATTGGAAACCCCAATATTAAGGTTTATTTTTTTTTTTTTTATTATTTTTTTTTTTTTTTATTTGTTTTGGCTTAAGCCTTTACAAAAGGAAAAACAATACAAAACAATTTGCATTAAATAGAAAAAAAGACAAAACTTGTGTTAAAATTTCTTACTGACCACCAACCCTGCCAAATTTTTCTAGTCCTGTGAATTCCATGCTGAGGTACATTTATCCTTTAAATCGTTGTGTTAGATTATCAGACCACTTTCTATTAGCACCTGGGTTGCTGCAAACGTAAGTGCAGCATTTTTCCCTGAGATAATTCTATCCCAGAGGAAGTCTGTGAGTATGTCTTCCTCCCTCCGTACCAGACCTCTGAAGAATCTTAGTCGCTGAGGCCAAGTGCCTTCACAATCCATCAGGATATGCTTTAACGTTTGTTTGGCAGGGTTTGAGCAGATTGAGCACAATCTTATTGCCATCTGTCCTTGATTACGTTTTACCAAAACAGCCCCACAGTGGACGAGGTTCAATCTCATTCTGAGGAAGTCTGAACGCAATTTTCTATTTGGAGATTTCAGTAGATAGCATGAGAGAGAACCAAGTTTCTTTTCTCCCTTCAAAAATATGTTTTGATTTGGGTCCTCTCTTACTTTCTCCACTGTTTCAATCCAGTCCCGTTCTTCTAGTCTGCATTTTACTTTAAGTGGATTTAGAGCCAGAGTTTCTTCATTTAGATTTAGTTTCTTTAATATTTCCAACGTTTTCCTTTCCAGCGTAATGAGAATAGTGGATTTTTTCAATAGTACTTCGTGTTTGAGGTCTCCATACAACGTCGAGTCCTTGCTTAGTGTTATTTCCCTGAACAGTGAAATGAGCTTCCAGTCAGCCATACAGTTTAGAGATTTTAGGCCTAGTTCAAATCTTAGGCTTTTTAAGGATGCACAATTTGGGAGACCCAAAACTCTTTTCCAGAGGCGACCCTCATAGCTGTCCCAGTTTATGAACCAAAGATCCGGTTTTGCTTCTAGTCCGTATAGAACAACTGGAACAACTTTGGCGAGATAGAACTTTACCAGAGGCAAAATGGAGAACTTGCAAAATTTGTAATTTAGCTTAATCATCTGTGATGTGAATTGTGTTATTTTAGCTGACACTTCTTTTTCTACTTTGTATGTTGCTGGATGGGCATAGATGTTATATCCCAAATATTTTATGGTTTCTACTGTTTTGATCCGTTCTCCTCCCATGTTCCAATTTATGTATTTTGCTTTTGACAATGGATGCTTGAAAATCAAAATGTTTGATTTAGATGGATTAACTGTTAATTTGTTTAGTCCTACATATTCGTTCAGTTTGTCAAGTAGGTGTTGTAGCCCAATTGGTGTTCTATCGAGGAGAACTATGTCATCCGCGTACGCCAACCAGCAGATTTTCCTCCCATTTAGTGTTGGGCTTATCAAGGCAGACGTTTCTAGAAAATGGCCCATATCTGCCAAGAACAAGTTGAAGAACAGAGGCGCCCCCAAACACCCTTGTCTTACACCTCTATTAACTTCAACTAGTCTAGACAGATGACCCATTGCGTCGAGCCGTATTCTTAGATTGGTGTTTTTATGAAGTTCCACTAAGATTGAAAGAAGAGATTCTGGCATTCCCCAGTTCCGGAGTTTGTCCCACAATAGGACTCGTTCCACCTGATCGAAAGCTTTAGAGAGATCTATCCAGGCTCCGTACAGCATTTGTTTTTTCCCCCCTCTCTTTTGCTCATTCAAGATGTTTAGAATCAGGCCATTGATAGATGTTGAGTGGCCTTTGCGGAATCCTGTTTGGAAGCGTGATAGAATATTAAAATCATCGACCCATTTCGAGACATGAGACAGTAATAGTTTCATGAAGACTTTGCTTTCAATGTCCAACAATGCTATCGGTCTATAGTTCGTTGGTATACGACGATCCCCAGATTTAAAGAAAGGTACTATAAGGGCCGTTTTCCAAGATGCTGGAAAGGTTCGTTGCTTTAGTATTTCTGTAAAGAGAGCGGATAATAACTTTGACCACAATGTTGGTTCGCTTTTCAGTGCCTGATAAGTCAAGCCGTTTAGACCCGATGCTTTAGATGATGAGGAACTGGCTATAATTTCCCGTATGTCTTCTTCACAGAAATTAAGTTGCCAATGAATATCTGGTTTGGGTCTAAATTCGCGGATGTCGTCGCTCTTATATGTCTCTGTCAGGTAGCTCACCCAGTCATCTTCTGAAACTAGGTTACATAATGATTGTGTGTGCTCCCCTTCGAACTGGTTCATTACTTCCCAGAAGTTCTTGCTATTTTTTTCTCTGAGTGTTTTAAGTATGTGCTCGCCATCTGTTTGTATCCGAAGAGCATTATGCGAGATCGACCATGATTTGTAATTGGCTTTTTGGATTCTTATTTCAGTTTTCATATCCTCCACTGAAAGTCCTGCCTTTTTGATGTCTCTTAACGTTTTCCTATGCTCTCTTTTTCTTCTTTGTGTGGATTCGTCAAAGGCATGCAGGTGTTTCTGTTTAGCTTCTCCCGCTAAGTATTTGGGTGCTAGAGTTGCCCATAAAAAGTTGGTAAATCGGTGTGGATCGCATTGTGATTTCCATGTGTGTTCAGGAATCTTTTTGAGTTTTCCATTTAAATTAGTTCCCCCATCTTTATATTTTACGACTCTAAGTTTTCCTTTCTTCCCCTCAAGCAACTGTAGTTCTCGTTCAGCTTCTGTTGTTAGAATATTTTCGAGTGACAACTCCAGTCTACTGTGGTCACTACCAGACTCCTGTTTTATTTTTAGTGTATAGGGCGAAGCATGCAGAGTTTTTGAAACAAAGATATAGTCTAAGGCTGAGGATGAGTTCCCTCTTCTCCAGGTTATATATGGTTCTTTTGCACCCTCCTGTGAGCCCACTACCATATGGAGATCCCATTGTTCCATAAAATCCTGCCATTGTTTACCCAGAGTAATTTTCCTATGTGTTGCTCGATCTCGGTCTCCTTTTAGGGGATATAAGCAATTCGTATTGAAGTCTCCAGCTACCACAATCTTACTAGAAACTAGAGTTGTTTTTAGCAGTTCGAATAGAGATGCTAAATTCTCTAGAAAACAGTCTAGTTTCGATGTTGCAGGGTTCCAGTAAATGTTTACAAAGACCCAAATTGTGGTAGTTTCTTGTATAGATACTTCAGCTCTGCATGCCTGAATGCCCTGGGGATTATTCCATATTTCCTTTACATTTTTAAAGACTTGGTTATTTAGTGCTATTAGTAAGCCTCCTGAGGGCCGGCCCAGTGCTTTTTGTACGGCTGACAAACAATGGACCATATACCCTTCGATGTATAGCGGATTAACCAGCCAGGTTTCTTGTAAGAGAATCGCATCCCCCTGATTGAATAAGTATGACCTTGTTTCTTTGCCTCTGATGACGCTAGAGCCTCTTGTGTTCCAACTAAAGATGTTAACATGATTCTTTCTAAAGTCTTTGTGTGCCCAAGCCCAGCTTCTTCAGAACTTCTGACAATATGTCTGGTAGGAGCGTAAGGGTGTTTTCTTTTGCTTTGAGATCTTTTTCTAAACTACCTTGCTTTGTAAGGATTACCTCATTTTGATATATTGTTTCTTTGTTTGGGCATGGGAGAATGCGGTGTTTGGCCATAATGTTGTTTTTCTTGTCATTGTATGAAACTTCCAGTCCATAGGATTCCAACTCAATTGAGTTTCGCAGTATATCATTTCTTGCGTTCGCTGAAGTCATAATGAGTTCAACCAGGAATGGATCACTTGACAACGGAAATTTCACGCTTTCGATGTCGTTAGATTTTAAAGAGTGAAGGTCTCCTATTTTTTGTATTATGTTCAGAATCACTCCCCGGTTTAAAGATTTATAGTGGCCGTGGTTTGAGCGCAATCTCAACCAAATCCTTTCATTGGCATTTCCCATTGATGTGTTTTCAGTTGGTTTATCGCGTATTTCGGAGAGTGTGTGGATACCTGCAGCATTCTCCTCACGATACATCTGGGTAACGAGTTTGACAAATTTCCCTTCTCCGTTTTTGATTTGGTTGTCATTTATTTCAGGTGTATTTTTCCCCGGCATATTTGCTGGAACAGTTACACCTGGAAAGGTTGTGCTTGGGTCCTTGAAAGCCAACGGCTTCTTTGTTAAAAAGATGGGGGCAATTTTCCTGTTTTCCTGTTGATTTGTGGCAGTGACATTCCCACAAGTTCTATTTACTACAGACTGCCTTATTTTTTGTGTAAAAATTGGGGCCCATTTGACTGCTTTGGCTACGTTCTCTTTTTGAGGTTGAGCGACTAGGTTTTTTTTTCTTGTTGTTTCCTCTAGGTCTATCTGTTTTTCCAGATCCTTTCCAATCTCTATGTTTTTCTGTTTTAGATTGTTTTTTTGTCCTGTCAGCTCCTCTGTTTGTAAGCCAATGCTTGCTTTCGTTATTGGAACTATATCGTCCAATTGTTTGTCCTTAGTTAAATTGATCTTTGTACAGATATCAATTTTAGCCTTCTGATTTCCTTTTCCTATTTTAAGTTTATTTTTTTTTTTGTACCAATATGAGGAGTTTTAGAGTCACCCACCATGGTGTCCTGCTCCTCACTAGTCCCAACGGATAGTATTTTTCCCTGGATCTTCCCTTTGTCTTTTCCAATTTTACTTTGCTTCGGCCCCTTATTGTGTATATATTTGTTTTAGACTGTGAAGATTTAGAGCTCTTTCTCTTTGCCAAGTGATTTCTCCTTTTTCGTCTGCCTCTTGATGTTTGTTCCCCTTGTTCTTGCCATTCCTGAGGTTTGCCTACCTGATTGGCTTTTTGGTTATCAGATTTAGTTTCTTTTGTGTTTTTCCCAATATCTGCCTCTTCCTCTAATAATGTAGCTAATCTTAAGAATTCTTCCATTATTGAATCTGAAAGTGGGGTGTCCTCCAATGAGTATTCCTGAATTTTTTCTGGGGTTTCTTCTATTTGAACTGGGGACAGTTGTCCCTTCAAGGTTGACAAAATCTCTTTCAAAAGTGTGTTGTTTTGGTTTTCAGTTTGATTTTTTTCTTTCAGTGATTGCTGGATAGAGGAGATGTCGAGTCCTTGTTTTACAATCTCAATATTCAGTGCCTGAATTGGGGTGCTCAGTTTTGTATTAATGGCATTTGCCAGGCCCACTAAAGTAGAGTCACAAAGAGAAATTTCTTTAGTCATTTCTAGCAATGTCCCATTTTGCGATTGGACTTCTCCTTTTAGCATCTCAAAGACTGAAACCAATGAGCTAAGAACAAAGTTCAGTGCATTCAATGTGTTTGAATTTGGATGTGTTGTTACTTCTTCATCGTCTTTTCTTTCCGAGTCCCTTTGTTCTAGCATTAGCTGTACAACAGCTGATGAAGATTGTGAGTTTTGTGGGGTTGGGGTGAATGCGTTGTCTTCCTCAGATGAGGTACAGGTTTCTTTTTCCAGGTGTGCTGCAACAATGTGTATTTCTGTGCTAGAAGTCGGGGTTTGAGAGTGTCTTGGTTCTTCCCAAAGAATGAGGGATTCGCCTTCGATGTCACTGTGGCTTTTATATCGTTTCTTCCCGAAATGATTTTCTATTTTGCTTTGTATTTTTCTTGTAGAGATAGTGTATTCCAACCCTTTTTTCCAATTGTTCATTATAGCGATATTTGGATTTTTCTCTATCTGACTTTTTGTAGGAGTACTATGATTTTCATCCGCATGTACCAGTACTTGGATTTCTTGTCCATTCATCAGATTAGCATTCTCCTGAGCGAATTGAGCAGTTGGTATAATCACTTCACAGCTTTGATTTAAATACGATCCATTCCCTGCCCCTTCCATGTCTTTGGTGCTACGGAGTTTCATCAAGTTTTAGTTTAATCAACAATCTGTGATGTATACACCGTTTGTTAGTAGAAAGTGATAAGCAATATGTCTACACTTTCAATAAGTCTGGAGTACTTAGTCACTTTACGTCAAAGGTGCTCACTACCAAGGGTGAAGGTGTAGTGCTAAATAGTCACTTTAGTTATATCCGACCCGAGGAAGAAGGACTTTTATCGGGTCGTAATTAGACAATACAGCGTGATCAAAGGATGTTATTTCCCGCAGTCTCACGTTGTATGAACAGGTATTATAAACGATGTAGACCTTACCTCGAGTTCACCTCGGCTGTTGTTGGCTGCTGTTGGTTCTCCTGTAAGTCACATGTAGATTTTTGCGCCGACTGCGCCAAACAGCCGCACAACAGCCAGTAGGCTTTACTCCCCCGGGCTTAACGCCGCAAGGGTAAACTGGCCCGATTTTGTGGACAGGGAATGTCACGTGAGCAGTCACGTGACTTGCACTGTGCTCCACCCCCTCCTGGGAGCGAGTGTTTGCCGTGCGCGAGTTCAAGGAAACTCCCAGCGCAAATTCCAAGGCACAAAGTAAAGCGTTCGTTTTTCAAAAGGAGGTACTTCTCTATACTGGAGAAGTCTGCGCCGTGCTGCTGGACTGGCCCGATTTTGTGGGCAGGGAATGTCACGTGAGCAGTCACGTGACTTGCACTGTGCTCCGCCCCCTCCTGGGAGCGAGTGTTTGCCGTGCGCGAGTTCAAGGAAACTCCCAGCGCAAATTCCAAGGCACAAAGTAAAGCGTTCGTTTTTCAAAAGGAGGTACTTCTCTATACTGGAGAAGTCTGCGCCGTGCTGCTGGACTGGCCCGATTTTGTGGGCAGGGAATGTCACGTGAGCAGTCACGTGACTTGCACTGTGCTCCGCCCCCTCCTGGGAGCGAGTGTTTGCCGTGCGCGAGTTCAAGGAAACTCCCAGCGCAAATTCCAAGGCACAAAGTAAAGCGTTCGTTTTTCAAAAGGAGGTACTTCTCTATACTGGAGGTATAAGGTTTAAGGTTAAGGTTTAAAAAAGCTTCTTGGAACAAAACAAGCATAACAGAGCACCATTACAAAAATAAAATTCCACTTTAAAAACACCAATAATGTAAACTTTACTCGCACCTATGTTTTATTGTTTCTTTTATTGTAGTTCATGTTTTGAAATTACATTTTTTGTCTGCTTGTTTTATATTTATATTTTCTACACCTTCGGTGGAACGTTTCTATATGATTGTGTTTAACAGTTAAATTCACATTTGTCAATTCAAATTTTATTTGTGTGAAATTATTAATGTTTATATTTGTCTATTTAATGGTGTGAAAATGTAAGGTTAGTTTTCTTTTGGTGAGGGCTATAATGCTTACCATTGCCAGAGGATAAAGGATGTAGTGGCAATGAGGTGGTGTGATGAGGATTTGGGATGCAGGGGTTAAGAGGAGCAGTGACAAAGATGAGGGAGGCCTTGGTAATGTTGGACTGTGACAAGAATGAGGGAGGTGGGGGGTAATGAGGGACTGACAATGAGGGTTAATTTAGTAATGAGGGTCTGTAACAAGGATGAAGAGTGTAGTGGTAATGAGTTATTGTGATGGGGGTGCAGGGGTAATGAGGGACTGTGGCGAGGATCGGGATGGTAGGGAAAGAGTAACGAGGAACTGTGAGGAGGAGGAGAGATAAGGATAATAAGGAACTATGGCAGAGAGGAGGAACGCTGGTGTATGTTTAATGGCCCTGTTTGGCAAACCTTGTAAGTTTGTACACATCATTAAAGGCGTTTAGATTATTCGTAGGATTCTGCTTGTTTGTAATAGTACACATTATGGGTTTTCTGCTTATTAACATACTTGTAATGTGTTATATATCTTGGCTTATTTGTCTGGCAAGAACATTGGCAGGCTGAACTGCTGGGGAGAAAGAGGTTGCTTATTCTTCAATCCAGCTTTGCCACCACTCTGGGCAAACTGTTTCAGCCTTCAGGGCCCCTTGCTTACTCAACCTTGGCCCTTACCCCCGTTGGAAGAACTCTCAGAAGAATGGCTTGGAATTCTCCCTCTGTTAATCAAGGTTGTGGCTGGGAGCTTGCAATATAAGGGAAATATGGTGTTTAACCACTAGCCCTCCCTATCGCTGCAGCCTGTATTGACTTCAAGCCAACCCTTATTATTGAAATTTAGAACTGAGTGGAGGAAACCTTCCACCTAGCAGAGGTTCTTGGCTACCTGCAGTCAGCTGGAGCTGCTGGCCATCTTGATTGCTCTACTGACTAGTTCCAGGTCCTCATGACTGCTTCTACCATGAGCTCTTTGTTTTTAAACCTGTTGAGAGAAATTCACAACTTCCCTGACAGTTCTGCCATCTACTATGCTGGTATCTTTCTAAGCAAGTCTGTATGGCGGACAAAGCAGCCTGACTTTGCCTCACCTGGATATTCCTGCATCTGTTATTTCACTTGTTTCAGGTTCGGTTCCTCTGCCAGATATGTGGCCAACAGAGCATTTGCTACTGCAGCCATGTGAAAAACACCAAGCTTGTTTCAGAGAGGATTCAATGCCTCTATCTCTGTGGTAGTTCAAGATGGAAAGAAGTAGATTCCATATGTAATGGGACTTCCTTAAGAAGGCCAAGAATATTTAGGAGTACCACCATTACAGGTAATTTCTCAAGTAAGAAAAGCTGCAGGGTATCCCACCCTCCTTCCTGCTCTTATCACCATTGGTTTCTGTTATGCTTTAATATGGAAAAGGTTAGGCTGTACTTTGCTAGATGTGTTTAACTTAAACCTTTCAGGTTGGTTTGCCAGTGACCTTCCTCCAGATAAAAAACTGCAGTCTTATTTATGTTACTCATGACAAGCTGTAGATATTCTATGGCCAAGTGGATTCTGTGGCCATGGCCACGACCACGTACATTATCTTGATACCATTATCTTGACACATTATCTTGCTAAATATTGCTCTTATTTACAAAATGTCTTGTGATAAATGAGTGGGGGGTATTGACACTGCCATTTTACCTCTGAGAACGTCATTTGCTTTGGTTATACTCACACCAATTCCCATTGAGATTTAAATATTAGTGGTACGCCCTGAGCTTTGTTGTATGGATCGTAAATTGACAAGTTGAAGACTGACGCTTTTGCAATGAAATCCGTTGCGATTATTTTTAAGGCAGTCCCTAAAATGTTTCCTCTGGCTCCTTTTACCTCTCTGGCAGGCGTAGATGTATACAGACCTTCCAAGGGTTTCAAAGCCGCATGTCCAGTCATGATAATTTCTCAAGCAGAGCAAATTACCATTGGGAGGGAAAAGTTAAAAAGCCACCACATGTTTTTTCTCAGGTTGCTCCTCCTTGGCAAACCTAAGTCTAGTGACTTCTTTCAACTTCAGCACCATCTTTTTGTTTCTAGAGGAAAATAATGACTTTTCTTCATGGCTGGAAGAAGTACACAAAGGATCCCCGGATCCTTTTGGTTGGTAAGGAAATAATCAGTCGTCTTTCAGGCCACACTAAATTACAAACAGCAATTCTCTTTCGTGTTGAAAAGTGTTTTCTCCTATTGAACGGATCCAACATCTCCAGGAGTTGTGATCAATATTTCTTCAGAGGACCAGTTCACCTGCCTTGTGCTTGCAGAGGTTTCTGGGCCCCATGTATTTCCAAGTTCTGGTAGGTCTTCAGGCTAGTCCTCTGCTGTTCCTTACCAATCTTCAGCTTTTAGATTGGTCGAGCCTGGGGTCCTGCGGGTTCACGACATTTGGTCCCAGAGAATCATCAGTTGCATATCAATGTTTTAAAGCTGAAAGACTTAATTGTTGCCCGCAGGTCTTACTTCCTAATATCAGTGTCCATCCATAAATCCAAGACTTCTTGAACAAGCAGGTGGGTACTAAGCCTCGTCCTCTTTGAAATGACCCTTCAGTCAACTCATATTAGCTGCACAGGGATGTGCATACCCCTGTGTCACAAGAATGCAAATGCATTAAGGCATAGTTCATCAAATCCTTCTGCCATTGGGATTTGCCTGGTGATCTATTTTCTTATAAGGACAGCAGGAACCCGCCCCCCCCCCTCGTTTCCCTCCTGTGCCCCCCAACCCCTGTGTATGTGTCTTGGATATGGTCTTCAGAAGGAGATGTAATTTTCCTTCCCAGAGGTAATCTGTTCCTTTATAGCCTTTCTTTTTATCCAGAAGGATATTAAATGTGTTTTGAGTTTCCAGTGCAGGCAATACATATAGTGACCTTTTCTGGTGGCTGCTGATTGGCTAAACCGTTATTGGTTCTAAGACCTCTCGGATTTGTTCAGGGCTCCTCTGATGCTTCTCGCAAACAAGTGCAATCTTTTAGCCCAGTAGAAGGGATTAGTTATTCACCTTTCCCATCATTTCATTTCCATAGCTGGCTGTTGTCTGAGAAATTAGTTCATGGTCACCCTGGGAGGCTCTCGGCAAAGCATGGTGGTTCTGTAGGCAGCAAGTGTGTGGGGCTGCACTTTCTCCCTAAATAGAAGAAAATGTTCCAGGTTCTGTCTTTGGGCCCTGATGGTGTTAATTCCTTAATGTTCATTAGACCATGCATTCTGGTTTGTTTCTTCCCTAAATCGGACAACCAGGTACCCTCTTGCTATCCACCAAGTAGTGGCTATCTGAGAGTACCTCAACTCTGACCAGGAGTCTTCCTATCTTTAGAAACCTGTGGTGGGGAGTCATTTTGGAAGTCTCCTCCAACTTTTTACTTGTATTTGAGTTTGTCAACCCACTTGAGATCTTAATATTGTTTTTGGCAGTGCTGGCTCACAATCCTGAGCCTATGGCTTCAGTTGCTTTAAATCTGGTTTCATTGAAAAATGCTTTTCTGGTGTGGTCACTTATTCTTCATGCTAGCGTGCTGCAATAATTCTTCTTTAGGGAAATATTTTGAGTGTTGCCTAGGACAAATGTGTTCTCTGCCTCCTCCCAAGTTTTTGTCTAAATTTCATGTTACACTGAGACCTTTACCTCCCTGCTTTCCGCCTCGTCTGTTTTTCTTCTATGTGCCTCTTATGACGGGTTTGTGTTAGGACCTTCCTTTTAGGATATAAGATACTAGTGTAAAAGCCTGTGTACATGCGCCAACATTTGCAGACTGTTAATACATTATCTGGTATATTTGATTGGAACTGGTTGTAATTCATGTTAATGGAAAAAACACATTTTTAGGTTTTCATTAACACAGTATATATTTCCTGCACCTGACTGCATGGGACAAACATACGTTATCAGTGGGATACAGAAGTTACAGTAGGTTTTCATTCACATAGTAGGACCACTATATATTTCCTAAGGCAATAGCTCCCTCTAGCGGTGACAAAGGCAAAGCGGGCAGTCTCTACTGCGCATGACTACATCGGACAAACTTGCATCTGGCCATATAAGATATTATATGCACTTTTCCTTTTGTTTTGAAATGTAATACTTTGAACTGCAAATGAAAACATATTTTTATGGAAACAAGCATTGAGAGCGCTCTCAATATATTTTGAAAATGTGTAGAGTTTTGAAATTGATCAGGAGATTAGCCTTCCTTTGTTTTTCCCTAATCCTCTTCTACCATTAAGAGCCTGTACAGCATGTTATGTTAATGAGCATTTGTATAGCGCCTTTAACCATTGGTACGGTCTCAGCGTGCTGTAGGTTGAACACCTTTGGGGTCTGGAGTCCAGGTAAGTAGAGATGGTCAGAGAAGTAGATAGTGCATGTGTGCACTGTGTATGTGTGCAGCTAGACCACATATTTCATGGGGATAGCTGCATTCTAATGTTAGATGCAGTGTGCAGAGTATGTGAGACAAGTAGTATTTGTGCAGTTGGTGCTGTGCCGTGTGTAGGAGCTATGTGAGATTATGTATGCAGCTAGGCCGGATTTATCATGGGTGAAGCTGCATTCTAAAGGTCATTGTGGTGTGCAAGGTGGTAAATAATTATGTGTTCAGCTAGGCTTAATTAATCGTGGGGGGTAGCTGCATTCTATTGTTGTTGTGTTGAGTGGAGAGTCAGGGTAGTGGGAGGTATGTGTGAGTATCCATGGAGTTGAAAAGGCATCCCTGTCCCAGATTGTCTTCCTGTGCCTACCTCTTTAACTATGCTCACTTCTATATGCATCTGGTGCGTCACGAACTTCAAATTCTTGTCTGAGTCTCAGCTCTATCTGCAATGCATGGCCGTACCTTTCCAGGCCTCGCGCTTCAAGTAATGCTGTGTTTGACAACCTCCCGCCTGCTGAACAAGGCTATAAGCTTCCAGCTGCAGAGGAATGTTGAATAATCTAGGCGAGGGCATGACTAGGGCTGCTGAGAGTAATAACAATGCTAAGGTAATTTTGGTGCAGTACAGGACCGAAGCGTTACAGATCTTCTGACTACCATCACTGTGTCTACCTGATTGGGAATTGCTTGTGGATTATATATTTCTGGATTGGCAGATACGTCCAAGTCAAAGAACATTTTGAGTACTTCCTGCAATATATGGCTGGATCCTCCAAGAACACAGGGAAACTCAAGCGCTGAACTAGGCCATCCGCTTGAGAAATGTGCGTGTCAGGATCTTTCATGTGCAGAAAGGTAGCTGAGTATTCTAAGTGCAATGTGTGGCTAAAGGTTGCGAAGTGCAGTGCATCACTGTCCCTTCTGATGGAATTCGTCCACTCTTCCCAAAAGAGAGCTTTCTCCTTTGATGCTCGGGAGGTGAGCCTGCTTCGCAAGACTCTCCCTCAACGTCTGGGCAAGTGGGACCTCACTGGGAGAGACTCCCTTTTGGGGGACAAAGACTCCCGTTCCGGTGGGGAACTCCCCAAGTCATTTCCCATGGTGACATACATAAAACTATCGGATGTGAAGAACTGTATACAATCCAGAGACTGGGCTGAAGATAAAACTAACATATACTGTGTGATGAATCCTCGGATGTCTTCCCTTCTCCCCTACAGAGAGCTCTTTCCCTTGAGGCCAGGGAGGTAAGGCTGCTACCGGATAGTCCCACTGGGGGTGGTGCACAGAGGGAGGATCACATGGGCGGGGGAATCCCCCCTATGGGACTAGGTTCGATTATCCGAGGAGAACGCAGTATAACACTCGGTTCCCTTCACCTAACCCTCCATTACCCTATCTCCCCATGTACATGTCTCACACTCATAGTATTAACAGTACTGGGACTGTGAAGAGTTCACCCAACCGAAGGGATATCAAGGGTAGAAGTACTGAGACTAAGAAGAACTCCATTCGCTTTCAGGAGAACATGCAGACTAAAGGTACTGAGAAAAGGAGGAGGTGCAGAACCATGAAGAGTATTCCTAGGAACCTTAATGAGCAGTCTAGTTGTTGTCTGCTGCTCATTGGTCAATGTAGAGTAGAAAAGGAAGAGACAAACAGGAAGCAGTTGTCTAGTCCTCCCTACAGGAGCTGCATGAACCAGCACGGTGCAGGAAATGGAAGGAAGCAGACCAGGATGCCAAGAGGGGAGCTGAAAGGACCAGGGCCAGTCCAGAGTTGAAGGACCAGAAGGCGAGCTGGCAGACAGAAGCTCCCAGTGTTCCTGAAGCCTGTGAATCGCTTGAAGGGAAAGACTGTGCTGCCCAGAGGAAGATTGAGACTGCAGTGTTCCCGGGGAGACCAAAGCCCACTGCAAGGCTCGCTAGAGGTAGGGGGAGCACTCGGGTTGGCTGTTGGGAAGCTAAGAAGGTGCAGTCAGCATCTTCATAGTCACATTACCTGGCAGGCAAATGTACCAGGACTGTCCCGCAACAAGAGAAGCTTAAGGGTCTGGTTTGCTTTGTTGACCTCTTGAGGAAAGGGATTGCCGTCTGGGAAAAGGGAGTCATTCTCTCGGGCAGATCTACCCAGGGAGAATCTGGGGGCGGACCTGCTGTCCAGAAGAAGGGAGTTATTCCTCTGGACCACCAACCTTTTTGTTTTTTTTAGATTAGAGTGTAAGGGACAGAGTGAGGTTTTTGAACACAGGACATTGGGCTTTTTTTAGTTTCTGACATTCTGACCGGACCCTTAGTATTTACATTGAGGCTGGGAAACCCCTCTTAGTGTTAGGGATAGGTAGGGTTTTCTTTTCCTTTGAAACCAAAAATAAACCTTAATTTGTGAATCATGCCACCTCTGTGTCAGTCTCCTCATTCCGCACCATTATAACTGTTGTGAGCAAGAAAGGGATCTGTCTCTTTAAAAAAAAGAACTCCATTTAACTGAGACGAGGAGAATGCCAGGGGAGCACACAGCGAGGCACAGCATAGAGACTCATGCGCAGGCAGAGGAAAAGCCCCCTGACACCCTAACAACTGAGAGAGGCAGAGCCAAGGAGAGACGTGGAGCCAGTGACTTTCGGAACTGTTCTGGAAGAGAGAGCGAAATGCTGAAGGACCAGCGTTCAACGGAAAATTGAAACCGAGGAGACTGGACCCCAAATCTCAGTGGTGGCTTGACCATGGCGGCTTCGTTGTTACCTTCTTAGGTGCTCATCTTGGCAAGTTGGAAACAGTCCAGCGAGCAATAGCTACTTTTAGGCTAACATTTTTCTTTACTGCTAAGCAAGGACTCCACCCATTACCCCTTCCTGCTGCAGGGATTCTTAGTTATTCCCTAAGAGCCAGGGCAACCTTTCTGTTTTTTCAGAGGAATGTTCCTCTACAACCCATTTCTAAAAAACTTCTTGATCTAACCCCCACACCTTTGGGACTTAGGTTCCATAGCCAGGCTTCCCTCAGCCACCTCCTCTCCTTCCCTCATCTCTGATTGTATAACTGCCATTCAAAATTGGTGTGCCACCAACGATATTTGTCTAAATGCCAACAAGACTGAGATCCTCCTCATTGGTACACCTTCCTTTCCCCTCATTCTCTGGCTGGCCTCCCTAGGCCCTCCTCCTACCCCTACCTGCGGGCCAAAAACCTTGAGGTCATCTTTGACTCCACACTTTTCTTCCCTGCACACATCTCTAACATCTCAAAAAAGTCAAACCTCTTACTCCACCTCCGTAGAGGGCGCTAGAGGACCACCCAAGATGGCGGCTCTCTGTGAGCTCCCAAGACGCTCTTCATAAATCCTGAAACATCACAGCAATCCTAACTTTCTGCCCATTTTATTTGGCAGCCGCAGTTTCCTCAGCAGCAGCTGTACATTTTGCACCCTGAAAGTCTGGGTGATCCGTCCCTGAAGTTTCTGAGCGACGGGAGGCTGAGACCTGTGTCAGGCCGTGTCCGCGCGGCGTGAGCCGGCCCTGCCCCCTGGGAGCTCCGTGGGCCGTCGCACCAAATCCCCCGGCCTGCAGGTGTCGGCAGCCCCGGGGAGCGAAAAGGGGCCGGCCGAACTGGTGGCACAAGCAAGGACAGCAACGCGGCCACATAGTGTGAAGCGCAACCAGGCGGCGCGACAGTCCTGCGGAAGGAAGGCGTGAGCGAGCGGCCTCCCCGCGGTGATCCGCCGTGCCCGGGACAATTCACAATCCTGGCTACACAAAGGCAACAGCGGAGGGGGAGAAGAACGTTGGACGCGGGACGCTCCCCCCTTTCATTACCCGGTCCTAATGAAAGGGTTTGAGGTATCACGCTTGGGAACCAATAGATAAGGCAGGCATCTACAACAACGCCTCAGTGGGTGACCACCACGGTGGCTGCTGCCCATATTACGGACCAAACCAGAGGCACCTGAGTCCTCCCAACATGCAGGGTCCGCAAAGGGCTGGAAATAACAGCATATAGAAGCCATCCACTCCAGCCCCTCGAGTACCATCATTACCTATCCTGACGGCATTCATCTAAGGGACATGGGGGAATGAGCCCCGCGCTTCACAGAACCAGTAACTCCAAGGGCGCACATCACTGTAAACACCGGCGCCGGAATTGACCTCACAAAGCACCGTGGGGAGGGGCCCACTTACCGCCCCGGCGGTGGCAGAACCGGGAACCAAGATCGCCCTTCAGAATCGCCCAGCCCCAGACACCAGCAAGTAAACAGGCACTGCGGAAGACTTGACCCCCACGGGTTCATCCCTCGCGCCGAAGCAGAACGCACCAACATATTCAGGCCAGATCCGATTCTCAGTGATTTTCCACTGAGGTGACACAAGACGAAGCTGCAACAAGCACCAAGATGGGCAAACGCGATAAATCGCAGAGGAAACTCAACTTTGATGCAGGTCCGGTATCAAAAACTCCAAGACAAGGAAATTGCCCGGACTCCCCAAGCAACCACGACGAATCTGAGGAGGAACACCGAAAGCAAGTAGACATCCGTGAGATCCTTCTGGATCTCAAAGCAGGGATCGGGAACCTGGACAACAAAATGGACATGCTATCATCCAAGGTAGACCTAATCTAACAGCGTTTGGATAAACACAAAGAGAGATTAGACAACGCTGAACAAAGAATTTTGGACCTGGACAACGGAGCCGCCTCACTAACAACGAGGGTATCTACACTAGAAACCCAAATAAAAGCAGTCCTGGCCAAGAACGAAGACCTGGAGGGACGCTCTCGCCGGAACAATATAAGGGTGGTTGATGTGAGAGAACAAGCAACACCTAACAAAATGGAGGACCATGTAGAGAAAATGTGTAGAGATCTCTTTGGCGACACGGCCCTCTCCCAACTGTTTGTAATCGAAAGGGTTCACAGGATCCCAACCGCCAAACCGGCCCCTGGGGCCCCTGCTCGCCTGATTGTAGCCAAGCTGTTGAATTACAAAGACCGAGATACCATCCTGCGGTTGGCAAGGGAGAAAGGAAATCTTCAATACAATGGAGATGCGATACAACTCTTCCCGGACTTCTCCCCAACAGTCCAAGCCCAAAGAAGATCTTTCACAGCAGTCGAACAGCGGTTACAGGAGAACCAAATCACATACTCGATGCTGTTCCCTGCAAAACTGTGTCCAGTTCGAGGGGAAGGTTCAGTTCTTCAATTCACCGGAGGGAGGCTACACTATTTCTGGATAGGCAAAGCTTCAAACGGTGGCCGGGCAGTCCCGCGGAGGGAACGCGCTGAGAGAAATCCGCCATGAACCACAAATTCATATACTGCAAACTCACTAAAGTTACTAAACGTCAGGACACAATGTACAGACTAAAGAAAGAGCACCTACACTTGGGGGGTCTCTAGCGCCCCATGCGCAGCAGCAGCATTTTCACTATGGGGGGAGACCAAACGGACATGTTGGGGGTTGTCCGTGTGAAGGTCAGTTCATTAAAGTTATTTTTGTTACGCACTGGCCAGCCCTGACCTCGCCCTGCTTTGTCCCGCCGGTTGCTGTGCCTAATTCAGCAAGCACAACTATGCCCACAGACAGCCCAGCCCGTTCCTCTACTACAAACTATCGATGATCTACTCCCAGTTCAAGCGACGTGAACAAGAATCCCGCTCGACTAATTCAAGGTAGCGACGTGGAATATTAGGGGAGGCAACATCCCAGCAAAAACATGGAAGATCCTACAATTCCTCGAACGTCACAATGTAGATATGGTACTGATACAGGAAACGCACCTCCTCCCACAAAAAGAGCACCTCTGAGGCCCGGCGCTGTGGCTGCCACCGCTATTTTTCCTCCTACTCGTACGCCAGAGGAGTGGCCACCCTCATTAACCCCAAAGTCGGTTTCCGTCTGATGAAAATGTAGAAAGACAGTGAGGGCATAGCCTCCTGGTGCAGGGAGTAATCGCTGGGCAAATCGTCACATTTGTAAACTCCTATGGTCCCAATCTTGATGGGGCAAACAACTTTGATTGGGTCCTAGCACAACTTGCACAGTATGGGGCAACAACCATTATTTGGGGCGGCGATCTTAATACCCACCTCGACACGTCAAAAGATAAATCACACTCTACCGCAGCTCAACCATCCAGAGCCAGCCTCCAAGTGCAAGAAATTTGCAAGGCATACAACCTTGTCGACATTTGGAGACATGAAAACTGGGAAAAACGTGAATACACCTTTCACTCCGAAGTCCACCATTCCAGCTCACGCATCGATTATTTACTTGTTTTGACGCAAAGTATTTCCCAATGGAGATGTTGCCAAATCCTCCCACAAACCTTTTCGGATCATGCTACGGTCACTCTCGAATGCAATCTTCCCAACGCAAAACCAATGGCACTACACTGGCGCTTCAAACCCGGAGCACTAACGGACCAGGTCTCCTCAGCGGGAACACTGTGGGAAACGCTGAAGTGTTATGTTAGAGGAGTGTCCATCGCCTTCGATTCTATCGAATGGCCCTTTATGTTTGCGGTACTCAGACAACACGGGCTGGGGAACCAGTTTCTTAAACTAGTTGCGCTGCTATATAACAAACCCCAATCAGCCATCGTCCTCGGCTCATCCAAATCGACGCCCATCCATCTCCAACGCGGGACCAGACAGGGCTGCCCACTGTCAGCGCTGATATTTGCACTAGTGATGGAACCACTGGCTTCCAACTTACACGCACGTCACCTCCATAAAGGCCTTGCCATAGGTCCCCACAAAATGTTCATCTCCCTCTACACCAATGACGTGGTGCTATTTATCCAAAACCCTGCTGAAAATCTAAACCCCATAATGCAGGAGGTCATTAAATTCAGTACGGCCTCAGGCTTGAAAATTAATCGCTCCAAGTCGATAATCTTCCCTTTAACCCCTTGCACCAGGGAATTTGCGGATGATTACAATTTTAGGTGAGAGGGTGCCCATGTGAGGTATCTTGGGATACTTCTGTCCCTGAGCCTCCGGGAAATATTCCAGGACAACTATGAATCCATGTTAAAATCTCTCCAAGAGAAGGTAAATAGGTGGAAGTCGCTGCCATCGACACTCTGGGGAAGGGCTTCATTAGTAAGGATGGTAATCCTACCCAAACTCCTATACTTATTCACGAATATACCACTCTTGCTGCCACGGCGGTACCTGGGGAAATTAAAAAGCCTCCTTTTGGACTTAATATGGGCCGGTAAACCGGCAAGGGTGGCCTACTCAACACTCATATTGCCAACAACGAGAGGGGGGCTCGCGCTTCCCGACCTAGAACGTTACTACTGGGCCACACAGACACATTTTCTGAGCCACTGGTACTCTGTCCACTTCGTCAGGCCCCACGTGCAGATAGAACGTGCCCTGGCATCTCCAAATCTACTGAGAGCTGTCATCATCAGCCAACAAACTGTGCCACACCCCACATTAAATGTGGTACTGGCTACATATGCAATATGGAGAAATAAATTGCCCAAGAGTATGGGGCAGTAACCAGGTACTCACCGCTACTACCCATTAAATTAAACCTGGGATTCCGTTGACAAATGAAAAGGTTTTCCTCCAGTGGGCAGACAAAGTACAAATCCAATCATTCGGCGACCTATTCGTCGAGGAAACATTCTTGTCAACCCAGCAACCCAGGGAAAGAGGTAGCACCTCATCTCTAGACATATTCATATACTTCAGATTGCGCTATGCTATCCAAGCTCTCCTCTCCTCATTCCCACAGCAACCCCCAACCTGGACATTACTTCATAATGTAATACAAGCACAGGGAGAAGGCAAATTGATATCCTCAATATATAGATCCCTCCTAACAGACACGGCGCTAGAGAACACGAAAGCAAGGTGGGAAAACAACCATCCCCGAAGAAGAATGGACATACATACTCAGTCAAACCCAGAGGGTTGCATTGAACTCACGGTTTAAACTTATACACTTTCATTGTTTACATCAAACATACCACACCCCAGCTAAAAGGTGCAGAGACAGACCAGAATCAGAGGCGAAATGCGAGAGATGCGGAGAACCAGCTGCCGACTTCTTTCACCTGGCTTGCAGCTGGCCAGCATTGTCCAAATTTTGGTCCCGTGTCATCCAAGAGACTGAGGCAATAATAGGAGAGGAGCTAAAGCCTATCCCCACAGTGGCGTTGCATGGAATGACGAAACACCTGACTCCCGCAATGAGGAAACTAGCAAACGTTCTGTTGATCCTGGCACGCAGAAGAGTGGCAATGGTATGGGGGCGCGGCCCGTCCCCCTCAGTCACAAAATGGCAAAAAGATGTACTCTACTGTCAGGACGTGGAAACGGAGTTCATAAAGACACTACCCTTACACGCACGTCCTCCGGACATTTGGCGACCTTATGTAGCTTATCTGATCAATAGCAAGGATGACTCCTCATCCCCGAGTTAGTCAATAGGCTTAACTCTGACGAACAGGTACTGCAGGAGAAGCCTCAATGGGGTACAACACCTGGCATGTGTGAACATTGGCCGGACGGTACGTGGAGGACAGCATAGGAGTTCGGGGGGCGGTGGGGGTGGGGGGTTGTTTCGGTGCAACGTTACCTGACCCACAGTTGGGCAGAGTGGGTTTCTAACCTGTAATCGTTTATTGCTGAAAATATAAAGTGTTAAAAAAAAAAAAAACTCTTACTGCACCTCCTCAGAGGTACTCTGCCTTTCCTCTCCTTCTCTCAGAAGCTTACTATCTCCCAAGCTCTGGTTCTCTCTAGGTTGGACTACTGTAACAGCCTCTTTCTAACTCTACCTGCCTCTACGCTCCGCCCTTTACAACTAATCCAGAACAGGACTGCAAGACTTGTCCTTTGCCTCAAGCCCTGGGATCATATCTCTCCAGCTCTGAAATCCCTCCATTGGTTCCCAGTGGATGCATGGATTAAATTTAAAACCCTCTGCATTGTCCACAAGGCTTTCTGGGGCCTGGGTCCAAAATACCTTCAACTATCCCTCCGTAAATACCTCCCCTCTCGAGCCCTTCGCTCTTCTACTTCTAACTCCCTCAGGGTCAGTCGTTTTTCAAAGAAACGAGCTGGGGGTATATCTGTCTTCGGCTGGGGCCTCCCTTTGGAACATCCTCCCTGCCACCTTGAAACTTTAGGAGAACCATATCCGGTTCCAAAAGCACCTCCAGACCTTCTTCTTTGCCTCTCTCCCTGATGATCTGTTTTTTCTCAGAAAAGTCCTTCTTCCCTTTTTATGATTGAATATGACTTTGATCGACTGTACCGCGTATGTCGGTTCAGCAGTGGGCTTTTTTTCCTCCTTGCATAATCTTCGTGTCAGTTGTAACAATGAGTCATCTGGGTAGCTCTCACTCTTGTTCGTCCAAGTGCATTGAGGGGTCTCCTACTCTACAAAAATATATAGATGCGTGGGGAAGTACAGAGAGTGGAGTGAGTTGAGAGGAGTGAGGGGACAGAGAAGGAGGGGGTGCATACCATGTTCTCCCAGGATAGTCATCACTGGTCCCATACAGGGTTTCCCTCCCCATAAGATCCACCTGCCCAGTAAACCCCCTAGGGGACTATCTGTTAGCCCCCTCACCTCCCTGGCCTCTTGGGAGGGGCTCCCATGGGAGCAGTGGCAATACCCTTGGATCCGTCACACAACTCTTCAAGAGGTAATCCCTTTCCTAAAAGTGGGCAGCATTGGAAAGGAAAGATGCATACTTTCATATTTCAGTGTTGCCAGGGCACAGAAAGTATGCTTCCAGTTAAGGAACACTCACAACCAGTTCAAAATGCTCCCCTTCGGCAATTCATCAGTGCCAAGGGTGTTCACCAAGGTACTGGCGGTAGTGATGGCACACTTGAGATGGCAATTCATCCCAATGTACCCTTATCTAGACAACTGGATCTTACAGGAGACCCACCACAGATGTGTCAACAGCACACTCAAGCCACACACCTTTTGTTTCAGTTGGGGTTCTCAATCAATGAGAAACAATCCAGTCTTTTCTCCAGCCCAGTAAAACCATTCCTGGGCACATTAATACGAACACAAGAAGTATTAGTTTTGCCCTCCAACGCGAGAGTACAAAACATGCCATTTCAAATACCTCATTATGTGGTCTCTAGTCCGATAACCGTACGGAAGGCAATGCGCCTTCTCAGGATGATGACATGCAAATACCTTGTCCCACACGCACATCTACGCATGTGCCCAGCGCAACTGTACCTAGCGAAACAATTGTAAATTCACAGTCGCTGGTAAGAGCACTGCAGTTGTGGTCAAAAGAAAACATGTTGAAGGGAAAACCCTTTCACAATCCAGCAGTGCAGTCCACTCTTAAAACAGACTCCTCACTCTCCGCGTGGGGGAGCACATCATCTCCACCAAACTGCTCACTATGTGTGACACAAGCAGTAGCAAAAAATCACATCAACCTACTAGAGTTCCAAGCAGTCCTCAAAGCACTTAAAAGTTTTTCAACATCAGCAAGCGGGGAAAACAGTTCACGTGCTCACAGACTGCACCACAGTCATGTTCTGTATGAACAAGCAGGGCAGGACACACTCTCGAAGTCTGTCCAAATTAGCTCAAAAGATTTGGAACAGGTCTCTCCGCCACAACATATTCCTCCAGGCTCAACATGTTCTAGGGGACACAACTCTCTGGCAGACGGCTTAAGCAGAAGTTTGACTGCCCGCAGAGCACGAGTGGCAAATACACACAGATATTTTATACAACATCTTCACACAATGTGAGCAGCCAGACATAGATCTCTTTGCAACACAAGAGAACACACAATGCCCAAACTATGCATCCAGGTATCCCCCAAACAGGGTTGAAGGGGAATGCTCTGTGAATGAATTGGTCAGGGAGATTTGAGTACGCTTTTCCCCCAATGCCACTTCTGAACAAAGTAATCCACAAGATGCATAGGAACAAGTCACTCTTATCCTGGTAGCAGCAATGTGGGCATGACAGCCATGGTTTTCACACCTGTTCAAGATGTCTCTCTGCACACCAGTCAAACTACCGTCCCCTTACAACATGCTATCCCAATATTAAGGTACAACACTCCATCCATGCCCACAATCACTAAACTTGGCAGCTTGGCTCCTGAAGTCATAGAGTTTGGCCATTTAAACCTGCAACAAAAATGTATGGACTTATTAAGTGAAGTGTGTAAACCCAATACAAGACACTGCTATTTCAATAAGTGGAAACGCTTTGTCATTTGGTGCAAAACACGCAGCATCAACCCCATTGACTGCTCACCTTCAAATATAGTACTCTATCTACTTTACAGCAGCTTCTTGGAGTTCAATTCACACCTTCACACAGCATTACTGCTTAGATGCACATTCAAGGAGTGATCACAGGTGTGTTAAGTGGTGTTAAAACCTCTGTTTGCTGCTGTACCTTCCAACAACCCACCACCTTCTTCAGGTATTGCTTTCTAGTATATGCAAAGCATTTGATTCTAAGCAGATCCACAAGCCTCAGAAGGCACACATTACTTACCATAATCATATTTCTGATGCTTATATCGGCTTAGATTCACATGCACCCACTCTTCCTCCCCTCTTGGTGTTGAAGGTACATAGACGTCTTGCACCTTTTCTTTTCTTTACTTTACACACGCATACACTTCATGCTCCCTCATGTCAGAAACAAAACAATCTGAGGGACCCCGACACGCAAAGCACCATGGGTACAATACACATCACATTAGTATTACAAACACGCCCAGTCAATGTCCCTTTTCTAACTTTGAAAACAAGTCATGCAATACTATGCACCTACCACTAGATGTCTGCCTTTGCAAGGCATTGGAATCTAAACAGATACAAGCATCAGACATATGATTACGGTATGTTATGTTATGTTATGTTACCTTCACTTATAAAGCGCAGGGTCGCCCGAAGGCATCATGGCGCTGATGAGGAAGCTACCGGGCAGGAAGAACAAAAGTAGGCAGGGAGCTAAAAAAGAGTTGTTTTCAGGGCTTTCCTGAAAGCCAGGTGGTTAGAGGTAGACTTGAGTGGCGGTGGGAGGGTGTTCCACAACCTGGCCGCAGCGATGGAAAAAGCTCTGCCACCGAGTCTTTCCCGGTTGTACCTAGGAACCACCAAAAGGTTGGTGGTCGAGGAGCGAAGATTGCGTTCCGGGATATGTCGGACAAATTTGGTTTGAAGAAACTCTGCTCCTAGGCCCTGGATTGCCCGGTGGACAATACACAGTGATTTGAATTTAACTCGCTGAGCCACTGGGAGCCAGTGAAGTTGGCGAAGCACTGGCGAAATATGTGCTCCATATGGAGAGCCTGTGGCCAGTCTAGCTGCCAGGTTTTGCATGCGTTGGAGACGCTGGAGGAGGCCCACCGGCTGAGCGAGATACAGGGAGTTACAATAGTCCAATCGTGAAAGGACTAGTGCGGCCACCACAGGAGGGTGCATGGCTTCTGGGATCATAGATGGACCTTCTTGAGTACCCTAATCTGGTGGTGGGCGGATTGGCAGACCGCTGAAACCTGATTTGACATGGACAGGGAGGTGGAGAGAATGACCCCTAGGTTCTTAACTTTGTCCACCGGTCAGGGCAGGGGGCCCAGAGAGGTAGGCCAGAAAGCGGGGGTCCATATTGCTGGGCTAGGAGAGCAGCCCACCAACATCACCTCCGTCTTGTCGCCATTAAGCTTGAGCCAGTTTTGGTCCATCCAGACACCGACTGCTTTTAAACAGTCGTGAAGACAGGCTGAGACCTCGGTGTGATCCTGATACAAGCGGATCAGGATCTGAGTATCATCCGCGTAGGAATAGCAATTAAGTCCATACGAGCGGATAAGGCAGACAAGCGCCCAGATATAAATGTTGAACAGGATAGGGGAAAGAGACGATCCCTGGGGGACACCACAGGTGAGAACGCAAGGGGAAGAAAGGAAAGGGGGCATAGCAAGGGTCTGAGTGCGGTCTGCAAGAAAGGAGGTGAACCAGGCCAGGACTGGACCGGATATCCCGATTTGTGCCAGACGTGAAAGAAGGATAGGATGGTCCACCGTATCAAATGTGGCGGACAGATCCAGCAAAATCAGAGCTCCAACTCCACCTGCATCAGCAAGTCTGGACATATCGTCTTGCACTGAGACGAGCACACGCTCCGTCCCTCTTCCTGGCCTAAAGCCTGCCTGGGCAGGGTTGAAGATCTTAGAGGAAGGAGGACAGAAGGGGCGTGACCAGAGATTCCAAGAGTTTAGACAGGAACGGGAGCAGGGATATAGGGCGGAAGTTAGAAGGGATAGTCGAATCCAGTGTCGGTTTTTTTAGCAGGGGAATGACCCTTGCAGATTTAAGTTCTGGCGGAACCAGGCCAGACTGGCAGGAGTTATTTATAGCCGCTGTAATGACGGACAGAATGTCTGGGGCAATTGTCTTCATAATGCTTGCCGGAATAGCATCTTCTGGGGAAGAAGATTTAATTTTGAGGATCGCTGCTAGAACCTCAGCCTCAGTAAACAGAGGAAAGATAGACCAGCTAGCGGGGGGTCAGTGGGGATAGGTGGCACAAAGCTAGTAGTGCAGGGGGATTGATCGAATCGTGTTGATCTTCGTGATAAAGAAAGATGCCAGATCATTACATAGCTTTTGCGATGGTTTAACCGTGGACGTAACGGGCTCTGAGGAAGCAAGTGACTGAACAATAGAGAATAGTGTTTTGGGCTTACATAGAGCACTATTAATTTTTTGAGCAAAAAAAGTAGTTTTGGCCAATTTGACATTGGTTAAGTAGGTAGAAAGACTAAGCTTGTACAGGTCATACATTACGGTAAGTAATGTATGCCATATTAGTAGGGAATGTTTTAGTGTGTTACTTACCTGTGGTAGTTCATTGATAAGAGGTTATCTAAGGCCTAAATGTGAAATTGTATTTTTATACATTCTGCATAACTTGTATTAGGAGTGTTTTGTGTGTTTAACTGAACCCTTCATCACTCACACCCTCCTAAGTCTAACCTTTACTGTTCAGCCACCTTACCCAGCTAGAGGTTGGCTAAACATTCGTGTTAGTCTCTGTTCATCAAAAAAGGGTGGCCTCTCAGAATCTGTCCACACGGCTGAGTCTGAAAATCCATCTCAACACCAGTCCTAGGTGATAGACTATGGGTTGGCATGCTTTCCTACACAGACTGGATCAACTGTGGGAGCCAAGTGGTATACAACCCCATTATGAAATGGGGAAGCCCAGTGATGGCCCAGTGATGGCCCTTCTTGGAGGAAGTAAACCTGATGAGCAGTGAGGTAATAGGAAACCATGTTGAACATAATACCAAATTCTGCATACTGGGTGTCAACACAAACCCAGCAGTCTTCGGGCACCAAAACTTCATTCCGGCACATAACCTCTGCAAAATGGATCATTGTCCAGAAATAGTCTGTGGGATGAATGCAAGGGAAAGAGGGAATGTCTCCTACATTCGTTGAAGAGATGGGTGCCACACAAAGTTGGATACACAGTGCTGAGAGTGGCCTTTCTTGAAACACATAGACCGGGGTATGTAGCAACAATGTGTCCAATGTATAATAAGCGTCGTTACAAGGGGAAATTGATAGGAATGTATTACTTCAAATGGCTCTGTCCTGCACGGAGATTCCCAGCGCACTGTGCATCTGTGCACTTCTCCCTTTATTGCAGTAGCGGTTTTCTAGGGAAGCAAATAAAAGATGACCACTAAAAATTAAGAAGACTGCTCCAATGTTGCATCTTCAAGGAGTTGAGGGTGTTTGGTCTAAACGTCTTGCAGAGTGTTCTAGCCATCACATGGTGACAATAAATATGACGCTTTCTAAATTGGAGCTGGTTTCCTCTACTTGTAATGTTTTATTGAGAGTGAGTAACATATGTTTTGGTTATTCACAATTCGAGTCGGTTAGGCAGGGGGTCCCTTCAAAGACTAGGGGGGTCATTCCGAGGTTGGAGGTAAGGAATTACCGGCACCGGTAAGGGTGCCGATGCCGGTAATCCCTTACCTCCGTATTCCAAGGTCCCTTTGCGGGTCCTTCCTTACCTCCTGCTTTTAGCAGGAGTTAAGTACGGGACCCGAAAAGGTCCTTCTGAGGTAATTACGGTACCATAATTTACGGTGCCGTAATTACCTCCTTCCCCATTCAGCCCTATGGGGCAGAAATGGGAATGGGGAAGGGCAAAAGGTGAATGGGGAATTACCGGTCCCTCCAACCCTGGTATGGACCGGTAATTACTCCATTGACCATGCCGGATTTGGGACGGTTTCGAAGGCAACCATGGAGCTAATTACTCCATGGTTAGCTCCAAACCCGGAATGAGGCCCAAGGTTATTTATGTAGAGCAACACTCCTGCCTTCCGTTGACGAACATACTGAATCTTAATTGAATTTTTATATTATTGACACAAATAACCTTGAAAGCACAATTTAATCAGAGACAGTTGGAAGCAATTGTATGGAATTACATGGCAGACGTCGTGAGGTAAGTGTGATAGACAGTGCATCTGTTTTATGTGCAGTTCAAGTTTTCTCCCAGTAAGCCACTAACTTAGCTAAAAATTCCATTCAACCTCAAGCGGGCGCTCTGGAAGGGCTAGTGTGATACACAGTGTTTAAGTAACCATCATACTGGCTTTACTCTGCCTACATCACTCTCGTGCTGCTCCTGCCATCATCTTCCCCACCTACTTATTCGATGAAGTGGATGCTTGCGCGCTCTTTGGTCCACAGTTATGGGAGAACGTGAAGGGGATTTTTGTGTGAAAGACTAAAGGAACGTACTGCATGATTCAGCATGTGTCTAATTTTTCAATTCCTCTTATTTATCAACGCGTTTTATTTTCACTTTTGGACCAAGACAGTTTTTCAGTGTTAACTATGAAGACAGCGGGTGTCTGTCATTGTCTGTACATTGATGTCCCAATGCCCATGTCTGTGATTTGGAAGTGTGACATGATCTTTACTCAGTGGAAAGGAAGACCAGGGTGTGTCTATTGGATGTCTAGAAACATGTACTGGGCCATGAAGTACGAGGTTCAAATGTGTTTGTTCTTCATTGGATGCTGGTGAAGCTAAACCTAAATTGTGTCCCCCACCCATGTGTGTTATTGGAGTACTAGAAGAGGGCCCATGGACACCCAGGAGGTGTCTATGTTTTTGTGCTCAAATGGCAAATGCATTGAAGGTGGTAGTGGAAATAAGGTAATATGATGGGTTATTTATAACGCGCTTAATAGCCAGAGATTTCTTAGCGGGGATTGTACCTGTGTTGCTCTGTGCCGTTTTGCTTCCAAAGCGAGCACGTTGCCCCTGAGCTGTCCTCGCGAAACAAGGTGTGCACTTGAGATGTAGGTTTGCATGACTGGATCATAGCTGTCTAGGCTTGACACACCTTCAACTATTCCCTCCTCCTCAGAGACCTCAGCAGAGCCATCCCTTCAGGCCAAACAACTGCAGCTGAAGAGGGCACGTCTGGCCGATGACCTCAATGAGAAGATTGCACAAAGGCCAGGCCCCATGGAGCTGGTAGAGAAGAACATCCTGCCTGTAGAAGACAGCCTCAAGGAAGCCATCATTGGTGAGAGGTCTCAAGAGATGCGCCCAGAAGAGGACAGTGGTGAGGGGAGCACCAGGGTTTGGGTGGGGTGGGGGCTGTGACTAGAATACAGCCACGCAGAGGATAAAGCAAATGAGTGGGTTGTAGACTACTTTGGAAGAAGTCATCAGAAATGGGTCACAGCAAGGGAGCATGGGAGTGAACGCAGGAGAGCACAAGTGGGGAGTTTGTATATCTAGGTAATCTAGGGAAAACGAACATCAAGCTTATACTATCCTGAAGGAAAGTCTCAGTGGTAAGCTCACAGGAGGGGGAGCATAGTGGTGGAGAGGTCAGGGGAGGGCAAGGGAACAGATGAAGAGGGTGCGTGAGGCTAGAGAACAGAGGGCTGGCTCCAGTCCATCCGTTGTAAAACATCATCCTGATTGGAGGCTAGTCTGAAAGAGCCGTCATTTCAGAGAGCAGAGAATGTAATTGGAGTTGAAAGACTAAGGTCTACAGTTGTAGGTCAGAGTAGAATCCCATAGGACTCGATGGGAATGAGATTAACACCATTCCGCCTCCGTGATTCCCGGAAAACCGGGGTTGTAATGCCCCGGTAATTCCGGGAATCACGGAGGCAGAATGGTAATACCAGTTCGGCGGTAACCAGGCGGTTTTACCGCCGGACTCGTAATGAGGCCAATGTCTTTTAACACCGATTCCTCCACATCAGCACCTTGCTGACAAAGAAGAATTTTTGCCTTTTCAGTTAGCCTTTAGTGTTTCAGCTCCTTGCTGGCTGGCCACCTCATGATAATTGGGGGCCATTAATGCCCACGTTTATGTCTTTGCTTTAAATCTGCACTTTGCAGCGCTCACATTACAAGAAGGGCTCCAGCAAATGAGGCTGGTAATGCGAGCACTGCAACTTGCACATTTAAAGCCCGAGAACATATTATAAGACTGCTGACTGGCAACATAGGGGCAGTTACTGTGGGAGCCTCTGAGCTCAGCCCCCTTTCATTTGAAAAGCCCTGGTGCCATCCATGTACAGAGACGTTTACTGTAGGTGGGTAGGCCTTATTGTAGGTTGACCAAAGAGGATGCAAAAGAGGAACATGAAAGCGGGTTGGGGGGGTCTAGAAGGGGGTCACAGGAGCCACCGTTGACTAGTATTCGGAGAAAGAATGCATACAGAGGTGTATGCCCAATAGTGGCGGATAGGGGATTTAGATGTTTTCTCTGTAGGAGTAACCTTCATGTGTCTAAGTTTGTGTGTGTGTGTATATAAAAGTGAAGCCAGAGAGTTTGATTGCTGGGTCCCAAAATAAGAGCTCATTGCTGTCTCGCTCCGTTCACACATAACTGACACCCACCTTCTACTTTACAACAGAGGGGCAGGTCGATTATCTGCAGGTAGCAGACAGCTCCTCCTTTGACGAAGACAGCAGTGACGCTTTGTCTCCCGAGCAGCCTGCAAGCCAAGAGTCACAGGGGTCTGTGCCGTCACCAAGTGAACATCAGAGCAAGGCAGCCGTTCCAGTGAGCCCTGCCCAGACACCAGGTCTGGATACACACCCCTTAACTACTAACATGTGCCCATCTCCCTGGACACCAAGTACGGTGAGTAGAGAATTCTAGTTCTGCTTCTGTATAGGTGCCCAGTGTGGATCACACCATTAATGTGCCCTGATCTGGATTTCATGCACTTTGCAGATTGTACCTCGCTTACAGCTCAGTGTGGACCCAGCAGACACTGCTGTCCCTACTGAGACACCCCCCCAGCGTCCGCCACACCTTACCAATGGCATCCCTGCAGCCAAACCACCGCCAGCACTCATCAAGGTAAGTGACACTTGTACTTGGCTGCCTCACTGCCAGCGTATTTTTATGTGAAAACTCCCGCAGGGATTAGTTACATGTGATTATTTTATAACAAATAAATAAAGAATTCATTTTTACCGAACCCAAGCAACGGAAAAAAAATACCAACATCTTTTTTAGGGGTGCCCCCATTGCCCCCCGTTTCATCATGTTTAAAACACCACCCAAACCCCTCCCCACCAGATTTAACAACTTACCTCACATATATATTTCAATTCAGTATTTGTGTTGTTGTTTTTTATGCGTTAAACATTCATTCTTTATTTTGTATTCGTTATCTCAGTTATCTGAGACTATCTGTACCGGATTAATGTTGTGGAAATAGTCCACAATGCCATTGAAACCTTCCACAAGCATCATGTAAATGAAATGGTGGTGTTTCTTAGAACAGTTACAGAAGCACAGCTCAGTGGTAACTTTCTGCCCCAGCTCGGCTACTAATGTTAGTGTGTGGTGGAAGGAGACTGGTACAGTGCTGGTGGATCTACAGAGAGCTGAAGTTCTGGCTCTCTGGTATTTCCCTCCTCTGCAGTAGAGGCAGTCAGTCCTTTCACTTGCAAAAAGTGCACACTTTGAAGGCATTAAGTCTTTTGCATTATAAGCAATATACCGGAATGGCAGGGGTCAACGATTTACGGCTTCACTTTCTGTAGAACAATGCCGCGTTATTGACTGAACTATCATGTACTTTAAAAATCCAAACTGTAACCTATTATGAAAGCATAAATAACCAGGACATGGATAGTACTAGCACCGATGCAACTTACATTGTCGCATGGATGAGATTTTCTAAATTGCGTTCGAGTACACTGAAGTTCTGTTTGGCACATTTGGACACGTTTTGCTACAGTCTCAAAGCTGACAGATGGATCCTTGTTTAACTGAATGAAAAGCTCATTTGAGTAGAAGTTGGGTGTCATTTTTCTAGAACTTCACACTTTCTAACTTTAAACAATGCAGTGAATTTATTTGGTTATTGGATGTTTGAGGATTTGCAGACAATTCCCTGTATTTCACATGTATTCCTTTGAATTGGTTCATGGTATGTTGGTCAATTAATTTCCCAGCAAGGATTCATTGTGAGGGTTATCATTGTTTGTGTGAGAATACTGTAAAAAAAAACGAATGGTTTCAGCTTTTTAAAAGCAACCTAAAAGAAGAAAAATATTTTGTTGCTGAAAACGACCCAGAGAGAACGCATAAAGAACCTTTTTCTACAGTTGGCGGACCCTTAACCCTTTCCAAGTGCTCTGCGCCAAGGGACCATCTCCACTTTTTCATGTTCAGTAGAGAAGAACAGTGAATATTTTTACGTAGGATAATTTTATTTCATTAGATGTCTTTTTGTCCTATTTTCAACATCTACTGTTGCGCAGATTTTTAAAATGATGTATGCAGATCTGAAACCTGCTTGCACCTTCCTATCAAGAACATGGACTTCATCGAACTGTGCACTCAATGTATTGGGAGGATATCAGGCGAATATAGGCATGCCCATAGTCTTCACTCAACTGCCACAACCATACGATACACTGACTTGCAGACATTGCAAGAAGGTAAAGGCCAAAGTCCATAAGTAACCACTGGCTTAGTCTTTTCCAGGCTTCCGCAAGAGCACCACCCTACTGCAGCTTCAAGGCCTTCTAGGCATGAGCAAATACCGAGGACTCTTTTCCTTCTAAAGTATCCTAGAGTGTTCAAATATTATCCTCTAGTTAAAGCCCTTGCTGAAACCTCCACCCTCTCCTTGTCACTATATCCTCACTATATCCGTCTCTACTGAGCGCTACTTCAGTGCCCACCATGGTGCTTTTGCTCTGAGTGGAAGGCTGGAAGTGACATCACAGGAGCTGACGTCTTTGGCAGCAAGAGGTCCTGCAAAAAGGGAGCATCTTCAGCAAATTGGACGAAAGAGTTTCTACCTAGCACAGATAGGTGTCTCCCTGGCTTTCCGTCACCTAGACCAAAGCCGTGGTGATCTAGATAGCAGCTTTAGGTTTTAATGTGTCTGCATAGACACCATGCCGTATTCTGTGGTCCTTTTGCTGGGTTTCTTGTTCAAGGCCTCGCTGTAATCCATTTTTGGCGTACTGCCCTGAGTAGCCTATATGGCTACCTGGGCATGGGGTACTGCAAAGTCCCTCATGTTGTCACTGTTAGGCAGAAACCTGTGTAGTTCCCTCTGGGACCACTGCAAAAGATTTAAGACTACAGGTGTTTGGCAGTAAACCCACTTGGTAGCAGTCTGTACCACCCAGATTTACCTGGTAGCTGTGGCTGAGCAGTCAGACTTCCCTCAAGAAGAGTTAGGCAGTATACAGAGCATACATAATAGGTACAGAGGCACAGTAGTACAAGCAAACACTGACCAGAGCTAGGTGTAAAAGTATATCATTATTTATTTAAAAGACACACTCATAAATTACACTAGCACAGAAAAGGTAGGTAAGTCAAAACACAGTCACTATTACTTATATGTACATCCCTAGTTATTTGTTGGACAAGTCTAAGTTAACACCACTTATTTCCAACAGAGGTGAGCGCTTAACGTTAGATGGCACTCCAGCAAGTTAGTTAAAAAGGGAGGGAAAAGGCAGAAGTAATGAAAACAGCAAGGTAAAACACTTTTCAGAGATTCACAGTAAGTTTAGAAAGGCAGTCTATTGAGGAGCAAGGAAGTTCGGTTGCCAGGCCCACTCTAGGGAAAGCCAGGCAAAAAGATGCCCAAGATCACACAATGTCACAAGTCTTTACAGGTGAGTAGAAAAGGTTTTTCCCAGTTAAGAAAAGTTTAGTTAGGGTGTCCCAGGCTTACCCAGGGACGAGAGCCGAGGGCTAAATCTACCCCGTACAATCGGTGGCAAGGGAAGCCGGGCGGAACACGGTACCTTTAAAATGGAAAGGATCCTCCAGCGGTGGCAGTTGTTCGTGGTAGTGGGTGCGAGGCACGGCGTCGTCCAGAGGAGGAGAAGATCTCGTCGTGGAGGAAAGCTGAAGGTCGTTGCACTACCAGGGAAGAAACCAGCCGTGGAGTTTTTCCAGTTGAAAGGATGTTACCCCTCTTTCGCGGTTGAGGTAAAAAGTGGTATCCCGGTTGCCGGGGTGCTTGGCACAGGCAAGGCGGCCACGAGATGCTTCAGGGCGGCGAAAAGAAGGCAGAAACTGGTTGTCCCCACCAGTCAAGGGAAGAAGACTCTCCGGCGGGAGATCTTCTCCGTCGTCGGGAAAAGTGGTGAGACGGTTCCGCAGGGCTCCACCGGTGGTGTTGTCTTGGCAGGTCGGCTCGGCTTCTCCCTCTTCGGCTTCTTAGGTCCTGTGGCGACTTCTTAAGAACCAGTCCCAAAAACCCTGCTTTTATGCAGCAAACCCCCATTCATACAGCCTAGCTGTCACTCAAACATGCTAAGTGGTGAGCGGGGTGGCTCACCACTTGGGCCAATCACACCAGAGTGCGACATGAGTTGGCAAGGCAACTCAGTCCAGGGTGCCTAAACCCCCTCCCACACCCCCTGTGGTACCCAGACAGAATGGCACCACTTTGGAGGGCTTCTGTGCAGAAGCCCGCCAAAAGTGGAACAAAGGCTCGACTCGGGTTCAGGGTTACTGAAGTGAACCTAGACGCCATTTTGGCGGCGAGTTGTGGCAAAAAATTCCAACCGGTGAATTTATATTAAATAAATAAACCGGCGGTATCTTTAACATTGCACCAAAAAGTGGTGCATTAAAATCAATGGGAAATCCCATTGGGAAATATTCCGGTGGAATATTTCCGTGGTATCCACTGCCACCAGCCAGAAACTCGGCGAGGGGGGACGGGACAGTACCCCCTCGACAACGGACCCAGGGGCAATCCAATTGCCCCTACCAGTACTTCCACAGTATGATGGTTTGTACTGGTTAAGTTC
This sequence comes from Ambystoma mexicanum, assembly GCF_040938575.1. Classification (NCBI taxonomy): domain Eukaryota; kingdom Metazoa; phylum Chordata; class Amphibia; order Caudata; family Ambystomatidae; genus Ambystoma; species Ambystoma mexicanum. The sequence continues at coordinate 587,924,360 of NC_090926.1, forward strand.
CTAAGTTAAGACTAGTAAAGTCAATGTTGACTTTACAGACCCAGGGAGACAGTAGTCAGTCCCAGGGTGTGGAGTCTATGTTTGGGGGTCTCTATGACACCCCTGTGTTACTGCACTGAGGGTGCTGTGTAACACACATTAAAAAAACCAATGATAGCCTATGGGAAAACATACCCCATAGCCCAGAAGCACATAGCAAGTCACAGAAACACTCTCAAGTCATGTCCAAGAGTGAGGGTAAAAGAGTCTCACTCTTGGCAGGAGAAAAAATAAACCCCAAAAATCCAGCAAAGCTGCTGGGGGACTCACTAGGTTAGGAAATTCAGCCTAAACACAGAATTCTCCCTAACACTCGCCCCACCCAGACTAAGGAACAGGAGGATTTAATCCACTCCTGGATGAACCTCATACCTCTAGTCGATGACATACATCCTAGAGAGTCCATCAGCATTTTGATGGTGACACCCTGACCTGTGCTCAATGGTGAAATCAAACCCCTGGAGGCAGATTGACCATCTCAATAGTTTTGGATTTTCCCCTTTCATTTGCATTAACCATCTCAAGGGTTGGTGGTCAGTCTGAATGACAAAAGTAGAACCATACAAGTATGGCCTAAACTTCTTCAGTGCCCACACAATAGCAAAGCATTCTCTTTCTATTGTTGCCCACCTTGTTTCAGGATCCTTCAGTTTGTACAATGAAAGTTTGGTTGTAGTCATGAGCTCGGAGTACTGGAGCTTGGCAAAGAGCTTTCTTCAGGCTTTCAAAGGCCTGATTGCATTCCTCATTCCATTTGACCTTTTTAGGGAATTTTGGAGAGGATATCACATTCAGAGGAGAAGCTATGGTCCCATAGTTCTCAATGAAATTCCTGTAGTACCCAGTGAGGCCTAAGAAGGCTCTCACCTGGGTCTGAGTAGTAGGTGTTGTCCAATTTTGCACAGCTTCAATCTTGCTGAGCAAAGGCCTTATCTCACCACCTCCTACCTCATGCCCAAGGTAGACCACTTTACTCTGTCCAATTTGGCATTTGCTTGCCTTTATGGTCAGATTGGCCTGCTCAAGAGCCTGCAAAACATGTCCTAAGTGGTTCACATGGTCCTCCCAGGAGTGGCTGAAGACTGCAATGTCATCCAAGTATGCCATGCAGAAGTCCTCCATCCCAGCTAGAACTTGGTTCACCATCCTTTGGAATGTTGCAGGTGCATTTTGTAGTCCAAAAGGCATAACCTTGAATTGGTATAGGCCAACTGGGGTAGGAAATGCAGTTTTCTCCTTGGCATGGTCTGTCAGGGCTATTTGCCAATAGCCTGACATAAGGTCCAGTGTGCTGAGGTACTTGGCTGCACCAAGTTTATCCACCAACTCATCTCTCCTTGGCAAAGGGTGGGCATCAGTCTTGGTGACTGCATTAAGAGCTCTATAGTCCACACAGAATCTCAACTCTTTGGATCCTGCTTTTGGTACTAAGACCACTGGGCTAGACCATGGACTAGTAGAGGGCTCTATTACCCCGAGATCAAGCATCTTCTTGACCTCACCTTTGATGTGGGTTCTGACATGTTCTGACATCCTATATCCTCTGCTTTTGACTGGCAGACAGTCACCAGTGAGTATATCATGCTGTCCCCAAGGGGTCAAGCCTGGTGAAAGTGAGAACAGGGGGGCAAACTGATTTAACATAGTTCTGCACTCCTCCTGTTGCTCAGGGGTCGGATCTGAAGAGAGATTAACTCCTTCAACCTTTTCTTCCAAAGGTAAGCCTCTCAGGAGGTCAGGTAGAGCTTCACTCTCCTCCTCCTCTTCTGATGAAGCTAGGAGCAAGGCTCCAACTTCTGGTCTAGAGACATAGGCTTTGAGGTGGTTGGTGTGGAAGACTCTGGGAGCTTCCCTGGGTTTGCCCAGATCCACCAGATAGTTGACCTCTCCAAGTTTTCCCACAACCTTGAAGGGTCCCATCCATTTGTCTTGCAAGGCCCTCTGCCTTGTTGGAAGCATAACTAGAACTAGCTGGTCTTGAGTAAACTCAACCATGTTAGCCTTCTGATCATGCCAATGTTTGATCAGAGCTTGTCCAGCTTTCAAGTTGTCACTTGCTTCTGCCATCATGTGTGACATTCTCATAGGAATTGCCTCAGGGTACCTAGTAGCATGGTCTACTACAACAAGGATAAACCTGTTGCCTGAGGAGGTTGGGGGGTCAAGGGGACCAACAATGTCAATCCTTACCCTCTGAAATGGGACTCCCACAACTGGGAGAGGCACTAAATGTGCCACATTCTTGGAACCAACCTTACCAGAAGTCTGGCAGGTGTGGCAGCTCCTGCAATATCTATCTACTTCAGCCCCAATCTTTGGCCAATAAAAGTAGAGAGAGAGCCTTTCCTTGGTCTTCTTGAAACTCAAGTGACCAGCCAAAGGAATCTCGTGGGCTAGTTGCAAGAACTGCTGTCTGTTCCCTTGGGGCACTACCAGGCGTTGGTAGGCTCCAGGTTCAGATTCAGTTGGTTCACTGTAGAAGAGGCCATCTTCCCAGTGTAACCTATTCTTCCCAGGCTCTTGCCCATCAGCCTGAGAAGCTGCCTGTTGGCGAAGGCCCTCCAGAGTTGGACATTCTCTTTGTCCCTTACGAAAAGCTGACCTGCTGGGTCCACCTTCTGCCAGTAAAGACTGCAGCTCAGGATGGTCAGCCGGGTCCAGGTCTCCAATAAGTTCTAGGCCTCCCACTAGCTCTTCTTCAGAGTCTAGTTCAACCAGACAGGGTTGTACCTCCCTCTCAGCCTCAGCTGGAGGTGGAGTTACAGGTGTAACTTTGGACAACCTCTGGGAAGTCCTGGTTGGAAGCACTGGAGTGCTTGCTGTAGGTTTTTTCCTAGGAGTCTTGGGTTGCCCCTTTGCTCCTGATCTGGTAGTTACTGCAGTAAGTTGTTCCAGTGGAAGAGGAGTGATTTCTGTCATCATCTCCTAAGATAAACCTCGCAGGGTTTTCTCTTTGCAGGTTTGGTGAGCTCCTGTAACCTTTTACTAGGGGGTCTGGAGGTATGTGACACAACTCCAAGAGCTTTCAGGCCATTACCCAACAGAACCCTTCCTGGTACTTCACATTGTATACTGACAGGTATCTTCACAGCCATATCATTACACTGGATGAGAACTGGTAACTGGGGACACATCTGCACAGGCCCTCCAGCTAACTTGGTGAGGCATTTGGGTGCCTTAGCAACATCCTCTGCCTTGAAAAATGATTCATCCACCACAGTTATGCTGGCCCCAGTGTCCCTGATGGCAGGAGTCTCCTGACCATTCACATGGACACTGTCCTTATAATACTCTTTAGTATTATCTGGGATAGAATTATAGACATCTAAATTCTGTTGTTCCCACAACCCCAGAGAGACTAAAGAAACACTGGCTGAGACTCCAGTGGGCTCATCAGCCCACTGCGCCTAGGCTGATCACTCTGCCCACCGTACCCTTGAGTGCGTAGTCATTGCAGCCTATGGAGACCATACTTACCCATGCCCCCTTTGATTTTGTATAACTTAAGTCTCCGCTACCCACTGGGCCCCTGCTACCTGAATCTTAGCCTCTGTGCATATACCTTTCTCTGTCCAGTATGCCCAATTGAAACAGCCTATCTAGCTTTCCGTGCTTTTTGAAATTTAGCATCCACATTGGTGCAGACCTTCATAGTACTGTTATAGATCCAGTAACTCTGAACAGTGTTTTTTTCTTTTTCTCCACCACTTATTGCATAAACCTGGTCCTCTATTATACACCTTTGACCCACTCGAGACCCTCCTGGTCTCTTGCCAATTGTATGGTCGCTCAGAGACCACTGTGATATTGTGTTGTGCCCTATGGTCGCCTAGAGATCACTGTGATATTGTGTTGTGCCCTATGGTCGCCTAGAGATCACTGTGATATTGTGTTGTGCCCTATGGTCGCTTAGAGATCACTGTGATATTGTGTTGTACCCTATGGTCGCTTAGAGATCACAGTAATATTGTGTTGTGCCCTATGGTCGCCTAGAGATCACTGTGATATTGTGTTGTGCCCTATGGTCGCTTAGAGATCACTGTGACATCGTGTAGTGCCTTAGGGCCGCTCCTGACCGCCCACAGGCCCTCCTAAGAATTTTGCTATTAGCCTAACAGTATCTCTCTGCTGACTACTGTATCTAGCCTAATTGGTGCTAGAAAGTGAACCGAACCTCACTTTGCACCACTCCCTATATCCCTAGCTATGTTAAGCTGGATATTGCGCATTATGTTCCCCTTCTGCCTTGTCCGAGCTGACACCCCGTGCACTGGCACTCACTTCCTCGCCCTCAGTAATGGCCTCACCAAACTAGCCTGCCCAAGACACCATCCCATCCCCTGTCCATCTCCCTTCCTCCCTACCACACCTCCCTTCCCATCCTCCTCTATTCCCTCCTCCAGGCTCAAGGATTCCCACGCAACCAGTAAGGAACACCACCCCACCTCGATCACCACCGATGATCCACTTGCACACCTCAACCCCTCAAGCAATGGTAAAAAATGTAAATCATACCCTATCCTAGGAGACGAGAGAATACCCCGTTTAAGAGCTCGCACAAGGCCACCACACTGCAACCCTACTACCATGACCCAGCCTCCCAGATCACCCAAACCCACGGCCTACACAACAAACGACATACACACCCAGCCTAGAGTAGCTAAAACTACCCCACTATGTGGCCCACCAACCATAAATACTCCCACCAAGGAGCCCAACCCTCCCATTAGTCTCAAAAATGCTCTCATCAATGCCCGCTCCCTTGGAGCCCACGCCATTGATATTCATGACCTCATCACCGATCTTGACCTTGACATGTTAGTAATCACAGAAACTTGGCTACACCAAGCATCAGGCCCTCTGCTAGCATTAGCTATTCCACCAGACTACACCATTCTCAGATCTGATAGAACCACCACTCCAGGAGGTGGCGTGGCCATCATTGCAAAAAACACTATCAAACTCAGATCAAGTTCCATTGAAATAATCTCAGGGTACGAACTACTACTCGCCAAACTCTCATTGAATGTAAACACCACAATTAACATAGTGGTCATCTATAGAGCCCCTAGCTCAAACAGCCACCCAGAAACAGACATCCCACTAATACTGGCGCCCCTCCTCAAACCCAAAACGAAATGTATCATTATTGGTGACCTGAACCTAGGTTTTAATGACAACCAAGACACCAAAGCAACCGCCCTCATCATGGCACTAAATGACATGAACTTCCGCCAACATGTCAATGTCCCCACCCATACCAAGGGCAGAACCCTTGATTGGATCCTCACCCTCAACACCAACATCACCTTAGGCCCGATTACCGCACTGAATTGGACAGACCACTCCTGTATAGAATTTACTATCACTAGTGACGACCCTTGCACACCCAAGAACATACCTATGGAAATCATCGAAAGTAGAAACTCCAAAAAGCTCACAGCTCAGAACTTCGACCCCACCTTGAACAAATTGCTAGATACCCACTCAACCCTCAGCAATGACCCAACTACTCTCGCTGAGTACTACCATAAATGCCTCTCCACAGCGATCAACACCATAGCACCTGTAACCTCCAAATTAAGGCGCCTCAACAAAAAATCCAACTTCTGGTTCAATGAGTGACTAATCGCCCTTAGAAGGAAAAAACGCTCCCTTGAGCATGCCCATAATAAACACCCCTCCCCGGACTCAGCCAAAGCATTCAAAGATGCTAATACCCTCTACAAATCAGCTATCATCTCGCACAAAGCTAACGCCTATAATACCCGCATTAGTAATGCAGGTTCCGATTCCAAAGAGCTCTTCTCTATCCTTAGAGAACTTGAAAATCCACTCCCTACCGTCACATCCACAAACACAAGCAAAGAATGGTGTACCACCATCCAAGATGCTCTTGCCTCCAAAATCACTACCTTACAAAACAAAATCAATTCCAAAAAATTACTCCTAGCTACAAAAATAAAACCCCTCCCCAACCCCTGCGCCCTTTCCAGTGACAACTCCAACCCCCCATTCCAATTCACGCCAGTCTCCCACAATCTCGTACTCGATACTATCTCCAAACTAAAAGCATCCAACTGCAAAGGAGATACTGTCCCAGCCAAACTAGTCAAAGCCTGTGCTCCCACCCTGACCCCCCTCATCACCAAATTTGTCAATGCCTCATTCAACTCCAATACAGTGCCGACTTGCATCAAAGAAGCCTGGGTTACACCAATTCTAAAAAAACCAAATCTAGACCCCACCATTCCAACTAACTATCGCCCCATAACCACGGTCCCATTCTTACTCAAAATCATCGACAAACTAGCCTACAACCAAATTCAAACCCATTTAGAATCTAACCAGCTCCTCGGCTCCAGACAATCAGGTTTCAGGCCCAACCACAGCACTGAAACAGCACTCTTGGACCTCAAAATCCAGATGGATGCCATTAGAGACTCAGGGAAACTTTGCATTCTCCTATTGCTGGACCTCTCAGCAGCGTTCGACCTGGTGGACCACGACAAGCTCTGTAACTCACTTGCCCATGAATTCAATTTCTCTGGGGCAGCCACTGCTTGGGTGAAATCGTTCTTAACTGACCGCACCTCCAGAGTGTCCATAGGCAAAGAAGCAGCCAACCCCATCCCAGTCCCCATAGGAGTGCCCCAAGGCTCTTGCCTTTCTCCCACGCTGTATAACGCATATACCAAGCTCCTGTTCTCAGCACTCGACGATATGGGTGTCATTTACACTAATTTTGCCGATGACACCCAGATCCTTATACCTCTTACAGGCAACTATGACCAGGACACGTTAGCTATCAATAAAATTTACGTCATCATACAAAACTGGATGGCTTTGAACAGTCTATGTCTTAACGATGAGAAGACGGAAGTCCTCATCGTAGGAGATCCAGCCAAATTAGCAACCCTTCAGCCAGAATATTCAACTATCAACATCGACGGCACCAATATCCCAGTGTCAAAACAAGTAAAAACACTGGGCGTGTACCTCGATGCTAGCCTTTCCATGACCAAACAGATCAATGCACTTTCCTCCTCCACGGCCTACACTTCCAAATTAATCGCACTCCGCTGACAATTCCTGACCCCAGCAAACTGCCTCACCCTGGCCAGAGCTCTGGTCCTATCGAAATTGGACTACTGTAATGTCTTGCTGCTGGGCACCTCCAACACCAACCTAGCCAAAATGGAACTTCTGCAAAACAAAGTCCTGAGGGCAGCACTAGGCATAAAAAAATCAGACCATATTTCCAAGACCAGGAAAGATGCCCACTGGCTCCCCATCAAAGCCCGCATCATTTTCAAAACACTATGCATCAGCCACAAATGCATTACTAAAAAAGGACCTACCTACCTCAATAACACTCTGCATCCTAAAACTAACACAAGATTACTGAGATCCAACGACAAACTCCTCCTGGACCCCCCTCGATTCAAAACCACTAGAGCAGGGGGCAGCAGCTTCACCACCTTAGCCCCCAAACACTGGAACACCCTACCCATCACCATCAAAAAAGCATCCTCCTTCAAGCTCTTTAAGAAACAGCTAAAAACCTGGCTATTCAACCAATATTAGCACACTTAGATTGGACCCCTCCATCGGACACTGTTGTGAATACTTAGGCCACTGTATATCTTCTTGTGAATATGTTATAAACTATGTCATGTATTGCACTGTCTGTAATGTTTGATTGTGACTAATTCCTAAGCTATCTTATAACCTCGCCGTGACACCTGAGGGTTTGGGCGTGTAACAAATATACAAATAAATAAATAAATAAATAAATAGAAAGTTTCCACTTGCCATAGGGACTTCCTCCTCTGGAGCGAAGGCTAAGGAGACAAGCTGGACCCCTGAAGGTTTACCCTTACATCTGGGATCTTCTTTCACATGGTCAGTAGCCTTACAAACATAACAGGATCCAAAGGCCCTTTGGAATGGAGGCTTGTTCTGACCTCCTTCTGGTTTGGCACCAGAAGGTATACTACTCTGCTGTGGTTTCCCAGGTGGCTTACCCTTATGGTGTGGTTTGGGGCCCTCTTTGGAATTGGAATTATTTGAATTCTCTTTGGAGTCTTTCTTAGGCTGCCTCCCCTCATCCTTCATCTGAGTTACCCCAGAATCCTTGTGAGTAGCCCTGTTGGCAACCCACAAGTCAGCAGCCTTAGCTAGCTTTCTAGGATCTAATTCCCGTGAATCAGCCAAGTGCTGTCTGAGCTCAGGAGAGCAGGCATCATAAATTGACTCCATCATTACAAGATTTCTCATTCCTTCATAAGTGTTCACTTTGTAACCCTTAATCCATCCCTCTAAGTTTTTCAACCCTTCACACACCCAGGTAGCCCAAGGGGTACCATCATGCTTTTTGAGGCTTCTAAACCTCTTAAGATACTGGGAAGGGGTCTTCCCAAACCTAGCTATCAAAGCTAGTTTCACACATTCATACTCTTTCCTATCCTCCTCCCCCAACTCCATTACTGCATCAGTCGCAACAGGGGGAAGCCTAGAGAACAACCAGGTGAGTAACTCATTACCTGTGATGTTCTGGAGCCCATGATTATACTCAAACATAGACAACCAATCCAACACATCCAATTTAGGGTCATAGATACCAATCAATTCTTTAGGCATCCGGGGTCTTTTAGGACTGGAACTTCTAGAGGAGCCAGAGAGAGAAGCATTCTCAACAGACAATTTCTTCATTTCTAGCTCATACTTGAGCTCCATTTCTCTTAGCCTTAGTTCTTTGTCAGTTTGAGCATTAAGTTTCTTGTACTCTAATTCAAGTTTCATTTTCTCCAGTTCATAGTACTGAGGACCAAATGTGGGACCTGGCAAAGGCCCAGTAGGTACAGCTGGTAGAGCAGACAGAGGCCTAGAGGGAACATCTACAATAGTTTCATCTTCCTCTTCTGGTTCTGATCCAAGATCATCAATACTTTGTTCAATATCAATATCATTGCTGTTCTCTACATTTGCTGGAGTGTTAGGTTCCTCTGAACCATCATCCAGACTTTGGTTTTCTAACAACCTTTCTATTAGCTCTATTTTCTTTCCTTTAGTCATGAGATTCTTATGCTTACAGAGAAGTCTTAGACAATCAGCAGTTTTTGTAGCAAGGGACTCTTGACTATAACTTTCCATAGTAGACAGGTTAGAAAATGACTTTTTCTTTTTGTGCTTAAGCTTTGTGGTTAGTTGCACTAAGGTATCTCAAAAGTACACTAAAGTGTATGCTCAATACAAATCCCACCGCTGTACACCAGTGTTAGGCAGAAACCTGTGCAGTTCATGTCCAAGAGTGAGGGTAAAAGAGTCTCACTCTTGGCAGGAGAAAAAAATAAACCCCAAAAATCCAGCAAAGCTGCTGGGGGACTCACTAGGTTAGGACATTCAGCCTAAACAGAGAATTCTCCCTAACAGTCACCTGGTGAGTTCCCTCACCCATAATGTGTGTTGGTCTTAGGGTGGTGGCAGGTGTGTGTTGTTTTTTGGCCAAACCACTGTCAGTACATTTTACAGTGTTTGTGGCCATTTGCTCCATGAGAAAGTGAGAAATGACTACCAGGGTACCAGGGTATTTGAAGACCTAAAATGCAGTACTATTCATTGTGTGTGTTCTTTTATCATAAGGAATGTCTATTTGGGGTTTCTGCCTACATGGGCTCTGAGAAGCACTCAGAAAGGCTTCAGAGAGAGAGAGAGACACCCCAACACTGCTTGCAGTGGTGTTGGTCAAGGTGAGAATTCAGAGTTGCACACATAGTAAAGATAGATAATATTGCTCTACTGTTAGAGCTCATGCCACTGTGGATCACCAGGCATGCGAACAGGCTGACTAAAGTGGAAAAAAGGACCAGTGACATCAAAGATAACGTTGCTAACCTGAAAGTGCAGGTGCAAGAAATGTCCTCCAACCTGAAGGCAGCATTGGCAAATATTGAGGTTTAGGAAGAGAGGGAAAGAAAAAGCAACATGAGGATGCTTGGATTTTGTCAATTGGCCTCAGTGGGGCGAAGAAATGCTCCAGCCAATAATTGCCAAAATACGACATTTTAAGGCAGAAAGTTGGGACATTATTCAATTTTTGGGATTCGGCTATCTCAGTTTATGGGAACCCTAAACTATTTGCTTTTTCATTTTGGTTTTCTTGGAATTTGGCCTTATGTGGTATGGAAACTTCCACCAACACCTCCTGCTACTTCAACTGCCTTTTCTATGCTGTCTGTGTTAGCTCATATGACTCTTAGGACAGGAATGCATTTTAAGCACCCCCCATTTGGGCCTAGTATGATTATAAATCCCTACACCTTGAGAGTAGGTTGCTGGCAGCTATAATTTTGTTTGTGGTTTACCCAGTGTTCCTGCATTAGTTGGCCAATGTTAGAGTACAGTAGCCATTGGAGCCATTTTGTTTTGGGCCATCCCTTTGTTTGCAGAACCAATGAGGCAAAACTAAAATTACCTGTTGTGCACCCTTGGTCTCTCTCTCAGACAAGCTTTGTACCCTCTGTAGTGTTTGAGAATGACTTGACAGCTCTCCTGCCCCCAACAGCCACAACACACAAACTATTTTGGTTGACCTCAGTCGTTAGTGTTTTTAGGGCCTGCTGATTGATGGATGCCCACATTTTGTGTGTTTTCCCTGTGTGTAATTGAAGGTCTGGCTTAGGCCAGCCCATGAGTGAATGTGCATATTTAGGGGAAGACACTGTGCATTCCTCAAATCTGTTAATGTGTACATACATTTCTGGACGATTTGCAACAAAGATGGAATGCTGAATATCTAGAACCAAGTTTTGTCATATTGTTATGTTAATTGCATTTATACTGTGCACATACACCTGAAGGCATCTTGGCGCTGAACTACAACCAGCAGAAATAGTGACTCGGAAACTAGAATAACAAAGTTTTCAGCAGGTGTCAGCATTGTAGATGATTCACAAAAAAAGGGCAACCAGCAGTTAATTCCAAAACTTGCCAGCAGCAACAGAGAAAGCCCAACCTCCGACCCTACATAAACAGAGTTTAGGAGTCACGATGAGGCAGGCCTCACTAGAGCGGAGAGACCTGGCCGAAACCTAAGGCACAAACTTGTCTCTGAGAAACCTTGCTCCCTGGTGGTAATATGCCCGGTGGACCAATCAAAGGGACTTAAACTTAATCCTTTTGGCAGGGAACAAAGCACTGGGCTAATATGTGTGCCATAAGGAGTAGAAGTGGCCTCCCAGGCAGCAAGGTTCTGCAAAAGCTGCAGCCAGTGTATTAGTCCAAGGGGCTGTGCCAAGAACAGGGCATTAGAATAATACAAGTGTCTAGTCACCAATGAGGCGACATTCGCTGGTTGCAAGCGAGCAGGTATAAAAGGTAAGACCTTGCAAAGCATTTTTACGCAAAAGGTGCCCTGTCTTGCAGACTGCACTCACACGAGGAGCCATCAATACTGATGGGGACAGATACATTCCCAGGTTCTTAACTACGGTTACAGGGAAGGGTGGAGGACCCAGCACAGGTGGCCAAAAAGAAGACGACCAAAGAGAAGAATCAAAAGAAGAGCCCACCACCAGGACCTCCGTCTTATTCCCATTTAACTTGAGCCAGTTGTCGTTAGTCCAGCCCCAGGCACCCACATACGCGAGACGACATCTCAGCCCAGTCAAGCTCTGAACGGACTAGAATCTGGGTGTCTTCGGCATATGAGTAACACCTGAAGCCGCGGGAGCGGATGAGAGCAACTAACGGCTGAACTTAGATGTTAAACAACATCGGGGAAAAGGAGGAGCCCTGGGTAACACCACATGAAAGAAAATGAAAAGAAGATTCTAAGAGTGAGGAAAGAAGAGGGGACACCAAGGCCTCCAATACTTTCATGAAAAAGGAAGGAGAGAACTAGGCCGGAGGTTGGCTAATACTGAGGCATCTAATGACGGCTTTTTCAGAAGAGGAACCATGATCACTTGCTTAAGTTCCTTTGGGATACAACCAGACTGGCATGAAACATTAATGGCTTTAGTAACCTTATTAATCATGCCAGGCACAAGATCCTTAAGAATTCATAAAGGAACAGGATTAGACGGAGCACTAGATTTAAGTTGGCAGATATCCGCAAAAACTGCCTCGGCAGAAGACTCGGGAAAGAAAGACCATGTTGAAGGCACTGCTGGTATAACATCAGGCGGGATAGGATTGGTAACAATTTGAGTGCTCAGTTTGGTGGATTTACGTAGATCCACATTCTTTGTAGAGACAAAATCAGCCAATGAGCCACCTAAAGATTGAGTAGGAGTCCCCATAGGAGTAAATCGCGCTGTGGAGGAGAATGATTTCAGCACTGCAAATAATTCTCTAGATGGATTCAAGACTGTCTCAATCTTTGAAGTAAAAACGTCCTGTTTAGCACTGCGAATCACACTGTGATAGCTCCTAGACACTGCACGAAAAGGCAATTTCTCAGTGGAACCTTAAGACAGGTGCCATTTACGTTCAGTCTGTTTTAATTCTAAACAAGCTTCCTCCTCAGAAAACCATGGTTGAGAAGAACGTTTACATGGAAATACAGGTTTCAGAGGAGCCACCTTGTTAGCCACAGCACATAAAACCTGAGATGAACAAGATAAATCAATTTCTCCAGCATTGGATCTTTCATGGATTCACATGCTTAGAATATTCCCCGTCGTCAGGCTGGGAATCCCCGGTACATTATATAGACCCTTTCCCGTAGGAAAACTTTTTTGCGCTTATGCGTCCCATCCACCTCGTTTTGTATCATGCGTGCCCGCGCCGTCAGGACGCCTTGATATAAATACAGGACCCGCCCCCGCGCTCCCTCAGATTTCAACCGTCTTTCAAAGTAGTGGGATCCTCGTGGTTACTGCTAATTGAAATTAGGTTGTATTTTCGCTTCGGCGACGTTACATTCTGGAATAAATATGTCCGGAAAAGCTTTATTTCGTCCTTGTGCGACATGTGGACTCAAAAAAGTCTATGAAGGTGATGCCCACATGGATTGTATCTACTGTCTCCACCCGCACCACACGGCGGATACATGCGAGATATGCCAGGGTTTCTCCCAAAAAACCCTTAAAGACCGGAAAAGAAGGTTGGTCGACTGGCTTAACGACGGAGCGGGTGCCTATCCGGCATCAGAAGTTGGCTCCACGGCCTCCAGGAGCAAGTCGGAACCTCCCTCGAAGAAGGTGCGGCCTGTCGAAAAATGCCCTGCGGACAAGCATACGGGGAAGCATGCTGGGTCTTCCTCATCACACAGAAAGTCCTCCTCCTCCTCATCCTCTAAGACGGAGAGGCAAGTGGCATCAAAATCCTCCTCAGGGGACCGTCCTAGGTCTTCCGTGAGTCGAGACGCTTCAGCAGGGAAGTCGGCAACGAAATGAGCTACGAAGTCTAAAGGCTCGGTGCCGGCTACTTGCTCGTCGACCCCGGTGTCGCTGACGATGCCTATTACTATTCAGGCAGCAGCGGTGGGGATTCCTTCGTCGACGGTGACTCAATCTATGGCCTGGCAGCCAGAGGTTTGTGAACCGGCCCCCCCTGAGGTCCTACTGCAGCCAGACACGGCCTTGTCGGGGTAGTTGGTGGAAGGAGAATGTGGCATGGTTATGCAGCCGTCGGACTTGGGCCTACGGCCTTCCAATACGTCGACGACGAGTGCGAGTGGGGGTGTGGTCCCTCTAGCCTCGACGTTACTGACCCCCCAGACGGTTTTGTCTCTGGATGTGCTTAATACACTTCAGAAGCTCCTCCAGCGTCTGGATACGCAGATCCCTCAGCCTGGCACTTCATCGTCTATATTTTCTGCACCTTCCGTCGACGAACAAGCTCAAGCAGCTCGCTCGACGACCAAAAGCCCGTCGGCCTCACAGGTGGTGAAGGATCGTCCTCGAGCGCAGGAGGAGGGTGAGCTATCGGAGTCCGATTCTATACGAGGTGACTCAGGGTCGGACATCTCCCTGTCACCGTCGAGAGACCCAACATGGAATTCGGATGTAGAGGTAGAGTCTACGAGGAGCCAGGCACAACCATCTCCTCCGGATGATGTGGGAGCCTTCCATGCAATGATGGGAAAAGCGTGTTCCGAGTTCGGCTTAATTCCTGAAGAGCAAAAGAAAGACTGCTTTCTTTTTGATCACATGGGTCAAAGGAGGAAATCGGTATTTGCCATCCCAATCCTGGACCACGTATGGCAAGAAGGCCTCAAGACGATGCGTCATCCGTTCTCGGAACCGGCTATTAAGGGGCGTATTGAGAAGAAGTTTAAAGCTCCGGAGTCCACTCCAAAATGTCTAACATCACAGCCACTGTCAGACTCTGTGGTATCGGCCGCAGCGGCTAGGAAGGCCAGAGTACAGCAAAAATGTTCAACCCCACCAGAAAGCGAGGCAAGGAGGCAGGACGCCTTTGGGAAAAAGGTGCTCTCAGTCGGCGCCACGACGGTAAGAGCAGCCAACTCCTTGGCGATTGTATCACGTTACGATAGGGAGATGTGGCATAAAATAGCCCCTATCCTAGAACATCTGCCGGAAGAACATCGAAAAGCAGCCATGTTGCTAGTACGGGATGGCGAGGAGGCCTCGAACCATGCAATTAATATTGCGGTGGACCTAGCAGAGTCTGGGTTCAAACAAATCAATCATGGCGTAGTACTTCGTCGACAAGCGTGGCTCAAATGTACTACTTTTAGACCCGAAGTCCAGTACAAAGTCCTAGACATGCCATGTGAAGGAGAACATCTGTTTGGAGACAAGGTGGATGAAGCCTTGAAGGGGATGAAAGAAGACACGGATACAGCTAGGTCTCTTGGCGCCCTTCAGACAGGTAGAAGTTTTCGCTCTTTTCGCCCCTTCAGGGGTGCTTCCGGAAACTCCTGCTTTGGAGCCTCTAGGGACCGTGGATTTAACAGGCCCTCATACGCTTCACAAGGTTACAGACGGGCATCCCAGTCGGCACGTAGAGGCACAGATTATCAAGCCTCCAGACGACGCGGCTCGGGTCCCTCGTCGACGAAGGACAAGCAAACCAGCAACCAATGACGGCCTTCGGAACGTCCTGGGGGGTCGAGTCTCTCATCATATCGACCAATGGAAATGCATCACCACAGATCGATGGGTTCTGGACACGATCCGCATGGGTCATGCGCTGCAATTCAAAAACAAGCCTCCAAGTCTTCCGCCAGTGTTTTCGGCCCAGCCCCACCTTCGAGTTCTAAGGCAAGAGGTGGCGCTTATGCTACAAAAAAGGGCGGTAGAACGGGTTCCTGTGTCACAGGAAGGACAAGGGGTTTATTCCCGGTTCTTCGTCGTCAAGAAGCCAAATGGAAAATGGAGGCCCATTCTCGACCTGAGGGTACTCAACAAATGGCTAAAGAGCTCAAAATTCAAAATGGTAAAGCTCCAGGAGGTTATCGGGTCAGTGCAACCCATGGATTACCTGTCATCGCTAGACCTTCAGGACGCATATTTTCATATCCCAATACGTCCACGACACAGGAGATATTTAAGGTTCGTCGTCGGGCGAAAGCATTTTCAGTTCAAGGTCCTCTCGTTCGGTCTCAAGTCCTCCCCCAGGACGTTCACCAAGTGCTTGGCCCCCATAGCGGCCCATTTAAGGAAGGACGGTCACCATGTCTATCCCTATCTAGACGACTGGCTGGTCAGAGGCTCGTCCATGGAACAAACACGAAACAGCCTGGGGGCCACGATGTCCCTCTTACAGGAACTGGGCTTTGCGATAAACTTCAGCAAGTCCTCCGTAGAGCCGTCGAGGACCTTGGTCTTTCTAGGAGCGGAGTTTCATACGCACACAAGCCTTGTAAGACCATCCAGCGAAAGAATACAGAAGCTACAAAGCAAGGCGTCGGAATGGAGATGCGGTACCAGGGTGTCGGTGCGCAAATACATGTCCCTGCTAGGGACCATGTCATCCTGCATTCCGTTGATAAACAACTGCCGTCTGTTTATGAGGCCTTGCCAGGAATTCCTAGCGGACCGTTGGGCGCAGAGCCAAGGTCGCTGGTCCGACAGACTGGTCATCGACGAACAACTGGTACAAGCCCTCTGTTGGTGGAGAGTTTCCACTCATCTAACGAAAGGCATGCCTCTGGTGGAACCGGAGTTCCAGAAGACGGTGGTGACGGATGCATCGCTGAGCGGATGGGGAGCTCATCTAGATACGTTACAGGTACAAGGCCGGTGGTCGTTACAAGAGTCCTCCCTGCATATCAACCTGCTAGAACTGAGAGCAGTGCGGTGGGCTCTAAAATCTTTTCTTCCTCAACTGAGAGACTCTGTGGTGCGTGTCATGACGGACAACACGACTACAATGTTTTACTTAAGGAAACAAGGAGGAACACGTTCCAGGTCCCGGTCGACGGAGGCACAGAAAATCTGGCATTGGGCCCTGCAACACAACATGCTAATCTTGGCGTTCCACCTGCCTGGTGTGAGAAATGTGGAGGCAGATGCCCTCAGCAGGAAAATGAACGAAGTTCACGAATGGGTGCTGAACGACCAGCAACTACTACATGTATTCAAGAAGTGGGGACATCCTTCCATCGATCTGTTCGCGACGAAGGACAACAGGAAATGCCCGCAGTATGCAAGCAGGTGGCCTCAGCAGGGCTCACTGGGGGATGCGTTCTCCTTCCCATGGACGAACAAATTCCTGTACGCATTCCCTCCATTTCCTCTTATCCGGAGGACGTTGCAATGGATCCTCAAGTACCCATGTCGGGTGATCCTGGTAGCCCCATATTGGGCCAGACAGGTGTGGTTTTCAGACCTGCTGCACTTAGCGGCGGCGGAGCCAATGAGGTTCAGGAAGATCGCCAACCTTCTGTCTCGACAGGAGGGTATCATTTGGCATCACGACCCGGACAGCCTCAAGTTGACGGCCTGGCTCCTGACTTCGCCAAATTTGGACAGCTAACGATTCCGGAGGAGTGTCGTCGTATTCTGCAAGCGGCAAGAGCACCTTCCACAAACACTTCATACTCGTACAAATGGAGGCGTTTCTGTCAGTGGTGTGGGGATCAACCAGGTCTGGTTCCGCAGTCGATTACGCCGGAACAGCTCCTTCCATACTTGCTGTTCTTAGCTGAAAAGGGCTTATCGGTGTCGTCGATAAAAGTACACCTGGCCGCCATCTCCAGGCTTACACGTCAACGACATTCCGCACCATTATTCAGCGACCGCCTGATTAAGCACTTCCTTAAAGGGTTGTTCAGGAGTTTCCCTCCCGAGAAGAGATTTCCTCCGGTGTGGAGCCTCAATCTGGTGTTAGCGTCTCTTATGAAACCTCCTTTTGAACCAATGTCATTGTCGTCTCTAAAGTTCTTGTCGTGGAAATTGGCCTTTCTGGTGGCCATCATTTCAGCCCGACGTATTTCGGAAATCCAAGCTCTAATGGTAGACCCACCATACTTAAGATTTTTTAAGAACAAGGTGGTCCTTGCCACTAACCCACAGTTCATACCGAAAGCTCCTTCAGTGTTCCATAAACATTCCTCTATCGTCTTACCTACGTTTTTTCCAGAGCCATGCTCGGGAGCGGAGCGCACGTTACACACATTAGACGTGAAGAGGGCTCTCAAGTTTTATCTTCATCGCACGCAACCTTTCAGGAAAACGAGGCAATTGTTCGTGGCCTATGGTCTGGGTGCTAAAGGCAAAGCCATTTCAAAGCAAGGACTGTCAAGATGGGTATCGTCTACCATTTCGTACTGCCATTCCAAGGCTGGGAAGCCTCTTCTGCGACGCCCAAGAGCTCATTCAACTAGAGCGGCGGCATCGTCGACGGCGCTGTGGTCTGGAGTCCCTCTGGGGGACATCTGCATGGCGGCTACCTGGGCGGCTACACACACTTTTACCCGCCATTACTGCCTGTCACAGCAACATGCCGAAGATACTCGGATGGGACAGGCGGTGCTTCGACACCTATTCCAATAAGGTAAGCCCCGGTTGAGGGGTTAGATCTTGTTGCAATTATGATTGAATATTGTTCGTTCTCTATGTTAGCAATTGCTGATGTGTACACGACATTGTGAGGAAAGTATGTGAGTTTGCATGCACGCCTCCTCTTTTCGGGATGGTACTGCTATGTAATCTATTCTAAGCATGTGAATCCATGAAAGATCCAATGCTGGAGAAGGGAATAGTTTCTTACCTGTAACTCCATTTCTCCAGCATTGGTATCTTTCATGGATTCACATGCGCCCGCCTGCCTCCCCTGGGCATGCAAACTAGTTCCCCCACTACTTTGGGGGCCGAAATCTGAGGGAGCGCGGGGGCGGGTCCTGTATTTATATCAAGGCGTCCTGACGGCGCGGGCACGCATGATACAAAACGAGGTGGATGGGACGCATAAGCGTCGAAAAAGTTTTCCTACGGGAAAGGGTCTATATAATGTACCGGGGATTCCCAGCCTGACGACGGGGAATATTCTAAGCATGTGAATCCATGAAAGATACCAATGCTGGAGAAATGGAGTTACAGGTAAGAAACTATTCCCTTGTGCAGTATTCATACATTTATCATTAATCAGGGCCAGCATCTGACCCTTATCCACTCCACGTCAGCTATGTTTTAAAATAGCTACTTGGCGAGAAAAGACTAGGGGGACAGTGCTTAGCACTTAGAACGGTATAAGACAATGCTCGACTATATAACAGGGATAACAGGCAAGACCACAACATTGGGATTTACTGCGAAGATGAGATCTAAGATGCCACCAGACTGGTGGGTCGACTAAAGCACCAACTAAGACCGAGATCTAACAGCGTCGGGGCATGAGGGATATTTTACTTAAGGTTAAAATCCACCCAATACCACTAAATTACAATACTTAATTTGAACAGATACCCTGAATACGATCCAGGAGGACGGTACACCATAAGAAAGTGTATATAATGGGAGGCTGGTATGACAAGACGTGCTAACAATACTTCCATAGCCAACTCATGGAATCGTGAAATAATAGAAAATGTAAAATATGTTTTAAAAATGATTGCTAACCCCCCCACCCCCCAGATGATTGTCAGTAAGTACCTGTGAGAACGCAGGTACCCTTGCACTTGCCACCAGCTGGCCGTACTTTTACTTAGTGTTATTTATACTATTATCCCATGTACTGCACTGTCCCTCCCCCCACCCCCGCACTTTTCCCCTTCCCCCTTCCCCTGCACTTGTGCGATCTAAATGAAACCTGGCCTAGTAGGATCATTGTCTCTGTCTTCCCTCTGTTCCCCCTCCCTTGCCTCGTCGCACCTTGAAACACTTGTTTATAGGCGCGTAATAAATGAAATTTCATATCATATACAGACGTGGCAGACAGCCAAGTCTCTGTGAGACACAAGAGGTCCGGAGAGAATTCACATAGAAAGTCATTTACACACACAGCATATGCAACCAAAGAACAAGTGTTCAGTAGATAAGCGCTCAAGATAGAAATATCGTCAACACTAGAGGCTGTAGAAAAAGGGCAGTCAGTAGTGAAATTGACAGTAAATACAGTACCGGTAGGTGCAAGCTTGAGTATTGCCTCGAGGTACAATGGGTAAGGAAGTCATACCACATCCATCTAGTCCGGCCTTCGCACAGATAAGCACAGATGGGCTTGCCTTTTGCGAAACTTTAGCTAGCATCAAGCACACCGCTGCGCTGTCTAGGTAACCGGCACATGAATGCCGTCCTGGAAGTCACCTGGCTGCGAGAGAGCGACAATGAAAGACGGGACACTTGCTGCTCTGTGGCAGGAGTCTAAGTCAAGAAAACGCAAATATGGGGGGTGCTGTTGCGCAAGATGGTGAGTTAAATGCGCAAAGCTCTAACTCCGCTCCGCCGCAGCAAGTGGGGAGGCTTTCCAACCTCCCCAGGTGAAAATAATTATTGCTCCTGCGTGCCCTGGGTGCATAGATGATGCCGAGGCATACAGGATAGCGTAAAAGCCCCGGCAAGAGACCGCCGGCGGGCAGGGAGTGCAGACACTTTTCGACGAGGAGGTAACATGGTGGCCTGAGGTGGGTTGACTCAGAGCCCCGGCACAGTCGGGAAAGAAGAGAGGTTGCGGAAACCCATGCCTGCAATATGATCGGGCTCCTAGCCAGCAACGCATTGAGGGGGTCCAACGCGTGGGACTGCAAAGGAAAGGTATGCAGTGCTTGACACGGCACCCCTCCTCCACCTACTGGGGAGTCGGCTGCAGGGGCGCAGAGAAGGAGCCTGGGCCTGAGGAGGAGAAAGTGTGGTAGAGGGAGACAAGGCCATCCAAGGGCTAAAGGGAGGAAGGCCTGGGGGCCCTCACAAATCCCCCTCACCAAGCAAAAGACAGTGGAGGCCAAGGAGGGCCATGAGAGGGGACGATGGGGTGCTAGCTCCGAGGAGATATTCACTGGAACTTTTGAGCAGACGGTGCCTGCCCTTTACTATCGGTTTAGCCCTATACTACAGCATAGACCGGCGCACCCCCCTCCCCAGAAGGTGCCCAAGCTAGTGAGAGGCGCAGAAGCACTGGCCTGAAAGCCCATCATACATTGTGGCCAGTCAAGGGCATGGGCGGGGGACTGCGAATAAGCAGGGCAGCAGGGGTTGGCACCTGATGGGCCAGGAGACGGGACCCCGACCCACTGCACAGAGTGGACCTAGCAAGGGGTGTTGGATTGAGGCCCAAGGCCCTACAAATACAAATGCGGGCCAGTCAATACCCGAATCCCGGAGGTCACCGCCAAAGAAGCTCATAAGGGGAAACGGATCGGGTGAGCTGGTAAAATGGGGAAGGCCTAAAAGTCACACAAGGAAGATTGAGCAGGGGGAAAGTGGAAGCCTTAAATTCATCTGAGTCGGAGCGGACTAGGGAAAAGGAGCACCATGGCAAAAGAGAAAAGGAAGAAGAGCCCTGTGCAAGGTAAAATAGACACTTTCAAACTACCACCACCCCAAGGAGAACTGTTGCTCGCCATAACGGAATCCAAGTTCTTGCTAGAAAGAAAGGTAAACGCTCTGGGTGCAGAGGTGAGTTCCTTAGACAGGACATGCAAAGGAAAGGCAGAACAAAGAATATCAGACATGGAGGACGCTTTGCAGCCTATGAAAAAAGACATCCAGGAGCTTCAGAAAAGATCGGAAATGGTGGAGGACACTGAAGGAAGTGTCCGGAGGAACAAAATCAACGTCTCTGGAACTTTACCTGGAGCAATGGCTAACCGAGTGGATGGGACCAATTGGCCTCTTCAGACTCTTCTCTGTGGAGCGAGATCACAGACTCCCTAGCAGAGCAATAACAAGGGCCCACCCGAGGCCTGCCATAGCCAACATATTGAACTACCGAGACAGGGACGCGATACTGCAGGCATCCAGGAGAAAGGGTTCAATAATGATCGCAGGGTCTAAGGTGACAATATATCCAGATTTCACAAGAGCGGTCCAGGGGCAAAGCACTCATTTGAGGAAGTGAAAAAGAGACTGCGGGCCGCCAACATGCTCTTTCCGTTGACCCTTCGGGTGATGGGACCAAAGGGGATCCGGTTCTTTTAGATGCCTGGGACTGGGCAGATGAAGAGCGGAGCTGGATAAAGAGCTGTGCGCAGGACTCTCTCTGATCGTCAGTCGGTGGACTGGGACAATCATAGTTTGAACTCTAGTTCTGGGGCGATAGATGTTTCATTTTGGGGGGAAGCATTTGGAGGGGGTGTGGGATGGGAGGGGGTTTCTAGTTCGGCGGGGCCTTGTTAGGAAAAAGTGCATTTATGTGTAATTTCCCCTCTATTTGTGGACCCCCAAACATTTTGATTTTGTTTGGCTATCCTATCCTGCCCTTGACCAGTGGAGCCCAGCCTGGGCTTTTCCTCACTTGTTATGGGGAAACTGACACGTCCTTCAGACTGGCAGTACTGGGAAACTGTTTCCCTTAGTTTTTGACTATGTTGCCTTTTCTTGGTAACTTTTTAACCGTGCACAATGTACTTTTCAGTACAGGGGGCTGGGGTCCTTTTTTGTTATATGGCATAGACACCCTCGAAGGATTTTTTGGTGACTCTACAAGTGTGCCTGGGACAAACTGGTGGCAGCAGTTACTTTTTCTAATGGCAGAGGCACAAAGGCTTTTGTTCTGTGCCATGGCCATTCTATCCCTTGCCTTCCCCCAGGTCGTGTAACCTGGGTTGTCCTTATTTGGGCTTGCAGTCTCCCGCGAAAACTGATCTCTTTCGCAGGCTTCTGCCTGTCCCATGTGTGTGCCCAGGAAGCGGGTTGGGACTGTCTGGTCCCAATCAACACTACTGTGCCAGAATGTCTGGAGTGCCTGAACTACTGGGACCAGCGTGGACATTGATTGGTCCACGATTGGGATGCCTGCATGAGAGCAGATCTTCAATTGGAAGTCCTCGGTTTTGGCACAAAGCTAATCTTGGATAGGAAAAGGGGCTCTGCATACATTCCAGGTCGATCACTTAAGTTCTCGCCAAACTACAGGAGGAGCCAAGTATCCTGCACCAAAGAAACTGACTTGTAGAGCCGCCAGAGACACTTTGGAAGGTTTGGCACCTTTCACCCTCTGCTGTTCCGGCGGACCCCTGTTTTCTTCATCGATCAAGGCCGGGTAAGGCCATTTGCCCCTTTGGCGTAGTGGGAACAACTACTCTCGGCGCCCCATACTTACCCGCCGAATGAGCCCCTTCGGAAGTGTTCTGGGCCATCCAGTGAACTGTCCAGCTCTACCTCAGGATATCCTGCAGAATCGCTGCTGTCTCGAGTTGAAACCTAAGACTTGGGACATTGCTTGCTTGTGGTTCCGTGACCTCCCCCGCCAAGATTTGCAGACCTAGTACCCCTGGGACCCGAATTAGGAGAGTGCGTAACGTTGCACACATCTGTGATTCCCGCGTCACAGCCTATTTGTGACGGTCGCTGTAGATGTCTTGCTGGCCTGCTTACCTGTGCCCTGAAGCCTGTTGCACTGGAATCTTCTTTGCATCTCCTCTGGAAGCTGAGAAAAGGCAACTATCCCGTCACGTACAATTGTTCTATCCCACAGCCGCAGAGAGCCAAAGCGCTGCAAAACTACAGGACTCAAACCTACTAGCGACCTCGACTTAACTGGCAAAGTTTGGTCCGGACTGTGCTGAGGGTTGTGGAGTACTTGCATCACTTACAGGTGGCCTCCTGACACAACCAATCTCTTTTTTTTAACGATATCCCTAAAAAGGTAATTGCTTTTGGCTGTGTTAGCCTGCGCTCCCTAGCTATTCTCACCTTTCGAAAAATGCTCTGCCTCCAAGGGCAGATCCTATTCGAATAGCGGGAACCAATTCTTCATCTCCTCAAGCCCCTTCCTGACTTGCTACAGTTCTCCCAAGAAGACCCTCTTTTTGTTCTGCCAGTGCGATTGTGCATTTTTACGCACAACTGTACTGTGGAGCACAAGACTCCCCACTTCTTAGGGCTAGACTCAAAAGTTAGAGAAATCATTGTCTAATGCTCCTAGTGTGTTAACCCACCCGTCTCTTTATAGGTTGTGGCTGTGTTTTACTCATTTGTCACATTAGGAAACATATTGTATGTATGTTATACAGTGAGTACTTTGTGTGGTAACTGTTTTTATAGAACTGAAGTTTACTTGTGTGTATTGGTCCAGCCTACAATAAATGTATAGACATCTTCATATACACTTGTCTAAGAGTAATTTGTGGTTTGTTACTGTGTGTGCTCATTATGGGCTTCTGATCACTCTCACCCCTCCTTCTACTTAGTCTTGACTGCCTGCCAAACGACCTAAATTGGTCTGGCTTATCCAGAAGGCTCCCCTGTTTCAGTAAACCAACGGTGGTCTCCTAAACTTCTGCCCACCAGGTCAGAGTTTAGAAATCCATCTTAACAGACGGGTTGGGGAGTTCAGGTACGGACAGGAGCAGGCAAATGTGAGAGTCGAGGTGGGAGGGAGGCTTCTGTGTGATCACCATCTAGATCAGCTAACAGATGAGAGACTTAACTAGGGGAAAGGGGGAGGGAGGGCGGCAGAGGCCTTCCAGCTGACTTGCATGTCATGGAACCTCAATGGGCTACTGGACAAAGTCAAGAGGGGGATAGTTTCCAACTTCCTAACAACCCACAGAACGTATGTAATCTTTATGCAAGTGTTGCATTTACTGGGAGCAAAAAGTGCCTTCCTGGGCTGGTCCAAATTTGCAGTGGTGGAACACATGGGGTTCACACGAAGGTCTAGAGGGGTAGCTATATTGGTGAGGAAGTCACTCCCTATGGTGGTAGAGATGGTGGAACGGGATGAGGGTGGAAAGTACCTGTTGGTTACGGGTCATTACGAGGGGAGACAGTTTGCTTGATCTCGATATATGCCCCTCTCCCCTTACTTCAGGCAGACACATACACATGGGACAATCGCTGTTGGCTTCCCATGGGAGTTTAGGGGGCGAGTTAATTTCAATTGCACGATCTTGCCCAAGATGGACAGGTCATCATATATGGGAAGGCTGGGTAGACTCCACATAAAGCTCCACAGCTTTACCGACACACTGAAACGAAGGGATGCCTGGCGGGAGCTGCATCCGGCAATGAGTGGCTTCTCCTTTTATTCCAAAGCAAATAAATCCTTCTTGCAAATTGATTACCTTCTAGTATCATCCACTAATTTAGGTAGGGTCCTCTGGGCCTTTTTGCCAAGAGGCATTTCAGATCACTCCCCTCTGGTGGTCACAGTGGAAGGAAGGGTGAACTGACCCCAAGGCAGCTGGAGGTTAAATGCGTTCCAGCTACGCAACCCAGAAATAGCGGAACGGATAGCCCGCGCATCCGAGGATTACTATACGCTGAACGAGGGATCGGTGGATAGCCCACAACACTCTGTGAGGCTTACAAGGTGGTAATGAGGGGGGAGATCTCTTCGTTGGTTGGGCACCATAATCGCTAGATTATACAAGATGGGAGACCTGTGCGGAAGGATGGTAACCTGGATGGAGAAGTTGGAGGTGGGGAACAGGTGAGTCAGGGAAATCCGGGACGACACAGGGAACTCGCTAACGCAAGCGGCAGATATAGCATAGGCTATTGCAAGTCATTATCAAACCTTGTATGGGCAACAGAACATGGAGAGGCTGAGATCGGGACTTACGTGGCGGCCATCAGTCTGCCCATGGTGGGGGGATCCAGAGAGGGCGGCCTTTGAGATTGAGCCAACGGTGGAGGAGATACAGCTCACAATCGCACAACTACAAACGGATAAAACCTGAGGACAAAATGGCTTTCCCGTGGAATTTTGGAAAGCTTTGAGCCCAAAAGTCAGGGATGTTTCGAGGTAGAAGGGAGGCGGGACAGCTGCTAGAGGACCTGTGACAGGCTACCATAGTTTTAATCCATAAGAAGGTGAAACCCACAGAGTTGCGGGGCATACAGGCCCATCTCCCTACTCAACGGAGAATTAAAAAGCCTAGCCAAAATACTGGCTAATATAAACTGATCCATAGCGATCAATATGGTTTCCTGCCAGGAAGGGCCTCGTGAATCTCTGCAGAGTACAGAACGTGCTGGGGTTTGTGGAGACATTGCAGGGGCCATACGCCCTGATGGCCTTGGATTCAGAAAAGGCCTTCGACTCAGTCTGATGTGGTTTTCTGTGGACAGTACTACAAAAGATAGGCTTTGGTCCGAACTTTCAAAACTGGGTGAAGTTACTTTATGCAAGGCCCACGGCTAGAGTCAGGGTAAATGGAGTGCAGTCCTGGCAATTCCCGCTACAAAGAGGTACCAGGCAAGGGTGCCCACTCTCCCCACCTACTGTTCCTCATGGCGGTGGAGCCCTTAGCAACAAGAATCCGAGACGACCACAGGGTCACGGAATTACGATGGTCGGCGGGGAGGGGAGAAGACCGGATCTCCCTCTATGCCGAAAACATTCTTATCTATCTGGGGGGATATCTGGTCTGGTGGTTATGGAGCTAATCAAGGAATTTGGGGACTTCAGCGGCTTCAGGATGAATTGGGACAAATCTGAATTGTTGCCTTTGAAGGGGCGACAAGAAGCGGTGCCACACAATTGCCCACTAACAGCACAGAGGACAATACAATATCTGGGGCTCCATATAGGCCCGGACAAACGCACCTTCCACTGGAACAACCTGGATCCGCTACTGGCTAGAGCCAAGACATAAGTCCTTCATTGGAACACCCTTCTGGTGTTGTTGATGGGACAGGCAAATCTGTTTAAGATGCTGACCCTCCCACAATTGCTCTACGTGATCCAGAACATGCCTGTGAAAATCCCAACTAAGACATTCGTGCCATTGAGGAGATTCAGAGGAATGCGATATGGGGGGACAAAAACGCCAAGAGCAGCACTGTTCACCCTGGTGAGGTCGGTCTTGGAGGGCAGGATAGAGTTACCGGATGTTTGGGCCTCACAACTAGCAGCAGTGAATGAATGGGTCTACGACGAGCAGGGGGAGCTTGTGATGTGTTTCTCCACCTGGTCACATATCCAGGTGGAGAAACACATCACGAGCGACTACCCATCAGCACTACTGCTCTACGGGCATTCACGGAGGGCATCTTTACCGCTGCCCGGTATCCATGCAACAGAGGCCTGGATGGCTGCCTTAAGGGCGATAAGATGGGGGGGCTGACGAGGAAACAAAGACCTCCCCGCAGTGAGTAAATTAGGCCTTCCACCTCGGTGGGTTGTGGCAGGGGTACAACAGCTGAAACAAATTACCGAACACAAACAGTTGGTCCCCTTTGTCCGACTTCAAGGGGCCCATGGGTTGAGCACAAATGAACAGTTCACTTACACGCGGCTACACTACGCCTTGGGTCACGAAGGTAGAGAAGTGTGGGACCTCCCGGAGAGAGCCCCATTGGAGGCTAACCTGCTAGATGGGAAACTGCCCGGGAAGCTGGTCACTACACTGTATTAGGCGATTAATAACTTTGCTGCTGCTCCCATGAGCAAATTGAAGGAAAATTGGCAGAGGGACTTAGGAGTTATTGAGGAAGAGGACCGGGTGGGGTGTTGGGTTCGGCAAGGGATCTCTAGCAGGTTGAGGATGGTTCAGTTCAAATGTATCCACAGGGTGTACTTCACCAGAGTTAGGCTCCATAGGATGGGGAGGACACGGGACCCCAACTCTCTCGGGTGTGAGGAGGAAGCGGGCACCTTCGGTCACACAGCATGGTCGTGCCCTAAACTACAACAGTTTTGGGGGAGGGTATGGAACCCAGTACAGTCAGGTGTTAAGGGGTGGTGGCCGAACCCATACCTAATTGTCCTAAACTTTGTTTGAAGCATATTTGGGGGGAGAGAGACTTCAGTGGCAAGGAACTGGAGTTGAGAAAGACTGCATTGATGTTGACATTGCGGAGAGTGTGACAGCCCCGAGATTTTCAAGGTGGCTGGAGGGCATGGACCTCTGTTGTGAGTTCGAGCAACAAGTGTATAGTGCAAGAGGTTGCCCCTATAAACAAGAGCAAATCTGAGGGAAATGGCTTGAGATGAGGGGGAAGAGTGGCTCTCAAAGGCGATGATGAGGTGGAGGGAGGGCTCAGGTTGTTATTCTGCACCTATTCTGTTTGAAAATTCAAATAAAAGCCTTATTGAAAAAAATGCAAATACACAATTCAATTAAAATAATGGGGATATTTGGAGAAAGGAGAAGGGCATATATTCAAACACAATTCCAGCGAAATATGCAACTAGACAGAGCGCAGCACCTATGCTGCTCCTCTAGTCGGTGGGGTTCTGTATCCTTAGCGCTGGTTTCTTTAACACTTTTTATGTCGTGCTTCTGGTTTTTCTAAGAGAACCTTCGCACTATATGCAAAATACAGAGATAAAACATAGGTTCCGCTTTATTATAAAAGAAGATTTCATTCAACATAATATAATCATAATACATTCAATAAATTCACAATTACTGTTTATTTAAAAATAAATTAAAATTACTATTCAAAATTCAATTCAATATTATAATCAGCTTACGCCTATATTTGCATACATGTGAATCTACCTTCCTCCACGCTGCAACCCCTCCAGCTAATCCAGAATAGGGCAGCATGACTTATCCTTGGCCTTAAGCCTAGGGACTGCATCTCTCCTGCCCTAAAAGGTCTTCACTGGCTCCCAGTTGCTGCATGGATTAAATTCATAACCCTCTGCATCATCCGCAAGGCTGTCTGGGCCCGGGAGCCACACTCTCTTCAACCTTATCTTACTAAATACTCTCCCTCTAGATCACTACGCTCCTCTGGCACCAACTCTTTATGTTAAAAGCATTTTGCTAAACGGAGGGTAGGTGGTTGATCGCTCTCCTCTGCTGACTCTCTCCTATGGAACAGCCTCCACCTCCCTCTACGCCTTGAGCAGGAATTTCTTGAATTCTTGAAGCTCCTCAAGACTTTCCTCTTTACCTCCTCCTTCACTTCTTCTCTCCTCTGCTAATCTCACAGTTGCTGTGATTAATGTCCTGGCCCTTATGCATCCTTAGGGCCTCTGATCTCCCGCACCCAATCGCCCAGCTCCTGTCTACCCTCAGCACTTGCATTGGCACACCCTTCGCCCTGGAGGTTCGCACTTACACCTAACGTGGCTCCGGCTGTGAAGCACTCACCATACCATGCACTTCATTTGTGGCTCAGCCATGAGCCCAGACACCCCAGCACTTACCCCCTGTACCCTCTTCCTTGTTGCACTTGCATAGTGTGAATACTCACAAGGCATAGTAGATTTGTCCTTTTTTTTTCTTTTTCCCTCCACTGCTTTTTAAATATTGTGTTTTTAATCTATTTCACTCCCTTGTTTCCCTTCCTTTGCCATGTGGGCGCTTTGAAACAGTATTGTATTTGCTGTATAAGTGCCTAACAAGCAAACAATACATGAATAAAATAAAAAAAACAGTTAATAAATTTAGAGTACAGAAAATCATGAACATATGGTCCCAACAACACTTATGTAAAAACCCACATGCCATTGTAATGTGCTCCCTTGTCTGTAGCACTCCCTCCATATTGCACTTCTCACAAAGCCTGTCAGGATCCACCCATGGAAGCTATGGCATAAGTGGAAGATCACGCCGCGGAGAACCCTCTGTTAGCAGGCCAGTCCTCATCCAACATGGCCGCCTTCATTATTTAAGCAAGCCACGCCCCCCTCTCAGCGCGTTGTATCTGTGTTATTCCTTCGTGATACCAGCGCTCGACTATCTCTGCTAAAACCACCTCCTGTGCCTTCTGCAGTTTCTCTTCCTCGCCAGCATACCCTTTCGCTTGCTGGCTTTGCTTTGAATCCCCCTTCCCTTTCACGGCTCTCGTCCGCTTCCCTTTCTTTAACTTTTCTACGCTCTGCGTCTTTTTCATTCACACTAGCGGCTAGCCGCCATTCTCGCGTTTCTACGCGTTCCTCCCTGTGCATTTCGTGGATCTTGCCGTATCTGGTAAGTAGGGGCTTTCCAGCTTTCTTCCTATCCGTTACCCCTCTCCTCTTTTCTCATTAAGCTCTTCTCTCTATCTACTTACCTACGTCCTGCCAATTAACCCACGGATCGGTTCCGGCCTCCTCTCCTCAGCTGTATCCATATTGGAGGACGGTCAGTCTTACCTGATCCACGATTTCCTGGTTTACTCCGGATCACGAACAGCCACATCTACCATCGGAGTGCATAATATTCTTCACGATCTCCGGAAGACTACACAGGGTTTTTTACTGTCCATCAGTCTTTTCCCTGTTGCGGGACCTCGGCTCCTCGGGGCCCCCCGAGACAGGTCCCACTCCCTGTCGAGGTGGCCTCCGAGGGAGCCAGGCCCTACTTGCACGATAGGAAGTCCAGAGACAAGCCCGCAAAGGAAGACACCAGGAGTCCTCGAAGGCCTTCCAAGCACTCCAAGGATAAACCAGAGGAAGCCACAGGTGAGGAGAAGGGTGGTGAGGTCCAGCCATCTGACAAAGCCTGTCAATTTAATTACTTGCTGTCGATGTCATCCGACGTACTTCTCCCGTCAGAAGCAAGCTTAGCCTAAACCTCAGGAATTGACCACGCCAGTAGGCATTCGGAAACTTTACTAAGCATGAGGATCCGACTCCTAGTCGCTTATCACAAAGTGGCAAACTCCTGTACAATTTTAGCTCCCTCACAGGCCCTCCGACATCTGCATTATTGCGTCAGAGTGGTCCACATACAAAGAGTTTATTTGAAGGTCCAATAATGTAGTAATGTGGGTCAGTAACGTGCCTTCTGGGCAGAGGGACTGTCTTACTAAAATATATCCTGGACTTTGGTTGCCGTCCTGGCTGTATTGGATATTGTGCTGCCATGTTCACTACATATAAATGCTACAACTGTGTTATGTGCATCTCCGTTATGTATATCACCTTATTTAAAATGTGTTAAGTTCTTTATGGCACCCTTGGATCCTGAGCATAATGGTAATTAGTGTGTGTAATATCTCTGGGTCTACTCTATAACTTACAACTGAACATCTAAATGTATTGTGTCTGTCGCCATGTGTGGGGCTTAGATTTTAGGTTAAAGAGTGAGTAAGGCCTTAACTGGCCTTTTACTGGTTTTTCCTTTCACTATGCTCTGCCAGGTGTTCTATTTTGACAGTATACTGGTTTGGTGTATTCTTTTGTGGTGTCTATTGACATTAATTGTACATCACTATCAGCCTCCCTAATCTGACGTTAATCCTGACTGCTCTGCTGCAGCTGCCATTGGAGAGTCTGGTCTTTTTCTTTTGGGTGCAAACATCTCCCTAACACTGCTTAACCACAGTACTATTGTGAGAGTCACGACTAACCTGGTGCAATCCCTGCACATGTTTGGTCTTCTCACCAGGTTACTTTGGGAAAACCTCCTAACGCTCCCTAAGCAGAGGTGTTACAGCCATATTACATGCACCTCATAATGCCTAACTGGTTGGAACTATGGTACCAATGCTGTACTGTTCTGAGGAATTGGTTCAGGACAAAGACGTGGCACTTAGGCTCTAGGAAGGCTGAACTTGGAGAGGTGTGAACATGTCTCTGAGGCACTAATTTGCTCCTGTTCGCCATCAGGCAACAAGGCTGACTCTTAAAAGCTGATTTAACTGCGAACGTGGAGGAGCAAACGCCTTTTGATTGTACTGGGTTCTGTTTGCACAATCTGCACAAAGTGAAGAGGCAGGCTCTAAAAGAAGTTGAGCGTTTTCTTCATAATCAGGATAGGAACTCTGACTTGGAGAATTAAGTAATAGTATCTAGCATCATTGGATGTCCTATTTATGTGAAAGTAGATGCAATCTAGATTTTGGGTCAAGTGGACAAACAGTGTTTAGGTCTGGGAAGGTTGAGATGATGGCTTAGATGAAGGTTTCGGGACTAGTCTGGCAGTGTTCCTGGTATGCCCTTGTTACTGCCCCTTGAGTTGCAGTATTTCATGAAAGCTAATAAAACAGTTCCGGCGTGGCCACCATTCAGTTAGATGATGAATGAATGGATCCACTGGGATGTTTACGACCAGACCTCCTTATTCTTAATGGTTAAAACTGTTATGATACTCTTGTGGTGTCCATCAAACTTACTTTGGACTGTGATTGAATATTTAGTCAGCACTTCTTACCATGTCTCTCTTTCCCGGCAACAGCAAAGCCAGCCCAAGTCTGCCAGTGAGAAGTCACAGCGCAGCAAGAAATCCAAGGAGCCAAAACCGAAAGTGAAGAAGCTCAAGTACCATCAGTACATCCCTCCGGACCAGAAGCAGGAGAAAGGGGAGCTGCCCATGGACTCATCCTATGCCAAAATCCTGCAGCAGCAGCAGCTATTCCTGCAGCTTCAGATCCTCAACCAGCAACAGCAGCATTATAACTACCAGACCATTCTCCCCGCTCCACCAAAGTAAGATTTCCTTTCTAAACGCACACTAATGGAACACTGCTCCGCTCCTTCGCTGTATGGGATTTAGTAAAACCCCAAAACCTGATGTCAGACCATGCTCCACTCCAGTGTGTGCAATCAAGAAGAAATGCATACACGAGTGTTAGTCCATACTCTGCATAGCCAGTGTAGTAAATTAGCCTAAATGCACAAACTGCTTTAGAACCATGCTTTACTAATCTTGAGAATAAGATCCATTCTTCATGAACTCTGATATAACCAAATTGTTTCACTCCTCCATTGAAGGTAAAGCAGTCTAAAACACACACTCAACAATATCAGATTGTGTTGCACCTCTTTGGTCTAGAGTACAAGGAGCACTCACATTACACACCCTTCAAGCATACGATCCCAATGAACACCTTAATATCTTTCTCTGCTTCTCCTCTATACAGGATTCAGTGTAAATACTAACACAGCCTATTTCCGGCAATGCTCCCCCTGTGTTGTGGGAAATCCAATATTAATACAAAATACTGTTCATCAGACTTTGCTCTGTTTCACTGCTGTATAGAATCTAAATTGAATATACAGGCTTACAATAGCATAGCATCTCTTCACCTCCACAGGATCCATTCTAAACAGCCATCATAATAATGTCCAGGGCTTTGAGGGGGTGGGACTTGCCGGGCAGAGCCCAGTCAATCTTCAAAAACTACTCCTGACCCTGGGCTCTCTTTAGCCCATGCACGCTATTAAGATGGGTTTTCAGTATCCGCCCCATGGACAGATTCTGCGAAACCACCCTATTCTGATGAATAGAGACAAACAACAATGTCTAGCCAAACGCTATCTGGGTAGTGTGACTTGATGGCAAGGCTTTAACTTAAGAGGGTGTGAAAATGGCGAGGCAGGGTTCAAAATGGCTCGGTGCTATTTAGCTCCTGGATAGGGCCTTGAGAAGCCTGGTTGCCTTGACACCAACAGCTACCAGGAGCTACCTTTGGCCTCCCAAACAACTTGGTGTGAACACAAATGTACTTTCTATGTGAAAATCTCCCCTGTAAAATGCAGCCATGTGAAAAACTAGACCGTAAATAGTAGTTTAAAAAAAATGTAGTCATTCGATACAAGCAATGGAAAGTGTGAAAATGTTGCACTAATAAGGTAGTCAAAAAGCTATTTTTAAATACACAAAAGTACAAGGCTGTGACCCAAACCTATAATAAAACCTACACAAAGATCCTGATTGAATTCATAACCCTTAACCTATCTCTAGTTACAACCCTTATTGTACCCTGAACCCCTACCGAACACTAACCCTTCAGCGTGCAAACACATTTTCTCCAGCATGGGGTCTGGCATGGATTCACATGCTCATGAATATTCCCCGTCGTCAGGCTGGGAATCCTCGGTAAAGAAAAAATCAGTATCAGTTTCGTTTCTGATCTGTCTTTCTTAGTAGTAACCAATCACTGATGTCTGGGTCATACTGCCCCCAGCCAATGACTACCCTCTCCCTAAGCCCCGCCTCTGGCAGCCATCCTCAGATTTTTACTGCAAGCTCAAGTGTTGGGAGTCCTCGTGTTTAGCTCTCGAGTTTTTTACTGCGTTTTCACGTTTTTTCAGGAGAATTTCTCTTTTTTTTTTTGGTTTAATCGAGCCTCAAGCTCCACCGTCTCTATTTCCGATAACGGGGACCCGTTTCGGAATTCTTCTATGCCCATCAATGGTGAAGTTTTCGTTGAGTTTACACTTCTTGGAGGATTCCGAAAGATCTGCGACCTACCTCAAAGACATGGCCCAGGACAAAGGGAGCTCGACGCCCGGATCCAAGCTGTTCAGGAACTGCCCTGGATGCGGATTATATAAAGTTTTCAAGAAGGACGAGCATTTGCGATGTCTCTACTGCCTCCATGGGGACAAGACACACGTGGAGAAGGACTGTGTGTTCTGCAAGAACCTTTCGGAACGGACCAAACAAGATCGTCGTTCCTGCCTCGCCACCTGGCTGGAGAAGGGTACAGCAAGTGAGAAGGCGAAGAAGTCGTCTGAGCAGGCTTCTAAGTCCTTTAAGGGCGCCCCGGCGACGGGGGCCCAACAGAAGGCCGGCGAAAGGTCGGGCTCTTCGGTTGCCAAGCAGGGCGCTACTTCTCCGGCACGTTCGACCACGAACCAGCGCTCTGGGTCGGGGAAGAGGAAGTCCGAGAACCCGGGTAGGCCGCTGGAGCGGACCCGGTCGATCTCGAAGGGGGAGCGAGGCGTTGACCCTCCCCCCAAAGCGAAGGCCAAGGACGCACCTAAGGTGGTGAGGACCTTGATCCACCCGGCTAAGGCCTCTACTGAAGTGGTCTCTGCGACCCTGGCGGAGCCGGCTGAGACTACGACAATGGAAACTGCCCTGGGCCCAGAGTATCCCTGCCGCCACGGTGGGGATCCTCTTTCCAGCCCATCGCTAAGACTCACGTGAAGCCCCCGGCTGAAAAAGAGGGGGGGGGCCGTGGCCGTTACAGACTCGGAATCAGCCTCTGAGGAGGAACTGGTGGAGACCGAGAGGGGCCTCAACGAAAGGTCCATAGGCCTCAACGAGAGGTTCATAAACCTCAACGAGAGGTTCGATCCCAGGGGACAGTCCCTGCTGACGTGATCAAAGATAGCGACGAGGACGACGAACAGGGCCCACTGGAGCGGCCATCTCGTCCGTCGCAGCCATTGCCCGAGCCCCAGGATAGCTCGGCGGGCATTTTGTTGGCAATCCAATCCTTATGTACCGAGATAAGGACGAGATTACCATGCACCCCGACTGAGGAGTCAGAACCAGGCCCGTCGGGAAGCCCTCCAAACAAGCGGAGGAGAGTCCAACCCGCTCCGCCCTTTGTTCCTGCGAGACTGGTGGACCCCTCCCCCTCGCCGGGAGAGGATACAGCGACGGATACGGCGACGGGGCGGACGATGACGGCGGCGATGACACAGCAGACATCCAGTCGTCACATCCCCCCCACCCCCGCGGGCGTCCCCGGCCGACGAGGTTGATTCTTTCCACGCCATGATAACCAGGGCATCTCAGCTCTTCCAGCTCTGCCCGGAAGAACAGAAAAAGGAGGGGTTTCTGTACCAACAACGAGAGGCTAAGAGGAAGACGGGCCAAGAGGGACAGGTACGAGAAGAAGTATCGAGTCCCCGATGCCGCCCCCTTGTGCCTCAGGGCCCAGCCCACGCCGGACTCGGTAGTTTCGGCAGCGGCTAAGAAGAAGGCAGCGGGCGCGGCGGCTTCAACTTCCACTTCCCCGCCGGACAGCGAGGGTAAGAAGTTGGACTCTATGGGACGACGAGTCATCTCGTCGGCGGCGACGACGATTAAGGCGGCCAATGCCTTAGCGATCGTGGCCCGCTACGACAGGGAGCTCTGGTTCAAGATAGCTCCCCTGCTAGATTTCCTGCCTGATGATAAAAGGGCGGAGGCCCTAGAAATTCTGCAGGAGGGCGAGGTGGCGTCGGATCACGCCATTACGGTGGCAACGGACATTGCTGATACCGGATTTCGCCAACAGGGCAATGGAGTTTGCCTCCAACGACGAGGATGGCTCAAGGCGACAGACTTTCGCCAGGACGTCCAGACCAGAGTGTTGGACATGCCGTTCGACGGCAACAACCTCTTTGGTAAGGCGGTGGATGAGTCTCTACAGGCCATCAAGACCGACTAGGAGACGGCCCGGGCCCTTGGGGTGCTTCAGCAGCGACGGCCCTTTTGGAGCTCTGGAGGCAGATAGGGTGCCTCCAAAGGATCCAGCGGTGGCTCCTCCACCTACCGCCAGGCGGCCCGCTCCTCTTCCCAGGAGGCCTACAGAGGTCGCGGCAAGCAAGGGGGTTCCCGCCGTCGTCGCAAAGGAGGCCAAGGTGGCAAGGCCGCTTCCAAGCAAGACTGACCCGGCCGGGTGGTCGGGCCCCCACCGAAGCACCCACCCCAGTGGGAGGCCGACTGACGAAGTTCGTCAGGGTGTGGGAGTCAATCTCCGCCGATGGTTGGGTGTTGGACACCCTGGCCAATGGGCACTCGCTGGAATTCCTAAAGAAGTGCCCTTGCATTCCTCCCGTGGCCAGGAAGGAGAATCACGTCCCTCAACTGCTGTTGGAGGTAAAGGAGTATACTCAAGGTACTTCCTCGTCAGAAAGAAGACAGGCGGTTGGCACCCCATCCTAGACCTGCTTCGGTTAAACAAATACATCAAGGCGCAGAAATTCAGGATGGTCACCCTCCAGCACATACTGGGACAGCTGGAGGAAGGCGACTTCCTATCGTCGCTGGACCTGGAGGATGCTTACTTCCACATCCCCATTCTAAAAAGGCACAGGAAGTTCGTCAGGTTCGTGGTTCAAGGACGCCACTACCAATTCAGAGCCCTACCGTTCGGATTAAAGTCGGCACCCAGGGTTCTCACCAAGTGCCTGGCACCAGTAGCGGCGCAGCTGCGCCTGCAGGGGATCCACGTCTACCCCTACCTGGACGACTGGCTAATCCGGGCAAGGTCAAGGGAACTCGCCGTCGATCATACGGCGAGGACCGTCCGGTTGCTCACGGAGCTGGGGTTCTCCATCAACTACCCCAAATCCCACCTGGTTCCGTCGCAAGTACCACTGTTTTTGGGGGCGAAGCTCGATACACTGGAGCAATTGGCCCCCCCTTCAGAGGAGAGGACCAAAACCATCCGGGGCAAGGTACGGCAACTGTTAGCCACAGACGTGGCCAGGGTGAGGTCCATCAAGTCCCTTCTCGGGATGATGTCCTCATGCATCTACTTCGTACCCCTTTGCAGACTTCGGATGCGTCCGCTACAGGAGTTCCTCGACGCCTGCTGGTTTCAGGCGGGGGGCTGCTTTGAGGACAGGATCCCCCTCGACGAGGAGTTCCGTCAGGCGATCCTATGGTGGGGCACCTGGGCTCACCTCACGATGGGCTCAGATTTACAAACCCCGGCGTTTCAGGAGACGGTGACTACGGACGCCTCTCTGGAGGGTTGGGGGGCCCACACCGGAGATCTCCATGCAAGAGGCCTTTGGCTCCCGGAGGAGAGGTCTCTTCACATCAACATCTTGGAGCTCCGTGCAGTGTTCTGGGCGCTCAAGTCGTTCCTCCCGTCCCTCAAGGACAAAGTGGTGAGTATCTTCACCGACAACACCACCGCGATGTTCTACATACAGAAGCAGGGGGCACCAGATCCCCAGCCCTATCTAAGGAGGCCCAGGATCTGTGGCACTGGGCCATCGCCCAGGCGATGTTTCTGGTTCCCTTCCACATGGCAGGAATAAAAAACACCATCGCCGACTCACTCAGCAGGGAGCTGCGCTCGTGCCACGAGTGGGAACTGTGCCAGGATCAAGTGGATTGACTCTTCCAACGAAAACTTCCAAACCCCAGATCGACCTGTTCGCGACGGCGACAAACTCCAAGTGCCAGAGGTTCGCTAGCAGGTTCCCACAGCCGAGGGGCATGGGCGATGCTTTTTCGTTCCCTTGGGACGGCCTGTTTCTATACGCGTTCCCTCCATTGCCGTTGCTGCTCCGCCTCATCAGCCATCTCAAGCCAGCTCAAGAAGTCCAGGTGCAGGATGATCCTCGTCGCACCGGCGTGGCCGAGGCAGGTCTGGTTCCCGGACCTTCTGGACTTGTCGACGTCCCCGCCAGTCAGGCTGCCGGCGGACGCGGATCTTCTCTCCAGAGAAGGAGGCGCCATTCTACACCACGACCCACAGTCGCTGAACTTGCAGGCCTGGCTCCTGCAAAACTAGAGTTTGGAGGGTACGATATCCCGGCTGATTGCAGGGAGGTTCTTGCAAAGGCCAGGGCGTCCTCAACTCTCAAGTGTTACGGTCATAAATGGAAGAGGTTCTCTGTCTGGTGCCGTGCACAGAAGATTAACCCTCTGCGGATTATAACCCCTCAAGTGCTGCCGTACCTACTGTCGCTGACCAAAGCTGGACTGGCTCACGCCTCCATAAAAATACATCTGGCTGCCATCTCCCGATTTACCAAGACTACGGGACGGGCGTCCTGGTGGTCTCATCGCCTGGTAAAGGAATTTATGAAGGGACTATTCCGATCATTCCCGCCCGTGAAGGCCCCTGCCCCGGCGTGGTAACTTAATGTGGTGCTGACCAGGCTCATGGGAGCCCCATTCAAGCCTATGCATTCGGCGCCTTTGAAGTTCCTGTCATGGAAGACAGCGTTCCTCGTGGCCATCACCTCTGCACGAAGAGTGGGAGAGATTCAGGCGCTATCTTGCAAGCCTCCATACTTGACTTTTCATGACACAAGGGTAGTGCTTAGGACGCACCCCTCCTTCATACCCAAGGTGCCGTCGGACTTCCATCTCAACAAGCCCTTGGTGCTACCAGTTTTCTTCCTGTCGCCTTCGACGCCAGCCGAGAGGACTTTGCACACGCTGGATGTAGCTAGAGCGCTGAAGTTCTACACAGACCGCATGAAGAGTTTTCGGAAGACGTCACAGCTATTCGTGAACTTTGGGTCTGTGAATCAAGGGAAGGCTCTCTCGAACACTTCCATTTCCAGATGGCTCTCCGGCTGCATCATGCATTGTCACCGGTTGGCAAACCGACCGCTGCCCGGCCGTCCGAGAGCCCATTCGACCAGAGCGATAGCTGCTACCACGGCGTTCCTGTCTGGTGTGCCCCTGCTGGACATCTGCAGGGCTGCTACGTGGAGGTCGACGCACACCTTCACAAGATTCTACTGCGTCGATCGGGACTCCAGGGAGGAGTCCCGGGTCGGCCAAGCAGTGCTGCGCAACCTGTTCGCATAAGGTGAGCCTGGTGAGGAGGTAAGAGATGCTTATGTTGAGTTGGTGTATTGCTTAATGTTAAGCCTGTTGCCACCTCCCGTGGTTGTGCATGTGTATACTGCTATGTATTCTTTTATTCATGAGCATGTGAATCCATGCCAGACCCCATGCTGGAGAAGGAACAAGTTACTTACCTGTAACTGTTGTTCTCCAGCATGGGTCTGGCATGGATTCACATGCGAACCCTCCCACCTACCCCTCTGCGGCTCTTCACTTGGTCATACTGCCACTTAGCGTGCTACCAAATCTGAGGATGGCTGCCAGAGGTGGGGCTTAGGGAGAGGGCAGTTATTGGCTGAGGGCAGTATGACCCAGAGATCAGTGATTGGTTACTACTAAGAAAGACAGATCAGAAACGAAACTGATACTGATTTTTTCTTTACCGAGGATTCCCAGCCTGACGACGGGGAATATTCATGAGCATGTGAATCCATGCCAGCCTCATGCTGGAGAACAACAGTTACAGGTAAGTAACTTGTTCCTTATTTGCGTGTGACTCAATACAAAACACAAAATAAATGGAAAATGAGCAGTGACCCTAACTCCGATCCCATTACCAATTTGCCACAAATTCCATAGCCCTTGCGCTAACCCAACCCTTGGTCTAATCCTTGTTCTTTATTTGGCCCAAATTATTTGGTTAAATACAAATTGGGTAAAATTATTTTTCGCCAAATTATTTACTGCTAATTGCGGGGTGAAACCCACTGCAACACCACTCACCTGCCACCTTTTTTATATACCTAACCCCAACCAAAACTCTTCGGTTTTCAGCTGCACTTGTATTCTGTTGATACCCAGATTCTCCTACCATTTCCTTCTTTCAATGACTTTATCCACTCCCATTTGTCTTCCTGTCTTGTGACCATTACTTCTTGGATGTCTTCTCGGTTACTTTGTTTAAATATTTAAAAAAACAGAGCTTTTTCGTCTTGTAAAATTCCTCCCCTTTGTCGATTTTATTCCCTCCTCTGTTTCTTCCCTTATCGTCTCAGGCACGTAAGCTCTGTGTCTTATTTGATCCTTCTTTTTCTTTTCAGATTCAAATTTCCTTTGTTGTTCGTTCTTGTCATTTTCATTCATTTAACATTAAGAAAATTAGTCCTCGGCTTAATTTTTCTTCTGCAAAAACATTGCTTCAAACCTTGGTTTTATCTTGTTTGTATTATTGTTCACTTTATGTTGGTCTTCCTAAATTTGCTCTTTTTCCATTACGTTCGCTTCTTCACTCTGTATTTCAGCTTCTTTGTCTTCCTCCCACATTTCTCTGTTTTTGGCTTCCCTTAAATGGCTAGTGGTTCAGCAGCGCTGTGAATTCCGTTTTCTGTATTTGGCCTTTAAATTCATGCACTTGTGCCTCCTTATCTATGCGCATTGATTTCACTTTACCATATATCATGTAATCTTTGCTCTGCCTCTGTTTGTTCTTTCTGGTCCTCGTCCTCCTTGTGCTGCTTCGCACTTTCGTTCTTTTCAACTGCTTGCTCCCAAACTGTGGAATTCTTGCCCTTTAGACATCTCTCACAATTTAAAAACTATTTCAAAATCAATCTTCCTCATCTTTTCTTCTCTGAATAATGTTTTGGAACTCTTTTGGTGATGAATTTTTTGTGACCTTTTTCACTGTGTACCATTTATTTTTAATTTGTGAAGCGCTTTGGTTAAAAGCGCCATATGAATGCAATAAATAAATAAACGTCTACCTATTTGCGGTAAAGAAATGTAGTAAAATATTCAGCCAAAAAAAGTGACCAATTTGTATTTGACCAAAGTGGTAAACACGCGAGTCCTAGTCATAGCCTACCTTAACCGCAACTCTTAAATGCTTACTCTACCCTAACCCCAAAATATATCCTACCCTATGGAAACCTCACTAGCCCTCCCCAGTTGCTCTCTACTTTTCTTAGCACTTACCCAAACTCCTACTCCATTAGCCGTTACCATAACCACTGCCCTATCACTTAATCTATCCTACCCACTAATCAAACCCCAACATCACCACACCACCCATACCTACCCCAATTATAACCAAACCCATATCTTTACCTCCGCACCAACTTTTAGGACAGTTTTTGCAAATTCAAGGACTTAGTAAAACCATTCAACTGAGACAGTACAAGACTCCACTCTTAGTATAAGGCTGTACTACCTGAGTATAGGGTAGCATACACAGAACAGCCAGGCTTATCTCAGGGGGGAGAGAGGGCTATAGAATCAATACAAAGACATTGTAGTACATATGGTCCAAAGAGAGACTGAAACACTATGTATTTTAAAAAGAAAAGGTTTATTTAAATACAAGTAGACATAGTAAATCTTAGGCAAATAAGTACTATCACAGATCATATAAACACATTATAAAAACACAACACTATGCTTTAAAGTTCACAGACCAAATCATAGACCTTATTTAGATGCTATCAATATGTCTAGGTAAGTTAGACCTTGGTATAGACATTCAGTATAGGGCACACCTATTCTTGGAAGTAAAACCATAAGTTACTTTCAGATTACTTTACAGTAATACAAGGGTGGTAGACCCTATCAGTTATACCGTGACGCTCAGCGAGAAATCACTTCGTAAATCAACTGGACAATATACTTTTCTGAATAGTGGAAAACCTATTCTAAGAACAGTAAAACACCTATAACTCTTGGTTCAGAATGACAGTTATTCTAGGGGAGTTAACCTTAGGGTGTAATATTCAAATACAGTTGCTTTTCAGTTCACAGACTAAGGGAAGCAATAACTTTGGATGGCACACAGCTATGCAAGGTAATTAAAACCTACATACTAAAAGGTAAGTATGAACTAGGCAGACTTATTTTGGACAGGCTAGCAGCAAGTCCGGGGAAGAAAGACCCAATTGGGGACACTCATACAATTATTCTAACAGGAATAATTAAGGGAAGCCAACAGCATTACTTTTGGGAAGAGGGGAACCCAATTCACAGGTGAGAAAGTTAACCTTCCATCTACTTTCTGTTAAAATGGCGAGACAAAGGAAGACTTTGAGAATATTTATTTAAGAAGGCACACATAGTGTATTCACGGTAAGTAAATTCTATATATACTATGGCAGAACATATCTAAGGTAAGTAATAACGTTTTGTAACTTTT
The DNA here is from genome assembly GCF_040938575.1 of Ambystoma mexicanum. Lineage (NCBI taxonomy): Eukaryota > Metazoa > Chordata > Amphibia > Caudata > Ambystomatidae > Ambystoma > Ambystoma mexicanum. The sequence continues at coordinate 587,966,248 of NC_090926.1, forward strand.
TTTCCTTCTATTAACATGATTGAATATTTCAACCTTTCAACATGTTAGTCCAATAGAAAAAATAAAATAAAGATTCTGATGCAAGATGTACATTCATCACAAGTTAATAATTGATAGTAATATTCAAAGGAAAAAGAAAGAAATAAAAATAAAAAAACATTAATACATTAAAAATGCGTGCTTGGGGGGTCATGTTCACGCTTGGTTTTCTTTTCAGTATGCAACATGCTCAAATATGTTGAGCTTGACGCCATTTCAGTGTTGATAAGTATGTCTGTGGTTATTTCCAATTGTGAATCCCAAACATTCATTGCAGCAATGATTACTGATATACGTGCCCCTTGAAAAACACTATGCCACAACATGTCATAAGTAAGAAACTGACACTTTGGAAGAAATGTTGTAGAAAGTATCTTCCCCTTATGTAGAAGAGTCGGGAATGCAGTAAGGAGATGCTTTAGTGTCTCTGGTTCCAAAATGTTTTTGCAGAATCTACACATCCTTTGGGTTTTTGATGCCTTCATTCTTCTGCCCACCACAGTTCGCGTGGGTCACAAATTAAACCTAAAATGTAGAAACATAGTCCTATATTTCGTATCAGGAAACCTGATTAAATATAATTCACTCAGAAACCACTTAATATCCTAAAGGCCAAGGTAAAGGAAGGGGCTCCAAAGATCCACCTAGCCTTCATTGACCTATCCAAGGCTTTCGACAAAATTGACCGCAACGCTCTGTGGGCCAAATTACAGGCTTGGAACTGCCCTCAAACAGTTCCGATTAAAGCACTTCACTCAGAAAACACCGTAAGAGTGAAACTCGGCCAACAAGGAACTCTATCTGAAGAGATTAAGGTAACCCGTGGGGTCAAACAAGGCTGCCCCCTGGCACCAGCCCTTTTCATCTCTTTCCTAGGCGACTTCCAATACTCCGAAACTGAATGCTTCCCGCCAGAAATAGGCAATTCAACCATACCAAGACTCCTATACGCAGATGATATCATTTTAATCGACCAGACCATAATTAGTCTACAACGAAAACTGAACAACTTGGCCAATTACATCGCTCAGAACTGCCTTGTCATCAACAAAAACGAAACCAAAGTTTTGACGATCGAGAAAGCGCCAAACAAAAAATCGAAGAATCCAGCATGGTTCTTGGAAAACGTCAAAATCGAATCAGTAAAATCTATCAGATATTTGGGAGTTGACCTGGACAGTTCAAACACATGCTTGACGATGCAAAAGACCCTATGGGACAAAGCAAAAAGACCAACAGCACAAATGCGTCTCATCGATAAAAAGCTTGGCAGGTTTTCCCTGACTCCTGCCATAAACTTCTACAAGGGTACAGTGGCCCCTGCCCTGATCTACGGAATGGAAGTCTCGCTCTCCATCCCAGCCAACATTTGGACCAGATTAGAAGGCCTAATTCGGAAAGCAGTGTTGGGAGTTCCCAAATCAACTTCAATGGCGGCAATCAGAAGGGAACTAGGCCTAGTATCTCTCGAATCCATGGCCAGCCTTCAACATTATCAAAGATGAGATGGATAACGCAAAATGCGCAGCCCTGGAAAAATGGACGATAAAAGGAGAGAGAAACTGCAGGAAATAGCGTGCTCAGTTAAAGAGCTCAAAGAAAACCCAGACAGAATCCAGCAAAAAATCGTAACGACGGATTGGATACAAACTCTCGATCTCGCAACAAATAACAAACTCCTTACTCATCTCCCTCCGACTTTCAACAAAGTGAAATCCCCAATCAAGTACTGTGAAAAATTTCCCGACAAAAGAAAAAGAAAGCTGCTCATGAAAGCAAGACTAAACCTACTTCCGACTCCGGAAATAAAAACCATCAGAGCCGCCTCTGACAACTTTGAATGTCGACTATGCAAAAAACCGGAAGCGAAAGAAACTCTGAAGCATTTAATACTTGACTGTCAAAACAACAAACATAACAGAACAACCCACCTACTACCGTTGATGGAGAATCCATGGATGTTCCAAGAAAACGAGCTGTGGAACAGATTAATATCAGGGGAATCCACTAGGTGGTCGGTGGCAATGGTGAATCTAATTGAGGCAACTTTCAGACAGATTGGCGACAGAACCTCACCCACATAGAAAATCAAGAGTCCAGAATATAGAAACAGAGGCAAAGTCCTGATGATCCTAGATCTGCCATCTGTCACGCAGAAGTCAAAAACATAGCACACCTGGGAAGCATGAAACGTAGAAAAGCGACGTTCGCTAAACTAGAAAAGCACTGAAGCTTTCGATAAATTTATCAGGGATCTCCTGCATAAAAAAAGTCAAAAAGAAAAAATAAATAAAAATAAAATAAATATAATTCAGAATTTTTAAGGCCTTTGATTCTGAAATTGCCAATATTGAATGCTTGAGACGTCACCCATTGTTGGGTGGTCAAAATCCAATCATAAAGCCACAGTTTCCTTTTCGCACGATCTGGGTTGGCTATCAACAAAGCTAGTGAAATATCTGCAGTAGAATTAAAATAAATAGCTAGAGTCGACAGTAGAGAACCCTGTTCAGGATTACAAGTAGATTTCCTATACAACATGAGCATTTTCCAGGTACAAATAGTTGCAAGAGAAACCAAGCCAAGTTCATAACGTAGAACACACATAGGTTTGATAAGATGGCAGAGACAAAACCCTTTTCCAATAACAGCCTTAAGTCTAGTCCAATATACCATATCCTTAAGAGTCCTGGTTTCTGCTCCTTATGTATTTATCAGAACTACTTTTTATTTATAACATTTTATAATGGGGTCCAGTGTGAATTTTCTATATTTTATATGGATTACCATGGCTTGAGCAGCTGCTGTTTGCGCTTTTCTCCTCTTTTCCAAATGGTACGGCTCATCAGATGGATGACTGTTGGTATTTAATCCAAGATAGCAGTTTTCACTTACTACTTCTATACGAGCGCCATAAACTTGCCGTGGGAATTCGCTTTTTTTTTATTTGGTGTTTAGTAGCACAAATAATAATCTTAGTTTTATCTAAATTCAGAACCAATGGGTTACTTGTAGCATATAATGCAAAAGCCCATAACAGATTTTGTAAGTCTCTTGGAGTCTTGGAAATAAGCACAAGATCATCTGCATACAACAGCCATGGCAATTGAATGTTACCAAATTTCGGAGACAAATGATTTAAAATAAGGCCCTGTGTCTGATATGTAAAAGTTAAATAGTAAGGATGCCAAAATGCAGCCCTGCTTGAGGCCTTTATAAGTAGAGATTGACTCCCGATAGTTTTCCATGCATACATTATCGGCCTTGAACAGAGGTTTTCGTATGAAGCTGGGAAACCAGTGCTCGTATGTATGGTGGACAATCTGTCTTTTTCAACGTATTAAATAGTAATTCTCTTGATATGGAGTCGAAGGCTGCCTTGAAATCTATAAATGCCGTATAGATTGGTTGGTTGGTTTGCAATCCATGACTTTTGATGACCGTGATAATAAATACATTTCTGTTGCTTGTGTAATCTGCTTAGATCACATACTATGCATAGGCCGACATCTAGTGGAAGCTACAGAGTATTACAGTTGTTTTTTGAAACTCGAAAATAGGCATCGAAATAGGGCGTGCCAGTAATACTATCCCTATTGTGACATCCCCTGTACCCATGATCCCTCACGCGTGTAGGTCCCTCAGATTGTTTTTTTCCACCATCGTGAGCGGTCGCAAAATATAAGCGGTGTCCTTTTTCAGCGTTAGCCTTTGAACTTTAATAATTAAGTTAGTGTTTCTTCCTGTCCTTTGCCGACGCCGTGACTCGATGCAGTGAAGACTGAAGAAGACTTCGAAGCTGACCGTCGGACGGAGACTTTGACGGCGCCACTCGGCCTTAGAAGGCCCTTTCGGCCTCGGCCTTACAGTAGGGGGAGAGTGGGGGGTGGTCATAAACATGTATATTCCCACCCTTTCCCATAGTCACCCAGCTGCCTACATATATTATGGAGCGTACTCCCTTTAAATTCTGCCCCTCCTGCAATAGGAAGTTCACGTGGGTCGACAAGCATAGGGTCTGTAACCTCTGCTTGAATAGAGACCACAACGAGGTGCATTGTCGGGCTTGTAAGCTTCTCCAACCGAAAACCCTCAAAGACAGGTGAACTAAAAGTTGGGCCAATCACGCCATGCAGGCCGAGGCCTCCATGGACGTCTAAGAGGCATCCAACAACGGCAGCGACGCCGTCCCTTCGGACGGCGAGGGTGACAGGGAACTTCCACGTTCCCCAGTGCCAGCCCCCGACCCTAGCAGACAGACCGGCGGTCCTGTTACGGGGAAGACACCCGGCGGCAAGGGCACCACACTCCCCCACAAACACACACCCCACGGCGATACGAGTAAGGTCGCACACCGTGAGGGCAGATCTTCCGATCAGATGTCCTCTGGGCGCTCCAAGCGGCCGCCGCATGTCAAGCCTGCCAAGACAAAGGTCACCCGACTCAAAACTCCCCCGTCCGGCCCCGCGACGGCGAAAGACGCCACGCAAGCCATGCCCACGGTCGAAGTTCGGCCTACATCCGGGGACAATCCCAGGGAGACCTCCAAAACCCCCTCTTCAACCCTGAGCTCTAAAAAATCATTGTCTAAGAGCAGGGACCATAAGGAGAGAGACAAATCCGGTACCTCTAAGAGAGGGACTCAGTTAGCAAGGAGAAGGCTAGGGAGCAACCCTCTAGCCAACATATGGGTATGCCCGTACAGGACACTATAGTTGGGTCTGATCATGCACATCAGCCTGACTCTATGAGTCTTGATGAAGAAGAGGAACATACCCTCACTACCCCCACTCCTGCCTCCTCCGACCCTGGGGTTATACCCAGTTCAGCCAGATGGTCTGCACAGGATATTGACAGTCCTGAGTCGCATGACCTGCTTAGCAAACTTCTTTGAAAAACACCCACATGTTCTGGACAACCTGGTCTCCACGCCTCCCACTAAACAGGTGTCTGGTTCCAACACAACACCTACAGCCTCTCAGTCCCAGGCAACGGCTGTACCGTATAAAAAGAGATTTCTTCTCCCAGTAGAATTGGCTGTTGAACCACCACACAAAACTCCTCACCTCTCCTACGACCAGGATGTAGGGGAGGATGAATACTTAGACGAGGATGAACCCTATTATGGTGACATCGAGGGTTACGATACCGGGGGGGGAAGACGATCAAGACCAAGATGACACTGACTCTGATGTTTTTACGATGGACTCCCCAGTCCCGCAAGACCCTGTTTTACCAGACTCCTCGGTGGAAAACAAGCCACTATTCAACGATATATTCATAAGGGCTGCAGAGCATTTCGGCATCGAAACACAAGAGGCCCAGCAGGACAAGGATTTTGCAGAGAATATGTTGGGCGATAAAAAAACCGCAACCCAATTTATCCCCCTGCTAAAATCAGTCCAAAGAAGGATTCAACCTTCCCTAGAACTACCAAACGATACCAGAGCGGTGAACCCTAGGATCAAGAAACTCTTCAAACAAGCACCTTCCGACCCCTTATATATAAGGGGCCAACATTCGACCTGACTCTCTGGTTGTTACCACCACCCGCAAGAGAGCTGGTACCCCCTTGGCCTCCTCTGGACAAGGAGAGCAAAAAAATATATGCCATGGGTAGAAAGATAGCATCCACTGCAGCATACCAGGCGCGTATAGCAAACAATTCCACCTTGCTATCCAGCTATGACTGCACAAAGTGGGATGAGGTAAAGGCTCTGGCAGAGCCAGCGCCAGAGCCACTAAAGGCCAAACTCTCCCTTCTGGCTGCCGAAGGCAGAGCTACGGCAGGCGCCATCCTAAAAAATTACTTTGACACAGCTGACAACGCTGAATGCTATTTTAAAACGCCATGCCTGGCTTAGGCAGTCAGGCTTTAAACTTGAGACTCAAGCTACCCTACTAAATATGCCAGTGGAGCATAACGTATTATTTGGGAAGGCAGTTGAAGACGCCCCAAGTCCGCCAAGGATGAATATGAGACCCTCAAATCCCTTGGCCAACTGACTAATAAACCTCCCGGCCAAAGAGGTGGTAGTAATTTTCGTCGCTTCCGGGGGCAAAATGCGCAGAGAGGAACCGGATACAACCAAAACCAAGGTTCCTCTTGGAATACCAATCAACAAGCCACCCAGGGTTACCCCAGGGGTCAGCTCAAGGCCCGCAGAAGAGGGAGAGGCTCCCCCACCAGAGGTGGCGGGACACCCTCTATGCAATGACGCCCGGCTATGGGTCCCCTCCCATGCCTCCCCAGTCGAGGGACGAATATCTTTTTACACCCATGCATGGGAGGGTATAACATCGGACAAATGGGTGTTGTCAACGGTGACAGGGGGTTATTGTATAGAGCTTCAAGGAAGACCGTCGAACCTCTCCCCGGACCAAAAGAAACCAATGCAGGAGGAACAACTTATCCTGCTAGAAGAGGTGAAAGCTCTACTGCTAAAGGATGCCATCGAGGTCGTACCACACAAATAGGTAAACAAGGGTATTTATTCAACGTACTTGCTTGTTCCAAAAAAAGATCTGACCATGCGCCCGGTACTAGACCTGGGCCCTGCAAACAAATTTGTAAAACCACAAAAATTTTGCATGACAACACTACAAGAAGTAGTCCCTCTGTTTAAAAAGGGGGGGATTACATGGCAAAATTGGACATGAAAGATGCCTATTTTCATATCTCAGTGTTCCCAGCACAGAGGATTCTTGCGATTCAAAGTAGCAAACCAACACTATCAGTTCAAGGTGCTGCCCTTCGGAGTAGCCTCGGCTCCAAGGGTGTTCACCAAGGTACTGGCGGTGGTGGCAACGCACTTAAGCAGGGAGTCAATCCCAGTGTACCCCTACCTGGACAACTGGCTGATCACGGGAGAAAACTACCATCTTTGCAAAGTAAACACGCAAAGGACAATAGGCCTTCTCTTCCAATTGGGGTTCTCAATAAACGAGAAAAAGTCAAGTCTGATACCAAACACATCAATACAGTTCCTAGGAGCTGTATTGGATACAAAAACAGGCTTATCCTACCCATCCATGGAAAGAGTGCAAAATATGCTTCGGTAAATACCCCAGTATCAAGCCGGTCTCCGGATAAACGTACACAAAGCAATGCGCCTGCTGGTATGATGGCATTATGCATTTACCTATTCCCCGTGTGCGCCTGCGACCAATGCAGGAATGGTTGGCGAAACAATGGTCTCAGGCAAGTGGTCAGTGGGATGATCTAGTGGTTGTTTTGCCAACACTGGTTCAGAATTTACACTGGTGGTCAAGGAAAAATCTACTCGAGGGGGAACCCTTCCACCAACCGGAAGCACAAGCGGTCGTCACAATGGATGGGTCCCTTTCCGGGTGGTGGGCCCACTACCTTCACCACACAGCACACAGCCTGTGGTCACAAGTGACTGCACAGAAACACATACACGTTCTGGAGTTATTGGCAGTCCTCAAAGCCCTACAAGCCCTCGAAGAACACCTGATGAACCTGTCGTTACAAGTCCTAACAGAGAGCACCACCGCAATGTTCTATGTCAACAAGTAAGGAGGTACACACTCTCCAAATCTGTCCAAGCTGGCACAGAAAATATGGAAGTGGGACTCAGACGAGGGATGTCCCTGTCCTCCCAACATGTTCCAGGGATACTGAACACACTAGCGGATTCTCCCAGCAGAGACCCTCTACCAGAAGAGCACGAGTGGAAACTACACACAGATGTCGTAGACCACATCTTCTCTCTTTGGGGATACCCCTCTCTAGACTTGTTCACTACAAAAGAAAACAAGCAATACCAAGACTTCGCGTCCAGGTTCCCCCAGCCACACTCCAAGGGGAACGCCCTATGGATGACCTGGTCAGGGATATTTGCTTGCGCCTTTCCCGCCGACTCCATTGATCAGCAGGATAGTTAACAAAATACACAGGGAACAGATGACACTCATCCTGGTTGCTTCTATGTGGGCGAGACAACCATGGTATCCACATCTGCGCAAGCTGGCGATGTGCAATCCCATCAAGCTCCTGTACCAGGTCAACATATTGACTCAACACGGGGGATCAACGTTGCACCCACAACCTCACTCTTTGAACTTGGCAGCATGGCTCCTGAATTCCTAGAGTTCGGACACCTTAATCTTCCACAACGGTGTATGGACATCCTAATGGTGGCATGGAAACCAAACACCAGACACTGCTATTTCCACAAATGGAAGAGATTTGTCATTTGGTGCCAATCTAAACAGATCAACCCCATAGAGTGTATGCCATCACACATTCTTACTTGCATGCTCTACCTGTTGAATTCAGGGTTGATCTTTAATTCTCTTAAAGTCCACCTAGCAGCTTTATCAGCATACACCGTCTCTCAAAGTAAGATCATATGGTGGAAAGTGCCAGTCATCAAAGCTTTCATGGAGGGAGTGAAAAGAATACATCCTCCAGTCTCTAACCCCCCCCCCCGCCTGGTTGGGATCTAAACGTAGTACTAGCAAAACTCATGGGACCCCCCTTTGAGCCTTTGCAACAAGCTACCCTTAGAGACATTACCTATAAAACTGCCTTCTTAGTGGCTTTCACTTCCATAAGAAGAGTCAGCGAAATCCAAGCCTTGTCAGTGCAGGACCCCTTCTTTGTCATCCATAAAGACAAGTTGGTTTTACAAACTCACCCTAGGTTTTCACCTAAATGTATTTCTAAGTTCCACATAAACCAGTCTATTGAGCTCCCGGCCTTCTTTCAAAAGCCAACTAGCTCAGCTGAGGTCGAACTCCACACACTAGATGTGAGGAGAGCGGTTCTCTAATACGTAGATAAGACCAAACCGCTTAGGAAAACTGATCAACTGTTTGTCTCCATGGCTACAGGCAGACAAGGAGAGCGCGTTTCAAAGAGAGCAATCTCCAAATGGATAGTCAAATGTATACAGTTATCCTATTCATGATCAGACAAAACACTGCCTTCTACACCTAGAGCCCACTCCACAAGGGGTACTGGGGCTACGTTAGCCTTTCTTGCAAACGTACCATTAGACAACATTTGCAGAGCAGCTACATGGAGCTCAGTTCACACCTTCACTCAGCACTACTGCATTGACACACATTCCAAAACAGATACACAGGTGGGAGAAGTGGTTCTAAAACATCTATTTGCCGCTACTCCTTCTCACAACCCACCACCTTCTCATAACACTGCTTGCTAATCTATGCATAGCATGTGATCTAAGCAGATTGCACAAGCAACAGAAGGAATACATTACTCACCATAATCGTATTTCTGGTGCTTGTATCTGCTTAGATTCACATGCGCCCACCCTTCCTCCCCTGAGAGAAGGTGCATAGATGTTTACTTGAGCTTTCCATATATGTATGTATCTGTTTGGGAACTCTGTACTCGCACTACTCCTCATGCTACCTCATTTCAGAAAAAATACAATCTGAGGGACCTACACGCGTGAGGGATCATGGCTACAGGAGACGTCACAATAGGGATAGTATTACTGGCACGCCCTATTTCGACGCCCATTTTCGAGTTTCGAAAAACTGTAATACTCTGCAGCTTCCACTAGATGTCGGCCTATGCATAGCATGTGAATCTAAGTAGATACAAGCACCAGAAATACGATTACGGTGAGTAATGTATTCTTTACTGCTGTTCCCAGACCCTTGTACAAATCCTGTCTGAAAGATGTCAAAGACCTTGGCCTCTTTGTCCCATGCAGAAAAGTCTGAGTAAGAGGCGTGCAAAGATTTTACCAGGTATATCAAGGAAGGTAATTGGTCGTTAATGTCTTGGTTGTTGACAGTCTCCTTTTTTTGAATATAGGTATTTTGTTAAATGTTAAAGGTATTTGTACTGCGCACCGTCACCAACGGAATTGGTCCCCAGGCGTTCTGGCGGATCTGTAAATGATAAGGTGGGGTGGGGTGGGTTAGTAAGGTGAAGAGGGAGTAGGATAGTGAGTGGAGTGGTGTTCTGTTGGCAGCTTCAACTCAGTATACACCATATACTGAGCTTTGGTGCAGGTATTGGATCGGTGACAGGCCGCGTGTGCTGTTGGGTTATGTGTTGTTGCAGTGTTGTGAAGTGTGTGCGGCTTGTTGTGCGAGAGATGGTTGTGTGAGTTTTTTTTGAGTGAGATAAGTATGCAGAGTTTGAGCTTATATTGGTTAGTGGGTTACCTGACCTTTTGGCATGCTAGCATTTGCAGTTCTGTCTCAGTGTGGCACCAGTTGACCCCCACAACTCTATCTGGATGCAGCGTAGGCCAATGTTTAGAATTCTATCTGGGTGTGGGCAAGCCAACATTCACAGTCCCATCCAGATGCGGCGCCAGCTAGCGTCTAGAAATCTGTCCAGGTATGGGCATGTTATCATTCGCAACCCTATCTGGATGCTACGCAGGCTGGTGTTCACAATTCCAAATGTGGCACACGCCAACATTCAAATTTCATCTAGGCGCGGGCTTGCTATCCTTCAATCAATCCCATCCAGATGCGATGCAGGCCAATGTCCACAATTCTAGGTGTGGCCTGTGCTAGTCTTCAGGTTTCGCATAGGTGCGGGCCTGCTAAGATTCGAAGTCCTATCTAGATGCGACGCAGGCTAATATTTCACAAAACTATCTAGGTGTGGGTATGTTGGCATTCAGCTTTCACCTAGGTGCGGGCATGCCAACATTCATGGTCCTATCTAGATGCGATGCAGGCTGATATTCTTAATTCTGTCTAAATGTGGACATGCTAATATTCACAATTCTATCTAAGGGCGGCCATGCTAGCATTCAAAGTCCCCTCTAGATGCGACGCAGGCCAGTGGATTTTCTTAATGGATTTTCTCAAGGCGGAATAAGCCGCTGCTTGGTTACCCTTGAAAAGATAACGAAAAGCATGGCTGCCCATTCTTCCAGATGGGCTCTAAACATAAGGTTTGTAAGGCCGTCTGGCCCTGGCACTCTGCTATTGTATATCGTCTTTATCAAATAACAGGTAATCAATCGTAGTCCAAGACCTAGGAGCACCAGTGTAGATGTCTGTATCACAGGCATGCAAATCTCTAAAATGCTGTACCCATGATTGTTCCTGCACAGAGTTAACTTGATATGGTAATTGAGATTGTTGGCTGTATTTAAGAGGCCCCAAGCTTGAGCACTATTTTAAGAGGCTATGGCCGTAAGCATTGCATCGGAGTCTCTTTGATAAATAATAGCCCGATCGGATTTGAGCCAATTCTTGTAATGCATTTTCTAAGTTCTAGTGGTACAAATTCTTAGACTCGTGGTTAAGTGAGACAGTGCTCTTACATCCTGAGAATAGCTCAGCTTTTCTCATAACTACCTCCTGATCGAAGGCATGTTTGTGTGTAAATGCAGGTCTTTGGTTCAGCAACAGCTGTAGCTTGAATAAGTTCATAGCTGCTACATAGTGGCCTTCTAGGTGAAGTAGCGCAGGATCAAGATTTAGATGATTATCACGCAGGCAGTGTTCCAACTTAACCACTAAGTCTGGTGATCATTGGAATCTTTTTCGTCACCCTTCTAGGTGTAGTGAGGTGTTGTAATAACTAAGCTCTACGAGAGTGGCAACCCATAGGCACGTAACTGCTAGTAATTCATGGTCGCTATGAATTTGCAACAGAACTTGAAAGTCTTTAATGATGTCAAGCATATTTCTCTGAACAAAGATGTAGTCAATAGTGGTTGCTAAATTGCCTCTCCTCCAAGTTGATTTTGGTGTTATGTCTCCTTTAATAGCTCCATGCTGTCTATCATGCATTAGTTTAAGCCATTTCTGGGCTATATTGGACATCCCACCAGTATTGCCTGAAAGACAATTAATGTTTAAATCCCCTGCCAGAAGGACAAAGGTGATAGTGGGTTCATGAAGGATCAAGTCAAACATTTGCTCCAAATGATAGTAAAATGTGGACTCTGTAATTCCTGCATGGTTCCAATATATGTTTAGTACCTTCAAGGTGGCAATAGATGTTTTTATCTTGACCAATAGTATGAATCCATTGGGAGTCGCCCAAGGTTCCAAAGTAAGCCCTGCATTGGCCTTTACTGCCACCATGAGCCCTGCAGAGGGTCTGCCCCAAGCCAAAGATTTAGCCAGGAGTAGGGTCAATATGTAGACAGGCCATATAGGGGCCTCAGTGAATCATGTCTCCTGTAACAATATAATATCAAAGGCAGTTAAGGGATCTTGCTCAATCTGGACCTAATGCTTGAACCCTCTTGTGTTCCAGCTAGCCAACATACAGCAACTCTGATGCCCAGCAGTGGATTGTTATGCCTCCCATATGCAATCAGTGCCTCGCAAGTGTCGTGGCATCCACGGATCCTGTTGCAGAGGAGCTGGTACACATTCAACTTGTCTTGAAGGTCCAAAGGCACCACAAGAACATGTGATTTTCAAAGCAGGAATGGAATCGGTCCCACCAATGTGTAGGGGCATCACTATCCGCATTCTCAATTACAGCGTCTCACCCATGATAGAAATCTTGTTTCAAGATGAAGCTCATCTGGAATAATTCATATTTGGCTTGCCATATAATGTTCAAAACCCTGCCCGATTGGATCCATAACCTGGCTTGGGTTAGATCCTGATCATTAACAAATTCTATTTGCGAGACATCTGAGGAGGACAAATCCTCTAATGTCTGAATATCACTAAAAATAGGCAATATACTTGATCAACTTAGGGTATAGAGTGGATACGGGCTGCCTCTGCACTGTAACAATAAGGTGTGATGGGAGCCCAAAACTGGGGAGTGAGATTTGTGTGCCATATTTGGTTTCAAGACCATCACATCAGCTATGGTATTGGTTTTGTTAACCTCTTTTGAATGTCCATTGGCAAAATGCTCCACCCTGCCCAATCTTTGTTTTGTGAAGGGCTTACCTTTTTTTGGTAGCTTTGTAAAGTGCAATTGATTTAGCAATTTCATTCCTTCTCTATTCTGACGTGAGGAATGAACAATTATTTATCAATTTTCAGTATCATTTGCCACTGCCATCTTTCACAGAGATGGACATTCTGTTATAGGCAAGATCTCTTGTTTATCAATATTGCAACTTTGTGACTGTACTGCTTGTATTAAGTCATCACGAGGTCCATAATCCATGGGTGTGTCTGTTTGGATGATAGATGATGAGCCCATGTCAACCTTCTTAGGCTTTTTTTCCCATGAGCTATTTTGACATACTTTCTGTTTATTTGATTTTTTGGTTCAGAAACTCTGTTTAGTAGGTAGTGTTTATGATTGCATAAAATTGCGTGTTCTTATTTGACAAGATTTAGGTGGTGCCTTCTGTTTTTTTTGTTTTTCTTTTTGTCATTTGCGCGGACGATTTCATGTTTGCAAAAATTGTGAAAGTAATGTTTTAGGCACAACTAACTCTGGAATTGTACTAGCTCTTGTGCTATTTAAATATCCATTTTATGTAAGGTGTATACATGCTAACACCACTCGGCTAACATCTTCCATTATCTCAGGCACAACTACAGCTGGTGGAGCTAAAATGTTGCAATTTGCAAAGTGCGATTTGTCAATGAAGATCACACTATTTAATGTAGGGGGGTGGGGCGGATTCTCCACGTTACCATGTCCCAATGCATTCAGATCTTGTTTATGCCCAACAGACGGCCTGGGATAGTTTGCTGGTTTGTTTGTTTATTTGGTAATGCGCACCAAACCCTTGGGTAGATGGGCGCAACAACAGGACAAGACAACTTAAAGCTTAGTTATAGAACATGTCAAGTACATACACATATCTGTGTCTGATTGTCTGATTGGTAGTGATCACGCTATCGCATGTGGAGGGCAGGGGAAAATTCTCCACCTTATGTTACATTGAATTTAGATCTTGTTTATGTCCAACAGACGGGCTAGGATATTTGGTCTGATTGGTAGTGAGTGAAGATGTTGCTGCCGAAGGCTGCATGTCCGATGTAGCACAAATTGGCAAATCTGCTGTAAGGGTACCAATTGCACTTCGGGCAGATGCCAGATCACCCGAATTTGTTTTCATACATGTAAGAGTCCGTAAGGTCAATAAATAAATCATCAGGAATTTCTAAAGCCACTCTTCCATCAAGCAAATTCGTTTTTCTGGCAATGTCACATGCGCTGCAGAGACCGCTTTTGCTCGGCAGAAATCTTTAATGTCAGAAGTGATGGATTGTGCTCTCTTGCTAGAGCTCAGTTGATGTTGGACCGCCCTAGGGGGCTCCTCTCCCCTGTCATTGTCAAGTGCTGGAACAGCTAGAGTGTTTGAGAGGCATAGCTGTTTTTTAGGTGTAATCGTAACTCATTTAAAAATGAACAAACGTCTGAGATCCAAGATGGCCGCCGGGGTGAGGACACTGTGAAACAGTGCTCCCCACACCCTCACCACCATAGGAAAGGAAAAACCAAGCTAAAATCCCCTCTCCGGGCAAAATTGGCAAAATATAAGACCCATGGACGAGACTGACCTGGGAGAAGGTGGCAGAGGTATGGAGAGGGAGAGAACGCTGCAAGTCCCTGCAGAGAGACCTGGCCGGCTGCAGCACCGCGGCCGATGCAGGCAGAGCCTGCTGGAGGGACGTAGCACAGCGCTGATAGTCCAGAGGATAATCCCACTGGGACCCGCAAAGAAAGAGAACTCAAAAAGCCCAGTAGAAGGGCTGCTGAGCAGTTGGAGCAACAGAGTGGGCGGCCGAGCCCACGGGCCCTGGGCAGATGAGGAGGGCGACGCTGTTGCCTGGAGCAGACCGGGAGCCGCGACATAGAGGAATGAGCCAGCACCGGATCAGGTGCTGCGGGGGGCCAGGAGGAGGAGACGACCCAGCTTGTGACATAGATGAGGAGCCAGCGCTGGATCGAGTAATGCGGGAGGTCCGGAGGAGGAGAGGACCCAGCTGGCAGGTAGGAGAAGGCACAGAGGAACACCGCGGCAGATCAGCGGTATGAGAGCGTGCCCCGCCAGAGGAACGACGAGTAACAGCGACGTGGCAAGATCCCATGAGGCAAAGCATAGAGGCAAGAAAGCCCAAGACAACCCGGAGCAGTAGCAAGGCCGGTGATCAAGATCTGGAGGCGGAGAATGCATCAAGCGGGCGGTGCCTGCAAAGTAAATGGTAAGCAGGCAGGCCAACATCCAGCTCCCCCGCAAAGTACACAATCCACATCTAGAAATGTGGAATACAAGGGGAGGCGAAAAGAATGAAGTAGGGGGGCATCGGACAACAGGACGGCATAAAAAGAACTGAACATATGTACAACAGGATCTGTAAAGAACCTCAGCCTGGCTTCATAGAGGCAGGGGCCAGTAGGGAACGCCCCCTCGAGCAGGGGTCATCCGGAGAAGGGGGCAAGGGGAGGCAGGCCAAGGGGCCCCGAGCTGAGATACAGAAGAAGGTGAGACATCGAGATCCACCTTCCCCAACAGAGGGAGCAAGTGCGAACCAGGCAACGACGTGCCCCCAGTAATAAAGCAAGAAAAGAAGTAGTGTGCGCCGCTCCACCAGTGTAGCAGGAAGCGGCAAGAAAGGGACACCACACGGGGAGCGCAATTCAACAACCGGATACGCCACAGACTAGTTAAAATGTAAAAAAAAATCTCCCATCTTTTGGTCCCACAGTTGACCCAGCTTTTTAATTCATTTCGCTCTGAGGGCGGAATTTCCCGGTCGACGGAGGAAGCTAAGATCACCCTTATCCATAAAGCGGGGAAAGACCCTGAGGATTGTACTTCTTATCGCCCTATAGCCCTCATTAACACCGAAGCCAAGGTCTTTACTAAGATTCTGGTTCGGCGTCTGGAAAAACATCTTCCACCTCTGATCCACCAGGATCAATCGGGTTTTGTTTTTGGTCGACAAACAGCGGATAACATCAGGCGGGTGGCTCACCTGGTTTAAAAATCCCGTAAAACGAAAACCCCGGCAATTCTTTTGGCGCTGGACACCGAGAAGGCGTTTGACCGGGTTGAGTGGTCCTTCCTATTCCGGGTTATGGAGAAGATAGGGCTCGGAGAGGGCTTTATCGGTTTTGTTGCCGCTAACTATAAAAATCCCGCATCACGCATCTTAATCAACAGAGAGGTGTCCAGACCTTTTGGGCTCCAGAGGGGGACGAAACAGGGATGTCCCCTCTCCCCCTTGCTATTTGCCATATATCTGGAACCCCTCCTGTTGGCTATCCGTCAGTCAACGGAGATCAGAAGAATCCCATTTGGTGGAGTGCAACACAGGGTTGCGGCCTTTGCCGATGATATGCTGCTCACACTTACGAATCCGAGGGCGTCCCTTCCGGCCAGCATAGCTTTGTTAACTTCTTTTGGCAGGATATCGGGCCTGCGGGCTAACTTCCAGAAATCGGAATTGATGAATCTCTCTTTGGGGGAAGTGGAGGCGGGGGTGGTCAGGGACCTGTCCCCTTCCAAGTGGAGCCCCTCTGGGCTGCGGTATTTGGGGGTAAGGATCATCCCCTCATTAGCGGGTTGGTATGGAGCAAACTATGAACCGATTCTCCCAGCCATCCAGAAAGATTTACGGAGGTGGGGGGCCCTTCCGGTCTCCTGGCTGGGTAGGGGGGCGGTACTCAGGATGGTGATACTACCTCGGGTGCTCTACCTTTTTCAGGCCATTCCCTTGAGAGTCCCGGAGAATTTCTTCAGGAGATTGGATAGAATGGTCAGACACTTTGTTTGGGGGGGGAAGAGATCTTGTGTGTCTAGACAGCTACTCACTGCCTCTAGAGATAGAGGAGGCTTGGCCTTCCCCGACTTCCGTCGCTATCACGATGCGGCTCAGCTCAGAATACTTGGGGGGGAATGGTTCTCGGATGAGTACAGGAAACATTGGGTGAGGATGGACAGGGCGGTGGCTAGGCACCACTTGGGGGAGGTCCTCTGGCTCCCGCGAGGGTTACGACCCGCCCATATTTATCTAAGCGACATCACGAAAAGTGTAGCTGAATCCTGGGATCGGTCGGTGTTAAGATGGGGGATTACAACGTTTCCCTCGCCATTTACCCCTATCTTCCGAAACGGGGACTTTACTCCTGGGATGGAGAGGGGAGCTTTCTTGGCTTGGGAGGAAGGGGGGTGTAGGACCCTGAGGGATATGTTTACTGGGAAGAGGGTGAAAACATTTGTGGAATGTAAAGAAGAGTTTGGTTTGGGGGAAAGTGAGCGACATCGGTATTTTCAAATTAGGCATTGGGTTATGTCTCCGACTATGAAGCAAGCGGCGATTAGAGATCTAACCCTCTTTGAAAGATTCCTAACAACCCATGAGGGTACTAAGGGGCTGATCTCCGATCTTTACAAACAACTCGAGAGAGGTAAACCGTGTACCAACTGGGCATACATGGCAAATTGGGAAAAGGTCGCAGGGGTACACATGGGGCAAGCTGATTGGGAGAAATTATGGGCCCTTATTAATGAATAAGCCCTTAAATTAATTATCCCTAGGCTTACGAAGGCCACTCAGGTTCGGGAGGTGTGGTACAAATGCTTGGTGGGATGGCATTACACTCCGGCCCGTCTTCATGCTATGAACCCTGCGGTCTCGGGGGAATGCTGGAGAGGGTGTGGGGAGGTTGGCACGGCCTCACATATTTGGTGGGATTGCCCCGTTATTCAGCCATTCTGGGACGATCTTATGAAGGCGTCCGCTCAGGCTTTGGGAGGAGGAGTCCTCCGAAACCCGCGAGAGATATTGCTGGGGAGGAGCGGGCTAGGGGACGGGGAGGTAGCGGATGAGGCAGGACGCGGCTGCAGCAAAGCATCAGCGATATTCATTTTGTCCCTCATCGCACAAAAGTGGAAGGGGCCCGTGGTCCCGACTGAACAGGAATGGCTCAGAAAGCTCTGGGATATAGTCGCGCTGGAGTGGGCCTCCTATGCGGCGGAAAACAAACTGGGGTCTTTCTATGCGGACTGGGGGGAGACTCTGGAATTCCTGAGAGGAGACTTTAGAGCACAATGGTGTCCGCAGAGACTTAAACTATTGGACTTGTGCTGTTAAGTACGGTTCAGGGTGGGAGGGGAATGGGATGAGGCGGTTTGGGTGCTGTACCACTGGGGGGTTTAGGGTGGGAGGGTTTAGTTCTATGTGTTGTGTCAATGTTACGTTTTGGGTTCATATACGTCTGCTGATTTTCCTGTTGTTTCTTCTTTTTTGAAAACGAATAAAAAAGAAATTTAAAAAAAAAAAAAATGTTTTTAAAAAAACCGAGGGAAGGACCCCCAGACACTTGCGAGAGGAAACAAAAGGAACCCTGAAGGTGCGCTGCAGAAAATGTAGAGGAAAGAGGGGGGGATCCCAGCCAGACAGCAACATGGGGGCAGACCGGAGCGAAGAGGAAATCCCCCAGGAAGAGTAACATGGTAAAAGAGGGGGGGGTCACAAAAAAATGTATGGAACAATGGTTTCAGAACTTCGGAGACAGGATGGCAAGTGTGATGCAAGCACAATTAGACAAAATGAAAGAGGAACTGACGGGAGCACTAAAAGAGGTAAAGAACGAAATCGATGCACTGGAAGCGACAGTAGACACTAATGAAACAGCCCTGCAAGAGCTGGCGGGCAACACTAATAAAGTAGAAGACATGGTGGAACACCTTGCCAGGGCCACGCGCAACCTAGAAATCCAGACTGAAGACCTTAAAAATAGGTCAAGGAGGGAACACATCAGGGTCAAGGCAATTCCCAAAACAGTGGGGGATGCAGAGCTGCAACAAACAGTGAAACAAATTTTCGCAACCCAGAGTGACGTCTCGGAACCCAAGGAAATACTGGTGGACAGGGTACACAGAGTGAGGCCTAAGAGGAATGATCCTGGAGCAAGGACAAGGGATGTCCTAGTAGCGATGCACAAATATACACAAAAAGAGAGCATTCAGGTGGCAGCCAGACAATCTGACGAACTCAAATTCAACGGGGCCACGATCCAGCTACATCAAGACCACTCCCAAATTACGCTCACTAAGAGGATGCAAATGTGCCATATAGTACAAGATTAACTGAAGCGAGATATCAGATACAAATGGACTTTCCCGTTCGGCCTCCTGTTCGAAGTGGATAAAAAGCAAAGAAGAACCACCACCATAGAAGAAGGGGCAGAAATACTCTGCATAGAGGCAGAACTGGCACAGGGTGAATCGCAGACCCCAGGAAAGGACCATCCAAAAAGGAAAGTATGGGAATGGTCAACACAGGAATCTAGGAGAAAGGCAAGGAAAAGGAGGGGTCTACTGGGCCCGAGACCCCCGGCAAAAGACCCAGCACTCGAATCGGAGACCCTGGTCAGGAGTTCCAACTCGTAAAACTCCCACGGCTACAAGAGCAAAGTAAGAGCACCTGTGGAGGGGTAAAAGTAACATAAGCCGTGGGAAAGGGTGGCAGTGGGGGAGAATCTCGAATCACCACATGGGTCAGGGAAGACACGCTATAGTGGACACTGAGGGAGGAAAGCTTCTCAACACCAGAGGAGGAGATTCGGGAGGGGCTAAAGGCCGGTGGAGCCATCCCAGTGAGGGGAGAAGGGGGGATGCGAAAGGGGAGACCAGGTCAAGAGGGGATCAAAAGGCCACCTAGGGAAGGGAACAAGCAGAATACCTGTAAACAATGGCTAAGGATAGGTCTCTAAAATGATATCCCTAAATATTAAAGGGCTCAACTTGCCAATTGGGAGGACTAAACTGGAACATTTTCTGGCAAGAGTGAACCCAGACTTAATTGCCCTGCAGTTAACACACATACAAGTGAAAGATAAGCACATAATTAGAATACGGGGCTATGACCGAATACAACCATCAAATAACCCGGGGAAGAAAGGGGGCCCTCTCATAGCACTGAAAAATAATCTAGACCTGAGAATTATGGGAACAAATAAAGATACTACTGGCAGGTTCATAGCAATAACCCTCCAGGGAGGGGGGAGATAGCAACACTCTACACTCCCAATACGGGACAAGACTGCTTCATACAAGCAATGGTGCAAAAACTATAAGGGTGCACAAAGGGAAACCTAATATTCACAGGAGATTTCAATTTAGTGTGGGATTCAGTGGGGGACAGGAGTGCTAGAATTTCCCATACCCAAATCAAACCATCGAAGGAACTACAGGAGAAAATGAAAAACCTGTCACTGGTAGACACTTGGAGGGAAAAGAAGAGGAAATCCAGGGGATACACCTTCTACTCCCACGTCCATAGGAACAGCTTCAAGGATAGATTATATGTGGGTGTCACATCCCTTACTAGGAAGAGTGACGGAGGTGGAGGTGGGAGCCATCACCATATCGGATCATGCCTCCATCACGATGACCATCACACAACCAAAACAATCAACAGGGCTGTGAAGATAGAGATACCCAGCACACATATTAAAAGATGAATTCCTGAGGAGAGAATTCAGGGAGAGGATAGACCAGTATTTCCAGACAAATGAATCCCAAGTGGCAGACCCACACACAATCTGGGACGCCTTTAAGGCTACTATAAGAAGGAAGATAATAGCGATAAAGGCAAGGAGCGACAGAGAAATCAGGAAGCTAGAAGAGGACCTAGAGGATAAGCTGAAGCACGTCCAGCCATGATGCTCCCGCTCGGCACAGGCCGACTTCGCCGGTAATTGTACACTTGTATATTGTAAATATGTTTGTTTATTGGTCTTGTTCAATGTTCAGTGATAATCCCTGTAATCTGGAGGTAATGTATTATGTATATATGCAAACCTGTAATGTGTATATGTAACTGTGTAACTTTAAGAAATGTGCCCAGGTGCCTCAGGGCTTAAGCGCTTTACAAATAAACAAAATACAAATCATGTGGGAAATGGCGGCAAAACCCTCAGGCGAGACTAGAAGGTAATATAGGGCTATCAGAGGGCAACTGGAAACACTACAACCAAGCAGAGCAGAGAGGGCCCTTATACACCTCAAACAGAGGTACTATATTAAGGCAAATAAAGCAGACTGACTTCTGGCACGAATGCTAAGAAAAGAGGGGGGAAAAAAGAACTATTCTAAAAATTAAGATGGCGGGGGGGTGGCTCGGGGCATCAGACCTCAAATCAATTAAGAGGGAATTTGTGAAATTTTATGGGGGAGTCTATCAAACGGAAAGCCCAAATGAGAAGAGCCAAGTGGAATACCTAGAGAAATATATGTTGCCAGAGATAACGACCCAAGAAAGGGAGGAACTAGAGGAGGAGATATCTAGAGAGGAGGTGTAAAAGACAATTGCTGCACTCCCATCCAATAAACCTCTGGGCCCTGATGGCTTCACATCGGAGTTTTATAAGACGTACAGGGAGATCTTGGCTCCACGCCTGGCCTCCCTGTTCAACATGTTTGGGGGAGGGGGAGGGAGAGGGAAGAAGCAAAAGTGGTTCTTTTGCCTGAGCCAGGGAAGGACCATACAGCTTGCGGCACATAAAGACCGATTGCACTCATTAACCTGGATGCCAAAATATATACCGAGATCCTGGCAAACAGATTAGAACCTCTACTCCCAGGACTGGTGGACGCTGATCATTCGGGATTTATACGGGAAATGAAAACGCATGACAACACCAGGAGAATTGCCCATATTACAGAGAAGGTTAACAAATCATGCACCGTGGCCCAGTGGTCGTGTTGGATGCAGAAAAAGCCTTCGACAGGGTGGAGTGGTGGTTCTTCTTCCTTACCATGCTCAAAATGGGATTCGGATTCATGTCCAAAATAGTAGACAACTACCAAAACGCTTCTCTGTGCTTACTTATAAATGGGGAGCTCTCTGACCCGGCAGAGGTATCTAGAGGAACCAAGCAGGGATGCCTCTTGTTCCATTAATTACATGCCATCCACCTAGAACCGCTCTTGAGCATGATTAGCACCACCCAGGAAATAGAGGGGGTCCCATTGGGCGGGAGAGTACATAAAGTGGCAGCATTCGCAGACGACATGCTGCTAATGTTAACAAATCCTCAGGAATCCCTAAAAGCAGTGGACAAAGCTCTGGCAGAGTTTGGGCAGGTAGCCGGGCTGAAAATAAACAGGAACAAATCGAAGGTTCTGAGTCTACAAATATCCCCAGAAAAGGAAGGGGAGATAAAAGCCGGTTCAGCTTACTCGTGGGCCCCCCCGAATAAAATAGCTGGGAATATACATAACAAAACCATTGACGAACTATTCCAGGCTAACTATCCCACTCTGATGGAGGTCATTAAGAACATGCTTCACAGCTGGGGCCCCTTAACCATATCATGGATGGGTAAGACGCCTTGAAAATGCTTGTCCTGCCGAAACTAATCTGTGTTCATGGCAATCCCTGCTAAAGACCAGACGTCCTTCTTCAGAAAGCTACGCAAACACAAAGGCCTATATTTGGGAGCAGAAGAAACCAAGAATATCATATAAACTGATGCAGCAACCTAGGAGCAAAGGGGGTATGGGAGAACCCGACCCAATAACATATTTGCGCGCAGCTCAGATAAGAGTGTTGAGGGATTTGGCAAAGGAGGACGGAGGGAAACAGTGGAGGGAAATGGATAGAGCGGTGTTGGGTACGAATCTGGAAAAGGTATTGTGGCTACCCCGGGAGGATAGACCCCGTAGCATGTACTGCAGTGACATTGAGGTCCTAGTAGGGCAAACGTGGGACGAGTCGTTAAAGTGGTGAAAAATTACTATGTTCCCATCGCCGCTTACCCTGATTTTTAGGAATCCACAATTTAGGCCAGGTTGGGCCAAGACAGAATTCGACAAATAGCAAGAAGAGGGATGTCAGATGCTAAGGGATCTGTACGAAGGAGAGGAGATAAAATCATTTCTCCAATGTAAAAGTGACTTTGGAGTAGGGAAATGGGAAATATTCCATTATGCCCAGTTGAGACACTGGGCCCAGCTTCCTAAATTAAAGGAAGTGTGCGACACGCAATTTAACCCTTTTTGAGAAGTACGTTTCCACTAATACAGGGTACAGACTCCTAATGGGGGTGATATACAGACTGCTCAAAGAAGGGGAGGAGTCTGGGGGAAAGAAGGCTCATGCGCAACTGGGAAAGGGAAGTCAATAAAGAGATCAACACCAACCAATGGCAAAACCTGTGGGCGAATATACCCAAACTGACAAACTCATTGCAAATTCAGAAAATATGGGCAAAAATGATGTACCAACGGCACCTCACTCTCCAAGTAAACTGGCCAGAATCTGTCGAACACCACCCAATGATGCTGGAGGGGATGCGGGGGGGAAGGATCCTGGTGTCACGTATGGTGGCAATGCCCAATAATCGAACCATTTTGGGGGATGATTCAAGAAGCGTTGAAGGATATACTGGGAGTAGAAAGGTTGACAAATAAAGGGCTGTTTATAATGGGCCTGGACGGGGAACTAGAAAAGTTGCCCACGAAAGCCCAGTGGAAAATGTATGTAATCCTGGTGATGGCAGGGCTAGTGGCCCGCAAATGGAAAGCAAAAGAGCCCGCAAATGGAAAGCAAAAGAGCACCCACAGAACACGAATGGGTGGGAAAAATTTGAAGTTTGGCAGCCATGGAAAAAGTGACATATTCACTTAGGGGAGAACACCAGAAATTCTTCTTGGACTGGGACTTGGGGATGCAATTTTTAATGAAGGACTCCAGGGGAGCCGGGTGCCCAGGGAAGATGAACTGTCTGGTTCTGCTATGAGAAGCAGCTCCTGCTAGCAAAAGCCATCAGCAAGGAGTGAGGATGAGAGGAAACAACGCAAGTAGAGAGCAAGGACAGACAGAAGAAGCTCTGAGACAAGACGAGAAAGCGGTGGCGAACGTGATCTATATGAGAAAACAGAAAGGAAGAACATTGACCTGGGGTCGAAGGGGGAGTTTGGGGGGAGGGAGGTTCAATGTTTTACAGTAATGTTTTACAGTATATGGTGTATAAGAAATGCAAATAAAAATGTAATTGAAAAAATAAAATGAACAAAAGTCATCAGCTTACACTTTTCCAAAGTCCCAAACTTAGAGAGGACCCTTTTAAACGTGTGTAGCAAATATCACCGCTATACAACACATCATACCTGTGCGCACTAAAAGCAAGAGTCGTTACTAACACTCGCCTCCCCTGCCCCTTGCCAAACTGTACAACTATACTTTCCAAATCTCAGCAGGTGTACACGTCCTGTTATTTCTATAGCCAGTCGGGCTTAAGAAGGCCGAGCGGAGCAGTATAAGACAATGTTCAACAATAATGACCAAATAACAGTCTAAAAGGCAGTGCACACCGCACATTTAGTAGAGTCCACTGTGATACAAGATGCAGCGAGTTCAAAGGCTCAAGGCCTGCAGTCGCTTGCCCCAATCTGTACACAAGAAAGTAACTTTGTATATGTTCCAGGGTGTCGAGTCAAAATGTCGAAAACATTTGGTCGAATGACAAAAATGTCGAAAATGTTTTTTTCTAATGCTTTCTTTTTTTATTTACATGGTTTTTTTTTGGTTCCGCAAATAAAAAAAAGGGTTAAAACAGAAAAGAAAATTTCGAACAAAAAACAAACTAAAAAAGACATTCGAATTTGTTTTTTTCGACATTATTTTTAAGACATTTTGACTTTCGACCAAATGATATTCGAAATAGTGACTATAAACCATGTTCCAGATAAGGAATCCAAACTTGTCCAGAATTAAAGTAAAGTCTGAGAGCTCAAAGGCTAGGCTGCCCACAGTCACTCTTCTGGCTCTGCAGTTAACGGAGAACTTACAATAAAGGTTCAACGACTCCTATACTGATAAGATATTGCAACAGGATAGTTTTTGTAACTGGTCCGGACTTAGATTGCAAACATAGCCAAGGCAGGGGGATCAAAGGCAGCACAGCCTGCAGTTTCTCATCCCAGCCCGGGTTAATAAATACTCTTTTGCTGGCAATAATGTTTATACAGGCTTTAGATAGCAAATGTTTTGTCAGCCGCTATTGTTCACCAAGGGACCAGACGTGGAGATCCTAGGACAGCACTGCCCAGCACTCTCTCTCTCGACTCCAGACCAGTGTAACTCCTCCCAAATCCAAGGCTATGGGATTCGATTAAATCGGAGACTTTCCTGGGCTGCACAGCTCCTTGTTCTATGTTGAGCACATTAAAGTCAATATTAAATACACGTACCGGGTGGACATAGTTAATCAGGGCCCTCGGGAGCACATTGTACAGGACTCCGGACTTGGTAGGGCGAGGACAGGTCCACAGTTTCAGTCTCAGAGACACCCCACACTTTCCCCAAACACAAAACCCTCTGTCGCACTCTCTGTCACGCTCCGCAGGATCAGGTGATTTTGAAGGAGCGGCAGAGATAGAGAATCAGAAAAGACTCTGCCGGAGAACTTCCAATGTGAAGCAAAGCAGGGCATGCAATAGAAGTGTCTCGAACCACACACAAAACAATCGCACTCTCCACTCTTGTAACTATTCACTCTGAGAGTTTAAAGTGGCCAACTAGCTATTTTACAAGTAAGTACACTTGTTCTACTTTTCAAGGCGGGCCCTTTAAATTATCTAGACCTTCCCAATTCTAGTACATGAGTTCTCTGAGGCAGAAGAGGGGCCCTAGTGGTCTAGGAGCCAGTAGTAGGTGGGTTGAGATAGGGCTCAGTTGCAGGCAAAGTCAGAGTTCCTGTGGAAGACTGGGCAAACAAGTAAGTCGTTCACTTTGAAAGTTAGTTAGGGTCCAGGGACTTCAGAGAAGACACCCTAGGAGGATCCCAGCAGTGGGCATGATGAACTGGACGAGAGACCTTCCAATCACAGTAGCACTCCCAAGGGGACACAGGAATCACACGAGACTGAAGGTGAGAAAATACCCCTGCCAACACAGTACCTCAGCACAGAAGAAGTGTTGCAGCAGGAAGACTTCAGGATATGCAGCCAAAAACCAGGTTGATGTAGTCCTTTGTCTAGAAGATGGAAGACAGGACTTTGGAAGGACATTTGCAGCAGGGATCATGGAAGAAGGTCTCAGGGGAGATTTTTGGATGCAGTGCTGTAGATTTGGTGCCTTTTTTCAGGAGCACGGAAGGCAGAATATCAGCGCTCTGTTTCTCGTAGTTTGCAAGGTCCAGCACTCTGGTGAGTGGACTTTTCAGACTCGATTCACGTCTCTGGAGGTCCAGCAGGATGCCCACAAAGTTGCAGCAAGTTCGAAATTCGGAGGACCATGAACCGCACAATGGCTTGAGTTCCCAGGGTATTGGAGTATTGCAGCCCAGCAAGGTTGCAGCATGACGTGGGATGGCCCAAAATGCAGGTCCTCTTAAATCTAGTGGGTCTCACCAGGCTCTGGGACAGGGTTGTCGTTTTAGGAGTTCTCAGGTCGATTGAAAGGAGGGGTAACAGCAGGCTCCAGTTACACAGCAGGCTTTCCGGTCACTGGAAATTGTTTCAGCCTTGTTTTCTGCATCCTCTTTGGTTTCGATTCCAGTGGTCTATTTGCCAGCATCTTCCAGGTTCTGAGTTTTTATCTGGAACTACAGCCAACCTTTGCATTCTCTCCCCACGTTTTACAGAAAGGCGTGGTCTGGCTGTCCAATCAGGACAGCAAGTCCCCACTAGGAGACTAAGTCCCCCACTGGGAGTTGTTCCCTTTCAGGCAAGGTGAAAGACAAAGGGCTGCATAGTTTTGCACTCCTCCCTCACTTCCTACCTTTCCAGTCACTCTGGAGCCTGGACGGGGAATGCACAGGATTTCTGCCAAAGACAAAACAGCCACTGAGGTTGTTCCCCCCCCCCCCAGAATGGCAGGGGAAGACCTCAGAAACAGCAAGCGCACAAGAAATGGCAGGAAATAAAGGAGCCCACCATTTTGGAAAAATTGTGGTCCTTCTGTGCTTTACCGAGGCTGAATTAACAGCCTGTGAGTAGTAAAGACAAAAATGTATGAGGTAAAACTATTGCCACCAGCCATTCATGTAAAACTCGCATTTGTAACAAAATGTTACCAGGTAAGTCAGAAAGGGGATACATTGTATCCCCAGCACTCCACATAAGGTGGGGTGTGCTGGTTCACTTATACAAAATGTAAAGGGGCTGAAAATTCCTCTTTACTACTTGGGAACTATAGTTCACCCATGTATGGGAAAGACTGAGATTAACAGGGGTGTCCAAAGGGGCAAACCAGCCTAAGCCCAAAAGTTGTACGAAACTATAACTTCAACCATATACTATGGAGAGACATAAAAAGGTCACCCATAAAAAGAGTAAAAGGCTAGGTGAGAGGGGACAAAGATTCCCCTTAACTTAGGGACAAGGAAAATAGTTAGTCCAATCAAAAAGTTCTGGGGTTGACACAGGTCAGACAGATTTATCATAATTATGAAAACCTTAACTAACGGCCGCTTAACCTCTGCATACACGACCATCAAAGTTAGAGACCTTCTCGGGACTGTCATCCACTCTGTAGTTAGCAGCGTCTCTGCTTTCCTTCTTCTGCTGCCACTGCAACGTGGAATCTCTACAACCGCTCCACCTCCTACTTTTCATGGCCTGCACCCAAGGGTGTTCTTTATATTCAAAAATCCTGCTCAGGTGTGGGTCATTAGAAACACTAGACTGCAGTCTGCAGCTTAGTGCCTCCGAATTCCTCGTCCCAGTGCTTTGACCGTTTAGGGCATGAAGCACAATTGGGCGCTTTGAAACACAATTTCTTGCTGTATAGGTGCCTTACAAATGCACAATAAATACAATGCTCAGATTACTTCTTTCTTTAAAAGTGTCAATTCTACAGTAGATCATTTATATTGTAGGGTCTTTAGGGAAATTATGGAAGGGGTTCTCCCAGTCCTCCTAACCTGATCCTACCACTCCCACCATGTGATCCTCCCACAGAACCCCCCCACCCCCCAATCACAGTTAGGATCAGGAAGCGTCTGCCTTTCCGGGTCCCAGGACAGCTTTTTGGGGTGAATAATCTGATTCATCACAAGCCACAATGCTTCTCCCAGAATGTATCTGTAGCAGGTAAGTTACTTGTGCTGGTGATGTATTCACAGAAGATATTCAACATTGGTACTAGGTATGTACATTTTGTTCTTATCTTTCAGATACTTCCCAGGTTCGGCAGTGGAATGGAATGTTAAGATATAAAGGAACTGGTTCCCAATGGTATCCTATGGCAGGCAGGGGGAGACAAATGCTTTGCTTTTACGTAGGCCCCCTAACTCTGATCTTCCCAGGTGACTTGATGGGTCGACTGGGGGTGGGGGAGGGGGTCACTGGAGGTTGCATTTCCTGCTGTTGGTGCCAGTAAGAGATGCCCAGGAGCTGCGGGTGCAAGAATCGAATTCTTCCGGCAAGGTCCACAGGCAAGTAGCCACCCGGGCATTAAAAAAATGCAAGTTTCACTGATGCAGGCCTCTTCAGGACACTTCACATGACTAGGGAAGGTGAGTTCTAGCGATGGCCGCCGCACACAGAGTACAACAGGCATCCTTCTAGTTGTGGTTAAAGAAGCTTCTCTAGGACAGAATCCCTTGAGGCTGGGAAGCTGAAATTCGCAGGGAAGGCGGCTTTTACCACACGCTGTCGATCACTGAAGTTATGGGTGCAACCACAGGTAGTACAGCGACACTTCCGAAAGCTCAGGACAGTTGGATCCTTGAGACGACATTGAGACTAGTTGGTCCCACTAGTTCAAGGGCTGAAGCACTGCTCTGGGTCTTCAGAGATCAGGTAGTCCAATAGGGTTTCACCGGGCCAGGCGCATGAGAGGATGCCAGGCCTCTTCAAGAGACTTCTTCGGATCTTCAGTCGGCTGTTCGTCTACGAGGGATTCTTGGTGGCAACGCTGATCTCAAGAAAAGGCTACAGGAGTCCTCCATTCATCCAAAGTCCAGCCTGGAAGCAAGTTCAAGATCAGGCAATAACCTTGTGGCTCATAAAGATGACCAAGGCACACAGCATCCATTTATTTTGGATCTATCAAAGGCTGAATTGGACTCCACTCTTAAGAAAGTGTCCACACTGGGATAAGGGAGTTTGTCAAGCCGTGCCACTGATGCACTATACGTCTGCATTTCCAATGTACCCTCTGCCGTACTTTAATAGGAGCTAACCTATATGTGCAGCTGTATGGGGCAGAACCCCCAAAAATAGTACAGCCACAAAGAGTGTAAAAATTGATAGTCTACACAAAAAGCTGTGTAATCCTGTGGGGTCAAAATCTGGTGAATTAAAATTGAACCTTGCATAGTGGAATGTTGGGGGTAAAGGGTAAAAGGGATGATAAAGATTGGTAGCAATTTCTGGGCGATTTTGAAATTCTGTCTTCAGATGACCTGTTTCCAGCGTCCAGAAAAAAGGCAGGTATATATCTCCTACTGTTCACTTGCAAATAAATCTGACACTGGCCTCCCATGCAGTGGACTGATTATTTGGTTTAAAAGCACTTTATCTGGCACTAAAACTTTGTCCCACTCTGCCCACATTTTAACTGTGAAATGGGATATTGATGTTGGAATTGGCTTTTTTTATTGTCAGTATCGAAGGCCCAATAAGAAAGCCCGAAGACTCGATTTAACCACATTGAGGAACTAGAATATTTTGCAAGCCAACAGTGTAGTAAGGAGTGCCATATACTTTTAGCGGGTGATTTAAATATGTAACTGGAAACAGTTAATACATTTCTGATGCTTGTTAATCTGCTTAGAATCACATGCTGTGTATATAGTCCGACATCTGGTGATATTGCATCTTTCTTTCGAGGATCAAAAGGGGATGTCAACATGGGCGTGCATGTAACAGTATCCCTAACGTGATGTGTAGTGTACCCAAAATCCCTCACGTGTCGCGGTCCCTCTGATTGTTTTCTTCCGCCCAACTAGTTGGTTGCCCTATGCGCAGCTCGTATGAGATATATTGCAGATCATAATTTCTTTGTCCCACGACCGATGGTCGTTAGTCTTCGACTTTCATCTTCAACTTTCATCTTCAACGGCTACTTGTGGACCCCTACGCCGAAGACGTCTACTGCTTTCGGCGACTGGTGCATCGGTTGACGCTGTCAGTCCCCTGGCCTCGGCCCTCCGGCCAGGCCTATACAGTAGGGTGAGTATGGCCCCAGGGTTTGATTCTTTGAGAATGCATTTCCTTTTCCCTTCTTTTTCCTTCTGGTCTGGCTGTCGTTCTTTACCTCTACTATGGAGAGGACTCAGTTAAAATTTTGCTCGTCCTGTAACAAAAATACCCTTGGAAAGACACACACCGTAAGTGCAACAAGTGTCTCCCCCGTGACTACGACGATCGATCCCGCAAGTCTTGCCAACTTTTCTGTCTAAAGACGCTAAAAGATAGGCAGACGAAACAGTGGGCGGCCTGCGCCATGCAGGCCTAAAATAGTTCCCCGTTTGTGCTGTCGCCTTGAATGACGAGTCTAGCGGCATCCATGGCTTCGATGTGGAGGTCATAGACCTTTCCGCTGAACCGTCCGGTTCCCAGTTGCCCGTCCCCAGCCCTAACAGGCACGCCTCCGGTACTGCTATGGAGAGATCACACCCGGGCGACAGGGGTACACCCGCAACACATAAGGATAAGCATACAACCCCACAAGCTCCCTTGACGGATACGTTGAGGAAGCATCAGACGCCAACAGACCCGCTGAGTTTCTACGCCGCCTACCGATCCTCATGATTGCCCGCCCTTGCCGCATCTGTCATCTCAGCATGCGTCCGGGCATTCCACCCACAAGAGGGTGCTCTTGCTCCCTGCTACTGCCTGAAGCAGAAGGATGTGCCCCCCTTCTATCGGGGCACAGAGACTGATCCAGCCTCCATCACTATGGATCCCAATGGCCTAATATCCACGCTGAAGATGGCCGCCAGCTTCATGCCCTTGCCTGGCCTCATGGACGTGCTTGGAGAGGCATTCCACACCATGCAGCCTGCTGATTGGCTGCAATCCATGACAAATCTGCAAACCCAGCCGAGCCAGGAGGCAAAGCCGGGCCTATTTGTAAGGGCCTTGTGCAAGGCCCCTGTCTTTCCCTGCTACTGCCTGAAGCAGAAGGATGTGCACTAAGGTAAGAGTGACAGCACCTGCATTCCACTTTCCCGCCACTGCAAGATACACTTTTCCTCAACTTTCATCCTCATGTCACTCTGTCCCGCACCTACGTTCCACTGTACTACGCTTCGGACCAGTACACTCCCAGCACATTTCCTAATCCGAACAGCACTGACCTAAGCCTTCCATATGAGGTCTAACTCTAATCTGCACCCCAGTACCTTCCAAGTTTCCCATCACCTACTGCCTTTGATCCTCGTGCCTATCCCAACGTCAAGACTGTTATGCGGGAACACTGTTATAATGTTACGCTGCCTCTGTGCTAAAACGGTTGCTAATACTGCCTTATAAACTCAGAATCTAAAATTGTACGCCCCTTCTTTCAGTTTCCCGGTAGCATGCCTTCTCGCATAGATCTATAACATATTGTTGCATACTGACTCTTAGTTTGCCATGAGACCACCCTGCCAGCTCCTCTACCACTACTGTATTAATCCTTCTGCCTCACATATGCTACTCCACTGTATCTTTGTCTCCTTAGCCACTGCCCACCTTCCCCTTACATGCTTATTGCAGTTCCCTGTAAATAGCGGTGAACCTAGTATGCATTACCTTGCCGATCATGTCACAGAAGTCTGTTTCACACAAAGACCTTACTATACAATTGTTCCCTTTTAATCTTTCTGCTCGTTTGCTTGCTTAATGTGGCATTCTATGCCTAGATTTCCCTCTCCTATATATGCAGGTTACCGCCATCCACAGTATTTCCTGATGGCATATTAACCACAACTCTCAGAAACTGATGTGCCTCCTCTAGAGCATGCACTGAACGTACCAAATGATGTCCTTCTCACGTACCCAGTTGCAAGATAGGAACTTTCTCATGTATGTATTTCTTGCACTTATTATGTCTACATATATACTTGATGTAGTTTCCCGCAACAAGAGGCAAGCTTTCTCAAGTATATATTTTGTGTATCTATCATGTTCCCATATGTACCTGATGTAGCTCCCCGCAACAAGAGGCGAGCTTTCCCAAGTATATATTTTATGCACCTATTATGTCCCCACATGTACCCGATGTAGTTCCCCCCCCAACAAGAGGCGAGCTTTCCCAAGTATATATTTTGTATATCTATCATGTTCCCATAACTACCTGATGTAGCTCCCTGCAACAAGAGGCAAGCTTTCCCAAGCATATATTCTGTGTACCTATTATGACCTCCCATGTCCTTTGACGTAGCTCCCTGCAACAAGAGGTGAAACATTTCCATGTATGTATTCTCCTGCACTACCTAGGCCCAATGTATGCCTGACTTGTAATTATTGTAACCATGTCTGCCTATTGCACTTACTGTAACCATATTCTTAAGCTAAAGCGCTTAGATGCCCCTGGGCTTTGTGCGCTATATAAATAAGAAACCAAAACCAAAGGGCGTCTCTGCTAATAAAACACAAGACCATTGATGCGCCGTCTAAGAGTGTGTCAGTCCCAAAGGTTTTGGCAGAGCCAAAAACCTCGACAAAGCCTGCAGGCGCGTCAACATCTCTCCCTAAACCACCGGAGTTACACAAGAATGTCGCAGCCATTGTTTCGGTGGCGACTAAACCGGAAAACACATCCTCTCGTCGAGAGGAGTATTCTGAAGGGTCCCAGCCCCTCTCTAAGACTTTGGCTGATAAGTCGCTTCCTTCTAAGAACACTTTTCCTCCTGGAGACCGCTCCCCTCCTCCTGACACCTTTGGTTCATCCCTGTGGACGAGGGGGAGGTTACAGAGCTACACAGACAAACATTCCCAGTTTGTAGACTCTTAACTCTCTTAATCAAATCTCTGCTAGACCTTATCAATAGCGGGGAGGTAACTCTCGCTGTTCCTTTCGGGGAAATCTTTTTCACGTTCTCCACACAACCAGTAAAGGGGGTACATCTTGGTCTTCCGGACAGGGTGCAGCTGGCACCAGCCAATACCAGCAGAGTGGTTCACGAAGAGGAAAAGGCAGGGGTAGGAACTCCACCCCAAGAGGATCCCTGGCCTCCACTCAGAAATGACTCACCAGTCCGGGTCCCCTCCCATGCCTCCCCGGTCGGGGGATGTTTAACATGTTTTCTTCATGCTTGGGAGGTTGTCACTTCAGACGAGTGGGTGCTGATGACCATCGCCCACGGTTATTGTATCGAGTTCCACCGGCCACCTCGATACTGTCCACCAACATCCAGATGCCTATCGCCAGCACACCTGCAGATTATGCTGGAAGAGGTGCAGATCCTCCAGGAAAAGGGTGCCATAGAAGTGGTCCCCATTTATCAGATAAACAAGGGTATTTATTCAGTGTACTTCCTTGTACCCAAAAATGATCTCACCATGCGCCCTGTGTTAGACATGCGCTCAGCGAACAAGTTTGTCAAGCCACAAAAGTTCAGAATGACAACATTGCAGGAAGTAATCCCACTGTTAACACAGGGGGGTTACATGGCAACATTGGATATATAAGGTGCATACTTTCATATTTCAATGTTGCCAGCCCACAGAAAGTACCTAAGGACACGCACTATCAGTTCTAAGTCCTCCCCTTTGGCATCGCCTCAGCCCCAAGGGTGTTTACAAAGGTACTGGTGGTAGTAGCTGCTCACCTGCACAGGTAGTCCATTCCAGTCTATCCTTACCTTGACGACTGGCACATAACAGGGGATTTGTATGGAACATGCCTAATACATACCCAGAAGACAGTAGATCTCCTCTTCAGCCTAGGCTTCTTGATCAACGAGAAAGAATCCAGTCTAGACCCCAGCCAGGTAAAACAGTACTTGGGGGCTCTAATTCAGACCAAAGACGGCCTTCTCTTTCCCTCCAATGATAGGGTTCAAAACATGCTGTTCCAGATCCCTCACTATGTAGTCAGGCACGAGGTGACCATACGCAAAGCCATGCGACTGTTAGGAATGATGGCCTCCTGCATTTACCTAGTTGCTCACGCTCGTTTGCACATGCGCTCCATGCAAGTGTGGCTCTCGAGCCAATGGTGTCAGGCCAGCGGACAATGGGACAATCTAGTGGTTGTCTTGGCAGCCCTCGTTCAGTCTCTGTAGTGGTGGTCAAGGGAAAACCTTCTGCAGGGAAAGACCTTCACCACCCCCGCAGTACAAGCCACTCTTACCACAGACTCATCTCTGACAGGGTGGGGGGGCTCACCTCCTTCAACACACGGTGTTACGGCGTGTGGTACCCAGCGGTAGCATGCAATCACATAAACCTGTTGGAATTGCTAGCAGTGTTCAAGGCCCTCAAAGCTTTTCAAACACACCTCCAGGGGAAGACACTTCTAGTCTTCACGGACAGTACTACGGCCATGTATTACCTAAACAAACAGGGGGTGCACTCACTCTCTGGGGTTGTCCAAACTGTCACAAAACATATGGAAATGGGCTCTCAAACACAAGATGTTCCTCCTGTCACAACACGTTCCAGCGGAACTCAATCGTCTGGCGGATGTACTTAGCAGAGACTTCCCCCTTCGCGTAGAGTACGAATGGCAACTACACAAGGACATTGTACTCAATGTCTTCGCAGACTGGGGCTTCCCAGAGATTGACTTGTTCGCAACCCTGGAGAATGCACAATGCCCAGATTACACCACCAGGTACCCTCAGATCTGCTCCAAGGGGAACGGTCTCTGAATAACATGGTCAGCGAAATGTGTCTGTGCTTTTCCCCCAGATTCCCCTGCTCAACAGACTAGTGCACAAGATACACCAAGAGCCAGTCAGGATGATTCTGGTGGCCCTGATGTGGGCTCACCAACCTTGGTTCGTCCATCTCATGACAATGTCAGTCTTCCCTCCCAGGAAGCTAGCATGCCCTTACAACATGCTAAGTCAAGCCAAAGGAGAGACACTACATCCATGCCCTCAAACTCTCATCTTCTCCAGCATGGGGTCTGGCATGGATTCACATGCTCATGAATATTCCCTGTCGTCAGGCTGGGAATCCTCTGTAAATAAAAAATCACTTTAGAACTCAGTTTAGTTTCTGAACTGTCTTTCTACTAATAACCAATCACTGGTCTCTGGGTCATACTGCCCCCAGCCAATGACTGCCCTCTACCTAAGCCCCTCCTCTGGCAGCCATCTTCAGATTTTTACCGCACGTTCAAGTGTTGGGAGTCCGACAGCTTCAACCTCCACTTCCCCACCTGACGGCGAGGGAAAGAATTTGGACGCCATGGGGCGATGGGTCATCTCGTCGGCGGCGATGACAATTAAAGCGGCCAACGCCTTAGCGATTGTGGCCCGTTACGACAGGGAGCTATCGTACAAGATAGCTCCCCTACTGGACTTCCTACCAGACGACAAGAGGGCGGAGGCCCTAGAGATTCTGCAGGAAGGTGAGGTGGTGTCGGACCATGCCATAACGGTGGCAACGGATATTGCCGACACCGGGTTTCGCCAGTTAGGCAACGGTGTTTGCCTTCGACGACGAGGCTGGCTCAAGGCGACAGACTTCCGTCAGGATGGGCAGTCCAGGGTGTTGGACATGCCGTTCGACGGCAACAACCTGTTTGGGAAAACGGTGGATGAGTCGCTGCAGGCCATCAAGGCCGACACAGAGATGGCCCGAGCCCTGGAAGTCCTTCAGCAACAACGGCCCTTTCGGAGCAAAAAAGGCAGACAGGGGGCCTCCAAGGGATCAGGCGGCCCGTTCCTCATCCCAGGAGGCCTACAGAGGTTGCGGCAAACAAGGAGGATCTCGTCATCGTCGCCAAGGAGGCCGTAGCGTCGGGGCCCCCACCGAAGCACCCCGGTCGGAGGCCGGCTGGCGAAGTTCGTCAGCGTGTGGGAGTCCATCTCCACCGACCATTGGGTGCTGGATGCCCTGGCCCACGGGCACACTCTCGAATTCCAAAAGAAGTGTCCCTGTATTCCTCCCGCGGCCAGGAAGGAAAATCACGTCCCTCAACTGCTGTTGGAGGTAAAGGCGATGCTCAAGAAAAGTGCCATCAAGCTCGTCCCCAAGAGGCTCCGGGGCTCTCGAGTATACTCAAGATACTGCCTCGTCAGAAAGAAGACAGCCGGTTGGCCCCCCATCCTGGACCTACGTCGGTTGAACAAATACATCAAGGCACAGAAGTTCAGGATGGTCACTCTCCAGCACGTGCTGGGGCAGCTGGAGGAGGGCGACTTCCTATCGTCGTTGGACTTGGAGGATGCTTACTTCCACATCCCCATCCTAAAAGGACACCGAAAGTTCCTCAGATTCGTAGTTCAAGGACGCCGCTACCAATTCAGAGCTCTGCCATTCGGATTGAAGTCGGCACCCAGGGTGTTCACCAAGTGCCTAGCACCAGTGGCGGCGCGGCTGCACTTGCAGGGGATCCATCTACCACCTAACTGGCTCATCCGTGCAAGGACAAGAGAACTCTACGTCGAGCACACAGCCAAGACCGTCCGCTTACTCACGGAGCTGGGTATCTCTATCGACTACCCGAAATCCCATCTGGTTCCATCGCGAAGCTCGATACAGTGGAACGATTGGCGTCTCTGTCAGAGGAAAGGACGAAGGCCATCTCAGGAAAAGTGCAGCGCCTGCTAGCCACGGACGTGGCCAGGGTGAGATCCATCAAGTCCCTCCTCGGAATGATGTCCTCATGCATCTACCTAGTGCGCCTGTGCAGGCTACGGATGCGTCCTCTACAGGAGTTCCTCGACCCCCGCTGGATGCAAGCGGCGGGCAGCTTCGAAGACAAGATCCCGCTCAACAAGGTTTTCGGTCGGGCGATTCAGTGGTGGGGCACCCGTGCACACCTCACGGCGGGCACAGACTTCCAGACCCCGGCACATCAGGAGACAGTGACGACGGATGCATCCCTGCAAGGATGGAATGCGCACACCAGAGATCTCCATGCAAGAGGCCTTTGGCTCCCGGAAGAGAGGTCTCTCCACATCAATATCTTGGAGCTCTGCGCCGTGTTCTGGGCGCTCAAGTCGTTCCTCCCGTCCCTCAAGGGCAAGGTCTTGAGGATCTTCACCAACAACACCACCACGATGTTCTACATCCGGAAGCAGGGTGGCACCAGATCCCCAGCCCTATCCAAGGAGGCCCAGGATCTGTGGCACTGGGCCGTCACCCAGGGGAGTTTCTGGTTCCCTTCCATCTGGCAGGAATAAAAAAACACCATCGCCGACTCACTCAGCAGGGAGCTGTGCTTGTGCCACAAGTGGGAACTACGCCAGGATCAAGTGGATCGACTCTTCCAACGATGGAGCAAACCCCAGATCGACCTGTTCGCGACGGCGACAAACTCCAAGTGCCAGAGGTTCGCCAGCAGGTTTCCCCAGCCGAGGAGCATGGGCGACGATTTCCCGTTCCCCTGGGACGGCCTGTTCCTGTATGTGTTTCCTCCGTTGCCGCTGCTGCTTCGACTCATCAGCCAGCTCAAGAGGTCCCAGCGCAGGATGATCCTCATCGCACCGGCGTGGCCGAGACAGATCTAGTTCCCAGACCTTCTGGACCTCTCAGCGTCCCCACCAGTCAAGCTGTCGACGGACGGAGATGTTCTCTCCAGAGAGGGAGGTGCCATTCTTCATCAAGACCCGGAGTCGCTGAACTTGCAGGCCTGGTTCCTGCAGCACTAGGGTTTGGAGGGTACAATATCCCAGCTGACTGCAGAGAGGTTCTTGCAAAGGCCAGGGCGTCCTCAAATCTCAAGTGCGACGGACATAAGTGAAAGAGGTTCTCTGTCTGGTGCCGTGCACAGAAGATCAACCCTCTACAGATTACGGCACCTCAAGTGCTACTGTACCTACTGTCGCTGGCCAAAGCTGGACTAGCTCACGCTTCCATCAAGATACATCTGGCAGCGATCTCCCGATACACCAGAACTACAGGACGGCTGCCCTTGTGGTCTCATTGACTGGTAAAGGAATTTATGAAGGGACTGTTCCGATCGTACTCGCTGATGAAGGCTCCAGCCCCAGCGTGGGAGCTCAACGTGGTGCTGACCAGGCTCCTGGGGCCGCCATTCGAGCCCTTGCATTCGGCTCCGTTGAAGTTCTTTTTGTGGAAGACAGCGCTCCTTGTGGCCATCACCTCCGCACGACGCGTGGGAGAGATTCAGGCCCTATCCTGCAAGCCTCCATACTTGACTTTTCACGATACGAGGGTGGTGCTGAGAACGCACCCCTCTTTCATACCCAAGGTGCCATCGGACTTCCATCTAAACAAGCCCTTCGTGTTTCCAGTTTTATTTCCGTCGCCTTCGTCGCCGGCCGAGAGGACTTTGCACTCGCTGGATGGACCGGACGAAGAGTTTTCGGAAGACATCACAGCTGTTTGTGAACTTTGGACCTGTGAACCAAGGGAAGGCTCTCTCGAAGGCTTCCATTTCCAGATGGCTCTCCGGCTGCATCATGCACTGTCATCGGTTGGCCGACCGACCGTTGCCCAGCCGTCCGAGAGTCCATTCGACCAGAGCGATCGCTGCTACTACGGCATTCTTGTCTGGTGTGCCCCTGCTGCTGAACATCTGCAGGGCTGCTACGTGGAGGTCGACGCACACCTTCACGAGATTCTACTGCGTCGACCGGGATTCCAGGGAGGAGTCCAGAGTCGGCCAAGCAGTGCTGCGCAACCTGTTTGCCTGAAGGTGGGCCTGTTGAGGAGGTAAGAGTTGCTTAATGTTGAGTTTATGTAATGCTTAATGTTGAGCCTTTTGCCACCTCCCGTGGTTGTGCATGTATGTACTGCTATGTATTCTTATATTCATGAGCATGTGAATCCATGCCAGACCCCATGCTGGAGAAGGAACAAGTTACTTACCTGTAACTGTTGTTCTCCAGCATGGGTCTGGCATGGATTCACATGCGAACCCTCCCTCCTTCCCCTCTGCGGCTCTTCACTTGGTCATACTGCCACTTTACGTGCTACCTAATCCAAAGATGGATGCCAGAGGAGGGGCTTAGGTAGAGGGCAGTCATTGGCTGGGGGCAGTATGACCCAGAGACCAGTGATTGGTTATTAGTAGAAAGACAGTTCAGAAACAAAACTGAAACTGATTTTTTCTTTACCGAGGATTTCCACCCTGACGACGGGGAATATTCATGAGCATGTGAATCCATGCCAGACCCATGCTGGAGAACAACAGTTACAGGTAAGTAGCTTGTTTCTTAGCAGCCTGGAACTCTCATTTTAGCAGCCTGGCTCCTGAGGTCCTAGATTTCTGGCAACTCCAACTCCATCAAAGATGTATGGACCTGCTCAGGGAAGCACAGAAACCAAATACTAGACACTGCTACTCCAGTAAATGTAAGCACTTTGTTATCTGGTGTAATAACCAGGGCATCAATCCTGTTGATTGTACACCAAAACATATTGTCCTGTACCTAATTTACCTGCTAGATTCAGGTCTGGTTTTTAATTCCCTAAAGGTCCACCTTGCAGGGCTTTCAGCGTACACCATGTCCCAAAGCAAGGTTTCGTGGTGGAAGATTCCAGTATTTAAAGTGTTTATGAAGGGGATAAAGAGGATCCATCCCCCTATCTCAAACCCAACTCCCGGGTGGAACCTGAATGTTGTACTTACCAGATTAATAGTGCCTCCCTTTGAACCAATGTACAAAGCTAGCATTCACCTATAAGACCGCCTTCCTGGTGGCGATCACCTCTATAAGGAGAGTTAGCGAACTTCAGGCCCTTTTAGTTAAGGACCCTTTAGTCACAATTCACAAAGATAGGGTGGTCCTGCGCACTCACCCAAGATTTGCGCCTACATTTATTTCAAAGTTCCATGTAAACCATTCCATAGAACTACCCACCTTTTTCCAAAACCCCACTTACGTGGCAGAAAGAAGCCTCCACATGCTAGATTTGAGGAGAGCAGTTAACTATTATCTGGAAAAGACAATGCTACTAAGGAAAACAAAACAGTTCTTCGTTTCAGTGGCAGCTAGTAGAGAAGGGGACCCTATCTCTAAATCAGCAATATCAGAGTGGATTGTGAACGGCATCACACTGTGTTACACTCTTGCCAAGAGAGACCTGCCCTTCACGCCTAGAGCACACTACTCGGTGCACAGGAGCTACCATAGCATTCATTGCGAATGTTCCTCTTGAGTCCATTTGTAAAGCAGCAACCTGGAGTTCTGTACACACCTTTACATAACACTACTGCCTAGATACACACTCTAGGTCTGATTCTCAGGTGGGACTAGCGGTGCGAAGACATCTCTTTATTACTGTTCCTTCTCACATCCCACCACCATCTCTGGGTACTGCTTGCTAGGCTATGCACAGCATGGGATTCTAAGCAGATTAACGAGCATCACAAGACATGCATTACTAATGTAATAGTACTTCTGCTGATTGTATCTGCCTAGATTCACATGCCCTCACCCTTCCTCCCCTCATGGATAAGAAGGAACATAGACATCTTACACCTTCTCTCTTCTGTACTCACTCACACTAACTATAAGGTTCCCTCACGGCAGAAAAAACACAATAGGAGGGACCTCAGCGTGTGAGGGATTTTGGGTACACTACACGTCACGTTAGGGATAGTGTTACAGTCAAGCCCATGCCGCCATCCCCTTTTGTCCTTCGAAAGAAATATGCAATACTCCACGATTACCACTAGATGTCAGACTATATGCACAGCATGTGAATCTAAGCAGATACAATCATCAGAAATGCTATTACGATGAGTAATAGATTTAATTTCCAGGTTCTCCAGCGTGTAGAATGTGATCATGACCCTCTGTCAATCACTGTCACCACCGAAAGTCGGAATTAATAGTTAGACTAGTTATTACGATAAAACAGTGGGGACCCTGGAGCGGGTAAGAGTACCATGGCAAGGGTTAGTCAATAAGAATCAAATATGCCTAATGTACGAAGTGGTAATCCCTCTATTTGAAGCTCTAGTATCGGACTCTGGTGAACTTTCGGCAAATGTTTTTTTGGGAACAAGTCACCAATGTGCTACTCCACTACTGTCAAAGCCTTGCTCTTTCAGCCAGAGAAATGGTATATGACGACATGGGTGGTTTGACCCTGAATGACCCTCTAAGGAATACAAGGCCCTTTTGATTCAAAAGGAAGCTGCTTTCAAAAAAAAGAAATGGAATGAGCCAAATTAGTGACTGAAAAGAAAAACGCCATAAGCTTTCTGGAAGATAGTTTCCGCCATTACTGCTGTGCCCTCTCTGCCTATCGGACCGTCGATTGCAAAAAATGACCGGTATGTACACTATAGTAGTCTTTACCAAGTCCCTGTAGCCAAATCGCTGAGAGGTGAGGGGTGCTCCGCATTGGAGTGTATACCTACCGGTTATGTGGTGGACATATCTCCCAAGGAGGTGGAAAAGGCAATTTTGGCACAGCAAAGAAATAAAGACCCGGGACTGGACTTAATACCGGTAGATATTTTTCTCACAGATCTAAGAGTTCTGGGGCCTATTATTTGGCAAAGATTTGTATTTGTATTTTGTTTATTTATATAGCGCGCCTGGCCCATCGGCCTCTGGGCACATTTGGTAGTATAACTAGCAGACAATTGTTTCCCCTAACATGGAGAGGAACTATAATAATCCCCATACTTGGAGAAAAAAAAGGGGGCCAAGATGATCCACAAAATTATACTCATCACTTAAATTGACGCTAGCTCAAAGATCAGTAGGGAAATACTATTGAAGAGACCGGAGGAGTGGATGATCCACAATTAAGTCCTCTCCAGTTTACAGGCAGGCTTCCGAGCAGGTACTAGCCCACTGGATCATGTCTTCAGGTTAACACTACTTTGTGATAAGTACACAAAGCTCAGGAAGTAAAAGTTGCATTTAGTCTTTATATATCTTTGTACTGTGTTTGATTCAATTCCAAGAGAAACACTATGGCAGTACTTACTGCAATTGGGTATTCCGATGAATCTCTTAGCTGCAATACCAAGCCTCTATACTGACAAGTATGCTCTGGTGTGCCTGGGGTAAGGGAAGAGTGGGGGGGGGGTTGTCAAGGCCCTCATCGTTGGCTAGAGGTGTAAGGCTGCTATAGCCCCTATACCGTTTAGCTTTTATATAAATACAATTGCTGTAAAATGGAAAATCTAGATATGGATGCCCCACTCCTGGGAGTGGAAAAAAATGTGAATTCTCCTATATGCTGATGACACAGTATTGATCAGCAAAACAAGGATGGATATTCGAAAGGTGCTGAATTTATTCGCAGCTTTACCCTTGAGTACAGGATTGAAAATGTATCTTTCTAACACCAAATCACTGGTATGCTCTTAAGTACAATGGAAAATCTACCCCACCAATCCACTTGGGAAATGTTGAAGTTGAGAAGTTTACTTCTATGGCTACCTGAAGTCCGTTTAGACAAAAGAGGTCGATGGGGGAAACAGAATGACAAGTCAATACTGAACTTCACAAGACACAGTGGTGGGGATAAGCTGTGGAAGTTGGGTCAATGAGAGATCGGCATCTTAAGG
Source organism: Ambystoma mexicanum (assembly GCF_040938575.1). Taxonomy (NCBI): domain Eukaryota; kingdom Metazoa; phylum Chordata; class Amphibia; order Caudata; family Ambystomatidae; genus Ambystoma; species Ambystoma mexicanum. The sequence goes on from NC_090926.1 coordinate 588,008,770, forward strand.
AGATTTTCTCACTTCCGATTGACACACCATTGATTTCTCTAAGACAGAGTTGGCGGTTTATGGGGTAGTATACGATGCCAAACTAAAAACCCTTTTGTACCTGTAAATGATTGACAATGGAGTCTTTATCTTCTTATAAATCTGCATTGGTGGCTGTTTTTGCGAAAGGTGGAGCAAACAAAACTCCCCCGATTTCTTTTCATCACTGATCGAAGTGCTAAATTGGGATTACCCCCTACCTCTACCATTATAAGCATAGGGAACTCAATCCTGAAAGGACACATTCTTCAGAAGTAAAAAGACTGGTACTATAAACTAAAATGATCATCGATAGACTACACTGGCATAACAGCAAAGTATTTATCTCTCAAATCCCACTTTGGCCTGGGAAAGTATCTAAAACTCTTGAAGGCAAGGAAGCAAAAATCCTGTTATTGAAGGCCAGATTAGCGGTCTTGCCATTGGTAGCCGTCACAGGTATTTGGGGTGGGGTTCATCTTTGTTCCTCTATATAACAACTTGAGACGTAGATGGCTTTTCCCAATTTATAGAAACTTAAATATTGTGATTACCAGTGTTTAGACAGTTTTTCTGAAGTCCAACTAAGGGCTTATCGAAACCATACAACTGTGACAGTACAAGACTACACTCTTAGTATAAGGCTGTACCACCTGAGGGTATGGTAGCGTACACAGAGAAGTCTGGCTTATCTTAGGAGGGAGAGAGGGCTGCAGGAAGGTACACAGAACATATAGTATACCAAGGGTTCAATAGAAAGATGACAACCAGAAGTATCATAACAAATAAAGGTTTTTTATAAATATAGTTAGGCCAAGTCAAGTCTTGGGGTAAGTACTGTGAGAAACGTGATAATATTCTCCCAGTAGGACCTCAGGGATCCCTTATTCAGGTGGCCAGGACACAGCCATCACTGTTGGATCCAGTTCCTGGGGGTGGACCAGTGTGGGAGGAGGATCAACTGGGTGGGGGAACCCGGGGTTATGCTCAGGGCAATACCCCAGGTGTTACCATCACGGGGAGGATGGTGAGTGGAACAAAGTCCCTGATGCTTTTATAGGCTATTCCCACTCATCATCTCTTCCACCCATTCAATCTCCCTTACCCAAATGTAAAACCAACAACCCATTTACATCCGATACATACCCTTGGAGCACCAACCCCATCAGGATTAAAAACCGCCTCTCTCAGAATCCTTGCTTTCCTGTTCCCTATCTGAATACTCCGTCATTTTTCTTTCTGTTCCTCTGAGTATCATTTTCCGCATTCCAAACTTGATCAGACAAAACACAAAGATTTCCACAATCCCCTTTGTTCATGTCACAACCCCATCTATTCCCGCTTACCCTGCAAACCCTACCAATCCCGTCCCCCTGATTGTCATTTCCTAAAAACGCAGCTTACTATCACAAAACACTACCGTCTCCACCATCCCCTTTGTTCTGTTCTTCATCCCGGTCATTCTTGTCCATTTAACAAACCCTCCAACACCTACCCTTCCGAAAGCACCCCAAATACGAAGGCTATAATTCCATGTATCGCTTCTTTCCCTTCCGACTCTGTAGGATTTTTGGAAACTCTACAAACTGCTTTTTCTGATACTCCAACCCCTGCCTTTTCTGGCATGAATATTGGTTTACGGTCTTGTAATAGAACTGTGTACCTAACATGTCCTGACAGAAAGGTCAGGCAAAGTCAGGCAATTAACTTGAACCACACACACCTGACGGCCTTTGTCTTTCCCCACTGGGCAATTGAGCAGGAGAATGCAGTACCAGCCGAACATGGCAGACAGCACGACACGCGGCAGTTCAAGAGAAGGAGAATGGCGGCACGACTCGAAAGGGTAGCAAGGAGAGAAGTGACCTTGCCCTTTTCGTCCCAGACCTGCAGAGACTTTGTGGAGGAGCGCCTAAGACCATGAACAATAGCACAAGTGTCTAGCAGCAGATTTCAGTGATACACGGGGCAAACCTATGCGGATACGCAGGAGCGAGGGAATCTCCTGCGCCCGTGGTACCGGCCTTGACTCCAAAGAGGCAACAGCCAAGGGGTTCAACACAGCCAGTGAGTCGAGGGGAGAATCGATGAGAACCGGGCAGTGTTCAATGAGAAGCACAAAGTGGCAAGTTTGAACCAAGTTTAACAAACTTTGAATGAACTGTAAAAAGGTGGAAGGGGAGACAAGCTGCAAAGGGAAAAGGGGTACCACGTGGGTGCTAATTCAAGTTGAGCCCCATATGAGAAACTACAAGTACCTGAAGGCCATAGGAGGGACAGGGAAATAGGTCAAAGTAGTCATACAGAGGGTCGAGCAAAATCCCTGTACAATCGAAAGACTTTGATCTACAAGCACTTTGAAAGCAAGGGATGGGAATCCCACATTGAGAGAAAGCAAGGGGAGTGAATCCCGTAACACTTTAGAATAAATTGAAAAGGAAGTCAAGAGGGGTCCGAGCCCGACCGAGGGTGAAGCCATCACCTGAGAAGATAAGAAGAGAAGAGGGGTCCAAACCTGACCGAGGGAGATCCATCGGTGACTATCACCCAAAGTTGTTTGATAAAGGAACTGTGGTATATTGTGATAAACAATTGAGAAGAGTCCGCGCCCAGAAGAGTGGGACCCAGGGGTGAAGTAATCACCCTATGTGAAACTGTGAAAAACAATTAAGAAGGGTCAGCTCCCAGAAGAGGGGGACCCAGGAGTGAACCTATCATCCAGTGAACATTGGAACGAACTTTCATTTGTTAAAGGAACTTTTCTTTTGTTGTTTGAACACGTCAGGTCCTCGAAGAGAAGAGACTTTCAAGTGAAACGAAACTTGGCCACCGACGGCCCTGATAACTGAAAGCTTGAGGGTTAAAAGCCGAACTACCATCTCGTGCTGGGAAAGCCAGAGAGTGTCCTGAGAGCTGCCATTGGAACTGTCGTCTCGTGCTGGAGAAGCCAGAGCCTGTACTGTGCTTCAATCTCCCATCTTACCACGCGTCCAAAACATGGGGAAGGGAGAACCAGGCTACTGCATCCTGACATACTATTTGAGAACACTTTTTTCTTTTCTCGAGAACTATCCCACACCCCTTTTTGTATTTGTTGTGAGGTTTGGCAATAGATTTCATTGTATAGGCCCTTTTTGTTTGGACATGACACTACAAGGGCTGCATTATTTTCATTTGATGCTTGACACATGCTCCCATCTTAGATTTAGGTTTAGATCAGACGTTTTTTCAACCTGCATACAGCATTTCCTTGGTTCAATAAACACCCCTGAACTGTGATCACTTGTGTCTGGCTAACCTGTTGTCACCATGAGCTTCTCACAGTACTTTGTCATGGAGTCTTCAACACATTATAAAAACACAACACAATGCTTGAAGGTACACGGACCAAAGCATAAACCTTGTTCAGAATACTAGCAAGATTCCGAGGGAAGTCGGACCATATCAGAACACATTTAGTATAGGACACACCTATTCATGGGGAGTAAAACCATAAGTTACTCTCTGACAGTGGTGGCTGGTGCATTTATTAACTGGAGGGGCGTAAATATTTGACTCAGATATGCCAAAGCGACCGTGCATAGTGAGGGAGCCCGCACTAGTCAACGGGTGTTCGGCCGGGTCTCCCCAAGACCATTATTTTTAAATAAAGGGTGAAAATGGGGCTTTTTTAAAGCACACTTTTTAGAAAAATTGGGTAAAAAGCCAAACCGTTTGCAATTAGGTTTTGCAGGGTAACTCATGAAAACAATACAATAGATTCAAGTCACCAACAGTACACAGGAGCGTTTTTACAACACATTTTCTTGATGACTTTTCCAGCAATATGTGCCAGTATAAAACATTTTCACACTGACTGTGCCCATACATTTCCATGCTGACTGCACCATAATACCCTATTATTCCCATATAAGAAAATAGTGCTTTGTGCATAATGCCAGTAATTATACTATAAGAAAACATGTCTGTTGTTCTGCAATATATGGCAGTATCCCCACGTAAGAACATACTCCCTTTGGCTTTCCATTAAAAATGCATGCCAAGTATGAAAACATGTCCAAATGGCTGTACTAAAATGCCAGTCGAGCTACATATTAACACTTATAATGCTTGCTTTATCAAAAATGTCCAATACAAAATGTCATACCACAATAAGAAAGGACTAGACTGGCTGCATTGAAATGCCAGTCTATCTACATAACAACACTTATGCTTGTTGTACCAAAGATGCCTAATATAAAATGTCATGCCACAGTAAGAATAATAACACTGGTCCTGATTGCTTTATCACAGATGCCCATAACAAAATGTCATGCCTCAGTAACAAATGGCTAGACTTGTTGCATACAAAATGCCAGTCCTGCTACATAACAACACTTATCATGCTTGCTTTATCAAAGAGGCCCAATTTCCACAGAAGATATAATGCCACGGACCATGTCTGCATTATCAGCGCTGCCCAATATAAAATGGCATACCACAATAAGAAATGGCTAGACTGGCTTAATTAAAATGCAAGTCTAGCTACATAATAACTTGCTTTATCAACCATGCACAGTAATAAATGCCATGCCTGCTCCATGGTGTGCCAGCACCTTGCAGTCAGACATAATCACATTAATGATGAATGTGATTGTGAGGCGCTGGGGGAACCAGAGGGCAATGCGTGTCAGGAGCTGTGGTTCCAGGGTACAGTCATGGCATTTTTTATTGGGCATAGATGCCCAGGAAAAACTGCCATGCCCATCCCCTGATGCCCGAGTGCCTCGAATTAATTGTGTGCATGTGAGGTGCTGGGGGGCCCAGTCATGGTATTTTATACCATGCATCTAACAGGTGCCTGTTAATAAATGGCATTCCTTCCCTCATTGCCCTCCAGTGTCTCACATGTACAGATAATGAATTGTGTGTACATGCTACATGGAAGGCGCTCGGGGGTTGGGGGGGAAGGGCTTACGGGCCAGGCTTGACATTGCATTTTAGACGCTAGGAATCCCAGCATACTCTGCTGGCATTCTTTACTGGGCATACCCAGTAAAAAAAATGCTACGCCTGCACCCAGGCTGCACACGATGAATGTGATTGTGTGTATGCGAGGTGCTGAGGGGCACTGGGGAAGGCATTTCTTTTTTTTAGTGGACATCTTTCATAGATGCTGTGAGGAATTCTTGGTGGCAACAAGTAAGACAGACACAAGTGATCATAGTTCAAGGGTGTTTATTGAACAATGAATGCTATATGCAGGCTGGCAAAACGCCTAATCTATATTGAAGATGGGAGCAAGCGTCGACCATCAAATGAAAAATAAGACAGTCCTAGTGGCGCTGTGTGAAAATAAAAAGGCCTATACTAAAGAAAACTATTGCCAAACATTACAATTAATACAAAAAGGGTATGGGATAGTTTTCAGGAAAAGAAAGAAGTGTTCTCAGATAATATGTTAGGATGCAGTCTTCCTTTCCCACGTTTTGAGCAGAGGGTAAGGTGGGATCTTGGAGCACAGTACAGTCTCACGAGACGACAGTTCCAATGGCAGCTCTCAGGACCGTCGATGGCCAAGTCTCGTCTCCTTTGAAAGTCTCTTTCCCTTGCAACCTGACGTGTTCAATATGCAAAAATAAAAGTTCCTTTAACCAAAATTCTTTAGGGTAATAATGGTTCAGCCCTGGGTCCCCCTCTTCTGGGCGCTGACCCTTCTCTATTGTTAACCACAGTTCACAGGGAGTGATGGCCTCACCCCTGGGTCCCCCTCTTCCGGGTGCTGACACCTCACGTATTGTATTTCAGAATTATGTATGTCAGTTCTTTTCTCAAATGAAGTTTGGATGATCGCTTCACCTCCGGATCTCCCTCGGTCTGGCTCGGACCCCTCTTGACTGCCAATACTTGTGTGAGAGCTTCACCCCCAGATCTCCCTCGGTCGGGCACGGACCCCTCTTGACTGCCAATACTTGTGTGAGAGCTTCACCCCCAGATCTCCCTCGGTCGGGCACAGACTCCTCTTGACTGCCAATACTTGGGTGAGGGCTTCACCACTGGATCTCCATTGGTCGGGCTCGGACTCATCTCTTCTCTTTAGCGCGATTCCTCTTCCCTCAGTTTCTCAATGTGTTTTCAAACAGTTCATAGTAGACATCCCTCGGTCAGGTTTGCGTCTCTTGCCACACTGTTTCTCTGGGCTTTAGACTTTGCCCCTCCCGTCAGCATCCCGCAGTCGGGTTCACTTCTTGCTAATTTCACATTCACAATTGTTCAATGTGTATGGGATTCACGTCCATTTCTTTTCACACAGTTTGTAGATCTAAGTCTTTCGATTGTACGGGGATTTTGCTTGACCCTCAGCATGACCACTTTGATCTATTCCGCTGGCTCTCCTATGGCCTACTGGTATCTGTAGTTTCTCTCATATGGGGCTCAACCAGAGTCTCTTCAGTTATCACCCACTTGGTGTCAGTTTCCCCCTGCAACTGGTTTCCTCTTTAACACTTGTTATAGTACTTTCATAGTTCATAGAACTTGGTTCAAACTTGCCACTTTGTGATTCTCACTCAACACAGCCCGGTTCTTATCGTTTTCCCTTTTGACTCACGGGCTATGATGAACCCGCTTTGCTTTTCTTCTGCATTAGAGTGAAGGCCTATACCACGGTCGCGGGGGATTCCCTCGCTCCGCGTAGGCTTGCTCCGTGTACAGTTCACATATGTTGCAAAACACTTGTTTGGCAAGTTTGTATGTAGTACCTTTTGGGAGACTGCACCAGCCTTGTCCTCTTGGGAACAGGTAACCCACTTTTGGTATATGTCTGTACTACACATGTTTGTAGAGTTACTGAGCAGCCAGGCTTATCTCAAGTGGGGTCAATGTGAGCTATATGGTTGCAACATAGTTTCACAGTGACAAATATCCAAATAGCACTTACACTCAAGGTTTCTTGATTAAACAATTATTTATTAATTTAACCGTCAGTTTTAAAATAAGCCTTCTTTAAGAGGGAGCAAATATGTAACACTTAAATATACTTGAAAATACACACTCTGTTTTAATAAATCAGTAGATACCCTTTTGAGATGGCACACAGACACTTCCTACACCCTGAGGTGACTTCAATAACTAGGACACTGTGGACATTGATATATCACTTGTACATTTAGAGCAATGCTGAGTTTGATGTCAAGAAGGAAAAGGTAAGAGAAGGAAACAATGGTTAACAAGTTTCTCAAACAGGTAAGCACTTTTAAACCCCCCAATGCAATGTAGATTAACCCTTTCCCAGCTACACAAGTAAAGAATGTATGACTTTTTGGAGGGACAGATCAAAACACAAAGTCAGAGGTTAGAAGAGTCTTCAAGGAACCAGGACAGCCAATGTCAATTGAGCTAAGTCTAGGGGAGCTGAGGCACCTCTTCATGGTAAGTAAAAAGTCTTGCACAATGTTATAGAGAGCTTTGTTAAAAAAGAAATCACTGTTGGGCCACAAGCTGTGAGGCTGATGATGGGCAAAGCTGCAAGCAATTCTGCAAAAGGCAGCAAATTCGCAAGTCTCAACTGAAAGCTAGCAAACTGCACAACAAGAGGTAAGTACCCCTCAGGTCACAGTACCTTAGGTCTGAAGAAATTGGTTCCAGCTGGCTTCTGTTCATGTTGTAGTCTGGCGGATCCTGTTGTTCCTGGGCCTCAGTCGTGGGGACAAGAGGGAGGACGCCTGGGGACAGCGGCAATGGACAAAGTTCAGATTAGCAGCACTTTGCGGTTTCAGCTTCTCGCGAATGGTATCACCGTGGTTCTTGGACACCTTCTGGGCTTTCCTTGCTTCTGGGGTCCAGCACTCTGTTGAACTGGCTCAAGCAGGGTCACTTCTGCTTCGAGGGAGTCCGGAGGATCTTCCTGGAGCTCGGGTCTGGCTTATAAACAATACACTCGATTCTGTTGTTTCTGTCCCTTGGCACTCTGTTCCTGCAGCAGCAATGGAAGTACAGCCAGCAAAGAGGATTTCCATTCAAGTTCGTCTTGGGATCGATTGGTCCCACCAACCCAAAGGGAGAAGTTGTCCTTTGCAGGGCTTCTCTAGTCGAGGCGAATTTGGAGCTTCGGCACTACAGCAGGGCTTCACAGGCAAACCAACAGTCCTGGAGTTGCAGCAAGCTTCTCTTCCAAGTTCTTCTTCGGATTCCTTCGTCCAATGGTCGACTCTGCCTTCCTTGCAAAAGACTTCACCTTTTATGCAAGTCTCTCCCATTCATTTGCAGCCTAGCTGTCCTCACACAGCAGGGTGGCTGTCCTGCAAGGACAGCCGGCCAATCACCTGTGGGTGCATTCCGGTAACCAAGGAGACTAAGCACAGGGAGTTTCGGGAACTTCCCTCACTTCCTGCCCTGCTAGACACGCTGGAGCCAGAGGCAGTCTTTACCAGTGAACCCTGCCAAAGGCAAAATGAACAAAGGGGCCAAACCTGGTTTGGTGCGCAGAGTAAATCTCAAGAAGGACCTTTACAACAACAAATGGCGAACAAAGACAACCTGGGTCATTTTGACAAAATGGGCACCGATGGGTGCTGTACTGCAGCTGCAATTGCAGCCTGCAGTAAAAACACAATGGTAGGAAAAAGTAAACCACTGCCATCAGCCATCAATTGTAGGGTAACATAAACATATCAAATGAGAAAGTATACAAAGGGGATGCTAAGTAACCCATCCAGCACTCTATGTAAGATAGTGTGTGCTGGGTCTCCAAAGTTACAAAGGGTAAGTAAAGTACATTTCACCTTACTGCTCTTGGAAACAGTAGTTTAACTAAGAGAAGGTATTTAAACCTTTGGGAAATACAAAGGACTTCCCTGTGCCACTGCACTGTCCCCTCCCTCCCGCACATTTGCCCTTCCCCCATACCATGCACTTGCACAATCTGAATGACACCTGGCCTAGTAGGATCGTTGTCTGTCCTCCCTTTGTTCCCCCTCCCTTGCCATGTCGTGCCTTGATAAACTTGTGTATAGGCGCATTATCAATGCCATATCATATCACTGAAGGTGCTGTGTGTCACAATGTAAAAAGATGACGCCTATGGAGTTTTTCAGACTCCAAAACCAAAAGAAACAGTGTTCAAATCAAAGAAAAAATACATGAGAGAGTGGGGGGAAAAAGGTCTCTCTCTCCGGGATAAAAATGTAAAGTCCTAAAGTCCAGCAAAAGAGCTGGGGGTTTCTAAGCTAGAAGGGAATTAGCAAATTTCTGAGAATTCTCCCTAACATTCGTCCCCCCCAGACTAAGGGACAGGAGGATTTAATGCACTCCTGGATGAATCTCCTAATCCAGTCGATCATACTTTCTGGAGAGACCATCAGCATTTTGGTGATTACACACTGACCTGTGTTCTACGGTGAAATCAAACCCCTCAAGGCTGATTGACCATCTTAATAATTTAGGATTCTCCCCCTTCATCTGCATTAACCATATCAAGGGTTAGTGGTCTGTTTCAATTACAAAAGTAGATCCATACAAGTATGGTCTAAACTTCGTCAAAGACCACACAATGGCAAAACATTCTCAGTTGTTGCCCACCTTGCCTCACGGTCCTTCAGTTTCCTACTGATGAAGCAGATAGGGTGTTCCCTGCCTTTCTCATCCAGCTGATTTAAAACTACACCTATTCCTGTATTTGAAGCATCAGTTTGTACAATGTAGTCGGGAGCTCTCAAGACTGGAGATTGACAAAGGGCTTTCTTAAGTCCTTCAAATGCCTTGGTGCACTCCTCATTCCACCTGACCTTCTTGGGGAATTTGCGCGAGGAGATCACATTCAAGGGAGAAGCTATGGTCCCATAGTTCTCATTGCAGTTCCTGTAGTAACCTGTGAGACTTAGGAAGGCTCTCACTTGGGTTTGAGTAGGAGGGGTGGCCTAGTATTGTACAGCTTGGACTCTAGGTAATGGCCTTATTTCACCTCCTCCTACCTCATGTCCAAGGTAGACCACTTTACTTTGACCAATTTGACATTTACAGAACATGATTAGCCATCCTTTTGGAATGTAGCAGGTGCATTTTTTAGTCCAAAGGGCATAACCTTAAACTGGTAGATGCCTCCTGTGGTGGAAAATGCAGTTTGCCAATAGCCTGATGTTAGGTCAAATGTACTGAGGAGCTTGGCTGTACCAAGTTTGTCCACCAGATCATCTGTCCTAGGTAAAGGATGGGCATCAGTCGTGGTGACTGCATTAAGAGCTCTCTAATCCACACAGACTCTCAACTCCTTTGATCCTGCACACTCCTCCTGATGTTGCAAAGTCAGATCAGAAGAGAGATTAACTCATATTTTTCCATTTAAAGGCTGTCCCCTGAGAAGGTCAGGCAGAGGTTCACTCTCCTCCTCTTGATCAGATGCTAAGAGCAAAGCTCCCATTTCTGGTCTGGATTTATATGCCTTTAGGTGGTTAGTGTGAAAGGCCCTAGGGGACTCCTTGGGATTGCCCAAGTCCACTAAGTAATTGACCCCTCCAGGTTTGCCCACAACCTTTAAGGGTCAAATACATTTGTTCGGTAAGACCCTCTGTCTTGTAGGTACCATAACCCGAACTAGCTGGTCTGGAGGGAACTCCACTGTGTGGGTCTTCTTGTCATGCCAATGTTTAACCAGCACCTGACCTTCTTTCAAGTTATCAGAAGCTTCTGTCATTTGTGTCATTCTCCTTAGGAGACCTAACACATAGTCAGTGACTCTCACTGGCTTGAGAGAAGGAGCATTCTCCAACCCTTCCTTGATTAGAGCCAATGGACCTCTAACTGGATGACCATAGAGCAGCTCAAAAGGGACCCCTTCAACCAACCCCTTCATGAGGGACGGCTCTATAAGCAAAGAGGAGGCATGGCAGTAAAGGTCCTACTTTCTTCTAAGGGGTTCCTATAAAGCACCAATTGTGCTCTTCATAGTTCTGTTAAACCTCTACACCAATCCATTAGTTTGGGGATGGTAGGCTGTTGAGAACTTGTAGGTCAATCCACAGTTTTCCACATGACTTGCATGTAGTGGGACATAGGTCTGAGATTACCTCCTTAGGAAAACCATGCAATGTAAAAATACCAAGAAGGGCCTTAGCCACTGCCTGTGCAGTAACAGTCATCATAGGTATGGCTTCAGGAACGTGGTAGCATGGTCTACTACAACCAATATAAACCGGTTACCTTAAGATGTGGGATGGTCTAGGGGACCAACAATGTCCCTCCCTACCCTCTCAAAAGGAACTCTCACCCCGGGGAGAGGCACCAAGGATGCCACATTCTTGGCTCCACTCTTGCCAGAAGTCTGACAAGTGTGCCAGCTTCTACAGAATTTATCTACATCAGACCCCAACTTGGGCCAGTGGAAATACAGAGAAATCCTCTCCTTGGTCTTCTTAAAACGTAATTGACCAGCGAGAGGAGTCTCGTGGGCTAGCTGTAGAAACTGGGGTCTCACCACCTGAGGCACTACAAGTCTTCTGTAGTCCCTTGGGGAAGACTCAATGCGCTCACTGTAAAGGAGGCCATACTCCCAGTACAGCCTGTGCTTCCCTGGCTCTTGCCCTTCCAGCTAGGAAGCTGCCTGTCCTTCAAGAGTAGGACACTCTGTTTGACCTCTGCCGAAGTCTGTCCTCAGGATGGTTTTTAGGATCCAGATCTCCAACAGAGGGAAGGGCTTCTTCCAGCTCTCTTCCACCAGTAGCTGATTCAGCACTTTCTGGTTGCACCACCCACTCGGCCTCAGCTGGTGGAGGGGTCACAGGTGTGACCTTGGATTGTCCTCTCTGGAATGTCCTTGTCCTTGAACAGGTGTGCCACCTTTCTTCTTTCCTGGGACCTTGGGTTTCCCCTTTGTCTCTTCCTTTGGCTTGGAATTAGAAGGGTGTCCTTCCTGTGGACTGGGAGTTATAGGAACGTCTGTAACTTTCCACAAAGAATCATCTAAAGTTGCTTCTCTGGCCAATCTAGTTTGTTCTTGCTTCCTTTTATTGGGAAGCTTGGGGACGCTTGATACAACTCCAAGAGTCTTTAAGTCATTCCCTAACAGGACTCTACCAGGCACCTCACTTTGTACACTGATATGTATTCTTACAGTCATTTGGTTGCACTGGATGAGAGCTGGTAGTATTGGAATCCTGTAGAGTGGGCCTCCATCAGGTTTAGTGGGACCTTTGGGTGCCTTAGCAACATCCTCAGGCTTGAAAGAACTTTCATCCACCACTGTATGGCTGGCCCCAGTGTCTCTAAGGGCAGGAGTATCCTGACCATTTACAAGTACACTATCCTTGTAGGATTCTTTTGTGTTATCTGGAATAGAGTTATACACATCTACATTCTGCTGTTCCCACAGCCCCAGGGATACTAAAGAAACACTGGCTGAGACTCCAATGGGGTCTTCAGCCAATAATTAAAAGTTACCACTTGTCATATGTACTTCTTCCTCTGGGATGAAGGCTAAGTAGGCAGTGTGGACCACTGAAGGTTTACCCTTGCATCTGGGACCCCCTTTCACATGGTCAGTTGACCCAAACGCATAGCTTTTACCAAATGTTCTTTGGAGTGGGGCTTCTGCTGACCTCCCTCTGGTTTAGCATCAGAGGTTTCACTAGACTGACCTGGTTTCCCATGGTGTTTGCCCTTTTCTGTTTGTGTCCCTCTTTTGGGTTGTTGGAATTTGAATGCTCTTGTCCATCTTTCTTGTGCTGCTTCCCCTCTTCCTTTTTGTGAGTGGTCCGAGAATCCTTTTGAGTAGCCATGTTGGCAACCCACAAGTCAGCAGTCTTTGTTAACATTTTGGGATCAATCTCTTTTGAGTCAGCCAACTGCTGTCTCAGCTCAGGAGAGCAGGCATCAAAAATAGATTCTAACAAAAACAGATTTCTCATTCCTTCAAAGGTGTTCACTCTGTAACCCTTATCCCATCCATCTAAGTTTTCAAACATTCACACACCCAGGTAGCCCAAAGGGTACCATCAGTCTTTTTGAGGGTCCTAAACCTCTTAAGGTACTGGGAAGGTGTTTCCTTTGACAGTTAAGAGCGCTCCCTCAGCTGGAAAAAGACAGCTGAGGGAGTGCTCGTATTTCACTGGGCTGGCTCCTCCATAATGGGTGAGAGGGGGGGCCAAGACCTGGTGGGTCGATGCCCTTCTCGCCCTTTATGGACAAGCCACCCTTGCTTGCTGATTACTTTCAGTAATACAAGGGTAGTATACCCTAGCAGTTGTACAGTGACACTCAGTTAAGGAATAACTTAGTGAACCAACCTGCAAGTATACTTTTCTGAATAGTGGAACAATCATCAAGGAACAGTAGAAACCTATAACCATATTCAGGATAATACAGTTATACTAGGTGAGTATGGTCCTTTTGGTGTAATATACAATTACAGTTGCTTTTCAGCTCAGTTGAACACTTAGTAAGGTAAGCAAGAACTCTTGACACTCATTTAGGATTACACCAGGAAGACCAAGGTCAGCTACGCCTGCAGAACACTTTTTAAGAATGGCACACAGCTATTCTAGGCAGGTGAAACCTAATGTTGTCATATGTTATTACAGTTGCTTTTCAGGTCAGTGGTACAGACTAAGGTTAGCAATAACTTTCTAAATTATTTTAGGATGGCCCAAGGTAAGTAAAACCCATATACTTTTTAAAGGAGCTATCAGCAACTTTTAAAGGTAGGTAAACACCTAAGACTGGTTTAGAATCTGTATAAAACCGACCAGGGAAAGCTAAACCCAATGTTACACTTTAAAAATGACTCCATGTTATTCCAGGTAGGTAAAACCCAAGACAGACTTCGTTTAGACAGGCTGTACAGTAGATCAGGGGAAGCAAGACCAAGTTGGTGAACTTATACCCTAATATTCTGGATGAAATAGTTAAGTGAAGCCAACAGCATTACTTTTGGGAAGAGGCACTACCAATTCACAGGTGAGTAAAATAAACTTACATATACTTTTCACAATGGTAGAACACACTTTCAAGGTAACTAAGCACTTTTGTACCTCTTCACTTTGAGAGTTAGTTACCAACTAACTCCTTCACAAGTAAGTACTGTTATCTGTTAGCTGAATAACGATTAGAGATTTAAAGAAGAACGCACTAACCTGCACATCCAGCGGTAACCAGGAAAGGCAAAGGTACTGATGATTGTGAAGGCTTCCCTTTAAGCCCAATCCTCCCCACCCGGATTGAACAACCAGGAGCAGGAAGGACTGTGCCCCCAGGGAAACCCTCTATGGGAAAAAAAACCTGCGCGGCACTGAAGACACTGGTTCTGGGCTGTGTTCAATGTCCTGGAATCTTGCGGGAACTGTGATGCTGAGGTGCGAGTTCGGAAGGACAAGTGCTGTAGAAATGAGAAAGAGCTGATGAGAGAGGTAAAGGTCGGAGGAGGAGAGTTCCCCAGAATCCCTGCGCCTACCTATATCTGCCTTGGATGTTATAGTGCAGACAAATTGCACTTCAGGAACTCGGAAGGCAGAAGAGATGGAAGGAACACTCCTGGAAGGGTAGGGAAGAGGAGGAAGGTTAGTAGAATGATGGGGCTAGGAAAATAGGAGAGGAAAGGACCTTAAAGTAAATACCATAGAATGAAAGTGCTTGGGCTGAATGCGGATAGAGGTCCGGAGATACACTGCAGGAGGTCTTGGCAGTTGAAATCAAAGAATCCCTGAATTCTGGAAGAGTCAATACTAAAGCACACAAGAGGGAAAGAGTTAGCAATCGAACACAAGTCTGAGAGTAAAGATCCCTAGAAGGCGATAACTTACAAAGCTTCTGGGCTAAAGGAGTAGCGACGCGCGGAGGCAAAGCGCTCGGTTCCTTATATCCGGTCACATGACCCGCTGGCGACGTCTTAGAAGTGCGTGAAACAACTAGACCGGCACTCAAAGGATAGCAAGAAAGATACGTCACCATGCTGGGGGGATTCACGAATGCCGAACGGCACTTCCTGCCGCGATGCCACAAAGACCAACGTTTATAGCAGGTTGTAACAGTATGCCCCCTCCGCAAAGGCGGGGAACCCGGCGTTCCGGGATGCAGTCGGAAGAACTTGCAAACCAAACGGGGGGCATGAACCCCTGAAGCTGGTCCCAGGACCTCTCAGCTGGAAAAAAAACCCTTCCAATCGATCAGGAATTGAAGACGCCCCCTGTGGTAACGGGAATCACAAATAGCAGCCACCTCGAATTCAGTTCCCGTAGCAGTAGATAGCGGGGGAGGACGAGAAACAGGGGAGCGTAGAAAACGATCAGGCACTCCCAACTTAATCTGGGAGAGGTGAAACACAGGATGTATCCGAGACCAAGAAGGAAGCACTGAGAGTCTGAGTGCTGCTGTACCCACCAGACACACCACCCTGAAGGGACCAAAGAACTGGGGCGACAGCTTAGAAGGAACCAAATGGCGAGGAAGAAACCTAGATGATAGCCATACATTGTCGCCAATCGACACCTTTGGAGCTGGCCTTCGATGGTGATCCGCAATCTCCTTGGCCCGATCCTGAGCCGAGCGAAGAGCACTTCGGGCAACTAGATGACCCTGTTGAATGTCTGCAACAAGCTGGTCCACTCCGGGACAACGGGAAGGAGTGGGTGAAATGGTCGGAATGTAAGCTGGATGATAACCATAAGTGCAATAGAAAGGGCTGGTTTTCAACGCTGAATGCTTGGCGTTATTATAAGCGAATTCCGCCAATGGTAAGAGTTCAACCCAGTCGTCTTGGGCCGCTGATACCAAAAAACCTAAATAGCATTCCAGCGTTTGATTCAAGCGATCTGTTTGCCCGTTAGTCTGTGGGTGATACCCTGAGCTCAGGGCCCTTCTGATTCCCAAAAAAGAACACAACCTCTGCCAAAAAAGGGAGATGTACTGGGGTCCTCGGTCCGACACGATTGTGTCTGGGACTCCATGACGTGAGAAGATATCAGAAATGAAGACTCTGGCCATCTGGTCTGCATTAGGAAGTTTAGACAATGGGGTGAAGTGAGCCATCTTAGTAAAATAGTCTATCGTAACCATAATCACAGAGTGATGAGAGGATTGGGGACGATCCACTATGAAATCTGTAGAGATCCGCTGCCAGGGTCTTTCGGGGATAGGCATTCGGGTAAGTAATCCCAACGGAGGCTGTCTAGGTGATTTGGACTGCAGACAGGTAACACACGCAGAGACATAGTCATGCACGTCTGAGAGAAGGTCAGGCCACCAGAAATGACGTTGGATAAGATCTAATGTGGACTGATATCCACGATGTCCAGCTGCTTTAGAATCATGGCACATGTATAATACCTCCTTCCGAAGGATGGTGGAAGGTACTAGTACTTGCTCCTTATGAAAGAAGTTTCCATTGCTCCTTGTTAAGTGGTATCTCCGTTTGAGATCTTCACAGGATTGAAGATGTAGAATGGTGTCCTGCTTAAGGGTCTGGAGAAAATCAGTTAGTACTGAAATGAATCGAGCCCTGGGAAACAGACTTTCTGGGCAAAACCTAGCCGTAGGATGGTCCTTCCGAGATAGAGCGTCTGCTCTAAGATTTTGGCTTCCCGGTAAGAAGGTGAATATGATACGATAGGGGAGGAAAAAATATGCCCATCGTGCTTGACGACTATTAGTAGTCTGGGCTTGTTGAAGCACTTTCAGGTTTTGATGGTCAGTACGGACTTCCACAGGGAATGGAGACCCCAATAACAAATTCCTCCACTCCTCAAATGATCTCTTGATGGCCAGTAGTTCTTTTTCCAGTACCGAGTAGTTTACTTCCGATGGATTAAAGGTCTTGGATAAATAGGCAACTGGTAACTCCACCCCTTGGCTGGACTTCTGCAGGAGGACTGCTCCCAAAGCGTAGTGAGAGGCATCAGTCTCTAGAATAAATTGCTTGGACTGGTCAGGGGTTGACAATATCGGGGCAGAGGAAAACAATCTTTTCAGTTTATCAAAGGCCTCTTCTGTCTTTGAATCCCAAGAAAAAGGTACATCTTTTTTCAACAATCTTGTGATGGGAAGAATGATGTCGGAAAAACATGGGATGAATGTACGATAGAAATTTGCAAAGCCCAAAAACCGTTGTAACTCTTTTATGTATGATGGAGATGGCCATTCCAAAACTTCCGATACCTTTCTGGGGTCCATCGAAACTCCCTGAGCCGATAGCACGAACCCCAGATAATTAACCTGAGTCTTATGGAATTCGCATTTCTTCGTCTTGCAATACAAATGGTTAGCTTGAAGTCGGTCTAGGACTACCTTCACATGCCGGATGTGATCCGTTTCATTTGCTGAGAAAACCAATATATCGTCCAAATATACAATCACATAGTGCAGTAAGATGTCCGCAAACAAATGGTCCATGAATCTTTGGAATATGGCTGGGGCATTTGAGAGCCCAAAAGGCATTACCTGATACTCATAATGCCCAAAGGGTGTTCGGAAGGCTGTCTTCCATTCATCTCCGGGAGTGATACGGATGAGATAAGCCCCTCGGAGATCCAGCTTTGTGTAAATGGAAGCCCCTTCCACTGCTTCAAGGATGTCTGGAATTAGAGGCATCGGATATTTGTCTGGTACTGTGATTCTGTTGAGGCCTCTATAGTCGATACAAGGCCGGAGCTCCTCAGTATCTTTCTTTGGAATAAAGAACAGAGATGCCCCTGCAGAGGAGGTGGATTCAGTAATTTGGCCGTTTTGTAAGTTGGTATGAAGGTACTCCTTGAGAGCCTCTTTCTCTCGCTGGGACAAAACATACATTCTTCCAAATGGAACTGGCTGATCGGGAAGCAACTCTATATGACAGTCATCTCTCCGATGCGGAGGTAAGGTAGGAAATTGTGGTGTGGAAAATACTGATAGGTATTTCTAATAGCATACAGGGACGTTTCCTAACTGAGAAATCGTTGTGATCGGAGTGTGACTGGGCTCCTGTTGAGAGATATTAAGTCCCACAGATTCATGGGAGAGACAGTGAGTCACACAAAATTCCGACCCCAGAAATAGGGTACCAGCGGACCAATTAATAAACGGATTGTGTAACCGTAACCAGGGCAAGCCTAGTATGATGGGAAAATGTGCTGCCTTGATCAAATCAAAGGTAAGGGTTTCCTTATGAGAAGCTATTAAACAAGTTAAGGGTTAAGTTTGCTCCCGAATAGGCCCAGAGCTTAAAGGGCTCCCATCCACCCCTTGAATGGACGTAATGCAAGTCTTAGCGATCCAGGCAATTCCTTTGCTTTCGGCCCTTTTATCATCAATGAAATTTCCTGCGGCTCCGCAATCCACTAAAGCTGGGACCCTCTGAATTACTTGGTCTTGGAACATCAGAGTCATTGACACCACCACCATAGTAAGATCTTGTGATTGGGACGCGTGTGAAACATCTATCTGGGTTGAGGAACCACTTTCTTTTTTCCCAGCCGTGGTTCCTCCTACGACTGGGATTTGGAGTTTCCCGAGGCTGGTGCTCCTGTTCTGCGGGGCGGTACAGTCGGACAATCTCGTAACACATGAGTGGAGGAACCGCAATACATGCATAGACCTAATGTTTTACGTCGTTCCTTTTCATTCAACGATAATGGACCTCGAGCTGTTCCAATCTGCATTGGCTCTTCTGTCTGTCGGGTCTTGCTAAGTGTTTGGTAGAGTTCGGATGGTGGACGAAACCCCTTTCCTTTCTTTCTTTCAGCTAATCTCTCATGGAGACGATAGTCCATCTGCATGGTGATGGTGATCATGTCCGCTAAATTGGCTGGATGGGGAACTCTGGACACTTCATCCTTTAGCTCCTCAGAGCGTCCTCTTCAGAATAGCGTTAGAAGAGTGTCGTCCGTCCAATTAGTTTCAGAGGATAACTGTTTAAACAAGGTAATGTAGGCCAGGAGATCCTCTTTCCCTTGCCTAAGATCGAGGAGTTTCTCCTGGGAGGCCACTGATATCTCTTGCCTGTTAAACATGGACTTAAGGCTGTTTGTAAAGGCTGGATACGAATCCAGAATCGCATTTCCCGAGGTAACCAAAGGGGTTGCCCATGCTAATGCAGGGCCGGTAAGTTGAGAAATCAAAAAACCCACTTTATCCTTATCAGTAGGGAAATATCTTAGTTTTAATGTAAACTGTACAGTGCAACTGTCCAACAACTCTTAACTTATGAGGATTTCCATCAAATTTGCCCGAGGGCAGAGAGGACGGAGGGTTCTCAGGGGCTACTCGAGCTATTTGTTGGCGGAGCTGCGCATTATCTTGCTTGACACTTTGCAGTTCCATAGACATGGACTGCATGGCGGCCATGAGTTGTTGCATTTGCTGTTCCATGGTCACTTGCCAGAAGTACAAAACATTTTTTATTTTTATTTTTTTTAGGGCGTCGCTATCTGTTATCTGTTAGCTGAATAGCAATTAGAGATTAAAAGAAGAACGCACTAACCTGCACATCCAGCGGTGACCAGGAAATGCAAAGGTACTGATGATTGTGAAGGCTTCCCTTTAAGCCCAATCCTCCCCACCCGGATTGAACAACCAGGAGCAGGAAGGACTGTGTCCCCAGGGAAACCCTTTATGGGAAAAAAACCTGCGCGGCACTGAAGACACTGGTTCTGGGCTGGGTTCAATGTCCTGGAATCTTGCAGGAACTGTGATGCTGAGGTACGAGTTCGGAAGGATGAGTTCTGTAGAAATGAGAAAGAGC
Organism: Ambystoma mexicanum; assembly: GCF_040938575.1. Taxonomy (NCBI): domain Eukaryota; kingdom Metazoa; phylum Chordata; class Amphibia; order Caudata; family Ambystomatidae; genus Ambystoma; species Ambystoma mexicanum. The sequence continues at coordinate 588,028,466 of NC_090926.1, forward strand.
TGATGAGAGAGGTAAAGGTCGGAGGAGGAGAGTTCCCCAGAATCCCTGCGCCTACCTATATCTGCCTTGGATGTTATAGTGTAGACAAATTGCACTTCAGGAACTCGGAAGGCAGAGGAGATGGAAGGAACACTCCTGGAAGGTAGGGAAGAGGAGGAAGGATAGTAGAATGACGGGCTAGGAAAAGAGGAGAGGAAAGGACCTTAAAGTAAATACCATAGAATGAAAGGGCTTGGGCTGAATGCGGATAGAGGTCCGGAGATACGCTGCAGGAGGTCTTGGCAGTTGAAATCAAAGAATCCCTGAATTCTGGAAGAGTCAATACTAAAGCACACAAGGGGGAAAGAGTTAGCAATCGAACACAAGTCTGAGAGGAAAGATCCCTAGAAGGCGATAACTTACGAAGCATCTGGGCTAAAGGAGTAGCGACGCGCGGAGGCAAAGCGCTCGGTTCCTTATATCCGGTCACATGACCCGCTGGCGACGTCTTAGAAGTGCGTGAAACAACTAGACCGGCTCTCAAAGGATAGCAAGAAAGATACGCCACCATGCTGGGGGGATTCACGAATGCCGAACGGCACGTTCTGCCGCGATGCCACAAAGACCAACATTTATAGCAGGTTTTAACAAGTACACTTTAAAACGCTTGTTCTATTTTTCAAGGCAGAATCATTTTCTTATCTAGTCCTTCCATATTCTATTGCAGAAGAGGGATCCTAGTGGTCTAGGTGCCAGCTGTAGGTTGGGTGAGATAGGGTTAAGTTGCAGAAAAAGTCAGAGATCCTGTGGAAGACTGTTCAAACAAGTAAGTAGTTTACTTTAGAGTTAGTTAGGGTCCAGGGACTTCTGAGAAGACACCCTAGGAAGATTCCAGCAGTGGGCCTGGGTGAACTGGATGCGAGGACTCCCCATCACAAAAACACCCCAAAAGCTTTACAGAAATCACACAGGCTTAAGGTAAGTAAATACCCCAGCCAACACAGTACCTCAGCACAGAAGATGAGTTGCAGCAGGAAGACTTCAGGATCTGCAGCCAAAAATCCGGTTGATGAATTCCTTTGTCATGAAGACTGAAGACAGGACTTTGGAAGGGATTTTGCAGCTGGAATCAACGGAACAGGCTCCGGGCAAGAGTTTCTTTGTGACTGGATGTGGCTCTGTGGTTTCGGCACCCTTTTTAGGAGCCAGAAGAAGACTGAATATCACTGGTCGGATTCTCATCACTTGCAAGGTCCAGCACTCTGACAAGGGGACTTTTCAGACAAATTTTGCGTCTCTGGAGGTCCAGCAGGATGCCACCAAATGTTCAGCTTGATTTGGAAGAACGTGCACCGCACACTGGCTCAATGTCCCGGGGTATTGGGATATTGCACACCGCAAGGTCACTGCACGACGTGAAATAGCTCAGAATGCAGGTCTTCTTGAGTCCAGTGGATCCCACCAGGCTCTCGAATGGGGTCATACTTTTTGGGATCCCCAGGTCGATTGAATGGAAGGGTAACAGCAGGCTACGGTTACACGGTAGGCTCTCCGGTCGCTGGAAATAGCTATGGCCGTTGTTTCTTTATCTTCCTCTTCGGTTTCAGCTCCAGTGGTGGACTTGTCAGCTGCTTCCAGGTTCAGAGTTTTTATTAGGAACTACAGCACAACTTCTGCATTCTCTGAAATCAGGACATCCATCCGCCCACTGGGAATTTGTTCCTTTCAGGCAAGGTGGAAGACAAAGGGCTGCAGAGTTTTTGACTCCTCCCTCACTTCCTGCCTTTCCGGACACTCTGGAGCCTGGGTGGGAAATCCACAGCGTTGCGGTCAAAGACAAAACAGCCACTGAGGTCTTTCTCGCCTAGAATGGCAGGGGAAGACCTCAGAAACAGCAAGCACACAAAAAAGGCAAAAAAAAGGAGCCCACCATGTTAGCAAAATGGTGGCCCTTCTGTGCATTAAGGAGGCAGAATTAACAGCCTGCAAGTAAAGAAGACTAAAAAGTCATAAAAGTAGTTACACTGCCACCAGCCCAGCCATTCAAGGAAACTTGCAATTGTAACAAAATGGTACCAGGTAAGTAAGAAAAGGAGATGCATTGTATCCCCCCAGCACTCCACATAAAGTGGGGTGTGCTGGCTCACTGCATAAAATGTAAAGGGGGATGAAAATCCCTCTTTACTACTTGGGATCTGTTGTTCATGAAAGTACTTAAAAGAGAAATTAACAGGGGAGCCCATAGGGGCAACCAAGCTTAAGAACAAAAGTTGAAGAACACTTTCATTTCAACCGTACACTATGGAATGACATAGAAAGGTCACCCATAAAAAGAGTAAAATGCTAGGTGGGAGGGGAAAAAGATTCCCCTTCACCTACACTGAGAGCGATGTCGACACAGAACTGTTTCGGCCCCTCGATAGTTTATCTGTTGTGCTGATAAATGGATGTTCTTCATCGGGACAGAAGGGAAAGTATTGGTGATAGAATCCTGTTTCTCGCGTGTTTATTCGATTTCACACGATATTGTCAAGCATCCACTTCATGATGAGTGGCTGTATGGTTTTATCTTCTTGCTCCCAGAATCTCATATATGGCAGATTTCGGGTGAAAAATTATTAACTTGACCATGTAGATGGGTTCAGTGATACGCAACTCCAGGGTTTGAATCTCCCGTTGTTGCGATTCACTTCTTGTGATCTAGAGGCAGATAAAACCCCTGCCGGCGAAAAAAGGCTTTGCGTCCTCAGTGAGCAGCGCAGTTGCAGAACGTTATGTGCAAACAATCTTTTCGCCGGCAGAGGTTTTATCTGCATCTAGAGGCTTTGCATCTTTCTTTCGAGTATCGAAAGGTAACGTCGACATGGGCGTGCTTGTAACACTATCGCCAACGTGATGTGTAGTGTACCCAAAATCCCTCACGCATTGAGGTCCCTCAGATAGTTTTTTTCCGGGCAGCTAGCTGGTCGCCATATAGAGAGCTTGTAAGAGATATATTGCGAAACGTATTACTTTTTTCCCACGACCACTGGTCGTTTCGTCTTCTACCTTCTTCGACGACTGCTGTGGACCCTCACACCAGAGACGCCTACTGTTGTCGACCGTGTGGCCTCGGCCTACAGGCCAGGACTATACAGAAGGGAGATTGGGGCCCCAGGGTTTGATTCTTTAAGAATGCATTTCCTTTTCCCCTCTCTTTTCCCTTCTTGTCTGACTGCTGCACTTTACCTCTCCTATGGAGAAGACTCCCTTTAAGTTCTGTCTGTCCTGTAACGGAAAGTAGCCATGGAAGGACACTCACCAAAAGTGTGCCAAGTGTCTGCCTCGTGATCACGACTAGCGATCCTGCAAGTCCTACCAACTTTTTCATTCGAAGACGCTAAAAGATAGGTGGATGAAGCGGTGGGCTGCCTACGCCATGCAGCAGGCCGAGGGTAGTTTCTCCGTCGACGCAGGCGCCTCGAGTGACGAGGGCTCAATCGGCAGCCATGGCTCCCATGTGGAGGCCATAGACTTACCCGATGAACCATCCGGTTCCCAGTTGCCCGGCCCTGTAAGGCAGGCTGCCGGTACTGCTATGGGGAAGCTACATCCCAGCGACAAAGACAAACCCGCACCACAAAAGGATAAGCACACAACCCCACGCGCTCCCTCAACGGACTTGTCAAGGAAGCAACAAACGCCAACTGGCCCGTTGAAGACTTTGGCAGCGCCTTCCGATTCCCAGGATTGGCCGCCCTCCCCGCAGCCGTCGTCTCGGCATGCGTCTGAGCATTCAACACATAAGGGTGTCTCTACCAAAAAACACAAGAGCGCTAACGTGCCGTCTATGAGCGCGCCCACCACAGAGGTTTCAGCAGTGGCGAAGACCACAACAATGCCTACAGGTGCGTAGAAATCCCTCCCGAACCCGCTGGAGCTACGCATCAGTTCAGTGGCGAATAAGCCCAAAATGTCATCCTCTCGTTGAGGGGAGTATTCAGAAGGGTCCCAGCCTCTCTCCAAGACTTTGTGTGACAAAGCCGCTCCCTCTAGGGACCCCCTTTCTCCTGGGGAGCCTTTCCCTTCTCCTGGCCCCTCTGGAGCATCTACATGGACCAGAGTAAGGTTTGAAAACTGTATGGACAAGCTGTCTAAGTTTGTAGATTTCTCTGACAATTATTTTAACCATAAGAGACCTAGGGAGGCAGATTCCTGCCCTAGCTTTCCAAAAGTACAAAAACTTTTCAGGCAAACGCCACAAGAAGAGGTTTTTGAATACTTGGAACATAAGGTCTATGAGATTCCTTTGACCAACAGGACAATCCTTTTGGACAGGATTCACCAGAACCATGTCCAGATTGAGGACCGGATCAGCCCGCAGAGGAAACATCTTGGCTTTCACCCAACCCAACACACACCCCCCCCTCTGACCCCCCTCGCCTCTACCGAGCCAGGCTTCACCCATTGATGATCAAATGGCATTTAATGCAATACTGAAAAGGGCTGCAGAACATTTCCAGTTTGCCAGTCAGGAGGCTGTACAGGATACTGACTTTGTAGAGGCCATCCTAAAGGAAAAACCACCTGCAAGTCAGGCAGTCCCCTGCTGAACTCTGTCAAGAAGTGCATTGTACCTTCTTTACTGTCCCCTTCACTTACAAGGACTGTTAACACCAGGGTCGAAAAACTATTTCATCCCTCCCCCTCTGATCCATTATACATCCGGGGCCATGCCACTCCAGACTCACTAGTAGTCACTACTACCAGAAAGATGGCTGGGGTGCCATTATCTACTTCGGGACAGCCCCCCGACAAGGACTGTAAAAAGCTGTATGCCCTCGGCAAACAAATAACAACCTCAGCAGCATATTCCACCAAGCTATAGTGATGTGCAGTGAAATTTACTTCAGGAGGGTCTCCAGGAAGTCCCGGAACCGGTACGATCACGCCTGCTGGCGGTTGTCTCGGAAGGGAAGCAGGTCACCCATAACATCCTTAAAAATACCTTGGATGCAGCTGAGACGGTGGGGCGGACCCTGGCCCAGGGTACTCTTCTTAAAAGGCACACCTGCCTCAAGAACTCTGGGTTCAAACCGGAAACACGAGCCTCGCTTATAAAGAAACCAGTGGAAGACTCAAATTTGTTTGGGAAAGCTGTAGACGATGCCCTAGAAACAGCAAAGAAAGAGCACGAGACTGTCAAGTCCCTTAATCAAATTACTATTCATCCTTACCAACAGCGTGGAGGTAACTCTCGCAGCTCCTTTTGGGGGCAGTCTTTTCCCATTCACCACATAGCCAGTATGGAACAGGGGGTACACCATGGTCCTCTGGACAAGGCGCACCTGCCTCTGGTCAATATCAACAGAGAGGCCAGCGAAGAGGCAAAGGCAGGGATAAGAAGTCCACCCCAAGAGGCTCCCCGGCCTCTGCTAAAAAATGACTCACCAGGGGGTCACTTCAGACCAGTGGGTGCTCAAGACCATAGCCCACGGTTATTGTATTGCGTTTCACCAGCCACCTCGATACCGTCCACCAACATCCAGGCGCCTATCGCCAGCACACCTGCTGATTCTGCTGAAAGAGGTGCAGATCCTTCAAGAAAAGGGCGCCATAGATGTCGTCCCCATTCATCAGGTAAATAAGGGTATTTATTCAGTGTACTTCCTTGTACCCGAAAAGGATCTCACCATGCGCCCTGTGTTAGACGTGCGCCCAGCGAACAAATATTTCAAGCCACAAAAGTTCAGAATGACAACATTGCAGGAAGTAATCGCACTGTTAACACAATGGGATTACATGGCCACATTGGATATGAAAGATGCATACTTTCATATTTCAATGTTGCCAGCGCACAGAAAGTACCTAAGGTTCATGATAGAGGGCAAGCACTATCAGTTCAAGGTCCTTCCTTTCGGCATTGCCTCAGCCCCAAGGGTGTGTACGAAGGTAGTGTTGGTAGTAGCGCTCACCTTTGCAGGCAGTCTATCCTTACCTCGACGACTGGCTAATAACAGGGGATTCGTACGGAACATGCCTTTCAAATACCCAGAAGACGGTAGATCTCCTCTTGAGTCTTGGATTCTCGATCGAGAAAAAGTCTAGCCTAGACCCCAGCCAACTCAAACAATTTCTGGGAGCTCTAATTCGGACCAAAGACAAGCTCATCTTCCTCTCCAACGAGAGACTTCAAAATATGCTGCTCCAGATGCCTCACTATGTAACCAATCGCGAGGGGACATGCGACTGTTAGGGATGATAGCCTCCTGCATTTATCTAGTCCCACACGCATGTTTGCGCATGCACCCCATGCAAGAGTGGCTCTCAAGCCAATGGCATCAGGCCAGTGGACACTTGGATGATTTAGTGGTTGTCTCGGCAGCCCTCGTTCTCTCTCTGCAGTGATGGTCTAGAGAAAACCTCTTGCAGGGGAAGACCTTCCCCACCCTCGCTGTAGAAGCCACTCTCACCACGGATGCATCTCTGACGGTGTGGGGGCTCACCTCCTTCATCAGATGGCACACAGCGTTTGGTCCCCAGCGGTAGCATCCAACCACATAAATCTGTTGGAATTGCTAGCAGTATTCAAAGCCCTGAAGGCTTTTCAAACACACCTCCAGGGAAAGACGTCCTAGTCCTCACGGACAGCACCACGGCCATGTATTACCTGAACAAACAAGGGGGCACTCACTCTCCAGGGCTATCCAAATTGTCCCAGGACATATGGAAATGGGCTCTCAAACACAAGATGTTCCTACTGTCACAACGCGTTCCAGGGAAACTCAATCTTCTGGCGCAGGTACTCAGCAGAGACTTCCCACTACCCGTGGAGTACGAGTGACGATTGCGCGAAGACATTGTTCTGAACGTCTTCACAGACTGGTGCTTCCTAGAGAACAACTTGTTTGCAACTCTAGAGCATGCACAATGCCCAGTTTATGCCTCCAGGTACCCGCAGAACAGCTCCAAGTGGAACGGTCTGTGGATCACATGGTCAGGGAAATGTGTTTACGCTTTTCCCACCTGACTTCCCTACTCAACAAGATAGTGCACAAGATGCACCAGGAAGCAGTCACAATGATTCTGGTTTCCCCTATTTGGGCCCACCAACCTGGTTATCTCATCTGATGGCAATGTCAGTCTCCCCTGCGAGGAAGCTACCATGACTGTTGTTAAGGATTTCAATCAGGCGCACACACAGGTCTCGCCTAGCATTTAGTGCACAATGCACTTATTTATTTGTGTCTATAAGTTCAATATTATGAATGATCTACCACTCATATCACACCCTTCTCAAAATACCCCCCAGGTCACAATGGACCAGGAATCAGGCTAGTTTGTAAAGGCAAATGAGCAATCCTACACAGATGTCAGTAATTGGCAGGTATTCAGGAATGAAAGACAATGTCTAGAGTTTGAATGGAATCTTCCCTCCCCAAACAAGAGAGAAAACCGTTTTTGGAAATTGACACTTTTAAAATGACATGTAAAAATGGCTTTGTGAAATAATGCAAAGTGAGCAAAAATGCTAAAATGGAGAAAAAATCTTAGGAAAGCAACACTAAACAGGTCCTAACAAACATGAGCTACCAGCTAAACAGTACACACTTTAGATCAGAATGGGATTTGAGAAACACTTTGGATGGGAAAAAGACGCATGTAAACTTTTGCTAAAATGTCAATTCGCTGCAAAATTCCACTATGTGATTTTTGATGAAAACGGTTCAAATATGATTGAAATTTCATTTCTATCTATAAAATTGAAGACGTTATGGAGGTTTTAGTGAGAGGCGTTTTTGAAAAATAGGCCCGAAAATGAAAACAGACATTCGGTTTTAAAAATGACAAATTGGTTTTATTACACTATAGTAATGACTATGAAAAAGAGAATGCCACCCGGGAAACGACCACAGTTACGTGGCCACCGTAACCCTTCACGTGGTGGATACTCCTTTCTGGGATTTACTTTAGTTACTCAAAATCACTAATGCCTTATGGTTTTATAAAACAAATGAGAAAAATCAGCGCAAGAATGGTTCTGACAATACTAGGGTTCTGAAGTTAAAAATGGGATGGGTTGAGATTGGGATAAGACAATGAAAATATACTATGGGTCACTGTTGTTCCTATTGATACTTACAGTCCCTTGTAATTAAAATTGGACTGTCAGGGTTCTGGTCATTGGATTGTGTCAGGTCTACCGGCAGCAGGGCACCTCTGGCGGGATAGGATCAGCAGTGCGGTTCTGGTCAGTTTTGGACTGCACCTCAGACTGGATTTGGATGGGCCCTTCTGGTCACTGGACACGGTAGATAGCAGGATGCATGTTTCAGCAGGCAAGCCTTGATGGTAGCAAGCCAGACAGAATCAGACTTAAATCCCCTCAAGTTTGGGATGGTTGAATTTGGTTCTAGCTAGAAAGAGTTCAGCAATGCTAAAGTCTGGATTCTCAAAGAAGTCTGGAGTCAGCTGCAAGATGAAGAGTTCTGGACAAGATGAAGTCGGAACAAAGCGTGGTGCGGAAACCTGGATGTGTTCAGGAAGCAGTGTGTGTTATGTGCGGTGAAGTTCCTATATTTATCATACCAAGTAACATCACCAAGTTTATGGTGTGGACAGAATTTCAAAACACACCCCCGCGGCTGTGAGTGGCCACAGGCACTTGCCTTGTTCGGTTGGTAGTCAGAACAGAGCGGTTATCTTTATGATGGAATTTAGGATTTCTCACATTGATTTTGACCAAAACTTAACTTTTGCTCAAATGTACATTTCTAAAATAATGCCCCCTAATAACATCGGACACATACATAGCTTATTTGATGGGTTAATTTCACATTGAATACCCATCTCTGTGAGAGCTGCCTTTGTCATTCTATGGAATTTTATCAATTTGAATCATAACAGTTTGGACTAATAATTTCTAAATCAGTACATATCTAGGCGATTATCACTGGAGCATGAATATGCGATCTTCTCCAGCATGGGGTCTGGTATGGATTCACATGCTCATGAATATTCCCCGTAGTCAGGCCGGGAATCCTCGGTATAGAAAAAAAAATCAGTATCAGTTTCGTTTCTGATCTGTCTTTCTTAGTAGTAACCAATCACTGGTCTCTGGGTCATACTGCCCCCAGCCAATGACTGCCCTCTCCCTAAGCCCCGCCTCTGGCAGCCATCCTCAGATTTTTACCGCACGTTCAAGTGTTGGGAGTCCTCGTGCTGTAGCTCTCGAGCTTTTGCTGCGTTTTCGCGCTTTTTCTGGAGATTTTTCTAATTTTACGGTCAAATAGAGCCTCAAGCTCCACCGTTTCTACATCCGATCAACGGGGATCCGTTTCGGAGATTTCTACGCCCCTCAAGGGTGAAGATTCCTTCGAGTTACGCTTTTGGAGGATTCCAGAAGTTCCGAGGCCTACCCCGGACATGGCCCAGGAGAAATGAAGCTCGACGCCCGGGATGCTGTTCAGGACCTGCCCTGGATGCCAGCTTCAGAATGTTTTCAAGGAGGACGAGCATTCATTATGCCTCTATTGTCTCCATGAGGACAAGACGCACACGGAGAAGGACTGTGCGTTTTGTGGGAACATGTCGGAGCGGACCATGAAGGATCGCCACCTCCATCTCGCCAACTGGCTGGAAGGGAAGAGCGCGTCAGGCGAGAAAAAGAAAAAGAAGTCTGAGCGGTCTTCTAAGTCCTGTGAGGGCGCACTGGCGACGGGGGCCCAAAAAAAAGCTACGCACCGCGAGTCCGCGGGCACCGGGAGCGCTGAACGGTCGGGCTCCTTGGTTGCCAGGCAGGGCGCATCCTCCCCGGCGCCATCAACCACGAGCCAACGCTCTGGCTCGGGTAAGAGGAAGTGCGAGAACCCGGCGAAGCTTCTGGAGAGGCCCCGGTCGATCTCGAAGATTACGGCAGAGGGGGAGCGAGGCTCGGACCCTCCCCCCAAGGTGAAGGCCCCAGGCGTACAGAAGGTGCCGATGGCCTTAATTCACCCTGCTAAGACCTCGATTGAGGATGTCGCCGCGGCCCTGGGTCAGCCTGTGGAGGCTACACCAGTGGAGGCGACCTCGGGACCCAGAGTCTCCCTGCCACCGCGGAGGGAGTCGTCTTTCAGGCCCATTGAGAAGACCCCCACGAAGTCCTCCTTGGAAAAGGTGGGGGAGGGGCTGGTGGCCATCATGGATACGGACACGACCTCTGAAGAAGAGCTCATCGAAGTCGTGGAAAAGGCCCAGCCCATCGGGAGGGATCCCGACGAGGGCGACGACGAGAGCGACGGTGTCGCCGACAAGGCTCCTCAAGAGCCCTCGCACCCGTCGTTTCCGGCGCCGCAGGACACTTCGGCGGCCATTTTGTCAGCGATTTAGTCCTTATGCTCAGAGATAAGGACAAGGTTGCCCCTCCCCCCGACGGAGGTACCTGAGCCAGACCCGACGGGAACTGGAGCCAGGACTTTCGGAAAGTCCACCGCATAAGAGGAGGAGGACGCATCCTACGCCAGCTCTCCCACCTCTGCGGCCTGCTCTGCCTTCCCCCCGGTCTACTACCCACGGGGATGATACAGGCACGGACACGGCTATGACAGGTACAGATGACGACGGAGGCGACGACGGGACGTGTCCCCCGTCGCCCCTGCTCGGGCATCCCCGCCCGACGAGATTGGATCCTTTCATGCCATGATTTCCAGGGCATCCGAGCTCTTCCAGCTCTGCCCAGAAGAGAAGAAGAAGGAAGGGTTCCTTTACCAACGGCGCAAGGCTAAAAGGAAGACGGTCCTCGCCGTACCGCTTCTTGATGACATCTGGGATGAGGGGCTCGCCCTCCTCAAGAACCCTGCCACGGCTCCGGCAAAGAGGGACCGGTACGAGAAGAAGTACCGGGTCCCCGACGCTGCCCCCTTGTGCCTTCGGGCGCAACCTACCCCGGATTCGGTCGTCTTGGCGACGGCAAAGGAGAAAGCTGGGGGGGCATCGGCCTCGACATCAACTTCCCCGCCGGACGGCGAGGGCAGGAAGCTGGACACGATGGGACGATGGATCATCTCATCCACAGCGACGACTATCAAGGCGGCCAACGCCCTGGCTATCGTAGCCCGCTACGACAGGGAGTTGTGGTTCAAAATCGCCCCTCTGTTGGACTTCCTTCCGGATGCCAAAAGGGCTGAGGCCCTTGAAATCTTACAGGAGGGTGAGATTGCTTCGGACCACGCCATCACGGTGGCAACGGACATCGCCGACACCGGTTTCAGTCAGTTGGGCAACAGCATTTGCTTGAGACGACGAGGATGGCTCAAGGCCACGGATTTCCGCCAGGACGTACAAACCAAGGTTTTGGACATGCCCTTCGACGGGAACAACCTGTTTGGGAAGGCGGTTGATGAGTCCCTTCAGGCCATCAAGACAGACACAGAGACTGCCCGGGCACTGGGAGTGCTCCAACAACGACGGCTGTCCTTTCGGAGCTCCGGAGGCAGACAAGGTGCCTCCAAGGGATCCGGCAGTGGCTCCTCCACGTACCGCCAAGCGGCAAGATCTTCGTCCCAGTAAGCCTACAGGGGACGCGGCAAGTCAGGTGGTTCCCGTTGTCGTCGACGGGGAGGCAAGGCGGCCTAGAAACAAGATTGAACCGACCGTGGGGTCGGGCCCCCGCCGAAACACCCCGGTGGGAGGCCGGCTGGCGAGGTTCATCAGCGTGTGGGAGTCCATCTCCACCGACCATTGGGTGCTGGACGCCCTGGCCCAAGGGCACGCCCTCGAGTTTCAGAAGAAGTGCCATCACGTTCCACCCGTGGCCAGGAAGGAAAATCACATCCCTCAACTACTGTTGGAAGTAAGGGCGATGCTCAAGTAGGGTGCCATCGAGCTCGTCCCAAAGAGGCTTTGGGGCTTCGGAGTTTACTCAAGGTACTTCCTCGTAAAAAAGAAGACAGGAGGATGGCGCCCCATCCTGGACCTGCGACGACTGAACAAGTACATCAAGGCACAGAAGTTCCGGATGGTCACCCTCCAGCACGTGCTGGGACAGATGGAGGAGGGCGATTACCTGTTGTCATTGGACTTGGAGGATGCGTACTTCCACATCCCCATTCTAAAAAGACACCGAAAGTTCTTCAGGTTCGTGGTCCAAGGGCGGCACTACCAGTTCAAGGCCCTCCCATTCGGATTGAAGTCGGCACCCAGGGTGTTCACCAAGTGCCTCGCACCGGTGGCGGCGCGGCTGCGCCTACAGGGGATCCACGTCTACCCCTACCTGGACGACTGGCTCATCCGGGCAAGGACAAGGGAGCTCGCCGTGGAGCACACTGCGAAGACAGTCCAGCTGCTGACGGACCTGGGATTCTCCATCAACTTTCCAAAATCCCACGTGGTTCCGTCGCAAATCGCCCTGTTTCTGGGAGCCAAGCTCGACACAGTGGCGCAGCTGGCCTCGCCGTCGGAGGAAAGGACCAGGACCATTCTGGGCAAGGTGCAGCATCTGCTGGCCACGGACATGGCCAGGGTAAGATCTATCAAATACCTCCTCGAGATGATGTCCTCCTGCATTCATCTGGTGCGCCTTTGCAGGCTTCGGATGCGCCCCTTACAAGAGTTCCTCGACGCCCGCTGGGTCCAGTCGATGGGCAGCTTCGAGGACAGGATCCCTCTCAACGAGACGTTCCGTCGGGCGATCGGGTGGTGGGGTACTCGCTCCCATCTGTCGGCGGGCATGGACTTTCAGACCCCAGCTCACCAGGTGACGGTCACAACGGACGCCTCCCTTGAAGGTTGGGGAGCGCACTCCGGAGATCTTCATGCGAGAGGCCTTTGGCCTTTGGCTCCCGGAGGAGAAGTCACTCCACATCAACATCTTGGAGCTCCGCGCAGTGTTCTGGGCCCTCGGGTCCTTTCTTCCGTCCCTCAAGGGCAAGGTGGTGAGGATCTTCACTGACAACACCACCACGATGTTCTACATCTGGAAGCAGGGCGGAACCAGGTCCCCGGCCCTATCCAAGGAAGCCCAGGATCTGTGGCATTGGGCTGTCGCCCAAGGGATGTTTCTGGTGCCTCTTCATCTGGCAGGAATAAAAAACACGATCGCCGACTCACTCAGCAGGGAGCTGCGCTCGTGCCACGAATGGGAACTACGCCAGGATCAAGTGGATCGACTCTTCCGACGATGGGGCGAACCCCAAATCGATCTCTTTGCGACGGCGAAGAATTCCAAGTGCCGGAGGTTCGCCAGCAGGTTCCCCCAGCCGAGGAGCATGGGCGATGCTTTCTCGTTCCCCTGGGACGGCCTATTTCTTTATGCGTTCCCTCCGCTGCCGTTGCTGCTCCAGCTCATCAACCAGCTCAAGAGGTCCCGGTGCAGGATGATCCTCGTCGCACTGGCGTGGCCGAGACAGATCTGGTTCCCGGACCTTCTGGACTTGTCAACGTCCACACCAGTCAAGCTGCCGACGGACATAGACCTTCTCTCCAGAGAAGGAGGCGCCATTCTTCACCGCAACCCGGAGTCGCTGAACTTGCAGGCCTGGCTCCTGCAGCACTAGAGTTTGGAGGGTACGACATCCCGGCAGACTGCAGAGAGGTTCTTGCAAAGGCCAGGGCGTCCTCAACTCTGAAATGCTACGGACATAAATGGAAGAGGTTCTCCGTCTGGGGCCGTGCACAGAAGATTAACCCTCTGCGGATTACGGCCCCTCAAGTACTGCCGTACCTACTGTCGCTGGCCAAAGCTGGACTGGCTCACACTTCCATCAAAATACATCTGGCTGCAATCTCCCGATATACCAGGACTATGGGACGGGTGTCCTTGTGGTCTCCTCGCCTGGTGAAAGAATTCATGAAGGGACTATTCCGATCATTCCCGCCAGTGAAGGCTCCTGCCCCTGCGTGGGAGCTTAATGTGGTGCTGACCAGGCTCATGGGGGCCCCATTCGAGCCTATGCATTCGGCGCCTTTGAAGTTCCTGTCATGGAAGACAGCTTTCCTCGTGGCCATCACCTCCGCACGACGAGTGGGAGAGATACAGGCCCTATCTTGCAAGCCTCCATACTTGACTTTTCATGACACGAGGGTGGTGCCGGAGTGCACTCCGGCACTCCTTTATGCCCAAGGTGCCATCGGACTTCCACCTCAACGAGTCCTTGGTGTTGCCAGTTTTCTTCCCGTCGCCTTCGTCGCCGGCCGAGAGGACTTTACACTCGCTGGATGAAGCTAGAGCACTGAAGTTCTACGTGGATCGCACAAAGTGGTTTCGGAAGACGTCACAGCTGTTTGTGAACTTTGGGACTGTGAATCAAGGGAAGGCTCTCTCGAAGACTTCCGTTTCCAGATGGCTCTCCGGCTGCATCATGCACTGTCACCGGTTGGCAAACCGACCGCTGCCCGGCCGTCTGAGAGCCCATTCGACCAGAGCGATCGCTGCTACCACGGCGTTCCTGTCTGGTGTGCCCCTGCTGGACATCTGCAGGGCTGCGACGTGGAGGTCGACGCACACCTTCACAAGATTCTACTGCCTTGATCGGGACTCCAGGGAGGAGTCCAGGGTCGGCCAAGCAGTGCTGCGCAACCTGTTCGCTTAAGGTGAGCCTGGTGAGGAGGTAAGAGATGCTTAATGTGAGTTGTTGTATTGCTTAATGTTGAGCCTGTTGCCACCTCCCGTGGTTGTGCATGTGTGTACTGCTATGTATTCTCTTATTCATGAGCATGTGAATCCATGCCAGACCCCATGCTGGAGAAGGAACAAGTTACTTACCTGTAACTGTTGTTCTCCAGCATGGGTCTGGCATGGATTCACATGCGAACCTTCCTGCCTACCCCTCTGCGGCTCTTCACTTGGTCATACTGCCACTTTACGTGCTACCAAATCTGAGGATGGCTGCCAGCGGCGGGGCTTAGGGAGAGGGCAGTCATTGGCTGGGGGCAGTATGACCCAGAGACCAGTGATTGGTTACTACTAAGAAAGACAGATCATAAACGAAACTGATACTGATTTTTTTAGGGCCTGGGTTTAGGAATTCCGCCTGGGATCCCTGCTCAGACACCTATGATGGATTGGTATCTGCCATCGTCCTCCACTGGAAACCTAAAGTACTGTCTTAGAAATTGTCACTATACAGCCACACTGCTGCGAGCCCCATTAAATCCCATGTACTTGTGCTACCTTTTTTAATTTTCCCTAGTATCTTAAACAGGGAACTTGCATTCTTGAAGATTGGTTCCTAGAATAGGGTCGACACTGATAAATATTTACTCTAAGTTAAGCCCTGTAACCGTGTATTGCTTAGTAACTGTATTTTGCCTGAAAGATTGGTTGGTGTCCCATTTGGAACCTTATTTTGTGATGTTGTTTCTATATATATGCATGGTTTTCCCTACTTGTAGTGTCCTTAGATCAATTCATATCTATTATAAATAAGTATATTTGTAATATTGTGTAGACAGCCTGGTGCCTGATGACCCTTTTTTATGTTAAGTGTGTTAAAAACACTTCCCAGATCTTCTTGGTCCTAGCTTTACTGCTCAGCCACTCTACGGGTGAGAGTTTGGTTAGACCTTGTGCAAACCTTGCATGTCCACTAAGGTTGGCTTCCCAGAACCCTGAACCTGTATTGTTTCTGAAAATCCCTTCTAAAACTGTGAATACAAGCACTCTACATAATGTTTGGATAATGCTGTGTCGCTCCAGTTTAGAAATGTCAATTTGTAGTCAAACCCTAATTCTATAGGACTGTGCTCCATTCCTTCCTTCTTTGAAATTCTGCATAAATGCACACACACAATATAATCAGACCATGCCAAACTCCTCTGTTGTAGATGAGCAACTTATGTACACACCCCAAGCTTCCATTTTCATTGTCCTCACTGTTTCAGTTGTTTTCCTTTTCAGACCACCGGTGGAGCAGCAGAACAAAAATGGCAGTACCGTTGCCCCGGCTTTGCGCACACTATCGGCCACACCCACTGGACCTGGTGTACCTATGAGGCAGAACAGCAGTACCACCCCTGTGGCCAAGTTGGGGCCACTTCCGAGCAACCTGGATGACATGAAGGTGAGGACTAGGCTTGTACATGGGCACATAATGCAGTAACACCATGTCTGTGACCATGTGTTCCACAAGACCCAATGTGAGGAAATCCTCCACCTAACAAAAGCAATGTCAAGAAATGCTGTCCATACAAGGCTTTATTGATAGCCTTCAGTTGACTCCTGTGTGAGAGGGGAATATTTGTTTTTCTGTCCTAGACCTTGAATTTTGGTCAGATTACCAGCTCTGACATGGGCAGGGTGCAAAATGATTGCGAGCTGGGACCTATTTAGCTCCTGCTTGTAGCCTAGAAGCGCCTGGCTAGCTTGACATCTACAACTACCAGGAGCTACCCTAAACTCCCCAGGCCAACTCATGCCATGCAAACGTATGCTTATGACATTAACTGTGTGTTTTTTGGCATTGTGTAAAAATGGGCATTAGCGCACATCAAGAAGGCATTTTACGCATAAGGGGTCATATAATGGCCAACAAGTTATAGTTTTAATCTCATACAGAAGTTAGATTTGCTTCATGCTACATACCAGCTCCTTATTTGCCCGGTTATGCTAGATACCCAAGAGGTGAATTTACCTCCTACACTTCAAAGGTTTATTTCGATCTGTGCATGGTTTGTGGAGGAAGAATCCAGGGATTCTGCCGAAACATTATGGGGTTGTTGGGGTCTTCATTAATGTTTGTAAGTATTGTTCTAATGCTTTTGAATCTGCTTATAATCACATGTTGGACATATATTCCAATATCTAGTGGCAATCTCAGAGTATTGCATCTTTTTCTCGTTCTCGAAGATCGAAAAGGGGCGTCAACCTATGTGTGTCTGTACCACTATCCCTATCGTGACGTGTAGTGTACCCATGATCCCTCAAATGTCGAGGTCCCCCAGATTGATTTTTTACCCCCTCATACTGGTCGGTAGCTTTCATGCGAAACTCATGTTAATGAGATTTATTGCTATTTTCTTCACATCCCTTTCAACGATTTCATCGACGACCGTTTCCTTTTTGCTGTCCTGCAAATCTGTGATTGAATTCTCGACGACTGGTAAAGGCCTTCTGCATCAGGCTTTCGGTCTTTACAGTTGTGAGAGTGGGCACCCTTATTCTCGCCATTTGTCTTTAGAGAATGCCTTTTCTTTCTTTCCCCTCCTCTTTTCCTTGTCTGGCTGCTCTTTTCCCACTTCATGATGTAGAGGACTCCATTTACATTTTGCCCTTACTGTAATAGGGCGTTTCTGTGGACGGACACTCATAAGGAGTGTAATAACCACTTACCTCGTGACCACGATGAGCGGTGTTGCAAGGCCTGTCGACTCTTTAAGCCTAAACCACTTAAAGAAAGGCGAACAAAGCAGTGGGTGGCCTACGCCATGCAGGCTGAGTCCCATTCTCCAGCCAGTACTGTCTCCTCAGACCAGGATCCCCTCCAGCAGCCACAGCTCCAGTTCAGAGGCCGAAGACATTGTTTTGGAATCGGCTAACTCCCACGTGCCCGTCCCCAGCACCACTAGGCATGCCGAATGCACTGGTATGGGGAGATTACCCACTGGCGACAGGGACACATTCTCACACCACCAAGGCTAAACACACAACAACTCGGCCTCCTTCGACGATACCGTCGAAGAGGCATCCAGCAGCTGCAGGCCCGTCGGAGGTTTTGGCGGTGCCTGGTGAACCTGATGGTTCTGTACGTGCTGTACCTTCGCCACTTCGTGTGACGCATGGTACCAAGTTTTTCACTTCCCAGGGTGCCTCCCCTAAAGTGTTGCCGCCTATTTCTAACAGGTCAAAAGACACGTCAAAAGTGTGCTTCCTTAAGCCAAACTCACCTTAAATTAATGGAAAGGCACATTATAAGGCCCTTTCAGACCTGGACTCCCATGGTTCTGGTCCCCAGACACCCTCTTCTTTGCCTCCAGGTGGCTATACCAAGGCCTCCACTCCATTGTCACAGTCCTTGCAGAGCCCCAAAGGCCCTATTCAGGAAGATTTACCTTTTCGACTTCCAGAAGCCCCAACTAGCAGCTCCTGGACTAGAGAGAGGTTTGAGGAGTGTATGGATAAAGTCTCTGAGTTTATTGGTTTTTCAGCTAGATTTGATGACATTCTTCATAAAAGATCTAATTCCTTCAAGGAGGGCCCTTGGCCCTGCAAGTGTCCTAGACTTCAGTCCCACATGGTCCGCCCTATCTCTCCTGGACTCAAGCTACCTGATCCCTCTGACGATATTTTTCAGGACGATCCGTATGATCAAGATGAAGACGTCTTTTATGTCCCAGACCACAAGATGGGTCCCAGGACCCTGTCTCCCATGACCCAGATGCATGGCTTAATACAGAACAGATGAGACAGGGGGCCTCGGCCACTACCCCTGCTCATGAGGCAGAGTCTGATAATATTTTCTTCAATGCCACTCCTGTTAACCCAGCCCAGGGGGCTTCCCCTATTGACGACAGGGTGCTTTTCAATAAAATTCTTAGGAAGGCAGCGGACCACTTCAACATTGTTACTCAGTAGGCGGTGCCTGACTCAGCCTTTGTGGGTGTTGCAGACATCCTTAAAGAAAAGGTTCCGGTCTGCCAGCCTATTCCCCTTCTCAAATCCATTTAGAAGCATATTACCCCCTCTATACTTACACCCTCTCTTATTTGAGCAGTGAATCTGCATGTTGAAACAATGTTTTGACCCACTGATCCCCTCTATGTTCGTGGACACTCCATTCCGGACTACCTGGAAGTCACCACGACTAGAAAGCGCACATGCATTCCCCTATCTTCAGATGAGGCTCCTCCCAATAAGGAATGTAAGAAACTTTACGCCTTGGGCAAGAGAATTACTTCTTCAGCATCCTATAGTACCCACATTGCCAATAACACCACGCTGCTCACCAGCTTCAGTGATGTTCAGTGGGGTCTTGTACTGGACGGACTTCAGAATGTTCTTGAACCAGCTAAATCACAAATACTTGCGATTGTGCAGGAGTGACGTCGGGTCACGCAAAATATTCTAAAGAACACGCTTGATGCTGCAGAGACAGCTGACAGAGTGTTAGCAGAAGGGACACTTTTAAAACGCCATGCTTGGCTGAATAACTCAGTCTAAAACAGAGGCGCAAGCCTCACTCATAGATAAGCCCATTGAAGACTAGGCTCTCTTTGGAAAGGCAGTGGACTACCCTCTCGAGACGGTAAAGGTGCATTAGACACTAAAATCTCTCAAACAGATTTCCAGCAGGCCGTACGTGTAGCGCAGGGTTTTTAATACCCACGGCTCCTTTTGTGGGCAATCCTTCTCTCTAACTGCTCAGTGTTCCTATGGCACAAGCGGATCACCCTGGTACTTAAGCCAATGAGTGTCCAACACGTATCAAGCCCCTCAACAGCAGGGGTTTAGGCAAGGGAAGGGGTAGGAATAAGGCTGCCAGAGGCTCCCCTGCCAGCAAATGACTATTTGGTTCAAGTCCTCGCCCAAGCCTCTGTTAGGGAGATTTATCATTATTATGCTTCATCCCCTCTCCTAGTGAGACCCCCAACAGGTTTTGCTGGACTTCTAGACCTTTTTCATTCAATCCTGAATGAGTGGAGCCTTTTTCCACTCATTCATTCTTGTGGGCTGTGTCTTTTGGACCTCTATTCTTTGTATTCTACCTTTACTAAGGAGTCTGTCTGCTCCATAGCTCTTAAAGTCAGGCATCTGTGTTTTTACTGTGAGAAACCAGAAGGTGTCTCGCCCACTAGTCCCCGGATCCTGGGGGTGGTCCAGTGGGAGAGGATCACCTGGGTGAGGGGTCTTCGGGGAGTGGGACACCGGATGGTGAGACGCGGTATCCCCTTCCAAGTGACACCTAGGATTCTTAGGAACTCTACCCTCCATCCCTCCCCCCCTTTTACAACACAAACCCTTTTACAGGGACAGACCGCTATGGGAGAAAACAAACACCCGAGCAGTATACCTGATGTGTCACAATACAATGGTCAGGAAATAACTGCCCATCACACACACCTGACTTCCATTAAGCTTCCCCACACGGATAAAAGGCGGAGCACGAGGGCACAATCTGAGCGAGGCAAAGCACTCGAGGAAACAGCAGTTTTTTTCTTATTTTCGTTTATATTTATTAGACTTTTTTTTTTTTTGTCAATCTTTTTTATTGAAACATCAGTTCACATTGAAATCTTTAACAGTATAAACAGTGGCAAGGATATTTGAATGCAGTTCAACAGTACATCAATGTTCACCTGCCTAGAACTCAACGAATAGCGCTGAGACCAATTAATTTAACAGTGGGTTGACATTTCATTTTGATCATTATAGTTCATTTGTGACATCATTGTTACTCTTGGGGATGTATTGCTGCAGTTGTATGTAGAAGAAGAAAAGAAGGAAAGGAGAGGGAAAAGAAAGAAGAAAGAAAAAATAAAAAAATAATTTTCCACCTGCTCCCCCCATAGTCCGGGTGTTTAGTGTCCGATATTCTCCTGTTCTGGTGCTAGGTCAACCATGTCCCTTGTTTGTGCTGAGATTCTCAGGGCTGGAGAAGGCATTTGATCAGTCTTGGTTGGAAGAACATATGTTCCTTTTCTTCCACATGGTCTAGAAATGGGCCCCAGATTTGTCGGAATTTGTCCGTTCGATTCATTAATGTGGCTGTTAGTTTCTCCATTCCCAAGAGTTCCCAGACCTTGACCCACCATTGTGCAATACAGGGGCCCTCGGGCTCTTTCCAAAAGCGCGCGCGCGCGTAAGGCGGGCTGCCATCCGTAGTTGAGTGATGAGCTGCGCTCTAGGGCCAGATTGCGGGTATGATCCGTCCTCAGGGGAATCTCCCAAGACCATCACTATTGGGTCCAAGGGGAGGAGGGATCCGCAGATGTCTTTAATTTTGGAGCGAATCTCCAACCAGAAAGATTGAATGGTCGGACAGTGCCACCAAATGTGACCTAGGTCCCCTTTTGCCCCGCACCCATGCCAACAAGTGTCAGGGTAGTCAACATTCATAGCATGCAGTCTCTGCGGTGTGAAATACCATCTGTAGCATATTTTGAGTGCGCATTCCCTCACCGTCGTGCATCTGGAGGACTTGTGTGCTCTGGCCCAGATTCTCTGCCATGACTCAGGAGAAATCTCTTTCCCCAGCTCTTTCCCCCAAGATACCATGTACGGCAGTTCCTCCTCCTCTGGGGCTATTTCTGTAAAACGATAGCACGTAGCTACATTATGGGCACGTTGACCTTCTATCGCAGTTAGTTCTAGGCCTATGGGGGGTCTGCTGGCTGCTTTTCTAACTAGCGGGTTGGTGATCCAGTGCCTAAGTTGAATGTATTTAAACCTTTCAGATTCTGGTAGGTTAAATTTCTCCTTGCATTGAATAAATGTTAAGGGGACACCGTCAGCGTATGTCTCATGCAGCCTCAAGATTTTAGTTCCCGACCATTTATAAGATCTAGGTTGAAGCCCCGGGGTAAAGATAGGGTTTTGTGTGATCGGAGTCATAGGGCCCAGACCCGGAGTCAGTCCTCTTAAGGTGAGCTGTCTGTCCCAGCATCTGAGTGAGGCGCTCGTGGTTGGGAGGAGTGGAAGTTGTGAGGCTCGTGCTTCCCGCGGCAGGAAAGGGAGGTGAGATAGGGGGGGCCACAGTGAATGTCTGTTCTATGTCTCGCCATTTGGGGGGGTCCTCTTGGACCGCCCAGACCAGGATAGGGCTATCTGAGATGCACGATAGTATCTTACCGTAGATGGGAGCCCTAGTCCACCAAGCTGCCTACTTCGATGAGGATCTTGCGCTGGATTCTAGGTGTTTTACCCTGCCAGATAAATTGGCATATAGCTTTCCGAAGGTTTTGTAGGTCTCGCTCTGGGATATAAACTGGGAGCGCCTGAAATACATAGAGAAGGCGGGGTAGTAGAGTCATTTTAACAGCTGTCATTCGCCCCAGCCAAGAAATCTCCTGGGGGCCCCATTTTAGTAGTGATTCCTTAGCTTCTTTAAATAGCGGGGGAATATTAGCCTTCACCAGCTCAGAGTAACTTGCAGTCAAGTGCACTCCTAAGTATGTTATTTTGGAGGTTACCCAGCTGAGGGAGAATTTGTTCTGTAAGGCGTTTAGGACCTCAGGGGTTTCAGACAGGTTCAGCCCCTTTGATTTGGCTGCGTTTATTGAGAAGCCCGAGATCTGCCCAAATCTATCCAGCAGAGCCATGAGCGGGGGGACTGAGGTCTGGGCCTCTCGCAGAAAGCAGAGCACATCGTCTGCGTATAAGGCCACTTTGTGAGTCTGATCTTTTAATTTGAGCCCTTGGATTTCAGAGTGTAGGTGGATATGTTGGGCTAGCGGTTCCATTGCAAGCGCGAACACCAGCGGCGATAGGGGACAGCCCTGCCTGGTCCCTCTGCCAAGAGGTATCTGCGGAGTCCAATGGGCGTTAACTCGAACCTGGGTGGTGGGGATCTGGAAGTTGGCCAGTATCAGCTTGGAGAAGTGCGGGCTAAACCCAACGCCCTTCAGGACAGAGTGTAGGTAATTCCATGACATGCTGTCAAAGGCGCGATGGGCATCTAATGACAGTAGGGAGAGCGGAGCTGAAGTAGAGGGGGCGAGGGCTATCAGATCAATTGCTCTTCTGATATTGTCATGGGCCGATCTACCCTGAATGAAACCCGTCTGGTCTCGATCTATTAACGTCGGTATTAAGCATAGCTATGGGCCGATAGGAGGCGCAATCTGCTGGGTCTTTTCCAGGTTTTAGTATTAAGGTGGTAAATGATTCGGCCATAGATGTGGTGACTGATCCCAATTCCCACAGGGTGTTAAATAAAGTAGTTAAATGCGGTGTGAGTTCTTTCATGAAGGTTTTATAGAATTTGTTTGTGAATCCACCTGGACCCGGGGCCTTCCCAGTGGGGAGGGATTTGATGACTGCTTCTATTTCTTCCCCCGTTATTGGAGCTTCTAGGGTATCCTTCAGGGATCAGGGTTCTTGTGGGAGCTCCGCTTTGTCTATGAACTCATTAAGAGGACCGGATTCCCTATATGCGGGGTAGCGTGTTCCGTGAAGTAGTCTTCTATGATGTGACACTTGCCCTCCTCCAAGTATGTGCCTTTGCCTGTCCTGTCTCTTAAGAAGTCTATTCTATTTTGTTTGGTCTACTTCCCTATTTTGGCCGCTAATAATCTATTCGCTTTATTCCCTTTTGTGTAAAAGAATTGTTTGGTGCGCATCATGCCATAGGCCGCCCTCCCCACGTGATGCGCTTCCAGCGCTTTCTTGGCCACCCTCAAGTCCCTTAATGTGCGCTGAGTGGGTTTCCTCATATGCAGCCCTTCCAGTCTGAGGACTTCCTCCTTTAATTGCTCTTGCAACAATTTCCTGGATCTCCCCCGTTGCGCAGCCTGATCTATTAGGTGGCCTCTGAGTACCGCCTTCCCTTCATCCCCGATAGTCCCCAAGCTCACAACTCCCGTGTTGTTTTCGCTATAATACAGCTCTTTAGTTTGCTTGATGTGGGCCCGAATCATTGGGTCATCTAATAGGAAGCCTCCAGGGGGGTTTCGTGGGAGGGGTGACTCGAGGGGGTGTGATAGATAATAGGACCGGGGAGTGATCTGCTAGTGCCTCTGGAAGGATCTCTGCCTCTAACACATTTGGGATCAATGAGTCGGCTATCATGAACATATCGAGTCTTGAAAACCCTCCATGTACTGGTGAGAAGTACATATAATTCTTTTCATCTTGGTGAAAATATCTCCATACCTTGATCAGGGAATGATCTCTCAGCACAGAGGTGAGGGCCTTGAAGTTGTTACCATCGTTTATTGTGGGGGGTAGTGTTTTGTCAGCCAAGGGATTGATTACTGCATTAAAATCCCCTCCTAGAATTACCTCCCCCTCAGCGTGGTCAAATAGGGCTTTGGACAACTTCGCGAAGAACTTACTTTGATTAGATTTCGAGTCATAGATTTAAACTAGAGTGACCTTGCGGCCGTCTAGTGTAGCGTTAACCAGTAGAAACATCCCCTCTTCATCACGAAACTGTCCGTTAGTTTTGAAAGAGATCCCTTTGCGCACCAAGATGTCAACCCCACGCTTTTTCAAGCCGCTCGATGCAAAAAATCTAATGGGATAATTTCTGTCATTCAGGCGGAATTCATCTGCTGGGCACAGGTGTGTCTCTTGAAGAAACAGGAAGGAGGCATCTAAAGACTTCAATCTATGGAGGAGTGCTTTTCGCTTCAAAGGGGAATTCAGACCCTGCACGTTAAGTGAGATAAATTTGTAGCTAGTGGTATCCATGGCTCAGTCGCTCAGGTTCCATGGGTAAATTGAATCTCCCGGCCATCACCGGGCAAATGCGTTTCCTTGAGTGGAGCACAGAGGACCAACCGGGATGAGGGGCGTGGTGAGCCAGAACATAAACTTTCTCTGATAGCAACAGGTGGGAACATAACATAAGAAACTCATTAAAAAAACTTATAAAAAAGGCCTATAG
The DNA here is from genome assembly GCF_040938575.1 of Ambystoma mexicanum. Classification (NCBI taxonomy): domain Eukaryota; kingdom Metazoa; phylum Chordata; class Amphibia; order Caudata; family Ambystomatidae; genus Ambystoma; species Ambystoma mexicanum. Next base: position 588,052,945 of record NC_090926.1, read on the forward strand.
CATCAATTACGCTAGTTATTTCCATCAAGCACTGCAATGATCGGAGTCCCCAAGGTAATTTAACCTGAATAATACTTTTGTAGGGCGCCATCCAGTCTGACGCCCAAGTCGGTTACAAATGGAGAATTTCCAGAACCCAAACTACGTTTAGACCTAAGGTTCAGGGGTAGCAGGTAACTACCGTAGTTAAACTGGGGTTTAACATGGGGGAGTTGATCGTTATTTGCAGGTAACAGTCTGATTGAAGGCCTCTGATGAGACCTACCAGGGGGGGTGAAACAAGGGAAGAGTAACATTCCAGTGCATAGGGGAGAACTTTGTTGGGAGTTATGCTCCCCACTCTCACAGCGGGGTTCCCGCATAGGGTCCCGGCGGGGAACAGGTGGTGTCCTCGCTGGGTACCTTCCTTCGGGTGAGGGTATAAAGTCACTCTCTCACCTTCAGCCTGTACAGATCTCTGCCCAGCTCTTCCCCTCCGGGGACGCCGGCGAAGGGGCCCCGCCAGGGGTTTTCGATGTCTTCCTCAATTCTGATTCATCATTAGGGGCTGTCGCATTCTCCGGTCTACGGCGGGATCTCCCCTCCTAGGCTTTGGCGTAGGGCGAGAGATGGACTCATCGCCCTCCGGGGGCCGTGGGTTGTGGTCCGCCCCGTCAGAAGACTCTTCCATCAAGCTTTTCGCATCTTCCTCGGAGGATATTATGTGGTGTTGGTTGTTGAATTCGAATGTAAGCTTGCAGGGGAACCCCCAACGATACCGGATCCTCTGATCTCTCAACCAGGCTGTCACTCTGTGCAGGCGCCGTCTGCGAGCTAAGGTGTATGGGGCCAGGTCCTGGAATAAGTGTATCTCAGTGCTCTGAAATCGAATTGAGTCTGCGTTCCTGGCTGCCGCCATGATGTCTTCTTTCTGGCGGTAGAAGTGCACTCGGGTAAGTACATCTGGAGGCAAGTTCTTCTTCAACTGGGCCGAGGAACACACGCGGTGCGTTCTGTCCAATTTTAGCTCCTCATTTGGTGGCAGCTCTAAGAGGGCTCTAAAGAATGTCTCGACATATTCCGCTAGGTCCCGGTCGGGGATCTTCCGGGGGACTCCACGCAGCCGTATGTTGTTTCGTCTCGACCTGTTTTCCAGATCAGCTTGCTTTGCCCAGATGTCCTCCAGATGTTCTTCAATGATCTTTACTCTTCCTGCCAGGGCATCATTGTCATGGGATTGCATGCAGGTGACATTCTCTAGGTCATTGACCCTGGATTCCAGCCCCCCAAGGTGGGAAGTAAGATCTGCAAGCGACTGGGCCAAAGAGTCCTTGGAGGTTTTAATCTCCTTCTTAATTTCATGGGTGATATCTTGTTTAAAGGACTTGAACATATTCTCCAAATCTTCCTTGGACACAGCCATATTGGTATTCAGCTTCGGAGTTGGAGCAGGGAAAGTGGATGGGTCTCTTGGTTGAGGTGATAAATAGGCTTGTATACTGCATGTTTTCTGCCTAGTCCCAGATTTGGGCATCCCCGGGGTGCTGTAGATTGCGCTTGATTGGCTTCTCGTGGAGACCCCAAGTTCCTGAGGAGAGGAGTATGTAAGAGCACTCAGCCCGTGCTTTGGTATTGTTATGAGCTTCTAAACTTGTTGTGTCCCAACGCAGCTATAAATCAAGCGGAGTATACCAGGGCGCTTGGACCCTCCCAAAGAGTTTCTCCTTAACAGTGGCCCCTTCTCCCGGCTCCACGGCTCCTATTAGGTTAATTCCAGGACCGCCTGGCGTGTTTGTTCGTGACCCCTTTGCTTTCAGTACCTGATTAGCTTGCTGTCTGTGCTGTCTGATCCCGTAGTCACGCGGTCATGGAGCAGAGTGGCCTCATAGTGCTGTAAATCCGCCAAGCCGGTGGGATGATCAGGGTCACTCTCCATGGACCCTTTATTGTCAGACTTCGCGGGTCAGGCACTGCGGGTGCAGCCCTGGCTTCAGGGCCGGAGGGCCAATGGTGGAGTGGGCTGAGAAGAGTGGCAGCTCGCAGCGGAGGTCCCCAGAAGGCCCGTCCGCTTTGTGCCGCACAGCCCCGAGCAGCGCTCCCATGGGGGGGGCAGGGCGGGCGAGCGAACGCAGCACTCTTGAAGGGGGCAGGAGGCGGGGGACTCACCCGCAGGGAGGATCAGCTGTAGCCCGGTGTGGTTCTCCTGTCGGGACACTGGGCCCGGTTTCCAGGGGCCGGCCGGGTCCGCTCTCTGGCGCTGCAGGGGGGGGCCGGGGACCCGGCGAGGGAAGCCTGTCCGTTCTAGGGCTTGAGTAGCCGGGGAGTCAGCTGTGCTGTGAGGTCGTAGATGGGACCTCCCCCGGGCACCACCGTTCTCTGGGGCCCGGTTTCCAGGGGCCGGCCGGATCCGCTCTCCGGCGCTGCAGGGGGGGGGGCGGGGACCTGGCGAGGGAAGCCCGTCCGTTCTATGGGTCCAGTAGCCGGAGTCAGCTGTGCTGTGAGGTCGTAGATGGGACCTCCCCCGGGTGCCGCCGTCCTCCAGCCAAGGCGAGCCGTCCCGGGCGGGGCTCGCAGGGGAACTCAGATCGCTGCCGCAGGGATAGTCGGATGGCTGGGTTAGGAAGACTGTGAGAATCCATACGTATCTCCACCACCTCCGATGATGCTCGGTTTTGATCGCCTCGGACCTCGCTCTCCACAGGGCACTTCTGCCGGGCTCAGCGTCGCTCGTGTGTCCGTTCCACCCTCGGCGCCTTGGGTCTGTTGCCGCCGCAGGGGCCCTCCGTCTCCCCACAGGAATTGCTGAAAAAGGCGCGATCCGCCATCTTGGGTTTCCCAGTGCCAGGAACCACGGCACTAAAAGTGCATTAATCCCGAGTCTTCCCCTTCAATAATTCAGCAGCGGGTCCCTCCACATGTCATCTCAGTTCGGTTTTCGCATTGGGGCTGAAATTCTTCCTTTGAGAGGGTTAAAACGGCCGACTTCGGCGCTGCAGACAGGAGCTCAGAGGAGGCACGTCCGCATGGTGTGCCGCCTGGCCACGCCCCTATTTATTAGATTTTACATTCTCAACATTCATGGGTACCTTAACTTATCTCAATTAGTTTATCAAAAACAGTAATACAATAATATCTGATGCTATCATAACTACAATACCATCTATTTAACTCCTTAACTACATCAAACTTACAATTTTAGATAACCGCGTATTACAAATCCCATGTGGAAAAAGAAGATAAAAACTATATTTCACACACAGACGCACAACACTAGACAGAAGAGCGAGAAAGAGCGAGAGAAAAAGGCGAAGGAACTCCCCTTCCTCTTCCTTTACTCATATAAAGCATTGAACGGACCCCATAGTGAAAGATATACATCTTCTTTACCTCTGCCTTTCAAAATAATCTTCTCATATTTAGACAAGATCTGTCGTTCTACCTTCAATCATCCACACTGGGCTACTTCCTAGCCTTCAAGACTCTAAAGAATCAACTTAATTGCTACTACCATGGCCTTATCAATCCAAGTATTATGTTTTCTTGCAGTTAAGCACCTCTCCATGAGCAGAACTACATTGGCAGCTGACCTCTGAATGGTTATACTAAAAATCATATCAATTCTGCCTATAACTTCTTTCCAAAAACCTTGTACTCTCTGACATCTCCAAAGCAGATGTAACAGAGTTCCCTTACGGTCACCACAGCTCCAACATCCTTAACTTCAGCTTAAACATATTCACGGGTGTCTAATAAATCTGCCCAACAACTTTCTGCCTTATCAAATGTAAACTTGTATCCATTTCTGCACTCGCCCCAACCCTTAGAAGATCTCTCCATTCTTCCTCCGATATAGTCCTGTTAATGTCTCTAGACCAAGTATCTTTTAGTTTAGTCCATGCCCCTATGTACTCCATCCCTATAGACATAAAGCGCATATAAGTGCTTACATTATATTCTTGTCCACCTAACAGTTTGCAAATCTCCGGCCTTCCTTCCAATCCCTTATCAACCATACCTATTCTTTGACTCATTAACTAAATTAATTCCGTATACCGGCCACATTCTCTCCTCTCTAAACCAAACCTATCTTGCAACTCTTCAAAGCTCAGAATCCTATCCCATCAAACAAAGCCTGCAATCTCAATATACCTCTTCTGATCCAACTCTGCCGATGTAAACACATATTACACAGTTGTAGCGCTTCATTATGCCATATTGATGCATCATAACTAAACCGAAAACATTGATCGTTCTACTTAAACTATGTCATTAAAGCCTGCCTAGTAGCCACTATCGGTTGCAGTTTTAATCTTTTCCCCAACATATTTCCCATTGTATAAAGACTATCTAAATGGTAAGGGCTACACATTTTTCTCTCTGTTCGTAACCAAATGGGACCTTTTGACATAATCAGTATCAAAATAATGTGAACTCTTTTTGATTAAAAATGCTCTATAGTATTTTTATCCGATTAGGATAGCCAAATCCACCTTCTTTAACATCTTGCAGCAGAACATACTTCGGGATACACAGGGCCTCATTACGAGGTGGGCGCAAAGGGATACCGGGCACCGTTAAGGACATCGGTGCCGATAATTCCTTTGCGCCCTATTCCGAGGTCCCTTAGTGGGTCCCTTCCTTAACGCCTGGTTTTACCAGGCGTTATGGACGGGGCCCGTTAAGGGACTTCAGAGCTAATAACGGTGCCGCAATTTGCGGTACCATTATTAGCGCCTTCCCATTGAGCCCTATGGGGGCTGAAATGGGAATGGGGAATGGCTTTTTCAGTGGGGACTTACCGGTCCCGCAAAGGTCAGAATAGACCGGTAAGTCCCCATTTAACGAGGGCGTACTCGGTACCGGTATTGGAGGTATTCATGGCACCATGACTACCTCCAACCTCGTAATGAGGCCCACAGTCTCTTACTTGACACCCCACAAGAAAGATTGAAATACTTTATCAGTTTTATGCAATAATTAATTTGAAACTAGTAAAAGTAATGATTGTATCGTATATAGTACTTTAGGTAATAAAACCATTTTTATTCCGTTCATTTTTGCCCATAGATTCAAACGGAGCCTTTCCCATTTCTTAATGGTCATCATTATCTATTCTATAGTTTTATCAATATTATGCTGAACAATCTTTTTAAAATCTCGAATTAAATGTATACCTAAATATTTTACTCCATTGGGAGACCATTTGCAATTCCAAGATTGTAATACACTCCTCCCCTATCACATGTCTCGGATAGAGGAAAGATTTCAGTTTTGTACCAATTTACCTTATGTCCCGATAACCTATCTACTTCCTCAAACATTTGTTTCACCAGTGGGCCACACACCTCAGGGTTTGAAAGAAGAAACATCATATCATCCGCATAAGTTAAAATCTTGACCTCAGTATTTCCAACACAAATACCCTTGATTTGCTCACACTGCCTTATATATGCCGTCAGTGGTTCAAAAGCTAAATTAAACAAAAATGGCGACAGTGGGCAGCCTTGTCTGATACCTTTTTAACAATTGAAAGGATTTAGATATCAGTCCATTAATTAACACCTTTGCCGTAGTGTCCTTATGAATACAATCCACCATTCGCATACATATAGTACCAAACCCCATTTTCCTCAATGTATATTCCAGAAACCTCCAATTAACCCTGTCAAAGGCCTTTTCAGAATCAAAAAAACCTACAACTGTGTCAGACCTCCTATTGCTGTGCGCACCCATAACATCTAGTACTGTTCCAATATTATCATATCCGAACCTTCCCGGAATAAATCCTGCCTGTGATTCATCAATTAAGCCCCCCACACATTCCATCAACCTATTTGACCATATTTTAGTAAAGATTGTTAAATCCACATTCAACAACAATATCGGCCTGTAGTTCCCACACTTCTTATGGTCCTCGTCTGGTTTAGGTATCACAACTATCAAGGCTTCTTTCATTAATTCACATAACATCCCTGAAATCAGAAAATCATTAAATACCTCACATAGAATTGGCGATAACTGAGCCACATATAATTTATAAAACTCAGAAATCAGGCCATCCGGTCCTGGTGACTTCCCATCATTCAGTTGTTGTATTGCATTCTGTATTTCACTTTAAATTTAATTTTTTTAAAAAGCTATTGCATTCTGTATTTCATTAACATCAATCTTTGCTTGCATTTTAATTTTCCTTTCAGACGATAGCTCAGAGATATAAATCTTACTAAAGAAATGGTTTTGATCTTCATCACTAAGAGAAAGTTCCTCTTTGTATAATCGTGAATAAAAATCCTGGAAATAGTACACGTATTTCTACATTTTTAATTAAAGTTTCCCCTCCATCAGTTTGTATGGAAGTGATACATGTTTCAGTTGCTATTCCCTTTAATCTATTGGCTAATATTTTACCATTTTTAACGCCCAGAATTTTTGTTTAGTATAAAATATTACTTTTTCTGTCATTGTATGCACTTGGTTCATCATTTCACCTTCCAAATTCCTCAATTTCCTCTTCAAAAACTGCACAAGTCCTCTGCAACATCCTCTTCCATCTTTTGAATAATCTCTAGGTTTTCCCTTGAGCATGTGCCGACCTACTGATCAGCTCTCCTCTTAATACCGCTTTAAAGCAATCCCATATGATTTTAATGGCTGGCTCTTTCCCTTTGGCTGGTGGGAACAACCAGTCTCAAGCAAACTTTTAAATAAGCCATCTCCCAAGGTTCTTGGAGTTTCCAGAGCTGCAGAACCCCAATACCAGGAGACCTGCTGCCCATTTTGAGTGCATCGTTGTGGAAACGCTGAATCCGTCCAAATCTTTGCTGAACCCATAAGGACACTCCAGAGATCCGATCCAACTCGCCCAGACCCCCTCACCAGAGTGTGGGACTGCAGGAAGCAAAGAAGATTGACTGGGCGATCCGTGTCCTTTGTTGGTGCTGCAGAAAAGGCACCAAAACCGCAGAGGGTACCAAGAAGTTGCTACAGGTCCTCCCTCGAGACTGCTGCAGAGAGATCCCGTACATTGTCCTGCCTTCAGTCATCGGACTAAGGAATCCGGAGGTGCAGAGATGCAAGATCGCGGAGCATCCAGCACGAACAGTTTCTTCTAACCTAAGGTACTGTGGGGAAAAAGGTATTGCTTACCTGATTCCAAGAAGTCGCTCCAGAGCGTTGGAATGCAAGTAGAGGTGTGAAGGGCAACCCCCTCTTACCTCAGACCCAAGCTGCTGCTTGTGTCCCCTTCTCGAGTTTGATTTAAGGTCTCCCTTCAATAACACTAGAAACTGGAAGAAATCCACAGGAACACTTCGTAATTTGCTGCTTGTCAAGACTTCAAGTCCTCCCTGAACTGCCTTTACGTAGGGTTTTGTTTTTGGAATTACTAGGCTAAGAAACCGTCTCTAGAACCTTGAAATAAGCTTGTGAGACACTAACCAACCATTTTCCTCCCTTAAAGTGACTTTACTGTATGTGTTTACAGAGTGAATGTATTACCGTATAAACTATTGAAAACCGCAATAACCGATAATAACAATGAAATTGTCTTTTCCCTTTCTAACCTTGCTACAAATGTAACCGCAAACAAACACAAAAGTGAAAGTGCCCTTTGAAGTGTATTTTCAAGTGTTTTTAAGTGTTCTATTATAAACGTCTGAAATATTTAAAGTGATTCTAGTGTAAATACATATATACTTTTTATGTAACTATAAGATTAGATTGAGTGTACTTACCTACTTCTCACATCTTCCTCTTAAGATAAGCCTGACAGTTCTGCCACTCTGCAAAGGTCCTGAGCTAGTACAGACTGATAATAAGTTGGGGAGATCTACAAACCACTTGGATAGCTTACTAAAGTCTTACCACCAGTAGGACTTTAGGAAAACTCCCCTAACACTGGTGTTCCAGCTGGTGGGATTTGTGTAGGTTGGATTAGACTGATTCTAGTTTATTGCACACAACAAATCCATCCTCCAGGTCACTATACTGCAAAGTACTAAAACTATGTCCACTATGGAAAACTATAAGGCAGAAGGTCTTATGCCTCTTACTGTTGAAAAACCGAAAGAAATGTATACAGATAAACGTCTTGGTGAAAAAGGGAAAAAAGCAGAGTTAATCCAAAGCTTGTTGGAGTACCGAACTGTAAGTAGGCCTGTAACTCCTACTTCCAGAATAGATCTAGAAGAAAATTATGGTCCGAGTTTAACTCTTGGCCCTCAACTTTCGGATAATGAGGTAGAAGATGTTGTGGATAAAAATGTGATTCTTCAGCATGGGGTCTGGCATGGATTCACATGCTCATGAATATTCCCTGTCGTCAGGCCGGGATCCTCAGTAAAAGAAAAAACTGTTTCCACTGTCTTTCTCCTCTAAACCAATCACTGAACTCTGGGTCATTCTGCCCGCAGCCAATGCCTGCCCTCTCCCTAAGCCCCTTCTCTGGCAGCCATCTTCAGATTTTTACCGCACGTTCAAGTGTTAGCGCTTTTTATCAAATAGATCCCATGTGCTCGTTCGCTCCTTTGACTGGCAAGCAGGCGTCCGTTTGTCTGCATTTTTCAAAGCCCCTCAAGGACAAGCATCGTCAAGGGTTTCATGGAAGATTCCAGAAGGCCATTGGGCCTACACCACACGCCGGACCATGTCGGAGGAGAAGGAGGGAGGTTCCCTCTTCAAGCTCTGCTACAGCTGTGGATTGAGGAACGTGTTTGCGTAGGACAAACACTCCCAGTGACTCAACTGTCTTCATCCGGACCACAAGGAAGCGGATTGTGAAATTTGCCTTGGATTCTCCAAGCGCACCGTCCAATATAGTCACGGTTGGTGGCGTGGCTCAACGCCAAGGCCTCTACCCTGTGTGGCAAGCAAAGGAATACCTCACCCAGGATTGGCCGGCCTGAGAAGCGGGCTTCTAAGTCCTTTTGAGGGCGCTCCATCCTTTGGGGCCCAAGACTAAGGCCAAGCACCGCAAGTCTGTTTCCATTGGGGGTTGCGAAGACCAGGGTGCGCCCATCTTCAACTCCTGCTTCCATCTCCAGTCATTTCTCCAACTCCTCTGCAAAGAGGAAATCGCCTAACCCGGGTAAACTGCGGGAGAAACCGGAGAAGATCAAGGCGCAGGGAAAGGTGTCCGACCTGCCTCTCAAGGCGAAGTCATCCTCAACGATCAAGCTGGTGGCAGCCGCCCTCTCGAAGGTGGAAGGGGCTGACCTGGCCAGGGGACCCCAGAAGGTGCCCAGAGAGGCCCTACCCCCAAGGCGGGAGGCCTCGGCCAAGTCAGTGGAGAAAAAACACCAGAGAAGAGGATGCCATCCGTAAGCCTGAGGCCAACCCCTCAGGATGCAAAAAATCTGGGGGTATAGGGGTGGGGTGTGGATGTCTCAACTGTGCTCCAGGGCACAGATATTTCTTCCTTGGACGAGGAAGACCTGTGTCCGTTCGCACGGTCCTGGAGGACGTGCGGAACAACGACGGCGGAAACGCAAGGATGACGATGACGGCGGAAACGCGAGGATGACAATGACAGCGGAAATGCAAAGGGTGATGACGTGAGCGCTGGGCCCAGTAAGCCTAACCCCGCTCCCCCCCCCCCCCGACGCCTCTCAGAGACGTATCACTGGCCATCCTTTCAACTCTCCACAGCCTGGTGTTAGAGATCCAGAAGAGGATGCCGATGGCACCTCCCGCACTGGCCCTGGTGACACTGGGCCTGCCTCTGGCAAAGAAGAGAAAACTGAACCCTACACCACCTCATCAACCACCACACGTGCCTCCCCCTTCCTCCCAGGGATACGAGGACGGACACATTGACTATGGACACAGACGGCAGCGTTTCTCCGCCGCCGAGGGCTTCTCCCACGGACGAAGGGTGGGGTCATTCCATGCCATGGTTGCCTGCGCGTCTGAGCTCTTCAATCTGACGCCAGAAAAGAACAAGAAGGAAGGGTTCCTTTACCAACGACGTGAGACCAAGAGGAAGACCATTCTGGCGGTGCCTCTCCTGGACAACGTTTGGGATGAGGGCCTGGCGCTGATGACAAACCCAGCCTCAGCCCCGGCGAAGAGGGATAGGCTGGAGAAGAGGTACCGGGTGCCGGAGTCCGCACACAAGTGCCTACGGTCGCAGCCCTCCCCGGACTCTGTGGTCTCGGCGGCTGCAAGGAAGTAGTCTTCTAATCCCTCATCTTCAGCCTCCATTCCCCCAGACAGCGAGGGGAAGAAGTTGGAAGCCATGGGTAGGAAAGTGATCTACTTCGGCGGCGACGACAGTCAAGGCAAGGAATGCGCTTGCGATCCTGCCCAGATACGACATGAAGCTAGGGTATAAGATGGCTCCACTGCTGGAATTTCTGCTTGACGACAAGTGGATCGTTGCACTTGAGATCCTCGATGAGGGCGAGATGGCATTGTACCATGCCATCACTCTGGCACTGAACATCGCGGACACGGGGTTCCAACAGATGGGAAACGGTGTCTGCTTCTCTCCGTCGGCGAGGCTGGTAGAAGCCCACCAACTTCCGTCAAGGGGTCCAGACAAGAGTGCTGGACTTGCCCTTCGACAGGGACAACCTCTTTGGGAAAGCCGTTGACGAATTGTCGCAGGCCATTAAGACTGACACGAAGATGGCCTGTGCCCTGGGCGCTCTTCAGCAGCAGCATCCATCCTTTCGTGCCTGCAGTGGAAAATCTGGCAGATTGTCAAAGGGTTTCGGCAGGGGACCCTCTTCGTACCATCAACCCTCCGATCTATGCCCCAAGAGGCCTACAGGGGCCCTTCCAAGGCTTTCGGTGGAGGTGGTCGATGTCATCTTCGCTCCAAAGGCGGGACGCAGACCCCAAAGCAAGATTAAACCAGCAAGGACATCTGGCCCCCACCCATGCACACCGGCGGGAGGCCGGCTGGTGGACTTTGTTAGCGAGTGGGAAAAGATCTCCACTGACCGATGGGTGCTGGGCGCTCTTGCCCACGGACACACTCTAGAGTTCCGTTAGAAGTGTCCACGTATACCACTGGTGGCCCGGCAGGAGCAGAACATCCCTCAGCTCCAGCAGGAGTTACGGGCCATACTCAGAAAAGGGGCGATGGAGCCAGTTTCAAAGCAAATCTGGGGCTCCGGAATCTACTCCAGATACTTCTTGGTAAAGAAGACCAGGGGGCTGGAGGCCCATTCTATACCTGCAACGTCTCAACAAACACCTCAAGTCCCAAAAATTCAGGATGGTTGCGTTGCAACACGTGCTCGGCCAACTGGAGGAAGGAGACTTCTTGACGTCGCTGGATCTGGAGGACACGTTCTTCCACGTCCCCATTTACGAGAAGCATCGAAAGTTCCTGCGCTTCGTAGTTCAAGGGAGGCACTACCAATTCAAGGCCCTTCCATTCGTACTGAAGTCGGCACCCAGGGTGTTCACAAAGTGCCAGGCACCAGTGGCGGCCCATCTGCGCCTACAAGGGATACATGTGTACTCATCAAGGGACGTAGCTGTCTGACACACAGTGAGGACCATCCGGCTGCTGATGGATATGGGATTCTCCGTGAACTAGCCAAAGTCCTGCTTGATTCCATTGCAGAATGCGCTGTTCCTGGAGGCCAGGCTCAACACGGTCTCCTGCCTGGCAGCTCCCTCGGAAGAGAGGATAGCAGCCATTTCAGGCAAGGTGCAACGGCTGTTGGCACTGAAGACAGACACAGTGTGGACCATCAAGTCGCTGCTCGGCACGATGTCTTTGTGCATTTACTTGATACGACTCTGCAGGTTCCGGTTGCGACCCCTTCAGGAATTCCTAGACGCTCGGTGGATCCAGGTGTCTAGGAGCTTCGCAGACAAGATTGTTCTCGCAGCGGTGTTCTGTCGAGCGTTAAGGTGGAGGGGCGTGCGCTCCAACATCGCCAGGTGCATGGACCTCCAGAGCCCCCCGTACCAGGTGACGGTCACCACGGATGCTTCCCTGTAGGGCTGGAGAGCCCACACCGGCTCTCCAGCAGTCCAGCCTATGGCTACCGGAGGAGAGTGATCTCCACATCAATGTCCTGGAGCTGCGGGTAGTGTTCTGGGCCCTCAAGTCATTCCTCCTATCCCACAAGGGCAAGGTGGTGAGGGTTTTCATGGACAATTCCACCAGAATGTTCTACATCGGGAGGCAGGCGGTACCAGATCCCTGGCGCTCTCCAGAGAGGCGCAGGACTTGTGGCACTGGGCCGTCACCCCAAGAGATGTTCCACATTCCTTTCCACCTGGCGGGAGTCAAGAACTCCATCACCGACTCCCTCAGCAGGGAGCTGCGCTCTTACCACGAGTGGGAACTTCGACAGGATCAAATGGACAGCATCTTCCTCAGATGGGGCAGACACCAGATCGATCTGTTTGCGACGACGACAAATTCCAAATGCCAGAGATGCGCCAGCAGATTCCACCAGCCAGGGAGCATGGGAGACATGTTTTCCTTCCCATGGTAAGGCCTGTTCCTGTATGTGTTCCCTCTGTTGGCTCACCTGCTGCGAGTCATCAATCAACGGTGCCGATGCAGGATGATCCTGGTCGCCCCGGCGTGTCCGAGGCAGATTTTGTACCCAGATCTTCTCAACCTGTCCACGTCGCCCCCGGTCAAGCTTCCCGTGGTCGCGGATCTGCTCTCCAGAGAAGCAGGCGAAATCCTTCATCACGACCCAGGATCGCTGAACCTGAAGGCTTGGTTCCTGCAACTTTAGAGTTTGGCGGGTACAAGCTGCTGGCGGACTGCAGGGAGGTCCTTGCCAGGGCCAGAGCGTCATCGACTCTGAAGTGCTACGGGCACAAGCGGAAACGTTTCGCAATGTGGTGCCGGACGCAGAAGATTAACCCTTTGAGTGTCACGGCCCTGCAGATTCTTCTGTACTTGTTGTCCTTGGCCAAGGTGAGGCTAGCACACGCCTCCATCAAGGTGGATCTTGCAGCTATCTCCAGCTGCAACAGGTCTCTAGGACGGCCTTCTCTTTGGTCCCACCGTCTCATCAAAGAGTTCCTCAAAAGTCTATTCCGTTTGTTCCCGCTGGTGAAGGTGCCTGCCCCGGTGTGGGAAATCAACATAGTACTGACGTGGCTCATGGGGGCCTCGTTCAAGCATATGCATCAGGTCCCACTCAAGTTCCTCAGGTCCCAAACAGCTTTCCTCATGGCCATCACCTCTGCCAGGAGGGCAGGTGAGATCCAGGCCTTATCCTGCCAACAGCCGTATCTGACTTTTCATGACAAGAGGGTGGTGCTGCGGACGCACCCCTCCTTCATGCTGAAGGTTCAGTCGGAATTCCACCTCACCAAGCCTTTGGTGTTGCCTGCGATTTTCCGAAACCTTCATCGTCAGCTGAAAGGACTTTGCACTCGCTGGATGTGGCTTGTGCTCTGAAGTACTATGTGGCACGCACACAGGGTTTCCTGAAGACGTCTCAAGTTTTCATGAACTTTGGTCCTGTGAACCATGGGAAGGCCTTGTCCAAGGCTTCCATCTCCAGGTGGATCTCTGGCTGTATCACTCACTTTCACTGGTTGGCAAACCGACCCCTGCCCGTCGGCCGTCCGAGATCTCATTCCACCAGAGCGTTCCTGTCTGATGTACCACTGCTGGACATCTGCAGGGGTGCTACGTGGAGGTCCACGCACACCTTTACAAGATTCTACTGCGTCGACAGGGATTCCAGAGAGGAGTCCCGGGTCGGCCAAGCAGTGCTACGCAACCTGTTTTCTTGAAGGTGAGCCTGTTCCGGAGGTAAGAGTCATTTCTTCTGTTGAGCCTTGCCACCTCCTGTGTTTGTGTAATGTTTTACTGCTATGTATTCTTTATTCATGAGCATGTGAATCCATGCCAGACCCCATGCTGGAGAAGGAACAAGTTACTTACCTGTAACTATTGTTCTCCAGCATGGGTCTGGTATGGATTCACATGCGAACCCTCCCTCCTGCACCTCTGTGGCTCTTCTTGGTCATACTGCTACTTTACGTGCTACCAAATCTGGCTGCGAGAGGAGAGGCTTAGGGAAATGGCAGTCATTGGCTGGGGGCAGTATGACCCAGAGTTCAGTGATTGGTTTAAAGATGAAAGACGGTTTGTAAGTGAAAGTGAAACTATTTTTTTTTCTTTTACTGAGGATCCGCCTGACAGGGAATATTCATGAGCATGTGAATCCATGCCAGACCCATGCTGGAGAACAATAGTTACAGGTAAGTAACTAACTTGAGATAGTACTTCTCGAGAAACACTGACTCGGAGGCGGCCTCTATCCTACTCGTATGCGTTGCTGCTCGTTGCTGTCGTGTGAGGTGCGGCCTGAGTCAGACGGCGTCAGACAGCGTGTGAGGTCCCTTCCTCGAACCTGCAAGACCGAGGCTGAGCGTTCTGGGTACGAGCTCGCGCTTGTGCCGTTGCATCCGTGGAACTCGCCAGAGTCCGCCCTCCAGACCCCCCCCCCACCCCGCCACCCCCCCCTTTGGTACCCAGTACCCGCATCCACGGACATCAACGGATATAAGTGTGGCAACGGTCTGAGGGGGAGTTACGGGATCCGTGGAGGGCTACTACTGTCACGCCTGCACCTACGGTGGGTAAAGTACAAAGAGGGACAAAAGGCGGAAAGGGTTGAGTAGCGTAGGGGCGAGCTGCACTGAATAGTGCAGGTACACTGCTCAGCAGGTTGCGCTGCCCCTTTAGCTGAGCCCTCTCGCCCTACCCCTTACCCCTTTCCCTTCCTCCTCTCCTGTACCCTGATACAGCATAGCTCCATCGGGGCGAGGGGGTACGCCCAGGTGGGTGCCTGAGGGACGAATAGCGGAAAGGGGGGATATTTTGTATCTGATCTGCGCTGTTAGTACCTGTGGGTACTGTAGTACTGGGTGATACTTTGCACTATGTCTGTGCTGCTCAGTAAGGGCGCAGCAGGCTGCTTGTAGAGACCTCCTGTGCTGTATTATTGCTGGGAAGATTGTCCTGAACAGGAGTGGAGCAGTGGTACCTGGCTACCTACTACAGAAGCACTAGCCATTACTGCTGCTGGTACATCTAGCGCTAGGTTGGAGGCGGCCCTGCAGGTGGCCCTATAATAACGTAGTATATGTGTGGTACCGGCTGAGGTGCAGCCTGATATAGCGCTAAGGCTGAACGCCCAGTAGATGTAAACGTGGTACATACATACCCTGCTGAGTTGACTTCTTGACTCCGATAAATACCTGGAGACTGCGGGCTTGCGCCTTTGATCCAGGTACTGAATAACAACGGAGTGTAGTATAGTGGGTAGAACCCCGCCAATTGAGGGTCACTGAGACAAGCCGATTAATCATTGGCAGGGATTCCATCAGTGGTCCTCTCAATGCAATCAGGCAAGAACCGGAATCATCCAGTGTACAATCTAAGGAAAACCAATCCAAGAGCAGTTGCCCATGGCCTTGTCAACAAGAAGGTTGAGATGGAAAAACTGATACCTAAAGTAAAAGTAAAAAAAAACTCCCCCATTAAGCAAGGTGCGATTACTTCTTTCTTTCCTCCTCGTGAAATAAATTCGACCATAATTGAAGAAGATACACCCGATCAACAAGAAAATGCTCTATTGAATGAGTCAAATTTCGAAGATATTGACAATAACTCATTATTAGATTTATGCTTAAATATCCAAAGAAGCATGACGCCACAATCTGTTGCAAGACTGAGCAACAACAGCGGATCACAGACCGATAAATTAATGAGCATACCGTCGGGGGCATCTACGGTAGGGGAAGGATTAGATAGACTTTCGGTCTCACCTAATTTGGCATTGGCTTCGATGGAAGATGACCCCGACGAAGAAATTGAATGCTCAGATAAACCATACTCGGGGGCAGCCGAAATTGCTGAGATCCAGGCATCGGTAGCATCATTACAATTTGCGCTCAAGATCTTGTTGAAAATGTCGGGGCGGATTTTGGCCAATATGGATATTCTAGTCAGGGAAAAAAAGGGGAGATCGATCTCTGTCGAAGATGCAGAAGCAAACCTATCTGAAGCTATCCATATGGCAAGCGAGACTGATGAGCAACAAAACTTGAAATTGAGGAGGAGATGAGTAGTCTTGACCCATTCTCCTCCAAAAAACAGAAGAGGCTAGCAAGAAAAGCAAATAAGGATAAAAGAGCGCGATGGGAACACTAACTAAGAAATCCAGGAAAAGAGTAGCAAGAGCCAACAAAAGGAAGGCAGCCCGTGATGGATATTTGACCAGTTGGCTACTCCCTGAACAAGAGCCCAAATTGGACCGGGAAGAAATGGAAGAGACGGTGGAAGAGGTGTAGGAGAGAGATGGCACTGCAGCAGACACGGCTAAACCAGCAGGTCAACTGACAGTGCTGGAAGACTCACTAGCTGAAGAAACGGCTACTATGCTAGCTAAGAATGAGAAGAAAGGTAGTCGTATATGCTTGATTAAGAACCTCTACCAGAGCAAGGTCAACAAATGGTTATCACGATCGGAATTGCTGATAAGATTATATTCTGTTCCACAACTCCGGGTATTAACCTCAGATGACTTTCAATTTGTGGAACCTTTGAAAGGCCCCAATCCAAATGTCTCTGCGCTTCATTGTAAGTTCTTGGCTACGGCGGATTTACTAAGAAAGCACAAAGAAGAATTAAAAACAGCAGATGTGGAAGTGGATGCTGACCTAAATGAAATAGATCCATGCTGCCCGGAGGAAGAAGTTGCCATAAGTGTGGCAACAGCAATCTGCTCAAACAAACCTATAGACAAGAAGATAGAAGTAGCTGATGTCCAACAAGTGCTGAAATGGTTGACTAATGCCCTTCCCGAGATTCTAAGGAAACAATGAAATCTATCTATTGTATCATGGAACTGCCGGGGCTTCTCACATTTACTCTCATTAGAGGGCTCCACGAAAATGTTCAATAAATGCAGCTGTTTCTGTCTACAAGAGACATGGGCCATAGACCCTTTGTTATTAGACGGTTATACGCTGTTCCACTCAGCCGCTTCAAGAGGCGAGAAGGGCAGGCCTTTTGGTGGTCTTGCTATAGGAGTGGCTAACACTTTGGGGTCCAGGCAGTTTGAATGTAATTGTGAAAGCAATTTACTTGCAGTCGAAGTGATACTTGACGGCGATGACTCCATGGGCTCATTTTTGTTGGTGAGCCTGTATAATCCTCCTGGGTCAACACTGAATGAACAATTGCAAGACTCTTTACAGGACTTGTTGGCGAATTGGCTACACACAACTACTGATGCGGGGGTAATGGTTGTGGGAGATTTCAATTGCCACATGAGAGGATGGGAGTGCAAAACGCAGAATCCGAAACTGAGAGAAAAGGGAGCTATGGCTCATAATAGAAAAGATGAGAAGGGCAATGTATGGGAATATCTGTTCGAATCCTGGGAAATGATAATGCTCAATGGTAGAACCGTCAGTAACTATCCTGGGCAATATACATGGTCCAATGGTGTTTCTCATAGCACGCTGGACTACGTATTTATATGCCCCAGGCTTCAAGAACAGATTGAAGATCTGATAGTTATGCCTAATGAGTGGAGTGATCATGCGGCTTTAAAATGTGTGGTGAGAAACAGTCCCCATCTAGTAATGTGGGTATCGTAAAAGTCAACAATGCAGGTACTAGGATCTCTTGGTCTGATAAAAATATAGTACGTGCAGTTGAAACCTTGGGAACAGTAGAGCCCAATGAGTTGTCCAAACTTAAGGCAATAGCCATTAATTCCATAGAGAATTGGATTCGTGTTTTTGCAGGTAAACATGCGGTTGCTCCTATGGGGCAAATGATGGGTAGTGGGGGAAATAAACTGCCATTTGATAAAATAATCTGAGATATGAAACGCAAATGTAGAGCTGAATTGCGAAGGGCCAAGAAAATAATGGCCCTTGGAGAAGTATATTATCGAACAGTTAGAGAGATCAAAAATAGATTCAGGTCAGCCATTAAGGCAAAAAAAAGGGCGGATAAGCTACTCTCATGGCAAAAACTGGTGAGAACCATATGTGAAGGAAAGACCCGTAACATCTGGTCCCTTCTGAGCGAGGCACAAGGCCCACAGAGGAGGGCCCTAGTTAACCATATTGAAGCGAGAGTGTGGGTAAAATTTCTGGAAAACAGAAATATAGAGGGCAAGGAAGAAACAATGTTGGGCAGCCCGCCTTGTGAGGTCCCATTTCCTATATCATACGAGCTCATCCTGAATAAAATCAAAGAGATAAAATCGTCAAGAGCACCGGGACCCAATGGTCTGGCCAACATTGTTATGAAAGCGTACCCTGAGTTTTGGGCGAGTCTCCTAAATATCCTGTTTGAGAAAGTTGTAACAACAGGTAAAATACCCTGCTCCTGGCAGACGGCAATATTAATTCCCGTTTTTAAAAAGGGTAATAGACTTGATCCAAGCAACTATAGGTTGCTCTCAATGTTAGATGTTACGGGAAAGATATTTGCCTCACTTTTGCTCAATGAACTACAATCTTGGGCCGAGGGTAAAGGAGTACTGTCTAGATTCCGAAGTGGGTTTAGACAAGGTTACTCTACTGCCCATAACATCATGGTAATGGATATCTTGCGATCTAGAGCATTGAGAAGTGGATCTGCCCCTCTCTATGCACTTTACATAGATTTCTCTGCGGCATTTGATTCTATACCTCGTAGCCGTCTGTGGAAAAAACTACAAACAATGGGCTGTCCGGAAGGCTTAATATATTATCTTAGACTTTTGCACTCGAACAACTCAGTTAAATTGAAGCTGGACCAAGAAGGCCACACAACTGAAAATATTGTGCAAAATAGGGGAGTCAAACAAGGCTGTGTAACAGCACCCCTAATCTATAACCTATATGTTTATGATATCCCAGACGCTATAAATGATGTTAGCAATTGTCCGCCGAGAATCGGAAAAACAAGTTGCCCAGTATTAGCTTATGCAGATGACCTGGTGGTATTTGACCATACCATCAGTGGGATGCGTAGATCGGCGGTGGCACTCTGGGAGTATGCAGAAAAGAATGGGCTGAGTATTAACCTAGGTAAAACAAAGATTATGAGATATACAAAAAAGAAGGCCTCACGTGTGCAACTCACAGTAGGGCTAGCGAACATTTCCTATGTCCCCCAGTACCGCTATTTAGGCATAGATTTTGAAGATCGTGGAGATTATGTCGCCTGTAAACAAACACGCCGTATTAAAGCGTCACAATTGACTGCCTTGTTCCATAGATTTACTGTTGGACAAGGCGGTTTTAGCCTGTGGGGGACTCGTCAACTCTATATCCAGGTTTTTGCTCCAGCGGTAACGTATGGCTTGGAAGGCCTCCTGGAGTCTGATCTGAAATGGCTACAGGTGCTAGAGGGTAAATTTTGGCGACATGTTCTGGGCCTATCTCCCTCCGTCCCTATGGCCATTATCAGATTAGAATTGGGTCTGACCTCGTTAAAGGCTTTAGTACTGAAAAAGAGGGCCTCGCTTTATCTTAGAATGACCCGAGATGTAAGTAATGGCCTACTAACAGCGGTCCATCAGGAATTAGAAAAGGAAAGTTTGATCTCTACAACCGTCGACCAGATGAATAATCTGTTCCGCGAAATTGGCTGGCAACACAGAGATGGTAAATACTCAGAGGAAGTAAATAGAGCACTAAGCAAACGTGTAGATCTCTGGGATTGGCTGGAGAATTTTGAACATCTTAAGAGCCTGAGCAGTTACCATTTTGTGCAATATAGATTGTTCGACTTTAGGAAAGCCCAGAAATATCTGAATATCTGTCCATCTGTCAGACTTAGACGGTTCATATTGTTGCTCAGACTGGAACAACTACCTACGCTTATGACCACAGGGAGAAAAGATATGATTGCTGTTGAGAAGCGCATATGCCGACTATGTGAAATCCAAGAGCAGCTGGAGACGGCAAAGCATCTATTGACTGAATGTCCAGAGATGGCCAGCATATTTTCCCCTCTTTTTGCCAGCTATGTCCATGAAACCACGCATATTGGGGAAGCTTTGTTTTGGCATCATTGTCTCAACTCTAACAGTATACGTCTGCTGACAGTCCTGTACACTATCTGGCTGCAAATTGAAGTTAGGTTGGGTATAACTCTATAGATGACTATACTCATTATATGCGGGTAAATACCAGATAGATTGTATGAAACATATGTATATAGATTATATATTCTTCTATTTTAACTTTTTCGGTAAAAGATAGGAATTATTTGTATTTAAAATTGTACTTGGATTCTGAATCATTTGTACCTAAAATTGTTTTTGGATCATGTTTTAATATTATATGGTATGTAACGTGAAATTTGTGTAAAGTTTATAACTTAAACTATAAGACAATAAATATTATTATTAGTAACTTGTTCCATATTAATCCACCTGCCAATCCTCTGACCTCAACGCTACCTGTATCTAACATGTCAACCGAGCTGGTTCTAGAGTTTGACAAATGAAAATGCAGCTTGAACTCAAGAAACTGGGAATTCAGTCTGAAATGGGGGGCAAGGAAAGGAGGAAGAAACTGACTACTCTGTCTGACCTTTGACCCTCCTATTGTCCCGTTCCTGCTTGTCCTTCTTGTGCGCTGTGATGCCCATGGGCATGTAGCGTGTAATCATAATTAAAATAAATAAATAAACCGAGCATGAACTAGAGATGAAAAAGTTGTCTGTTGATTCCACTTGTTTCAGAGTCCTCTTTGCCAGACCACTCCAGTAGCTTGAAGCCTCGTCTCCCCAAAGACGTGGTGTGTTTGTATTATGTGAAAACTGATATTCTTGATTGGCTGAGTACATTTGAATTTGCATGTAAATACAAGGTATTTGTGAAAGTGAGTTTGTTCCATGGGTAATCACTAGGCTCCCCCAGAATTGCTGTGATGGAGTTGAATAATGTTGATAGACAAGATTTCCAGTTGATAAAAACTGCTCTCATAGCCAGGTTTGGGAAGGCCCCTTTCCAGTACCCAAAAAGGTTTAGGGACCTCAAGAAGAGAGATGATAACTTGTGGGTGGCTTGGGTGTGTGAAAGCCTGAAAAACTTAGATGAGTGGATTAAGAGCTACAAGATTAGCTCTTATGAAGGCATGAGGTGTCTCTTCATGCTGGCTGGAAAGTGTTTTGGATGCCTGTTCACCACACCTCAGACAGCACCTTGCTGACTCTAAAGAACTGGACCCCAAGAAGCTAGCAGTGGCTGCTGACTTATGGGTGGCCAACAGGGCCACATACAAGGATTCTGGAGCTCCTCCAGGATAGAGGAAGGGAAAACGCATAACAAGGATGCTTACCCCTGCCACTAGAGGCACTGGGACCAGTATAACTGTGGAAGATGAAAGTTTGAGGAAGTTGCTAAGGCTCCCAAAAGGCTTACCACGTTAGCAGGAGGATCATTCCAAAATTCCCCCACGAAAAGAGGGCCACAAACATAACAAGGGTAAATTCCTCCATAAACAACCTTATAGGGCTAGTGCAACCTCTGGGCCCTAACCAGAGGGAGATTATCAGAAACCCCCATTCCAAAAGACTTTTGGGAAATGTGTGGTTTGTGGGTCTGGTGACCATGTGAAAGGAGATCCCAGATGTAATGGTAAACCTGCAGGGATCCATCCCCTCTGCCAGTTTAACATTCACACATGAAGTGGATATTCAAATGACAGGGGCTAGCTTTTATCCTCAAGCTAAATAACCCATTGGTTTTCAGGCTACAGTTCTTTTTTAGTATCTCATGGACTGTGGGAACAACAGAACATTGAGGTCTATAATTCCATTCCTGATAATTCTAAAGAGTATTATAAAGACAGTGTACCTGTGAATGGACAGGACACCCCTGCTATTAGAGACACTGGGCCAGTATAACTGGGGTAGATTAACGTTTCTTTCAACCTGAGGAAGTTGCTAAGGCTCCCAAAAGGCTTACCCAGTTAGCAGGAGGCCTAGTCCAAATGTGCCCAGTATTGCCAGCTATCATTACATGTAATGAGATGACTATAGACATTCCTGTAAGTGATCAATCAGAAGTTCCAGGAAGAGTACTGTTGGACAATGATTTGAAGGCCTTCTCCAGCATGGGGTCTGGCATGGATTCACATGCTCATGAATATTCCCCGTCGTCAGGCTGGGAATCCTCGGTAAAGAAAAAACCAGTATCAGTTTCGTTTCTGATCTGACTTTCGTAGTAATAACCAATCACTGGTCACTGCGTCATACTGACCACAGCCAATGACTGCCCTCTACCTAAGCCCCACCTCTGGCAGCCATCTTCAGATTTTTACCGCACGTTCATGTGTTGGGATCCTCGTGCTATTGCTCTCGAGCGTTAGTGCTATTTTTTCACGTTTTTTCTCAAAAACTTCGTTTTTTCGGTCAAAAGAGCCTCAAGCTCCACCGACTCTCTATCCGATCAACGGGGACCCGTGTCGGATTCGTCTGCGCCCCTCAAGGGTGAAGATTTCGTCGAGCTACGCTTTTGGAGGACTCCAGAAGTTTCTCAGGCCCGGTCATGGCCCAGGAGAAGGGAAGCTCGACGCCCGGAAAGCTGTTCAGGGTCTGCCCTGGATGCCAGCTGCAGAACGTCTTCAAGGAGGACGAACACTCTTTTTGTCTCTACTGCCTACATGAGGACAAGACGCACGTGGAGAAGGACTGTGCGTTTTGCAGCAACATGTCGGAGCGGACCATGAAGGACCGCCATCAACGTCTCGCCAACTGGCTAGAAGGGAAGAGCCCGTCCGGCGAGAAGAAGAAGAAATCTGAGCGGTCTTCTAAGACCTTTGAGGACGCCCCGGCGACGGGGGTCCAACATAAGGCCAAGCACCGCGAGTCCGCTGGCACCGGGAGCGCCGAACGGTCGGGCTCTACGGGCGCCAGGCAGGGCGCACCCTCCCCGGCACCATCAACCACGAGCCAACGCTCTGGGTCGGGTAAGAGGAAGGCCGAGCACCCGGCGAAGCTCCCGGAGAGGCCCCGGTCGAGCTCGAAGGCGGAGGGGGAGCGAGGCGGTGTCCCCCCCTTCAAGGATAAGGCGGTGAGCGCACCTAAGGTGGTGAAGGCCTTAATCCATCCGGCCAAGCCCTCTATCGAAACTGTCGCGGCGGCCCTGGCTCAGCCTGTGCAGGCTACGCCAGTGGTGGCGACCTCGGGGCTCAGAGTCTCCCTGCCACCTCGGAGGGAGTCCTCTTTTGTGCCCATCGATAGGACCCCCGTGAAATCCCCCGAGGGGAAGAGAAAGGGGGGGCAGGGCGTCGTCGTAGATTCGGCTTCAACCTCGGAGGAGGAACTGGTCGAGGTCTTAAGCCACGGCCTCGGCGTGGAAGAAGACCGGCCCGTCGGGATGGATCCCGACGCAGGTGACGACGACATCGTCGAGGGTACCGACGGGGCCCCTGATCGCCCGTCGGATTCCCCTCTGCCAGCACCGCAAGACAACTCGGCGGCCATTTTGTTGGCTATACAGTCCTTATGCTCGGAGATAAGGACGAGACTACCGTTGCCGACGGAGGAACCTCTCCCGTCGGGGGACCCAGAACCGGGACCTTCTGGTGTTCCCCCTACTAAGAAAAGAAGGATCCACCCTCCACCTCCTTTTCAGCCGTCGCGCCCCGTCCAGCCCTCCTCCCCGTCCACCCGAGGGGATGATACGGGGACTGACACGGCAGCGACGGGTACGGACGACGAGGTATACGACGAGGATGTACCGTCGTCGCCTCCCACCAGGGCTTCTCCGCCCGACGAGATTGGATCGTTCCACTCCATGATCACCAGGGCATCCGAGCTTTTTCAACTCTGCCCTGAGGAGAAGAAGAAGGAAGGTTTCCTTTATCAGCGGCGCAAGGCCAAGAGGAAGACGGTCCTCTCAGTGCCTCTATTGGACGACATTTGTGATGAGGGCCTCACCCTCCTCAAGAACCCTTCCACGACGCCAGCTAGAAGAGACCGGTACGAGAAGAAGTACCGGGTCCCGGACACGGCCCCCCTGTGCCTCCGGGCGCAGCCTACCCCGGACTCCGTCGTCTCCGCGGCGGCCAGGAAGAAAGCGGGGGGGGGGTGCGGCCTCCACATCGACTTCCCCACCGGACGGTGAGGGAAAGAAATTGGACGCTATGGGACGCAGAGTCATCTCGTCGGCAGCGACGACGATTAAAGCGGACAACGCCTTGGCTATCGTGGCCCGCTACGACAGGGAGCTCTGGTACAAACTGGCTCCCCTGCTGGACTTCCTGCCGGACGACAAGAGGACAGAGGCCCTGGAGATCCTGCAGGAAGGTGAGGTGGCTTCGGACCACGCCATTACCGTTGCGACGGACATCGCCGACACTGGGTTCCGCCAGTTGGGCAACGGCGTTTGCCTTAGGCGGCGTGGATGGCTCAAGGCTACGGACTTCCGTCAAGACGTTCAGACCAGAGTCCTGGACATGCCCTTCGATGGGAACAACCTGTTTGGGAAAACAGTGGACGATTCCCTTCAGGCCATTAAAGCGGACACTGAGACGGCCCGGGCCCTGGGAGTTCTGCAACAACGACGGACGCCCTTTCGGAGCAGCGGAGGCAAGGGCGCCTCCAAAGGTTCCGGCGGCGGTTTCTCCACCTACCGTCAAGCGGCCCGCTCGTCGTCTCAGGAGGCCTACAGAGGACGAGGCAAGTCTGGCGGACCCCGCCGTCGTCGCCAAGGAGGTCAAGGCGGCAAAGCATCGTCGAAGCAGGATTGAACCGGCCGTGGGGTCGGGCCCCCACCGAAGCACCCCGGTGGGAGGCCGGCTGGCGAGCTTCGTCAGCGTGTGGGAGTCCATCTCCACCGACCGTTGGGTGCTGGATGCCTTGGCCCGGGGCCACGCGCTCGAGTTCCAGAGAAGGTGCCCGCGCGTCCCCCCCGTGGCCAGGAACGAACTTCACGTCCCTCAACTTCTCCTGGAGGTAAAAGCGATGCTCAGGAAGGGCGCCATCGAACTCGTCCCAAAGAGGCTTCGGGGCTCCGGAGTCTACTCGAGATACTTCCTCGTGAAGAAGAAGACGGGGGGATGGCGCCCCATCCTGGACCTGCGACGTCTGAACAAGTTCATCAAGGCGCAGAAGTTCCGGATGGTCACCCTCCAGCACGTCCTGGGTCAGCTGGAGGAAGGAGACTTCCTGTCGTCGTTGGATTTGGAGGATGCCTACTTCCATATTCCCATCCTAAAGGGGCACCGAAAATTCCTCAGGTTTGTGGTCCAAGGGCGTCATTACCAGTTCAAAGCCCTCCCCTTCGGACTACGGTCGGCACCCAGGGTATTCACCAAGTGCCTCGCACCGGTGGCGGCGCAGCTGCGCCGCGAGGGGGTCCACGTCTACCCCTACCTGGACGACTGGCTCATCCGAGCCAAGACAAGGGAGCTCGCCGTGGTTCACACGGCAAGGACCGTCCAACTTCTCACGGACCTGGGATTCTCCGTGAACTACGCCAAATCCCACCTGGTACCCGCGCAAGACGCTCTGTTTCTGGGAGCGAGGCTCAACACAGTGTCCCTTCTGGCCTCCCCGTCGGAGGAGAGGACCAGGACCATCCTGGGCAAGGTGCAGCGGATGTTGGTGGCCGACGCGGCCAAGGTGAGGTCCATCAAGTCCCTCCTCGGAATGAGGTCTTCCTGCATCTACCTCATTCCCATGTGCAGGCTCCGGATGCGCCCGTTGCAGGAGTTCCTGGACGCGCGCTGGATCCAAACGAGGGGCAGCTTCGAGGAAAGGATCACACTCGACGAGAGTTTCCGACGAGCGATCCGGTGGTGGGGCACCCGCGCGCATCTGACGGCGGGCTTGAACTTCCAGACCCCAGCCCACCAGGAGACAGTGACCACGGATGCCTCCCTGGAAGGGTGGGGAGCGCACACCGAAAATCTGCACGCAAGAGGCCTTTGGCTCCCGACGGAGAAATCCCTACATATCAACGTCCTGGAGCTCCGTGCAGTGTTTTGGGCCCTCAGGTCCTTCCTTCCGTCCCTCAAGGGCAAGGTGGTGAGGATCTTCACCGACAACACCACCACCATGTTTTACATCAGGAAACAGGGCGGAACCAGGTCCCCAGCACTGTCCAAGGAGGCGCAGGACCTGTGGCATTGGGCCATCGGCCAAAGGATATTTCTGGTGCCGTTTCATCTGGCAGGGATAAAAAACACCATCGCCGACTCACTCAGCAGGGAGCTGCGCTTGTGCCACGAGTGGGAGCTACGGCAGGATCTAGTGGATCGCCTCTTCCGACGGTGGGGCACACCCCAGATCGACCTGTTCGCGACGGCGACGAACTCCAAGTGCCAGAGGTTCGCCAGCAGGTTTCCCGAGGCGAGGAGCATGGGCGATGCTTTCTCGTTCCCCTTGGAGGGCCTGTTCCTCTACGCGTTCCCTCTTTTGCCACTGCTAATCCGGCTCGTCAACCAGCTCAAGAGGTCACGGTGCAGGATGATCCTCGTCGCACCTGCGTGGCCGAGGCAGATATGGTTCCCGGACCTTCTGGACTTGTCGGCGTCCCCGCCAATCAAGCTGCCGGTGGACGCGGATCTACTCTCCAGAGAAGGAGGCGCCATCCTCCACCACGACCCGAAATCGCTGAACCTGCAGGCCTGGCTCCTGCAGCACTAGAGTTTGGAGGATACGACATACCGGCCGACTGCAGAGAGGTTCTTGCAAAGGCCAGGGCGTTCTCGACTCTTAAATGCTACGGACACAAATGGAAGAGGTTCTCTGTCTGGTGCCACGCACAGAAGATTAACCCTCTATGGATTACGGCCCCCCAAGTACTGCCGTACCTGCTGACGCTGGCCAAAGCTGGACTGGCACACGCGTCCATCAAGATTCATCTTGCTGCGATCTCCCGATACACCAGAACCACGGGGCGGACGTCCTTGTGGTCTCATCGTCTGGTGAAAGAGTTCATGAAGGGACTGTTCAGATCGTTACCACCGGTGAAGGCTCCGGCCCCGGCGTGGGAGCTCAACGTGGTGCTGACCAAGCTCATGGGACCTCCGTTCGAGCCTCTGCACTCAGCTCCGTTGAAATTTCTGTCGTGGAAAACAGCGTTTCTTGTGGCCGTCACCTCCGCACGACGAGTGGGAGAGATCCAGGCCCTTTCCTGCAAGGCCCCGTACTTGACTTTTCACGACACGAGGGTAGTGCTCAGGACGCACCCCTCCTTCATGCCCAAGCTACCGTCGGACTTCCATCTCAACGAACCCTTGGTGTTGCCTGTGTTCTTCCTGTCGCCTTCGTGGCCGGCTGAGAGGACTTTGCACTCGCTGGATGTGGCTAGAGCGCTGAAGTTCTACGTGGACCGCACGAAGTGTTTTCGGAAGACGTCACAACTCTTTGTGAACTTTGGACCTGTCAATCAGGGGAAGGCTCTCTCGAAGGCTTCCATTTCCAGATGGCTCTCCGGCTGTATCATGTACTGTCACCGGTTGGCAAACCGACCGCTGCCTGGCCGTCCGAGAGCCCATTCCACCAGAGCAATCGCAGCTACCACGGCGTTCCTATCTGGTGTGCCCCTGCTGGACATATGCAGGGCTGCTACGTGGAGGTCGACGCACACCTTCACGAAATTCTACTGCGTCGACCGGGATTCCAGGGAGGAGTCCAGGGTCGGCCAAGCAGTGCTGCGCAACCTGTTCGCCTGAGGTGAGCCTGGTGAGGAGGTAAGATGCTTAATGTTGAGTTTGATGTGAGGCTTAATATTGAGCCTTTGCCACCTCCCGTGGTTGTGCATGTGTGTACTGCTATGTATTCATGAGCATGTGAATCCATGCCAGACCCCATGCTGGAGAAGGAACAAGTTACTTACCTGTAACTGTTGTTCTCCAGCATGGGTCTGGCATGGATTCACATGCGAACCCTCCCGCTCACCCCTCTGCGGCTCTTCACTTGGTCATACTGCCACTTCACGTGCTTCCAAATCTGAAGATGGCTGCCAGAGGTGGGGCTTAGGTAGAGGGCAGTCATTGGCTGTGGTCAGTATGACGCAGTGACCAGTGATTGGTTATTACTACGAAAGTCAGATCAGAAACGAAACTGATACTGGTTTTTTCTTTACCGAGGATTCCCAGCCTGACGACGGGGAATATTCATGAGCATGTGAATCCATGCCAGACCCATGCTGGAGAACAACAGTTACAGGGAAGTAACTTGTTCCTTATGTGTAGTCCCCAGTACACCCAACCCTTTCTAAGAAGAGAAGGGAGTAGACAAGGAAAACCATAGACGCAACCTTAAAGGATCTTCCAACAGAGACAAAGGGGAAACCTCTAAAGGAAAGAAGCCCCCCCCCTCATCCCAAACATTCCACAAGGAAGAAGGTTCTTGTTGAAAACCTACAGATCAACACAGTGACCCCACCACCAGCTGAGGCGGAGTTGTTGCTAAAGGAATCCCCTGAAGAACCCTCTTCTGATGAGTCAGAGCAGGAGGAGATTCAACCCTGTCTAGCAGATCTGGATCCTAGAGACAGGCCTGTGCTTTAGACTTTGCTTGAGGAAAGTGGACCCTCAATGACAGACTTCAGTAGGGCACAAAGAGAGGACCTCTCCCTAGAAGGTCTGCTTCAGCTGGCAGCTTCCCAGAGTGAAGGGCAGGACCCTGGGAAGCATAGGCTATACTGGAGGATGGGCTTCTCTACAGTGAGCCTATGGGGTCTATTCTAGGAGATCTCGGGGGACTGTTGTTACCCCTAAGAATTAAGACCCAGATTCCTATAGTTTGAACATGAAGTTCTTCCTGGCTGGTCACTTAAGCTCTAAGAGGACCAAGGAGAGGATCTCATTGTACGTTTACTGGCCTAAGATGGGCGCAGAGATAGAACAACACTGCAGAAGTTGTCACACTTGCCAGTTATCTGGTAAGAGCGGAGCCAAGAATGTGGTACACTTAGTGCCTCTCCCAGTAATGGGAGTTCCTTTTGAGAGGGTGGGGATTGACATTGTTGGTCCCCTAGACCCACCAACATCTTCAGGCAACCGATTTATATTGTTTGTGTTGGACCATGTCGCAAGGTACCCTGAAGCTATTCCAATGAGAACTGTTACTGCTCAGGCAGCAGCCAAGGCCCTACTTGGTATGTTTACTAGAGTAGGATTTCCTAAGAAGGTTGTATCTGACAGGGGGTCAAGTTGTATGTCCCACTACATGCAGGCCACGTGGAAAGCCTGTGGGGTCACCTACACATTCTCAACTGGCTACCACCCTCAGACAAACGGGTTGGTAGAGAGGTTTAATTGGACAACGAAGAGCATGATTGGAGCTTTGGAAGAACCACTTAGGAGAAAGTGGGATATTCTTCTGCCATGCCTTTTATTTGCCTACAGAGAAGTTCCTCAAGCTGGAGTGCGCTTTAGCACCTTTGAGTTACTTTATGGTCATCCAGTCAGAGGCCCTTTGGCCCTGATCAAGCAGGGTCTGGAGAGTGTTCCTTCCCTGAAGCCAGTAAGGATTACGGACTATATGGTTGGCCTCAGACAGCGGGTGGCACTCATGATGACGGGGGCTACTGAGAATTTGAAAGCTGGTCAAGCTCTGGTTAAGCAATGGCTGAACCAGAAGTCAAACATGGTGTATTTCACTCCAGACCAATTCATCATGTTCCCAATAAGTCAAAGGGCCGTACAGGTCAAATGGACAGGACCCTTCACAGTTGTGGGAAAACTTGGAGAGGTCAATTATTTGGTAGACTTGAGCAACGCCAAAGAGGCCCCCAGGGTCTTTCATGCCAACCGTCTGAAGGTTTATGTTTTCAGACAAGAGATAGGAGCTTTGCTCTTACCTTCTGATCAGGAAAAAGAGGAGAGTGGGCCTCTCCCAGATCTTCTAAGTGGACACCCTTCAGATGGTCATTAGAAGGGATACAACTCTACTAATCTGACAATAAAGCAAGAGGAGGAGTGCAACGCTTTGTTGACTCACTTAGCTCCTCTGTTCTCACTAACACCAGGCTTGACCCCTTGGGGCCAGCGTGACATTGACACTAGCGATAGTGTACCTGTAAAAAGCAGGGGCTAAAGAATGTCAGATAATGTGAGGAATCGCATAAAAGAAGTCAATAAAATGCTTGCCTTTGGAGTGATTGAACATTCCACAAGTCCATTGGCTAGCCCAGTTGTGTTAGTACCAAAGGTAGGAACTAAAGAATTTAGATTATGTGTGGACTATTGGGCATTACATGCAGTTACCAAGGCTGATGCCCATCCCTTGCTTAGTACTGATAAACTGGGCTCAGCAAAATTCCTCAGTACTTTTGACCTGACAAGTAGTTATTGGCAGGTTGCGATAGCTACCAGTTCAAGGAGAAGACAGCATTCTCAACCCCCGAAGGCTTCTACCAGTTTAAGGTCATGCCCTTTGGTTTAAAGAATGCATCTGCCACATTCCAGAGAATGTTTAACCATGTTCTAAATGGGTTAGAGAACCTCTGCATGGCATACTTGGATGACACAGCAGTGTTCAGCCCTACCTGGGAAGAACATCTTGACCCCCCTTGGACATGTGTTAAAAGCCCTTAAATGGGCCAATCTGACCAATCAAAGCAAATAAATGTGAAGGTGGTCAGAGTAAAGTGGTCTACCTTGGTCATGAGGTGGGAGGAGGGGAGATCAAGCCCTTACCCAGCAAAGTACAGGCTGTACAAGACTGGGCCACTCCAACTCAAGTAAGAGCCTTCCTAGGACGTACTGGTTATTACAGGAACTTCATTGAGAATATGGGACCATAGCTTCACCTCTGAATGCCATATCCTCTCCCAAGAACTCTAAAAAGGTTAAGTGGAATGTGGACTGTGAAAAAGCCTTTTGTCATGATGCCTACCCCCGGGCATCCGGATCGAGTCCATCAGCCCCGGGAGCAGGCATCCAGATACTCATTAAAACCCTAACAGCCCCGGCTGGGGGTTGTTTGTATTCAGTCCTGGCGCCTTAGGCGCCAGGCTCATCATAGAAATCAGTCCTGGCGGCATAGGCGCCAGGCTCATAGACTTTACTTACCTTATGCAGACCATGCTGCAAATGAGTCCAAGCCAATGTGAGGCCTGGATGGGACTATTTTATTACAGGGACTATTTTTTACTCTGGTGTGGTTCTGGGGAACTTCTTACCTGGGACTACTTTGCAGGCTATTTAAACCACGCCCGAACAGCAGCTCATGCTTCGTGTTATTCTGAATCCAGCAGCGTAACGCTCACCGTGTCTGCAAGTCAGCATCCAGTCTTCTGCCACGCCCGCCTCGTACCTGGAGCTTCTAGAAAAAAGGAAAAGAAAGGAGAAGAGGTTGGATCACAGACATTATTTAATTCCTTACCTGATTCCGGACCCAGCACATCTCCGAGCCTGGAAAGGACATTATTTCAGCACGTGTCGCTTAGCCAGCAGCAGTGCCGCGTTATACTCACCAGTCCACCGCATCTTTCAACTAGGCGCTTCCTCCATCATTTTCTTCGTCGAAACCCAGCACCTGGGGGGAAAACAAAAGGAATAACAAGGTGAGCCGAGAAACCCGACAAAGACAATCTCTTGCCACCATAGGCTTACCTGCTTTACCACCGGAGGTATTATCCTTTAATTTGCTGCATCTTTCTGTGCCGTACCTATAATGGGAGAGAAAACAGCAAGTTAAACTCATGCAGCTTTTACCGGACAGTGTTTGGTAATAGAGGCTCTTACCTGAACGCCATCAGCTGCCTCCAGGCAATATTATTTTGGACCCAGCTGCAACCTAACGAGGGAATGGAACAAGAGTGAACATCAGACATAATGAACTCTTTGAACTTTATAGACACTGGAGTCAATATTCCTCCGGAAGTCCTCCAGTACCTTCAAACCAGTGAAGTAACTGGTATCTACGCGCCCCTGCATACCATGCAGGATGGAGAGCTCATCATTTAAAAACATACGGTGAGGTTACCAAGAGGGGATATCGGAGGTGATTAGTGGGGAGAACGAGAACAGTTGGGGGGGGCATCACTAAAGTCCACGGGTGGCTAAATCCCTTTCTCCACTTGCAGGAGAATACTTCTACGAGTCCAGCAGACAAGATTAGGCGGGCCAGTCCAGACTGTCATCTCTTCAATACGCATCACGTTGGTGGAGACCGCAGCTGTCCAGGTCCGATCGACGCCCCTGTGGTAACCAGTTGAGCGTAACACCTTCCAAGTGCTGAAAGATGCCCTCTGTAAAACTCCAGTGCTGAGAGCTCCAGATTACACTCAAGCCTTCCTAGAGCAAACTGATGCTTCCAATACAGGGATATGAGCAATCAAGAGCCAATTTGATAGCAAAGGCAGGGAGCACCCCATCTGCTTCATTAGTACAACATTAAAAGACGGAGAAACAAGATAGGCAACCATTGAATGTGAATGTTTTTCTATTGTGTGGGCCCTGAAGAAATACAGACCATACCTGTATGGAGCTACTTTCACGTTTCAAACTGACCACCAACCCTTAAGGTGGCTGATAGCAGATGAAAGGAGAAACCCCAAAATTGCTCAGGTGGTCCATAAGCCTACAAAGCTTTAACTTCACTATTGAGCACAGGTCAGTTACGCAACATAAGAATGCTGATGGTCTCTCCAGAAAGTATGACCGACTGGATCAAGAGAGCCATTGTATTTATGTATTGCATTTGTTGGCAGCGCCCAAACCCGTAAGTATCATGGCACTGGTAAACTTAGGAAGGAAAGGCAGAGGATACAATATGGTACATAAGCCTGATAGTAACAGGTAAGGGGAGCCCCGATTCCAGTTTAGTCCTATTTGTCGAACAGCTATATTTTTAACAGTTTTCTGAAGATGAGGTAGGATGCCTGCTCTTGAATGTGTGGAGGTAGGGCATTCCACAGGGTGGGGGCAATGGCAGTGAAACAGGTGCCTCCAGCTCTTTTCCTTAAGAATCTGGGGTTAGCTAAGTGGATGAGGAACGAAGGCAGGGGAGTTTGGTTCTTTTTGAGATGCGTTGGGTGAGGCAGAAGGATGCAGTATTGTGAATGCACCTGTGTGTTAGGGAGAGCATCTTGAATTACATACGTGCTTTGATTGGCAACCAATGGGTGTCACGTCTGACCTGAGAGATGTGATTTGAGTGTTAAGGCCCCAGACGGCCCAAAGAGCATTGTTTTGGATAAGCTGAAGTTTAACAAGATTTTTTGAGGAGGTGCCTGCAAGGATGATGTTGCAGTAATCCAATTTTCTTCCTATAATGGCTCTGATGAGGGTGAGCCAATTTTCAGTGGAATGGAACTTGTCTGTGCATTAGGGGTGTAACGGTATACCGTTATAGATACCATGACCAGCTTAATTGAACTATAATAACAGTCAAGTTGTTTATACCGGTATACCGTTTTAGGGCCTGCAGCTATTAAGTGAGCTTTTCAATCTGATATGGAAAGGCTGCTGTAAGCAAGTGCTGCACATTCTGGAGCTTGCACTGTGGGATGTGACCTTTGGCAGACAAGAGCATAGGGAAAGCGAGGCCACATTTGTAAATGCAGCTTTGATGCTGTGAGCGCTCTTTCTCTGTGATCAGTAGAGTCGGGTTAAAGATCAGCCGATTTTTAGTTTTCCCACCAATTTGAAAGATCGAGAACTACACATCCCAGAATTGAAAGGGGGGAATGAACTGGATGCCCTTCTGATGCATGTCCACAAAAAACATTAGCTCTGTACACTGTATGAACACTGGGCCTATCAGTGCTTTGTGCTAGTATATAAAACGCCACCACCCTCCCCCCCCTGCACTGTAGCACTGTAGATTTACACATTGGCACTAAAGTTGTTGCTTCACTTGATCCTTCACCTGCCTTCTGCATATAGTACTGGACTGAAGCAGGCAGGACAGATTCTACATTCAATTTGAAGTATCCAGAGCAATGGGGGTGAGATATTTCTCAGGTCTATCCTCGATTTGTGACACCACCCAGGAAACCATTCCTCTGTCTCAACTCACATGACAAGGGTCCTAATGTGCTGTCATGATGCCAACCCCCAGGCATCCGGACCAAGCCCATCAGCCCCGGGAGCAGGCATCCAGGTGCTTACTAATAACCCAGCAGCCCCGGCTAGGCGCTGTCTGGGTACAGTCCTGGCACCATTGGCACCATGCTCATAGAGGAAATCAGTCCTGGCGCCATAGTGTACATTACTTACCTCATGCAGACCTTGCTGCGATGAAGTCAAGCCAACGTGAGGGCTGAATGGGACTACTTTACTTCAGGGACTATTTTTTTACTCGGGTGTGGTTCTGGGGAACTTCTTACCTGGGACTACTTTGAAGGCTATTTAAACCACGACCGAATAGCAGCACATGCTTCGCGTTATTCGGCATCCAGCAGCGTAACGCTCACCGTGCCTGCAGTCAGCATCCAGTCTTCTGCCACGCCTGCCTCGAATCCAGAGCTCCTAGAAAAAGAGGAAAGAAGAAGGAAAGGATAGAACACTGACTTTATTTTAATTCCTTACCTGATTCCGGATCCATCACGTCTTCGAACTTAGAAAGGACATTATTTCTGCACGCGTCACATTGCCAGCTGCAGCGCCACGCCATACTCACCAGTCCTCACAGCATTTTTCTAATCGGCACTGTCTACATCATTTTCCTTGCCGAACTCCAGCATCCAGGGGACAAAAGAAATATAAGGTGAGCCGAGAGAGCCAACAAATACAATCTCTTTTTACCACCATAGACTTGCCTGGTTTACCACCGGAGGCATTATTCTTTAACATCCCACAACTTCTTACACCGCACCTGGAAGGAGAGAGAAAACAACAAGTTAAATACACGCATCTATTACCAGACAGTGTTGGGTAATACAGACTCTTACCTGAATGCCATCAGCTGCCGCAAGACAATCATCTCTTGGACCCGGCTGCAACACAAGAAGGGAATGGGACAAGAGTGAACATCGGACATATTGAACTCTTTGGACTTTATACTTACGGGTTCTCGCCAGGAACCTCGGAGTCAATATTCATCTGGAACACTTCCAACGCCTTCGAACCAGTGAAGTAATTGGTATCTACGCGCCCCCTGCATTCCACGCAGGATGGAGAGCTCATCCTTCAAAAACATAAGGTGAGATTACTGAAAGGGAATATCGGAGGTGATTAGTGGGGAGAACAGTGGGGTGCCATTACTAGAATCCACGGGTGGCTAAATCCCTTTCTCCACTTGCAGGAGAATACTTCTGCGGGTCAAGCAGACGAGATTAGGCGGGCCAGTCCAGTCTGTCATCTCTGTACTACGCTTCACGTTGGAGGAAACCACAGTTGTCTAGGTCCGATCAACGCCCCTGTGGAAGCCAGGTGAGCGTAACATGTGCTCAGACCTGGGGAAAATGGTAATGATGGGGCTGTGGTGATGTGGTGGTCTAGGCCATATTTGTGCCGATATGTATTTTAACTTTTTTTTCAAAAACGTTTTTGTGCCACTATCTTAAGAAGGTAAATGAACATGTATTACAAGAATCAAGAAAGAAATCGACAGCACCCACTGAACGCTGTCCTATTAGGATTACATTGTCAGTGGTGACTCCAACATCAGACCTTTATAAAACACCAGGCGGATGGTAAATCAGCTATAGTGATTTGATCAATATGCAACCTTTCGGTGAGTGTGTGTTGGCTATGACATTTTGACAAAAGAAACACAATGACGTGGGCTTTCAGACCTCACATGACTGACTTTTCTCTCTTTAATGGGATAAAGCCTTATCAAAACAAACCTTTATGACTGATCGCAGCGGTGGGTCACGATGCCCATGCCATGTAGTTCCAAAAATAAGGCAGGTCGAGGCCGATTTCCAAAGCGATGACTTGTGACTGAGCAGCACGCTCATTGCTCAAAATGTGCATTTTAACACTTCCGCTAGTCACTCTTTCATTCAAGGCAAACAACAAGTGAGCACCATGAAAGAGCAAGTTTGCAGCCGCCTTAGATTCCTGGAGGATCTGCTAAAACATTTGCAGAAACAAGTTTCAAAATACTGACAATTTAAAACCTTTAAGAAAATATTAGTTAAGATTAGTTAACTCCACCTGTTATACCGTGATAACCATGATATACTGTCATTTGGCAAAAAGGTTATCATAACCGCCATAAAACCAATACTGTGACACCCCTACTGTACATGGATAATTCTGCATCTAGATGGACAGCTAGTGTTTTCACATGGCTTGAGACGCTGGTGGGGTTACCGTCTATGTAGAAGGGATGCGAAGGCGGGGTCTAGACATTTAAGGCGGTATGGGGAACCTACTATGAGGAGTTTGGTTTTGCAATCATTCAGGCAGAGATGGTGTTCCTCCATTCAGGCCTGAATGATGCTGTAGACCTGATTGATGTTAGCAGAGTCAGTGGCGTAGTTACCAGTTAGTGTTAGCAGGATTTGGGTGTCATCTGCGAAACTTGTATAGAGGATTCTGAGGTTGTCGAGGTGGTTGAACAGGGGTTTACTGTACATGTTATACAAGGTGGGTGAAATGCAGTATACCTGAGGGACACCATAGGGTACAGCTAAGGGGTCGGCGGCTTCTGAGCCTACGAAGACCCTTGAGGAGCTTTGGCTGAGAAAGGCTTTGATCCAGTCAGTGGCTTCTCTGACAAAGTTAAATGTGGTGGTAAGGTGTTGGCAGAGAATGTTGTCAACAAGATCAAAGACTACGGAGAGGTCGAGGAGGAGGAGGAGGAGGATGGCTAGTTTGCCGCCTGAAGCCAGATTGGCGGGTGACCAGAAGGTTCTTGGATTCTAGGTAGGCTTGAGTTGGACGTATGCGGTACGGTCTAGGATTTTGAGTAGGTAGGGAATGGTAGTAATGGGTCGGTAGGTGGTAGGGGGGGGCGGGATCGAGGGTAGGTTTTATGATGAGTGCAGTGACCCAGGCTTCCTTCATTTGAGCTGGGATAGAGCTCATTTTTAAGGAGGCATTGATGAAGGTGATGGGTGCCAAATGCTAACGCACATTTTGACGATGTGGGCGGGGCAAAGGTCACCCTTGCAGTTGGAGGATTTAAGGTGTTGGATGATGTGGAGGACATCTGTGGGGGAGACGGGAGAACTGGAAAGGGGTGTGGTGGGGTTATGGAGGTTCTTGGGCGAGGGAGAGGGAGGTGTCTTTGGCAGTAAACAAAGATTTATTGAGGATAGTTTTGCTTCTTAACTTGGTGGTTTTGTCAGATAGGGCTGCTTGAACAGAAGTTCACCAGGCTTTGTCCTTGTGGAAAGTTGGTGATAGGAGGTGCAGGTGCTTCTAGTTCTTTGAAGATTTTGAGAGATCTTTACTGTTTGAGCTGGCCTAGCTAATTCTAGAGTTGTAAATTGATGATTTGGTGGAGATGACAGCAGCTTTGTATATTTTGTCTGCAATGTGGAATGCTTATTTGTTGTTGATAGAGGGTCTTTTTCTCCAGAGGTGTTATATGGCCCGTTTGTGTTTCCGTGGGGAGATCAGTTCATCGGAGATCCATATAGGAGTGGATTAGATCCTCCTGCCCCTAGTCTGAGGGAGACGAGTGTTAGGGAGATTTATCATTATTATGCTTCATCTCTTCTCCTAATGAGACTCCCACCACTTTTTGCTGGACTTCTGGACCTTACTCCTACGTTCCGTCTCCTTTTCTCCCATAATATCCCTTACTCTATGGGCATCCCTCACTAGGGATGGGAAACTGAACCTTTTTCACCTGAAAAATTGTCTTCCTCTTTAAATTTAGATGCGCGCTTGGGTGAGGCCCCGGGATCATACGCTCCCTTGACTCCGTCTGCGTCGACTGGAGCGGACAAATTTCACCAGCATTCCTGGGTGAGGCCTCAAGCCTTGTAATTCCACACGCACGTCCCCGGGATATTGTTTCGCTTTTTCCGATAGTCCATTATTTAGAGTTAAAAGTACTGTGTTCTCTTGTACCACGCTCCTTCCCGGCAAATGTCGACAGCGGCGGGATTCAGCCGGTGTCCAGCCTGCGAGGGTTCCACCCCCACATCAGACCCACACGCGCTCTGCCTGCCTTGGTCCAGACCACGGCTGCTCGGCGTGCGACACGCTCACCCCACGTTCGTTCAAGAACCGCCTGGCCAGGTGTCGGGAGCTGTTCGCAAGATAATCACTGGAGAACCTCGAGGAGTATGTCAGGAGGAAGACCAGGCCAAAGGTAGGTACCCTGTTCTCCTCTTCACCCCGCAAGGGTGACTCCTTCCCTGGGAAGCGTCCAAGCGGGAGGGGCCTTCCAGGACCCAAGACCTGCAAAGGAGCCGAGGCTCCAGAAGCTACCGGCCGAGGGGTCAAAGGATCCTCCCGGTCCCACCGCTGAGGGGCCGCAAGGCTCTAGTACTGGGGATCTCCCTGAGGGGCTCTGCTCTTATACCGGGCTCAGACCCGAGGGAGCGCGTAAACGCAGTACCAGCACAATCTGCGTCATGGCCTAGGGCACTCTGCCTCCCAGGTCTCTACCTGAGGTGAAGGGAAGGTCCGAGCTTTTGCATTCAAGCGTGCAGGCGGAGACTGGTTCCAATACTACAGCCACCACGCTGC
Source organism: Ambystoma mexicanum (assembly GCF_040938575.1). Classification (NCBI taxonomy): domain Eukaryota; kingdom Metazoa; phylum Chordata; class Amphibia; order Caudata; family Ambystomatidae; genus Ambystoma; species Ambystoma mexicanum. The sequence continues at coordinate 588,091,453 of NC_090926.1, forward strand.
AGGCAGGTAGTGCAGTACAGGATTAAATGGCAGCCCGGCCAGACAAAATGGCGGCGCTTCCAGGGCCTTCCCATCCCAGCACGCAGGTCTCGGAACACACATCAATGTGGGATTGGTCAACGCCAGTTACCTGGTCCACCTCCTACCCAACTGCATCCGCACAAGGGCAATTCACAAAACCTAGCTACATGAGCCAAGGGGTGGCGAGAGCACAGCAACATGTACAGGTCCAAGTATCGACGATCCCACGCCAGTAAGCTCTTCACCAGTATGCGAGGACAGGTGCTTCGAGAAGTTCCTCACCCTCATGAGGTCGCCTAAAATGGGCACCATACTCGTGGGGGGAGGGGGTCATCAAAGATATTCTTCCTCCTGTACCGCTTTAACCTCCTGTCTTGGTCCAGACCCTGGTACCCTTGCAGGCCCAGGTTCCTGCATCCCCCCAGGTGCATATCATCTTGGCGCCTCTGCCCGTGGCGCAGCCCCCGCCGTAGCCAACGATACCGCCATCAGCATGCCGCAGCTGCCCGCACCACCCTTCAGCACTCCACCAGCAGCACCTGACCTGCAGGACACATCGGGGACACGGACGACGATGAGGACCAGGACACTTCCTCCTCAGCTGGGGCCTTCTATGAGAGGCTGGCTGGCGTTGCTCTGTATCTGGGGATCCCGCAGCCCCAGGTTGAACAACCGGAGGCGTGGGTATTGGCAGAGGTGTTGACCATCCTCAACCACAAGAACCAGCATCCCTATGCAAAAGGATGTCGAATCCTTGGCAAAGAAGGGCAAAGCTACATTCTACACAGCAAACTAATAAGCGCCTAGATTCCAAATATAGACAGATGAAGGGGGATTCCCTCATGCTGTTGGTGCACCCTCAGCCTCATTTCTCAGTTATAGCGGCAGCTTCTATGTATTCTAAGCCATAAGCTTCCACATCTGCCCCTACATCTGCCCTCCTAGGAAAGGAAGAAAAGCTCTTGGATTCCTATGGAAAGAAGATCTATTCCAATGCTACGCTCCACCTGGGACAGGCCATGCTTGCAGCGGTGAACCAAAAGCTTTGGCGGGAGATGGCAGACTTCCTTCCTGACCTTCCTCTACACAGTCAGGCAAGATTCAAGGCAGGTCTGGCAGAAGCGAAGATAGTGGCCCAGGATATCTTGGAGTCGACAGTGGCACATATAGACACCGCAAGCAGGGCTGTTTGTTTTGCCACTGACATGAGGAGGACAGGTTGGCTGAAGGCAACTAAGTTTAACCCCGATGTGCAGGAAAGCATTCTCGACCTGCCTTTCGTGTGGGGCGAGGGGGACTTGTTTCATTCAACTATGGAAGAGGAGCTTGATAAAAAGAAAAACCGCTCCCAAACAGCTAAATCCATATCAATCTTAATTAAGTCCGCAACCAACACCTATAGCCCAAGTCACCCACGCTCTGACAGAGTTCGTACCTTTGTGGCTTTAGGAGCTTTCAGGAGTGCCGCTCTAGATAACCGGATTGCTCGCCCAGGCAGCACTGATGCAAACAGCACAAATCATCAAACAAGGGGTTCTTCCAGTCTCCCTCCCAGGCACCAGATGCAAGAGGAAAGAAACCGGACAGTGACATCAAGGTCCACAGTTCTCTGGTGGGAGGGCAGGCTTGCCTTTCATATTCAGTCCTGGCGGGCAAGGTTCGCGGACTGAGATTCTACTCATCGGTACACCCACTCCCTCCTTCCCTGCAGCTCTCTGGCCGGCCTCCCTTGGCCCCCTTCCTGCCCCTACCTGCAAGGCTAAAAACCTCGGGGTCATCTTCGACTCCACACTCTCCTTCTCTCCTCATATATCTGACGTCTCTAAGAAGTCACACTACCAGCTGCACCTCCTCAGAGGTATTCTTCCCTTCCTCTCCTTCCCCCAGAAGCTCACTGTCTCCCGAGCCCTGGTTCTCTCAAGGCTGGACTACTGTAACAGCCTCTATCTTAATCTGCCTGCCTCCACTCTCCGCCCTCTGCAACTTATCCAGAACAGAACTGCGAGACTTGTCCTTGGCCTCAAGCCCAGGGACCGTATCTCTCCAGGACTGAAATCCCTTCACTGGCTCCCAGTGGCTGCGAGGATTAAGTTCAAAACCCTCTGCATTGTCCACAAGGCCTTCTGGGGCCAGGGACCTAAATACCTTCAACTCTCTCTTCCTAAATATCTTCCTTCACGAGCCCTTCGCTCATCCGTCTCCAACTCCCTCATGGTCAGCCGCTTCTCGAAGCAACGAGCTGGGGGTAGATCTCTCTCCGCAGCAGGGGCCTCCCTCTGGAACAGCCTTCCTGCCTCCCTGAAACTTGAGGAGAACCATCTCCGGTTCCGGAAGCACCTCAAAACCTTCCTCTTCGCTTCTGCCTTCTCTCTCCCTCTCCCCTGCTAAACCTGCTTAACCCCCCACTGAATTCAGCACTAAACCTGCATCTGGGCCACTCTCAGCAACCTCGGTCCAGGGCCCAGCCACTCTCCACTTGCACTGCCTCCCTGGCTCCCCGTGCACTGTGGGACTGTCACTGTACCCTACAGCCCCCTTCCCAGCACTTGCTCTGCACTTACCTCGCACTTGCCACCAGCTGGCCCTTTTTATTTATTATTTATTAATTATTATTTCTTACGCTACTTACCTTGTACTGCACTTTCCCCCCCACCTCCTCCCCCTGCACTTCCTCCTGTTCCCCTTACCTCTGCACTTGCGCGATCTGAATGACACCTGGCCTAGTAGGATCGTTTGTCTGTCTTCCCCTTGTTTCCCTCCCTCCCTGCCTCGTCGCGCCTTGAAACACTTGTGTATAGGCGCGTTACAAATACCATATCATATCATATCATACCCATGGATTCTCAGTGGTTTCCTCTGGGTTCCCCTCTATAGATACCTCCATCTCCTGTTTCTTCCCCCCTACTCCCACAGATTAGGACAGCAACTCTTGTGGCAGATATCTGCTCGCTAATGGCGAATCAGGCGGTGGAGGAGGTTCCAGCCTCACAGCGGGGTATGGCCTTCTATTCCCGTATCTTTGCCGTATAGTTAAATAACCAGGCTGGCCTGAGAGTTGTACTGGACCTGTCAACCTTGAAACTTTCCCTACCCCTTTAAAAGTTCAAGATGGTTACGCCAGCACTCATAGCGGAGACACTGTGTGGGGGAGACTAGATGTGCTCCCTGGATTTGAAAGATGCTTAGTTTCACGTCCCGATTTGGGAGTCCCATCAGTCCTTCCTCCGGTTCAGGATCATGGGCTTTCATTTCCAATACAAGGTGCTTCCATTTGGCATCAATTCGGCCCTGAGGGTCTTTACAAGGTTAATAAATGCAGTGCCAGCCCTGCTCCGAGCAGAAGGCCACCGCCTTTATCCATACTCCGAGCGGATTCTCCAGAAGAAGTTCAGCGCGCGACGACCAGCCACATGGACACACTGTTACGAGTTGGGGTTCTCCATCAATCTCAAGAAATCACTGTTACTTCCCACTCAGTCCCTAACATTCTTGCGCATAATTTGGGATACAAGGGCAGAGAGAATCTTCCCCTCCCGGGACAGGGCTAATGCGATCAGGTCGGCCACCGGGCATTTCCTCAGCAGATCAGTAACATTGGCATGGTGCTATCAACACCTGCTTGAAATTATGGCAGCATGCCTCCTGCGGTGCCACACACGAGGCTCAAAATGAGGAATGTTAGGAAGAATTCTCAGAAAAGTGCTAATTCCCTTCTACCTTAGAGACTCCCCCACCCCCTCTCCCCCCCATCTCTTTAGCTGGACCATAGGACTTTACATTTTTATCCTGGAGCGAGTGAGACCCACTCTCTCAAGTATTTTTTCTGTGATTTGAACACTGTGTTTCTTTTGGTTTTGAAGTCTGATAAACTCCATAGGCATCATCTTTTTACATTGTTACACAGAGCATCTTCAGTGCAGTGGCACAAGGAAGTATTTCAGATTTCCCAAAGGTTTAAATACCTTCTCTTGGTTAAACTACTGTTTCCAAGAGCAGTGAAGTGAAATTGACTTTACTTACATTTCTAGACCCAGCACACACTATCTTACAATAGGGTGCTGAAGGGGTTACTTAGTATCCCCTTTGTCTGGTTTCTCATGTAACATTTTCATGTTACCCTTTCTACAATTATTGCCTGGTGGCAGTGGTTTAGTTTTTTCTACCATTGAGTGTTTTTACCGCTGGCTGCAATTGCAGCGGCAGTAAAGCACCCACATGTGCCCATTTTGTCAAAATGGCCCCAGTCTTCTTTTTTCGCCATTTCTTGTTGGAAAGAGCCTTCTTGAGATTTACTCTGCCCGCCAAACCAGGTTTGGTCCCTTTGTTCGTTTTGTCTTTGGCGGGATTCACTGGTGAAGCCTGCCTCTGGTTCCAGAGTATCTGGCAGGGCAGGAAGCGAGGGAGGTGCCCGAAACTCCCTATGCTTAGTCTACTTGGTTACAGGAATGCCCCCAAAGGTGATTGGCTGGCTTGGCTGTCCTTGGTTTGTCCTTGGAGCACAGCCACCCTGCTGGATGATTGACAGCTAGGCCGCAAATGAATGGCATAAACCTGCGTAAAAGGTGAGGTCTTTTGGACAGAAGGCAGAGTCGACCACTGGACGAAGGAATCCAAAGAAGAGCTTGGAAGAGACACTTGCCGCAACTCATGGATCGTTGGTTTGCCCGGTGAAGCCCTGCTGCAGTGTTGAAGCTCCGAATTCGCCTCAACTAGAGAAGCCATGCACACACAAGTTCTCCGTTTGGGTGGTGGGACCAACGATCCCAAGACAAAATCCTCTCAAAGATGGCTGTACTTCCATTACTGCTACAGGAACCGAGTGTCAGGGAGAGGAACACCAGAATAGAGTGCATTGTTTTTAAGTCTGTAAAGCTCGGGGAACTTTTTTGTACAGTCACTCTTGGACCTCGGCGACTTGATGCAACATGACAATTTTGCAGTGTCGCAATGGTGCGTGCAGGAAACAAACACACAGAGTTCCCCCACTTAGTTTGTCAGAAGTGCAAAAAGAGTTCTGCACCCATCTATTACTGCGCCACAAAAAGTGTTGAAGTACTAAAAGAAACCAATTTTTCTTAGTTCATCATATATTTATTGGTGGCCCATAAAAGATGACATGTGTTTCGGCACTCTAAGTGTGCCTTTTTCAAATCTGGGCGATACGGATTGTTTGATATACTATATACAAGAAAGGATATACATATTCAATACAAAGAAAATAAAAAAATAGAACAGATTCCCAGGAGTTCCCAAAAACATATGTACATTCAGTCATATTAACCAACATATGATCCGATTGATTCATCATTTAAAAAACAGTATGATCAGTCAAAATTTGTTTCCATACAATGAGATTGACCATTTCAGAAAACAAATATAAATGAGTTACAAATAACAGAATTCCAAGTTGTAAATTAGTTCATGTGATGAAAAATTAATGGGGGTTGTAAACATACCATCATGGCGTCCAGTTGTGGTGGTGGGACATAGGAAAAAACCGGGGAAATGGGAAGGATGGAGGGAAACATTGTGGTAGAGCGAGAAAAAACGTAACAAATATAAAAATAGAATTAGTGCAAGTTTAAATTTGCGCTATGCGTGATTTGATATACATCTGCCTCCAAATAGGAGTTCGAAAAAGCTCTCTGATGTCGTGTTGTCAATTGGGAGTCCCATCAGACTCATAAGCGTTGCGAGCGCTTGAAAAAGAAAAAGGTGGAGTAATGTGTTATTTTCCCATGCATGATGCAATGTTTAGGTCATAAGATTGCGTCAGGACTCGGGTATCCACAATTCTTTTTAAGTTACCAATTAATTTTTAATACTCTGCAAAAGCGACCTGGCATTATCATAGCGAATGTTGGAAAGTTCCGTTTTAATTTTTACGCTTTAAATAGATAGATAATCATTAGCAAGGTGATTATGGTTTCTACACCATCTTGGAGTTACTCCAAAAAAAAAAGTATACATGCAGTAGATTAATTCGGGACTGATTTGAAAGTCAAACGCCACATTTCGTCCAAAACCAGAGCGGCATGTGAAACCCGCCTGTTTAAAGCGGATCTAGTTATGATTGTAAAGTTAGGTGGGTGGGCTTCCATTGCCCTCAAGGGCTTATCTTCAAAATCTGGTTTCTTGCTTCACGCGTTGGGTTCTACTGAGAGCCCGCCCAGGCGGCCGTGAATTGCATATATAGTGTTACCACTGCAACTTTGTTGTCCTATTTACATTTCGCTGTCAGCACGGCTGTCGGCCATGTTTTGGGAAACTTGTCTCTCTAAAGATCTAAGTTACGTCATAACAAATTGAATCTTTTAACATATAGAAGTACAATACTATACCAATGGACCGTTCATGTTTCTTTTTATATATTCATTGGAAAAAGGCGAGCCGCGGGTGCATGGGTGGGGAAAAAGTGACAAAATATAATATTGCTGACGGTGCCACGTGTAATTGGGAGATCTCGCTCCCAGGGCTACATGGGAAATGTAGTAGTAAATAGAAAAGGGGGGCGAGGTATCTACATACAATTAGTACCTCTGGCTCCAAATAGTTGTCTCTAAATCCACTGTGGTTTGAGACATACATATCCACGTCTCAGGGGTTATATATAAACGCTTTTTTATATTTGAAAACTTGTTAGTAAACAATAATAGTGAGCTACTAATTTGAGTGTTACTCGATGCCTTATGGGAAATGTAGTGTCATATATGTATGTGCAAGTAAAGCTGGTAACCCTAATTAACTTATTACACCATTTTTTATATGTTTTAGGGCACCTGTATTTTCGTCTCGGTGATTGCCATGGAAAGCAATCTAATGCTTGAAGAATATATTCCATATATATCAGATTCCTGAGTCCAAGTTTATCATTTTTATGTGAGCATGTGTATATAATCAGTTTTCAATTCTTACACTTATTACCAAAAAGTTTTTTTGAGTCATTTTACAAAAAATTGGACATTTCATTGTCTGTGTTCAAACCGGTTTCTATACATCTGAAGTAGTTTATAAGTTTGGCTTCTTCCTGACGTAGTCGCAACTCTTGATTTCCCCCCCCCCTGCGTCCCAGGGATACCTTTCTGAGTCCAGTGAATTTGATATTTTGCTTGTGTTCCATCTGGTGAAAACTCTGCCAATGGTCAGCTAATGGCAGATTTCTGGCTTTGCTTCCAATCACTGCTATGTGTTCCTGAATCCTGGTGCGAAGTTCACGAATCGTGCTTCCAATGTAAATTTTCCCACAAGTGCATATGATAGCATATATCACGTAATTGGTACGGCAATTGATCTGTTCTCTTATTTTCATCTGGATCCCGTTATTATTTTTGAAGTTGTCTGTCATAGTAACCGCATGTTTACACATGGAACAGGTTCCACATTTTCTGAAACCTGGTCGGGATTCCTGGAGCCAAGTTCCTGGCGTTTCCTTGTTATCATCTGGTAGTAGTTAAGGGCTGAGGCTCAGTTTCAAAGTTCTTGCCCGTCTGTAGGCTAATGAGGGGTAGTCCTGAATAAATGATGCTATATGGGGATCCAGTTTGAGTAGATCCCAATGTTTTTAAGGGTTTTCTTAATCAGGTGATTGTTGGCACAATAGGTTGTGATGAATTGTACCTTGTTGTCTTGGGTTGGTCTGTCTTGTTGTACAAGCGTTAGTGACCTCGGTGTCTGATGCACTTTGTTGTAGGCTGTTTCAATACTTGCTCTAGAGTAACCCCTGTTTTTAAATCTTGTAGACAAAATTTCACATTCGAGGGGATTGGGTCCTCCGACGTATTCCATATCTTTGACAGTAATCAGCACAGCTGTGTTGCTTCGGAAAATTTTCTGCGTCGATGCACCGTCCCAGAGGACCTCCTCCGACGGCCGACGTCACCCGATGTGATAAGTAGGACGCACAACGCCCGTAGCCTCAGTTCCGTTTTTTCCGCGAACGTGTTCGCTTCGTGAATCTCGGTACGCCTCGACTCTTTGGAGTTCTGTTATATTCTATCTAGGTACTTTGAACCTGTTCGGTTTTTGTGAAAAGCCTGTTCATGACGATGTCTACCTCCTCTTCAACCCCGCGTCCGGGCTTCAAGAAATGCAGGGACTGTGGGTCCAAGATGTCGGTAACGGACTCTCACGACGCCTGCCTCTGGTGCCTCGGGGAGGCCCACTACACGGACGACCCTCGACTGCCAGTCGCTCACTGCCAAGGCCTTGCGGGAGCGCAAGAAGAAATTGTCAGTAGGTAGGGTGTCTAAGCCCAGGAAGTCGAGGTCTGTGGGGCTTTCGACGGATGATTCCAGAGGCAACTCTCCGCGTCATTGTCGGAGGTCCAGTGGGTCTCCTTCCAGGAGTCGGTCTCGCCACTCCTCTGCCTCTTTGGGGCGTTCCCGGAAGCGCCGGCATCGGTCGCCTTCCCCCTCCTCTTCCGAGGACTCCGCCCATCGGCAGGTCACTTATCCCACCATGCAAGCGACACCAGAGGATTGGGCTTCCTTCGGGAAGAAGATGTTGGCGATTCTTGAATCTCAGGGTACCGGTCCGTCTGCGCCTCCGAGTCGGGTCGGTCGTGATCGGTCGAGAGACACCGCTCGCACGCCTTCGGGCTCGAGTGGTCGGCACGGTTCACGGGAGAGGTCCCGCTCAGACAAGGGTAATCGTTCTCGCTATGCCCGTTCCAGGTCACGGTCCTCGCCACGCTCGAGACCGCGTGTTCCTGTGCCGTCTTCGAGGAAGACGTCGACGCCTGTGGCGCCGAGGTTGTCGTCGACCTCTCCCGAGGCTCCGCTTTCAAGGGGGTCGTCGACGCTGTCGGCGCCTAGGTCGTCTAAGGACATGCTCGGAGCCCTGGCTTCGAGGCCTGTGTCGACGCCGCCGGTGCTGGCGGCGCTGCGGCTGACGTCGACGCCAATTCGCTCGACGCCGGCGCCGACTTGTCACCCTCAACGCCTTTCAAGGCAGTGGTGTCAGAGGGGCCCCGTGGCACGGGGGTAACCCCTAGAAAGGCTCTGGCTAAGGTCAGGCATAGCTTTGGTCCCCAGGTGTCTTCCTCTCACCGCCTGGAGTACATTTCAGAGGGTGATGAGGGCTCTGATGAGGGCTTGGTTCCGGTTACGGTGCCTGATGAGCTTCTCTCAGGCCATAGCCAATTTGATGACCTGAGGCAGTCACTGCATGATGCCAGTGGACTGGACACCTCTCCGGTGGTGGAGTTTTGTAGGCCGGAGCCTGGCACTCATGCCGATTCTTCGTACCGGCGCCTTATGTCTCGGGTCACCGAGTACTTGGGATGGTCGGCTCCCCCAGGGGAGTTTGTTCAGGATGATCTCACAGACATCCTTGATCTTGGTGCCCCCACTGACCTGGTACTGCCGTTTCATATGGCTCTGCAGAGAAGGGTGGCGGCAGCTTGGACTGCTCCGGAGAGTCTCCCGGCAGTGGGCAAGTCTTTGTCGTGAAAATACCATCCAGCCAGTAGCGACCCCTGCTACTTGTCCAGGCAACCCACTCCGGAGAGTTTGGTGGTGCAGGCAGCTACGGCCCCGGCAAAGCAGGCGTTGTATCCTACCATCCCTCCGGATAGGGACGACAAACGTTTTGATGGCTGGGCAAAGAAAGTGTTTTCTTCAGGGGGTATGGCGCTTCAGGCGGCCAACTCCGTATGTGTCTTCTTGTCTTGTTTCACACACACTCTGTGGAACTGTGTTGCATTAGCGGCTGAACATATTTCTGAAGGGAACGAACGGGATGGTTTCCTTGCTATGGTTCAGGATGGCAAGGATGCCATATGTGAGGCCGTTCAGTCGGGTTTGGACATGGCAGATTGTGTCAGCCGGTCCATGGCAGCGAGCACCGTAATACGCAGGTTTGCGTGGTTGCGGAAGTCGGGGTTCGCTCCTGATGTGGGGTCCCGCACCTCAACATGCCCTTTGATGGTGAACATTTTTTTGGCAGCAAGGCTGACGAGAGCCTTGAGAGGTTGCAGACCTCCAAAGCTGCAGCGAAGTCGTTGGGCGCTGCAGTTCGACAACCTCTGCCTTTTCGTCCTAGGGGACAACAATGGAGGGGAGGTTCCTTTCGCTATTACTCGTCCTTCAGTAAAGCGAGAGGAGCTGTCAGTCAAAGAGGCCACTGTAAGAGTGCCATAGGTGGAAAACAAGGTACTCGAGGTGCCAAGGCCCGCTCGGGCAGTTGCCACTTTGCCCTCAGGCAACGCCGCAGCCGCTACCACTCAGTCATGAGGCCAGGTCCCATGGTTCGCCGGTTGGGGGGAAGGCTGGCGCAGCATCTTATAGAGTGGCGTGCCATTACTTTAGATGTGTGGGTTCTGGAGATCATAACCCACGGCTACTGTCTTCCCTTTCGGCAGAGGCCTCACGACAATCCACCTGGGAACCTCTTTTTGAAGAGTCCGGATCCGCTCCTTGCGCAGGAAATTCAAGCCCTGCTGGAGAAAGTCGCCATAGAACTGGTGCCTGTAGCAGAGAGGAACAAGGGATGGTATTCCCCTTATTTTTTGATTTCGAAGAAAGACGGGGGATTGAGACCCATCATGGACTTGCGCGGTTTGAACAAACTCCTCAGGAAGGACAAGTTCAAGATGGTTACTCTCTCTCAAGTCCTCCAGGCCCTTCAACTTCAGGACTGGTTGGTGTCTCTCGACCTCAAGGACGCTTACTTCCATGTGCCGATCCATCCCAAGCACAAGAAGTACCTGAGGTTCGCGGTTGGTGACTCGCACTTTCAGTTTCGGGTCCTGTCGTTCGGATTGACCTCCGCCCCAAGGGTTTTCACCAAGCTCATGGTGGTGGTGGCAGCGCATCTCAGGAAAGGGGGATTCACGTCTACCCCTACCTGGTCTATTGGTTGATCCGGGGGAGCTCTCCCGAGCAAGTCCTGGATCATCTGTCCGTCACCAGCCACTCCCTTCACAAGCTGGGCTTCTCCCTCAATTTAAAGAAGTCCCATTTGACGCCAACACAGTGGCTCCAGTACATCGGAGCAGTGCTCGACACATCCCTGGGGCTGTTTTTTCCTCCCCAGGTGAGGGCTCTTCACGTTCAGCAGATGGTGCACAAGTTTCAACTTGTCCAGACGCTCCCCGCGTTCGAGTTCTTGAGGTTGCTCGGCCTCATGACATCCTGCATTCTTCTGGTGCCAGAGGCTCGTCTGCGGATGAGATCTTTGCAGTGGGCACTCAAGCTCCAGTGGTCTGGCCGGAGGTGGCGATCGTGACGGACGCATCCCTCACGGGATGGGGAGCTCATGCCAACGAGTTCACAGTCAGCAGTCGTTGGTCTCCATCGGAGTACAGACTCCATATCAATCTGTTGGAACTCCGGGCCGTCAGGCTAGCCCTGAAGGCTTTTCTGCCGACTGTGCGAGGAAAGAGTGTCCTGATTCTAACGGACAACACAGTGGCCATGCACTACCTCAACAAAAAGGGGGGGGGCAGGAGCACTTCCTCTGTGCAGGGAGGCGATGCAGCTAGAGTTCTGGGCCATCCAGAAGGAAGTTTCAATCTCGGCTGTTCATCTGGCCGGAGACTACAACGAGACGGCGACGCTTTGAGCAGGCAGAGCACGATCTCTCACGAGTGGGAGCTGGCTCAGGAGATTCTCCTGGAGATCTTCGCCCTTTGGGGGACCCCTCAAGTGGATCTCTTCGCCTCCAGTGTCAACCGGAAGTGCGAAAGGTTCTGCTCGTGGGAATTTCCTCCAAAAGGAGCCTTAGGAGACGCGTTGGTGGTGGAGTGGTCTTTACCACTGCTGTACGCGTTTCCTCCAGTCCCCGTCATCCCGCAAGTACTGTGGAGGTTACGGAGGTTCGGTTCCCGGATGATCCTCATTGCTCCGGCGTGGGCCCGGAGGACGTGGTACCCGGACTTTCTCGACTTGTCCATCTGCCCTCCACGTCGTCTTCCCTACCGAGACGATCTGCTCTCACGGGAGGGTGGTCAGGTTCTCCATCCAGAGGTCAGATCCCTCAACCTTCACGCTTGGCTTCTGAAAGGTTGAGGTATAAGGATTGGGACCTCCCTGAAGACGTGTTGGAGGTGTTGCTCTTGGCCAGACGGCCGGCAACAAAGTCTCTGTACCGTTGGCGTAAATTCTGCGACTGGTGTAGAGTTAAGAATGTGGATCCTTTTGAATGTGACATTCCCATGGTTCTGTCTTTTTTGCTTTCTTTGGCCCACTGGGCTTTGCAAGTGGGGACCATTAAAGGTTACCTGGCGGCGCTGTCCATATTTAAGCGCTCGTCCAAAGAATGTTCCTTTTTTAAGATTCCTTTAATTTCCCAGTTTTTGAAAGGGCTCACTAATGTGTTTCCTCCGTCACCTTTTCTGGTGCCAGGTTGGGATTTGAATCTTGTTCTTAAGTTTCTTATGGGTGCTCTGTTTGAGCCTTTTCATTCTTGCCCTTTGAGACTGTTAACTCTGAAAACTGTGTTTTTGGTTGCGGTTACTTCCGCTCACAAAGTGAGTGAGTTACAGGCACTTTCAGTTAAACCACCCTTCACTGTGTTTCATAAGGACAGGGTTGTCCTTCGAGTTCGTCCTTCCTTTCTTCCAAAGGTGGTTTCGGAATTTCATTTGGGCCAGAAGGTTGTTCTTCCGGCATTCTATCCTCCTCCACATCCTGGTAAGGAAGAGGAGAGGCTCCATAGGCTTGATCCTAAGAGAGCGTTGAGCTTTTATATTTCACGCATGTCCCGGGTCAGAGTGGACGATCAACTCTTCATTGGTTACGCTGGAAAGCGTTTGGGACAAGCTGTGACGAAACAGACTTTGTCTCGGATTATTTTGGCTATCTCCGAGTGTTACCGCTTGGCGGGAAAAGACCCACCTGCTGGCTTGCGGGCCCATTCTACCAGGGGTATGGCTGCATCTACTGCCCTGCAGAGGGGTGTTCCTATTCGTAACATCTGTGATGCAGCCACCAGGGCTTCTGTACATACATTTGTACGTCACTACTCCTCGATTCCATCTGAGAACAGGATCTGGCCTTTGGCAAGGCAGTCCTTTATTCCGCAATTTGATTGGGCATGCTAAATTTGTATTCTAAATTCTTTCCCCCACCTCCTTGCTTTGGTACTGCTTTGGGAGTCTGTCAAATACATGGAATACGTCGGAGGACCCAATCCCCTCGAAAAACAAGTTACTCTCTTACCTGGTAACATTCTTTCGATGGGAGGGTTCCGATGAGGCATTCCATATCGCTCCCTCCCTACCTTCCCCGCTGCAGAATTTCTTATGCGATTGCAGCTTACGTTTCCGCAAGGCCTTGTGTGTCTGACTGGCAGCAGACTGGTGTCACACTACAACTGAGGCTACGGGCATCGTGCGCCCTACTTATCACATCGGGTGACGTCGGAGGAGGTCCTCGGGAACGGCGCATCAACGTCATCGACTCAGGACGCAGGCGCCGAAAACTTTCCGAAGCAGCACAGCTGTGGTGATTACTGTTAAAGATATGGAATACGTCGTCCGACACTCCCATCGAAAGAACGTTACCAGGTAAGAGTAACTTTTTCTTCTTTCTCAAAGCTGGTTTGTTCATAGCAATTCCCCCTTGCTCTGATGTTCTCTCCCTTGGGAATGTTCCGAATTACGGGTTCATAATGACAACTGGTGGCATGTAGTGTAGAGTCTCCCAATTACACGTGGCACCGTCACCAATATTATATTTAGTCACTTTTTCCTACCCATGCACCCGCAGCTCGCCTTTTTCCAATGAATATATAAAAAGAAACATGAACGGTCCATTGGTATAGTATTGTACTTCTATATGTTAAAAGATTCAATGTGTTATGACGTAACTTAGATCTTTAGAGAGACAGGTATCCCAAAACATGGCCGACAGTCGTACTGACAGCGAAATGGAAATAGGACAACAAAGTTGCCGTGGTAACACTATATATGCAATTCACGGCCGCCTTGGAGGGCTCTCAGTAGAACCCGACGCGTAAAGCAAGAAACCAGATTTTGAAGGTAAGCCCTAGAGGGCAATGGAAGCCCACCCACCTAACTTTCCAATCATAACTAGATCTGCTTTAAACAGGCGGGTTTCACATGCCGCTCTGGTTTTGGACGAAATGTGGCGTTTGACTTTCAAATCAGTCTCGAATTAATCTACGGCATGTATACTTTACTTTTGGAGTAACTCCAAGATGGTGTAGAAACTATAATCACCTCGCTAATGATTATGTATATATTTAAAGCGTAAAAATTAAAACGGAACTTGCCAACATTCGCTATGATAATGCCAGGTCGCTTTTGCAGAGTATTAAAAATTAATTGGTAACTTAAAAAGAATTGTGGATACCCGAGTCCTGACGCAATCTTATCATGACCTAAACATTGCATCATGTATGGCAAAATAACACATTCCTCCACCTTTTTCTTTTTCAAGCGCTCGCAACGCTTATGAGTCTGATGGGACTCCCAATTGACAACACGACCTCAGAGAGCTTTTTCGAACTCTGATGATAGGTAAGCCCTATCTGGGGCGGATGTATATCAAATCACACTAGCGCAAATTTAAACTTGCACTAATTCTATTTTTATATTTGTTATTTTTTTCTCGCTCTACCACAATGTTTCCCCCCATCCTTCCCATTTCCCCAGTTTTTTCCTATGTCCCATCATATGTTGGTTAATATGACTGAATGTATATCTGTTTTTGGGAACTCCTGGGAATCTGTTCTATTTTATTTATTTTTTTATTGACTATGTATATCCTTTCTTGTATATAGTATATCAAATAATCCGTATTGCCCAGATTTGAAAAAGGCACACCTAGGGTGCCGAAACACGTGTCATCTGTTATGGGCCACCAATAAATATATGATGAACTAAGAAAAATTGGTTTCTTTTTGTGGTGCAGTAATAGATGGGTGCAAGACTCTTTTTGTTTTTAAGTCGGACCCAAGCTCCCGGAAGATCCTCCGGACTCCCTTGAAGCAGGACTAACTAAGCATGAACCACCTCAATAGAGTGCTGGACCCCAGAAGCAAGGAAAGCCCACAAGACATCCGAGAACTGCAGTGGTGCTATTCGCGAGAAGCTGAAACTGCGAAGTGCCGCTGATCTGAAGTTTGCCCATTGCTGCTGCCGACCTTCGAATCGTAGTGCAGGTGTCCCCAGACGTCCTCCATCTTGTCCCCAGGACTGGGGCCCAGGAACAACAGGATCTGCACACTACAACAGGAACAGAAGCCTGCTGGAACCAATTTCTTCAGACCGAAGGTACTGTAAACTAAAGGCTACTTGCCTCTTGTGTAGCATTGCTATCTCTCAGTTGAGACTTGCTTTGGTTGCCCCTTGCAGAGTTGCTTGCAACTTTGCCCATCACAAGCGTAGCAGCTTGTGGTACAGCAATGATTTCTTTTTCAACAAGAACTCTATAACATTGTGCAAGACATTTTATTTACCTTCAAAAAGAACTCCAGCTCCCCTAGACTTTGCTAAAGTAACATTGGCTTTCTTGGCTCCCTGAAGACTCTTCTAACCTCTGACTTGATTTGATCTGTCCCTCCAAAAAGTCACACATTCTTTACTTGTGTAGCTGGGAAAGGTTTAATCTACATTGCATTAAGGGGGTTCAAAAGTACTTACTTGTTTGAGAAACGTGTTAACCATTGTTTCTTCCCTCTAACCGTTTCCTTTTAACACCAAGCTCAGTATTGCTCTAAATGTACCAGTGATATATCAATGTCCACAGGGTCCTCGTTATTTAAGTCTCCTCAGGGTGTAGGAAGTGTCTGTGTGCCATCCCAAGTGGGTATCTACTCATGGATTGAAACTGAGAGTGTGTATTTTTGAAGTATATTTTAAGTGTTACATTTTTGCTCCCTTCTAAAGAAGGCTTATTCAAACTGACTGTTAAATAAATAATTGTTTTATCAAGAAACCGTGATTGTAAGTTTTATTTGGATACTTGTCACTGTGAAAGTCTATGTTACAACCCTACAGCTCACATTGACCCCTCTTGAGATAAGCCTGGCTGCTCAGTCACTCTACCAACTTGTATAGTACATGCTTATACCAAAGGTTGGGTTAACTATTGCCAGGAGAACAAGGCTGGTGCAGTCTCTCACAGAGTACTGCATAAAATCTTGCCTAACAAGGAGGCTGCAGCTACACACACCAGCCTCTTGGAACCAGGAGACGGGCTCCCATCTGCCTTTGTTAGCATACCACAGCACCTTCACCAGACCAATCTGTTAGTGTGCAGGCCATTCCAACAGCCTCTACCAGCGGTCACCATTACCACAGACTCGTCCCTCGAAGGATGTGGAGCTACCCTGGACAGTCAGTGTTCATGAACTTCGGTCAGAACAGGAACAGCTAGAGCACATCAATTGGCTCGAGATGATGGCCATCTGGCTTGCCCTCAAAGCTTTCCTCCATATTATCAGCAACAAATCAGCCTACATACAGACACCTCAATCTGCATGTATTACATCAACAAACAGGGGCTACTAGGTCTCCTCCTCTCTGCAGGCTGTCGATCGACATATGGGAATGGGCTCTGTCTCACATTTACTTTTCGGCTGTCCACCTTCCGGGGGAGTCCAACCTGGAGGTGGGCAGACTAAGCAGATTGGGGGTCGACAACTACGAATGGCAGTTGAGCGAACAGGTCCTGAGGGAAATCTTCAACAGGTGGGGCCATCCTCCGGTGGACCCGGGAGCAACAGACAATGTCACCAGTATGCTTTCTGAAGGGGCATGGCAGAGCCTCACTGAGGGATGCGTTGCAGATTCAGTGGAACAACATGTGGGCATGCACTTTCCCTCCGACCCCGTTCATACACCGGGTCATCTGCAAGGTCAGGGAGTCGCAGTGGCTTCGCCTCCTTTTCATTGCACTGTGATGGTCGGCCAGACCTTGGTTCTCCGAGCTTCTCCGGCTGTGATGTCAGCCTCCTATCCACCTCCTAGTGGGACAAGCCCCACTCTTATTCCAGCAGGGTGGCACAGTGATACATCCCACGCCGGAGATGTTAGCCCTAGAAGCTTGGTTCTTGAGCACGTCACCCTAAGGCATCTACAGTTGTCACAGGACAATTTGGACATTATTCAAGGGGCCAGAAGCAGCTCCACAAGGAGTCAATATGAAAACAAATGGACCAGGCAAACAAGATAGACCCTCTGGCATGCGCACTAGGCAACGTGTTGCCTTTTTCAGCACACTTAGCTCATTCAGGTGTCCATGTTGACACTTGCCGTACTTATCTGGCAACCATTGGGGCTTATAGAAACTCAGATAACCTCTTCTCCTCCAATTCGGTGTTCAAAAAAACACCTAGCGGGCCGGACCATATTGTATCCTCCAGTGAAGCGACCACACACAGTCTGGGACCTCAACGTGGTGCTGGCCGCCCTGGCCCACAAACCTTTTGAGCCCATGACATCAGTGGACATCAGGCTTCTTACCATCAAGACAGCACTTCTGGTCGGCCTCACCTCAGCGCTCAGGATTAGTGAGATCCAGGCCCTGGTGGCATCAGAGCCATATACCACATTCCACCGGGATAAGGTGGTGCTTAGGACGCACCCTTCATTCCTCCCAAAGGTTGTGTCATCCTTCCACTTTAACGAGGAGATTGTACTGCCAACCTTCTTCCCAAATCCGAAGAATGAGGCAGAGAAAGTGTTCCACTGTCTGGATGTCAGACGTGCCCTGAGATTTTACCTAGACAGGGCTAAGAACTTCCGTAACGCGGTTGCACTGTTTGTCACTTTTGGTGGGTCAAAGCCAGGCGGCCAAGCATCCAAGCATCAATCGCAAGGTGGATGATGATGGCCATCAAGACAGCTTATGAGGGCCAGCACATGACCTTCGCAGCAAACATACATTCCCATGCTTTTAAAGCCAAGGCCACGGCTTTCCAAAGGCACGTGCCATGGCAGACAATCAGCATGGTGGCGACTTGGGCCTCTCCATCAGCCTTTTGCAAGCACTATTGCTTGGATGCAGCGCCAAATCAGACGCAGCATTTAGCCAGGCAGTTTTGAGAAACCTGTTTTCATAAGCGGGACAACTCTCCTCCCCAGGGCTTCATTCTATTGTAAACGGCCATATGGTGTGGAGGAAAGGGGGCGGGGACGTAGGAGTAATTAAGTTACTCACCGTAGTGACGAACGTACTCCGAGTCCATAGTCTCCTTTCCTCCATATGTCCCACTATCCTCCCCCTTAAAAGAGCCTGTGTCATTAGGCATTGTAACATAGCGGATGTGTCAAGGGGGACTGAGTAGTGGCGCTGGTGGGCGGAGTCAAAGGACTGCATGCTCCTGGGGCTGTGCCCCGCGCGCATCTAAATTTAAAGAGGAACATAATTTTTTCTGGTGAAAAAGGTTGTTTCCCGTCCCTAGCGAGGGACACCCATACAGTATGGTGGAAAGGGTACTATGTATTAGGAGTACATTAGTCCCTACAGTGAGTAATTTATAATTTTTCTTGCAATCCTGAATAAGTGGAGCCTTTTTCCACTCATTCATTATTGTGTGCTATGTCTTTTGGAGCTCTATTCTTTGTATTCTACCTGTACTATGGAGTCTTTCTGCTCCATAGCTCATAAAGGCATCTGTGTTTTTACACTGCAGCACACAGCTCCTTATGGGCAGTGTTGCTGGGGGCCCTTGGGGTCCTCCTTTGAGATTCTATTTCTGCATCCTCAAGTACTTACAGTTCTTAAGGATAGTATCTCTCTCAAAACTCTGTAGCCTGAGAGATTGGCACACACCACCTTCAGTGGAGTGCCAAAGGGATACCTAGTGTCCCCCTTCTCCCTGCTCCTGTGACTTTTAAGTCATATAGACAATCACCTATTTATTTATTTATTGTTTGCTTGTTAGGCGCCTATACAATATGAATATACTGTTTCGAAGCGCAGACAAGTTATGGCTAGTGGCAGTGGACGTGTTCTACCAACTATTGTGTATTTTCTATACCGCATGCTATTATGTCAATAGCCTCGGTAGTGCACAATAGGGGCACCCCAGTAACAACTTGAGGCCTCCCTTCTGTTTTGCCATTACTAGCATGGTTATTCTTTGTTGGCCCTTCTTCTGCCTTTCTGGGGGGAGGAGGAGGTCTGTGTGTGCGTTTTGCCTTTGGCGGGAACCCTTGGGTGTCCCCGCCTAGGCTCCAGAGTGTCTGGGCAGGCAGGAAGTGGGGTCATTTTCCACCCCCCTGTCCTTTGTCTGCCAGAGTGCCTGAATAGGTCCAGCTCCCACAGGGGGTCTGGCTGTCCTGATTGGACAGCCAAACGCCCTTTTTTGTAAAATGCTGAGATTGCAGATGTGTGTGCTGTAGCTGTATAAAAGGTGAGGCTTCTGGAGTGAAAATCAAGCCGACCACTGGAAACTGAAATAACCGAAGAAGATGACCAGAGACGCCTGCAGACCCTTTGCAGCACTGTGAAATGACCACTGCTGGCCTGACCCCGTTTTCTCTGCGACAGAGGAGCTCCAAAGAGGACAACTCCTCCCCTTTGAATGGTGGGAACAACCAGCCCAAAGACCAACTTTTAAACAAGCCATCACCCGGGGTCCTAGGAATTTCCAGAGCTGCAGAACCCCAATACAAGGATACCTTCTGCCCATTTCGAGTGTATTGTCGTGGAAAGGTCGAATCCACCGAAATCTTTGCTGAACGCATAAGGACACTCCAGAGATCCAATTCAACTCGCCCAGACCCCCTCACCAGAGTGTGGGACTGCAGGAAGCAAAGAAGATTGACCGGGTGATCTGTGTCCTTTGTTGGTGCTGCAGAAAAGGTACCAAAACCACAGAGTGAACCAAGAAGTTGCTGAAAGTCATGCTACAGGTCCTCCCTCGAGACTGCTGCGGAGAGATGCCGTCCATTGTCCTGCCTTCAGTCATCAGACCAAGGAACCCGGAGGTCAGGTCCAGAGCTGCAACATCACGGAGCATCCAGCACGAACAGTTTCTTCTAACCTAAGGTACTGTGCGGCAAATGAGCGTTGGAATGCATGTAGAGGTGCCCAGGGCAACCCACTCTTACCTCAGACCCAAGCCACTGAGTGTGTCCCCTTCTCAAGTCTGTTTTAAGGTCTCCCTTGTTAGTTGTTAACTTGCTGCTTCAATAACACTAGAAACTGGAAGAAATCCACAGGAACTCTTCGTAATTCGCTGCTTGTCGTGGGGCCAAGCCCTCTCCAAACTGCCTTTAGCTAGGGTTGCATTTTTGGACTTAAAGGACTTACTAGGCGAATAAACCGTCTCTAGAACCTTGAACTAAGTTTATGTTACACTAACCAACCAATTTCCTCCCTTTAAATGACTTTACAATATGTGTTTGCCGAGTAAATGTATTACTGTATAAATCGCATGAGTGCGCAATAACCTATAAACAATAACATTGTCTTTTCACTTCCTAACGTTGCTACAAATGTAACCATGAACAAACACAAAAGTGAAAGTGCCCTTTGAAGTATATTATCAAGTATTCCTAAGTGTTCTAGTATAAACGTCTGAAGTATTCAAGTGATTCTGGTGTAAATATAATAATTATATTCTTTTTATATGACTAGAAGTTTCAGTGCTTCTTTGTTGTGCCTGTCTAGCTAAGATTCATTGTACTCACCTATAGCTCACTTCTTCCTCTTCCTCTTAAAATAAGCCTGACCGCTCTGCCACTCTACCCAGGTCCTGAGCTAGTATAGACTGAAATGCAAACCACTGGGATCATTTACTAAAGTCTTTAATACCAGTAATGGCTGACCTCCTTCCTCTCCAACTGACCCTCCCAGGTCCAACTTGGGTCCTTCCTTTCCTCTATCTCTTTTTCTGACTGTAGTGTCCCCCAGGGGTCTAACCTCTCTCCCCTTGGCTCTTCAAACAATGCCTGGCACAGCTCGCCCACTGCATTGCTGCTCTCTGCTCAATTGTTCAATGCTATGCGGATGACACCCAACTTGTTTTCAGGCTCCCCTCTGCCACCTCTTCTCCCTCTCTCATCTCCGACTGTCTGACTGTAATCCAAGAGTGGTGCGCCGCCAACAACCTCTGCTTTAATTAATGCCAGTAAGACAGAGATCATCCTCATCAGCACACCTGCACCTTCCTTTTCTGTCACTCTCTGGCCGGCCTCCCTTGGCCATCCCCCTGTTCCCATTTTGCGAGGCTAAGAACTTCAGGGTCATCTTTGACTCCACGCTTTCCTTTTCTCCTCACATCTCTGACGTCTCAAAAAAGTCTAACTACCAACTACACCTCCTCAGAGCACATGGTTAGATCCTTTTTGGGTACAAGGAAGTCTATTGAATAGATATCGACATTTACCTTATGATCTGGGACGAGTTCTATCGCTTCTTTTTGCAGTGGGGCCTCCACTTCTGCCTGAAGGATGAGGAGATGGTCTGGAGATAGTCTGTTCTTTGGCGGGTGGTATCGAGGTGTTTTAAGAAACTTGATGCAATGACTTTCACCTACAGTCTTAAGCACTGACGGGTGCATGGCCAAGGAGCCATGGGATAGGACGTGTCCCTTAGTGTCTCCTGCTGATCCTGTAATATCCTTGCACACTCTGGTGCTGAAACTGATGCCACTGTTATACGATCAACACTTCTGCTGTGGGAATAGGAGAGGAAGGAAATTATTATACTATGGAGGTGATTTGTAAGGCAATGACACAGCTGCGGTTTTTAGAGCTGTGCGAGATTCTAAGCTGCAAATACGAGTGGGTTGACCGCAAAGAGGGCAGAGACGGCAGCTACCCTGTGAGATACAAGGAAGGCTCACACAGACTTGCTACACTGCAACTGGAAGAAGTGGAGGGATTTTCCATACTAGCAGAACACCAGCTAGTACAATAGAACAGACTTGCTACACTGTAACTGGAAGTGGAATCAAGCTCTGAATGCAGGGAAACTGACGAGACATTCGGTCGTCGGACCTGAAGTGGAGGGATACTCGATACTAGCACAACACCGGCTAGTACAATAACACAATGGATATAGACCTGTGAAGGCTGGCACAAGTTAATAACCCTACAAGCAGCATTCCCAGCCCCTTCAGTGGGTGCCGAAGCAAAGTGGAGTGGGCTAATAGGGACTCCCAAACAACAGGGACAGGTGCAAACAACAGACAACACTGCCCAAGTGACCTGCCTGTGGAACTGGGTGCATGGTGATGCAAGAGCGCTGCAAGACACATGGACATCATAGCAGTGTCCCCTTGCGTGACTGACTGAGTCTGAGACATCGCCACAGACGCGCACACAGCCCCCTGCGAGGCCAATATACTATGGCGCACAGTGGGCAACAGAAGTAAGCGGACCAGAGAGGGGACACTGGGACGGACCCCCTATAAAGCAACTTGGTGCATGCTAAACACACCAAACAGCACTGCAGTTGGAAGAGTCCATCAGGTGCTTGCACGCTTTGCAAGTCTAAACGGCGACCTAAAGCATATAACTGGTGGGACCACAGCGAGAGACTGCGGGTCCTGGGCCAATACATCTAAACCATTGCATCTGTCGCAGCACTGATATCTGAATACGCATCCTGCATCCGGCTGGTCCTGGTGACGGCCTCCAATAGACCCGAGCACCATACGGGCTGAGACTGGAAGGAGGGCCCGAGAGACTACCCCCAATAGCGGTGAGCAGACACTAGGAGGTGTTAGGATGACGTCCAAGTTACCCAAAACAAAAGGGAAACAACCGACAATGGATGAATTCACAAAAACGCCTCAAGCATCCAATGGAGCCAGAAACAAGGACAGGAACCTGCAAATGGATGCTATACCAGCGCGAAATGATCAACAAATCCTGGATGCAATTGCATGGGAAACCAAACTGGAGGCAGCTATGGGCGAAATCAAAGCATCATTGGACCTTAAAATAGGAGCGGTACAAGAGGATGTCAATCTACTGAGACAAGACGTGAAGAAAATAGCGGGATGCACAGGCGGACTGGAGAACGAAGCAAACTCAAACACAGCTGCCTGCACGTCACATGCCTCGGAGATCCACATACTGCGGAAGCGAGTGAGTAACCTGGAAAACAGAGCAGAGGAAGTGGAAGGACGGGCCCGAAGAAACTACATAACGCATCGTGGGGGCTCCCAGAAGGAGAAGAAGGACCTAACCCCACGGACTACATTGATACCATGCTACTGCAGGAAATAGAGGGTGGGGCACTCACCCAGGGGTTTGCGGTGGAGCGAGCGCACAGGGCCTTGATGAGGAAACCTCCACCTGGACCCCTCCCCCCCAGGCCAATAATAGCCAAAATCCTGAACTACCGAGATAGGGAGAAGATCCTGGAATTCTTCCGAACAGGAGGTACAATACATAGGGCATCCGCTCCTATCACAGCGTACCCAGACTATACTCTCCTGGTGCAGAGGAAGAGACTGAACTATGGAACAGTAAAGAAGAGGTTGCGTGCGGCAGGCTTTAAGTACATGCTGATGTACCCGGCGAAGCTGAAAGTGTTTCACGGGAACAGGGCCCTTTTCTTTGACACCCCAGAGGATGTGACAGAGTGGCAGGATGTACAGAACTACCCCTCCGGGACAGACACGCAGAAGGAGGACAGCACAGCGAAGTGAAATGGTGGCTGCAGAGGCTGAGGTGCTTTATAACTATGACATTGGGACTAGAATATAGTATAGAGCACATAAACTGGAAAATAGCCAGGTTTTGTGTGGGAGAATTTGAGCGCCTGTAATATAATGAGGCATGTATGCGGGAGACACAGTGGACTCACTCTCACACCCCAGAAGTTAGTTTAGATAGGCTGCCGATAGTATGGTAGCCTCCTGCTGCGATCCTAGTATCGGTAAACCAGGATAGGACTAAATGCGGGATCGCCCAAGATCCAGGGATGGAGGGTACGACGTTGTTTCATCGCCTGTTGTTACATTGCCAGGCTATTAAACGTGCACATTACATCGTATGTGGTCATCAAATTTTTTAAGGGTGGTGAGAAAGGGCAAATGAGGGTTTGGGCGGGTGGCCGATAGTAAAAAAAAATAAGTGTGGGTTGGGGTTTTGCGGGGGGAACGTTTGCAACGATGGAATGTGCACGTTTAAAAGCCTGGCGATGTAAAAGCAGGCGATGAAATCGCATGGAACCGGATGGAGCTGGGCAACAGTTGGGGACGGGATGGGCGGGGGGTGGTAGGAGAGTTGGGGGAGTTGCACTGTTATTTGTTAGGTGTAGTTTATTTGTTGGGAAACGTGTTTACACACATGCGCATCCGCGCTTAAGGCAAATAATGGGGAAGGACAATGGAGAGGACTGGATATGGCTGAAATATGGGGGATCTTAAGATAATTACCTGGAATGTCAGGGGCTCAACATTTAACTGAAAAGGAACAAGATTATGATGTACTTAAGAAGGCAGAACATAGATATTGCCCTAATACAGGAAACGCACCTCATGAAAGAGAAACAAGAGGTGATTCAGAGGAAATGGAAGGGGACCATCATTGCTGCAACGTATTCGGCCTATGCCAGAAGGGTGATCACTTAGGTAGCACCGCATGTCCCCTTCCAACTGCTGCAGACCACAGTAGATGCGGACGAGAGGATGGTGGCAATACGGGTGCTGGTAGAAAATAAAGAAATATGCATTATCAATATATATGCCCTGAACGAGGAACAGTGGCTTACTTCAAGACCCTATACAGCAAAATGTACCCGTACCTGGGGGCGGCAGTGATATGGGGAGGAGACTTTAACTGTACATTAGACCCAAGGATAGACAGGTCAGACAAACCCGCCTCTGCTGCCAAAGCCCTATTAACAGACCTCAGGCTAGAGGACATGTGGAGGTTACACCATCCACACGATACAGTATCCGCATTACTCTGCCCCACAAAACTTGTACACAAGGTTAGACTATATGTTTGCCACACAGGAGTTGATGGTGGAAATAGTGCAAACAGAGTACAAGGCGAGGGTCCTCTTGGACCACTCGCCATTGGTTTTAACATGCCAATATCTGCCTCCAAGGGCTAGGATCCCAACGTGGCGACTCAGAGCTGAAGCATTGAAAGACAGAGTGTTCAGGGAGGACCTGAGAGAAGAAATTATAGAATACTTTGAAAACAACACTGGGACTGTTGAATCGGCCGGCACTCTATGGGAAGCGTTTAAAGTGGTGATGAGAGGATCAGCTATTTCCAAATCCAAAGGGCTGCAGGGAGGTATACTAAGGGAACTGCAGAAGGCAGAGACAAAACTAGAGACAGTGTTGGGCAAAGGAGGCAACTCCGGGTAGGATGCTGAAACTATAAGCCAACTGCAGCAGGAATGTGCAGGGCACTGGGAGAGACTGTGCAATCTCAACTATAAGAAATACATGGAGAGGCAGCATGCAGGGGGAGACAAACCGGGGAGAATGCTAGCATGGTTGTATAAAAGTGAGACCCCCCCCAGACCAACGGTCAGAGCAGTAGTGGGGGAGAGTGGGCAAATATTGGATACCCAAGAGGACGTGAACGGAGAGTTCCTTGAATTTTAGAAAAGATTGTACGGGCACGAAGGAGGGAGCAACAGTAGGGAGATAATGGACACACTGGAGGACATTGGCCTGCCAGAAATAAGCGCTGAAGAGCGAGAGGACCTAGATGCCCCAATCACATTAGAAGAACTAGAAGCGGTGGTTGAGCAACTACCCACCAGCAAGCCCCTGGGAGCTGATGGACTCCCCAGTGAGTTTTACAAAATGTATAGGAATTAAGTGCTCCCCCCATTGCTTGCCATGTTAAATGAGGCATTTGAAACGGGGACGTTACCAGAATCCCTGAGAGAGGCGATCATTATCTCACTCACCAAACCCAATAAGCCAAGCATGGACTGCGGATTGTATAGACCGCTGTCCATGCTGAACCAAGACAGCAAGATACTCACGGCGGTGTTGGCAAATAGAATGAAACGAGTCCTAAGCAGATTAATACACCCTGATCAGTCCGGATATGTCCCGTGCAGAAGCATATCAGACACCCTTCGACAATTTCACTGGGTCATAGAGCACACAGAAGGAGACTAGAGCGAGATTGCAATTGTATCATTTGATGCAGTGAAGACCTTTGACTCCGTCAAATGGCCTTGGCTGATGGCAGCTCTGAGAAAATATGGGATGGGGCCAGGGTACCTTAAGTGGGTGCAATTACTGTATAGTGCACCGCTAGCCAGAGTTAAGACGGGAGCGATCATTTCGGTGAGGTGGCAACTCAGTAGGGGTACCAGACAAGGATGCCCGTGGTCTCCGATGTTGCATATCCTAGCATTGGAACCCCTGGCGATATACTTGAGACAGCAATATGAGGTAGTCGGGATCTACACACAAGGGGGACCGCACTTGATTTCATTATATGCAGACGACATGTTACTGTACTTAAGATACCCTGAGGAAACCTCCAATACATTCTAGAAATAATGGAGCGATTTGCGCTGCTATCTGGAATTGCAGTTAATCCCAGGAAATCGTGTATATTCCCCCTGGGGAGGTATGTAGGGGTCCCGCAGGAACAACTGCCAGTCTTAAAAATACCATGGGAGACCAACACTTTCAGATACCTGGGGATAGACATTTATCACAGGGTGGAAGCAGAACACAAACACAACACTGAGAAACGGTAGTGAACATTGAAAATAGCATGAGGTTCTGGACTAAGCTCCCCTTTGCCATGATGGGAAGGGGGGCGCTGTTGAAGATGGTTGTACTGCCCAGACTACTACATTTTTTTGGGAACATGCCACATATGATACCAAAGCAATTTTTTTGTCAAACTCCAGAGCATATGCAGGGGCTTTCTTTGGCATGGAACTAGGAACAGAATCGCCCCATGGAAGTTGCAGAACGCGTATGATAAAGGGGGTATAAAACTACCGAATTTTGAGATCTATTACCTGGCCAGTCAACTGCAATACGTGGCCAAATGGTTGATGGAAGACTCAACCTCAGAGTTCAGACTGTTGAGATCGGCGTGTGCCCCGTTTTTTCTGAAAGAAGAGATATAGCCGCCCAAACCAGAGTTGAAAGAGTGCCCAAGGATGTTGATGTTGGGATGGAAGATATGGCGCAAAGCCTGTCAGGTTATGGAGACCCCAACCCTGTGTTCTCCGCAAGTGCCGTTAGTGGCATTGACCGGAGGAGACGGGCAACTGAGGAAGATGATTTGTGGGCTCTGGGAACCGGCGGGGATCGCAACAATGGGAGACATATGGCAGGAGGGGGAGATAAAGGAATTCGGGGTCTTGGCGGAGGAAACGGGTCTACACGTAGGGCAATATATTGTTAGGGAGAATTCTCTTATGAGGCTAATTTCCCAAACCTAGTGAGTCCCCCAGCAGCTTTGCTGGATTATTGGAGTTTGTTTTTTTCTCCTGCTAAGAGTGAGACTCTTTTCCTCCCACTCTTAGGCATGATTTGAGGTATGTCTTTGACTTTTTGTGTGCTTATGGGCTATGGGGTATTTTACTCCATAGGGTATCATCTGTCTTTGTGTATGTGTTACAGAGCACCCTCAGTGCAGTAACACAGAGGTGTCATAGTGACTCACAAACATAGACGCCTTACCCTGGGACTGACTACTGTCTCCCAGGGCATGTAAAGTCACCATTGACTTTACTAGTCCAACATTGTGAACAGAACCAGTACAAACCATCATATTGTGGAAGTACTGGAAGGGGTTAATTCGATTGCCCCTGGGTCTGTTTCCAAGGGGGCACTGTCCAGTCCCCCCTTGTCGAGTTTCTGGCTGGTGGCAGTGGTTACCACGCAAAATATTCCACCGGAATATTTCCTATGGGATTTTCCATTGATTTTAAACGCACCACTTTTTGGTGCAATGTTAAAGATACCGCTGGTTTATTTATTTAATATTAAATCACTGGTTGGGTCTTTTTGCCAGAACTCTTTTCTAAAATGGCTTTCGTGTCCGTCTCTGTAACTCCAACCAAGGTCGGGCCCTTTGTTCCACTTTTTTGCGGGCTTCTCCACAGAAGCCCTCCAACTGGTGCCACTCTGTCTGGGGTCCACAGGATGTGTGGGTGGGGGAATTGGCACCCTGGACTGCGTTGCCTTAGCAACTCAAGTCGCACTCTGTTCTGATTGGCCCAGTGGTGAGCCGCCCGGCTCACCACTTAGCAAGTATGAGTGACAGCTAGACTATTGAATGGGGGTTTTTCTGCATAAAAGCAGGGCTTTTGGGACTGGAACTTCAGAAGTCGCCACAGGACCTAAGAAATCCGAAGAGGGGAGAAGCTGAGCCATCTGCAACGATGTCACCACCGGTGGAGCCCTGCTGCAACAACCTCACCACTTTCCCGACGACAAGAGAAGATCTTCTGCTGAAAGAGTCTTCTTCCTCTGAGCTGGTGGGATTAACCAGTTCGCCATTTCGCCTTCCAGGACG
This sequence comes from Ambystoma mexicanum, assembly GCF_040938575.1. Classification (NCBI taxonomy): domain Eukaryota; kingdom Metazoa; phylum Chordata; class Amphibia; order Caudata; family Ambystomatidae; genus Ambystoma; species Ambystoma mexicanum. Next base: position 588,119,873 of record NC_090926.1, read on the forward strand.
TCTCTTGGTCGAATCGCCCGTGCCAAGCACCTCGGCGGCCAGATAGCCAAGCTGCAACACTGTGACCGCGAATACCAGGAACACACCTTTCCACCGACGAACTCTGCGGCTGGTTTCTTCCCTGGGCAGTGCAACGACTCGAGTTTCCTCCTCGACAAGATCCTCTGTTCCCCTGGTCGAAACCACAGACTGCACCCGCTGCCAGGAACTGCCACCGCTGGAGCTTCCTCACTCTTTAAGGTACTGTGTTCTACCTGGCCTCCCTTTCTTCGGTTTGCCCAAGGTGACCCTTAAATCCTTGGCTTTCCAACTGGGTTGGCCCCCAGACCTTCTAACGTTATATTTTGAACCACCCCAACCTCTTTTGAACATTTCTACAAAGACTTGAATGCATTGCTAAAACGTGTGATCTTGGGCACATTTCGCCTTGCTGATTGTGTTGGAACTTGCTTTTGATTAATAGTGCTAGTGTATTTCCTAAAGTGGGTGTTAAATAAATAATTATATACTTTTGATGCAAAGCTCTGGTCAGTGTTTGCTTGTTCTACTGTGTTTTTGGCCCTATTGTGTATCCTCTGTATACTGCCTAACTCTTCTTGAGAGAAGTCTGACTTCTCAGCCACAGCTACCAGGTAAATCTGGGTGGTACAGACTGCTTCCAATTGGGCTTACTGCTTGCTCCTGTAGTCTTAATCTTTTTGCAGTGGTCCCCAAGGGAACTGCACAGGATTCTGCCTAACATATATTACTTATACTAGACTGGTACGGCGGATCAGAGAGATATGGTCCAAAATAATGCTAGAAGATCAACCTGACGGGGCCCTAGAAACGATATATGATATAGCAGATGGGAGGGCATGAGATTTCTAGAATCCATGAGCTATTGATGTCCAGGGTGGGAAAGGAAGTGGCCTAATTAAGACAAGACTGGGAAGAAGAAGTCGGGGAACCCATGAGTGACGGGCTATGGGAACGAACTTGGGAACAAACTCAAGGGTACCATAAAAAAGTATTTAGGAACGCGAGGCTACAACAAATACAGCTATATTTAACCCACAGAGCATACATGACCCTTCCCCAGAGGATAGCTCGGTTTAAGAATGCCGAACGACAAACATGCTCCAAATGCGGGGAAGAAAACTCAGGGATGACACACATGTTTTGGGCATGTCCAGAAATTGGGAAGTTCTGGGGAGAAGTAGCCCATCGGCTTAATGAGAAGGGGCTCAAGATAAATGTTGAATCAGTGTGGGCATGCATGGTAAGGGGGTTCCCTAGATCGCACCAATTGAAACATGTGAGCAAACTTAAGGATTTGGCATATATACTTGCCAAGCGCAGAATTGCCATGGGGTGGAAGGCTTGCAACAGACCAAGGGTAGAAGTCTGGTGGAAAGACCTTCAGAAATGGACCGAAGCTGAAACGGCAGTGTGGCATGAGGTGGGTAGTAAGGGAGGGGAGGAGGAAGCAAAAACCCTGACGGCCTGGAAACACTTAGTGGCCACATTGTATGGGTCCACCCAGGACTCCTTAAGCGACCAGGACTCTGTTGAGAATACGGAAGTGGAGATTCCCCCGGAAGAAGGAAGAGCAGAACGCGAAGTGAAGTAGGCTTGAGTTGGGGGAGGGTAAAGGGTAAGCAGCATATACTTAACGATATGTACAAGATGCTAAAGTATGATGATAAGCACTGCTGGTTTTTGTTTAATGTTGATTGTTGTAAAACCAATAAAATTGATTTAAAAAAAAAGTCTTAAGCACGGACTTGTCTGAAGTGATACCCTCCCATGCGTGGGTGAAGCATGTTATCCGACCTCTTACTGGAGAGGCGATTACCGGTATATGATATATTTCATTTGTATCGCACCCATACACAAATGTTTCAGAGCGCGACGAGGCAAGGGACGGGAAACAAGGGAGGACAAAAACAACAATCTTACTAGGCTCAGTGACATTGAGAATGTGCAGGGGAGAGGGAAAGGGGAAAGTGCAAGGGGCAGGGGGGAGTGGAAAGTGCTGAACACGTGATAGAACAACAGGTTGTGCGGCCAGCAGGTGGCAAGTGCAAGAATAAGGTGTAGACAACAGGTTTCTGATAAGTGCTGGAAAGGGAACTGTAGGGTTGCAGATACAGACCGAAGTGCAGGAGTTACAAGGAGGCAATGCGGGGGTGTGGCTGGGAGGGCAGGGATCTGGGCCCGAAATCAGAGGGTAACCAGATGCCCGGCACAAAAGCAGACCGATTAGCAGGGGAGAGGAAGAGCGAAGGCTGAAGCAAAGAGTTGGGTCTTGAGGTGCTTCCAGAACCAATGATGGTTCTCCAAGTTTCAGAGAGGCATGGAGGCTGTTCCAGAGGGTGGCCTCAGCCTAGGAAAGAGATCTACCCCCAGCTTGTTGCTTGAAGAAGCGACTGACCCTGAGGGAGTTGGAGGTGAAGGAGCGAAGTGCTTGAGTAGGAATGTATTTACGAAGGGAGAGTTGAAGGTATTGTGGGCCCAGGCCCCAGAAAGCCTTGTGGACAATGCAAAGGGTCTTAAAATCCTTGCAGCCACTGGGAGCCAATGAAGAGATTTAAGGGCTTGAGATATACTATCCCAGGGCTTGGGGCCAAGGACAAGTCTTGCAGTCCTGTAATGGGTGAGCTGCAGAGGACAGAGAGTGGTTGCAGGCAGATTTAGAAAGAGGCTGTTGCAGTAGTCCAGCCTAGAGAGAACCAGAGCTTTAGAAACGGTGAGCTTCTGGGGGAAGGAGAGGAAAGGAAGAATACCTCTGAGTAGGTGCAGCTGGTAGTGTGACTTCTTAGAGACGTCAGAGATGTGAGGAGAAAAGGAGAGTGTAGAGTCGAAGATGACCCTGAGGTTCTTAGCCTCACAGGTGGGAGCTGGAAGAGGGCCAAGGGAGGCCGGCCAGAGAGTGACAGGAAAGGAGGATGCAGGTGTGCCGATGAGGAGAATCTCTGTCTTACTGGCATTAAGGTAGAGATCGGTGGTGGCACACCACTCCTGGATAGCAGACAGACAGACATGAGAGAAGAAGAAGGTGGCAGAGGGGAGCCTGAAATCGAGCCGAGTGTCATCCCCATAGCACTGAAAGGTGAAGCAGCGAGTGGCAATGCAGTGGGCGAGAGGTGCCAGGCATTGGTTGAACAGCCAGGGAGAGAGGTTAGACCCCCGTGGAACAGCACAGGTAGAGCATGAGATAGAGGAAAGGAAGGACCCAAGTTGGACCTGGGAGGGTCGATCAGAGAGGAACAAGGTCCGCCAGGGCCTGATTGGTGGTACCCAGGTTTACTATTTATTTCAGAATATTAGTGTATAAGTTTACTAACTGGGTCTTGCTACCCCTGACCTGCTGTACAACCTGTCTAGAATAAGCCTAAGTTGGGTTTTACTTACTTTGAATAGCTGTGTGCAAGTCTTAATAAGTGTATTGAAGGGTTTGCTTACCTTGGTCTGCCTTGTGCGATTCTAAATTAAGTTAGAGAGTTATTGCTTACCTTAGTCTGTGTTTCACTGATCTGAAAAGCGAATGTAATTGTATATTACACGATAAGGTCTTACTCACCTGGTAGAACTGTGTGTTATCCTGCACTTTGGAGACCTGTTGTCTGCACTTATCCTTGCACCTGCCACCTGCTGGCCACACTTCTTGTTATTGTTTTGATCCCATGTACAGCACTGCCCCCTCCCCTGGCACTTTTCCCTCTCCCCTGCACTTGTGTGAACTCAGTGTTACTTGGCCTAGTAAGATTGCTGTCTGTCTTCTCTCTTACCCCTTCCTTGCCTAGTTGTGCCTTGAAACACTTGTGTATAGGCGCATTACAAATGCCATATCCTTTTTTTAATTTTTTATTTATTTATATAGCACCAAAGCCCTCAGGGATCTGGGAGACATGAACACAAAATACAAACATAATAAAAAGACACGATCCGGGCTCAGAGTTCAATTTAGATGATGGGAAAATTTAGCAAAAGAGGAATGTTTGTAATGTTTTCTTGAAACAATTCCAATCAGCGATTCCTCTGATGGAGGAAGGTAGAGAGTTCCAGAATATTGGTGCTTTATTCTGGAAAGATCTTCCTAATCCTCTGGTTATTTTGGATCTTATTCCTTGTAACAGGTTTAGATGAGATGAACGGTGAGCTTTCGTAGGATGGTATGGCATAATAGTATTTTATAAGTACTTGGGTGCTTTTCCGTACAGAGAACGATGCATTATGGAGCCCATTTTGAAGTTGATACGTTGTTGTATCGGCAGCCAGTGTAGATCTTTCCTGATATTCGTAATGTGAGATCTCCTAGGGATATTCATGATGATGCGAATCGCATAATTTTGAATGACTTGACATGTTTGAATGATAGACTTGGTCGTACCACAAAGTAAGATATTACAATAGTCTAATCATGATAATATCATGGCCCTGGCAATGGTTACAGCATTTTTGTTGCTGATATAAGGACGTATAGCGCGCAAAAGCCTCAAATGATAGTTGCAGGTTTTTCTGAGATTTTGAACGTGAGAATCTGAGTTAATTGATGATTCCATATAGACTCCTAACGTCTTCACTTTCTCCTGCGTTTTGATCATATTGCCTTGTAATGAGAAATGAGAATAGGATGGGTCCAGTTTGGCCCTGGCTAGAGGGGAGCCAAACATAAGTAGCTCAGTTTTATTGCCATTGAGATAGAGCCAGTTTAGGCTCATCCAATTACCAATGACCTTGTAGATGTTTTCTAGAGTTTGAGAGTCTTGCTGATAGTTGCCACTTAGCTCGATGACTAATTGTGTGTAGTCAGCGTAGTTTGTAAAAAAAGACTCCCAGAGTCTCAAGAAGAATGCACAATGTGTGCATGTACAGATTGAAGAGTAGGGGCGATATTGAGGCTCGCTGTGGTACTGCATATTTGATTTGGGTAATTGGAGATGTGGTTTCACCCCATTTGATCTTGGAGGCTCAGTTTGATAAGAAAGATTTAACCCACTCCACTGCCTTATCTGAACAATTCCCTTGTTGTTGTAGGTATAATAGGATCTCGTGATCAACGAGATTGATTGCCACGGATAGATCCAACAGGATCAACATACCAGCCTTACCCTTATCAATGACCTCTAGCATATGGTTCTGCAGATCCAGAAGAGCAGAGACTGTGCTATGAGATGGACGAAAGCCTGACTGGCTATAGTGCAGTTTGCTGTTATTTTCCATGAAAGTCTGGAGTTCATTTGCTTTGTCTAGTATTTTTAGGGAGAACTAACTATTGGTTATTGGGCAGAGATTATTGGGGTCAGTGGGATCTTGATTTGCTTTCTTAGGGATAGACGTGATGGTCACTTTCTTAATGTCTAGTGGTACTTCCCTATCTCGAAAAGAGGCATTGACAAATTGTGTCAGGAAAGGTTCAAAGCTGTCTTTATGTTGAAGAATAATTTTAGGAGGCAGTTTATTTAATGAACAGGTGGTAGGGTTCATAGAATCAAGTAGAAGGTTCACGTCTGTTGATGTAACCGGGAAAAAGCCAAAACTTGGCTCCTGGTTATTGGAAACTGGAGCTTCCGTTTCTTTGGGTCCTATTATATGGTTTTGAAGGCTCTGAGATGTGTTATGGCTCAGAGTGGCTACAATTGTGTCTCTGGCCTTATTAATTTTTCCTTCAAAAGCCACTGAAATCCGTTCAGCCATCTGAGATTAACAATGGGAGTTCCATTGATTTAGGTTTTTCCAAGGATTTCACAATATTAAAAAGTTCTTTCACAGAATTGGAGGATTGCTCGATACGGGTGTTGTAAGAGTTTTTTGTGTGTCTGTTATTAGTTTTCTATATGCTTTTTCTACTGTCTATATCATATCATAATGAGGCATAACCAATTCACAGGTGAGTAAAATAACCTTACATATACTTTTCAGAATGGCAAAACACATTCAAGGTAAGTAAGAACTGTAGTAACTGCTCACTCTGAGGGGCAGTTACCAACCAACTCTTTCTCAAGTAACTTTTAAACCACTTGTTATACTTTTCATAGTAGAATCCTTTTCTTATCCAGTCGAGTTCTCTGAGGCAGAAGAGGGACCCTAGTGGTCTAAGTGCCAGCTGTAGGCAGGATGAGATAGGGTTCAGTTGCAGAACGTCAGTTCCTGTGAAAGACTGTTCAAACAAGAAGTTCACTTTAGAGTTAGTCAGGGTCCGGAGACTTCTGACAAGACACCCTAGGAGGATTCCAGCAGTGGGCCTGGGTGAACTGGATGAGGGGACTCTCAATCGCATGAAACACCCCAAAGCTACACAGGAATCACAGAAGACTTAAGGTGAGTAAATACCCCAGCAAACACAGTACCTTAGCATGGCAGACGAGGTTTCAGCAGAAAGACTTCAGGATCTGCAGCCAAAAACCTGTTTGATGTATTCCTTTGTCATGAAGATGGAAGACGGGACTCTGCAAGGGATTTTGCAGCAGGGACCAATGGACAAAGCTCCAACAAGAGTTTCTTTGCGGCTGGAGCAGCTCTGTGGTTTTTGCACCATTTCCAGGAGCCAGGAGAAGACTGAATATCGCTGGTCAGATTCTCATCTCTAATCTGGTCCAGCACTCTGGTGGGGGGACTTCAAGGACTTAAATTGTGTCTCTGGAGAGCCAGAAGCAGGGCACCAAAGTTTCAGCTCGATTTGGAATTCAGAAGACCATGCACGGCACGATGGCTCGAGGTCCCAGGGTATTGGGGTATGGCAGCCCAGCAAGGTTGCAGCACGGCGTGGGATGGCTCAAAATGCAGGTTTTCCTGAGTCTAGTGGAGCTTGTCAGCAGTTTCCAGGTTCGGGGTATTTGACAGGAACTACAGCACAACCTCTGCAATCTCTCCCTGCAATTTACAGAAAGGGAGGTCTGGCTGTCCAATCTTTATAGCTGCCTCTGGGAAAGGAGGAGCTAGCACATACCATGCTTGAAATCTAATTTCAACTTGAGATGCCAACTAGAACTTCCAGCCTCAAAATGTGCTCTCTACAGGTCTTCAGAAGGTGATAATTCACTCTTGGCGAGCAAGAAACGATGTGCTGTTTGCATGTGGAGAACCTGCATTCCTGCCAGGAGGTGCCTTATGTGCCTGGTTAGAAGATTGCAGGTTGACATGTTTCACTCTGATAACTTTTTGTCCATAATAGATCACCTGTTCTATTTTCAATATGTTCCCCATGTATCCTAATGCTTCCACAATTTCGATTTCTGCTAAGAGTGAAATGCCTTCAGCAGAAATCGAATAAGAAAATGTACAGCAAGCAGCCAAGTACTATAAGGTGTATGTGTATGCATGAATGGACAGATTGGATGAGTGTGAGGGGTCCTTGGATAAACTGGATGGTTTTTGGGGTAATTAATTGTAAGTAATTGTCCGACTGGGTGTATTTGGTGACTTTCTGTGAACAGTCATGAAGGTCCTATGTGCCTTATCTATGGGGAATTGATAGACTGACTGAGACACACGTGTTGTCTGCATGGATTAAGATGGGAGGATGGGGAGATGCATATATAAATGAAATTGGCAACATCGGCAGTCTTGGGTTGCTGTGGGCCTTCCAAGAGTATAATTGGCAGGCTAGATTGTCCTATGGCCACATATGGGAAATCGGCATAGTTAGAGAGCTTAGGTGACCAAATGTGCAGGAAATGGGTAGACTTGTTGTGCATATTAGGTCATCATAATGTGAGGGGAAATGGGCAAAGCGGAACGACTACGTTTTTCTCATATGCAGAAGATGGGCAGTCTGGATCGGACTGCGATCCTTAGTTTTCGGATATGGGTAGATCGGATGATACAAGGTCATTATCTGCAGGCTACGAGTACACTGGCTGGGCTTGGAAGTATAGCTAAAAACTCCCACTAATCAGTTTTGCAGGGACTCGGGTACCCATCACTGTGATTTAGAACAGAAACCACTTACACTGACAGTGAAAACACTCTTATTCCTCATATCTTTTATTTCATATACAGCGTAACCCTGCTACTGGCCGAAAAAGCAGTCATTCTCTTCTACTTTACATCCTTGTGTGTTATAATCTGTTTTTATTAGCCTCAGATTGAATTGGCTTCTAGAGTCCTTATATGGGGGAAATTAGAATAGATGACAGTGACTCTGCAGGGTATGTGCAAACTAGGCTGGTTTAGTAATACTTCTATGGAGGAATTGAGTCGGTGGGTGGGTGAGTGTTTGGCTTTATCCGTCATTGTGCTTTATTTTCCCATTAGATTGCTATGTTTTTAGTTCTTGGTGTGAGTGGGCTTAAACCATTAGCCATTAGATTTTACGTTGACTGATTTTCATCCTCGCTTTCAGTATGCCATCCCATCTTCTCCCAGTGGGTTTTACCATAGAAAACCCTGGTAATGGCTAAAATCTTCCCTGCTTCTTAGGCTTGGCTTTCTGTAACCTACTGTTAAGGTTTACTGTGACCTTTACCTTCCCTGGTCTTCAGGCTTGGTGTACTGCATTCCGCTGTTAGGCTTTGTTTCTCTTATCCACTGTTGTTCCTCAAATGTCTGTTTCTATTTCCACCAGGTGGCAGAGTTGAAACAGGAGCTGAAGGTGAGGGGCCTCCATGTGTCTGGTACTAAGATTGACTTAATCGAAAGACTTAAATCCAATCAGGATGGCAACACTGTATCTAAATCTAGTCCTGCGCGGCCCAAAACTGGGGAAGTGATGGTGGCATTTTCCACTGGGCGACTTGGTGTCCCATCCACGGAGGCCCCACTGATGTTTGGTAGCACCAGCTCCTCTCCACCGCTCTCACCCTGCCACTCGGAACACTCCTTCCTTAGCCAGGATGAAACCTCAAGCAGTGATGCCTTTGGCGAGATGGTGTCCTCTCCTCTGACCCAGCTGACGCTGCAGGCCTCACCAGCACCGCAGGTGAAAGAGGAAGTGCTTTCTGCTGCTTTGTCCCCAACATCCTTCCAGAGCACCCAGGATTCCGATGCACGCGATAAGGACCAGATGCTTCAGGAGAAAGACAAGCAGATTGAAGAACTGACACGGCGCCTCTGGCAGAAACAGCAGTTGGTAGAGACACTTCGTCAGCAACTGGAGCAGGAGAAGCGAGCACAGCAGCAGTGCCAGACAGTCCTCCACTCCCCTGCCACTGCCCAGCAAACACCCAACCTCCAAATCAAACAGGAGGGGGATTTCCCTTCCTGCCAGTCTGAAGAGCCATGCATTTTCTCCCTCCCTAAACAGGATGCCCCAAGCCAGGCAGACCAGTTTCCACCCGCCAAGATGGCCACTTTAAGCCAAATGGACACCTCAGAAAACACCACAGTGCCAAACACGGTGGCAGTGAAGCAAGAGCGGTCACCTGATACCGATATGACGTGCCACGTTCCATCAGTGCCACATGTATTCCTTAGCCATCCACCCGGAGGCATAAGCCACCTTCTGAAAGGGACTGCACCTCCAGCTATCATCACAGATTCCACTGGTGCCCACCTGGTGCTCACTGTGACCAATCAGAATGCAGATTTGCAGACTCAGTCGGTCCAGGCTGGTGCTGTGCATGGACGGACGGGACTACAGGTATGTGCAATATCACACTAGTTTAAGGGTTAGTCTCTTTATTTATCACAGTTTATTTAGTGGATGTTGCACAGCAGTGCTTCCTTCAGAGTACTACATTTTCCTATTCTGCCATCCACTCGGTGATCTGGAAAAAATGACAAACTTAAAATGCAATGTTTATAAGATTGGGTACTCCCAGTTTTTTGTTATCGGGGGGGCGGCACTATCAATGGGAGACTAATATGCAAAGAACAAGGAGTGATAGGTCGCCTTCCCCTACCTAAAGACCCTGAGTCGCACAGGGTTATGTCCAAGGTAGCCTCATGTAAATTTCAGGTTACACATTCCACACCTGATTCACACACGTATATTACTTATACGCTTTTCAATTTATTATTCAAAAAATGAGTATAAAAACAACACCTAAAAAATGTAAAAACAAACTGTGCTAGTCACTTACAATCTGACTGGTGAAGGTTCACCAGGCCTTTCAGAATGTCAATGACCATAGTGAAAGGTAACAGGAAAGGACAGTATATCTTACTGTGAGTGCGTACATATGTATTTACACGGAAGAGTCAAAATATATTGTAGTCTCCCAACTTCTGATGTGTACCTCAAAGGTTTTTGACCAGAGTGAATAATCTAATATTGTTTTTTTTTTTTTTTTTTATTCTATTAATCCCTCTGTTGAAATAACTTGCATTGGTATAGGATAGCTGCGGGTTATTTAATACACACCAGCTATCCTTTTATAATTTATTCAGTATGAGAGGTAGGAATCGGCAAATACACAAGTTCCTATCAACACGTCGACATATGTTTCGGCCTTTGTGACTCATACGGGACTCTCTCTGGTGCCGTTGGTCAGGATGTAGATAATGGCCGTCTTCAGGACAAGGGCAGATTGATACTTTTCCGTAGTGAATACTTTCCCATTAGTAGAACATCTGAGAGTAGCTCAATTTCTTTGGGTCGTATATGGTGGTAATTGTTGGTAATTTCAATGGGTTCCTACAGGAATACCATATATTTCATTTCATGCACTGTATCTTTCGTGATTCGATCTTAGCAAGCTGGTGAGGCAAAGAAGCTTCACTTGGCTCAATTCGCAATAGCGATGGATTTAAAGTGGAGACACTTCCATTTATTGATGTTGTGCTGTGGCTGCAGCATGGGCCATAGTCCATGCGTACCGATCCGGGGTCTTATTGATACGCCCTGAGGGCCTGAGGGCCTCACCAGCTTGCTAAGATCGAATCACGAAAGACACAGTGCATGAAATGAAATATATGGTATTCCTGTAGGAACCCATTGAAATTACCGACAATTACCACCATATACGACCCAAAGAAATTGAGCTACTCTCAGATGTTCTACTAATGGGAAAGTATTCACTACGGAAAAGTATCAATCTGCCCTTGTCCTGAAGACGGCCATTATCTACATCCTGACCAACGGCACCAGAGAGAGTCCCGTATGAGTCACAAAGGCCGAAACATATGTCGACGTGTTGATAGGAACTTGTGTATTTGCCGATTCCTACCTCTCATATTGAATAAATTATAAAAGGATAGCTGGTGTGTATTAAATAACCCGCAGCTATCCTATACCAATGCAAGTTATTTCAACAGAGTGATTAATAGAATAAAAAAAAAAAAAAAAAACAATATTAGATTATTCACTCTGGTCAAAAACCTTTGAGGTACACATCAGAAGTTGGGAGACTACAATATATTTTGACTCTTCCGTGTAAATACATATGTACGCACTCACAGTAAGATATACTGTCCTTTCCTGTTACCTTTCACTATGGTCATTGACATTCTGAAAGGCCTGGTGAACCTTCACCAGTCAGATTGTAAGTGACTAGCACAGTTTGTTTTTACATTTTTTAGGTGTTGTTTTTATACTCATTTTTTGAATAATAAATTGAAAAGCGTATAAGTAATATACGTGTGTGAATCAGGTGTGGAATGTGTAACCTGAAATTTACATGAGGCTACCTTGGACATAACCCTGTGCGACTCAGGGTCTTTAGGTAGGGGAAGGCGACCTATCACTCCTTGTTCTTCGCAAACTTAAAATGCATAAAGGTAAAAAGGTGGAGAAATTTGATTAGGTTTTCTATAAGTTACCTTGCATCATTGTGTATTTAATAGCCCTAGCTAAATCTAGCTGCATCCCCTAAAGAGTAGTGTTATAGGCTCAGGCATTCCATGTTTGGTGATAATATCAAGTCTGTTTGGGAAAGGTGGGAGAGAAGGCAGGGAGGGAACCTGAACTGAGATGGTTTAACCCCGAGTTTGCTCGTCCTTTTTGCATAGACTTGCATAATACCCTGGCACTTTACCTTGTTTTTTGATATGATTGATGCATCGTTTATGGATTCTAAAGTAGCGATATGTTTAGGATTAATAGGAGGTGTTTTGAAGAGGTCAATTTTGGTTAACAAAATGTATGTTTACCGCCTTGTAGGAAACAGCTGCAATAGATACTCTACCCGGTTGAGAAATGATGGATAGCCCCAGAACCTTTTTCTTACTGTTCTGCTCTTTTTGAAAATCAATAAAAACTAAATTTCCAAAAATGGTAAACCCCTCTAATCCACCAGTAAAGTGGTCTTGCTATGCAAATTAAGTGTTTATGTTGGTCCAAACATGGGAGGGTTTAAAGACAAATTTGCATGGTGCAACAGGGATCCCCCCACACGAATTGGGATTAATGACATTGTGGGAAAATGGGGTCAAATGTTGCATTGGAAACTGCCAGTGTTAGTCAAAACCTGCTAGATTTTTTTTTATTAAATACCAAAAAAAGGTGGGATTGAAGGTGCTCCCCCAAGGGCATGCTTGACAATTAGTGGCAAACAGTGACATTAAAACACTTTGGCCTAGTACCATTACCCATAGTTTTGTAATATTTAAAGGCTATTTTAAAACCTGTTTCCACCCTATATATGAGATGATATGGCATTTATCACGTGCCTATACACAAGTGTTTCAAGGTACGACGAGACAAGGGAGGGGAACACAGGGAGGACGGACAACGATCCTACTAGGCCAGGTGTCATTCAGATCGCGCAAGTGCGTGGGAAGGGGGCAGGGACAGTGCAGTACATGGCAAAGATGATAACAGTAAGTGAGTAGCGGCCAGCATGTGGCAAGTGCAGGGTAAGTGCAGACATCAGGTGACAAGGGCTGGGAGGGGGGCTTTAGGGATACAGAAACAGTCCCAAGTGTGGGGGTTGCCAGGTGGGCAGTGCAGGTGTGAGACCTTGGCGGGGGAGGAACCTGGCCCCAAGATCAGAGGGTGTCCAGGTAGCCAGTGTAGTTCACATTTACAGCTAGGAGGACAGCAGAGGAGAGGAGGAGAAAAAGCAAAGAGAAAGGTTTTGAGGTGCTTCCAGAACCGGAGATGGTTCACCTCAAGTTTAAGGGAGGCAGAGAGGCTGTTCCAGAGGGAGGCAACAGCCAAGGAAAGAGATCTATCACCAACTCGTTGCTTGGAGAAGCGACTGACCCTAAGTGAGTTGGAGGCGGATGAGCGAAGAGCTCGAGAAGGAAGATATCTAGGAAGAGACATTTGAAGGTACTGAGGCCCCAGGCCCCAGAAGGCCTTGTGGGCAATGCAGAGGGCTTTGAACGTAATCCTCGCAGCCTCTGGGAGCCAGCGCAGAGATTTCACTCCTGAATAGATACGATCCCTGGGATTGAGGCCAAGGACAAGTTTTGCAGTCCTGTTCTGGATAAGTTGCAGATGTCGGAGAGTAGAAGCAGGCAGATTTAGAAAGAGGCTGTTGCAATAGTACAGCCTACAGAGAACCAGAGCTCTGGAGACAGTGGGCTTCTGAGGGAAGAAGAGGAAAGGAAGAATACCTCTGAGGAGGTGCAGCTGGTAGCGTGACTTCTTCGAAACGTCAGATGTGAGCAGAGAAGGCGAGTGTGGAGTCGAAGATGACCCCGAGGTTTTTAGCCTTGCAGGTGGGAGCAGGAAGAGGGCAAAGAGAGGCCAGCCAGAGAGCTACAGGGAAAGAGGGAGCGGTGTGCTAATGAGGAAAATCTCAGTCTTACTGGCATTAAGGCAGAGGTCTTTGGTGGCATGCCACTCCTGGAAAGCGGACAGAAAGTCAGAGATGAGGGAAGGAGAGGAGGAGACCGGGGGTAGCCTGAAAATGAGCTGAGTGTCATTCGCATAGCAATGAAAGTTGGGGCATAGAGCGGCGATGCGCTGGACAAAGAGTGCTTGGTATTAGTTGTACAGCCAGGGAAAGAGGTTAGACCCCTGGGGGACACCACAGGTAGAGAAAAATTAGCGGAGAGGAAGGACCCAAGTTGGACCTGGGAGGGTTGGTCACAGAGAAAAGAAGTCAGCCAAGCCAGAGCCTGACCAGTGATACCCAGGTTATCACAGAGACGGTTGAGCAGGATGGCATGGTTGACAGTGTCAAAGGCAGAAGAGAGTTCAAGCAAGATGAGGACGCAAGGGGTGTTAGAGTCAACATTGTAGACTTCACGGATGTTCAAGAGAGCAGTTTCCGTGCTTCTGGCAGCTCTGAAGGCAGACTGATGGTCATGAAGACAACCAACAGATTCAGTGTGGATATTAAGCTGTTAGATGGCCAGTTTCTCCAGGAGCTTGCCCAGGAAGGGAGTGATGGAGATTGGGCGATAGTTAGCCGGGCAGGAGGGGTCGGCAGAGGGTGTCTTAAGAGGGTGCACAATGGAGTGCTTCAGGGGGAATGGGAAGACTCCAGTGGCGAAGGAGTGATTGCAGAAATCAGCCAGGGCAGGAGCCAGAGAGTCAATGTGGTCCTTGATAGTTTTGGAGGAACAGGGGTGAACCTGTTTCGAAGAGACTTTCATAGATCAGACTTGTCTAGAAACCTTTTCTGCAGAGAAAAGGGGAAAGGCAGAGAAGGAGGGAGGGGAGGTGGCTGCAGAAGGGCCAGAGGAAGAGCAGGGAGTAGGGGGAGGGAGGGGATAGGAGGAGAGTGGGAACAGGATGTCCTGAGTTTTAGAGAGGAAGTGAGAAGCCAGTGCCGTGCAGAGGGCCTGGGAAGGGACAGGAGAGAGAGAGACTGCGGCAGGATTGGCCAGTTCCTTGCAGATATTAAAGAGTTCAGCCAAGTTGTTAGATGCATCAAAGACGCAGGCTTGGATATGAGCTCTCTTCTTGGTGAGGATGGAGAGCGTTAGCAGGCCAATTTGTCAGAGGATGTACATGAAGCGCGCCATTTCCTCTCGGCCACCCTGCACTTGCGTTTTAGGGTGACGAGGTCCGAGTTGTACCAGGGTGATCCTCATGACAGGGGCAAGGAAATCAAGAGTATCAGATATAGCAGAGAGAAGCGTGGCGAGGGCTGTGTCAGGGTGAGATTCAGCTAAAGGGGGAGGAGGGAGTGAGAAGGTGGTGGCGAAAGCCTCAGCTGACACACGCTTCATGGGTCGGATGACGGAGAAGGTGGGTGGCAGTGATGGAGGTGGCTTGGCCTGAGGAGTAGGGAGGATGAGTTGTGGGAGGATAGGAGAAAGTGATCACTCCAGCAGAGAGGAGTGGAGAGAAGGACAGATAGGGGAAGGTCTGAGGGGATCAGAACATCCAGAATGTGCCCTGCAGAGTGAGTCGGGCCAGAGGGGAGAATAGTGAGCGCGAGTCAGTCGCAGAGGTCACGAAAGAGTCCAGAGGGAGGACAGGAGGCATCCAGGTGGATGTTGAAGTCTCCAAGAAGGAGGAGTTGAGTGGTTGAGGCCAGAAGTGAGGAGGAGAGGTCCGCCCACTCCGAGAGGAAGGAGGAGATCTGACCAGGTGGCCGATAGATAGTAGCCAAAGTAAGGGAATGGCTAAGAGAGAGACAGAGCCTGCAGATGAGGCATTCAAAAGAGGAGTAGGCCTGCGTAGGAGTGACAGAGGCAGGAATCCACTCAGGGAAGATCAGGGCTACATCCCCACCAGAGCGGTTGGACCTGGGTGCGGAGAGGATCTTGTAGCTGTTGGGTAGGAGCGTGTCAAAGCTAGTGACAGAGCTGGCTGTGAACCATGTCTCGGTGAGACCGAGGTCAAGTTCATCACGAAGGCGGCAGATATCAGAGGAGTGTTTGACAGCAGAGCGAGAGTTAAGAGTGGCAATGTGGAGAAGGTTGCGATCCTTGAAGGACTTCCGGGGAGGGGTACAGATCAGAGGTACGCCTTGCAGAGGTGTAGAAGGAGCCTGAGAGGGGGCAGAGAGGGAGGGGGAAGGCAAGGTTGCCACGGAAAGGGGAGAGGGGACAGCCGGAGAAGAAAGGAAGTTGATGAGGCACAGGAAGCGTCTATCAAAGAGGTGAAGGTTGGCCTGAGGGCCTTGGACCAAGACGGTCCCATTAGAGTAAACATTAATGATGACCTTAGAGGAATGGAAGGAGGGCAGGAGGGGGTCCCAATGGGTGCCACCATTAATGGGAGAAGAGGAGAAAGGAGAGAGCACAGAGACCATATGAAGGGTCCATAAGTCAGGTGAGGGCATGACAAAGAGGATGTGGGTGAGAGTTTCCTTGGAGGAGGCACTGTTGTAGGTGTCAGCGATAGGGAGGCCTGGGTTGGAGACCAGGATGTCCTTTTTAAACTTCTTCCAGCCAGATTAAGTGAGGAGAGCAGGATAGTCAAGAGAGGAGCAGTTAGAAAAGATAGGAGCGACAGAGAGCACCATAGAGTAGGTGGGAGAGGAGGGGTGGAAGGGAAAGGGGGAGACACTAGCGTAGGACACTAGAGTAGGCAGACAAGACAGCAAGAGGCAAGCAAGTTGAGCAATAGGACAAGACGATGACATTCTGGGTTAAAGAGCTCACAAAATGCACATATTTAAGACAGGTGAGAAGATGCGCCTAAGTGTGAGAATCCTGAAAGGGCCTAGTTTTCACAATGCAATTATTAAATACTGATACAGTGCATATGATAACAACACGGGGAGAAACCACTTAAGTTTGAAAATCCTGAAAGGGGGAGAAAAGGCCTAGTTTTCACAATGCAATTTTTTTTAAAAAATGTAAACACAGATACAGTGCAGATTATGAGGACACGGGGAGAAACCACCTAAGTTTGAGAATCCCGAAAGGGGGAGAAAAGGCCTCGTTTTCACAATGCAATTATTAAATAGTGATACAGTGCATATTATAACAACACAGGCAGAAGCACAGCCGTGTATATAAGTCTGAAGGTGGAAGGGGGGTAGGCAGGGAAGCTAGTGGGACTATCCTGTAAGGCTGGCTGGCAACTGGCGTCCCCTGCGAACACCTGCAGATACAACAGGAGCAGCTACCGTGGGAGCCGCCTTTTGCCTTAGGGGCCCTTAGCCGTGGGGCTGTCGGGCAGGGGCTGCCCTGGTAGCGCCTGTGATGAGGAAGGGAAGGACGTGCCAATCAGGGTGGGGTAGGAGGGCTGGGAGTCGGGAGGGAGAGAGGGAGGGAACAGCAGTGAAGACCACAGAAGGGGAGAGGGAGCAGGGGAGCACACACAGGGGTGAAAAATAAGGAACCAACAATTTTAATAAAACACAGCCCACAGAGGGTCAAAATACCTTTTGAAGCAGCCTGCAGTCACCCGCTCAGCCCAGGATGTAAGTGGCGAGCGCGGTGAACTGCTAGGCTAACTAGCTTGGCCCGGGAGGCACACCAGCCAATCGGGGTGGGATGGGAGGACTGGGAGGTGGGAGGGAGGGAAGGAAGGAACAGCAGTGAAGACCACAGAAGGGGAGAGGGGGCAGGGGAGCACACACTGGGGTGAAAAATAAGGAACCAACAATTTTAAGAAAACAGGGCCCACAGAAGGTCAACATACCTTTTGAAGCAGCTTGCAGTCACCCGCTCAGCCCAGGATGGAACCCTGTACACAGCACAACCATATTGTATTGTCAGTTAACCCCTCCAAGTCAATCTGTTTGTATTAGTCCTAGTTGATACGGCAGTGCCAGGTCCTCCTTTATCCTTTTACCAATGTAGGGCCAGATTGCAGCATTTCTATCCAGGTGAAGTTGTGTTATTCCCAGTTAACACAAAAGGAACAGGTTCCATTGGGCCGAGTTAGTAAATGTGTCAGAAGTCTCCTACATCTACTACCACGGACACAATTGTCTGGTTGGATTATTAACCGAAACACCTCATCCAAAGAGGGTGTCTGCCACAGACCACTTTCTTACTTTGACATACGTTCAGAAGAACACAGCTTCAAAACTGAAAAATCCAGTCTCTGCCCAAGACAAGCTGTGTACTGTTTCAAAGCTTTGTATCTGAAGGGTACCTGTAAATGCTCATTTCCCATATAGTTTGTTGAAGTCCATCATGGAGACTTACTAGGCTCCTCCTCATCATTCACAAAAAACAAAGATGGGCCAATGTTAAAATGGATTTCAAAATCAGTTATTGTTGGGTTGTTTTTGGGAGGCAACCCTATTTATGGTAAATATGGAAGTCACAAGGGTTAGCCAAAACACAATCAAGGTAGGGCTGAGCAGTCAGGGCTTAGTCTTAAGAAAAGTGTGAGTGGTCTAGGGCTACAATTAGCCCACAAAGAGCAACACCAAGAATTCAGGTTAGACAGTAAGTATATAAAAATACAGTTACTAACCCATTAGTTACACACTAAGCATACAAAAATCACAGGTGAGGATTGTCACACAAATTCTTATATACATATTTCTGAGGGTTGTGGAATCTGCTTAGATCACATGCTGTGCATAGGCCGACATCCAGTGGAAGCCGCGGAGTATTACAGTTTGTTTTTCGAAACTCGAAAATGGCCGTCGACACAGGGCGTACCAGTAATACTATCCCTAGTGTGACGTCCCCTGTACCCATGATCCCTCACGCATGTAGGACCCTCAGATTGTTTTTTTCTGCCATACTTGTCGGAAGCATTGCCCGGAGATCCCTGGCTTTCAGCCATTTTGACAAAAATCAATATTTATTTCCTCGTTCTTCCACTCCCACGTCGAAGACATCGAAGATCGAAGCCGGTCCGAAGAACAGACAACCGTTGAGAGCTGCTCGACAGACTTTGGGCCTTGGAAGGCCTCTGGCCTCGGCCCGGGCCTCGGAAGGCCTCTGGCCTCGGCCCTACAAGTAGGCAGAGTGGGGGGTGGAAACATTCTCAACACTCTTGTTATTATTTCCTACAACACTCTTATTATTTCCTACACACACAAGCCCTCTGCCACAAGGTGCATATGGAGAGTACTCCATTTAGATTTTGCCCCAAGTGCAACCGCGAGTACCCTTGGGTTGACAAACACGCCACCTGTAATCTTCGCTTGCCGAGGGCCCACCCCGAGGTGAACTGCAAAGCATGTAAGCTTTTTAAGGCTAAAACGCTCAAAGTCGGCTCCACCAAGCATTGGGCCCACCACGCCAGGCAGCTCGAGGCCATGGAAGCGGTGGGTGCCTTCAGTGACGGTAGCGACACCGCCTTTTCAGACGGCAAGGGCACAGGAGTGTTGAAAGACACCCAAGCGCTAGTCCCCGACCCAAGAGCATTGTCCAGCAGGGCAGTTGTGGGGACCACACCCGGCGACACGAGCGCTGACATCGCTACTACACCTAAACACACAAACCCCAACCGGGACTCGACACGCGTGTCGAGTTCTCGGAAAAAGGAGGCACGGAAAGAGCGGTCCACGGAGTCTGTGTCCTCTGGGTGTTCCAGGTCCAGATCGCCTCATGACACAAGGCAACCGTCCACAGTTGCCAAAGGTGCCTCGCTTCCCCAAGTCACGGAGGTACAATCGTCAGATGACGAATCCAACCTCCACCCCCAGGCCGCACACAGAGAATCGGCTCCAGCAGCCCGTTCGGCATTGGTTTCCGAGTCTCGACGTGCACACTCGAAAGAGAAAGAGACCCCCTCCGAATCCCGACACCAGGCGTCGAAAAGCTTAGAAAGTGTGAAAACTTCAGGAAAACACTCTTCTACTCAAGGGGAAGGGGGGAAACAGCAAAAAGAGTCAGTACACTCTTCTTCTGCTTCACATACACATAAGGAAACATGTAGATCTTCAGATAGGGATAGTCCCAAGACCCGTCTCTACACCTAAGACTAAACCTATTCCTTCCTCTCCTCACGGTAGGGGAATAGGAAAGGAACCTTCTCAAGAGGTGGTCATCCCCAGCTTCAGAAAATGGAGTAGTGAAGACATAGATAGGGTAATGAGCAGAATGTCTTCCCTGGCTGATTTCTACTCCAAAAACCTAGAACATTTCCTCTCTTACACTCCAGACGGCGCTACTCCCTCAGGATCCAAGGACCCTCATCCCCTAGTAAAAAACCTTGGTTTCAGTCTCCAACTCAGGGCCTAGTTTCAGACCCTTACTGTATACAGCCTTATCAGCATTATAGTGAGGATCCACAACAATATACTGAGGATCCAGACATACAAATGTTAATAATCTACCAAACGGGGGTAGATTATTATGGAGATAATGAGGGCCAGGATGGGGAGGAGGAAGATGTCGCAGAAGTCTATAATATAGACTCTCCCGTTGACAAAGAACCTCAGGTTACCGACTCTCCAGAAGATAACCAGCCCCTGCTAAACGAGGTCTTAACTAGAGCAGCAGAACACTTCTGCATCGACACTTAGGGGGCAAAAGAGGAAAGGGACTTCGCAGAGGAGCTAGTGGGAGACAAGAAACCCATTGCTCAAGCCATCCCTATTCTCAAATCTATCCAACGGAGAATAGATCCTTAATCCGAATCTCACCAGGGCTGTGAACCCCAGAATCGAGAAGATGTTTAGGGCCGCCCAGTCTGATCCTCTTTACATAAGGGGTCAACTAAAATCCAACTCCTTAGTTATTACTAACACCAGAAAGAGAGCGGGAACTCCGCTATCTTCATCGAAGGCTCCCCCAGACAAGGAGAGCAAAAAGATTTATGGGTTAGGAAGGAAGGTAGCCTCCACTTCCGCTTACCAGGTGAGAATCGCCACCACCACCACTCTGCTGGCAAGCTATAACTGCCACCAGTGGGAGCAGGTAGCTGCTCTCATTGACTCCACACCGGAACCACTAAAGGGTCAGTTGGCCCAGATCGCGTCGGAGGGTAGAGCCGTGTCAGGTTGCATCCTCAAGACAACCTTTGACGCCGCAGATAATGCAGGCCAGCTCATAGCAGAAAGCACTGTTATTAAGAGGCACGCCTGGCTAAGACAGTCCGGGTTCAAACCCGAGACACAGGCGACCCTTATTGACATGGCGGTCGAACCTAATGTCCTGTTCGGCAGAGCGGTAGAGGATGCGTTAAAAACTGCCATAGATGAGTATGATACTCTGATGTCCCTAGGACAATTGAGGAACAAGCCCACTAATCAAAGAGGGAATGGTAATTTTCGTCGCTCACACGGCCAAAATTCTCAACAGGGCTCCAATTATACACAGGGACAGGGTACTTCATGGGGTGGGAACCAACAGTCTACCCAAAGTTACGGCAGAGGTAACAAAAGGGGCTGCGGTAAGGGTAGAGGCAGCCCCGACAGAGGCGGCGGTACGCCTCCTGCAAAGCAGTGACTGACATTCCGCTCAGGGATCACATCGGACAGATGGGTGCTGTCCACATCGAACTGCTACACCGCCCCCACAACCACCCTCCACGACAGAAAATACATTCCATGGACCACCAGAAGATCCTCCTTGAGGAATCGTCAATCTTCTCGCAAAGGACGCGATAGAACTCGTCCCGGGCAACCAGGTAAACAAGGATATTTTTTCAACTTACTTCCTTGTGCCAAAAAAAGATTTGACAATGCGCCCAGTATTAGACTTACGCCCTGCAAACAAGTATGTCAAGCCCCGGAAATTTTACATGACTACTCTACAAGAAGTAATCCCACTCCTAAAAAGAGGGGATTACTTGGCAACATTGGACTTGAAAGATGCCTATTTTCATATGTCCATTTTCCCAGCGCACAGAAGATTCTTGCGCTTCAAGGTGGACAGTCAGCACTACCAGTTCAAGGTGCTGCCCTTCGGTATAGCCTCGGCTCCAACGGTATTCACCAAGGTACTGGCGGTGGCGACAGCACACCTACGCAGGGAGGCAATCCTAGTGTACTCTTACCCGGACGACTGGCTCATCACGGGGGAGACCCCAGTAATTTGCCGATCCAACATCCAAAGAACAATCGACCTCCTCTTCGAATTGGGTTTCTCTATCAATGAGAAAAAATCAAGCCTGGTGCCGAGCACCTCCAAACAGTTCCTAGGAGCTGTCCTAAACACTCAAGAGGGGATAGCCTTTCCATCAGAGGAAAGAATTCGGAATATAATACTGCAAATTCCTCAATACCAGTCAGGTCGCCAGATAAGGGTGCACAAAGCAATGCGTTGGCTAGGCATGATGGCGTCATGCATTTACCTGGTCCCCCACGCGCGCCTGCGCATGCGACCCATGCAAGAATGGTTGGCTAAACCGTGGTCTCAGGCAAGTGGTCAGTGGGACGACCAGTGTTGGTCGTTTCACCAACACTGATACAAAGTCTTCACTGGTGGACAAGAGAGAACCTGTCAAAGGGAAAACCCTTTTACGACCCGGAGGTACAAGCTGTAGTCACTACAGACGCGTCCCTGTCAGGATGGGGAGCACACCCCCTTCACCACACAGCTCAGGATCTCTGGTCTCACACAGTGGCCAAGAATCATATCAATCTGCAGAGCTTCTGGCAATCTTCAGAGCGCTTCGAGCGTTCAAACCCCACCTGTTAAACCTGGCGGTACAGATATTAACAGACAGTACAACAGCAATGTTTTACATTAACAAACAGGGAAGGACTCGTTCGCCAAATGTGTCCAAGCTTGCCGAGAAAATTTGGACATGGGCACTCAGACGGAACATTTACCTGTCATCTCAACATGTTCCAGGGGATCTCAATTCACTAGCAGACGCTTTGAGCAAAGATCCCCTCCCGGAAGAACCCGAATGGTGTCTTCACGGAGAAGTCGTAGAAGATCTTGTCTCACAGTGGGGTTTCCCTACTATAGACTTATTTGCCGCAAGCGAAAACAGACAATGCCCACGATTCGCATTCAGGTTCCCCCATCCAGACTCCAAGGGGAACGCCCTGTGGATGAACTGGTCAGGGATGTTTGCCTATGCTTTTCCTCCAACCCCTCTCACGAGGAAGGTGGTCAACAAGATACACACGGAATCAATGACACTCATCCTAGATGCTCCCATGTGGGCGAGACAACCGTGGTTCCCACACCTGCACAGACTAGCAGCGTGCAAACCCATCATACTCCCGTGCTGGCACAACCTTCTATCCCAGCACCAAGGTCAAACAGTGCATCCTCAACCCGGCTCAATGAACATGGCAGCATGGCTCCTGCAGTCATAGAGTTTGGACATCTCAACTTACCACAGAGGTGCATGGACATCCTAAGAGAATCTAGGAAACCAAAGACGAGGCACTGTTATTTTGATAAATTGAAGGGATTCGTTATTTGGTGCCAGAATAAACAAATCAACCCGATTGATTGCACTTCTTCCAATATTGGGACTTACATGCTCCACCTGCTGGATGCAGGGTTGGTATTTAATTCACTCAAGGTACACCTGGCGGCGCTGTCAGCCTACACCATCTCCCACCAGGTTTCGTGGTGGAAAGTACCAGTGGTTAAAGCCTTCATGGAAGGGGTAAAGAGACTCCACCCTCCAATTTCAAACCCACCACCAGGATGGGACCTTAAAGTGGTGCTTGCTAAGCTCATGGGCCCACCATTTGAACCCATGCATAAAGCCAGTCTCAAACACCTGAACTATAAAACTGCCTTCTTAGTAGCCGTTACATCCATAAGAAGGGTCAGTGAAATTCAGGCCCTGTCAGTGGAGGATCATTTCTTTACCATTCATAAAGATAAACTGGTTCTACGAACACACCCTAGGTTCTCACCTAAGTTCATTTCTAAATTCCACGTTAACCAGTCCATTGAGCTTCCGGCCTTCTTCCAAGAACCCAAAAACTCTTCTGAGGTGAATCTACACACTCTAGATGTGCAAAGAGCGGTCCTCTACTATGTAGACAAGACCAGACCGCTAAGAAAAACAGACCAACTGTTTGTCTGTGTAGCTACAGGCAGAGAGGGAGATCGCATCTCTAAAGGTGCCATCTCAAAGTGGATAGCCAATTGTATCCAGCTATGTTACTCCCTTTCTGAAAAAACTCTGCCCTTTACGCCGAGAGCCCACTCTAATAGAGGCACTGGGGCCACGCTGGCTTTCATTGCAAATGTACCCCTTGACACCATTTGCAAAGCAGCTACATGGAGCTCTATTCACACTTTTACTCAGCACTACTACATTGACACTCATTCCAAGACAGATACTCAAGTGGGACAAGCGGTTCTAAGACACCTGTTTGCTCATGACCCTTCTCACATCCCACCTCCTTCTTCTAACACTGCTCGCTAATCTATGCACAGCATGTGATCTAAGCAGATTCCACAAGCCTCAGAAGGGATACATTACTCACCGTAATCGTATTTCTGATGCTTGTATCTGCTTAGATTCACATGCGCCCACCCTTCCTCCCCTCTGAGAGAAGGCGCATGGATGCTTGTAGTCTTATCTATCCATCTGCTTGGATTATCTGTACTCGCGCTACTCCTCATGCTACCTCATGTCAGGAAAAAATACAATCAGAGTCCTACACGCTTGAGGGATCATGGGTACAGGGGACGTCACACTAGGGATAGTATTACTGGCACGTCCTGTGTCGACGCCCATTTTCGAGTTTCGAAAAACAAACTGTAATACTCTGCAGCTTCCACTAGATGTCGGCCTATGCACAGCATGTGAATCTAAGCACATACAAGCATCAGAAATACGATTACGGTGAGTAATGTATCCCATACACATTCACCATTAGTAGACTATAATTGCATATTAATGATTAACAGTGAATTACAGGTGAATAGTCCGATGCAAGGATAAATAGGCAGACCCAACACAAACGCACTTCCCATAATCTTAAATAAATCCAACACAAAGAAGGTCTGGGGCCTTGTGCCCAAATGTCACAGTTTCCAAATTGTCTTCATGTGAGTCCAATTCAAAAGGACACAGTGGGCTGTTGCGGTGCTTTTAGAAAGTTGTCAAAGTTGTAGAAGTGTTTAGGAACGTTCAGATGAGTAATCAACTCAATCCAGTTAACTAGGGTAGTACTATGATCTTTAACCCGGTTCCCACCACCATAGGTCTGAGTGGTTTAGGGTGAGTACTTTGTGCCCAGTGTTACCCTATAGAGCACAGTCGGGACAGAGACTGGTAGATTAACTTACCCGCCGGACTCCAATTCTTCCAGATACCACTCCAGGTCGTCCAGTGTGCAGCATGTGCTTTCCCTACTCCCAGCTCTGAGCCCTCTTCCCTGTTTCCCACTCCCCAGCCCGCCTCCCAGCCACGCCAGCACCTGATTGAGCCTGGTGCCCTCCCCTGCATCTCCAAGTGAATACAGCTGAGGATCGGTACGCATTTCCACCTGCGGCCTCCTCACTTGGTAAGGTTTGCACAGAGTTCCTACTCATTTGCAAAATAGTGCTGCTTTTGCACTTTTGATTTAAAAACAAACTTGTAATTTTGTTGTGTGCAGCGTGTACTTTCCCTACTCCCAGCTCCGAACCCTTAAACTGGTTTCCCACTCCCCACCCCTAATTGGCCCAAAGTCCATTATTACACATTGCACTAGGACAGGCCCTGCCCATGCAGTCCCTGTGAGTGAGGTGCCCGAGGCAAAGGACAGCTATCACAGAAGCAGCTCGAGAGGGTGTTTGCCGTTGTCAGCCGGGGAAGCAAGACGCTGCAGCAGTCAGCCTGCATGCTGCCACTGATGAGGTAGGTGTGGCGCAGTCAGGGATCGCAGCAATCACTGCACCCCACTAAACTGACCGACCCCTCCAATTACTCTTATTTCTCTTATCGCAACATCCTTAAGCATCTCAGTGCTCTGTATTGTTTAGCCATCTCTCACATCTCTCCAGGAAAGTCGCATGTCTTGCATTGCTGTTGTGTTAAGACTAGGGCTTTTTCCCTCCTTTTAGGAAAGTAGAATCTGTGTGTTTCTGCAGTGCGCTGTCCTCCACCCCCTACCCCGTCTTCCGTCCACACTGCTTCTGCTTTCCCCTGTGGTGTGTTACCTGCTAGTTGCCTCCTGTGTGAACCCTCCCCCTCTGGTGCTTCCTATTGTGCGGGGCTGTCTGCTGTGCTTCTTTTCCTCCCTCACACTCCCCTCTTGCCTCCTCACACCCCCTATGGTGCTCTCAAGCTCTCCCATCTTCTCAAACTGCTACTCTCCTCTCCTATCCTATCCCTCTCACTAGGTCTGGATGGAAAAACTTCAAGAGGGATATCCTGGTCTCCAACCCAAGCCTCCCTATCGCTCATACCCACATCAGCGCTTCCTCCAGAGAGACTCTAACCGACATTCTCTTTGTCGTTCCCTCTCCAGACCTATGGCCACACCTCATATGGTCTCTGTTCTCTCTCCTTTCGCCTCCTCTCCCATTAATGGTGGCACCCGGTGGGAGGCCCTCGTGGCCCCTTTCCAATCCTCCAAGACCATCATCAATGTCGATCAAAATGGTACCCTCATGTTCCAGGGCTCAATTTCCTCCTTCTTGATAGACGTCTCCTGCGTATCATCATTTTTCTCCCTTCTCCTGCTACTCCTGACACCTCTCTGGCCCCTCTGCCACCTCCTTCCTCCTCCTCTAGCCTCTCTGGCACCCACCTCCACCTCCGGCCCCTATGTCACCTCCGCCTTCTGACTCTGCCCACTCTCGGGCCCTTCTACCGCCTCCGCTAGGTGTACCTCATTCCTGCACCCCACCCCAGAAGTCTTTCAAATGTGGCAACCTGTTCCACGTAGCTACTCTTAAATCTTGCTCTGCTGTCAAACCTTCCTCTGACATCTGCCACCTCCTTGAAGAACTTGACTTGGATGTCCTTGCTCTCACCAAGACATGGTTCACGGCCAGCCCTGTCACAAGTTTTGACACTCACCTCCCCGAGGGCTACAAGATCCTCTCTGAGTCCCGAACCAACCGGCCCAGAATTGCAGTGGCCCTGATCTTTCTGGAGTGGGTCCCTACTTCTATCATTCCTATGCAGGCCTACTCCTCCTTTGAATGCCTAGTCAGCAGGCTCTCTATCTCTCCTGACCTCTCTATCTCTCCTGGCCTCTCTCTGACTGTGGCCACCATCTACAGGCCACCTGGACACTTCACCCTCTTCCTCTCAGGATGGGCTGACCTGTGTTCTTCTCTCCTTTCCTCAACTTCTCCTTGGAGACCTCAACATCCACCTGGATGCTTCTATCCCTCTGCTGGGCTCTTCCGCAACCTATGCCTCTCTCTCCCTTTCCGTTCTACCCACTGGTCCGACACACTTGCTGGACACACCTTGGATGTTATCATCTCCTCTGACATCCCCTCTCTAACCCTCTCACAACTCCTCTCTCTTGGACTGACCACTTTGTGCTCTCCTCTCACCTGAAACTTCTTGCCCCTCAAGCAAAGCCTACCCCAGCACTGCCACCTTCCTTCTCGGTCATTCAGCCCATGAAGCGAGTGTCAGTGGACGCCTTTGCCTCTACTCTCGCCTCCTCCTACTCCTGCGGCTGACTCAGACCCTCACACAACCCTCTCTAACCTGCATCTTTCTATCTCCGACACTCTCAACGTCCTTGCCCCTGTCATGAGACTCCATCTGAAGCCTAATGCCAAATGCAACTCTTGGTATGACTCTGACCTCACCAAACTGAATTTGCAAGTGCTGGGTGGCTGAGAGGAAGTGAAGGGCTTGGGGCGCATCCTCTGACAAACTGGCCTGCCGGCTGATCCAAAGGCAATACAGACTCTCTGTCCTCTTCAACACAGCCAGACTCTTTAAAATCTGCGAGGAGCTGGCCAATCCTACTGCAGTCTCCGCCTTTCCTGTTCCCTCCCAGGCCCTCTGTACGGCTCTGGCCTCTCATTTCACCACGCCGCCTTTCCCTCTCCTCTTCCTTTTTCCTCCTTCGCCGTGATAACACCTGATGTCTCTAGACAAGTCGTTTCTATGAAAGTGTCCAGAACCATCAAGGACCACATTGCCACCCTCGCTCCAGCCTTGGACGATTTCTGCAATTAGTCTTTCGCAACCGGATTTTTCCCCTCTCTCCTAAAAAAGCCTTCTGCTGATCCTACTTGTCCGGCAAACTATCGCCGATTTCTATCACTCCTTTCCTGGGCAAACCCCTGGAAAAGCTGGCCAGCACCAAGCTGAACCTTCATAACCATCAGTTTAGCTTCATAGCAGCCAGAGGCAAGGAAACTGCTCTACTGAACACCCGTGAAGATCTGCTCGCTAACATTGAGTCTAGCTCTCCTTCTGACCTCATCAACCTTTCCTCTGCTTTCGACACGGTCAATCACTCCACCCTGATCAACCGACTCTGCGTGAACTTGGGCATCACGGATCAGGCCCCAGCGAGTCTGACCTCCTTCCTCTTCGACCGTTCCCCCCCCCCCCCCAGGTCCAACTTGGATCCTTTCTCCTCACCACCTCTCTCTCCACATGTGGTGCCCCCCAGGGTCTATCCTCTCACCCTGGCTCTTCAATATCTATCTTGCCCGTTTGGCCCACCTGATCTCCACCTTCTCTTCTAACTTTCAGTGTTATGCAGATGGCACTCAGCTCTCTTTCAGGCTTCCCTCAGCCCCCTCTTTTTTCTGGCGGTCTATCCGTGATTCAGGATTGGTGAACCTCCAACGATATTTGCCTTAATGTCAGTAAGACGGAGATCCTTCTCATTGGGACCTCTGCTCTTGCTTTCCTTCTCTCACTCCGGCCCGCTACCCTCGCCTTCCTGTGAGGCAAAAGCAACTGTAATAGTTTATTACTACATTAGATCTTACTCACGTAGTATTACTGAAGGTTGTCCTAAATGTAGTTATAGGTTTATACTGTTCTATGAATTTGTGTTCCACTGTTCAGAAAAGTAACCTGGTAACAGGGTTTGTTTACTGAGTGAGTTCTTAGCGGAGTGTCACTGCATGACTGACCGGGTCTACAACCCTTGAATTACTGTAAGTAATCTAAAAGTAACTTGTGATTTTACTTCCCCTGAATAGGTGTGTTCTATTCTAAATGTGTATGATTAGGTCTGACTTAGAAATCCTGTTAGTGAACAAGGTCTATGCTTTGGTCTGTGCACCTTAAGCATTATGTTGTGTTTCTATATTGTGTTTGACTCTGACAAAGTTCTTACCCACCACGATTTACCTTTGCCTATTTTTATTTATAATACCCTTTATTTGTTATACTTCTGGATGTTAGTGTTTCTTTTAAACCATTTGTTTGCTAAAGGTTCTTTGTACCTTCCTACAGCCCACTCCCCCTCCTAGGATAAGCCTGGCTGTTCTGTCTACGCTACCTAATACTCAAGTGGTACAGCCTTATACTAAGAGTGCCGTTTTGTACCGTCTCAGTTGTATGGTTTTACTAAGCCCTTAGTTGGACTTCAGAAAAATTGGTCTAACAAAAAGTAATGTGCAGTGATCCACTGTGTCAAAAGCCGCAGAGAGGTCAAGAAGAATAAGAATAGAAGAGAGCTTAGAATGTCTAGCAGATAGCAAAGAATTTGAGACTGACAGAAGTGTGGTTTCCATAGAGTGGAAAGGGCAAAAACCAGATTGAGAAGGTGGAAGAAGAGTGCAGATCAAGATGAAAAGAAACTTGAGTGTAAACAACCCATTCTAATATCTTAGAAAGATAAGGAAGAAGGGAAATGGGATGATAGCTAAAAGGTATAGAAGTGTCCAGGGAAAGTTTTTTTCAAGAGCAGGAGAATGATAGCTGCTTTAAAATCAGCAGGGAGTGTAGCAGAGGAAAGACAAAGACTCGTTAATGCAGTAATATAAGCTAAAAGAGATGGAAAAAGTTGAGTAACAGAAGTGGAAGGAATAGGATCAAGAGGAGAAGCAGTCGGGTGAGCACGTGCAAGAAAGCGGCAGGATCAGATTCAGATATAGGAGAAAATGAGGAGAAAGAAGAGGAAGGACTAGAATCAGTAAATCAAGCAGCTATTATGGTGAGGGGGGTAGCTTTGGGGCAAAGCGTTTGTCTTGAAAGCAAGACAACGCAGCGCAACACAGGTTTGAATTCTGATCCTGCTCTTAGAATCCAATCTCTGGTATTAAGCGCACTATAAAACAACAATTATAATTATGATATAATTATGAGCAGTTGAAGTAGAAAGTGAAAGTACAACCTTAGAGAGCAGGAATTAGCAAAATCAGAAGAGGGAAGAGAAGGAATGTGATTAAGCAACTGAAAAAGACATCAAGGATGAGGGGAATAAGAAATAATGAGATTAGAAAAATATAATTTCTTAAAAGCAGAAAGAGCAGAATCATAAGAATTATGGATAGAGGAAAGAGCAATAAGATCTCAGGGTAATTTACGTTTCTTCCAGAGCCATTGAGCGCATCTTAAAGTGATGCGCAAAGAGTGGAGGTCTTATGTTAGCCATGGCTGAGGAGTTTTTGCAGAAGGTCTAAAAGAACGTAATGGATGATGTAGGTCTAAAGATGAGAGCACTATATCAACAGATAAGTAGAAAAGGTCGCAGGAGAGGGAAGAGAAAAAAAAGAGAGGGAAGAAAGAAGTATCGAACAAGCAGAAATGCAGTAGAAAAATATCTGCTTAGTTGAGACATGTGGAGTCGGAATAGTATAAGGATAGCAGATTATGATTTGAAGGTATAAACTGTTAAAGAGAAATTGATGAGGACGAGGGGCAGAAGAAAAAAAAATCAAGAGAGGGACAAGACGAGTGAGAAGAATCCATAATGGCAAGAAAGGGAGAGGAAGAATGAATAGTATAAAGATGGAAATGTAAGTTCTAAAGACTAAAAAAAAACATACAAGAAAGGGGTTAGCGAGTAGAGAATCCAAGTCGGTACAAACAGTTGAAAGGGGTACAGGAGAACGATATGATATATAAGAAAAGAAATACCATGTTTTGGAAAAGCTAACTATCGCCCAATCTCTATCACTCCCTTCCTGGGCAAGCTCCTGGAGAAACTGACCATCTCCCAGCTTAATCTCCATGCTGAATGTGTTGGTAGTCTTCATGACCATCAGTCTGGCTTCAGAGCTGCCAGAAGCACGGAAACTGCTCTCCTGAACATCCGTGAGGACCTGCTCTCGAACCTTGACTCTAACATTCCATGTGTTCTCATTTTGCTTGATCTCTCTTCTGCCTTTGATACTGTCAACCATACCATCCTGCTCAACCGTCTCCGTGATAACCTCGGTATCACTGGTCAGGCTCTGACGTGGCTGACCTCTTTCCTCTCAAATCGACCCTCCCAGGTCCAACTGGGGTCTTTCCTCTCTGACATCTTCTTCTCTACCTGTGGTGTCCCCCAGGGATCTAACCTCTCTCCCTGGCTGTTCAACCAGTATCTGGCACTTCTCGCCCACAACATCGCCGCTCTCTGCCCCTACTTTCAGTGCTATGCAGATGATACCCAACTCATTTTCAGGCTACCCTCGGCCTCCTCTTCTCCTTCCCTCATCTCTGACTGTCTTTCTGCTATCCAGGAATGGTGTGCCGCCAACGACCTCTGCCTTAATGCCAGTAAGACTGAGATTCTACTCATCGGCACTCCCACTCCCTCCTTCCCTGCTGCTCTCTGGCCGGCCTCTCTGGGCCCTCTTCCTACTCCTACCTGCAAGGCAAAAAACCTTGGGGTCATCTTCGACTCCACACTCTCCTTCTCTCCTCACATATCTGACGTATCTAAGAAGTCACACTACCAGCTACACCTCCTCAGAGGTATCCTTCCTTTCCTCTCCTTCCCCCAGAAGCTCACTGTCTCTAGAGCCCTGGTTCTCTCTAAGCTGGACTACTGTAACAGCCTCTATCTTAATCTGCCCGCCTCTACTCTCCGCCCTTTGCAACTCATCCAGAAAAGGACTGCAAGACTTGTCCTTGGCCTCAAGCCCAGGGACCGTATCTCTCCAGGACTGAAATCACTACACTGGCTCCCAGTGACTGCGAGGATCAAGTTCAAAACCCTCTGCATTGTCCACAAGGCCGTCTGGGGCCTTGGGCCAAAATACCTTCAACTCTCTCTTCCTAAATATCTTCCTTCTCGAGCTCTTTGCTCATCCGCCTCCAACTCCCTCAGGGTCAGCCGCTTCTCCAAACAACGAGTTGGGGGCAGATCTCTTTCCACTGCAGGGGCCTCCCTCTGGAACAGCCTTCCTACCTCCCTGAAACTTGAGGAGAACCACCTCCGGTTCCGGAAGCACCTCAAAACCTTCCTCTTTGCCTCCGCTTTCTCTCCCCCTCTCCCCTGCTAATACTACTGAAACTGCACTGAATCTGCAACTGGGCCATTCACCGTTCTCGGCCCAGCCACTCTCCCCTGCACTGCCTCCACGGCAACCCCTGCACTACGGGACTGTGTCTGTATCCATACAGCCCCCCTTCCCAGCACTTGTCTGCACTTACCTTGCACTTGCCACCAGCTGGCCCTTGTTATTTATCCTGTATGCTGTATGCTTATAACCCTGTACTGCACTTTCCCCTCTCCCTTCCCCCATGCACTTTTCCCTTCCCCTCTACCCTTGCACGATCTGAATGACACCTGGCCTAGTAAGATCGTTGTCTGTCTCCCCTTGTTCCCCCCCCCTGCCTCGTCGCGCCTTGAAACACTTGTGTATAGGCGCGTTACAAATGCCCTATCATATCATATCATATCAAAGGAAATAAAATGATACTCAAAGGAAGGAAAAAACTGCAACAAAGGGGGAAGAGACAGAAAGGAAGAGTTTCTAAAGAATACCAGTTCACCAGCCCCTACCAACTGAGCGAGGGGAGTGAGAAAAACGGAATGAGCAACTAGAAAGGAAAGCGGGGAAGTAGTTGTGTCAGAAGGGGAGAGCCAGTTCTCTATAAGACATAGAAAGTGCAGATTTCTTTAACCTGGAGAGAGTGAGACCCTTTTTCCCACTCTCTCAAGTATTTTAATGTGATTTTGTACACTGTTTCTTTTGGTTGTGGAGTCTAACAAACTCCATAGGCATCATCTTTTACATTGTGTCACACAGCACCATCAGTGCAGTGACACAGGGAAATCTTTCAGATTTCCCAAAGGTTTAAATACCTTCTCTGGGATAAACTACTGTTCCCCAGAGTAGTAAAATGAAATTGACTGTACTTACATTTGTAACTTTCTAGACCCAGCACACACTATTTTACAATAGGGTGCTGGAGGTATCCCCTTTGGCTAGCTTCTCATGTGACATTTTTATATTACCCTTTCCTCACTGAATGACTGGTGGCAGTGGTTTACATTTTACTACCCTTATGGGATTTAACCGCAGGCTGAGTTCGCAGCCACAGTAAAGCGCCCATTGGTGCCATTTTAGTCAAAATGGCCCGGGTCTTCTTTTTTCGCCATTTCTTTGTGGAAAGGTCCTTCTTGAGATTTACACTGCGCGCCAAACCAGGTTTGGTCCCTTTGCTTGTTTTGTCTTTGATGGGCTTCACGAGTGAAACCCGCCTCTGGCTCCAGGGTGTCTGGCGGGGGCAGGAAACAAGGGAGGTGCCCGAAACTCCCTGTGCTTAGTCTCCTAGGAAACAGAAATGCACTCTTAGGTGATTGGCCGGCTGGTTGTCCAGCAAGGACAGCCACCCTGCTGGGTGACTGACCGCTGGTCTGGAATGTATAGGAGCAAGCTGCATAAAAGGCGAGGCTTTTTGACTTGGAAGGCAGAGTCGACCACTGAACGAAGGAATCCGAAGAAGAACTTGAAGAGGACGCCTGATGCAACTCCTCGACCGTTGGTTTGCCCGGTGAAGCCCTGCTGCTGTGCTGAAACTCCACTTTCGTATCGACAGAGAAGCTCCCACAAGGACGACTTCTCCCTTTGAGTTGGTGGGACAAATCAACTCCAAAGTAAGGCACCTGAACATCCTCTCAAAGCTGGTTGAGTATCCACTGCCGTTGCTGCTGGAACTGGATAGCCAGGGGGAGGAACACCAGTTTGTGTGCGTTGCTTTTAAGCTGGCCAAGAGCTCCAGGAAGATCCTCTGCACTCCTAGGAAGCAGGACTGACCGGGCCTGAGCCCCCTCAACAGAGTGCGGGACCCCAGAAGCAAGGAAAGCCCATCTCGACAGCCAGGAACTGCGGTGTTGCTATTTGCCGTAGATGCGAGGAGCTGAAACACCGAACAGCCACTTGTTTGAAGTTTGCCGGTTGCGAGCAGTGTCCGTCCCATTGCAGTGCAGGAGTCCCCAGAAGTCCTCCCTCTTGTCCCGACGACTGAGGCCCAGGAACAGTGAGATCTGCAGAGCTACACAGGAACAAAAGTCATCTGGTGCACTTTTTCTTCAACCTAAAGGTACTGTAAAGTCTAAGAGAACTTACCTCTTGTTGTGTAGCCACTTGTCCTCGTTGGAGACTTGCTGGGTTGCATGTGTAGAGTTGCTTGCTGCTACTTTACTTCACAAGCCTAATCAGCTTGTGGCCCTACTTTGATTTTCTTCTATTCTACCAAGACTTTTTAAACATTGGAAAATACTTTTTACTTACCTGCAAGAAGTGCTTCAGTTCACCTTGACTTTTGCTAACTTAACATTGGCTGACCTAGGCTCCCTGAATGACTCTTCTCTCTTCTGCTTATGTTTTTTGCCTTCCTTCCAGAAAAGGGATAACTGACTTTGCATTGGGGGGTTGTATTGAAAGTACTTAC
This sequence comes from Ambystoma mexicanum, assembly GCF_040938575.1. Lineage (NCBI taxonomy): Eukaryota > Metazoa > Chordata > Amphibia > Caudata > Ambystomatidae > Ambystoma > Ambystoma mexicanum. Next base: position 588,154,191 of record NC_090926.1, read on the forward strand.
CTACTTAAGAATAACTGTGCGAATACTTGTTTTATTCTGAACTCTCGTCTTTAACACTACTCCTAAGAATATTCTAAATGCAACTGTGATATATTAATGTCAACAGCACCCTAGCTATTGAAGTCATCTGAGGGTGTAGGTCGTGCCTGTGTGACATCTCAAATGTGTGTTTGCTGATTTCGATAATAATTAAGAGTGTATTTGTGCGGTGTTGTATATTGCTCCCTTCTGAAGAAGGCTTATTCTAATTGACTGGTAAATAAATTAATAATTGTTTTATCATGAAACATTGTGTGTAAGAGTTTATTTGAATAGTTGTCAATGTGAATCTCTGTGTAACTCTCCTACAGCTCACATTGATCCCTCTTGAGATAAGCCTGGCTGCTCCACACACTACCAACTTCTGTGTAGTGTAGACTTGTTCCAAAGGTTGGGTTTATATTGCCAGGAGGTCATGGTTGTTGTAGTGCACCCAATGGGTACTGCATACAATCTTGCCTAACACAGGAGAATGCCGGTCAGCCCAATGGAGGGTTCTGGACGTTCTGTTTCGGAAGGCTTTCAGCAGCAGGATCCTCATGCAGGGGTCGTGACTGGTTGTTACCACTGGTCCAGGGGTAGAAGTACCAATGAAGGTCTTCTGGAGAACAGCAAAAGAGCAGGGCTTCGCTGGGATAGTTGAGGATGACCATGCTGGTTTCAATGTCTGGATTTTTTAAGCTTGGATCGATGCAAAAAAGGGTTCAGGCACCCTTGAGAAATCGCTTTAAGTAGACCTATTTTACCTTTCCTCCTTTTTGATGGCTTGGTCATTGACACAATTGAAGTATGTAGAAAATGTACAATGTGAAGTGCCCGAACCCCAAGGTGGAGAAGAACATTTATTTTCTCAAATCCTAGCTCTACTGTATCTTTCACAGATTTACCGATGACTGTGTTGACCTAGGCATATGTTTGTTCAGAAAATTCATACAAAATTATAATTAAATGAGTTGTCTGATTACTGAAGTCATGTGGGCATGTTTAAGGCATATCACCTATTGACACACAAGGGATTAAAATGTGAGATTATTGAAGAATGTTCCAAGATTGTTCAGCAGATGGCAGGAGATGCTGATCATGTGAACAGGTGAGTGGACTGGAAAACCAGAGTTCCAGGTAAATGTCTTTCTTTATGTCAGCATTTAGATATCACTTTAGCACCACCTACTGATGCAAAATTATTACGTAGAGAGAAAGATTGCATTGTGGAAGCAGAAAACAGTGCACGTATTGTAGACTGCTTAATTTAGCACATTTAGTTTTGTTTCTAGGTAACTTTAGTGATACAATTCATGTTGGCACATGGGCTAGCTCAATTAGTTTTGTGTTGTATGTGGCAATTTAGGACCACATAGTGAAGCTATGTCATTTGGTTCAGGTGGTGCTTTTGTACAACCATCAGTTTTGGTTTATATGTAGCACTTCAGCACCACCTAGTGAGGCTGCATATTTCTGGATCATATGTGGTTCTTTAGCACCAAACAGAGGGAGCCAATGATATTGTTTAGATATGCAGGGTGTGTAAGCAACAGGCACTGTACCAGGACCAAGGGTGAAGTTGGGGTTGGAGAAGGGCGGGGCCTGTACACTTCCCACCCAGGGCAGTGTTCCTTGGGTCATGCAGGCCTCCTCCGGGCTCTCTCCCTTGGACCTTAGAGGAGGCCTGAATGAGTTTCCCTTATTGAAATGAAATGTATGTATATAGCGCACAATGGACCCGTAGGCATGATGGCGCGTAACAGACAAATAGGCACAATCAGTCACAAAAACATAGAACATAAAGCATAATTAAAATGCAACCTAAAAACCCAGAGGCCCACATGGGGATTCTAAGTGATCCGACCGCGGCTGATTTTGCTGCGGCCGGAAAGTTTGCATGAGAAAGGTGCAAACTACCAAATGTTTGCACCTTTCTAATGCGAACACACTTACATATACTATACTGCAAAATATAGTGAGCGGGGGGTTGTGGGGGAAACCCCTGCAGCCCCCATTATTTTTCTTTTTTTTCATTTTTTTTTTCACGGGTGTGCTGCAGGGGTGTCCCCTGCAACACCCCGCTCATTATACCACACTGTTTTTTACTTATCTGCAATGCTACCACCAAAGGTTTGAACTTTTCGTATGCAAACCTTTGGTGGTAGCAGTTTTCGGTCGTATTGTACGGTCGGTCCTTTTTTTCAGTCTGATCGTACAATACCCACATGGGAGGCTTTATTAAAGCCAAAAATGTTGACTTTGCCAATACTTGTTGTATTCTCTCACTCTTCATGTATTGGTAATTTTTCAAATGTTCCATCCTTCACCCGTATGTTTCGCTTTGTTATTATTATGCAGTCTTCCACTGGTTCTATCCAAATGTATCACACTATATTCTCTTTTCCCCTCAGCGTGTTCAGTCTGCGCCCACCAGCATTTCCAGCCAATCGCCTGCACAAATCTCTACCAGCATTTCCCAACCTACCCTGCAGCAGCAGGTTGGACCCGTACACCAACAGGTCTGTGGGTGTTCATGCAGTGTGTTTCTGGTGGTGCATGTCGTGGCTCATCACTGTTAAAACCACTCCTAAACTGAGGGATGAGTGCCTCACAATTCCACTGTATGCCTGATCATCTGGTGCAACCTTTAAACCCATCCAGCAAAGGGGTTGACCAATTAGTTGTTCATCCTGTTAATGCGTCTGTCTTTCACTGTATGGGGGCCTTCAGCCAGTTTTAGCTATTTTGGTTTGGTCGATAGTTCTTGCCATAGCTATTCCTCTTTATGTCCCCTGATGGAGCGCCAGCTTGGTAGATGCCCTGGGTAATTCAGTAATTTATTTCGTACAAACACCTTCCCCAAATGGTAGCATTCACTGGATTGGACTTCCTTGAGTTGGCAAAATAATAGTAGCTGTGGTTGGATCCCTGGTGGAAATGGCGCTGGATTTGACTGTTGCCACTTGTTATAGTGAGGCCTGAGTGTATGATCACAGAATCACTGCTGGAAACAATTAGGTTTTCATGTTGTTGGTTTTTAACGGGCAATTGGTTGCCTGGGTCCTGCAAGCAAATATTTGTACATTTGCATTGCGAAAAAAAGCCAACACGTGTTTCGATCTCTGTGAGCCGAGATTATTCACCAAGGCCCCGCTAGGCACATCAGAAGCTATCCAGCTATTTATCCAAGGACCAGCCGGTCCTACACTCTTCCACCCTGATACAGACCCCTGCTCGAAACACGTGTTGGCTTTTCTTCGTCATGCAAATGTACAAATACTTGCTTGCAAGACCCAGGCAACCAATTGCCTGTTAAAAACCAATAGAAACCAGGAGCTTTGTCCCACAGGAGCCCTGGAACGGCTGCAGGAAGTACCATACACACATGATTCACTAAACAGATCAGCACAGGGATCCGACTTTTCCTACAAGCTCCTACCTTCCCTTCCTTGAGTTGGCAAATGAGGTTTTTCAGTGTAGCTCCTCTCATGAGCCTTTATGCAGACCTCGACTCATTGATACCGTGGGTCATTTGGTTTCGGATTCCATGGAAGCTCTTCATAATCCCGTAGGTGTTAAAGGCCTCTCAATGCCCAATGACTTGTATCCAGTGGCTACCAGTCATTTGGTCGACAACCAAATGGTCAAATGACCATTTGGTCGACACCAAATGGTCGAAATCCAAATGGTCAAATTTCTTTTTTTTTATTTTTTACATTTTATTTTTTTTAGGGGGGGGTTCCCCCCCAACACCCCGTTTTATATATATTTTTTATTTTAAGCAAACAAAACAAAAAAATATAAATAAATTTTAAAAAATTTGACAATTTTTTTTTTTTTCGACCAAATGGTCATTTGATCTTTTTTATTTACCAAATGAGCGGGCACCGTATCCAGTGTATCTGGAAACACTAAACTGGACTATTTTGCCTCCTCCTCCCATTTACGCAGGATCCGAGACCTATTCTGCACACCACGGTGGGTCCAAGCGGACTGCCCAGCACTGTCATCTCTTTCTCAGCACCTCCTAAACTGCAACCATTCTTCAATGGTCTTCACAAACGATCTCCTAAAAGAAGCAAAGGTGCAAGCCATCCTGTGGCTGGGAAGAAGGTACACATGTGCTCCATCTAAGGGGGGTGGATTTTTAGAGCCTGCTTAACAGAGAGGGATGAGCAAGCCATGAAGATGGACCTTTCTGTGCAGCATGGGGATGGTGCAAAAGGTACTCATGGGGTTAGGCTTGGGCAGATGCTGTACTGGGTAGAGTAATGTGAATGACTTTAAGAGGGAGGGTGGCTGACCATGGGAGATGGGCAAATGCTGAGACATTAGGATGGATGGTTTTGTGAAGGAACATTGGAAAACAACATGTGTGTATCAGTGTGTGAATGCAGTCCATAGATGAAGGACATAAGGTAACTAATTTAAGGGGCTAAAAAGGAGACTGGGTGGAGACTTAGTTTAATGATCTAAGAGGGAGCTGGATCAAACTTTGTTTGAGCGACAGGAGAGAGCTAATGCATCAAGCAAAGGGACATGAACTGGATGAGCCAACAGCAAATGTTGTGGAGAAGGAGAGAGCACTGGTTGGGTATGAATAAGGGGATTTGGAGAAATGGGACAAGTGGGGAGGCAAGGAAAATAGCAATCATGTTATATAAAGATGTCATTTCTTTCCTTCCCCCAACACTATTTCCCCATTCTCCTACTTCCACCTCTCCTGTCCACATCAGAATTCGTCTCAACCAGGATCCCCTGTCCTGCCGGCCCCCCAGACGGACTCTCCGACCTCCATCTTCTTCACTCCACCATCACCACTCAGAGGCAAGGAACCACCAGGGTATGAGGAGGCAGTGAAGCAGCAGCCAAAGCTATCAGAGGTGAGACCCTAAGTGACTTTTGCGGTATGGGAGCGAAACAGGTGACCAGTGAAGCCTTGTGGATGAGGGTGACCTCTACCTGTGCCTCTCCACTATCCCGACACACTGTGAGAGTTTTGCTTCTGTCATCTTTTCATACACCCCTTTAATCTGTTTTCATCATATGTCGGTAAGCACCATTTTCTATCACAGGGTTTTGCATGAATTCACATGCTATGAATATTCCCCATCTTCAGGCTGGGACTCCTCAGTAAAATAAAGCAGTTTAGCTTTAAGCTAAAACGGCATTGTTGCTTGTATAGCCTGTTGCTGTCACTTTGGGTCATACTGCCCACTCGTCCTTAGCTCTACCCCTGGTGGCCATCTTCTGCATGTTTTTATTGCATGTTTTACTGCATGTTTTTGTGTTGGGAGTCCTCGAGTTCGCTCCTCGACTTTCTCGAGTATGTTTGCCTGTGTTTTGTTATTTTTCTTCCAAATTCTTCGATCTGTCATCTTTGAGACTTGTAGGCAGCGGTTATCTGTTGCCGATCTCGCTCCCACCATCCGTCAGATTGTTATATTGTGTGTGGCCGCAGACCAGGTTTTGCCCCTAGTTCATGCGCCATGTTGGAGGCCGAAAAGAAGTGTCTCTTCAAGGCCTGTTCAAGATGCGGTCAGAAGAAAGTCTTCATCGAAGACCGCCACCAGAAAAGCATTTACTGCCTGCATCCAGACCACAATGTGGAGGGATGCCCCAACTGCCAGTCTTTCTCCACAAAGACGAGGAAGGATCTTTCAGAATATGTTGTTTGCATATGAAGCACACCCTTTTACTAACGCCCCATCGGAGTTGTGCACTTTAAAGAGCTGGGCTTATTGCACCACGCTCCATGAAATATTGAAGAATAAATCTGAACATGTTTTTAATGTAACAGGACTATTGAGGCTCAGTGCAGAATGTATTCCACATCTGCACATATGTTATAGGTGATGCCAGATCTGGACACTAGAGGGAGGGGTAGCTTTATACTCTTTTTTTTTGCTTTATATTTACAACTCCCTGCCTACGAGTATAAGCCCCCTTCGGTAACCAAAATTAGGGCCCGACCGTTGTTTTTCATGTATCTCGTATCTGAAAACCATCCCACATAGAGTGGATAATTTGGGCTGGATCACTGGAGGTAGGGCATCCATGGCAATGTTTTCATCAGTGTTTTTACTTGTGCTTCTGGTGATGATGATTGAAACCGATCGGTATCGGGTAGCTCCGAGGCGGAACCACTCACAGTGAGCCAAGTATTGGGCGGTTATGTGTCGCGTTCATCATGACATGCCGAGCCCTCAGGTTCACCTAAAGATGATTTTGTGCAGTAACTACGTGCATCAGACCTGGTGTAACAGTGTAGAACATCCCTTCCAGCTTAGTGGCCCATTGCAAGACACTAGCCTGTGTGCTTGTGCTCAAATATACTGGCTCTGGGTGCATGGAGGCAGTACTGTAATTTGTGGACCGTAAGATGTCTGGTGGTTAATCTAAATTTGGTTCAGGTGTGGGAGTTTTCAAGTTCGTAGGTTAGTGGCATGTTTTCTTCCTATCACATGGCTGTTTGTCCATCGTTAAGGGCAGTCTGTGCAAGAGCAAGACTCTTCCCAGTCTTCTGATTCTCTTACTTGCTTCCATAGTGTCCCCAGTATCCTGGCTACCTAGTCTCTGCTTATCTGGTCACCACATTCTGAAGTTGATTCCCAACAAAGGTTGTTTGTGCCTGTAGCTTTTTCCCCACACTGATTACAAAAATAAGGTGGCACAGTGGCACCAGGCAAAGGTGGCTAATTTATGTAAAAAGGGATTGAGGTGGGTTGAACCTGATGTTTGCTTATGGCATATGTAAGGATGTCTAAGAAGAAAGCTAACACAAAGGTGGCATGGTTTTGGTTATAAACCTTTATTTCTTAAATAAAAGACCTCACGGTCCCTATCTCTATGAAGGGTTTCCCTGCCTTGAACTAAAACTAAAGAAATTGTCAGAATGTCTGTCAAATCAACGTTCCAGTGTCAAATTCTGCTCTAATTCTGTTCTAACCCTCTAAAGAATAAACTACCAGAAAGTTCCTCCTTTGGGAAAGAATGGCTCCCTGCGCCTGGTTTACAGGCGTCACCCAGTCGTTATCCAATGTCCAGGAGAATAACTGCCTTCTTCTGGTATAAGCTTATGCAGTTCCCAACAGAACCAGAAGGAATGACTCCCTTCCCCTGGCGTAGTTAACATAAATTCTGGGCCTGCACCAGGAGAATGTCTGTCTTCTACTGGTGTTGCTTGGTTCAATTCACAATATGGCCACGGGGAATGGCTCCCTTCCCCTGTTATCTTTATCACAGCTCTTTGTCATGTACCAGGAGAATGACTCCCTTCTCTCGATATTGTCTGGTACACTTCTTTCTCACTGTTGGGATTCCAAACCCTTCTTGGGAAGCCATTGGTTTCCTCGTTACCACTGCGCTGAGGAAGATTTCCTCTTATTTTCGCCTTCTCACTCTTGAGCACCCAGGCCCTTCTCTTGTGGTCAGTAGTTTCCTCGCTGCAACTACACCGAGGAAGATTTCCACTGATGCTTTTCTTCTTACTCTTGGGGGTACCAGACCCTTTTATCTCGTTATGCCCATTAACTTCCTTGCTAATACTGGGCTGGCGAAAAACCACCTTAGCCTACGTGTCAATCCCTGGGCCCCTCCCCTTACCTCTCACAGGTCTTTGGTACCTTACCAAGACTTCCTGGGACCAGGGTTCACTTATTCGGCTCTATTGGTTTCCTTCCTATGCACTCATGGCTTTGCAGCATTTTCCTGGCTTCAGAATGCGGTCCGCCTTCACTCGGCAGATGGAGATTTCCTTGGTGCCCTCTTGCCGCTTTCTGACTCTCCACTGATTTCAGTCGGTTTTGGAATCTTCCGTACTGGCGACTTCGGGTCCCGGCTACTTTCACCAACATGACTTGATACCGCTGCTCCTGCTGCCACTGTGCTTCTCGTTACGGCTGCTTTTCGGCTCCATAGTCCTTCATTCATCTTTATACTTTGTATCCAGTTCCGCCCATGCAGATTACATAAGTACTTCTTTGTTATCAACTTAATCGTCATGCCTCCTTGGGGCCACCTCGTACCAGTGTTATCACAGTTAATGATCATAGAGCTGTACCCCAGGTGATGGTCCTTATCCCCAGAGTGGGAGTCCCTCCCCATGAGGTCCTCCCTCATTAAACCACCCCTAGGGGGACTATTGGGTAGCAGCCTCCCCTCCCTAGCCTCATGGAAAGGGGTTCCCCTCTGGGGAGAAATGACGAGAATAGGTGAACCGTCACACATACCTCAGGAAATGAGCTGATGGTGTTTGCTGTTAGCTGTTATGGAAACCATGGGCTACAGCCTGGCCATTTTATGTGCACAGTTACCTTAGTTTTGGATTCATTAATGCCCACACTTTGACTTGATACGCCCATAACACGTTGTCAGCAGGAACTATAATGGAACAGTAATTTGCTTATTTGGGAGCGCCGTAAGAATGAAAAAGTGCTGAGGATTCCAAGATGGCTGCCTGCTGAAGTGGACGCACGTCCCGTGTGCTCCACGCCCACAAGATCCAAAAGGCGCTAAAAGCAGCAGAAGAAGGTGACTTGGGCTCAGATTGCAGCGATCCGAGGTGACCCAAAGAGTGCAGGGGAAAAGAAAAACTCCCAGACGCAAATCTGAGTGCTCCAGCTGCCTGTGAAGGACCGACGGTTGGCGAGTGTGCCGCCAGAAGACAAGTGCGGAGGCCGAATCATCTGGGCCGTACCCGTGCCTCGCAGTCGGTCCCAGCGGTGGAGGGTGAGAATCCAGCAGCCAGGAACGCTTGGGAAACCGAAGGCAGCCCACAGACCCCCGCCGAGCGGGAAAGCGGTGCTGCCTGAAGAGGGGGCTGACCAGTGGCAGGAGCCGGCAGGGGCGAAAGCAAAAGAAAGGAAGACTGGCCTGCACAACCGAAGGCGCGGTGTGTAGGGGCAGAACGCAACCCAACCGGACCGGGACAGACAAACAGCGGTGTTGCAGCTGGGCAGAAGGCAGGCTTGGAAAGGCCCCGCAGGAGATAGTATCCCGGCCGTGGTGGAGTGCAAGAGGCGGGCGGATTGAGACCCCCACCCGGCGGAGCCGCGATCCTCCTGGCCCGGATGGTGTGCGCCTGAAGCTGTGGGCGGTAGGTGGGCCCTGTGCCCCCACGTTCGGATCGGCGGGGATGACGGGAGCACTGTAAGAGACAAGGTGGAACAGGAGCGGAGGAGATCGCCCCCTCCCCCAACCTGCCCCCACTGGTCCGCCACACATGCTCCAGTGCATGAAACAGCCTGAGGCAGGGAGCAGCGACGGAGGATCATCGCGGGACCAAGGGACCGGCTGCGGGTGAGACCGCGCCTGTATAACAAGTAAAGGGACAGTCAGCTGCGTCCACCGGGAGCCCCTCTGGGAAAGCGCCACAGGCCAGAGCAGCGGATGGCTGTGAATGAAGATAGCAATGGAGGAGGCTCCGGGTCATCTCTGGGGACACATTGTGGGGCTGGGGACAGGCAGCGGGGAGAGAAGCAAATTGTAGCCCCTCAGCACCCAGCAGGCTACAAGAAAGGGGAGACCTCCCTCAAGATCACAGGAAGAGGGCTAAAATTAACTACACCGTAGTCTCCCGTACTCTCCCGTACTGTGGCCCCCCACCCTGTTAGCAGGACCACAACCCACTGAAGGCTCATGCAGGAACTTCCCGTTCCGCCCGGTCTGCAAACGTGGTGCAAGCTCCCACTGCTCCACGACACCCACCTTGCTCGAGAGGCAAATACAAACCCACCAGCAACTCTCCAAACTTGACGCTCCGGACTACAATAGACTTATGGGGGGAGACAGGGTAGATATGGTGAAAGCTGGTCTATCCAACTTAGAGGAAGAAACCAAACAGACCAGCCTTTTATTGGACCAAATAGCAGCGGCCACGAACAACCTCGAATTGCAGACGGAGGACCTTGAAAATAGATCAGGACGGTCCTACATCAGAGTTAAGGGCCTGCCTGAGGCGGTCCCGGAAGGGGATTTTAGGGACATGCGGCAACAAACCTTCAGAAACATGCTCCATGACGTCATGCCGGAAACAATAGGGTTCGGCAGGATTCACCGCGTTGGACCCAGAAGGGCGGACCCAGGCGCACGACCCAGAGACGTGTTAGTGGCTCTGACCTCCTATACTACGAAAGAAAGCATTCTAAGAGCGGCCAGATCCACGACAGACCTGACGGTCAACGGGAACCCGATTCAACTGTTCCAAGATCTGGCACTCACAACCCTCCACAACCAGAGACAAGGGCCCTACGGGAAAAACAAATATCCTACAGCTGGTCGTACCCGTTTGGCCTATTGTTCAGCTGGGGAGAAAAACAGAGAAGAATTAGCTCTTGCAAGGAGGGCTTCTTATTGTTGAATTTGGAGGAGGACCAGAACCACAGGAAATCCAGCCTGGTGCATAGCACCCAGCCCGTAGAGACCAATCCTTGGGAATGGTCCATGGTACGAAGAGGCAGGTCCAGGAGGGAGCCAAAGCTTTTGGGCCCACAAAGCAGCCAATCACAGCAAGACGCCCAGCGGCGATAGTGCAAGACTTGACCCGTAAACAGAAGAGTACAGTCGCAACATGAAGGGGACTTAAATACCTAAAGGCTTGCGGAAGCAGAGACAGGTGTTGAGATGGATTTCTGAACTCTGACCTGGTGGGCAGAAGTTCAGAAGGCCAGCCTAGTTTCTTGGAACAGGGTAATCCCTGGACAAGCCAGACCAATCAAGGTAGCTATGGCAGGCAGTCAAGACTAGGTCTCAGGAGGGGTGAGGTTGACTGAAGGACCTCAATGAGCACACAGAGCGAGGACACTTAGAAATGACTCACAGACAGGTGTTATATCAAAAATATAGACACATTTATTACAAGGCCTTTGTAACTCAGACCATAGCAAAAGAATCACAGTAGCACGCAGTAAACCAACACACCACTATCAATACAATGTATATACAAGATCCTTGGGGGTCTAAAGGGTTAAATGCACGAAATATGTCTACAACCTAGAGGGGAAGGAAACGGGCAGTGCAGGTAGTCTTTAGGCCCCTTCTACGTCAACAACACACGTAACTAAGAGGCAGTTCAAGCCCTAAAAAGAGAGGAGCCTTGTGCTCAATAGTACATGCAATGCAAGCGCACACGGTTGTTCCAATGGGCAAAATGGGGTCTCTAGCAGCTCAGGAAGGTGGGTGAGGCGGTGAAGAATAGATTCCCACTATTCAGGGAGGACCTCCACTTGAAGGCAGGGGTAGTTCCAGAGTTCAGGAATGGTTTGCTAGTTCGCACTAGCAGTGGAAAGGAGAGGGGCCCTCAAGGGACACTCGTGTGCGTAAAAAGGGGCCCTGGCGCTAGGGGCCACCGGTTGGTGTTGGAAGTACTCACCGGTCCCAGGCGCTCTCGGACCCAAACTTCGCCAGTTCAGTCCACTTCGCTTGCAGGTTCAAACACAACAAAAAGGACGTCTCTGTGGCTTTCAGTTCCGAAGATACAATGATGATTCCCAAACGGGACAGTGGCGATTTCTCCGCCCCGGGTGGATGAATCGACCCAGTTTCACTGCAGCAGGCTTCAGGGGGGAAAGAGGGTCACAAATGCAGCGCACCTGCAAAGGTCGTTGCCGCGGCAGGGCAACACGGTAACCTTGTATGCTCCGGTCCTGGCGCACTCGTCTCACTTCAAACCTGGGAATGCCAAGTGTACGAAATTCGGTGTGAGGGTGCCGCGCACACAGAGCTAGCAGTATACCAAGTTTCGGGGGGCCTCCTAGAAACGGCGGCGGTGACAGAGCAAAGCAACTGGGTAAGCTGGTCAGCCCACTAGTTGGCCTAGCAACACTTCAGAGAAAGCTTACTTGCAGGTTTTGATGAAGGTGCCGAGAATAGTTGGTCCCACTATTCTAATGGGTTGAAGCGTCTTCGCAGACCTTCTAGGACGATCAGATGCAGATTGGTCCCACGGGACGACAGCGGGCTCAGGGTGCCAAACCTTCCAGCGGGTCACCAGCGGTTCCTCGACTCAGCTTCGTAGTTTCAGGATACTTAGATCCTATCCTTTGTTCAGTGAGTACTCCAGAGATCGACATGGTATGGGTGTTTTTGGCCTCCTCTTATCCAAAGTTCCCTTTGCGCCAAAACGAAGAGGACCCAATGGGAGATCTGCTCACAAACACACACTCCATACGTGGACCAATCACAGACCACGTGGTCCCAGTCATTCATGGCACTCCGGACTCTCTGGGACCCAGGATGTGTATTGGGCTTAGACGTTCCAGCCCACATCCTGGAGGCACACACACAAGGCATGCAGAAGCCTGCGAAAGCATTGCGTTTCGTGGGAAAATGCATGACAAATAAGGACTGACCCGGGTCGACTCGACCTGGGGAAGGTGAAGGGACAAGATGGCCAAAGGACAGGACAAAGAACCTTGTGGCATGGCCATTTTGGAGCCAGGCCAAATATTTGTGCCTAATGCAGTTTACATGGCAGGAAAGGGTTAGAAATAATGCGAAAAGATAGCTGCCACCAGCCCTGTCCATGACACATCTGCACATCTCACAAAAAGTCCATCAGGAGTATCTAGGGCCGTTGGAAAATGACTACAGACCCAAGTACACTGTACTGGAAGGTACATTGTGTACTTGTTACATGTTGCAGAAAAGTTGCAGCATTGGAAAAGGACTAAGGGAGAGGAGTGCAGCTGAAGGCTGTGCTTCTCTGGCAAAGTCAGTCTATGGTGTCTAAACAGCAGCAAAAGGTTTGGGGTGTACACATTTAGGGAAAATGACATACAATTATGAAATCTTTCCTAGCAACAGGTGAAGCCAATCCTTGGAATCCAACCTGAGCCACGGATCTTACAAGTCACTCGGGACTGATGTATCATACAGTGACCCAACATCCCAGGTTGTTAGAGGGGGGGATTCCTGGGAATCCTGGTCACGGTGGTTACAAAGGAGGGGTAGGTGGTGGGTGGTGGGAGGGAAGTGGAGGGTGTGGGGATGGGACCAGGGGTACAAAGTATAGAAGGTTGATCCAGGGTTGGGAAGGGCAGCAGGCGGTGGGCGAAGGATGCAACAGGTATTCCACAGTACAGATAGATCAGTGGGAAACCACACCCCACTTGGGAATGGCTGAGTCGAACGTAGTCTCCCTGAACACACAGGGCCTGAACTCGCCGGTGAAACGCTGAGTAATTTTGGAAAGGCTAAGAGCAATGCAGGCGTCAATAGGGCATACTACAGGAGACACACCGCCTCCCTAAAGACGAGAAGGGGATGGCCCACTGCGCCTTCCCACAGCAATACTACGCATCTAGTGGGGGGAAAAGAAAAGTGTGGCCATTTTGATAGGGCGGGATATAGAATTAAAAAAGCTACAGCTCCGCAGGGATAGGGAAGGGAGATACCTCCTGGCTTAAAGGGACGATAAAGGGCAATATATGCACAATCCTAGCCATATATGACCGGCAGGACGTGTTCATAACGGGCTTGCTGGGTAAACTGGGCAGCTGGTGTGAGGGCCAACTGATTATAGGAGGGGACTTTGTGTTATGGTCCCGCTGTTGGATAAGACTACTATCCCCCCACCCCCTCACGGTAGCGGGTCAGAAAAATAGGCAGGCGCTGGGTCGCTTCTTTAGGGAAATGGGAGTCATAGAAACTTGGCGATTCTTTCAGGTGGAGAACCGAGAATACACTCATTACTCGGACGTCCATTTAGGCTACTCCAGAATAGACATGATCCTGGTCTCGGCCACCCTAGTCCCCCAAATAACAAAGGTAGAAATTGGGGTGGAATATTTCTCCGACCATGCGCCGGTGCTGGTGGGGGTGGAGTGGGGGGAATCTGGACGTAAGCAGAAGCCAACCTGGAAACAGAATGAACTACTCCTGAAAGACATAGTGCTAAGAGCCCATATGGAGAGCGCCATCAACAATTTCTTCATAGAAAACAATAATGGGGTAACAGGCTGGGGGATAGTTTGGGATGCTGGGAAGGCAGTGGTCAGGGGAGAATTTATATCACAGGCGGCGGCATAATACAGGGACAGAGCCCTGGTAACGCACCAGTTAGAAAAGGAGGTGAGGGAAGCAGAAGCCCAGCACAAGATCCAACCATCAAGGAAGACCCTCCGAGAGCTCAGGAGTATCAGAGCCCAACTTGAGAACCACATGGAAGAATGAGTGGCCCAGACACTGCTAAAACAAAGCAGGCCTACAACATACATGGGGGCAAGGCGAATAGATTCCTGGCTGCTTAATTAAGAAAACGAAGACCCGAAACTACATAGCACAACTAAACGACAAGCACGGAAAACCACATACAGCAGTACATGAAAAAAGGGATATGATGCAATTCCATGAGGAACTCCTACGCAGTGAGAATCTTGACCCAGCGCAACAACTCTCCTATATTCGTTCTATCTCCCTACCCCAGATCAGAGAGCAGGATAGGTTGAGTCTTGGGGTCCAGTCACGGCACAGGAGATCAGCGACGCCATCTCGGCACTTCCGGAAAATAAGGCCCAGACGGCCTTGGAAACTGCTATTAGAAAACATTTTGAACGCAACTGCTGGCCCCTCTGACGGGGCTCTTCAATACCATCAGAGAAGAGGGGCGGGTAACGCACGATATGGGGTGATCCACGACCATATTGCCTTTGAAATCGGGAAATGCCCCCCACGAATGCTCCAGCTATTTCCCTATCGCATTGTTGTGAAAATATATGCAAAAATTCTTGCAACTAGACTGATGAAGGTCCTACTGAACATAATACATGATGATCAGGCAGGGTTCATCATAGGACGACACACTCAGGACAATGTGAGAAGAGCAATTGACGTAATAGATGTGGGGAGACAAACTCAACAATCGTTTGCTGTGGCTGCCCTGGACACGAGACGGGTCTTCGACAGCATGGACTGGCGATATCTAAAACTGTTTCTTGAAGGCTTTCGATACGGCCCAGAGTTCACAAAGATGGTGCTCGCCAACTACCAGATCCCATCAACAAGTTTTACACTAAATGGTCAAAGCCCAGAGTTTGTCAAGATAAGACGAGGCACGCAACAGGGGTGTCCCCTGTCCCCGTTGGTCTTTCGCGATGGCGATGGAGCCGTGTGCAACGCCGTTCAGACAGGACACGGGGATCAAGGGTGTGACATACGGCCAAGAGACCCATAAAATTGCGCTGTACGTGGATGATGTTATGCTCTTCATGGGGGACTCGGAAGTAACAATGCCTAGAGCGGTTGCAGGAATTCAGAGAGGTCGCAGGGTTTGCCTTCACTTATTCTAAATCTAAGGCAATGAACATCTCGGTGAAAAGAGAACTGGTTGAGAAACTTGAGAAGATGTTCCCGGTGATCTGAGTGAAAGAATATCTGGGGATTCACCTAACAAGTGACATGAGCAAGCTCTACAAGACAAATAGGAAACAGCTGCAGGAAGACATGCTCAGATGGGAAACCCAGGAACTGTTGTGGTTCGCCCGTATCACAACAGTAAAAATGACCATCCTTCTCCTCTATGTGGTGGGATCCATTCCAGTGGCTATTCCACCTGCTAAGACCAAAGAGCTGCAAAATGCGATATTTAAGTTTATATGGCAAGGCAAGAAACCTAGGGTCCAGAAACGCATCGTAATGTGCCCACTGTTCCTCGGAGGACTGGGAGTACCCGGAGGTGGACAGATATATACTAGCAGCGCAGCTGGCCCCAATTTTGAAATGGGCGCGACCCGAAAACCACAAAGGTTGGTGTCGGATTGAACAGACAGCCACGTCAATCCCTCTAATCGCACTGTTAAGCCTGAAAGCGGAGAGCCGGGAGAAGAGGGGAGCTCTCCTTGAATCGACCAAGTGGTCACTGCTCAGCTGGGATAAAGCCAGAAGATCGAAGTGAATCCCTCGATGCCTGTGCCCCTGTGCACCGCTGATGCACAACCCAGACTTCTCACCGGGCCTCCAGAGGAAATTCTGGGAGGGTTGGGCTGGTGCTGCCACACTGACCCTAAGAGACATGTACAGCGATGGCTCCCCACTGCTCTACTCAGATTGCCAGCAGAAATGTGGCATAGGGGAAAACGAGCGCTATAGATATGCACAAATTTGGCACTGGATAACCCACCCAGCAGTGAAAAAGGCGGGCACAAGGATGCAGTCAGGTCTCGAGCTGACCCTACAGGAGGGCCAGACAACGAAGGGAGTGACCAGACTTTATAGATTACTCTCCGGGGCCCAGCCGGCAGACAATCACCCATATAGAGCGAATTGGGAAAGGGACATGGAAGAGACTCTAACGGAGGAGGAGTGGAATCAAATATGGGCGAGGGCACACACAACTTCCAAATGCACTATGATCTTAAGTGCCAAGGACGAGGTATCTCGTCCTTGGGATTACCTCCCTATTGCCAAGGAGTAGATACCTCGTCCTTGGCACTTAAGGTGTTAATGAAAGAGAAACCGTTAGAAGGCATTGTATGGCGATATACCAAAATTGTAACGCTCACCTGATTCCCGCAGAGGCGCCGGTCTTGACTGGGTGAATGCCGTATCTTCAAAGGTGATGTGTAACACACGGTTGGCTCTTTGGGCTGGACCTCTGTGCACTGTATGTCTGACTCGAAGAGTAAGATGTCTGCAGATAGAAAATATGGGATTAATGAACTGGGGTTATTGGGTGCCTCTCTCCTCTTCCCTTTCTCTTCTCCTGTAGAACCCCAAAGGTTAACACCCTCACCTTAGGTAAGTGAACGCCGAGCTCTCCATCTGCCTCGGGGCAGGGTGCCGTAACCAGTTTCTTCACTGGATAAGGGTGCAGGCCTCTTGACCTCAGAGGACTGCTGTCCGTCGTTAACTGCACGAACGGTAAGTTCTGGGCACTTCAAATGTCTTAAAAGTCTTTTGTAATGATATCTCTTATTTTGCAGGGTTCTGGCGATGGCGGATGGGGGGCTGATGAGAGTTGAGGATCGGACCCGCGTGAGGAATAGAAGCGCCTGGAAGCACGTAAGTAAGCGCTTGTAGCCTGCTTCACGATGCGCACTAACTGTCCCTTTTATCTTGCAGGTACAAGTTCGGAGCTTTAGAGAAGCTAAAGGGTGCTGGAATACCCACTGGATTCGGCGTGGGAAGGAGTAATGGCACGTGAGTAATAAAATTGCCCAATGTCTTTAAACGCACCTTCTTTTGTCTTTCAGATGCGGGATGCAGCGCCGAAGGCCTCCGGAGCGTGCGAAGAGTAGGTAAGCCTTTGTCTTTCAGATGCCGGAATGCAGCGCGAGGCGTTGGTGACAGCCGATGGACCAGGTAAGAGATGCGCTGCCACTGAAGACCGTAGTGCTAACCTGTTCTTTCTTTGTCTTTACAGGAGCTGCTGAAGACTGGATTCCAGGATGGTAAGCCTTTGTTCCCTTAGGCCCAGGATCAGAAGCAGAAGACACGATGAGCGTTCTGCTGCAGAGAATGCAGAATAACGCAAAGCAAGATTCATCCATCGGGTGTGGTTTAAATAGCCTCCTGTAGTGCTTAGGTGTCTCCTTCCACAGCCACGCCTAAGAAAAGAGTTCCTGCTTTCCAGAAGAGTTCCAGTGTTCTGAACCTAGGGAGTTGCTCCTGCCCCACCCAACAGGAAAAGTAGTCCCAAACAGAAGAGGATCAGGGGTTCACCTGGCAGGTAAGTAAGCAGCATGGTCTGCTGCAGGTAAGTCCACCCAAGCATTATGAGCCCGGCGCTTCCAGCACTGGGACTGGGCATCTTTATGAGCCTGGTGCCACTGGCGCCAGGACAGGGTCCAAAAGGTCCCAATTGGGACTGGCTGGCACTCGGAACCAGGGTTATGGGTCTGCTTCCAAGGGAGTCGGGCAAGTCCTGATCTTTTGGAAGCAGAGATCATGACAGCACCCCCCCTCAAGGCCCCTCCCAAACCGGGCTTCTCCGGGGGTTTGGGCTTGTTAGGAAATGTTCGATGAAATCTTTTGATTAGACGAGGCGCGTGGACATATTCTGCAGGTTCCCAGGATCTTTCTTGGGGACCGTAGCCTTTCCAGTCAATCAGGTAAAATAGTTTAGATTTGGAGATCTTGGAATCCAGGATGCTTTTGACTTCAAACTCGAGTTCTCCATCAACTAGAATAGGTTTTGGAGATGTAGTTAGTCGGGTTTGAGGTTGCACAGGTTTTAATAGAGAGACGTGGAAGACCGGATGTATCTTCATGTGAGGGGGCAAGTCCAACTTGACCGCTACTGGATTTACTATGGTAGTGATGGAATAGGGATCAAGGTATCTTGGGTTGAATGTGCGTGGTCCTTTTAGAGGTAGATATTTGGTGGATAACCAGACTTGATCTCCTACTTGATATTGGGGGGCTTCCTTCCGATGTTGGTCTGCTCCTTTCTTGTATTGTTCTTTAGCCCTTTGAAGGTGAGAAACGGCTTCCTTAAAGGCTTGGGTGATTATAGAATGCAGGTGGTCTACTGCTGGTGTTCCAAGATCTTGGAGTGGATCCAACTCCGAGGTTCGAGGGTGACTACCGTATAAAAGAAAAAACGGGGTCTTCCCAGTTCCCGAGTGGACAGAGTTATTGTAGGCATATTCGGCTATCCAAAGGATATCTTTCCAAGTTTTTTCAGTTTGTTGTAGCATGCAGCGCAAATACTGTTCCAGAGTTTGATTGGTCCTCTCGGTTTGTCCGTGGGTTTGAGGGTGGTGGCTGGTCGAAAGTCTCACATCAATTTGAGCCGACCGACAGCAACTTCGCCAAAAATGAGAAATAAATTGACTACCTCGATCCGAAATTAGAACTGAAGGAAAACCGTGCAGTCGGACGATGTTTTCGAGAAATTCTCGGGCCAGAGTTGCTGCTGTTGGTAAGCCTTTGAGTGGAATGAAATGCGCCATCTTGGAGAATAGGTCCACGATTACTAGGATCGTATTGTATCCGGAGCATGGAGGTAGATCGGTGATGAAGTCCATAGAAAGCGTATGCCAAGGGCGAGGCGGGATGTCAATAGGGCGTAAGAGGCCGGCTGGTTTTTCCTTTTGACTCTTGTTTTGGGCGCATACTCCACAGGACATTATAAAGTCTCTGATATCTTTTTTCCAAGACGGCCACCAGAAGTAGCGCTTGATCTTTTCCGAGTTCTTGGTCATACCGGGATGTCCTTCCATTACAGAATCGTGAAAACAAGAGATTACCTTTTTCTGTAAATCTGTGCTGGGCAGGTATAACCGTTCTTGGAAATATAATAGGTTGTCCTTCACCGTAAAGTCCTTTCCCTGCAGATGCCAATTCTGTATGTCTGCTGGAGTTACCAGTAGCCTGGCTTTATCCTTAACTTCCTCTATGGATTGTGTGGCGATTACACCTAGAATTCTTTGTTCGGGAATGATAGGTACAGGTTTAGGATTGATCAAATGTTCTTCCACTCCCATCCGAGAAAGGGCATCAGCTTTACCGTTTTTTGTACCAGGTCGATAGGTAATTATGAAGTCAAACTCGGCAAAGAATAGTGCCCAACGGAGTTGCCTAGAGGATTGAACTTTTGCGGTTTTCAAATATTGCAGGTTTCGGTGATCTGTAATCACAGTAACGGTGTGTCGGGCCCCCAGAAGATAATGCCGCCAAGCCTTAAAGGCGGACTTGATAGCTAGAAGTTCCTTATCAGTAATAGTGTAATTGATTTCAGGAGGCGAGAATTTGCGGGACCAAAATGCCACGGGATGCAACTGATTGGTTACTGGGTCCTTTTGTGATAGAACTGCCCCCATGGCAAGGCTCGAAGCATCAGTTTCAACGATGTAGGGGAGTTCTGGGCGAGGATGTTTTAAGATCGGTGCAGAGATAAATCTAGTCTTCAAATTCTGGAAAGCTTGTTCCGCCTCGGTAGACCATTCAAAACGTTTGTTTTTCTTTAACAAGGCGGTGATGGGCTGGACTATTCGAGAGAATTCGGGGATAAACCTGCGGTAAAAGTTAGCGAATCCTAACATGCTTTGAACACCTTTTACGGAGGATGGCGATGGCCATTTGAGAATTGCATCGACCTTCTTTGAATCCATACGCACTCCGCTAGGTGATAATATGAATCCCAAGAATTCAACTTCAGTCACGTTGAAAACACATTTTTCCAATTTAGCGAAAAGTTTGTGTTGACGCAATCTCTCGAGGACCATTTTCACGTGTTTCCGATGTTCAGTTTCCGATGAAGAATAAACGAGGATGTCGTCAATGTAAACAACAACACACACATCTATGAGCTCTCTGAGGACATCGTTCATAAAATATTGAAAGGCGGCCGGGGCATTGCAAAGTCCGAAGGGCATGACCTGATATTGAAATAGCCCATACTTGGTGCGGAAGGCCGTCTTCCATTCATCGCCCTCTTTTACTCGTACCAAGTGGTAGGTTCCTCTAAGATCCAGCTTTGTATATATGCATGCTTTTCTGACTTGGTCCAGGAGTTCAGGGATCAAAGGTAACGGATATCTATTCTTAACGGTGATCTGGTTCAGGGCGCGATAATCTATACAAGTTCTAAGGTCCCCTTCTTTTTTTGGAACCAAGAACAAAGCTGAGGAAGCAGGGGACTTGGAAGGACGAATAAACCTATTCGCTAGGTATTGATCCAGGTATTGTCGGAGGTGAAGATTCTCAGGCTCGGTGAGGGCATAAATTCTACTACAAGGAGGAGTAGATCCAGGTATCAGGTCTATCTGGCAGTCATAAGACCTATGAGGAGGTAGAGAGTTAGCCTGATCCTTCCGGAAAACATCTTGGAATTCTAGGTATTCAGGAGGTAACTGAGGAGCCTCCGAGGACATTGCTGCCAGTGCAACACCAGGTCGAGGGTGACAAGTGGAGACACATTCTGGAAACTGAACCGTTCTTGCTCGCCAATCGATCTGAGGATTGTGCTTCTCTAACCAAGGAATTCCTAGAATAATCTGGAACTGGGGGGGCCTTGATCACATCGAACACGTTCTTCTCATGGTGTCCATCTTGACTTACTAGCGTCACTTCTTGGGTGGTATGCGTTACTGGTCCGGAGGCTATCTCCGTACCATCCACCGTAGTAATGACGTCCTTTACAGCCTTTGGACAAAGAGTCAGATTCATCCTCAAAACCATTTCATGATCCACATAATTGCCGATGGCACCGCTGTCGACGTAAGCTTCAATCGCATGTAATCGATCCGGATGTTCAGGGCTAATGAGGACCATAGGTATCACGAAATGCGAGGTCACGGAACTGGTTTTAACGCTCGGCAAGAGGACCTCTATTCTTGTCGGGCCAGGTTGTTTCCCTGCTCAGAGTTTGTGACCCTGGTAACTGCAGCTCCTACTGCCTTCTTGGCTGGTTTCACCGGACAGTCTCGAAGAAAGTGCCCCGAGTTTCCGCAATAGAGGCATAATTGCAGCTGTTTTCTCCTTTCCCGCTCCTTTTGTGTTAGTGGTCCTTTCAGGCCCCCTGTTTGCATGGGTTCCCCGGAGTCTACTCCTTTGGTAGGAGTTGGTGGTTTGGAAAATACTCGAGCATCAAACTTGGAACGATCGGCCTTCCTGTTCTGCAGTCTGTGGTCAATTTGAACGACTAAGTCAATATAGTCCGAACAGTCTTGCGGGGGATTCACTACTTGGGCTAACACATCTTTGAGCTCTCCACGTAGACCTCTATAAAACAGCGTAATCCTTTTGTCCTCAGGCCATCGAGTTTCCACTATCAGTCTGTTGAAAGACGCAATATAAGCCAAAAGGTCTTGATTACCCTGTCGCAATGAAAGGAGCTCATTGTCCAAGGCCTGCCCCTGTGAATGTCTTGCAAACAGTTTTTCCATACTGAGCTGAAAAGCTCGAAAATCATGGAGAACCGGATCATCTTGATCAACTAGAAGGATCGACCAGTCTGCCGCATTGCCACTAAAGTACGAAAGCACGAAAGCTACCTTAGCTTGATCAGTTGGAAAGGCTGCTGGCCGGCATAAGAAGTGCAACCGGCACTGATTAATAAATACTGCAAACCTCTTTGGGTCACCAGAAAATCGTTCTGGCGGAGCCAGAGGTACATTCCCAGGTAGGTTGATCTGCACTGGGTTCGTAGAGGATGTTGAAGGAAGATTTGCCCCTGATGCGGGTAACGGAGTTTGTCCGGCTTGTGACTGTAGCAATTGTCTAGCGAGATCGTCTGTTCGCTCCTTGGAAATAATCAGTTCCCTTCTTAGAGCATTCGTTTCCTGACGGGCTGCATGCACTTCTGCTCTTAGTTCCCCAAGTAACTGGGCTAGCTGGTCGGTATCCGAGGTTTCCATAGCGCCTGGGTGGGAGTTTTGCGATTGGCTTTGCGTTCTGTAACGCTCACCTGATTCCCGCAGAGGCGCCGGTCTTGACTGGGTGAATGCGGTATCTTCAAAGGTGATGTGTAACACACGGTTGGCTCTTTGGGCTGGACCTCTGTGCACTGTATGTCTGACTCGAAGAGTAAGATGTCTGCAGATAGAAAATATGGGATTAATGAACTGGGGTTATTGGGTGCCTCTCTCCTCTTCCCTTTCTCTTCTCCTGTAGAACCCCAAAGGTTAACACCCTCACCTTAGGTAAGTGAACGCCGAGCTCTCCATCTGCCTCGGGGCAGGGTGCCGTAACCAGTTTCTTCACTGGATAAGGGTGCAGGCCTCTTGACCTCAGAGGACTGCTGTCCGTCGTTAACTGCACGAACGGTAAGTTCTGGGCACTTCAAATGTCTTAAAAGTCTTTTGTAATGATATCTCTTGTTTTGCAGGGTTCCGGCGATGGCGGGCTGATGAGAGTTGAGGATCGGACCCGCGCGAGGAATAGAAGCGCCTGGAAGCACGTAAGTAAGCGCTTGTAGCCTGCTTCACGATGCGCACTAACTGTCCCTTTTATCTTGCAGGTACAAGTTCGGAGCTTTAGAGAAGCTGAAGGGTGCTGGAATACCCACTGGATTTGGCGTGGGAAGGAGTAATGGCACGTGAGTAATAAAGTTGCCCAATGTCTTTAAACGCACCTTCTTTTGTCTTTCAGATGCGGGATGCAGCGCCGAAGGCCTCCGGAGCGTGCGAAGAGCTGGTAAGCTTTTGTCTTTCAGATGCCGGAATGCAGTGCGTAGACCTCCGGAGCATACGAAGAGTAGGTAAGCCTTTATCTTTCAGATGCCGGAATACAGCGCGAGGCGTTGGTGACAGCCGATGGACCAGGTAAGAGATGCGCTGCCACTGAAGACCGTAGTGCTAACCTGTTCTTTCGTTGTCTTTACAGGAGCTGCTGAAGACTGGATTCCAGGATGGTAAGCCTTTGTTCCCTTAGGCCCAGGATCAGAAGCAGAAGACACGATGAGCGTTCTGCTGCAGAGAATGCAGAATAACGCAAAGCAAGATTCATCCATCGGGTGTGGTTTAAATAGCCTCCTGTAGTGCTTAGGTGTCTCCTTCCACAGCCACACCTAAGAAAAGAGTTCCTGCTTTCCAGAAGAGTTCCAGTGTTCTGAACCTAGGGAGTGGCTCCTGCCCCACCCAACAGGAAAAGTAGTCCCAAACAGAAGAGGATCAGGGGTTCACCTGGCAGGTAAGTAAGCAGCATGGTCTGCTGCAGGTAAGTCCACCCAAGCATTATGAGCCCGGCGCTTCCAGCGCTGGGACTGGGCATCTTTATGAGCCTGGTGCCACTGGCGCCAGGACAGGGTCCAAAAGGTCCCAATTGGGACTGGCTGGCACTCGGAACCGGGGTTATGGGTCTGCTTCCAAGGGAGTCGGGCAAGTCCTGATCTTTTGGAAGCAGAGATCATGACAAAAATCACCAAAAATGGCCTTGGCACTGGGGGGTGGGGGGGCATGGCAGTTAAGTGGTTAAAGAATCAGCATACAAATTAGGCCACAGATGGTACATGTCCCCTTATCGCATACATAAAATCAACAAGTCCTACTCACCTATGTGCTGGAGAAACTGCGGCGAGAGGAGAGACCTATTCCACATGTGGTGGACATGTCTCAAAGCGACGGCATTTTGGAAAGAAATACTAAGCCACATTAAAGACATCACAGGAGCGGAGTTGCCGATGTCCCTGAAAACCATCTTGTTAGGGGTTTACATAGAGGGAGTATATGCAATGTCCGGGGCAAGAGCCACCTTAATCACCCACCTATTGTCGGCGGCGAGGATGACCCTCGCGCAGAGCTGGAAAAATTAAAATGGTCCGCTGTCGGGTCAAGATCTGGGGAGTGATGGCCATGGAGAAGATATGTGCCCTCAATACCGGGAAAAAAGAAGTTTCTTACAATTTGGAAGCCCAATTCTTTACACCACGTCTACTCAAAAATACACATGTCATTTGAGGCCCACCACAGGGGTGGAACCCTGGTTCGATCGTCTGTGAAGGACCTCATGCTGTTCGAACTCTGGATCCCACAAGTTGGAGTTATAAAGGAGTTGGTAATGGCGGGTGGGGGTGGGGGTGGGGCTATGGTTTGGGTTGCGTGTGAGTTGGGTGGGGTTCGGTGAGGGACAAACGTGAAAACACTCGGAGGCGAGAGATCGATCTCTGATCTGGAGAGCGTGAATGCAAGCTGTGCATAGAATTTACCTTTTTTGTTGCCAGTTCTCCGAAAATGTAACATACTGCATTTGTAAGCCTTCGATTAATAAAGATGTTTAAAAGAAAGAAGAATGAACAAGTGCTCAATTGCTTCACTTCAACCTCTTCTATGTTTTCCTGCATAACATCTTAAGTAAACAACCACACATGATGGGCTACATCAAATTTGAGGCAGTGTCAGTGATGCCTGTCTAAACCCAACTCTGAAGGTAGAGTACATGCCGTTAATCTTGAGAACCTGGGACAGATAGCAATTGTGTTTTTGTAAAACCTGTATCCAGTGGCGCAGAATGTGATCAGGAGGAGAACACGAGCCAGCAGCCAATGGCAGGGCTTGAGTTGGGACCTGAAAGCTGGACAAGAAGCATTCTATCAACAGAATAGATCTGAAGCACATGGAGACGGTGAGCAATAGAGAGGGCCAGAAGTTACGACTATCCTTGTGCATCTGCTCCTACTGTCTTTTCATAATTTAAATTGGCACCCGTAGTGATGGAGTATTCTCCAGCATGGGGTCTGACATGGATTCATATGCTCATGAATATTCCCTATCGTCATGCTGGGAATCCTCGGTAAAAGAAAAAATCAGTTTCAGTTTTGCTTCTGAACTGTCTTTCTCCTAATAACCAATCTTTGGTCTCTGGGTCATACTGCCCCCAGCCAATGACTGCCCTCTACCTAAGCCCCTCCTCAGGCAGCCATCTTCTGATTTGTACCACACGTTCAAGTGTTGGGAGTCCTCGGGCTTAGCTCTCGAGCTTTTACTGCGTATTGCATTTTTTCAAAGAGTTTACTCTTACTTTTTCGGTCAAATTGAGCCTCAAACTCCACCGATTAACGGGGATCCGTTTCGGAAATCTCTACGTTCCTCAAGGGCGGATTTTCATCGAATTTCACGTCTTGGAGGATTCCGGAAGATCTTTGAGGCCTACCCTGCGTGGACATGGCCGGAAACAAAGGAGACTCGACGCCCGTTGGATCCAAGCTGTTTAGGATCTGCCCAGGATGTGGACTACAGAACGTATTCAAGGAGGATGAGCAACCGATGCCTCTACTGCCTGCGCTCGGACAAGTCGCACGTGGAGGAGGACTGTGCGTTCTGCAAGGACATGTCTGCCCGTACCATGAAGGACTATCGCAAACGGCTCGCTGACTGGCTGGAGGCGAAAAGCCCGGCGGCAGGTGAACCCAAGAAGTCGTCTGAGCGGTCTTCTAAGACCTTTGAGGGCGCTTCGGGAGAAGCCCCGGTCGACTCCGATGGAGAAAGCAAAGGGGGAGCAAGGCGGTTACCCTCCCCCCACGGTGAAGGCCTCAGACGTGCCAAAGGTCATGAAGGCCCAGATTCATCTGGCTAAGGCTTTAATTCAGGAAGTGGCAGCATCCATGGCGAGACCCGCAGATGCGGCCCCAGTGGAGACAACCTCAAAGCCAAGAGTTTCCCTGCCCTCCCAGAGGGAATAGTCTTTCCTGCCCAACGAAAAGAACCTGTGAAACCCCTGGCCGAGAAGAAGGGGGGGCGCAATAGTCCTACCGGGCTCGGATATCTCTTCCGAGGATGAGCTGGCAGGCCTCAAGTCAGTCCTGGACAAGAGATTCGCCGAGGTCAGGTCCTACGGGAAGGACCCCCAACGAGGCGGAGGTGGAGATCGACGAGGAACCGGACACCATGCCGCTGCCGACACGCCCGTCGCAACCACAACGGACAGGTCGGAGGACATCTTGCTGGCCCTGAACACCCTGTGTTCGGAAATAAGAACAAGGATGCCTTTGCCTCCGGCGGACAATCCAGTGGCGCCTTGACCATCGGGAAGCCCTTCACCAAAGCGGAGGCGAGTCCATTCGCCCACACCCTTCCATCCTTCACTTCCATCCCCTCCTCTGAGGGACGAGACAGAGATGACGGGGGGATGGACGACGATGGCGGTGACGACGGAGCAGATCTCCCGTCGCGCTTACTCCGGGCTTCTCCTCCCGACGAAATTGGCTTGTTTCACGCCATGATCGCTAGGGCCTCCGAGCTTTTTCAACTATGCCTCGAGGAGCAGGTGAAGGAGGGATTCCTTTATCAGCGACGAGAGGCCAAGAGGAAGACCGTGCTCTCGGTCCCGCTGTTGGACGACATCTGGGACGAGGGGCTGACCCTCCTAAAGAACCCATCCTCGGCCCTGGCGAAGAGAAACCGCTGAGAGAAGTAGTACCGGGTCTCAGAGTTAGCATCGATGTGCCTCAGAGTGCAGCCGTCACCGGACTCAGTGGTCTCTGCGGCTGCCCAGAAGAAATCCGCTGGGATGACAGTGTTGACTTCCACTTCCCCGCCGGACGGCAAGGGGAAGAAGCAGGATACCATGGGACGTCGGATCATTTCGTCAGCGGCGTTGACCATTAAGCCGGCCAACGCTCTCGCGATCGTGGCTCGCTACGATAGGGAGCGGTGGTTTAAAATCTCTCCGCTCCTGGACTTCATCCCAGATGACAAGAGGGCAGAGGCCCTTCAAATCTTACAGGAAGGTGAGGTGGCTTCGGACCACCCCATTACGGTGGCCACGGCCATTGACTACACTGGCTTCCGCCAGATGGGCAACAGTGTTTGCCTTTGCCGGCGTGGCTGGCTTAGGGCCACCGACTTCCGTCAGGACGTTCAGACGAGGCTACTGGACATGCCCTTCGACGGGAACAACTTGTTCGGCAAGGCAGTAGACAAGTCACTGCAGGCCATCAAGCCAGACACCATGACGGCCCGTGTCTTGGGCACGCTCCATCAAGGACGGCTGTCCTTTCGGCCCTCCGGAGGCAATTCACAAGGTGCCTCCAAAGGATTCGGCGGCAGCGCTTCCTCATACCGTCAGGCTGCCCGCTCTTCGTCGCAGGAGGCCTACAGAGGCCGCAACAAGGCTGGCGGACATAGTCGTCATCGCCAAGGGGCCCAAGGCGATAAGGCCTCGGTGAAGCAGCACTGAACCAGCTGTGAAGCCGGGACCCCACCCGAGCACCCTGGTGGGAGGCCGGCTGGCGAACTTCGTCGGCGCATGGAAATCCATCTCCACCAACCGTTGGGTGCTGGATGCCCTGGCCCACGGGCACACTCTGGAATTCCAAAGGAATTGTCCCCGTTTTCCACCCGTGGCCAGAAAAGAAAACCACATTCCTCAACTACTTTGAGGGGTACTAGCAATGCTAAAAAAGTGCGCAATAGAGCTTGCCCCGAAGAGGCTCCGGGGCTCTGGATTATACTCACGGTACTTCCTCGTTCGAAAGCAGACCGGCAGCTGGCGCCCCATCCTAGATCTCTGCCGCCTCAACAAATAGATAAAATCCCAGAGATTCCGGATGGTCGCCCTTCAGCATGTGCTATCGTCACTGGACCTGGAGGATGCATACTTCCCCATCCACAAGGGGCATGGAAAGTTTCTGCGCTTTGTGGTCCAAGGACAGCACTACCAGTTCAGGGCCCTCCCCTTCGGTCTGAAATCGCCCCACGGGTCTTCTCCAAGTGCCTAGCACCAGTGGCGACGCGGCTGCACCTGAAGGGGATCCACGTCTTCCCCTATCTGGATGATTGGCTCATCCGTGCGAAGTCAAGGGAACTCGCCATCGAACACACAGCAACGACCATCCGCCTGCCCACAGAACTGGGGTTCTCGATAAACTATGCAAAGTCCTGCTTGGAGCCATCGCAGGACGCCCAGTTCCTGGGAGCCAGACTGAACACGGTGGTGCGCCTAGCCGCGCCATTGGAGGACAGGATAAAGGCCATCCTGGGCAAGGTACAATGGCTGTTGCCCATGAAGGTTGCCAGGGTGAGGTCCATCAAGTCCCTGCTTGGCATTGTGTCGTCATGCATCTACCTCGTTCGGCTGTGCAGACTGCGGATGCGGCCGCTGCAGGAGTTCCTCGATGCCCGTTGGATGCAGGCGAAGGGAAGCTTTGAGGACAGGATTGGCCTCAACAAGACATTCCGTCGGGTGATTCAATGGTGGGGGGTCGGGCACGGACTTCCAGACCCCAGCGCATCAGGAGATGATGACAACGGACGCCTCCCTCGAGGTATGGGGCGCACACACCGGAAATCCCCACACAAGAGGCCTTTGGCTCCCGGTGGAGAAGTTGTCGCACATCAACGTCCCGGAGCTCTGGGCCCTCAAGTCATTCCTTCCGTCCCTCAAGGGCAAGGTGGTGCGGGTCTCCACCGACAACACCACAACGATGTTCTACATTCGGAAGCAGGGGGGCACCAGATACCCTGCCCTCTCCAAGGAAGCGCAGGAGCTATGGCACTGGGCCATTGCTCAAAGGATGTTCCTGGTACACTTTCATCTAGCAGGAGTGAATAACACCTTCGCCGAGTCACTCAGCAGGGAGCTGCGCTCTTGCCACGAGTGTGAACTTCAGCAGGATCAAGTGGGCCTACTGTTTCGACCATGGGGCAATCCCCAGATCGATCTGTTTGCGACGGCGATGAACACCAAGTGCCGAAGGTTCGCCAGCAGGTTTCCCCAGCCGGGGAGCATGGGGGATGCATTCTCATTCCCCTGGGAAGGCCTGTTTCTCTATGCGTTCCCACCGTTGCTTCTGTGACTCATCAGTCAACTCAGACGGTCCCGATGCAGGATGATCCTCGTCGCACTGGCGTGGCCGGGGCAGATATGGTACCCGGACCTTCTGGACTAGTCAGCGTTCCCTCCAGTCAAGCTTCCGGCGGACGCAGATCTTCCCACCAGGGAAGGAGGCACGATCCTGCACCACGATCCGTCGGCGCTGAACCTGCAGGCCTGATTCCTGCAGCACTAGAGTTAGTTGGATACGAGATCCCGGCGGACTGCAGGGAGCTGCATGCCAAGGCCAGGGCTTCTTCGACTCTTAAGTGCTACGGACATAAATGGAAGAGGTTCACCGTCTGGTGCCTTGCACAGAAGATAAACCCTCTATGGATTACGGCCCCTCAAGTGCTGCCGCTGGCCAAAGCGGGCTGGTGCACGCATCTATCAAGATCCATCTGCTGGCTATCTCCCGTGACACCAGAACTCCGGGGCGATCGTCGCTGTGGTCGCATCTCCTGGTTAAGGAGTTCATGAAAGGACTTTTCCGCTTGTTCCCGCCGGTGAAGGCTCCGACCCCGGCGTGGGAGCCAATATGGTGCTGACCAGGCTCATGGGTCCCCCGTTCGAGCCCCTGCATTCAGCACCTCTGAAATTCCTGTCGTGGAAGCCAGCGTTCCTGGTGGCCATCAGCTCTGTACGACCAGTAGGAGAGATCCAGGCCCTCTCCTGTAAGCCTCCGTACTTGACTTTCCATGCGAGGGTCGTGCTGAGGATGGTCTCCACCTTCATGCCCAAGGTGCCGTTGGACTTTCATCTCAACGAGCCCATGGTGTTACCTGTTTTCTTCCCGTCACCTTTGTCGCCGGCCGAGAGGACGTTGCACTCGCTGGATGTGGCTAGAGCACTGAAGTTCTACGTGAACAGCACGAAGAGTTTTCGGAAGACGTCACAGCTGTTTGTGAACTTTGGCCCTGTGAATCAGGGGAAGGCCCTCTCCAAGACCTCCATTTCCAGGTGGCTCTCCGGCTGCATCACACACTGTCACCGGTTGGCAAACCGACCGTTGCCTGGCCGTCCGAGGGCCTATTCGACCAGAGGGATCGCTGCAACTACGGGGTTCCTGTCTGGTGTGCCCCTGCTGGACATCTGCAGGGCTGCTACGTGGAGATCGACACACACCTTCACAAGATTCTACTACGTCGACTGGGATTCCAGGGAGGAGTCCAGAGTCGGCCAAGCAGTGCTGTGCAACCTGTTCGCTTGAAGGTGAGCCTGGTGAGGAGGTAAGAGATGCTTAATGTTGAGTTGTTGAAATGCTTAATGTTGAGCCTTGCCACCTCCCGTGGTTGTGCATGTGTGTACTGCTATGTATTCTTGTATTCATGAGCATGTGAATCCATGCCAGACCCCATGCTGGAGAAGGAACAAGTTACTTACCTGTAACTGTTGTTCGCCAGCATGGGTCTGGCATGGATTCACATTCAAACCCTCCCACCTACCCCTCTGCGGCTCTTCTCTTGGTCCTACTGTCACTTTACGTGCTACCAAATCTGAAGATGGATGCCTGAGGAGGGGCTTAGGTAGAGGGCAGTCATTGGCTGGGGGCAGTATTAACTAGAGACCAGTGATTGGTTATTAGGAGAAAGACAGTTCAGAAACCAAACTGAAACTGATTTTTTTCTTTTACCAAGGATTCCGAGCCTGACGACGGGGAATATTCTTGAGCATGTGAATCCATGCCAGACTCATGCTGGAGAACAACGGTTACAGGTAAGTAACTTGTTCCTTATGCCATTTTTATATATTGTTGCGATTTTTTACAAAATTAGCTATGTTTTTAAAACAGTCCTGGGTACATGCCAGTAATTTCTGGACAAACTAGATATTCAGAAACTCAGGTCGGATCAGTAGAATGCCACGAAAGGATAAAACAAACTTATTAACCAGGAACCACTGTGTTCTGCAATTATTAGATGAGGAATCATAGCAGCATCAGAGATTTTCAAATATTGATATATGACTCAAATGATACATTGCCAACAAACATGAATTTAAAAAAAAAGAAATTTGCCTTTTAAAAAGCAAGAAAACTGAGTAATTGGATTTTGGTAAATTATCTTATAATAGTAATGCTGAATTTTGATATAGTGTCATTATATATTGTTTTTGGCATTTCTATAGCGCCCTATATATCATTGGTATGATCTCAAAGCACTTGTTGGTTGAACGCCCTTAGGGACCGTAGCCCAGGTCAGTCAAGAGAGTAGGGTAGAATACAGTGCTTGGGTGCACTCAATATAATGTGTGTGCAGTGATATTTGCGTGATGGTGGCTGCATCCGAACACCAGGTGCGGTGGTAGTGAGAGATTAGTGGAATGTGTGCAGTCAGGTGGTTGGTCTCCAAGACTGCATTCTGCCAGCATTAGACCTGTGTTGGAAGTTTGTGTGCAGCGAGGCCCATTTGTTTTGTGGGGTATAGGTGCGTTCTAACAGGTTGTTGAGGTGTTCATGGAGAACTGTTTGTATGTGTGCAGCTAGGCCGAAATTGAGCGAGGGGTATAGCTGTGCTCTATTGTTTGTTGGTGTAAAGTGGAGAGTGAGCATAGTGGTAGGAGAGGTGTCATGCCAGATTGGTCCTCTGAAAAGGTGCCATAACCAGCTTTTTTTTTACCTGATGCAATGGTTGTCGTCAACCTAAAAAAAATGAAGTGTTGAATTGTCCCTGACCTTACAAAGGGATCACTGAAGCATGCATTTACCTTGCAGAACTATTTTGCCAGCTTTGATTTCTGCTCCACAAGGAATGTTTAAATCATGTCTTGACACTACAGGACATTCCTTGAGACTGGAAGGAGAAGGACAGTATGTAGCAGTATGCTGTGACTCCTCTTTCATTTTGATTAGTTTGCATCTTAAATCTCCTTCATGAGCAAATCTGTATTCCTATTTGCTTTCCCTTCATTCACAGTATCTAGACTATCTCTGCTTTTCTTTCAGACCCCCTTTTTCTCTGCCCTATGGGATACCCAAAATCTGAACAGTCTTCCAACTACATCTATTCTCCAGCTGATCAACTCCGTCAACAATGTAAGTTAACTTTCAGTTTGAGGTTTCTCTTTGTTTTTACAGCTATGTGCACGTCCATTGTTTGCCTTGCAGACCCGTTCAACTGATCTCATTGCACCTTTGTGAAGCTGTTGCCCAGTTTCTTTGCATTAAGAGTTTTCAGTATTCAATACAGTATCTAGAATGATGGCACATGCTGTTATGTGGGGGAAGGATGCATGTCTTCTTTTCCGGTCTGGTTAGACTCTGGCTGGGTCATGGGAATGGGGTTGCTGGCCAGCGCCCCATGTGCTCCACACCCCTCACAGACGGACAGAATTATAGTAACCCGCCCCATTCTACTTCCAGGAGAGCCGAACCTCGAGCCAGCAGATGGATGACCTGTTTGACATCTTGATCCGGAGCGGAGGTGAGAGGGTAGTTGGGAGGGGGTGATTCAGGAAGGGAGATGATGCATGATTGTTCTGTGATAGGGTCACCAGACATTGTGAAAGCTTGTGATAGAACAGTGACGATTGCAGCTACGGATAGACCAGTGGTTGGACCTCGGACAGTACACCAATGGGGGCGAGGGGTTCCTATCGAGGGTACACTTCTGGCGATAAGGCTTCAGGTAGAGTAGCATAGGTGAAGGGAACATCAGGAGTTCAGGGGGGATATGGGGCTGCAGATAAGGTAGTGGAGTTGAGTGGGTCTGCTGTATATCCATGGAGGTGAAATCAGCAGTTAGGGGAGCAGAGAGAATGATCGCCACGAGTTGTGGTAGGCGATATTTCTAGGCGAGGATTGTATGTTGTGGAGTGGTATTGAGATACTATACGGCATTGGAGCATAGGTAATGCTTGGATAAGGATCTATCCGTAGGGAAGAATAAGCTGCAGATACGGAAGCAGGCATAATCACTTTGGACCATAGGCAAGAAATCCCAGAGAGGAGTTGCAGCTGCAGATGGAGATGAGGGGGGACTCCTGGTGAGTCCTCTCGAACCCGAAGAGGTCAGTGCTGCAGGTAAGGGAATGGCAATGTGATAAGGATGCTCCAGGAATTGACGGCTACATGTTTGGGGATTGATGTGTGAGGAGGACTGAATTCAGTAACCAAGGGGCTAGTGGTTGATGGGGCACACTGGGGGGAAGCAAGGGCTGCATGCAGGGGATCGTAGATGTGCAAGTGATCCTGCTCTGCTTTAGGGAAGATCTGGAATGAAGAAAGGGGAGCAGAAGGTAATAGCCTCCACAGCTTACATGAGGAGTTTGAACAAAACAAGAGGTAGCGCTAAGGCTTCTATCTAGGTAGGGCACAAGGAAAACCCAAGGGAAATCGTATATACAGAACCAACAATTGTATTCAGACCAAAAATGTACCATGTGGTTTAATGATAGATTAAAGTGTTATTCTAAGGTACAAACTTTAATACAAAAACATCCTAACTAAACAGATAATCACCACATTTTTATATAAAACAACCAATCTGTTCTTAACTTGGAGCACAATTGTTGCTCCCAAACCCTCTCATCTTTCTCCTCCGCAAACCTCATCTCATATATACCACACACGTATCATACTTTAAAACATACTAGGGAAAACACAACAAAATGAACACCATTTGAAGAAAAATTGAAAGAAATAGAACACAACAAAGATTTTCAAAGTTTGTGAATTGATTAGAACTATATTCAAGTAAGTCCTCAATCCTAATAATCAATGTATTCAATTGCAATATTCATGTGTCCTCTGTCATCGCCGACTTGTGTTTTGGCTACAAAAAGAGGGTTCTAGATGGATTTCTCTGGACCAGCCTCACCAGGACAACGTGGTTGAAAAAAAGGAAGGCAGGGACAGGTGTCGGCTGTGGGGGACACACAAGAAGATATATATGTGATTGTCCTTCCACAATAACCAATACCCAATTGACCCTGTGAGTGACAAGGGAGACCACCTGCTAGTGGGGTCAGTGGTCTATGAATAAAACAAGGGACAGACGGTAAACAGCGCAGCTCCCCAAGACAGTGCCCCAACTAAAAAACCTTATAAAATAGGGTTAATGAAAATTCCATGCAACCAAGGCATGCAGCCAGCTGGCTGGAACCAAAACTGGTATGCTTTGTCCTAGAGCCAAAGGACAGGGGAGTTTCGAGAACCTCCCTCACATCCTGCCTTTCCAGACGCACTCGAGCCACAGGCTGGAGCCCGCCAAAAGTAAAATGAACAAAGGGCTCAACCCGGCCTCGACGCACATAGTAAATCCCAAGAAAGACCTCACAAATAGAAAATGGTGAAAAAAAGAAAACCGGACCATTTTGACAAAATGGTCAACCATGTATGCTATACTGCAGCTGAGGATTCAGCCTGCGGTAGAAAAGCACAGTGGTAGGAACATTAAACCACTGCCACCAACCATTTAAAGTAGTCAGGGTAACATTAAAAATGTTACATGAGAATGTAGGATAAGGGGCTACTAAGTCACCCCCCCCAACACTCCACATAAAATGGTGTGCTGGACCCACAAAGAGAAAAGGTAAGTAAAGTCAATTTCACTTTACTATTCTTGGGAACAGTAGTTCAAAGGTATTTAAACATGAGAAATCTAAAGGATTTCTCAGCGACACTGCACTGAAAGAGTTGTGCGTCAACGTACACAAAGTAGATGCCTATGGAGTTTGTCAGACTCCAAAAACAGAGGAAACATATAATCCAAACCAATACAAGAGAGAGTGAGAAACGGGTCTCACTCACTCCAGGGTTAAAATTAAAAAGTCCAGCAAAAGATCTGGGGGTCTCTAAGGTGAGAGGATTTTAGCACAGAAATAAAGATTCTCCCTAACACATGGCCTGTTGACACGGATCACAGCCCAAAATCACATAAACCTTTTGCAACTGCTAGTAGTGCTCAAGGCCCTGCAAACGTTCCAAGTGCAGTCATGTCAGACAGTATATGTCCCCAGGGACAGCACCACTGCCATGTTTTACATGAACAAGCAGGGGGGCACACACTCTCCAAGTCTGTCAGGCTAGCACGACAAATTTGGTGGGCACCAAAGTGGGACATGTTCGTAACATTGCAAAATGGTCCAAGGGAACTCAATTACCTGGCAGACTCATTAAGCATAGATCCTCTTCCTGAAGAGCACGACTGGCAGCTCGACAGAAACATCTTAGACCATATCTTCTCCCTCTGGGGCTAGCCCCCTTTAGACTTGTTTGCCATAAGCCAAAAAACACAATGCCCAGACTTCGCATCCTGGTTTCCCCAACACGGATCCAAGGGGAACGCCCTGTGGATGAACTGGTCAGAGAAATTTGCCTACACTTTTCCCCCAACACCGCTAATGAGCAGGGTGGTGAACAAAATGCACCAGGAACAAGTGACACTAATCCTAGTTGCCCCGATGTGGGGCGAGACAACCTTGGTTTCTGCATCTACGCAAACTGGTGATGTGCGATCCAATCAAACGCCTGTGCCCCTAAAACATGCCCACACAGCATGGGGGGGGGCAACATTCCACCCACACCCTCAGTCTATGAACTTGGCAGCTGAGTTCCTGAAGTCATAGAGTTTGGCCATCTAAAACCACCTCAAAGGTGTATGTAAATCCTCAAAGAGGCACAGAAACCAAACACCAGACACTGTTATTTTAACAAATGGAAAGGATTTGTAATATGGTGCCAGTCAAAAAATGTAAACCCAATCTAATGTACCCCATCACACATTCTTCATTACATGCTCCACTTACTAGACACAGGGCTAGTATTTAACTCCATCAAGGTTCACCTAGAGGCTCTATTTGTGTATTTGTGTACACCACTTCTCAGAGCAAGGTGTCCTAGTGGAAAGTCCCGGTCATTCAGGCATTTATGGAAGGAGTAAAGAGACTTTACCCCCCCCCATTTCAAACCCACCTCCAGGGTCGGACCTAAATGTGTTACTCGCAAAACTCATAGGACTCCCCTTTGAGCCTATGCACAAATCGAGCCTTAAACACTTTACATATTAAACAGCTTTTCTGTTGGCTATCACCTGCATAAGAAGTGTCAGTGAACTACAAGCTTTGTCAGTGCAAGTCCCTTTCTTTGTTATCCATAAAGACAAGTTGGTACTAAGAACACACCCTATGTTTCCACCTTAGTTCCATGTCAACCAGTCCATTGAGCTACCCGCTTCCTTTGAAAACCCTTCAAGCTCAGCTGATTAAAATGTCCATACACTAGCTGTAAGGAGGGCGGTTCTTTACTATGTAAACAAAACAAAACCGCTACGGAAAACAGACCACCTGTTTGTCGCCCTTGCTCCTGGCAAAAGGTGATCACGTGTCAAAAAGCGCCATCTCCTGATGGATAGTGAAATGCATACAACTCTGCATCAAACAAGACTCTGCCTTTCACACCAAGAGCTCACTCTACCAGATGTACACAAGCTACTTTAGCATGTATTGCTAACGTCCCGCTGAACGCAATTTACAAAGCAGCTACATGGAGCTCCATACATACTTTTACTCAGCACTACTGCATTGACACACATTCTAAAGCAGATTCACAGGTGGGACAAGCGGTGCTAAAACATCTATTTGCCACTGTACCTTCTCACAACCCACCACCTTCTCCAGACACTGCTCAGAAGTGATACATTATTCACCGTAATCGTATTTCCGATGCTTGTATATGCTTATATTCACATGCGCCCAACCTTCCTCCCCTGTGGAGTAGAAAGTACATGGATGTCTTCTGGCTTTATCTACTCTTATCTGTTTTATTACATCTGTACTCGCGCTACACTTCATGCTACCTCATGTCCGAAACAAAACAATCTGAGGGACCTTGATGTGTGAAGGACCATGGGTACAGTGGACGTCACACTAGGGATAGTATTACTGGCACGCCCTGTCAACATCCTTTTTCAAGTATCGAAAACAAAAAATTGAATGCTCTGCGGCTACCACTAGACGTCGGCCTATGCATAGAATGTGAATCTATGCAAATACAAGCACCAGAAATATGATTACGGTGAATAATGGATCCCATATACTGCCTGAAGGTCACCAATGTATTTTCTAGTTGGAAAGCTCCGCAGAGTTAATATGCTAAATACAGAGATCTTTGTGTGACATGCAATTCGCAGGTTGCATTTCCAATAGAATCACTCAGTGGGTCAATTCACTGGTTGCTGAGCTCTCTGTGTATCCTACGTGTCACAGGCTTCAACTCTAGCAACATATCTTTGGTTATTTAAGTTATTCTGCAAAAATGCTTCGATAGCAAAAATGTCTGACAGGAATGTGGGCGCAAGCGCTATATAAAATAGCATATGCATCTATCCTGACTTGCATTTAAGCATAATAGTCATGAAATAGGCTATGTTTCATGATTACAGTTAGTTTGGTTCCCAATCGAAAATATATCTGGCTTTATGGTATTTACCTTACATGTGCATTTTATGGTGGTTTGCTCTGAGATCTATCAGGGCACCCAAATGTACTTGCATATTCAATACAATTCTTCCCTGGGTTCTACAAATACACCACATTCGGCTTTATCAAATTACTGTATTCTGTGATCTTCTCACCAATCCCCATTGTACGGTTGCTTTAAAGCTATAGTTAAGAGGCTGCAGACAGACAGGTGACATGCAGGGCCCTGCAAACCCGTTTTGACATTGTTTAGGTTGTCTTGCATAGGGTCTAAATCTTTCTGAACTCCAAGAGTCTCTTGCATATTGGTGATTCTAGCTTTAAATATTGATATTGTCTGCAAACCGTTCTCAAATACAGTGAGAGGTGCCCCTCTACCTCATGTCCTAAATTACAAGTATTTATCTGAATATATCACTCTGAGCTGGTTTCAGAGTCGGCTGTGATCGGTCATAAGAAAGAACATGCTAATGCTATCTCTACCCTATGCAACAGTTCACCTGGACCAATCTACCTTGTGCTTGGCTGTATGCAGCTGCTGACGCCTCCTCTTTTTCTTATCCGCAGAGATTCCTGCTGACTTCAAGCAGCTGTCACCACCGCCATGTAAGGACCTACCACTTTCTCCCCCCGACACAACAGCATGCCGAACAGACTCTGGGCCATCCAACCATCACAGTGGGGAGTCTCGGCCCCCAAGCCCAATTGGAGAGACTACCCCTACCTCGGCCCCTGGCCGCCTGGAGGACTTCTTGGAGAGCACAACGGGCGTGCCGCTGCTTACTGGGGACCATGACGGCACAGCCCCTCTCTCTCTCATTGATGATCTGCACAGCGAGATGCTCAGTAGTGCAGCCATCCTGGACCATCCACCCTCTCCCATGGACACATCAGACTTGCACTTTAACCATGACGGATCTGGAGGTCTGGGGCTGGACCTGGCTGATACAAACCTAGACAGCATGGACTGGTTGGAGCTGTCTGGCGTGCCAGCTATGAGCCTGGCACCACTCAGCACTGCCACACCCAGTGTCTTTTCCACAGACTTCTTGGACGGCCATGACCTGCAGCTGCATTGGGATGCTTGCTTGTAGACCCTCTTATCTCATATCACCTTCGATCAGAACAGACTTGTGCCTGGTGATTGAGAGACAGAAAGGAGAGTAGCCCATGAGGAATGGTCATGTTGACCCAAACAAAAGGATAATGCAACAAATCCCCCTGGTACCTGCAGAGCCACAGGAAACGAGGTGGCATTTTTCCTTGTCTCCGTTAAAGGGGTTGGTCTCCTCTGTTGTGGTGGGAGGGAGTGGTGGCTTTTAAAACTCCTTTTACTCTGGACAATGGGATCCCCCTTCCACAAAAAGGCAGGTTTCCTCCAATCTTGTCAGCCTGGTTTGCTTTTCATAAGCCTGACATATGCCCCAAGCGAGGTCCACCTGTACAGTCTGGAATAGAGTGGCCATTCCAGGCTACAGTAGGAATGGGCAACACCTAGGTGGTGGTGCTAACCACAATGTTGACAATGATACCAAATGTTGTCAGTTCTGTTCTTGGGGATCATGGGGGTAAGACCGTTTCATTGCTGTTTTGGTGTTCAAGGAGATGTTGAAAAGGTCTTCAGTATCATCTCTGTCCTCCTGTAAGTATCAAGGTACTGGGAAAGATGTTACCAGTGCTCATGTTCTTGACCCGGAGCCAAGTGCAACGGTTTGAAAAGCGGAGGTTCGCAGGACACTGTGTTCCCACACCAATTCTCACCAGCAAGTGTGGCAGGTTACAAGGAGCTTGATTCTTCCCTGCTAAGGAAAATCATTTTAATAGCTGGGTCTCCCCACCCCTT
The DNA here is from genome assembly GCF_040938575.1 of Ambystoma mexicanum. NCBI lineage: Eukaryota > Metazoa > Chordata > Amphibia > Caudata > Ambystomatidae > Ambystoma > Ambystoma mexicanum. The sequence continues at coordinate 588,193,663 of NC_090926.1, forward strand.
GCCACCAAAGGTCTCCATATGATTACTGATACCTCCAGCTTACCTTTCCTTTACACTACCGGTCTTTGCCTTTCCTGTATTGATCAGGTTTCCCATATGTCTATACAACAGAAGCACGTTTCTTTAGGGCAGAGGAATCTACCTTAGTACTGCAGATATGTCCACTCAGTACTAAAACTTGTTTTCGCAGCAAAGAGTGTTGGAGCGAACCATGACATATTTACTCCCTGATACAGCGTGGAGGTCTCACTTATCTAGGGTGTTCAACAATATAGGCCTTAACAAGACCATTGTTAAGCAGTTAGGCCTGGCTTCTCAAACACTGCCACAAGACTTGTTTATTCAGATGTGGAAATAGTGGCAATCCCTTTCATTACAGGATTGCGACACTCCACTTTGAGTGTACCTACTCCTTGCTAAGCTGAAAGGAAACCATCACATGAACACAGCCTCATCCATCTAATGAGATAGCTTTAAAGTGGTAATAAAGGCTGAAGCAGCAGCAACAAACTGCAGCAAGATGGCCTTACGATCGAAACCCACAAAGTTTCCAAAGAATACCAGCAACACCCTCCTCCCAATTCTGCATCTCAACTACAAGGTCATCAGTGATAAGAGGCAGCCCAAGTGAATCTTTTCTCCTGTAACTTCTGTGCAAGCAAGGTTATGCCTCAATTTATCAGAACTGTGAAATAGTTGAAATCGTGGAGGCATGTCAATTTAGTCCTGCCCTCTTTTTATATCCAAAGTTCAAATTTGTAGAAGGTAGTGATTTAGCTGCTGGTCATAAAACAATTTCGCTCACAGTGCAAGAAAAGACTTAGCATCCGATGAAGAGATTCAAGATGTTTGTCACTATTCTGCTTTAAAAGGATGAGTCTGGTAAGATGCTTTCTACTTTCAAGGTACCTGCTTCCATACCTAGTCCTAGTACCTTTCAGGTAGGCCAAAGTAATCGACTCAAAGATCTTCCCATTGGTCTTAGTTCAACCCCCCCTGCATGCATGTCAGTGGTCGCCACACCCATCTGAGATGAATGGATATTGTAGTCTTCCTATTGTAGCGTTCCTATTGTAGCTTATAAACACACCCACAAGACAAGATCCTCGGAAGCTTTTAGTGGCTTCTACTTTTGGCGTTGTCAATTTAAGCATCCTAGGAAAAACCTTCATGTCAGGCCCTCAAAGACTTAACTTTAAAAATAGTTGTTATAGATCTTCTCTTATTGCTGCATTCTCCAAACATTGGGTCATATCAGGACTAATCTGGATTGACATCACTGGAGCAATGTTCTACATAATTTGGCTCAGTGGTATGAAGTTGTAGCTCCTAATCGGGAATACCGCCACCTTGCTGAATTATGCTACTCAGCATTGAGTTTTTTAATTGGCTGTCTCTTAAAGGAAAATAATATTCTAGAAAATAAGGATTGATTTGATTACAACTGTATTCCCCACTGTTCCTTTGGGGCTATGCAGCGATTTGTCTGTTCACAAGTAGGGAGGACTCCAAATTCCTGTATTTCTATTGGAGGTAATACACTTGGTAAGGACTCTCAGGGGGATAGTCTGAAATCGGGCTGAGTGTCCGACTTTGTCCATAATACATTTCTACCCATTTCACTTCTAGGATAGTTTTGAAAATGAAATCTCTTGAAGGGATGGTCATAGTCACAGTCCCCTCTTGTGCTTTCCAGTACCGATTCACAACAAATGTCCCGTTCACGCGTCCAACCTTTAATCTCCTGCCAAAAGCCAGAGTGAAGTGTTCCAATTCCCAGCCACACTCTGAGGGTTTGACCAATGACAAGGTTAACAATGTCTTGATTTTTCACATTACGTCTTGATAGTTATCAAGTAGGCTAAGGTGCTATCGTCTTGTGAACGTTAATCATTTTCAACAATATATCTCTAAAAGAGCAGTGACCGGGTCGCACCGGATTCCCTGTTTTATTGGATTAGAATTTGTCAGTGTTGCCTTCATGATCCTCTTGTTGCCTTGATTGAAAAGTACATTTTTCTGGGCAGTGAGAGGTGCTTTTGCAAAGACCATTTTTGGGAGGATACGGGAGGGATATCACTATATTCGGATAACAAGCTAAAATACATTTTCTCTGCTCACCAGTATGGAGCAAAAAGCAGAGTTGGCTTTCCTTGTTGGTCCTGCTGCCTCGCAATGCACCCCCTGACCCAATTACACATTCTTTAACTTGTCAGTAACCATTACATCTTCCTAATGAGCCATCTATTCCCTGCCCATAGCACTTACAACCTGGTGATGCATACCCCTGCAATGCCAAGGCACCCCTAACGGGCAGTAGTGAGAAATGTGATCCATTCAGGTGCTCTTGAATTGCCAGGGGGACCACAAGCTTTGGTGGCTCAGTTCCTAGCAGTGGGTGGTTTCAAAGCATACAGCCTGAACAAGTGGCCTCGGGGGTGCTGTTTGCCCCCGGCTGTAGGTAAGAGGGACAAAAGAGATGACAGTGATTGTAGTAGCTGAATTTCTGGTTACAGGCTGCTGCGCTTTTATTTTACACATTGCTGTATCCCTAGGCGAGACACTCAAATCCATGTAAATAGAAGCCTCTCGCAACAAGCAGCGAATTTACAATCTTAATATACTGCGCAGAACAGGGACTGTGAAAGCATGTGGGAAGCCCCGCTGGACCCTGCACTGTCTCTTCCCACCAGCGGGTACCCACTGGCACTGCGGAGTCAAAGGTGACTTTTTTTTTTATTGTAGGTGGGGGTGGGTTCAAATCGGAACTGTTAATGCATTGTGGATTATAATTCTATGTGAATCTTTTATTTTATAAGTAAGAAATGAGAAAATAGAAAAAAATACAAATAAAAAGTTGAATCTTTTAATTGGTGGTGGCATTGCTTGTGTTTGTATTAATTGAGGTCAGACTAGGATATGCTTGTTTTCCCAGCCAAGGCATTGTATAGGTGCCCAAAGCCCTATGTACCGGCCAGTTTCTTTTGTACGTTTGAGATGTTTTACCCCGGAAGTGCAACATAAACATTTCTTGTAAGTCATGAAGTTTGAAAAATGTGGACACACCTGTGCAGAGTCTGTACCCCTGTGCATGCTCAGCACCAACCTCCTGTTCTTTTCTCTGCCTCTGCAGACTAGAGCACTCTTTGTGAGCTGCACTCTTTGTCCTCCAACAATCTTTTTTCTAGTTGTTTTTCCTCTCCTGGCTCGACAGCTCAGGTCCGCAAAATGCAATGTTTTGTGTGAGAAGGTTTTTTCCATTGCATTCGCCTGTGCACGTGTAGTGTCTAGATCCTGAGCATGCCATGCTTGGCCTCCCTGCTTCCTGTGCAACATGATATTTCTTCATTTTCTACGCAACCAGCTCGAGTGTGAAGACGTCTTTCTGCGACTTCCTCCAGTGAACTCCAAGACCATTATGGAAAAGCAGGGGTGGGATGTAAACCTATGTTTTCATGATCTCCAAGACCATGTGTTTGAGTTGTAACTGTATGCACAACAGGGAGAGGCCACTCAGATCCTGTCGATTCCACATGCCGAACCGGAGGTTAACTCTGAGGAGGCTTTGGAGCCTAACTCTGGCATTCCTGCTGAGGTGTCCTTAAGGTCGAACACCAGCTCACAATTTGCGGTGCTGCCAAAGAAGTCTAAAACGGCCTCGACTACTGAGTGGAAATTTCAGGGATTGCTTTGAGCCCCAGCCCTCCTGCAGTCCCCCTTCGCCTGTTTACAACGCTCCTCTAAGCCCAGTGCTGCAATCCATCTCCGGAATATACAGGGAGAACTGCCGTTAGGGAACATTTTCTCTCTGTAGACATCAATAACACCCCACCCCCACCATTTTGCTGTTTTGAACTTGTCCTGAAGTTCAGAAGCAATTGGCATATTTTTACTTTGCTTGCCTTGATAAGCTTATCCGTTTTGGGGGCACGGATCAGTCCCCATGGCTTCCTTGCAGGAGGACTTTGTTCTTCATTGTGAAATTCTCTGTTTATTTTATACTGCACTATTCACCTTACAGTGAGGTGCAGTAGGGATACTATGTTTTTCATAACTTTTGGGTCACTTGCATGATGTGTCCAAGAGTGGCTGATGGCAGCTGATATTGTTTGTCTTGTGCAATTGTGAATGTTATCATGTAATGCCTTTTTGGTTACCATATACTCTGAAATAGCTGTGCCATTATATGTTTGCCTGTAATTTTGCCCATCTTGTAATGCGTCCCTCTTCCTGCCCTTACAGAGCCAGATTTGCCATGTATGGTAACCCATTTCCTGGGGAAAGCTCTGGCGTTCCCAGGCCAAGCTGCAGCGTGTATGTGGCCAGATGTGGGCGCTGGGACTATCTGGTCTCAATCCATGCCAAAGTGTGTCTGTTGTTCGGCAAATGTGGTGTCAGGAAGCTGTCCAGGTCTGGAAAGCCCCAGCCAGTCTACATGGTGCAGAGCCTTAAGATTGGTGGACCTGGGACCGACTCCAGCTCAAATCCTCTGTAAAAGGAGGACTGGCAGCCATTCAACAGATTGTCGTTGGATCCAAGACCTCTACAAAGAGGAGCGTCCTGCTAAAGACCTAGAACTCATCATTGCAGCCAACCAGCATGCTCTTCAATAGTCTCGGCAAAGCCCTCCCATGCTGATCTATAGAAGCCCTTCATCTGTGCTTCGACCCCTGAACCAGTGGGAGTAACTAGTCGCAATCCCTACCCTTGCATGTATTTGGAAGTGCCCTGGAATTATCCTGTAGACTGACCTGCTTCCTTGTGGGATTCCACATTGCATCGGTTGCCGTTCCTAGTTCAGCCTTGGGACTCTGCAAACCGCAAAGCTTCTTTGTTTCCACCACAGGGGTCATTGTCTGCCATTTCTTGACCGTGACCATTGCTAATCTGTCTGCATCATGTCCTGGGTGCCCTCTGAGGTTGTCGACAATGTGGTGGTCATGTCTTCATCATGCCAGTGTTGTCCAGCAGTCCACTCCCAGAAACCATCTCACCAGAACGCAGAACCACTGATTAGCCAGACCTAAATCCTGATGGCGAAAAGTGACCTCTGCACCCACAATCCCTGGACAACCTTCAATGGAACCAAGACACAGCGTGGGGTCCCATTGAGTTCAGGAGCTGCCAAAATGGTAGCTATTTAATCGGAATACAGGGCATGAGTAAACATACCTGTTCCTATATCCCTCCTCCTTCTTCCGTGTAGTTCAACAGTCATAAGGTCCTTGCCCTAACCCTCCCTTGCCTGCCCATGATCGGTGGAATTCTGGTTAAGCATCCTCCCGAGGGCTTCCCCTAAGGTGGTTGGATTGGGAGAGGGTCTGTTAAGAACTTTCATTTGTTCAACTGTGAAACACCACTACCTGTTGGCTTTGCCAGCTTTTGTTCAGACTTCTTTAAAGACGCCTAGGCTCCTGAAAAGAGTTGTATTGGGACTGGTGAATCTAAGTACACTAGGCCCCATCATTTATAGCTAGGGAAGGACTTTTAAAGTGTAGTGACTTACTTCTGTAAGGCGGGGTAAAGTGTTTTAAACTCCTTCCTTACATATTAGTTTTCTTATTTGGTTATTACTTATCTTGTTCTCGCCATTTTCTTTGCTACCATAGTGTTTTGAAAGTGATCTGTGTTCAAAAGTAAAGTTTTGTGCTTTGGGCGAGAGCACCCCAAAATGTAATATGTATATATGTTCTGCCTGACCTGTATTATTAACACAGAGATTTTGTGTACTTAACTAATCCCTTCACCAGTTCCACACTCTCCTACGTGTAAGCCTTACTGCTTGGTCGCCCTACCTTGATGCAGTTTGGCTAGACATTAGTGTCTTTCCCTCTTCAACAGAATAATGTGGCCTCTGTGAAGGCATCATGAAGTAGACACAGATAACTGAAATAGGGATCTGATCTATAATAGCCCACAAATGTCTGGGGAATTGAAGGGACATTTGGAGAGGGAAAGGGGGAGGATACCATGTCTCATCCAAGGGCACCTCATCTCCTCCCTCCAAGTCTGCCACCCAGGTGATCCTCCATCTCCACCCCCAGGGTCAGGATCAGAAAGCGACAGCCTTTCTCTGGCCACCTTGGGGGAGGATATTTTGGGGAAAGAAGTGAGGACGCCCTCCGATTCCTCACGCCTCTCTTCATCAGTCCACAAGGCTGATTCTGAAAATCCATCTTCACAGCGGGCAAGAGAGTGGAGTGAGAGAGAGAGGAGTGTGGTAGGTCAGAAGGGGACAGACCAGTAATGGCATATTTGTCAATGTTTTATTCAAATATGTGAAAAGGCCTCACTATCCCTATTCTATGGGGTTTCCCTACCTAACACAAATAACTAGGGTGCCTGTCTGCCGGGAAGTTCAAAACAATGTCTGTCCAAAGCTAAGCTACACTGACCCCATCACTAAGACAAAATAACAAAAAGGCCAAGAGAATGACTGTCTTCTCTTGGATAGGCTTCCCCAGCCCCTCATTTATTTATTTAAATTTTAACTCTTATAATTAAATAATCTCTGGCTATTCCTTGGATTATATTTGTCAACTTCTTTGGTTCCCCCCTTTCAGGGCTTTGTAGCCTTCTCCTAATAGAGCAATTGGCCTTAAATGTTGTCTTTTTATGTTTTTCTTAAATGTACTGAAATTCTCTCATTTTCTGGGGCAATAGAGTTCTCCTTTATGTGATTCCTGTTCTCTGTAATATGATGATTCATTATCTTCTCGCTATTGATTCTCTCTCATCACTGAGGCGAGTAGGATAAGCTTAATAATAAGTCTCACTCTCTTCTCCTTTTCTTTTAATACTGAGACCAGTAGGATGCGTCCCTAGATGAGTTTCAGTCTCTTGCTTTATTTCTGCATCATGCGGATGAGTAGGATTAGTGCTGCAATATATTTCACCCTCTTTGCTCTTTCTCGTATCACTGGCACAAGTAGGCTGAGCCCTATATTGTATTTCACTCTTTCGGTCCTTACTTGTATCACTTGGAGGATTAGGAGAGGTCCTGTGGTGTTTTTCACTGTCTCGGTTCTTTCTTGTGTCACTTGACTGAGTATGATGAGTATCGTGATGTATTTCACTCTTTCAGCTCTGTTCTTGGCACTGGGACAAGTCCTGGGGTCTATTTCAATCTCTTGGTTCTTGCTCTTATCACTGGGACGAGTATGGTAAATCCTGTGATATTATCCCACCCTCCCAGTGCTTTCTTGTACCACAAGGACGAGTGGGATGCAGGTTCTCATTATTCCTGTGTTCCCTCCCAGATCACCTGCCGTCCCCTGCCTTCCCTGTTACATTGCTTCTCACAGTTTGTGTCACTGGGCCTGCCTTCAGGATAGGGCTCTTGCTTCGGTTGTGCAGGACGGTTTCTGATTGCACTCAGTGTCTCTCTGCTTCTTCTCTACAGCACCAGCAGGGTTGGCATCATTGTTGGACTGTTGTACAGTCCACCTTCCCTGGGTAATGCCACCACTCACGACTGGTTTTCTCTATAGTGTTTCTCTCCGCCTGCTTTCTTCTTCCTTCAGCTCCTTTGGTGTCACTCGCCCACGCCAGCTGGTTGCTTCAACCCCGTGGTGGATCGCCCAGTCTCTCGGCTTTCACCATGCTGCTGATGCACGACTCCCGGGTTTCACCTCTCCCTGACAGTAGACCTCCTTTGCACATTGCTGGGTCCTCCCCAGCGAAGAACTATAGTCCTGTTTTGTTTCTAGCTGAGCACTCTTCATTCCTCACTCGTTCCTCCTCGTCACAGTATTGTTGTTTTCCAACCACTGAGCAATCCTTATTACTTGCTCATTCATTATTATTATTATTCACAGTGGTTCCACTAGACCTTTCTTCAAATTGAATCTTGGAACTTGTGTTACAGTAGTAAACAGTGACTTGATCTTCTGAGTCTTTCTTGAGCCTTGATATTACTGTTGGTCCAAGAGAAAAGGCTTTAGGAAGTTCCTCTGCAGCAATGGAGTGTCTCTCCCTGTGAAGTACCACCACCAGTAGGGGAAATATTGCGCAGGCGACTCATCTCCCTAGCCTCACAAGGAAAGGTTTCCCTCTGGGGAGAAGAGACTGAATGCCATGATTCGTCACAGGAGGCTGAATAGGACTTTGGAGAGCAATAAACTTCGAACAGGTGAGTTTTCATTATGGATCTTAACAATAGAGGTGGGAAGGCTTTCAGTAACAGCAGGAGAGGGTTCTCTAGTCGAAGTCCTAGGACTGGAAAGTGTTACCGCCGCAGCATTTGCCGTTCAAATGTGGGGATGACCTGAAGGTTGAAGTCTTCAGATTTTAGCGTGTGTGTCGTTATGTAGCAGGACAAATTACATTTCAAGTATTTGGGCACAGTCTGTGGAGACGTGTAGATGAGGCAAAGCACTTTGCAAAGACCTCCACTGGCAACCAACGTGGTCCAGGATCCACTTCAATCAGAAGAGATGTGATGCTATTTTTTAAGGCAAATATTGGACAGGCAGTATTTGGCACTTTTTAGTATTTTAGTATCAGGAAGTCCAAAATAGATGATATTACCATGATCCAGATGATCCAAGACTAGTGAACCCACCATTATTGAGTTATTTTCCCTGGCATGATTGGCAGTATCTTGTTAAGCACCTGAAGGTGATATAAAGAGCATTTAACCATAGAATTGATTTAATGTTGAGGATAAATGCAGGGTTGTTCTGCTGATCCAGGTCTGAGGGCAAATGTTTTCAGTACATTTCAGAAGGTGTTTAAGACCCAGGACTGTTTTCAGTGTTGGACCCACTGAGTTTGACTACGTTTTTGCATGTCCAGGATTTGGTTGCATTTGCTGCATAAAAGCCATAAGACTACTGAGTAATTGAATGGTGTGTGCGCAAGCTCTTATTGTTTTTGCTATTTACTTATTTGTTATTGTTAGGCCAGCTGACACTGTAGTGAATTGCTAGTTCTCTCTTTGACTCTAACATAAATCTTTCCTGGTAAAAAGGGAATTTTGGGGGCTTGCAACACGGCTGTGCCCAGCATTCAAGGAAGCGAATCGCCCTCATCTGTTAAGTCTAGTGTCTACAGACTCCTCTTCGGCAAATGGGCATCTTTGGGACTCCTCATTCAAAATGGAGAGCGTGCAAACCATCTGGTTCTATGGAAGATTGCGGGCTCAGGAAGTAACTCTGCTCCTGCTGACACGTGTTTCATTCTTTCGAACTCTTGGTGGCCACTCAATCCCTGGTGTGCTGCCAAATTGAACGTTCATGGGCTTTTGCCTTGGCTTTCTTTCAGGTGTGGAATCAGACTTGAAGCCACACACAATTCACAAACTGGTCATATTTTTCTGTGGAAACTGCAGATCTCGCTATTCGTACCCTGACGCATAAATGGCAACATCTGCATCATGCGCTTTCTTGTAAGAAATTGGGATTTCTACTGGATTTATACAGTGGTTGCCTGTAAACTGCACCCCACTGAAATTAATCAATGGCTGTCAACCTGTGGAGCCTGTACACCTAGCTGGGAACAAGGAAAAAGAGTAATTGTGGACACTCTATCCTGATGTCCTTAGCGTCCATCAGGGCCTACAATCAGTATTTGCATCCCTGGTGAGGCATTGTATGAAGGCCCAACATGATAACCAGATCACGGAAAATCAAATATATGGCCCTTGTAACAAAATTGTAGGAAGGAATATTCCAAATCATTTTTGACAGTCTGTTTATATGTAGTTTGCGTGCATGACTTATTTGTATGACTGTGTGTACAAGATTCTTTTTTTCTCTTCAGTGAGTAACACGATCGGTCTCCTACCAAATGCAGCATAAGTAATCCTGCATAAAGAGAGAATTGTTATCCCTAAAAGAACCCCTTGTTCTACTTTTGGTAGAAGGCGGAAGACAAAGAACCATTTCATGGAGTGCTGCCGGTAGCACAATTAAGTAAACCTTGCAGCTGCGCGCAGTGTTGAACTGTAGACCAGCTGTAACCCCTAAAGGTGCACCACACCCTTGAGTATGCAGGCTATTCTGTACATTGTAATGCATTTACATGTTTTATATCCTCCCTTGGGGAGTCCTATATTCATGATAATGTCCTCAAAGTTTAAAAACAAAAAAGCAACTAAAGTAACCACCCACATTTCTAACCTCTGTAACTTTCACTCTATAAACCTAAAAGGTTGGCAAGGCAGTGAAGACTAGATACTGGGCTACTGCGAAGCTCCAGCTGGCTCTGGGGACTCTCAAGACAGAATTGGTAACCTGGGGTCCACTGATGGTGGATTTTGCTGTCTGTTACTCTTCTATACATTCGGGCGGCACTGATGGTGGATTCAGCATCATCAGTTACTCTTCTATAAATTCAGCGGTTGCAGAACCAACCCAGTTAGGTTCTTCAGACAGAGCTGTGGTGTACTTTCTTGGGTATCTCATTTGGACAGAAGACGGCCTTGTCTTCCCCTCTAATGAGAGGGTGCAAAACATGCTGCTCCAAATCCACCAGTATGTAGCCAGTCACCAAATAACTGTACTAAAGGCCATGCACCTTCTAGGTATGATGGATTCCTGTATTTATCTGGTACCTCCCGCTCGTCTGCACATGCGTTCGATGCAAGATTGGCTAGCGAGCCAATGGTCTCAGGCAAGCGGTCAGTGGGACGATCTAGTGGTTGTCTTAAAAGCCCCCTCGTTCTATCACTACGGTGGTGGACAAAGGAAAACCTTATGAAGGGGAAGTCGTTCACCAACCCCACATTGGAGGCTACTCTCACCACAGACGCATCCTTTCAGGGTGGGGAGCACACTTTCAGTGGATTGCCTTTCACACACAGATTGCTCATCAGATAGATATCCTTTCCAGCGTCAGAAGCTCGGAAAACCTTTCGACAGGGGGGCGTAGTGCACCTCGAGTCGGCCATCGATCCGTCTTGCCTCGATGCGTTGGTCATTGGCTCCGGATGCGACGTTGGCAGTCGTACATATACTGCACCACTACGCCCCTGTACCTCAGTTCCTTTTTTCCACACGCTCAGTACGATGCTCGTGGAACAACTGGCTCACGTTATAACTTTCCAATGGATAAATTTGTCAGTATTCTACGTAATTTCAAAGTTATGTCCACTCCCAAGGTGTCTGGCTTCAAACACTGCAGGGAATGCAGTTCCAAGATGTCCATTACGGACCCACACCACGTCTGCTTGTGGATGGGACTGTGGTTCCTGTAGGAAAATGAATCCTAAATCACTGAGGGAGAGGGCAGCAAAACTTGCGGTAGGCAGTCCCCCCTCGAAGTCAAAGGCACGGTCGACCACCCGGTCGTCAAAATCAGAGTCAAAACCAGAGATGGACGGGCCTACTCCTTAAAAGGAAGAAAGGCATTGAAAGAGTCGCTCCTCTTCCTCCCAAAAGAAGAAGCAGCGGCATCGGCACAGACATGAGTCCGACTCATCGGATGACCCGGGGAAGTCATCGGCAGGGCCTACATCCAGGACCGAGTCTGTGGCCTTTAAGGAGCAGATGCTTGATATGTTCCGAAAGCCGCCTGAAGGTACGGGTGATCCCTCGATGCAGCAGGCCTCGGTGGCTCCAGTGGCGCCTTGTAACCCTGCCCCCAAGCTGACCAGTACAATGTCATCATCGCCGAAGCTCTCTGGCTCGATGCCTGGTAAAGTCGGTATGGCCTTGCGCTGGTACTCACTAGTGCGCATTCAGCACCGATCACGACCAGCATGCCTCATGCGTTGACACACCTTTTGGCACAGTACCATCTGTGTAGGCACCTGTCGCCGAGCAGCCATATGTCCCTAAGTCAAGGACATAATTCTTCGACAGGATGGCACTATTTTCGATGAGGATGACGACCAGATGTCATGTGGCCTCGACCCTCCTTATGCAGGTACAGGAGGTAAAGGTAACTTTGCCGACCAGGCCGATTTAATCACCTTGGCTGAGGAGCTCCATGAAGCCAGTGGCCAGGACACCTCTCCTGACTTGGAAACACAACAGGCTCACCGTTATGGGCATACTAATGCCAAGTAATGTGCCTTGGTGATTAGGGTGGTAAATACCCTAGGCTGGAGTGCTCCAAAATGTTGACTCCTTAGCAAAGAAGGTGTTCTCTTTGGGTAGTATGGCCCTTAAAGCGGTTAACATGTCTTGCACTTTCGCGAAGTATTGGTTTGGCTTGTGGTCTGCTATCTGGGAAGCCGCCCAGTACATTCCCTAAGGGGAGATACATGAGGGCTTCCAAAAACTAGTGGATTATGGTAAGGAGATGGCCCGGCAGTCATTGCAGACGGGCGTGGACGTTGCAGACTGCTTTGGGAGATCCATGGGGTCGGCGACTGTCTTGAGAAGGCAAGCTTATCATACATCTGGGTTCACACCCAATGTCATGAACAAAAAGTACTGTACATCGCCTTTGGCAGCGAGAGCCTCTTCGGCCCGAATGCCGACGAGTCCTTAGAGAAATTTAAGGACTCAAAGCTGGCTGCCAAGTCACTAGGGCAAGCTGTCCAGCAGCAGGAAAAACATGCCTTTGCCTCAAGGGGTAGAGGCTACGGACATTACGTCCCCTTTGGCAGGAAGGCTCAGCTCCCGCTACCCAGGCAGTGGCACAGGGGTTTCCTGTGCTCTGGAAGGGACAGAGGGGCATCCAGAGGCCAGTAGACAGCAGCAGCTGGGAGAGCACCGCCCTCAAAGCTGCTTTGATTTCTCCCCCTACATCTTCCAAGCTGGGAACGGAACGCCTGGGCGCTCTAGCTCGTCCACTGGGGTTACTGTCTGCCTTTCTTGAAAAGGCTGCCGGACAGACAACTCCTCCTAAGCAAATGGAACAGGTGCTCCAAAAATAGGTACAAGCCCTACTTTTGAAAGGTGCCATGGAAGTGGTAACCCCCTGCCACGCCACTTCCCCCCATCCCTCTCACACCCCCGTGAGGAGAAGGAGAGGATCGGGCTGGTATTCCCATTACTTCCTGGTACCCAAGAAAGGGGGAGGACTATGTCCTATCTTGAACAGGTTCCTGAGAAAGGACTAGTTAAAGATGGTGGCATTGAGAAAAATTCGACACGTTCTCAGATTTCGGGACTGGTTGGTGTCAATAAATCTTCAGGACATGTATTTCCATGTGCCAACCCACCTAAAGCACAAGAGGTTCCTGAGATTCCTCATAGGGGACAAGCACTACCAGTTCAAGGTGCTCCCCTTTGGGTTGACCTCCGCCCCGAGGGTCTTCACCAAGCTCATGGCTGTAGTCACGGCTCGCCTCAGGAGATCCGGCGTCCATGTCTTGCCAATCCTGGATGACTAGCTGATCCGACTGCAATCAATGGGGAAGTTTAGTCCCATCTCAAGGACACCTGCTCACTACTCCACAAGCTAGGCTTCTCTCTGAATTTACAGAAGTCCCATACAATACCAGCACAAAGGCTCCAATTCATCAGAGCAGTCGTGGATACTCTGGTAGGGAAGGCCCCCCGCCCCCGAGGAGTTGCGAGTGTGCAGGCAGATGGTCTGTTGTTCCATTGCATCAACACCGTGCCAGTGGCTTCCTTCCTCCGCTTCTTGGGTCTCATGGCCTCCTGCATTTTTCTAGTGCCAGGGGCCAGACTGTGGATGCAGTCCCTGCAATAGCTCCTGCAGGGTCAGTGGTCCCAGTATTTCGCCACTTTAAAAGTCATTCTGAAAGTGGCTAGGTCAGTGGCCAACAATCTCTCGTGGGCCAGAAGTGACAACATGTTGGCGGGGGAACTTTTCTGGCCTCTGTGGCCCCAGGCCAGGGTGGTCATGGATGCATCACTGAAGGGTTGGGGCGCTCACTGCAAGGATTTGCAGGGGGGGAGCCTTTGGTCCACATGGAAGCCCATTGGCACATCAACAGGCTGTAGATGCGAGCCATCAGGTTAGCCCTGAAAGCGGTGACACCTTCTCTGAAAGGGAAGCATGTCCTGATTTTGACGGACAATACAATGGCTATGCACTACCTAAACAAGCAAGCAAGATGGCGTGTGCTCCCCTCCCCTTTGCAGAGAGGCGATGCAACTGTGGTACTGGCTATTACAGAATTACATCTCAGTCTCAGCAGTACATCTGGCAGGCACGGAGCATGGGTTGGTGGATGCTCTGAGCAGGCAGAACATGGTCTCACATGTGTGGGAAGTGTACCAGGAAGTCCTAGAGACTGTCTTCTCTCAGTGGGGCACCCCAGCAGTGGATTTGTTTGCCACGCAGTCCAACAGGAAGTGCAGACAGTTCTTCTCGAGGGAATTTCCAGCAAGAGGTGCAGTGAGGGATGTGTTTCTAGTGGAGTGGACTTTCTATCTCCACTATGTTGATATCTGTCATTCCATGGGTTCTCCGGGGACTGAGGATGTTCCAAGCAACTCTGATCTTGATTGCCCCAAATTGGGCGAGGAGAACGTTATAATCGGACCTCCTCGACTTGGCCGTCTACCTACCTCTCTGGTTGCCTTGACGTCCGGATCACCCAACTCAGTCGGAAGATTGGGTACTCCACCCAAACTCGGAATCCCTCAACCTACATGCGTGGCTTTTGAGAGGATGAAGTATGACTCGGACCTCTTGAAGGAGGTACTTGAGGGGCTGATAGTAGACAGTCAACTAGAGATTTGAGATGTGGTGCAGGGAACGCAAGATCAACCCTATATATTGCCCCACCACTATGGTGATGAAGTACCTTCTGTCACTGGCCTCATCAGGCCTCAGGTCGCCACAGTCAAAGGATACTTTGCAGCTTTGTCTGTGTCCAAGACGTCTCCGGATCAAGGGTCTTTCTTTACGATTCCGGTTATGGCCCAATTCCTGAAGATCATTGTGAATAAGTTTCCATCTGTTCCCTTTGTTGTTCCAGACTGTGACCTTAATTTGGTTCTCACCTTCCAAATGGCGGCTCCCTTTGATCCTTTGCATTCTTGCTCCATTCTTTTGCTCACTTTGAAGATTGCGTTCTTAGTAGCCATTAGCCATCACGTCGGCCAGACGAGTCAGTGTGTTGCAGGCTCCTGTCATGCAAGCCGCTGTTTCTCTGTTTTTTCAGGGAGAAAGTTTCCCTTAAGGTATGACCAGGGTTTCTGCCCAAAGTAGTCTTGGAATTTAAACTGTCTCAGGTTATTGACCTGCCAGTTTTCTACCAGCCGCTGCACCCTTCCAAGGAAGAGGAGTGGTTCCATAGCCTAGACCCAAAGAGGGCTCTTAGCTTTTATTTTGTGAGAACAGCAGAGTTTAGGAGAGTGCACCAGCTGTTTGCAGCCTTTTCTATGGGGGGAAAAGGGTTTGGCTGTCTTCATGCAAACCATTTCTAGGTGGATCCCACTCTGGATTTTAGACTGCTACCTTAATGCAGGGAAGGAGTTACCTCTGTGCATCAGGGCCCTTTTCTCTAGAGGGGTGGCTTCCTCTACAGATATACAGATGGGGGTGCCAATGAGGGACATCAGCCGAGCAGCAATTTGGTCCTCAGTGCATACCTTCACCAAACACTGCTGCCTGGATGTAGCCCGTGGAACTGATGCTCGTTTTGGGAGAGCGGTTTTTCAAAGTATCCTTGTATAAGGACTTTCGTCCCACCTCCTTCACACATACTGCTTGGGGAGTCTATCTGATGAGGAATCTGCAGGAGAAAGGCAATCCATTGAAGTAGAAATTAACTTACCGTAAGGTTCTTTCTATAGATTCTTCTCCTGCAGAATCCTTATCACCCTTTAATCCAACCCCGCTATTTAAGTGCCCGCAGTTAATGACTAGCTTCTCTATTGGGAGAAAGAGGTGAGCTCTTGTTTCGTGTGCTACTGTTGAATTTGTTGGTATACATCGCATTTTTGTGGTCCCGTTCCTTACTGCTCCCCCCCCCCAAAAGAACACCCTGTTAGGGTTTCATTTTTCTATAATTTGTGGTTGCTTCAGCCCAATCGTTTGATCTTCCTCCGCAGTGACTGAGCTCTGGGGGAGGGGAAACGGTGGGGAACTGAGGTACAGGGGCGAAGTGACGCAGTATATGTACAATGACCAATTTCGCGCCCAGAGACGACGACCAATGCATTGAGGCAAGACGGATTGACAGCTGAGTTGTGGTGCACTATACCCCCTGTCTAACTGTTTGCGGAGCACCTGATGCTGGAATGGATATCTACTTGATGAGGGATCTGCAGTAGAAGAAGCCATAGAAAGAACATTACAGTAAGTAATTTCTCCACCTCACATCACACGCCACATGGTCACAATTGGTAGCCAACAAACACATCAACCTGTTGGAACTACTTGCAGTGTTCAAAGCCCTAAAAGCGTTTCATCAACAGCAACAGCGAAAAACAGTACTGATCTTAACAGACGGCACCACAGCCATGTTTCATATAAACAAACGGGGGGGCTAGACATTCTCCAGGGCTGTACAAACTAGCCAAAAATAAATGGAAGTGGGCACTCGAGCACAACATGTTCCTCCTATCACAATACATTCCAGGGGAACACAATCATCCAGCAGATTTGCTCAGCAGAGACTTTCAACTGCCCGTAGAACAGGATTGACACTTGCACACAGACATCTTGCACAACATCTTTCCAGACTGGGGACATCCAGAGATGTAGATCTTTTTGAAACTCAGGAAAACACACAATGCACAGGCTACACCTCCAGGTATCCTCTGAAAAGGTCCAAGGGGAACGGTCTCTGGATCAGGTGGTCGAAAACATTTCCTATGCTTTCCCCCCCTAGCTCCTCTCCTCAATAGGATAGTTCACAAGCTGCACCAGGAACAAGTTGCACTAATCCTAATAGCACCAATGTGGCCTTGTCAACCATGGTTCTCGCACCTCATGAAAATACCACTTTGTCCTCCAGTCAAACTTGACAACCTGGCTCCTGAAGTCATAGAGTCTGGACTTCTTAATCTACCACAAAGATGTGTGGGCATCTTTAAGGAGGCACATAAACCAAATACCAGACATTGTTATTTCAATAAATGGAAACGCTTTGCCATTTGGTATACTTCTCGTCTCATCAACTCAATTGATTGCACTCCTTCACACATAGTGCTATATCTAACTTACCTCTTAGACTCAGGGCTTCTATATGTCACTAAAGGTTCACATTGCTGCCTTTTCTGCTTATACCACCTCTCAAAGTAAGATTGCTTGGTGTAAAGTCCCTGTAATTAAAGTCTTTATGGAGGGTGTCAACAGACTAAACCTCCAATTTCTAATCCAATTCCTGGGTGAGACTTGAATATTGTCCTTACTGAGGGCCCTTCTTTCGAGCCAATGTATAAAGCAAATCTTAAATGCCTCACTCTTAAGACTGCTTTTCTAGTGGCTGATACTTCTATTAGGAAGGCAAGTGAACTGCAAGCCCTTTCAGTTCAGGATCTGTTTGTTACCATCCATAACGACAAAGTGGTTTTGCGCACACATTCACGCTTCTCACCAAAATTCATTTCGAAGTTCCATGTAAATCAATGCATAGAACTTCTAGCTTTCTTTCAAAATGTTACAAGTTCAGTTGAGAAATCTCTCCATACACTTGATGTTCGTAGGGGGGTAATTATTACCTTGATAAAACGAAAACACTGAGGAAGACAGATCAATTCTTTGTCTCCATTGCCACTGGTAGAGAAGGTGATCCCGTCTCTTAAGTCGTCAATCTCTAAATATATTATAAAATGTATCCAAATGTGTTACTCTCTTTCCAAGAGAATTCTGCCTTTCACACTACTCAAGGCACAGGGGGCTACTTTAGCTTTCATTGCAAATTTACCTCTTGATGCCATTTGCAAGGCAGCTACCTGGAGCTCTATTCAGACCTTTACACAACACTATTGTTTAGATACACATTCTAAAAATAATTCACAGGTGGGTCCGACAGTGTTAAGACATCTTTTTGCTGCTATACCTTCTAACAACCCACCACCATCTCCTGGTACTGCTCGCTAGGCTATGCACAGCATGTGATTCTAAACAGATCCACAAGTCTCAGAAGACATACATTACCTACCGTAATCGTATTTCTGATGCATGTATCTGCTTGGATTCACATGCACCCCCGCCCCTTCATCCCGTCTTGGAGTCGAATGTACATAGACATCTTACACCTATCCTTTATTTTTTGTACTCACACATTCTCTTTAGGCTCCCTCGTGGCAGAAACAATCAGTGGGGGGCCTTTGTGCTTGAAGGATCATGAGTACAATATATGTCACACTATGTATAGTGTTACATTCACACCCAGTCGAAATCCCTTTTCAAACTTTGAAAACAAGATGAAAGACTTCCACTAGATGTCGGACTACATGCACGCCATAAGCATCAGAAATACAATTGCGGTAAGTAATGTTTGTCATATCTTCTTTGGCTTCCAAGCATAATAGGCCAAAGTCTGAGGTGTATATGCCAAGCCAACTGTAGGTCACACAGTGGCAGGGTGCCTAGAGAGGGACTGCACATGACTTGGGGAAATGTCTGAATAATTTTCCTACCCATAATCCTGTTTTGTATTTCAATAAACAGATAGAAAGTTAGACTGGCAGCAGGCAATACTTTCCTTACAATGTCATGCGGTGTCAAGTGCCTGGCAGAGGATCGATTTCGACTGCCTATTTATCAGTTGAGGATTGTGCCTAGGATCTTCAAGGCCCAGTAAAGTCAATTGGGACCTTACATGTCTGTTCTGTTTGAGATCCCTCCAGTTTGTGTTCTAAGATCTGACATTGCCTCTCTATATTTACTAAGATTAGGGAGAATGACCATAGCCAGTAGCGAGCTGGGCATTCTGCGATCACATGCGTTATTTAACTCTGGTTCAACTCAGGACAGTGCTTTTTTTCAAAAATGTATTTTCAATGGTGGTGTTTGAGGGGCCCCATATCTCTACGCTGCAAATTGTAGAGCTGTAGTACAGGGGAAAATGCTCCTTTACCATGATCATGGGCAAATTTCAATATTACATTACTGTGTGGTTGAAGAGTTAGGAGGGCCTTATCCACCTGGCTGGCTCAGCTGCCATTGCTGACAAACCAGATCCCTTCCCCAAGGTCAAGGCAACACGGTTCCACACAATCCTCAGGGTTACCTTCCCCAAGGTCCAGGCAACACAGTTCCCAAGAAAAAGGGTCTTTAGTGCTCCGTCCTCAAGACAGTATTTGCAGTTCAGCAAGTCTCAGGGTTCCCTTCCCGAAGACTACAACATATCAACTTATTTTTTGGTTTCAGTCTTTCACAGTCCAACATAATTTCAGGTCGACTTGACACTCCTTCTGGATTGCATTAATAGTTCACTTACATTGTTCTTGCTTGCTTCACAATGTCTTTGGCTTTCACAATTGAGGGTTCCCTGGTCTAGGCGCTGTTGTCAGGCACACGGTCTACCCATCCCAGGTTGTGCAACCTTGATCCCTAGGCTCTTCAGCCCACGTAGGTTCTTCTGTCTGTGCCCCTGTGTACAGTTTTGCATTCACTTAGCTTCTCTGCGTCGGCCTCTTTCACACTTTCTTGGCTTTTCCCGGTTAGCCTCTTGGCTTTGCCACATTTTGTCACGCATCCTCTGCCAGTCTTGGGCCTTGTCGCACTGTATTCATTCATAAAGTTCACTTTGTGGTGGTCTCATTTATTCCCCACTTTTCTGTCATGCTATTTTCATACTTGCACCTTTATTTTGTAGGTTTGCTTTAAATGGGCACGTTCCCCTTCAACTTTCATCACCTCATAGCCTTGTTCACAAAGGGTTCATTCATTTCGGCATTCAATATTGTGATCAGTCTTTCGGGCTTGGGAAAGTGTTTTCTGTCGTTCCCTTCGCTATATAACGCTTTAATTGACATAGGATACAAAGTCTCAGTTTCCTAGTTCTGGAACATCTCACACGCAACTTGTCTTTCAGTTGCTGTGTGGATTTAAACACTTGCACAGTAGTCTTCAACTTAATTTCAGCTTGCGTGTTTCAGACATTGGGAATCGCTTTAACCACACTGTGCATGGAGAAATTCACCAGCCTCTTTGAAGTGCCCTGGTTGCACGGCAAACCTTGATGCACACTGCTGCTGATTCTGGCTTCCCACCAGGACTTCAGACTGCCCCTATGTCCCTCCGAACGTCAAATTTTGTTACAATTTAACACTTTCCCTACAGCTCACCCGGTCTGCCACAGCTCTCATTGCTACCACGCCTCCTTTGCTTCAGATTGCTCACACCTGCTGTTGCACCACATGACAGTTTCTCCTTCCAGCACATTCTCAGTCCCGGCCTTCTCTCGGCTCTCACACAGGACTCCCCACCTGGTGTGCAGCCCCACCACTTATACTCTGTAAGAGTTTTAAGGGTCCACCAGCAAGTCAACCAGTAAGTCCAATTGCCTGACGTTTAAGTAACCTATTTGTGGGACATTAGTGTTCACTACTCCTAGTTGACTCTTCCTCGTCCAAGTAGTGTAATAGATCAAATTAGGGGAGAGGTCTTACAGTAGCCCATTTAGGCGAGGGGACGGTTGATTTTCAGAGGGAAAAGGGGAATACCATGTCTCACCTGTGGGTACCCCAGTCCCAATCCCCAAGGACCCTCCACCCAGGTGATCCTCCCTCTCTTCTCCAACCACAGGGTCTGGATCCAGAAGCGATGGCCTTTCCCTGGTGTGAGAAACCGCTAGTGCCCGAGCATCTTTCTCTCGGATGGCCAGGGCATGGCCATCGCCATTGGATCCAGACCCTGGGGGTGGACCAGTGCGGGAGGATATGATATGATATGATATGGTATTTGTAACGCGCCTATACACAAGTGTTTCAAGGCGCGACGAGGCAGGGAGGGAGGGAAACAAGGGGAAGACAGACAAACGATCCTACTAGGCCAGGTGTCATTCAGATCGCGCAAGTGCAGAGGTAAGGGGAACAGGAGAAAGTGCAGGGGGAGGAGGTGGGGGGGAAAGTGCAGTACACGGTAAGTAGCGTAATAAAATAATAAATAATAAATAAAAGGGCCAGCTGGTGGCAAGTGCGAGGTAAGTGCAGAGCAAGTGCTAGGAAGGGGGCTGTAGGGATACAGTGACAGTCCCACAGTGCAGGGGGAGCCAGGGAGGCAGTGCAAGTGGAGAGTGGCTGGGCCCTGGACCGAGGTCGCTGAGAGTGGCCAAGATGCAGGTTTAGTGCAGAATTTCAGTGGGGAGTTAAGCAGGTTTAGCAGGGGAGAGGGAGAGAGAAGGCAGAAGCGAAGAGGAAGGTTTTGAGGTGCTTCCGGAACCGGAGATGGTTCTCCTCAAGTTTCAGGGAGGCAGGAAGGCTGTTCCAGAGGGAGGCCCCTGCTGCGGAGAGAGATCTACCCCCAGCTCGTTGCTTCGAGAAGCGGCTGACCATGAGGGAGTTGGAGACGGATGAGCGAAGGGCTTGTGAAGGAAGATATTTAGGAAGAGAGAGTTGAAGGTATTTAGGCCCCAGGCCCCAGAAGGCCTTGTGGACAATGCAGAGGGTTTTGAACTTAATCCTCGCAGCCACTGGGAGCCAGTGAAGAGATTTCAGTCCTGGAGAGATACGGTCCCTGGGCTTGAGGCCAAGGACAAGTCTCGCAGTTCTGTTCTGAATAAGTTGCAGAGGGCGGAGAGTGGAGGCAGGCAGATTAAGATAGAGGCTGTTACAGTAATCCAGCCTTGAGAGAACCAGGGCTCGGGAGACAGTGAGCTTCTGGGGGAAGGAGAGGAAGGGAAGAATACCTCTGAGGAGGTGCAGCTGGTAGTGTGACTTCTCAGAGACGTCAGATATATGAGGAGAGAAGGAGAGTGTGGAGTCGAAGATGACCCCAAGGTTTTTAGCCTTGCAGGTAGGGGCAGGAAGGGGGCCAAGGGAGGCCGGCCAGAGAGCTGCAGGGAAGGAGGGAGTGGGTGTGCCGATGAGTAGAATCTCAGTCTTACTGGCGTTAAGGCAGAGGTCATTGGCGGCACACCATTCCTGGATAGCAGACAGACAGTCGGAGATGAGGGAAGAAGAGGAGGAGGCCGAGGGTAGCCTGAAAATGAGCTGGGTATCGTCCGCATAGCACTGGAAGTGGGGGCAGAGACCGGCGATGCGGTGGGCAAGGAGTGCCAGATACTGGTTGAAAAGCCAGGGAGAGAGGTTGGATCCGTGGGGGACACCACAGGTGGAGAAAAAGATGTCGGAGAGGAAGGAGCCCATTTGGACCTGGGAGGGTCGACCGGAAAGGAAAGAGGTCAGCCATGCCAGAGCCTGACCAGTGATACCCAGGTTATCACGGAGACGGTTGAGCAGGATGGAATGGTTGACAGTGTCAAAGGCAGAGGAGAGATCGAGCAGAATGAGAACACAGGGAGTGTTGGAATCGAGGTTCAGGAGCAGGTCCTCACGGATGTTCAGGAGAGCAGTTTCCGTGCTTCTGGCCGCTCTGAAGCCGGATTGATGGTCATGAAGGTTACCAACATATTCAGCATGGAGGTTAAGCTGGGAGATGGCCAGTTTCTCCAGGAGCTTGCCCAGGAAGGGAGGGATCACCTGGGTGAGGGGTCTTTAGGGAGTGGGGGTGAGGCAGTCGATGGTGAGACTCGGTATTCCCCTCTTTTTGTTCATCTATCCCATCCAACATTTTAGATTATTTGGAGCTCCCAATCCCCCGACCCCTTTTTACACAAACACTGGGTGGAGGAAGAGGGTGACTGAGAGTAACAAGACTAACTCTCATACATCGTACTGGACATGTCCCGTTAATCGCATCGGGCAAAGTCAGGGACTTGACTTCAAGTGCATACACCTGATACGAATTAGCTCTCCTCACACAGATAAAAGGCAGCAGCTAAAGACACAAACTAAGTAAGGAGGAACACGAGTACGAGCAGGCCTTCCAGGGCAAAGGCAAACCTACTGGAGCAGAGCGACGGACCAAGGGACGCGGGCAGCGGGTCAAAAACCCCAAGAGTTCCCTACTGGAATATTGCCTCCGACACGCCACGAAAGACACGTGGAGAAGGCCAGGCTAGTGAAGTGTGTTGTGTTTCAAGGATGCCAGCAACCCTTCCGGGTGAATGGCAGCGTCGGGGAGGTGAGGCCAAGCCTGTGGTACTAACCTTGATTCATGAATTGGAAATCGTAAAACCAAGAAAGAAACACACACAGTCGGTGAGTTGGCAAGCGACCTGACAGACCGGTGTGTGTTAAAAAAAATTTGAAGCTGCAACATTTCATCGCAAGTGAAGACTGCTTGCGTGTGAATGAGACCTGAGGAAAGGCAGACCTGTGAATGAACTCTGAAGTAAAAATAACAGCTGTGGAATCAGCGATGCTGAGTAACTGAGTGGTCCGGCGAACAGAAGTAGCCCACTCGAAAGTCTCTGTGAAAGGTGCATTGTTTGTGACGATAAAGTGAATGAAGTGCAAAAGCAAAGTAAACAGAATTACCTCCTAGAGAAGGGGTGAGTGGAAGTTGAATCTTGAATGTTTAGTCGACGTGGTCCTGCGGAGGTCTGTAAAGAAACCCACAAGCATTCGAAAGTATTTGACACCTGAAAGTGGTCTGACCCAGATTACAGAGACCCGAAGTGAAATAAGCTTGGGGAAGGGAACCCCTTTGCAAGTTTTGTTAAAGTTTGTGCTGAAGCGGTCAGAGCCCAACAGAGGGGGACCTGCATGAACTTTGTGTTGAAATATTATTTGAAGGTCTGAAAGAGAGTCTTTAATGTGGAAGGCCAGGTGGTCCTCGATCTACGTTTTGGAACTGTTTATTGAACTGAGAATCCAAGACAGAGTGCGTCATCCTGCCTACAAGGACCGCCTTCCGTGGGGTCAAACGTGGGGAGGAGAGCTGACTCGGCCACCTTTATTCATTTGAACACTGATTTTTCCTTTGCGTATATTGCTCCTTTATACACTTTTTGTACAAGAGATAGGTTAGGCATTAGATTTTGTTAGCATAGGCCATTTTGATTTGACAGACTCTACTAGGACTGTTTTGTTTATCGTTTGATGGTTGTGACTACTCCCATCTTAGTTATAGGGCAGAGTAGGAGTTTTTCAAGCCCAGAAACCTCAATAAAGGTTTTACAAATTGTACCTAGTGTGCCCGTGTCATACTTGTGAGACCATGCCTCCCCTACACTGGCCACCTGAGAAGAGGATCCAGGGGCAGTAGGAGTGAGGATACCTTCCGGTTTCTCACACTACACAGATCCAGGTGACTTTCATGGTGTCTCCAGATGATGGATCCTCCGTGCCCACTCCCCCACTCGATTTCACATCGTCTCCCAAAGAGGATAACTACCGGCTCAGATCTCCTCACCCAAGAGTCCTATTCTGTTCAGGACATTGTAGAAGAGCGAAAACAGATTTCAAACTGCATTCACTTACTAGCCCCTAATTTTTATTTTTTTTAAAGTTTTAAACAGATCAATCCCTATATCGATGGGGAACGGCAGAGATGGAATTATTTAGGGACCAAACCCTGGCAGATACAGAGGCGGACAGTAGCATGCTAAATGAACTGAAGAATACCCCTGACTTGTGCCCTGCGTAAAGAGAGATGCAAGGGAACTGATTTGCCACACACCAGTTGCTGAGATTTGTTGGGAAATTAACCTGATGCTGAGGCATTGATCTGTATCACTGTTGTAAAATGGGCCTACCTGCACCTGTGAAGTAAACAAAGGGTAAAGAGTTTCCGACACCATACATTGGTCTGCAACATTTAAAGTGTTGGTATCACTGCCATTAATCTGCCAGCTTGCGCGTGTGAAGTGAACAAGTGCAAGAACTTCTCATCTCACACCTTGTACAGTGATATTTAAAACGTATGTTGAATGCCTTGAATTCATGGAATATGTAGTAGAATATTTTGCACTTAAGTTAAAATTTATATACTGTGATGCTAAATATTTCGAGGGGATTGGGTCCTCCGACGTATTTCATATCTATGACATTAATCACCACAGCTGTGCTGCTTCGGAAAATCTTTTGGCGTCTACGTCCTGCGTCAATGACGTCGATACGCCGTCCTCGAGGACCTCCTCCGACAGCTGACGTCACCAGATGTTATAAGTAGGACGCACGACGCCCGTAGCCTCAGTTCTGTTTTTTCTGCAAACATTTTCGCTTCGGAGATCTCGGCGTGCCTCGACTCTTTGGAGTTGCTGTTCTTTCGGTTCTTCGAAGCATATCGGGATGCCTTCCTCTTCTTCCACCCCGCGTCCGGGCTTCAATAAGTGTGGGGACTGCGGGTCCAAGATGTCGGTGACGGACTTGCATGACGCCTGCCTCTGGTGCCTCGGGGAGGCCCATGACACGGATGATTGTGTTGACTGCCAGTCGCTTACGTCCAATGCCTTGCGGGAACGTAAGAAGAAGCTGTCGGTCAGTAAGGTATTCCAAGCCCCGGAAGGCGAGGTCCACTGGGCTTTCGACTGACAATTTGAGGGGCGACTCTCCGCATCATAGTCGTAAGTCTAGGGGGTCTCGGTCCCAGAGTGGGGCCCGCCACTCCTCCGCCTCTTCGAGGCACTCCCGGAAGTGCCGTCATCGGTCGCCTTCCCCGTCCTCATCCGAGGACTCCGCCTGTCGGCGGTTTTCTTATCCCACCAAGCGTTCCTCTCTGGAGGAATGGGCTTCCTTCAGGAAGAAAATGTTGGCGATTCTTGAGTCGCAGGGTTCCGGTCCGTCCGCGCCTCCGAGAGGGGTCGGTTGTGACCGTACTGGAGACACCACTCGTACGCCTTCAGGCTTGGGTGGTCGGCGTGATTCGCGGGAAAGGTCCCGCTCGGACAAGGGGAATCATTCCAGTCATGCCCGTTCGAGGTCCCGGTCCTCGACACGCTCGAGCCCGTGTGCACCTGTGAAGTATTAGAAGAAGACGCAGAGGTCGTCAACGGACTCTCTCGAGGCTCTGCCTCCAAGGAAGTCGGCGACGCCATCGGCGCCCATGCGGTCGAAGGACACGCTCGGGACTCTAGAAAGGCTCTGGCCAAGGCAAAACATGTCTTTCTCCCCTATTCAATGCCCACTTTCCAGCCTATGGAAGAGGGTTCTGAAGATGGGTTGGTTCCTGACACAGTACCAGATGAGATTGTCTGGTCATAGCCAGATTGAGGACCTGCGTCAGTCACTGCATGATGCCAGTGCTCTGGACACCTCTCCGGAGGTGGAGTTCTGTAGGCCTGAGCCTGGCACCCATGCCAAGTCATTGTACCGGCGCCTTATGTCGAGGGTCACGGACTACTTGGGGTGGGCGGCGCCCCCAGTTGATTTTGTGCAGGATGACCTTACGGATATCCTCGATCAAGGTCCACCCACTGACCCGGTACTGCCATTCCATATGGCTCTACAAAGAAGGGTGGCAGCGGCCTGGACTGCTCCGGAGAGTCTCCCGGCAGTGGGCAAGTCTTTGCTGTGAAAATACCGCCCAGCCAGTAATGACCCCTGCTACTTGACCACGCACCCCGCTCCGGAGAGTTTGGTGGTGCGGGTGGCTTCGGCCGCAGCTAAGCAGGCGTTGTGTCCTACCTTCCCTCCTGATAGGGACGACAAGCGTTTTGATGGCTGGGTGAAGAAAGTGTTTTCTTCAGGGGGTATGGCTCTTCAGGTGGCCAAATCCGTATGTGCCTTGTCACGTTTCACGGACACTCTGTGGAACTGTATTTCCTTAGCGTCTGAACATCTTCCCGAAGGGGACAAACGGGATGGTTTTCTTGCTATTATTCAGGATGGCAAGGATGCCATGTGGGAGTCCGTTCAGTCGGGTTTGGACATGGCAGACTGTGTCAGCCGGTCCATGGCAGCGAGCACCGTAATACGCAGGTTTGCGTGGTTGAGGAAGTCGGGGTTTGCTCCTGATGGGCAAGCCAGGCTCCTCAACATGCCCTTTGATGGTGAACATCTTTTTGGCAGCACGGCTGACGAGAGCCTTGAGAGGTTGCGGACCTCCAAAGCTGCAGCGAAGTCGTTGGGCGCTGCAGTCCGCCAACCTCCGCCTTTTTGTCCTAGGGGACAGCAATGGAGGGGAGGTTCCTTTCGTTATTACTCATCCTTTAGTAAAGCGTGAGGAGCTGCAAGTCAAAGGGGCAACCGTAAGAGTGCCAGAGGTGGAAAACAAGGTACTCGAGGTGCCAAGGCCGCGCGTGCAGTTGCCTCTTTGCCCTCAGGCAACGCCGCAGCCTCTTCTGCTCAGTCATGAGGCCCATGCTTCACCGGTTGGGGGAAGGCTGGCGCAGAATCTGGTAGAATAGCGTGCCATTACTTCAGATGTGTGGGTTCTGGAGATCATAGCCCACGGCTACTGTCTTCCTTTCCGGCAGAGGCCTCACGACAATCCACCAGGGAATCTCTCTTTGAAGAGTCCGGATCCGCTCCTTGCGCAGGAAATTCTATCCCTGCTGGAGAAAGGCGCCATAGAACTGGTGCCTGTAGCGGAGAGGAGCAAGGGATGGTATTCCCTATATTTTTTGATTTCGAAGAAAGACGGGGGATTGTGACCCATCATGGACTTGCACGGTTTGAACAAAGTTCAAGATGGTTACTCTCTCTCAAGTCCTCCAGGCCCTTCAACTTCAGGACTGGTTGGTTTCTCTTGACCTCAAGGACGCTTATTTTCATGTGCCGATCCATCCAAAGCACAAGTACCACCTGAGGTTCGCGGTTGGCAACTCGCACTTTCAGTTTCGGGTCCTGCCATTCGGATTGACCTCCGCCCGAGGGTCTTCACCAAGCTCATGGTAGTGGTGGCAGCGCATCTCAGGAAAGGGGGGATTCACGTCTACCCCTACCTGGACGATTGGTTGATCAGGCAAGTCCTGGATCCCGAGCAAGTCCTGGATCATCTGTCCGTCACCTGCCACTCCCTCCACAAGCTGGGCTTCTCCCTCAACTTAAAGAAGTCCCACTTGACGCCAACTCAGAGGCTCCAGTACATCGGAGCAGTTCGACACGTCCCTGGGGCAGTGTTTTCCTCCCCAGGTGAGGGCTCATCACATTCAGCAGATGGTGCACAAGTTTCCAAATATGAGGTCAGACTTTAGCCAGGCATAGGAGACCGATTTCCAACCTCTCCTTTATCTGCACTTCCATTTTTTTTTTAAATGAATTTTTATTAATTTTTCAAAACAGCCAACAATACAAACCAAACCGCAGTGCAATTAGCAATATCACATTTAACATTCAACCATTAGTGCGCACTGCTCCCCTGATCCCCCCCCCTTCGCGAGCCTGTTTCCATGTCGTTTTCTGTATCTGTCACACATGAATGGGCATCGTTATCATCCGATTCTCCGAATCCACCCTGTCCCAAATATGCAGGATATCAGTGTCTTCCATGCCATCAGGGAGCCCAATTCCTCCTCCCAAGACATACAACCCGCCTCCTGCCACACCGTTGTTTCAGCCTCTGCCCATTTCTGCAGGTCACTCCACCACACCTCAACCCGTGGCTTGTGACATTTTTTCCAGCCCATGGCTATTCTTCGTTTGGCTAGCACATACGCTAAGTCTTTTAGTTTGCCCACATGTTTCTGCTTCCGAGGTCTGGGAAACCCACCCAACAAACATGCCCAGGCGGTGTCTACAGCAAGCGTGACCCCCCTCTCTCTCTCAACTTGCGCGCCACCTCCCTCCAGAACCCCTCAATCACTGGGCACGCCCAGAACATATGCGTCATGTCCGCATTCTCTTCGTCACACTTAGGGCACGCCTGTCTGCCGGCATTCCGGAATTTGGATATCCTCAACTGGGTCATATACGCCCTGTGCGTGACATACAACTGTATTTGCTGTAATCTAGCATTCCTAGACACCCTCTTGTGATATCCTAGAGCCCGCTCCCACATTCCACCTCCCATCTGGGTCCCCACCTCACTCTCCCACTCCGATCGTAGATATGTCAATTCTTTTCCAACCTTCGACATCACCATCTCATATAGCCTAGAGATTTCATGTCCCCCCTCCGTTGTATCATATATCACTCCCATAGTAACATCCGGTTCATCTGCCAAGGTAGTCTCAGGCCATAGTTCCCGAATTCTCCTCCCCAATCTGTGATATGTGACATATTGGCCCCCATGTAATCCCACCTCCTCGCTAAGTTCTACAAACCCCTTGATGGCGCCCTCCTGCCACATGTCACCCAATGTCACCAGCCCCACAGATTCCCAGTAGATCCTGATAATCCCCCTCAGTTGTCCATCTTCCCCCGCCAGGGCAACTAGTGGCACCTGCGGAGAGCACGGGAGTGGGTCCCCCATCATTTTGCATGCTCGTCTCCACATCTTCCACCCCAGCCTCACCATCTCCGGATACTTCTTTGTGACAGCCTCGGGCAACCAGATGACTTCCTTTAGATAAAACGGGGCACAATCTTGCCAGAACAATCTAAGTTCTGGGGTTTCTTCGTCGGAAAGCCATTTGGTCACGAACTGTAATTGGCTCGCTATGTAATAAGCCTCGAAGTTTGGGAGTCTGACTCCTCCTTTTTCATGAAAGTTCTGTAACTTCCAAAGCGCTACTCTGTTTCGAGTACCATGCCACAAGAACTCTCTGGAAACCCCATTTATTTTAGCAAAAAAACTCTTAGGGATCATGTATGGGATGTTGCTAAAGTAATGTAGCAGCCTAGGCAGAACCACCATTTTAAGCATCGCTCCACGCCCCATCATCGCCAAAGGCAACTTCTCCCAAAAACTCATGCATGCCCGTATTTTCTCGACAGCCATCTCAGTGTTACACCTATGTTCTTCCTCCACCGTGTGGCAAACATCTATCCCCAGGTAACGAAATGTATTAACTGACGAGGGCACCTGCAACACTGGCAACCTTTCTATGGGAACATCCCTATAGCTGCCCAACGGGAAGATGCTCGATTTCTGGGGGTTGACCGCTATGCCTGACAACCTCGCATACCGCCCCATCACGTCCAGGATATACTGTAAATTTTCCTCCGGATGACTCAGGTACAATAACAAGTCGTCCGCATACAGGGATATCAGGTGCCTTTCCCCCCCCTACCTCAATACCCACTATATCATACTGCTGCCTCAGGTACAGTGCCAGAGGTTCCAGAGCCAAAATGTATAGCATCGGGGACCAAGGGCACCCTTGTCTAGTGCCTCTTTTAAGTTGCCATCTCTCAGATATGATTGTACCCGTCTGCACTCTAGCCAATGGAGCACAGTACAGCAACTCCACCCATCTAATGTATCCCGGTCCCAGTCCGTATTCTCCCAAGGCCGCCAGCAGCCACTCCCATCTAACCGAATCGAAGGCTTTCACAGCGTCCAATGACACTATCGCCATCTCCCCCTCATTATTGCATCCCAATTCGATCACTCGATGGAGTCGCCTGTGGTTTTGGGTGATATTTCTATCCGGGACATACCCCGTTTGATCCGGGTGGATCAACTTGCCTATCACTCTCCGCAGTCTATTTCCCAGGACAGCCGTTAGTATCTTGCTGTCCTGATTCAACATAGACAATGGCCTATACGATCCACAACTATGCCCAGGTTTATTGGGCTTAGGGAGCGGTATAATGACCGCCTCTCTGAGCGACTCCGGCAGCCTCCCTGTCTCAAACGCCTCATTAAGCATGTCAAGCATCGGGGGGAGCACTTCCGCCCCAAATGCTTTATAAAATTCACTAGGCAGACCGTCCGTTCCCGGGGTCTTGCTAGTGGGTAACTGCCGGACGACCGCCTCCAACTCTTCCAATGTTATTGGGGCATCAAGTTCCTCTCTCTCTTCCATGCTTATCTTGGGCAGCCCGATGTCCTGCAGGGTCTCTAACATTTCCTCCCGGCCACCACCTCCTAGATCCCCGTATAATTCCCTGTAATAGTTCGCAAATTCCTCTTTTACGCCCTCTTGGGTATCTATCAGCTCCCCATCCTCTCTAGTTATCGTCCTAATCGGGGGTCTTGGGGTTTCTCTTTTATATAGCCATGCCAGAAGACGGCCCGTTTTATCTCCTCCCGCGTGTTGTCTCTCGATATACTTTTTGTAATTTAGATTACAGAGCCTCCCCCAATGTTCCGTACACTGCTGCTGCAGTTTAAGCACTAGCTTGTTGTCTATGTGCTCGCTCTTCAATGCCTGTTCCAGCTCGCTTTCTACTCTCTGTAGATCAGCCAGGACCCCATTCTGCAAGCCTTTTGATTTGGCAATTGCCACCCCCCGTACCACCACCTTAAAAGCCTCCCACAGA